>NC_059537.1:7602121-8934621 GCF_905220415.1 Colias croceus
TTGCCTGTTACATACCCTTCTTAGTTTTGTTTCAAAGTTGAATTTTCCGGTAAAATGATTATTTATACAGGTAGCAGATAGCAGTGGGGAAAGTGAAAATTAATAAGAGCATAATGAAAGTTCTGATCATTCTAAGATATCAGAAATAGAGATAATCCCTGATTCTGTAAATCCTTTGGACTGAGGTTTTAATGATTAGATTTCACAATTTAAATGTAAACCAGTGTTTGAAAATATTTTTTTTAAATATAAACTTTGCCATTTTAACCTTCCATACATCCATCATTACGCCAGCTTCAGTAAGACGCTTTAATAGTTCTAAGTATGTATAGAATTTTACAAGTAAATCAATACAACAAATTTATATTCGCAATCGCTATTTAACTTACATTGAATTATCGAAACAAATTTCGTTACTTATCTCTTTTACCATAAAATCATTATAAAACTCATAATTCTAATAAACTATGCATGAAGAAAATACATTTAACCACTCTATATACTTATCATCTTCGGAGGCTCGCGGAATATGACAGTAATTGGCGAACAGTGACGAATTTATCTATGCGCATTATTTGTTTGGGAGTACCAAGGGGAGTACTGTAATTTTGGCGGGAGGCGGAGAGTGTCCGTTCTGTAGCGTTTAGCTCAAGAAGCTTATATGTTTAGCTACTATTATAATATATTCTGTGATGTAGGTATGTAGTCCATAGAAATCTAAATAACAAGAAACTATAGAACTGCTATAATGTCATAATTATTATAGGTAAACCAGAATCTGATGGCAATTAGGGAAATCAAAATTTTGAGTGTGCAACCCTAGGGAAAATGGACTGAACGATCTTGATACTGCTTATTTTTTATTTTGTCCTCATATCATTAGTCACATTACCTAAGTGGACAATACTGTACTTAATAATGAGATATCCACTTAATATTATGTAGGTAGGTACATACTTACATGTATAATATAGGTACAATAATTGTAATTATAATTATTATACATTTATTACTTTTATACAGTATACAGGTAATACATATTATTATTAACACATACCTATATTAATTGTATATTTATTACCAGTATGCCATATGAAAATATCGATATAATGATAATGTAGATCAAAACTGCTTATATTTTTTTATAAAATAAAATAAAAATAAAATAAAACTATGTTTATATTTGTAAGTATAAGTAAGTATTTGTAAGTATTAACAGATACACATTATAAAATTGACTTGGACAGCTTTGACTTGAAGAATAGCCGTATTGGGAACTCCTGTAATAAGTTTTCATAAAATTATATTCTAATCAACAAACAATATTATAGTTACCTACATATAATATTTTTTTTTAATTTAAAGTATCAAAACGGGTAAGTCCAATTTACCAATAAAATCTTCAAAATTGAAAATTGTGATGTGTTGGACCCTTCTTCATCGAATGTTTTCTTATCAACAATATAAACAACACATCTCGCTTGTGATCGCAGCGGCTTTTTCGACATTTTCGAAGATTTTTTAGACAAAATCCCAAAAATTATTCATCAACTGCAAAAAAAGACAAATAATTTGACAACCAATTTGATAGTTGTCAAATAAGTTGCCACATGAAAATCTTTTATTTCTTAAATATAAATATGCCATCAGATTCTGGTAGACCTATAGTACCATGTATGGTATGAAAACGACTGTCGCCAAAATCAACACATTTAAACCGATAGCTAAACAGTCACACACAAGTAAACTATGCCTTCTATTGGACAGCTTAATTTTAGTGAAAACTTTAAAAAATAAATACAGCATTTTATTAAGTACCCTAACACACGGTTTTACGGTTTATTTTCGAATAACATCCCAGGTACATGAGATGTTTTGATTCTTTTTGCTTAGAAAAATACAAATTCGAAAAAATTCGGCTTTTCTACAACAGAGGGCGTTAATTTTCAAAAGATATAACTTTGAACCTAAATACATAGAAATAAGGTTGAAATTTGTGTAAAACGTGATAATAAGAACGGTCGACTGTGTCATTCAGTTATTTAGATTACTACGGTGACATTCGTATTACTTGTAAAATATATTCTTTAATTTTAAGGAAAAACGGCATTATATATAAAAATAATAATTACCGATGAAATGTTATTCCTTTATTAGTATAGCAGAATGAATTTCCGCAATGGGAAATTATGAAACACACTATGTTTACAGTTTACACACGCACGTCTCGAGAGCAACTGAATAGCGACGAACGCACTGGTGGCTTGGAAGTCACCTGAGTGGCGACAAGGTCACGCGTGCTTACGACTTCTAGTGTCTTGTTATTAAGATTTCTATGATGTAGTCTGATAATCGGATAGCACTAATCATTTGTAACAATGTATTGATTCGTGCATCTCTTGCAATGATATTAACTAGAGGAGAAAATTGTAGATAGGTTCACACTTACCAAACACAACAGGTGCGCTTTTGCACACAGACATACGATTATATAAATATCAACGTGAGGTGGTACTGTGGCAAATAAATTAGCCTCATTAAAGGCGCGATTAAACGACGCGGGCTAGCCCGACCCTACGCGAGCCGAGCCGTCCGTGGAGATACGGCTCGGCTAAATACGGACGCAAGCATAGATAATACTGTATATATAAGGACGCAAGCCTGCTCGTTTAAACGACGCGGGGTAGCACGATCCTACGCCAGCCGAGCCGTCCGTGACGGCTACACATCGCGACAACAAAATAGGTATTCCTTGATCCTTCGTCGCGCGCTCTGTGACATCTGTTTAGACGGCGGCGCGTATTAACACAAGCCGAGCCGCAGATGGCGCGCGCGCCTTTGATCTGTGTCGAAAAAACCGACAAGTGATGGATCGTGCAAACTTTGCCGAGCCGCGCCGAGCGCAGTTGTTTACACGGCGCGTGGCGCGGCGGACCACGAGCCGAGCCTTGCTCGGCTCGAGTGTTTGCGCGCCGTTTAACCGGGGCTTTACACGTGCCACTTCCGGCCAATACCCTTACTAGAAACATTTTTACTTATAATTATTGTAATTGATTGCGGACGGAGTTGCGGGCTTCAAAATCAAAAATATAAAGACTAAAGTTTAATTTATAGGACTGTAATGGAATTCTACAGTCCAATATTATTTTCTTACACACAGGAAACACTGAAGGCTGTATTTGTTCGTAAGGACATAAGATTTGTCTAGACTAGACTGGAGTATCGACACCTTTCAACTATTCAGAATTATGTGTACCTATTTATGACCTCTTTTTTTAAATTTCATACCTAACTGGTAATCTGTGAAATAATAATTTTAAATAGTAATAGTGGTACTTACTTTTTAAGCATTATAATAAAAATGCAGCTCGAGTAACTGACCTCCCCTAGGGCACAAGATAATACCTTCAGGATAAGACTTGGGCCTCCAGTACAATGGCACTTAAAGCACGGAGTGTATCTTGTACAGTTAAGAAACTGTGTCAACTTTGAGATAACAGTCAGGTGCTGCTCATTTGAGCTTTTTCTGCACCCGGTTGCGCAGAGTAAACTAAGAATCCTTGTAGAAAGAATATCCCGTATAATGTGTATAGCACGCTCAAAAAATAAGATAAATGAAAAATTAGATTTTGATTCACACGGTTTAAGAAAAGCAAAAGGAATTTTCCTTTTTTTATAATCCATACTAATATTATAAATGCGAAAGTAACTCTGTCTGTCTGTCTGTTACTCAATCACGCCTTAACTACTGAACCAATTTGCATGAAATTTGGTGTGTAGATATTTTGATACCCGAGAAAGGACATAGGATAGGTTTTATCCCGGAAATCCTACGGGAACGAGTTTTTCTTTGAAAACGCGGGCGGAAAGCTAGTCATCCATATTTTTATAACGGGTCTTTCTGACATACTATGTAATTGATGTACAGACCAATTTTTATACTTTTTTATTGGTCAATTCAATTCAATTTCTTCAAGCGACAATTTTGTTTCAAGAATTTTTGGTGGTTCTTAATACAATCACCTCGACAGTGGCAACTGTTTGGGTATGTCTTAATTATTACATATCATTGTTGGTTGTTTTTTCACATCATCGAATAAAATTACATATACATATAATATAAATATTAATATCAGTTTATAGATCGCATTGTAATGTAAATATTTACCTATTTTTATTTTCATAAAAGACAATTCTAACAACGACATGATGAACAAAATGATGTAGGAAAATAAGATTTGGATTGCATAAGATGTAAGCAACTAAAAATGTTAAATGAAGATATATAATGAAGAATATTAAATTATAATAATCATTTATGTAATTTTTTTTTATCTTATCATTTTTAAGTGTTGCATTAGATTAATTTTAAAACACTATTATATTGATAAAAAATAACCTTAAAATTAATGTCAGTATTATTCACTTTATTTGGGATGCTGCAATGAAATATTGACAAACACATGATATAAATAATCCAAACATACCAGGCAAAGTTAGTCTGTTTATTAAGAAAATTTTGATGCAACAACTTCAAGTTATTACATAAAAAATAAATTATAAATTAATGAGGCTCACCGTTTTGCTGAAGACCGACTCGATTTAACTATATTATATTTATAGGGACAGCTAACATAACTTATCGAAAATATACTAATAGAAGCAATGTTTTAATAACATCACTAATAATTAAAAAATTACTGGTATTCCTTATTATTCATGTATTGAAAAAAAAGTAACACATTAAAATTTTGTATTTATCACACATATCTACATTTTAATTACATAAATACAAAATTTTAACCGAAATTCCAACAAAACATAGCTTATAACCAGTATCTCAAAACAGTATGTAGGTGTTATCAGTATCATATCATACAAGTAATTACAATATCAATACCATAGGTTAATAAATGCAAAGATCAAGTGCAATGAAACTCGAAATGTTTTCTTTCATGTCAATACTCCACAATTAATTTACATAAAAAAACAATATTGAGTTCAACTCATCATCTTGAAACTCAAAATACCCCTGAAGTAAATGAGTATACTCTTCCGGACTGATGAAAGTGATTGTGTATCGGAGATGAAAACACTTTTAAAACAATTAATTAACCAGATTTTACTAATATTTAACACTAAAGTATATTGTCTTTCCAAATTATACTTCTTTCAGTAGAACTGGAATTATTTAGTAGTTCATTTATATCAAGATGCTTGTTTCGGGCTGTCCTTTAATGTTTTCCTCTTGATGCTGCATTGGTGCATTATCTGTCCTTTTCCTCCAGAGTCTTGTACAAGTGAATATATATTTCATTACATACTGTTATAAAGAGCATTATTAAATATTTAAAATAATTACTCTGTTGCATTTATTGTTCCTTGCAATGCATTGGGAGTTGGTGAATTAGAAGACGCCATTCTGCCTTTCTCCTTCACAATTGGATCTGAAGAAAAGTTAGGGATAAGTTAGATAAATGATTTACAAAGCATATACAATTAATTTGGTAATTTGAATGGATGTGTAAATAAATAAAATTGGAATTAAATTAGGTAGTAGTAATGTATGAACTTACAAAAGTATGGATGATCCATAGCTTCACGAGCTGTATAACGCTCATAATGGTCATAACGTAGAAGGCGATCAAGGAAGTCTATTGCTTCAGGCGATACTAAGTGTTGATTTTCTGAATGTACAAATCGATCCCACCGTTTACGAGAATGTCTGTAAGAATAATAACATTAATTGAAACTTTTTTTAACCTTACTATGACACTGTTTAGTTTCTTTTTTAAAATATTAGTCAGATCAGATACTTAATATTTATTATTGTATCCCTAGTTATACATAATATAATCTTCCTTAACATACATATATAAACATACTTTGTGCTTACCTCCCAAGTAAATCATTATAACGTGGATCCAATTCTATGTGGTATTTATCCAAATATTCAAAGAGTTCTTCAGTGCCCAGCACTTTGACAATACGTACAAGTTGATCATAATTATCATGACCATGGAAGAAAGGCTCTTTACGGAAGATCATGGATGCTAACATACACCCTAGTGACCACATGTCCAACGAGTAGTCATACATTTGATAATCCACCAATAGTTCAGGTCCCTAAAATCGCCATAATTATATGATATACACAATAATATATAAAAAAATCTATTCAAATAACCAATTAGTGAAAACTATTAAAACTCATCTTTTATATTATGTGTGTAAATATTTAAATATCTGTTTGTAAACTCATTCATTTATAAAAAAAAATATTGCAATTCTTGAATGCTCCTTAAATATACAAAGTAATATGGTATGGGTTTTACAGAAGCTAACAGTATGAATAATTATGTTGCATTATTTTCTTACCTTAAAGTACCTCGAGGCAACACGAACATTATATTCTTGTCCTGGGTGATAAAACTCAGCTAACCCCCAATCAATGAGACGCAACTTTCTATTATCATGATCAATCATCACATTGTGAGGTTTAACATCTCTGTGCATAATGCCCATACTGTGGCAATAATCTAGCGCTTTCAGAAGTTCATACAAATAATACCTGTAAAATATAGATGTAAAATATAGATATAAAATATATTCAAATGCTATTACTAAATATGATCGAACAATCCTCAGCAATTCAAAGGAAATTTTTCCCTTTACAGATTAATAAATTCTAACTGCTTGCAGTTTTGCTTCTGCAGTAAAAGGAAATTCCCACAGGAATAAGATGTTTCACCCAGAGAAAAAGTAGCATCCTATGTCACTCTTTAACCTCTCAATTATCTAACACTATATTCATATTTCATATAACATAATTACTTTATTGTGCCATGAAAGAAAAACAAACAACACCTTTTCATTTATAATAATAATTAATTTGTAATTTCATATTTTGATATGACGCTTTAGCATAGATCGAAGAAGAATCAAGAAGATGAAACAATTTTATGCTATGTAAAATATATAAATTACCTTATATCATAGTCTGACAATGTTTGATATAGCTGCTTAAAATCAGTGTTATTAACGTGTTCAAATATGAGTGCTGGAGTACGGGACACTGGATCCTTTACAACAGCTTGTAATGTTATTATATTTGTGCCACCTCTTAAATTTTCTAATATCTTTATTTCTCTTTTTATTTTCTTCTTTTTAACAGGCTGCAAAGAATGTATATAATTTTATTAATTTTCAATTCATCTATGAGCAATTAAAATTTTTGGTGAGGCTCCCCATTACCCTTGTTACAGTTCCATTAATTAATATTTATAATATTAACCTTTTATTATATCAAACTACTATGTTTTTTTTTTTTAATAAGGACAACAATAAATCACTCACCTTTAATATTTTAACTACACATTTTTCGTCATTTGTGATATTTATTGCCTCAAATACTTCACTGTATTTTCCACGCCCAAGTTTTCGAACCAACTGATAGTCTTCTTGATTACCCCAATCTACCACATAGCTTTCATATTCCCAATATTCTCTAGGCTGTTGTGAGTTCACATCGGCATATACCCGAGCTTTACTAGGTACTGCCATCGTTTTCAAATACCTTTGCCAACCTAAGGTTTTATCGACGAAACTCTTACCGGAAATCGCATATGTCTTGAGTAATGATACTGTGAATAAAAATATTTTCAACGTCACTTTGAGGCGTTCACGATCACACTTGTTACTTGCTATTTTAAATATTCAATTTGTCACTGGGAATCATTACTAGCGATTACGAACAATTACGAGTCACTTGTATTGATGTATAACCTAAAAACGACATCCAACTCATTCCAAATCAATTTAACTTTAAATTATAAAAAAATCATAAAGCACTATTTTTTAAATGAATTATACAACTTTCAAATGAATAAAGCTATTCAAGGTTTGATGACATGATCTAAAATTTGAAAGTCTTCAGAGAGAAAAACGCACGCCATTATTCGTCAAATGATCAAATGGATGAGGCATAATTTCCATACCTAACACATTCCTGCTGTTATCCTAAATTTTACCAATATTTCGTTCGATCATACATAAAGGTCTTAAAAATTAACGAGTTACTTATAGTTCAATATACAAATTACACTTTTATCACATAACCGGCACAAATCCAGTGAAATTCAAGATGGACGCCCATCTATTCTATCCATCTATCTACCAGTCAGTTCCACACTGGCCAAGTCCGGCCGAATGCATAGTCTGTAGTTTTTCACTCTCGCATTTTTATGCTCTATATCTTGATTTTGTCTGTGGTTTTTCAATATTTATAATCCGTTCCTAATTATATTATTTTATATTTGCCTTTTTTTTTACTTAGAAAGTGTTCTATAATTAAAACTAGGTACCTAGTCAATAGTCATCTAGATAATTATGTATTGTTTCCAAATAGACGATTGTTATTTTTTTTAATATATTATATTATTAAAGTCATATATATAAAGAACACTACGCAAGACTAGATTTTATATTAATAAAATAAAAGTCTTTGTTAACCAAAACATTTAAATATTACATTGTAAATGCGATAATTACAGTAGATTAGTTTACAAGGTTCTAGGTATAATACAGTGAGAGCCAAACTAGGCTATTGCCTGTATCTTGGATAACAGAAACTGTGAATTCGACGAATTATACGCTACTAGCGGTCCGCCCCGGCTTCGCCCGTGGTACATATTAACGTTTTCTCTACATAAGAACCATCCTCGTACTTCAAGGAATATAATAAAAAAAGAATTATCGAAATCGGTTCAGCCGTTCTCGAGTTATGGAATTACAACGAAAAGTGGCATTGATTTTTATATACGCTATAACCACAATATATCTGTGATTATGATTAATAAAAATAAATATAACAAAATATATTATACCTACCCACAGTACACAGTGATAAATGTGATAAATGTGTGAATACAATATTGCATGTATTTTATGAAAAATAGGTATTACATGCAATACATTTATAATATATATTTACCTGTCAGTCCATGAGTACCTAAGATGAGTACCAAAGACGTTATATATTAATAACTACACTGTGCACCAAAATATTTGTTTTGATAAAATATAATCTATTGCTGTATTTAATAGGGTTGCTACTTCTGCGGAAAATACAAATACAGTTCGAGCGAGAGGTCTCTCAAAAGGAAATGGTCCTTGTCTAACGTTTTGACAACTCTTTTGATTGGTTAATCATTGATATTTGTAGAAATGTGTGGTTACCAAGCATTTACCCGGGTGGTTACCATTTACGATGAATTTTGTTTGACTTTTACGGATTGTGTAATCCTTTTTTATAAATTAAAATACGTTATATTCATTAATTTATCTATTACTTATAACATCCCTTACTTATCAATTGAGAAGTATGTTGATTGATGAAAATATTATACACTAGCTTACCGCCCGCGGCTTCGCCCGCTTTGTCTAAAACCTAATAAATTATATACTAAAACCTTCCTCTTGAATCACTATCTATTAAACCGCATCAAAATCCGTTTCGTAGTTTTAAAGATTTAAGCATACAAAGGGACATAGGGAAAGAGAAAGCGACTTTGTTTTATACTATGTACCTAGTGATTTCATCAATCATCGATTTCATCATGATTCTTATAATATATATTAAAAATTAATTATTAATACGATCTAAACTAGTACATGTAAGAAGCAGAGCATGTCAGAAATTAAGATATGGAGGTGTTAATTACAATATAAGAGTTACCAATTCCGCTAATCTGACAATTTGAGCGCAACCTTAGGAAATGGTGGAATTTTTAAAATTTCCGGCGAGCCCCGTGAGTACACCCATGACCCATCCATACTGCTCATACTGGCTGGAGGTACTCATCTGTAGGTAAGGTACCGTCCATTATATGAATCTGACGGGCTCGAGTAAATCCCCTCATGGACTCCTCTACTTACGTACACGTTATAATTCCAAAATGTAGTAAGCTCAGTAAGCTTATTGAATCCGTCAGGGGACTGTAGATTATATACTATAAACAGGGATTACTCCCAACAGAATCGAGATATATTTCATTCGAGTGCAATACGATTTAAATTTTAACACTGAATTATGTATCTACCTAATAGGTATTTACCTTAGGTATTTACCTACTCTAGACAGTTACGACAGCGCACGTTTAACGCTTTGGTTGAAAATGGAATTATTGTTTCGAAAATTTCGATCTACTTCAATAATGCCATACAATCTGAATAAAAATTCGAATTGGTTGCAATGTAAAATTCAAGAACGAGGTTAAATCAAAATGTAATACATTTTGGTGGCCATGTCGTTATTGAGCACGAGCGCTTGGGTAGTGCTAGCAATATTTTTTTTTTTTTAATTTACCACATTTTAATAAATTCTTCACAAAAGTAGTTAAAGTAGCGCTATCCAATTCTTAATTTGAGTATTGCTCAAATCTTATTATTATGTACCATTGCATACAAGTATATAGGTATGTCAAGTTGCAACTGCAATGGAGTATCTAAATAGGGAGCTGTTAAAAATAAAAGCAATGTCAGGTATAACATAGAAATCTTGAAATCAGAATAACAACCATAATAAGTGATAATAACGAGGTACGAAATAGACCCATAATACTGTCTAGAAATTATATTTTATTATTTATCTTTTGTTTAACATGCCCTAAAATATATTATGTAATTATAATGATGTTTATTACTTACCACACCCCAAAATGAGTAAAAACTGCTGACCACTTTGTATACTTTTGTAATACATAATAATAATAATAAATTATAATTTACCATAAACATCTAACACCCCCTATACTTTATTTTTTTCGCTTCTATATTTTATGGGTATTTAAACTTTCCATAGAAAACCAGAGGATCATTATGGGCAATTTAATAAATAGTCGCTTTTAATTTTCCACTATTTATACATTTACATTAAAAATCAAGCGTATCTTGATACCCTGAGTGAGAAAAAACCTTTAATATTAACTATTCTATGGCAATCGCCCAGCTTTCTTGCAATATATGTATACATACATATTTTTATAGCCTATAAAATTCTAACGACGTCTTACATAAAATCAACTGCTTGCCTTTTCTATTGAACAATGAACATAATATAATATCATCCAGCGAATTCTCACGTGTAATTTTAAAATTAAAAATTCTACTACTCATATTAAAGAAGTGTTTTGTGAAGATGGATTGACGCTTGATGTAGGTACTTTCCCACACAACTAAACAGATTTAGTTGACATTCATCCGAGAGTCGAGACCATAGAAATCTAGTAGCAAGACACTAGAAGTCGTAAGCGCGCGTGACCTTGTCGCCACTCAGGTGACTTTCAAACCATCAGTGCGTTCGTTGCTGTTCAGTTGTTCTCCATATTACTTGCTCTGTGTTGTTCTCGAGAAGTATTTGTGTAAACATGGTGTGTTTCAACATTTCCCATTGCGAAAATTATAAGTTGTAAATTGTAATTATATTAATAAAGGAATAACATTTCATCGTATTTTTTTTAGAAATAATGCCGTTTTTCCCTAAAATTATAGAATACTAGCTGTGTCACGCGGTTTCACCCACGTGGCTCCGCTCCTGTTGGTCTTAGCGTGATAATATAATATAGCCTATATTACTCGTGGATAATGTAGCTTTCGAATGGTGAAATAATTTTTAAAATCGGTCCAGTAGTTTATGAGCCTATTCATTACAATCCAACAAACAAACAAAGTTTTCCTCTTTATATTATTAGTGTAGATTTACAAGTATTACGAATGTCAACATATAAATCTAAATAACAATGAATGTCACAGTCGACCGATCTTATGTGTTTAGGTTCAAAGCTTAGTTCAAAGTTATATCTATTGAAAATTAACGCCCCCTGTTGTACAAAAGCCGATTTTTTTCGTATTGGAGCAAAAAGAAACAAAACGTCTCATGTACGGTCTAGGGATGTTATTCTAAAATAAACCGTAAAATCGTGCGTTGGGATACATATTAAAAAGTTTTGAATTTATTTAAGTTAGTTTTCACTAAAATCAAGCTGTCCAAGTGCACACTTTACTTGTGTGTACTGTTTATTGTGTTTAGCTATCGGTTTAAATGTGTTGATTTTGGATTTGTTTGTGGTTTTCATACTTATTATGACATTATAGCAGTTCTAGTGTCTTGTTATTTAGATTTCTATGGTCGAGACGCTCAATATAGCATTACAGGCTGTATAATATTTTTTAAGGCTCCAAACCTCAAAAGGAAAAAACGGAACCCCTATAGGATCATTTTGTTGTCCGTCTGTCAAGACCCCTTTTCTCAAGAACGCGTAGGGATATCAAGCTGAAATTTATATTGAATACTCAAGACTAAGGTCCCTTGAAGCTGCGAAACAATCTTTTTTTTTTTATAAGACAACGCAATGAAAAAATACAGCCGTTTATGCTACAAATTTTTGCAAATTTGGACATTTGCAATCAAAACCTACAGGGTACTACCCCTGTACAAAGAATATTATAAACGAACTACGAAACTAATAAATTTGATATCATCTTTTTGGAACATTGACACTCATTTAAATAAAAATGAATCTCATTTGAAAATAATTGCTTAAACCTGATCTAATTAATGAAAGAAAAATCCTTGGTAGTTAAAGAAACAAATAATATATTTATATAATAATTATCATTTGAAACAATGAATAACATAGCTTATGCAACTTGCTTAACAATTAATAAAGATGTATTATTGATAAACTGTGTTGTTGCTGTGTTGCCAGTTCCGATGATTGTAGACACAGAGAAAGCAGCACCAACCGTGTATGTTCCTGGGGCGGCACATAGCGCTTGAACCTATTTAAATAGATTTAAAATAATTATGTATTTACATTTTTTGACACAAAAGATCTTAAGACAAGGATTATAGTGAAGTACTAGCTTCCGCCCGCAACTACGTCCGCGCGGATGTCGGTCTTCGAGTGGATGGTTTATTTCTCCATTTTGAGTAACTCTGACAATGACATCTTATAAATATCTATTGGACACAAATACGGCTAGGCCTATAATAATATGCAACGTGTGTTCGCGGTTCTACATAACAACGTCTATGGATATAACTGAAAAATTAACATTTTTTTACGTATTTTTCCAGGATAAAAAGTATCCTATTTTACGCCCAGGATAGTAAGGTATAATTATACCAAGTTTCATCGAAATCGAATCGGTAGTTTTCACGTGATGTCTTCACATATAGACAGACAGACAGACAAAAATTTTTTTAATCATATTTTTGGGTTTGGTATCGATCCAGTAACACAGGGGGTGTTACTGGATTTATTTTTTCAAGATATTTCAAAGACTGCTATTTATTTTTCAAGATATTTCAAAGAAATCTGTCAATCGAGACTATTACGTATCTATGGACTTTGCAACAGATTTATAAAAATCCATTATAACAATTGAATTTTGCAAGTTTACAAGGACAAATAAATTACCTTTATGCAGCGTGATTCAAATTTTTCTAAAGACACGTTCAGGCCCAGTTCCTTAGAATCGGCTGAAAAACCGTTGTTCAGAGCTCCAGCCCAACCAAGAATACCAGAAGATTCTCTGTTAAAAAAGGCTTTTTATAAACTTTTGCAATGAACTTGATTGAGAATTTACTGAATAATTAATAATGTAATTACCTATTTTGCTGTTTTAACATGTCTATAAATACTTTAACAGGTACTCCATAGCAATTCACTATATTAATAGCTATAGGTATAATACACAATTTTCTGGCTTTAAAGTTGTGATCTACATAATTCGAATGTTCTAATCTTAAAATAACGACATTATTTTTTTCGCCTTTAACTTTGCTATCCCTTAAGATATCCACTTTACTCTCAAAATCATCTATTTGTACGGTGTGATCAACGATTTTTTCTCTGTTTCGAGACAAAGTTTTATTAAAGCAATCCAACCAGACACAATGTTGACCAACTGTCTTTCTTCCACTTTCCTTATTGTAAGCATTCCATCTGAGAATAAGCATAGATTGAATCATTCCAGTTCTAATTTCATGATGATTAGGAGAATCAAAATTATCTAATAGAGAGGGCACATAATCTGTTACAAAAGTGGAATATGGTAAAGTTGACTGCACATTTTCAGGCACTCTTTTGGAAACTTTTAAAGATGATTGCTCAACTCGCCCTTCTGGTAGCTCTTCAAAAATTCTAACAGCTTTCATTATAAGATGTAATCTTTCGCGAGCTATCAATAAGTTATCGACATCTAATGCCGATGTTATGTGGTTTAATTTCCATTGTCTACTCAAAAGCGACACTTCCAATACTTCAAGAGATATGTTTTCCTCTTTTTCATTGCTTATATTTTTTACTTCAACAGCAAATTGTATGTTTTCCATAACTTTTCCTTCGAATGAGCCTAGACTTTTACGAGGCGTTACTAATATTTCTACAACATCCTGTAAAATATAACATTTTTAAATTAATTCTATAGAGTCAAGTACATCATATCGGAAAACAATTGAGCATAAAATAACATGTGGCGTGAACAAAAATTATGCGTCTTTACATGCAGATGATTTTATTTCGAAAAACGTGCTAAAAACGTTCGAAAATATCATTATTGCATTCGCAATGCACGCCCAACTTTTACAAAAATTGGCACGCTTCTACCATCCTTTCAAAACGCACCTTCGTAGTGAATCGAAACATGTGTCGCAGCAGTCGATAGGGGCGTGCCTTGAGCCCGGTTTCATAGTACGCGAGCAGATAGAGCGCGGGTGCGTTACTGTTGGGGCGCAGGAACAGGGACGCCGAGGCGCCCGCGCCCGCGCCCGCCGCGCGGCTGACGGCCACCACGCGCCGCTGCGCCGCCTGGCTCCGCAGGGATGCACGCGCGCTGCGCTCGTCTTAATACAACTAGATTAGTAATTTGGATGCATACACAGGAATCCATACTAATATTATAAATGCGAAAGTAACTCTGTCTGTATGTCTGTTACACAATCACGCCTTTAACTACTGAACCAATTTGCATGAAATTATTCGCATGAAATTTGGTATAGAGATATTTTGATACCCGAGAAATGACATAGGGTACTTTTTACGCCGGGACATAGGGTTTTTATTTGAATGCGCGAGCGAAGCCGCGGGCGGAAAACTAGTACATATTATATATTCCTGTGCAGTTATTATATTAGCAGTAAGTTTCATTAGTAAAATAAACCAAATTCAAAAGTGTATGTTATTGTAGATACAATAAAGCCTTCTTTAAAAATAGTTGATATAATTTCTAGAATACCTGTATATTCTGGTGGATCTTTATACCGATCTTCATACAGATATTTCAAAGAATCTCCCTGATACTCCGATGTTACCACCCGCATGCATTCCGGATGCGACACTGCTACGTGCAGATTCTTCATAACAGCCGGTCCAACATTACGAAACTCTATGTCTATCGTCATTAATTCTCCACTTATAACTTCCGTGTTCGTCTCGGTAAATGTCATCTGCAATAATTAATATCAAAAAATGTATAACAAAATACGATAAAAGCAAGAACACTGCAATTGATTTGATATTCACCTGTAAACAAGGGGCTGGTTCTATAACTGTTATGTGTAATCTTTTATCGCATCCATTTATCTGTTTCTGAATGTCTAATTTTCCCATTACAGCTACACTATTACCATTCTCTCTACCTTCTCCAGCATTAATTAACCTAAAAAGTAAAAATATTATAACGTTTGTGAAACCAATAATATGCCCAATTTAATATGCCCAGTTAAATACGAATACATATTTTCATATTTCCTGCAGTGTACTATAAAATACTTACTTGTAAGCTAAACCTTGTATGTCCAATTGTCCTATTTTTAGGGGTGTAATGGTAAATGTGACCATCTTTTGACATTCACCTTCCAAGAGTAAATTCGGTATCTTTTGTCCATGTATCACATGACTCTCCAATATGTGACCTGCTGCAATGCTGGATTCATTATTAAGGAATTCATCTTGAACGGATTCTAATACTTCTGCATTTGGCGTGAAACGCCATAATAATTCCATATCCTTTAAAAGCAAGGATACCTTCAAAGGATTTTTTAAAGTTACTGCAATATGTATTGGTTCTGAAAATCAGACATTATAATTTATAAGAGAAGAAATAAAACCAAAAATATATGATAATAGCTTTCATGTGTCAAGGCATTACCTCCTTGCGGTACAATTGGATTACTGTCTGTTTTTTGAGTATACAAATCAAAAGTGGGTTTGAAAATCATAGGAATACTGCCTTGTGCCACTTGGAGAAGTGCTTCTTCAAGCTTACTCCAGTATGCATTATCCGTTTGAGAAGTTTCATTTGAAAGATTATTAAATGATACTGAAGTAGCGGGCGACCGACATGGCGATGAAAGAGGGGCCGGCCCGACACACAACACAGCTATGTCTTCACCCACTAATAATGGCACGGGTAAAGTTGGTAAATGCTCTTTAAATTCCTCAGATGAATCTACCCATTGCTGGAAATTAATGTTATGTGCATTATAATATTTATACCAATAGAATTTGAATACAACAAATAATGAAAAATTTAGATACTCATGCAATTTTTCTTGTGTCACACATTCCAATAAACTCGAATTTTTCATAAATTGAAGGCACCAATTTATTAAACTTTAGTCGTAAATAATAAATATATAGGTACAAATCATAAATTGCTATAAAAATAATTTATTTGCTACATTTTACCAAGTAGGTAGTTCATTTGTCAATAAAAAAATAACAACTGATGATGTAGAAAAAAAATTGGTAGTAGATATAAGCAAGCAAAGTATTATAAGCAATAACTAAATAGTAATAAGAATATTAAGCTTTTTCATAACGAACAATAAATTGAGGTATAGTTATTAATACAATGTGATTTTGGTAAACATTATGGAAAATTATTTACTCCTTAAAATTAATAAAAACTGAATAATAAATCACAATATGTACCACATATTATAGTTATAATATAAGTTGTCTGTTGTGTTGTAACCATGTATGATTGCAAATAAATGATTTGATTTGATTTTGATTTGAAATAAATGAAAAGAGTTTGTGCAATGCATGTGATAAATGATTTTATTGCTTTAATTCAAGATGTTCTTTTATTACTCATCAAAATCTTTCTAGGGCATCAAACTTAAATGTAAAAATATAAAACTGCATATACCACCAGATCTATTTTAATACTTATATGAAGGAAAGTAAGAAAAGTTAATTACAAACTTTGCAATAATTATTAATTATTATATATTTTATACCATTAATTTTAATGCTATAAAAACCTTTCACATAAAAGTTAGATAAATTGCGAGAAATGTTCGTTAGATTATTTTACTTCTTATTTTTAACCGACTTATTATTTACATATCTTTATTGCACACACACTAAAATAGAATAAAAAAGAGAGAGAAAGTACAAACAGCGGCCTTATCGCGTACAACGTAAGGAGAGATGTTTGCTGGATAAGAGGCTGCACAAACCTGGTGAGCGAGCATGAACTCCCGCAGGAAGGCGTCCTGCTGCGGCGCGGGCTGGTGGCCGGCGGGCGCGAGCGGCGCGGCGAGCCAGCGCGCGGCCTCGCGCGGCATCTTCAGCGCGCCCGCCAGCCGCCCCAGCGCGAACTGCACGTGGTCCGTCGAGAGCCGCCACCCGCTCTCCGCGTAGATCTACAGGTTTTACACTCTTTATAAGCAACGGTCAAGGAAATGGAATAAACAATATATAGATTCTCAATACTTGTTACATTATTTGGGTTGTAAGACATAAATAAAGTGCTGTTTTTGTGTTTTTAGAATTAGTTTTGTTTGTATTTTATGTATTTTGGCAGCACAATAAAGAGTATAAATAAATAATAAATTAAATTTAAGTTAATCAAAACTCAAGTTAAGAGACAACTTTGCTTAATGCTGTAGTTAATACTAACTACTAACCTGATAAGCTTGTTTATAGCAACGATAAGCGTGTTTCTTCTGCCCAGCTTTTGAAAATCGATGGCCGGCAAGAACCATGTGGAATGCGTACTTTCTGCACATAACTCTATTGCTAGGTCCTAATAAAAAGCAAAGAGCGGCTTGTTCCAACAACATGGCACTCCTCAAGTCACTGTCTTCCGATGTCATTCTAATAAGTTGCTTTGCAGCTTCACCATACATTCCATAGTGAATTAGACAGGGTACGGAGAGTAAGGTAGCTCTCACAGCATACTGTACCATTCTTAAAACAAATATGAAATGTGAGTTTTAACTAATGACTATATATTAAGACTCTCTTAAAATCACCAAACCTACCGACAGGTATTCAAATAAGTAACTATGCTTTCTTCTATGTAGCCATGAGTTTTTCGATTCGCATCTCCAGCCATAAAGGCACTTATAGCTGCCATTTCAAGAGCACCAGCGTAACAGAGCCAAGCACTGTCAGCGTAAAATTCTCTTTTAGCAGTATGATAGGTATCAAAAGCGCGTTGCCATTGACCACATAGAAACCAAAGATCTCCCAGCCTCCGTAATTGCAGTTCTGGACAGTCGCTTGAATATCTGTTTAAATTAATAACTTATTGTAAAGACAAATTCTACAAAAATAAACTTACAAAAGAAATACATGGAAACAATAATAATTAATTATAGAGATGAGGAAGAAATGTCTAACTCACATAACAGTATTGTTTACTGTAGTTGTACCAGATTTGCCAGTAGTGAACCACCTTTTGGTGGCTGACAGTAATGATCTGCTTACACCTTTTTTATTTGCTACCTGAAAATTAATTTCATATTTAAAATATTTTCATAACCTGAATTAATTCCAAAAAACTTAAAATAATAAGTAATTAAATCCAACATACTATTTCTGTGAGTTGAGCAATTTGTTTTTCTATATGTGGAAGTAATGCTTTATATGCATAATCCTGTAAATACTTTTTTATAGCCTCAACATCCTGAGGGTTGAGAGCTGCTCCATGGACTTCTGAAGTATCTATAGCTCTTCCAGTTACATTAACACTCTCTGAACTACCCGAAAACGAGTGTGTCTAAAATAATCCAAATATTTGATTATGATAGGGATTTATATTTGATTATTTTAAAATTCATATTAATTTATTAAATAATTTAATAATTCAATGTAATCAAAAAGTACCTGTAGACTGTTAGCGTTGTCATAGACATCATTTTCATTTGTGGTTAATGGATGTGCACCTTCTTGTACAGTGGGGGAATTTGTGGGATTTTCCTCTATAAATATATACAATATTGTTTTAATAGGAATATTATATTGTAAAATTATAAATATTTAATGAAGTACCTACCTGGTGTTGAAACATTGCCTGTAGGAAATTGTGCCTGTGAATCTTGAGTAATAGTTAAGTTTGTACTTGATGATGATAAATTAGTCTGAAAATGCATTCATTACAATCATCATATTATAGTGGCATAAAAATTATATGTATCAAATTTATTTATTAATCATCTTATAGAAAAAAAAAATCTATTTGTACCATTGCAATGTTTGATGTATCTGAAGGTGTTTTGACAAAATTAGCCCAGTAGTCTACAGGTAATTTAGCATCCTGTGCCTGTCTAGAATTGATTGTCAACATAAAACAATTAGTAGCACCAAATGTTTGCTTTAGTGTTTCAAATGCTAATTCTGCTCTGTAATATAGGTAATAAACATAAATTAAGATAATAAGTCACATAATAGCAATACAATATTGAAATAAACTGCTATCCTATAACTTACTTTTCTTTAGAAACTAATGAATTATCATGCAGTAACAGATATGACTTCAGAACTGCATTATTAAACCATTTTGGTAGTTTAGGTGGAGTGACATTTTGCAGCTGAGCATATTGTTGATTTAAGACATTATATGTATCTACTATATTCTCTTCAAGTGTTGTTGCAACAATTATACATGACAAAAAGTGTTTGGTGAATTCATGATCTGATGGAAACTGAACTTCAAAGTATGTTTCCCTCCAAGCATCAAACCATGGAGTCCCTTGGGGTACCTCAAACCGGTGACCTTCTATTATAAAGTTTATAATTATAATTAATATCAGAAATTTTATAAAATACTTGATAATCTATTTTAGACTGTAAATTACCAAAATTTTGTGGAGTAGTTTTATCCTCATAATTATGCAAGACTGCATTATTAAGTTGTCTTCTAGCCTCTGTTGGTTGAAGTGGCTTCCAATTAACATCTCTTATTACCAGTTTCCAATTTTTAACAGTGCATAAATTGCCACCCGGTTCACGAAACTGGCCTGAAAAGTAAATATAAAAAAATATATAAATATACTTTTTCAAACCTTCTGGCAATAAGTGGTAGTGATTACTAATACTTCCTATCAGTGGTAGAAAAAATAAAGATAATTTCACTTGCCTTCCGAATTAAGCGTTGCAAAAGGTTGTAATAATTCGGGAAATGATAGATTATTCTTAGATACAATATTTTCAACCTTAGAACTACATAAAGTTGCAATTAATGGAGAGAACGAGCCCTGTATAAATTCCTGGGGCGTTTTAGTCATGATTACATACAATTATTAAGCACTAAAACAATATTATTTTATTAGCATGGTCCTAGGAGATGCCTTTTCTTTAGATATATTTTTTATGTTTATGCTAAACGAGATTTATTTATTTTTATTTATGATCAAACATCGTCTTTACAAATTGCAAAGGAATCTATTTTTTTTGCGTTTTTTTTGTCTATAACATGACAGTGACGTGTATAGTTTTTAAATGAAAATGAATGTTTGGGATATGATGGCATTGATACTTGCGATTTTGGTGTAAAATATGAAAATATGCATATAATACTAGCTTACCGCCCGCGGCTTCGCACGCTTTGATTTAAACCGAATAAATTATATACATACTAAAACCTTCCTCTTGAATCACTCTATCTATTAAAAAAAACCGCATCAAAATCCGTTGCGTACCTAGTTTGAAAGATAAGCATACAATAAGGGACATAGGGACAGAGAAAGTGGCTTTGTTATATACGTGGTGATTATTTATTTAAGTAATATGTACATAGTTTACAAAGCTTGAAAAGGAAAAAAAATCAAAATGAAAGCTTTAAAAATACTCGTCAATCATATAATTTAAACCTAACCATCATTATTTTATGCTAATATTATAAAGCTGAAGAGTTTGTTTGTTTGTTTGATCGCGGTAATCTCGGGAACTACTGGTCCGATTTGAAATTAGGTAGTTTTTTTTAAATATATAAATATTACCTACATTGTATTTGTGAAATAATAAGACAAGTTTTCACGAAATTCGGTATAATTAACCAAAATCTTGGTTATTTGAATTTTTTCACCTAAATCTTGAGGTTATGTGAAAAAATTGTATTCATAAAAGTTGTAAATCTTTTTATTACCCACAACTTTGCCATTCAACTTTTTTCCATAGGACTAGATTTATTTGAAATCGAGATAAACCACATTTTATTGAATTTTTACCCCGAAAAACCTTAAATTTGCATAGGATGCTTAAACTGTAAACGTATGAATAATACTAAACAGTATTGGTTTATTTTTAAGTAGGGAAAATTAAGCCCTGCCATCCCACGAGTTTTGACATAAGTTTTGCTGAAAATTTTATAGAAAATACTAGCTCACCGCCCGCGGCTTCGCCCGCTTTCTCTAAAACTATTTGAGATTTAAACTATCCTATCTCTCAAGTTGGATCGAACTGCACATGGTGTGTGAATTTTATTATAATCGGTAGTGGTTTAGGAGTCCATTGAGGACAAAGATTGTGACACGAGATTTATATATATTAAGAATAAACACATAACTATTGCAGGTGATATTTATTTGATTTTGTATGTATTGTGTACAACATAAATGTTTACAAATTTTAACTAATACGCTATTTGAGAATCAATAGATGAGGGTCGATAAGATCGTCTTCTGTGCAATAATAAACCACTAGCAAATAAAAGGAAGAGCAATGTAATGGAAACTCCACACATGGCAAATATTCCACCTCGTAAACGGCTTTCACCTGAAAAAAAATAATGTTATTAATTATATAGGTTAAAACATTACTGAATGAATTGATTGACTAAAACATTTTATTTTTATTGAATGATACAAAGTTACAGAGAAGAGACATATAACCGAGATAGCTTCAGGGACACAACTCATATTAATTATTATGTGTCTTGAAATAAAGGTACCTATTTAAATAAAAAAAATTAAACGTGACTCATTTTTATGGACGGTGTAACTAGTAGTAGGTAGGTAGGTAGGTAGTAGTAGGTAGTTTATGTACCTAAAGTATACATACCTTGATCTCCTACTACCTTTTCTGAATATTCCTTAGAGGTTACGAAAGAATTAGCAAGTCGTGGTAAGTATTGTGTCCAAAATGCTACATCTTTTTGGATATTTTTGAGACAACAGCGTGCTAAATTTCTATCGCATATTTCAAATAC
The DNA here is from genome assembly GCF_905220415.1 of Colias croceus. Taxonomy (NCBI): domain Eukaryota; kingdom Metazoa; phylum Arthropoda; class Insecta; order Lepidoptera; family Pieridae; genus Colias; species Colias croceus. Next base: position 7,624,631 of record NC_059537.1, read on the forward strand.
ATTCTTTTCATTAACCGTAAAACGACGCCATTCGTCTTTAGTACTTGGCGCACTGAAATTAGAATAAAACCTTCATATTGAGTATATCTACATATTCTACTTAACATAAAAAACATTAATCATGGTGCATTTAAGGTTCTCATTCATTAACCGACTTCAAAAAAAAGGAGGAGGTTATCAATTCGGCCGGTATATTTTTTTTTTTTATGTACTTAAATTTACACCGATTACTCCGAGGTTTCTGAACCGATTTACGTGATTCTTTTTTTATTTTCGATGCGGGATGGTGTCGAATTGGTCCCATAAAAATTTTATTCGGATAGGCCCAGTAGTTTTTAATTTTTATTTTATGAGCATTTTTGTCTGTAGGTATTTGTAAATTTTGCAAGTGCAAGTTTGAAGTCGGTTGTTTTTAACGCAGTTATCACTTGTTTTCGCTATTCGCCTTTTGACTTGACGATCATATTTAAATTCAACGTAGTACCTAATCGTACATAATATGAATTCAGTGCGAACCACTGTTCACATATTATGGGTCTTCCCTTTGATGTCCGAAACCAGTCTTAACACGAATACGAATAGGTACGCGATTCTTTAAGCGAATAGCGAGTGCACTGTATACGCTTGTTCGTTATTTGACTCGCTTTTCGCATGAATGTGTAAATCGAGGTGTAAATAAAATAATTATGCACCAGTAGATTTAAAGGTCCATTCACACAGACCATCTCAGATAGGAGAGCAGATTTTTGTCAAGTTGAAAAAAGAGCTATAAGTATTTTTTCATGTGTACTGCTTTTGTCACTAAGAATGTTTAAACGCGCTTGGTACCTATTCGAAATAATAAGAGGAGGAGACCGGCTCCGAACGCGTCCTTTTTCTTGTACGCGCAGTCATTTAGTCTCCGTTTCGTAGACAGAGAAACTATTCTTTGTCTATGCTCCGTTTAGTTGTTGCAGCTCCGGTTCGACCGACTCCAATCGTATACGATCCGGTCTGTGTGAAAATAAAAATGTGCGCCGATGCTCTCGAGCTGGTATGTGTATATGGACCTGTACTTTTAAGAATTCATGATAATTCAATTTAATTAATAATAATAATTAGGTGCAGGTTAAAAACTAACATTGTATTAATAGTGCAGAAAACATATTTTTAACGTTCGTGTTACGTGCAAATCCTGTAAAAAAAATGTCAGTTTTATTCTATTTTAACATGCACAGGTAGACAAAAAGGTCACGTAGCGTAGGTAGGACACTGTGGTAGGACATGTAAGTATTTTTTTTTGCAAAGTAAAACATATATATATTTACCCAAATTTCACAAAATTAATTATGTATCGCCTATAGTTCGAAGAAATATATTTTTCATCATTAGAAGCAGGTCTTCTAGCTACTTGTAGCATCATGGCATCGCCTAGTAATGCAATAAGATCCGTCCCTCTCATGGCACCTGCATTTTTTTAAATATTAGTCTACTTACTAGCGGATATAAATGCGATTAAGTCGCTTGCGTAGGACTGCAGAGGTAACATGTCGTGAATCAAATTAAATTATTAAAAAACTATACTTAACACTGAAATACATTAAAAAAAAATACATATAATCATATATCCCTATAAGTCTATTATACCTATATCATGTAGATCTATTTTAACGTCAAAGAACGACCGGTAAAGAAAGGGAAAATTAAAATTATGTATAGTAATATTAATGTGACTTTACTTGATCGTTATAATGATAAAATAAAATAATTGACCTTAGCTGTTCATTACTTATAAGTTATAACCATAAAATGCACGACAAGTTTTCGCAGAACATCCAAATATTTATAAACAACTGACATACCTGTTATATTAAGACGATTTCCGTGAAGATCTACATATGATGGATGCGAATAACGAAAAACATATGTACGTGATACTAAATTAGCAATTTTTTCCGCTAGCAAAAAGCTTCCAACACCCCAATTCACAACAGTGTCCATAGTGACGAGAGCTACTAGAGCATCAAGAGTTCCCTTATCTGACCCTTGCTGCAATAGAGATGACCAATACTCCCAACGTACCGCTTCATTCAACTAAAAAAAAATTACATACATTTTTTAAATCGTCGTACTTACCTACTTAGTGTTAATTTTTCGTCATATCAGCGAACATTCAAACTTACCAGTCGTAATGATTCAGGATTATTTAATGATAAAGCATTAAAAATATCAGGAAGAACTTTTTCCATTGTAAAATTATATATCTGTTGAAAACTTTTTCTGGAAAAACTTTTAATACGACTGTCTGTAAATATAAATAATGTATAATTTAGTTATTATTTGTTAAAGCAGAGTAGTTGTAACATTTAAGTTTAAATTCATTTAAATGTTCGTTATTTTAATACAAACCCTGAAGATCTAAAGCTTCAAGATCCGTAGTTCCAAGCATTACGTCTAAGGGTATATTTGACAATTTCTTCAAGGCTGTCGCCAAAGAATAAGGTAGATATTGTACTGATTCTGGTAAAAAATTATCGGGCGTGGGTTGCATGAGCTTGTTCCAGGTATTATTCTAAAATTAAGAATTATATAATTATTATTAAGGAACAGAACAGCGAAAATTGATCAAAAAAAATAACTATAAAAATCAAATACAGAAAATATTTTCTCGATTTCTTCTATGGGTTTAGTACGCATGCAATGCAACATCTCATGGTCGTTTGTATTATTCAAACATCCTAATGATTCTGCAATCATTTGAGATATCTTCTTTTTATCTACTACATTATCCTCTTCATGTATTGCTCTCCAAATATTTCGAGGAGAAATAATAATCACTCTATGGAACAAACCTGAAAAAAATCACCACCATAATTTGTATTCATTGCGATTTTGCATTATTAGATATGTATGTATAGTATAAGTAGATAATAAATATTACCCGCAGAACGAGGTGAAACTATGTGATATAATACGCTATCAGCGCCTGCCGAGTGGCCAAAAAGAGTTATCGATGTCGGGTCACCACCGAATGCTGATATATTTTCACGAACCCACAGTAGAGCCATATACTGATCCAGCAACGCAAGATTACCACGAGCTTCAACAGTCTTTAATGTAAAGAATGACAGAATATGTAAGCGGTAAGCTACTGTAACAACAACCACTCCTTCCGCTGCTAATTCCTGACATGGTAAATTCAAACTACCACCTGCCCAAGAGTCGCTATAAAAGATTACTATGACAGGTTGCAATTGCCCGTCTGCATGCTACCTAGAAAAAAGGGAAAAATGTAAGCTGAATCCTTTTCCAAACCAGTAGGATATTTATATGAAAAAATTCAAACCCTTGATGTCCATATGTTTAGGCATAGACAATTTTCAGTGGAATCATTTCCATCCTGAATCTGAGGACAACTCGGAGGCATTCGATGAGCAAAATAAGTTTTTTTCCAACCCGTATGTCGCTCAGGAGGCTGTTAAAACAAATATTCAAAATAATTTAACTATGGCTTTACCTTTTGTATTTTTTATTACCTAAGTAATAGAATATACTTACTGAAAATCTTAATCTCCCAACTGGAGGCGTTGCATAGGGAATTCCATAATATATTTCGATAGGAGATGCAGAATTTTCCATAAATGCCTTTATCTATAAAAAATAATACAAAAAAAAAATATTTTTGAAATAACACTGGTCTGCAAAGAAATCCTCCTTTGAATAAAAATATGATAAACATGGAGATCTTAACATGCTGAATCTAGATCTGCTTTCAGTTTTTTTGTATCACGTCTAAATTTTTTTTTATTGTCGTTTTTAAATACCTCAAAATTCTGTATTGTTTAGTAGTCTCTCTTGCAATAATGCTATTTTATTCGGTCTTTATGATATTTTTCATCACAAAAATGAATTGAATTTATAAAACTAGAACGATATCTACTGAAGACATTATTTTTACACTAATTTGAAGGGAACTTATGGGCTTCCGTAGTTCTCATCACGACTCCGCTGCGCTCAGTTCAAAGTAAAGTTTTAAGGTGACGGTTGATGATTTTATCCTAATAATTTGGTAAAATTTTTATATTGTACTGATATATTGATGAAAATTTGTAAATAATTTCAACCATAAAGCAAAATTGAATCACGTGTTATGAATTTTTAAACGACGCAACATCGAAAGCGCGAGTCTTTAGTGTGGTCTCTAGGGACTGCAAATGCGGGAGCTTAGATAAGACTTAAATTATGAAATTAAGCAGACTAAAGCTGTAAAAAGAGTATCCGGTGACCACTATGAAACATTTCACCAGAAGTTTGAGAGGAGATACGGAAAAGCTAACTGAAAATATAGTAAAATATAGATAATAAGTTGGCAGCAAAGATTGATGATTTTACTTGATCGATTCGTCGCGAAACTCCTTATAAAATATTAAAAGAAAAGAAAACTACTAATTGAAACAATGTATATAATGTGTAATTATATTATCTTATAGTTTTTAATAGTTTTCTTGACATTATTTGTAATATTCAAACCTAATTATTAAAATAACGATGTATTCTTAGAACAAAAAAATGGGTTTCTTTCTAATTAAACTACAAAAAATCTAGACGTGATACAAATTTTTTAAAACTTAATTTCTGTTCAGAAGTATCACTTCTATAATAATCTTGTGCAAAAATAAGAAGGAGCGCGAAAAAAAATTTTTTTGCAGACCAGTGTAATCAGTGACTCGACGTATCACTATGTAACATACTATGAAATAATATAATGTATTTACTTACCCCTACAACACGACCTTGAATTAAATTCGCGACAGGATCTTGTGCATAAACACGCAACACTAATAAAATGTATATTACAAAGATATGATGGAACATTATTATTTGATATACAAATTCAGTCACAAGTACACTTGAGGATGCGTTTTCATCAACGCTTTATTTGATCAAAACTAATGCGTGAGTATGAAAGTTTGCGTTTCGGATGGACATCCGTCACAACAAAACATGTACCTCTACCTACAATGAATGTTCTCCGTTGCGTGAAAATAATGGATATTGCTTTTGTCCCAAAAACAATTCAAACATTCACACTCGACAAAAGTGAAAATGTATTCATACCTAATATTGCATAGACCTAATCCATCGAAAGACAATTTTTAGTACTAAGTATATTATAAAATATTACCGAACTGGTTCATAAAATGCTAAACAATATTAGGGACCTAACTATCTCGACATAGTTAATCTATACTAATATTATAAAGCTGAAGAGTTTGTTTGTTTGAACGCTAATCTCACAAACTACTGGTCCGAAAATTCTTTCGGTGTTAGATAGCCCATTTATCAAGGAAGGCTATAATATATCATCACGCTAAGACCAACAGAAGCGAAGCAATGCGGGTGAAACCGCGGGGAGCAGCTAGTTTATAATATTTTGTAATTTTTTTTTTAGTATCCAGCCTATTTAACTAGAGACGATTTTTTCCAAGAACCATTTGTATTTGAAAATGGAATATTTCCCAACAAAAAAAATTTCAGTTCCAGTTAGTCCAGGCTGTTTTGAACTCGCTACAAAATATATATCCTAGAAATGATATGATCAAAACATAATAATGAATTATATAAACAACAATTATTATTCAATGGCCATGATGAATAGAAATATGACAAAATTACAAAAAATTTGAATAACATCAGAAACTATCACACTTTGACGTTACTGAGTGCTACATCGATTTTCTTTAATAAAATTTTGTAATAGTAATTAACGGGTTGATTATTGGCAAATCCAATTGTCGCTAGCATTAGACCATAACCAAGAAGGATAGAAAACAATTTGTGTCTCGTCAGCCATTCTCGAAGACCGCCAGCTGTAAGCAGGAGTAGTAAGTATTAAATGGCATTAAAAATTATCTTCGACAAAAATGTATATTTGAACAATAAAGATTACATTATTTTTACCATTTCTATTGGAGTTTGCTGTAGGAAACCGCAAAGAAGCAGGTTGTTTAGCGTATACAAGTAAATATCGCACTCGAACCAAATCACAGTTTGTAACAACATAATGTGCCGTTTTCGTGTCTAAGCTTTGGTCTGCATTTCCTTTATCTTCTTCATAAATTCCATCACCTGACGATTTGCAGAGTATTTTTTTTTTTAATTTAACCGTTATTTTACTATTTATTTACGTTCCAAATGTTATATTACCTTCATGAGAAACTGGTTTTTGGTAATTAATACCATCAGGAGCATCTATAACCTCACAAAGGGCAACGCATGATAAATGTCCACCGATGCAGCTAGCACCCCATCCGAACCCACCATGGCTATAGGGCAAACTTATGCTCAGTTCTGGCGACAGATATACGCCATTGCCCAGTAATGTTGTCTAAAATAAAAATAAATCGTAATATTAATTTAAGTTTATAACGAAACATAATATTATATCTTATACATAAAATAAAATGAATCGCAAATTAATGTGTCGATAAGTTCAAAACTCGAGAACGGCGCGACCTATTCGGGTAAACTTTTTTACGTTTTTATTAAAGGCACATGGAACATGGAACTTGAAACATGTTACATACATATAACATACACGTGAAGGATTCATAATATGGAGAGCGCAAACACGAAAAAGGGACAATAGGGCAGAGCAACGTCTGCTGGGACACGTAGTACCTACTTACATATCTAAAAATACTTTTTTTGTTTTTTGAAATTACATAATTAAATACCTTATTTAAGTGTTGTTGAATACCGAAATTAAGAATAGTATAGAAATTTTCCAAACGATTGCCGTGGTATGCGTAAAAAACTTTATGGTTTTTTGATAATTCCTTCCATTTAATTTCTGAATTCGATTTTGAGGAATAAACTACTTGAAACATAAATTGTGGCTTCGGTGCAGGCTTCAAAGAATGTGCGTTAATTAAAACAGCTTCATGCTGGAAATTGAAAAATTGGAAGCTTGACCCGTATTCCTTTTTTAACTTATTAAAGTGTGTTATGATAAATCTCTACCAACCGATTCGGGTAGCACTGTTTTCAAACTTGGTTCTTTTAACCTAACAAGAACATAGAATAGAAGATCTATAATGTCACTCAGATTACCCAAATTATCGAGGTTATCTAGTTGTTGTAATACCAAATCCAGAGCCGGTACATCCGTAATGACGCTAAGCTAAAAGTGACAATGGAAAAAAACTTAGTCTATTTATCAATTTGAATTAACGTATCACTAGTCACTACGGATCATTACTTAAATATTATAAGGTATTAATAAAATTATACAAACTAAGTCATCCATATCTTTCACGCCATTTTTCATGAATGCGGGTGGAAATGGCCTTAGACAACTTTCATATCGAAAGCTAAACGCTGCGGCTACAAAAAGACTCCATTTTATATCAGCCGCTTTAAAATCTTTCTCCAATACTAATCTGTGAATATTAGTTCGTTTACTATAATTGATTTTGAATTTAGTAGGCTTTGAGATTTTTTTTTGGACCATCTGATGTTTTCACCACCGGCGTCCACCGTCCTTGCCGGCCTTTTATGGACAAATAAGCTTTTTTCTAGAAGGCCCCAATGTCGTAACTTTTTGGGAACGCCGCAGGTGGCAGATTATTCCAAAGCTTCACCATACGCGGAAGAAAGCTGCGGGTGAAGCGTACAGTGGTGGAGCACCATAACCATCCAGATAGTCTAGATGTAACTGAATTTTACGCCGAAAAAAATTAGGTAGGTAGGTAGGAGTAGATCATTAATTTGGATATTTGTGTATAGGGAGGGCTACTACAGCTAAACCGGCCTTATTGGTTGATATGGAAAACTAAGTATAGTGCATAATTCGATACCAAAAAGTTCGTTATTTTTTTAAATAATCGAAATTGATATTTAACATATCGGGACATTTAAGCATTCTATACTATTACAATCATAGCGCTCCAGTCATACTTTGGTCCTGAGAGAAAAACTTATCTCATGGCGTATGGCTACAAAACTTTTTACAATTTCAAATAACATTAAAAAAAATATTTATATTATGGACAACAATACAATGCGTATTATTATTTTATTATAAACTAGCGTCCGCCCGCGACTCCGTCCGCGCGGATGTCGGTCTTCGCGTGGATGGTTTATTTCTCCATTTTGAGTAACTCTGACAATGACATCTTATAAATACTATTGGACCCAAATACGGCTAGGCCTATAATAATAATACGCAACGTGTGTTCGCGGTTCTACAGAACAACGTCTATGGATAAAACTGAAAAAATAAGATTAATTTTTTTCTACGTATTTTTCCAGGATAAAAAGTATCCTATTTTACGCCCAGGATAATAAGGTATACTTATACCAAGTTTCATCGAAATCGAACCGTTAGTTTTCACGTGATGCCTTCACATACAGACAGACAGGCAGACAGACAGGCAGACAGACAGACAAAAAATTTTTTAATCACATATTTGGGTTTGGTATCGATCCAGTAACACCCCCTGGTATTTATTTTTTCAATATTTTCAATGTACAGAATTGACCCTTCTACAGATTTATTATATGTATAGATAACCTTAAATGAACAGCTTTCTTTTCTAAAGAATCCAGTTTTGCTTGGTTGTTATCTGACAAAGTTTCAGATGTGGATGCTAGATTGCAATTAGTAGCTGTATCCGATAATGCTTCTGGTTCTCCATCCATATTTGTTCGAAATCACGTTTACGATTATAACTGTGTTATTGTGATAGACATAATTTTGAATATTTTAAATATATGCGGTAAAAATATAGGGAAATTGTACGGGATGTATAATATCTGTCAAATTTTTAAAATCAATAAGAACGTAACAACCAGTAGCAAAGCAGCACTATGATTTTTGTTGAAGTATTTATTCTCCAAATGATATCTTATTGTGCATAGACTCATGTCCAAAAACGTTCCGTTTAAAAGACTGGTTATGTTTCAGAAAGCATTTAGGAAAAATTAATATGTTGTACGTGGAAATTCATTATTTTAATAGTTAAATTAAATTTCAAAAATAAAGAACCAAATGACTTGTATCCAAATAACCAACTGCAACCGTAGACAACGTCCCGTGTATAATCTATGGTAACGTCCTAATTAATATTTTTTTCAACTGGCAAGGAATTTTGGTTGGCAAGGCGATGTCATGTCATCTTCTCAAATGAAAAATGGCGTGTGTTGTGTTGAGAAATTAAAATAAACATACATCGTGATTTAACTTGGAAAATAGTAAACTTTAAAGTGTTTTTAATTTTTTAATTCTACACATAAAGTAGAGTTAAAGCGTGGTCCGATGAGTGTATCGACCGATGTCTGCCGTGGCTCCCACTATCCCCGGTTGGTAATATTTTTAATACTTGTTGCAATATATTTTTATCTGTATATTATTTGTTTTGTGTAAGTTTATTAGAGTAATTACTGAATTATTAATAAAGATGTTCATTTTTCGCCAAGAAAACAAATTAATGGAATGTCTTGTTTTCTATTGACGTTGCTGTTTCGCATATCCGCGTGACGCGTTGCTAGAAATTAAATAACGACAAAACGATGATAGATAAGCTGTTTACTTGCCGTATAATTGAATTGATTGTCCTTCGATTATGTTTTCTGTGAATGGCGATGGTCATATATGTTTTTGATAAAATATAAAATGATGACTTCTATTTACTAAAACACCATAATATTTGACCTATTTATGAAGGTACAGGTATAGAACCTCATATGAATTATACAAAGCTAATAGCAATAATATTTAATACAACCAAATAGTTTGCTTATGTTTCATACATTGAAGTTATTGCTGTTTGTATAAATAGACCTAACAAATTATTCATTTAACTCAATTTATTGTAATTTTTATTTTTTATAAGTATAAGTTTTTGGTATGATAAAATTAGATTTCTCGTTAATATCAATAATTCATTGCAAATACCACTGGTTCAGATGGTTTATCTAAAATATAATTATTTAAACTAATAAATCTATAAACTCTAAATAATTCTAAAGGCTAATATATTCTAAAGTATTCTAATATTCTAAAGTATTTTCAGTAATTACTTCTTTTGGAAATCCTTATTTATCCACAAAAAAATTTACACTAACTAAAACTATCATCAGAATAATACAAATGTGTTAAAAAACACACCTTGCCAATATAAAATTGAAATATCAATTCAATACATTTGTTTAAATAGAAAAAAGGGATTGGGTAGATCTTGTTTCTTTATGTAATTTTTGTTTTATTTACTTCTCTATCACTAAACACAATTTTACTGGATCATAGAGATCTTTTAGAAATACTCTTATTATCTTGCAGGGGTTGACCCAGCAAAGGAAATACAAAAGCGTCGCGCTGGTAGTATTGGGTAAGTTATCAGTGAGCTAGCTGTGATGTAGTTTTTTATATAACTAAATTCTAACAATTTTTTGAAAACTTTCAATAAAATTATGTCTGAACCTGTGGTAATTGCATAAATGTATATAACTGAACTGTTTATGTACAATTTGTATTGTCATTCGCTTTCTGTTAACCTAATGCAATTGTTTTAGTCAAATCTCAAAACACAATCTATTTGCGGAAGGACTGGTTTATCTTAGGTTTGGCAAAAGCCATCGGGCAATCCTCAAAATACATTTGAATTTCACCCTTTGACTGAACGCAGCATAGGCATCGCACGCGCATAAGATGTCTCAGCTAGACAACGACTGACAAAAATAGTTTAGTAAAAGGCCGAAATATTACATTTATTTGGGCTTTGACAAAGTCATTATGCCAGACCTGAGGTTTGACCAGTCCAACTTAAGAGTGCCCAAGCTTCGGTGTTTGACTATAACACAGTAAAATGGTTTGAAAAATAAGAAATTCAAGTCTATTAAATTGGTAAAGTTACTGTATTCCTTTCGTTCTCTATTAATATAGAAAAAAAGTCTCATTTTGCTCACTTTGTATTTCAATATATATCTATATTTTTTATTATAACTATAATTTGATCAAGTATTGTTTGTACCACCAGATCCGATGACGACGACGCAAGTGGTGGAAAATACACAAGGATGGAGGAGGATAATATTCAAGACAAAGAGAGATTCGCAAGGTATTTAAAATTTTCATCATATCTTTTTAAATCCCTAGATTCTTTGATGTTTTAATAGTTTATATGTTTTAATTGTTATGAAACAAATAAATATTGTTATGTAGACAATATTTTGAATTACAAGTAGAGTTGCCTTGCATATGAGAAAATGTTCCAAATTCCCATCTTGCTGATCCTATTTATTCCCATTCAAATTTAAAAACTAATATTGGAATGTATATTGAAATGACAATGGCCTCAGTATTGATTGGATAGATATTTAAATTTTTCAGCATTAAATCCTATTTTATTATATTTATTCATACTCGTTGCAATGGTAATGGTGCTTCTAAACGGGCTATATTTTCCTGCAATATGTGGCTGCAACACAGTGGCCGGAAACATTGCGAGCAATTCCAGACACACTACGCAATATTGCAGCAATGTCCCGGACACATGTTTGATATTGCAGGCATTGCAGCGAATGGCCGATATTGTTTTGATAGGTTGCTGGACGATCGCTGAGCTGTCGATTTAACTGCAATGTTGCCCAGCCAGTTTTATTGTTGTTTCAGTCGCTCTCTATTGTTATGATATAGTGCATCCTTTTCTATACGACGTGAAGTTATCTGCGAGTGCGGCTGTGCCGTGCCGTGACTAATTGCTATATTCTGTGCAGTCATCTCGTTTTTTGGACTGTTGATATTTTTTAAATTATCGGATTTTCGATATATCGATATTTTAAAATATATCAATATCGGAGTTCGATATAAAATTCGAAAAAAATATCGATATTTCGATACATCGGCTTGACTTAAAAAAAATCGTCACAAAAAAATCGTCAAAAAAAAAATCACGCCTATTGAAGTAAGGTCGAATCCACATTCTCTGCTTTTTCCTTTTTGATTTTTCTCGTAAAACAATATAGGCTGCTGCGACGAGTGTGATTTCGTCAGCCATTGTTGTCGGTTTGTGTGGCCCGTATTAGGAGTCTGCATCATGCGCCATACTATTGCAGACATATTGCAACACATGGCTCGGCCATAGATTGCTCGGCCATCGTGGCAATAAAAATTTTTTTGTGATGGCCGGGCAATAAGTTGCCAATAGTGCAGCTACAAATTGCAGAAAAATGTTGCCCGTTTAGACGCACCTTTAAGCGAAGCACAAATATACATTCTTTTCAATTGTTTCAAAATTGTTTGACATTTAGTTCATTTCAAAAACTTTTATATCTTCTATCTATAATATATCTATGTAACACATCTCGACTAAAAATAAAGAAAATACAAAATTATTAGTGTGGAGGGTTACAGCATGCTTTATTTTTAAAGCAAAGAAACAGATTAAAATACCACCTCATGATCAATATTTTTATATTCTTTTACATTTTAAAATATTATCCATAGTCTATTGACATTTTTATATGATATTTGTCTTATAATTAATGAATTATAAGACAACATAAAGTAGTAATTTTTCCTCGTATTATAGCATATAAAAAAATGGCAAATAGGTAACATGTTTCTCAAGACACTTTCGTTCATTCAAAGAATGTTTTTTTTTTACTATAGGAAATAATTAAGGATTAAATGATTCCCATAAACGCGGTATTCATTGTTTTGATTAAAAACGTGTCTTATCACGCAACGAAACTTCGATATTAGGTAGTTATTAACTTTTTGTTACTTATGATAATATTATGCCTTAGCTTTTTCCATCAAGACATAATAATAGCCTATAAGATTGCGTATCATTCTCATAAACATTGTTGTCGTATCGTCCTTAGGATCTTGTTGAATACCAGCGTAAAAATAATGATTTTTCGTTTTTTCTTTCTGGATTATCGATATTCTTCTCCTATACTATCTCAAGAGAAACACTTCTATAAAAATCCTTTACGATTTAAAATTACTGTATACAAAAATATATACAGAAATAATATACATACCTAGTTATGGTACATCGTGGTATTGACGAACATTTTAAAAACGAATTCTTAGTAATTCAAGTAGGTATTTTCTGGATTTTCCGTATCGTTCGATGGTCCTATACGAAACTAATATCATAGAAAAGAAATTAATTACTAACTACAATGTTCTTTATTCTTCGTATTTTATGCTTCCTATAAAGACTGCCGTAATGTATTTTTTGTTCTGCTTCATTTTGTAGTCGCGAAAACCATTGTGAGATTGAACGCCGTAGAAGAAACAAGATGACAGCTTACATTACGGAACTGTCTGATATGGTTCCAACATGCTCCGCTCTAGCACGGAAGCCCGACAAGCTAACCATACTGCGTATGGCAGTAGCACATATGAAAGCTTTAAGAGGTACTAAAAAAAATCAACATTTTGTTCTGTATTATCTCAAAATTATTGTGATTGATAATTAAAATGTATTTTATCATGTTATAGGTACTGGAAATACTTCTACAGACGGTACATATAAACCATCATTTTTGACTGATCAAGAGCTAAAACATTTAATTCTTGAAGCCGCTGACGGCTTTTTATTTGTTGTATCATGTGATACAGGCCGTATTATATACGTTAGTGATAGTATAGCTCCTGTGCTTAATTATTCCCAGGTAAGTTTAAATGCCATGTAGTTTGTTTGAAGTAGAATCGATTCATAATAATGCAATAAAAAATTCTTTAAATTCAGGGTGAATGGTACTCCTCATGTTTGTATGATCAAGTGCATCCAGATGATGTCGAAAAGGTACGAGAACAATTGAGCACTCAGGAACCCCAAAATACCGGGCGTATATTAGATCTTAAAACTGGAACTGTGAAGAAAGAAGGGCATCAATGTAAGTATTGCTTATGTTTTTTACGTAACTTCTTTATGAAATTCCAAACCTCGTACATTATTATTTATTCAGCAATTATTTCAAATCAAATCAAATAATTTATTGCATACTATACCCGGCGCGGCCTAAGATGATCCCTATGACAGTTCGTCTTAGTGATTGCTCGTATGATGGATCGTGTCGATACTTTACTATTTTATAGGCAAAGGCGTGATTTGCATTCAGCCACGTCGGTAAACATGTTTTTACAAATATTATAAAATGAATTTTTAACGTCTATTATGTAAACGAAACGGTAAGTAAAACGAAAGTTTGCCAAAACATAAAAATGCATCTTATCATTTTCTCGTAATTTTTAACCCGTGTATATTATTGTCACACAGTGTATATTATTTTATCATGAAAATGGAATCCCCCATTTAATTTTTCTAAAAAACTTATATTATCATAGGTAAGTAAATTAACGCGAACGGTACCTAATTAATTAATTAATAATGCTGCGATCTTCTGTTCCATTCAATAGTGAATGAACTACAGCTTAAGCATGGAAAAAATGTGAACTCGTTTCCATTATCGAAATTTGTTTATCGATACTTTCCGCACTAGTCGATAAATGCCAACGATGTAAGTTTTGAAGGACGTAAACGTAAAGTCAGATTGATATAATTTCTCGTAAATGTTACGAATTGTTATAATTCCAACGGAATATCATTGTAATGGCATAAAGCTACGTAAAAATTAATAAATGCCATTTTTAGACGCCTCCAATACGTTTCTAATTTAATGCTGACGCCATTACAAGTTTGTCTCTTGAGAAGAACTGTCAGTGTCATAGGGATCATCTTAGGCCGCGCCGAGTATAATACATTTTACATATTAGAAACCTTATGCAGGTATTGCATTACAATATTATATTTAAATTACATTAATATTGTCACATACATTTCAATTTTCCAATAAACAGATTACAAATTAACCATAATAATAATAATAATATACAATTTAGATATGTCCGGGATTATACATTGATTGCGATTGATTTATTTGGTAGGTTTAGTTAGATCGAAGTTTTCAACTTACTTGTAATAGACAATAGTACTAAATGTGTATTCACGGTACATTAATTAATTATAACTCGTATTTACCACGCACCCAGCGTCCATGCGTCAAGTGATGGGCTCGCGGCGCGGCTTCATCTGCCGCATGCGCGTGGGCGGCGCGGCGGAGAGCGCGCACCTGGGCCGCCTGCGGGCGCGCAACTCGCTCGGCCCGTCGCACGACGGACACAACTACGCGGTCGTGCACTGCACCGGGTACATTAAGAACTGGCCGCCGACAGGTTTGTTGCATGCGATACGTGTTATTTGTCGCGGACTGCCTGAACAAATTTCGATATAGTGCTGCATTTTGTTGGGTAAAATAAAATATAGCATTATTTTACGTTTTATTGTATCTTATATTTATGAATTGAAACTCATATAGTTCTCTAAATTTGTTATTAATTTTGTAATATTTTGATCAGGTGGTTGGTGATGTTGACTAACCGTTTGAATAACACATAAAACTTTCAATATTTTATGCGTTTTGGGAAATCAGATCTGTTTCCAGGTATGCAGATGGATCGCCCCGTTGAAGATGAACTTCACGCGTCTCATTGTTGTCTAGTGGCTATTGGAAGATTGCAGGTAAATTAAACATTGTTTATTATCAATTAAACGATCTTACAATTTATACAAATAAGAGATTTAGTAAAACTGTCATACTACATCCATATTATAATAGTTTTTATAGGTTTTACATGTATTACATTTGCATTGATTGAGATATAAGTATGTATAGGTTTAACAGCGTAGCACTCTCGTAGCGTAGGCACTTCCCAAATGCTATGTCCGCAGGTGACGTCTACGCCGAACGCGTCGGAGAGCAGCCTGTGCAGCGGCGGCGTGGAGTTCGTGTCGCGGCACTCGGTGGACGGGCGCTTCACGTTCGCGGACCAGCGCGCCGCGCAGGTGGTCGGCTACGCGCCCGCCGACCTGCTCGGCAAGCTCTGCTACGAGTTCTACCACCCGGAGGACCAGCAGCACATGAGGGATAACTTCGACCAAGGTGAGTTTTGTTAGGTTCTCTCTCTTCACGGTGGTTCTGGCTGGAAAGTAGTATATTTAAATTATTTATTTATTTATTTGATTTGCCAACAGATGTACATCTTATATTTATAATATATTTTGAGTATGTGACATAAATTAGCATGCATAGCAAGATGTAGATCCAATTACAGGCCAATACAACATGCATTTTGAGTTGTATCAAATTATAGCTTCTAATCGTAGTATAAATTCTCATCAGAAAACATTCTAATCAGTAAAATTTTTATGTAAAACGCTTTTATATGCAATCAAACTAAGAAAGTTGATGACAAACGCTGTTGAAGCCTAAATTGGTTCTATATCTTTTGACAAAAAATACATTATGTAGCAGTTTCCTATCGACAGTAAAAAAATGTTCCTGTTTCAATCTTTAGTGAATGTTTTTAACATTAAATAGATTCAAAGTTTTTGTTTAATACCACTCATCTTTTAGGACATGGCCAGAAAAATGGATTGTAAAATGTTGAGAATTTATTAATTGAAGAACTTTTAACATTCAACTATCACTTTTATTTTGGAATTGAATTGGACTGGAATTTTAGAGTTTTAATCAAATTAACAGACATTTTTCTTAATATTCTTAGATTGTCCTACAACTAAGTATTTGTTTTGTTCACAGTTTTAAAATTAAAAGGACAAATAATCTCACTGATGTATCGGTTTCGGACAAAGAGCAGAGAATGGGTCTGGCTGAGAACATCTGCATTTGCATTCTTGAATCCATATAATGATGACGTTGAGTACATTGTGTGTACAAACACTTTGGCAAAGTAAGTAATATTCAACTCAATAAGAAGCTTACATTTACTACCAGATAAGTACATGATACACTACAACTGATATTATGGCAATAGTGTTGTAAAACTCTTAAGTAATTAGTTCTTTTATAAGTAACTAGCGGTCCGCCCCGGCTTCGCCCGTGGTACATGTTTACGTTTTCTCTAGATAAGAACCATCCTCGTATTTCAAGGAATATAATAAAAAAAGAATTATCGAAATCGGTTCAGCCGTTCTCGAGTTATGCGCTTACCAACACATTTTGCGATTCATTTTTATATATAAGATATGATATACTTAAAATTACTTGATGAAGTGTAAAAAATAAAATAAATATAACAATAACGATAACATGGTCTATATAAAATAACAAAATGGAATCGAAATAAAACATTTTGGCCCTGGCATCTTAAATTTTAGTTTTGTTTTTAATTTAAGCAAATATTTTAATGTCCTAAACGTTCCAGCCGCTCGCTGGGCAGCACGACGGGCGAGAGCGTGTCGGAGGAGAGCTACGACTACCACCTGCGGCAGCGCGACGTGTACCAGGCGCCGCCGCCCGCCATGCACCAGCAGCACCATGCGCCCACAGGTCTTCATAGTACGGTCATTTGTTATATACATAAATACACAGATCATACACACTTATAATGCAATTGATTACTGGTCTACAAATTCAAACTCGATTAGTTTGCTCGGGAGTGATATGTGTAATTAATTCAATTTAAATATTTTACCAGATTCTACACACAATGCAATATTGGTTTTGTCTCATTTATGTAGATTTATTTGTTTCCATACTGATTCATATTTTTTCATCTATTTTCTAAAATTAATCACTTAGTATGCAGACACTAATATCTTGTACTAATGCCACCTTAAACTTGCACCAAAGTTTCAGCACAAATAATAATTATCCATGTTATTTAAAAAAAATATTATCACGATAACAATAAAATAGAGCTTTTGTCAATAGCAGCGTTCGAAAATACAGGTGGTGCGGGCGTTGGCACGCGGTCGCCGGTGGAGGGCGTGGGCGGTGCTGCCAACGCGGCGGCCGGCGCCACGTACGCGGCGCACTACGCGCCCGAGTACTCGCCGCACAGACCCGCCAACACGCCGCCTCATACCACGTGGACCACGCTCCGACCGGTAACTGTGGTTATTACTTATTCATCATCATCAGCTCGTATATGTTCCCACTTGGGACACTTGCCTTCCATAAGTGATAATACTTGTATGGGTTATTACTGTTATTTTACTTATTTTTATTTTTTAATCCATTTAGTTATGTTTAGTCTTGTTAATCAACACAATATAATCGTGTTTCATAATGTTACAATACAATATGGCTTATTACTTTTGTCAGTATTGACCCTAATCTGACCAAGGAAGAATTTCTGATATTACAACAATTAATTTTAAAATTAATTATGTGTAATATCATATCACTAATATTTAACCAACATCGTCATATTTCTAAGTAGTAGTAAGTAAACGTGTAAAAAATAATAAATATTTGGTATTTGAACAGAGCGGCAGCGCGGGCGCAGGCGCGGGCGCGGGCCCGGCGGAGGGGTACGCGTACGGCGGCGAGGCGGCGGGCGCGGCGGCCGCCAGCCCCGCGCGCTCGCCGCCCGCGCCGCCCTACCTGCCGCCCGCGCACTACCACCACAACCACCACCATCCCACGCACGGTAATTCATGTTTACTATTTAGTATATTTATCAATAGAAATATATTTGTGTGATGTTATGCCTGAGGAATAACGCTAGGTGAAACTAGTGCCAATTATTTATTGAAAATTAGAACTTTTATGAGCTTCGATTGTATGTTTGTCCTCGTATGTATACAACTCCTTTATAATCCATTTAAACCCACTTTTAACATACATTTTAATTCAAACTTTGTACACTTATCAAGAACCTATTAATTTTTTACCCATATCATGAAATTACTAGCACTTTTTAAAGCTGGGCGCTATATTATGTGACAGGTGCTAATAAATGTTATAAAGCAGGTATGTGGGCGTGGCAAGGCGGCGCGGCGGGTGCGGGCGCGGGCGCGGCGGGCCCGGCGGCGGAGGGCGCGCACGCACCGCACGAGCTCTCCGAGATGCTGCAGATCCTCGACCAGAGCGGATCCGCTACCTTCGAGGACCTCAACATCAACATGTTCAACTCCAACTTCGAATAACGCCCGCCCGACGCGACCGCCACTAACACCGCATCTTACGACTGCTAATCTGTAAAAGTGCGCGAATTGCTACAGAGGAAATATCACGTCAAGTGGTAGTTCAATGCAAATTAGCTCTGAATTACAAACAGTTAACTGAAGAAGAGACGGAGGAACGGAATCTTATCGTATGCAGTGTCGTTTCACTGTGTGGTCGTGGTGGTCTGTGCAGAGATCAACCTGTATACAATGTATAGCTCGGTTAAGCTAATTATAAATACCTTTTGGTTTTAGTGCAACGAAATTACAGCAATCTATTTTAATCAATTGAATATATTTATATTGTAATGATAATTATATTCTTTTGTGAATGTTTTATTTTAATTTTTATTTTATAACCATTATAGTGAGTAACGATACAGTGTTTTTATACTATCAAAAGTTATAAACAAAACTTTATTTTATGCAGACAATGAAATAATAATTATGCGGTGACCAAATTTTTATGGTAACCTAATTTTAAATAAAGTAATTCTTATGTATTTTAAAATAATATAAGGTTTGTAATTATCTGTAAAGATATACGAAATGTTTGAAATTAGTACCACAAGATTTGTGAATTGTGCGTGCAAGAGTATGGAGTACAACACATACTTTTGATCTTGAACAATAAGTACAATTAAATACTTTGTATACAGATATTGCGAGCGTATCTATCTCATTAGAATTATAGTTTTCATCACCTCACTTATTACTAAATGTATTACCTGTCTCTATAGAAAGTACTCATTTACTTGGCATACGATCACTAAAGATCATCGCCAAAGTCTTTTGACTCGTGTGTAATATGCGTCTCGGAATATCAACTGTATATAAACTATTTTTCTAGTATTTTCATTCACCAAAACTTAGGTATTATAACTTAAATTTGTTAGTAACAACCATGTATTTTAATATTATTTGCATTCCAATTTCCAGGTAGTGACGTGTGATGATATTGTTATATTTGCTAAATATGTAAAATAAACCATAATTACAAACCCGCTAACATTGCTGTAAGTGCATTTGTTAATGAAGGTTAACAACTTAAAATTCATATTGGTTTAATTTTAGTGAGTACTTACAGTGCTCCATTAAATGTTTATATAACAGTGGCAAGATAAGATTTCTAATATTATAGTCCTACCTGTTTAAGGTTTAAAATGGACCTTGCTGTTTGACCCTTGGTGTAATGCTAGGATTTATATTTTATTTTACTTAAATAAAATGAATAGTACAGTATTTTTAGGTTATCTTATTTTTATTATATTTGTAAACATAGGTTTTATAAGTGTTACTGGCCTTTAATTAAAAAGTTATGAATTCAGAATTGAGCTGATTAAGTGTCATTATTGAAGAATGATTAATAAAGCCCACATTGAAAGAGATAATACAAAAATGTTACCCGACTACGAAATGTAGCATCTAATTATGTACTTATCCAACTATCACTCATCGAGCGCTTTATAAGGACAAGCAGATGCCGTCTGAAAAGCCTGTAATATTTCTGAATCGTATGAAATAATAAATTCATATCCCCACTACAGTCTAGCCAACATATAAGTTTACATAGTCGGGTATTTCAATAAATTACTTGTATTTATAGGTATATCCAATAACCCAGTCTGTAATTAAAATTATAATGATCCACCTCATATTTTACTTATTTTTTAATGGACTGGGTTATACATCCATTTTGCAAGAGCATATCCTAAAAAAATATATAATTCATATTGTATAATTGGAATTCAAAATTTTATTGTGGCCTTCGTAAAGATCAAGCTAGCAAAAAATAATAAATTATACAATTTTAGTTATTAAAATATAGTATTAATGATCAATTAATATTAACGTTGGGGTATCACACAGCAGGCAGCTATTTGACATTGTTAAGATCTATGTACTTGAAATGAGCACAAAATCTTTACATGGAATGCAGAAAATGGGTTTAATTATTATTTTCTTAAGAATATTTGTTTATACTTATGTATTAGTTAAGATTTTTTTAAGGAAATTAAAAATAGCATTGCATTTATAAGATGTTTCTTATTTGCAAATTTATAATATTTTAATTGATCAAAATATACTTTTTTCTAAAAACACGAAAGTTTGTTTCCTTTTTGATTATCCCTCTACATCCATGCCACCCATTTTTTACCCGATATAAAAAAATATAAAACAGTAACTCCACCTATGGCTACTGCATAGCATCCAAATATATGCTGCGGTGAAGAAAATGTTTCTATTACATCCATTACTCTGTTCTAAATCATACTCTTCAAATTGAAAAATTTTTAAGAACTTGACAAAATTATAGACACAAAATTAATTTCATATTGTAAACAAAATTATTAGGTAGACTGTACATGTGTAAAAAAAAAAGGGAGTAGGTAGTCCAACGATGGAGCTCATTTTAGACAAGGTGTATTTTCATAACATATTCATCATAGTCATATCCCAGCTGGATTTTATTTCATACTGCTGAGTTCAAACATTTACAAAATATTGGAAATTCAATGTTGTTGGTATCTCTACTTCAATCTCTATTCTCCTCAAACAAATGAATGAATAGTACTAGCACGTACTAGGGTTCCTAAATGAGTTGGGTGATAACTATCTGAAGAACCAACTAGGTTTTAGGCAGTCAATGTACAATGGAGAATAGATTTGTTAAAATTTCATCATGTATGTGCTTTAAAATGAAATAATATAATAATATTTTCAAATTAGTCATATAATCAAATTAGTGTATTGTCATCGGTCCTCAATAAATCTACAAAGTTTGAACAAAATCTGGCCGTTTAAAGTGGGTCAAAATCGCGACCAAAGAAGTCGGTTACAAACAAACATACAGGTGAAGCTAATATAAAGCATGTAATCAACATTATCCTCTATATCTATATTTATCTAATAGACTAACTAATGTAACCTATTATACAATAAAATAAAATACAACATATTTAAGTTTCTCATTTATTTGACTTAAATTACATTACAAGTAAGATTTGTTTATTAAAATACATATTTCATATTATGTTATTTACGTAAGTCCTCTGATGATATTCCATATTTCTTTTTAAGTGTATCAATTTCTTCTTGTTTCTTCTCAATGTCCATTCCTTTGAATGCTTTGTTAGATCTGTAGTATAGGACAACTAAATACCTGTTACATACATTAAATCCTGATAAATGATCACATGCATTCTTAGCATCGAATATATCTTCATATACAACAAATGCAGTTCCTCTTGTTTCTGGTGTATTTCCACTGAAACATGAATAAAAAATATTATAATTCATAACTTAAAATCTATACCTACAAAGTCATTGTTTCATATCATGATATTTCATACAAAATTATACTGAATAATAAAACTTACACTCTTATTTGCCTAATTGCTCCATATTTTCCAAATATATCATACATTTCTTCAGCTGATATTTTGTATGGCAAGTTTCTTATATAGAGGATCCTATTTACTTCTGGAGGAAGTCTGACCTGGAAATAAAGTAATAAATAATAATATAATAGTGTAAGGCATCGTAAGTTTGTGTGAAAAGTTTGTAAAAATTCCAACTAAATTAAATCAAAACACTAAATTTAATAGAAGTATATTTTTAACATATCAAAACCTACATTAGCACGCCTCTGAAGAGCTAATGCCATTTTCAAGTCCTTTAATTTTTAGCTTTACAGAGAAGAAAGTTTGTAGCTAGTATGAAACGAGTGATAATTCAATATAATCTCATTTATATCAGCAGCAAATAATATAAAATTAGGGTGAAATTCTAAACAACAGCACAGAATATCAGTGGACAGCGTCTCTCTGCTCTCAAGTCTCAAACTCAATTCGACATTGACAGGTGACACCAGAATTGTCACTTCTTTTGTCATTGCCTGATACAAAAAATATAATTAAACACACAGATTAAACACTATGATCACAGAGTAAATAACAAGATCGACAAAAAACGCATATAGATTTCGGAACGTATAATATGTACTTATATGTATTCATCTGTGTATTCATCATAATATCGATATCCTTGTATCGATTATTATGTTAAAATCAACCACGTCTAGAACCTTGGACCAAAATCCCAACGTCTAGAACCTTGGATGGATTCTAGACCTAGGTGGATGGATTATCAAAATTACTATTTTTAGTAGGCTTTTTATATCTCTTCAGATACTCTTCAGAACAGGGCCGAAATATCTATACGATTAGGCAGAGTAGGGTACAATAATTGCCTATGGCCCAATAAAAGAACTATTTTATTGTCTTAGACACCTATCCACACCTATCCTTAATTTGATATTTTCAAATTTATCTTTGGCCGCCTTTACACCTGTAAGTTTTACTTACGTAAGTCACTTACGTAAGCTACTTACGATAAATTTTCAAATGTAAACACTCGTTGTAAGTAACTTACTGTAATTTTTTACAACTTTCGTAAATTTAAAAATTACAAGTCTAAACGTGTTCGAGTTTGCTTACGGAAGCGACTCGCAGCTTATTGAATTATTTTGATAAGTTGAGAACTCACCAAAACAATGTCCTCTAAACAAAAACAAAATAAAATCTGGTCACCAAACGAGGTAGAAGCTTTAATTACCGCTTTTGAAGCACGTCCCATACTGTGGGACTACAAAAATAAATAATACAAAAACCGCGTAAAAACAAATTCACTACATGTTGAACTTAGCGAAATGTTTAATATCACTCCAGATGAAATCATTAGAAAGTTGCATAATTTGAAAGGACAATTTAGCCAAGAAGTGACAAAATTAAAGAAAAAGAAGAGCGGCAGCGGTACTAACGAAGTTTATGTGTCAAATTGGCGGTATTTTAATGCCCTTTCTTACGACTTGCCCTACTGATTTAATGTAAACGGGCGTGTAATAATTTATGTAAGTTTAAACTCACAAAAATTACGTAAGCATTATTTACTGTAAGTTTATTTTAAGTGTAAATGCAACCGTAAGTCAGTTACATAATTTTTACGAAAGTAACTTACAGGTGTAAAGGCGGCCTTTTATACAGCTACTATCTTGACTACAGCATACAATATATTTTTTTGTCATTATATGCGTAGATAATATAATATTAAGACTGGATTAAATAAAATACCAAATTATAAACTCAAATAACATGTTTTTAAATGGTAAATAATTTTCAGTCACAGTTTCTGAGTTATATCATAAACAAATTTTCTCAAAATATGGAAGTTGGAACTACTTAAATAATTAACACATTTTCAAATACAGATATTTTTATTGAGTTATAAGTGGACGACAATAAACTTTTTCCTATTATAATAAACAATTGAGAAGTGATATAAATGTTTTAACTGGCATGCGGATACATTTATTAACTGCCTATTTCTTACGATCTATTTCTTTAATATGGAATACAAGTAAATGGATTCGAGATTTTTTAATACATGTTTGTCTTTATAACATTAATTTACTATGTGATTACACAGCGACAGTCTTTATAAACAACAAGGAATAAAAACTATTTTTAAAAATGGAATCTGTAATTTTTTTTTCGTGGATTTCTGTTCTTCATCTCAGTAAACCCAACATCTATAAAAAGGCAAAAAAGTTTCCGCTCTCAACTTTTTAAAGTTTTATCTCTAGACATACAAGTTACCTACTAGTAACAACATTTTGTGGCATTTTAAATTTTAATGTCCCGTTAATTGAAATAAAAAAAATAAGACTAACAACCTAAATTGCTTTAATACTTTACTCTTAACCCTTACACGTTACCTATAAATCTAGAGATAATAACTAGGCATGAGTATTGAAGTTGCTTTTTTTTTCATCACATTCCACCAAGTAAAATTGATAACAAAAAATACTTTAAAATCCTTGTGAAACATTTGGAATACAACGATAACTTACTGTTAAAGTGGAATTTTTGTTATCAAAACAATCAGTAACATAATAAATGTTCATAAAATTAAACATGTAACAGCAACAAAAGAAAACGCTAAACTAAGAACCATTATTGGCTTAAAAACTAGAATAAACAATAGGAATCGTTAAAGTATATTAAGCCATAAGTAAAAAGGAATAAATACTCAAATCGATTATTACCCACAGGATGCCATGCCACAATACATCGTAAATTCTTGTACAGCTGTCAGCCGACACGCTCTCAACAGTACAATATGGCCTCTCACTTGCAGTTTTTATGGGTTCCATATTACGGATTATTTGATGCATATGTATTGAGATATTTTTATCTACTTTAAAGAAAGTATTTTTTCCCTATTGACCGAAAATAAATCATCTGTTTCTATATAAATATAGTTGGAAAATGTATTTATAATGGATACCTCTTCATTAGATTACAAGTGAACTACACGCACGGTCAAACCCATATGAAGCAAAGCATGAAGTATAGCTGAGCTTAGGTAAAACACAAGGTTTCGGGTCGTGTAACGTCGTTTATTTCTTCTCGGTTGATGCGGACCCGAGCCGCGCTCTTTCTTCGGCCACTAGTTGTTTGTTGAGATATATGTCTTCGTCAGTGGATGTGTCAATAAGGTCCAGTGTGAGCAAGGCTTCGCTGGGATTCAACGGGTCTTTCCCGACATCTTTACATATCGCAACGAATTGTTGCTCGACGCACAATTCTTGGAATTTTAAACAGTCTTCTACTGACCAGTCTTGGTGCAGAGGCCATACATCTGAAAAATTACAAAACGTAAATATGTACGCTACCTTCGCAGAAATTATTTTGTGTGACTATGATGATGATGTGAGCATATATCCAGGTTTAGCCAGTAGATATACTATGTGTATAAAGCAAATTTCAATACTAAAAGTATATCCTCCTCACTTTATGTATGTATATCACATCACATATAGACATAATGCCCTGTGATGTGGCTGTTCCATTGTAACATTTTTTTAGATCATTGTCAGAGTGGCTTTAAACATGACAAAGCAAGGGCTCGCGCGAGTGTGTACGTTTGTGCGAGTAAGTACGTGTTTTTATGCGAGTTTATCTCTGTGCACCTGCTCATGCGTGCAAGTACGCGAGAGTTTATATGCGAGCGTATCTCTGTGTGCGTGTATATTTGTGCGCGTGCGTGTGCGTACGTGTAAGTGTGTATGCGAGCGTGTCTCCTTGCGCGTGTGTGTGTGTTCAAGTAAGTATGTGTCTGTGCGAGTGCGTGTGCGTACGTGTAAGTGTGTATGCGACCGTGTCTCCTTGCGCGTGTGTGTGTGTTCAAGTAAGTATGTGTCTGTGCGAGTGCGTGTGCGTACGTGTAATTGTGTATGCGAGCGTGTCTCCTTGCGCGTGTGTGTGTGTTCAAGTAAGTATGTGTCTGTGCGAGTGCGTGTGCGTACATGTAAGTGTGTATGCGAGCGTGTCTCCTTGCGCGTGAGTGTGTTCAAGTAAGTACGTGTCTGTGCGAGTGCGTGTGCGTACGTGTAAAGCCTTGTATCCACTTGAGCATGCTCAGGCGAATGAGCGGCTGGCCAAATAAGCCGCTCATTCGCCTGAGGATACAATACAAGTGGATACAAGGCTTGAGCGTGTGCAGGCGTGCTCACCGTAGAGGCGCGCCTTGATGGCCTGCGGCGGCAGCGAGCGCGCGAGCGGCACGGCGGCCGGCACGGGCCGCAGCGCGCCCCTCGCCAGTATCGCCAGGTCGCCGTAGTCGCAGAAGTACACGGAGACCATCTCCGACGACACGCAGCTCGCTATCACCACCCTGTGTACAATGAGTGTTGCTTGTTACTAATTGACATGCTTCTTTGCCAAATTATGAAGTTATGTTCATACAATTTAAATCTCTAATTGAAATTACAAAGAAGCCGTTAAAAATGTTAACTTTCAAAGCAAAAATAGGTCAATATATTATCATCAGTAGCCGGCGTGCTAATCTTAATATTAACTACATTTTAATTTAAACAAAATAAAGCATTCTCAAAGAAAGGTCCGTATTTTTATTTTAACCCCAAGTATGTACCTATACCACGACGAATCTTTATCGTAGTATGCTGTATAGAGTTCGCCGCTGGCTGGGTTTGCAGGAGCTTCATCCTCCGACATTTTAGGACACTCAACTTGTAATGACTCCATCATTGTCTGCAGAGTGTGCCTGGAACTGTTCGGCTGCACCTGTAAAATATGCATGTTTGATTAGAATCCAATGGAATTGAGGGCGAATTACAGTCCCATAAATTCATTTTATTATCTTCTAATTCCACTCCTCTAACTTGACGAATTCTGATTCTTACTCTTAAAGCAATAACTCCCTTGACATTTTTTCAACGCACACGTTGCGAGCGTTTTAGATTATAGTCAAAACTTTAAACTAAATTATCTATTGTGGGAATACGTTGTCTTTTTTTTTTTTTGAAGTGAAACTTCTTTAGGCGCGTTGAGAGTAAAATATCATGGCAATACCGCCACGTCAGGGAGTAAGGCGACGATTTTGGTATATTTGATTCTTGTCAACGAAGTTTCACTTCTGACACGTGTGCTCGGCACAAACGTTCTTTTTTTAGAAAGCAGAACCACTCACGACAAAGTTCCACGGGTGCGCCGCCATAGTGATGTGCACGTCGAAGCACTGTCCGATGGCGGGCAGCGCGGGCGGCGGCAGCAGGCGCGGCTTGTCGTCCGCGCGCCCGCCGCCGCCCGAGCACGTGCGGAATATCCGCTCCTTCTTCTTGTTGAACGCCTCCACGTGGTTCGGCACCTCCGTCTCCTTGTCCTCGTCTTGCAGCTTGCCGCTAAGGGTCCATATACGTTATCATTTCGTACGATAAATAAATATACTAAATCAGACTCAAAAGTGAATTATTTCAAGTAAAACTGCCTATTCGTGTATTAGGCAGATGTTTTGGTGAGCGATACGATAGACTTTGAACATTGCTACCACGAGATAAGGTGTATATTTCAATGAATATTCTATACAATGTCACTGGATTACTTTTTGACGATCTTTTTATAGGCGCTTTCTGTCTAGTTGTTACTAGTGTGTCAAAAACAATAAATAAATAATAAAATAAAACAATTAATTGGTGAAAAATAAAAGATATTTTGTTGTTCTTACATGCCAAATTTAGAAACTAATAAACTACTAATAAACCCTCCGAATTTATATGGAAATAGCTTATTTTTTATTCAAGCAAAAATCGAGCAATGCCACTTGGAGCTCAATTTTTTAATGGTATGGTTATGTCACATGACGAAATTGTATTTCAAGTAGAAATCAAACTCGTAATGAATTCGAAAAACATAATATACTTTTTGTCTATAAACTACATTAACATTTTAAATGTTTTTTAAACTTTCTACGATAAATTTTATTTAGACGATACTCTCTCTAGATTCGTGTGAGAATATTTCGCGATTGCTTTTAGAGAAAGTGCACATGCACACATTAGTCATGAAGAAACAGTAACATTTTGGTAAAATATAAATACTCAGTCTTATTTTTTTTATTGTATGTTCGTATACAATTTAATTGAAAGTCGGTAGCCGTATCTTTAATATATAAACAATAAAATGTTGAAGGCCGACGCTCGTTAATGATGCCGAACAGACGTAACCGCGGTGAAAGCCGCGGTGAACGGCCACGCTCTAATTACAGGTCATTCTCACATTTACGGCCGGAATGTTGTTATGAAATCGAATAATACTAATTGTGTTTAGATAAGAAATTGGTCTTGGTGCATTCGATGAGCATTGGTTACAATTTCAGTAATTCTGCGCAAAAACTAGACAGCTTTTTCTTCTAGACAATTTATAATGCCATAAATAAAATAATGATTTTTTATTTATATGTTCATATAATTAATTGTGAAACGGGTTTGAATACATTGTTAATGTTTAATAGCTCTTTAGTTTTCATTTAAATAAGTATGACGCATTTCAAGTCTTATCAGTCGACCTAATAGTATAATTTTTTTAAGGACAGGTATCAAGTCAGGGAGTACAATACACATATTACTTTTATAAGTTAATATTGAGTACTTAATATATCCGTCAAAAATAAATAAAAAGCTTTATGGTGGTATATCCATAATATTTAATGTTTACGTCACCAATAACTTTGTATTTTGCTGTTTAGACGCTGCAGGTGCTCCAGCGCCCAATAATTTTTTACTATTTTCTTAAACTATAGTTTATTATAGGACCAAAGCAGAAATAAAGAAAATACTTAATTCTTGCATCTTGTTTTACATAAAGTTGGAGTAGACTACCAATTAATGGTGTATTTACTAAAATGAATCTATTTTATGACTAAAATGATCATTCTGCCTATTTTTTTAATTAATCTCTGGAACAGAAACAACCTAATTTATTTGTGAACAGAGTAGACTATAGAACAACATATTAAAGACAATTTTTTTTTTCTAAAATTTGCGGGTACATCTATCAATACCTACAATAGGATACACACTCACAGTTGCAAGCAGTCGTATTCGGCGAGTATCGAGTTGTTCACAGAGAGCAGTATCTTCTGCGGGCCGGTGCGCACGAACAGCTCGACGTGCGGCGGGCCCTGTGCATGCGGCGCGGCGGGCAGCGCGCGGCACAGCACCCTGACGCCCAGCAGCAGCTCGCGCAGCCGCCCCGCCATCGCCGCCGCCGCGCGCTCGGCGGAGCCCAGCCGCACTTGCATCGCCTGCCGACGGGAGAGTGCGGCCTTATACTTCAGGATACATCGCCCATTTTTGCAAGTGACTACTATCAAGCTGATTTTCCGTTTGTAGCTTTAATTTGATGAGACACCGAATAATTTCGTGTACGAAACTCTCGATTGTGGTAGCTAACAGAGATAACAAGGATAAAATTTTTTGATTTGATGGTTCTCAAATATTTATTACGCAATTTGTAGGACAATATGTCTGTTGAATTATATAAACATTAACTAAGTGAAAACAAAAAAATCAGCTTGTTAGTAATCATTTATGATGACCTCGTTATCGATACACTTTGGAAAGGGGGACTCTTTGAACCAACCATAGATTTTGTAGGACAAATATTTTTTCGAATAATTTAGGTAATTATCTTGAGATTGAACAAAAAAAAATTCAGTTAGTAATAAATATTTGAGAACCATCAAATCAAAAATTTTTATCCTTGTTATCTCTGTTAGCTACCACAATCGAGACTTTCGTACACGAAATTATTGGGCGTCTCATCAAAATAAAGCTACAAACGGAAAATTAGCTTGATAGTAGTCACTTGCAAAAATGGGCGATGTATCCTGAACTATTAGGCAGCGTTCCCACCAGCGTAGCGAGGGATGTGTTTGTTAATAACCAATTGTATCGCTTCAAACGCTTTGAAACACATTCCTCGTTACACATAGAAATAGAAAGAAATAGAAACAGAAAGTGTTTTTTTTTTTGCCACCAATTACAAAAATATAAATCTTAATAATCTAATACAGAACAGGAAATACATATTATATAGCAATGGTGGCAAAAAGGACTCCCCGTCAGCAAAGCAGCAACCATTAATTAAAATGTATTGCTGCACTGATTTTCAGAGGAGACCACGTGACTGTACACATCGTCGCACATTATTCGTGGAAAAGCACCCTTAAAGTGCTCATGAGGCATTTGTGTTGCACTTACGGGATGAGCCAGTACAAACGCACACAGTTTCAAAAGTGCTCACTATGATGCACTTGCATCGTTTGCAGAGCGAAATATTCCAAGAGTGCTTCACTGTGACGCGCTTGTCTTTCACGGAGAAGAAAGAAGAAGATCTTTCGTAATCGCAGGTGCTTACGTGTTGGCAGCTATAGTTTTTGTTGCTGTTTATTGAATTTTACACACAAAACAAATACTATTCCATGCTATCGTCATTGTTCTTGCCATGCAGAGTTGCTCTCATTGTTGCTCATCAGCTTCTAAAATACCTTTGCCTTTGAATGGGCTATATCAGAGACATTGTTATTAAAAAGAATATCTATGTATAGAAAGTGCGTACCTGATAGGGGTAGGCGTTGAGCGCCGGCGAGAAGGTCTGCAGGGGGACGAGGGAGGAGAGCGGCGCGCGCAGGATCAGCCCGCTGTCCACCAGCAGCGTGCGCACCGTGCCCTCGCCATCTAAACCGCTGATTATAGTGCATCGCACCCTACGAAAAGCAATCATATTACATTCTTAATATGATAAATAATCGGGAGAGGTAAACAAGCACAGCAGGACACAAAAATGATATAAAATATTAGACAAAGATGTTAAGTCTTACTATAACCAGTATACACAAAAGCAAAAAAAAAAGATATAAGAGTTTAAGTGAATAACTAGACACAGAAATGCCAGACAAAATCCATACTAATATTATAAATGCGAAAGTAACTCTTTCTGTCTGTCTGTTACTCAATCACGCCTTAACTACTGAACCAGTTTGCATGAAGTTTGGTATAGAGATATTTTGATGGGTTTTATCCCGGAAATCCTACGGAAACGGGTTTTTTTTTTTAAACGCGGGCGAAGCCGCGGGCGGAAAGCTAGTTGTGTACATAGTATATAGAGAAGGTAGCTCACCAGTCGCCAGCGAGCGTGCGCACGATGTAGAGCGCGGCGGCGTGCGGCGGCGGGGCCTGCGGCGCGGCGGGCAGCGGGCGGCGGTACGGGCCCGCCGTCAGCAGCGCCAGCGCACTGCGCACCACCGCCGCGCCGCCCGCGCGCGACACCCACACGCGCCCCTCCTCCGTCACGCACCCCACCTCCACCTCGCACGGCTTCTGTTGCCACACGTACAAATCGTCAAAATATTTCATGTTTATTGAAAATTTAATAGAATACGATAAGTTAATTATTAAATAAAAGACGTGAAACACTATTTCCACCTGGTAATTATCATCCCATAGAAACTATATTTTAGTGCACACACCTGTGTCAAAGTGAATGCGCCGGCGATGCAGAAGTCGTGCACAATTTCTTTGTTCAAGTTGAGGTCGCGTTGCGTCGACGTGTCATAGAGCACGAGGGCCACAGAGGGGTCGGCGGGGTCGGTGCGGGGCCCCGGCGCGGCCACCAGCACCTCGCCGGGCAGCCGCCGCGCCACCAGCTCCGCGCCCATAGCGCTAGCCGACAACTCCTCGGCACCGTCCAAGCGGCACAGGATCGCCTATACATAACAAACATTCAAAAACGTTGAACTATAAAATTTGACCGTTAAATATTTTATCAAAAAAATAATTATTGTTTTCTTTTTTATTTTGCTTGATTAAAATGTACTCATTGAAATACTTACTGTAACATAATATAATCCTTCTACTCACTTGTTAATCTTAATTATACAAAAAGAATAACTAATAATTCAATATTCCAATGGCTTCCAGATTAAAATACTAATACAATTATTACAATTAAGTCTTTTTCTTGATGAATACTTATTGTCTTTACTATATTGATTTTTCTGTAAATTATTTTGTCTAGTCTAACATAAAAATGATATTTTAGGGATTTCTCAAAACCAACTCAATAATTACAAAACTGTATAACAATTAAATCTCAGCAGGAAAACTCACTTGAGCAGGCAGTCTTCTAAATTGAGGTTCTAGTATTTTTATTTTATCTAAGTAAACTGTATCATCATCCCCATGATCACCCAAAAACACTGTGGCTGTTTCATCTTCTATGTCTAATATTTTAGCCCTTTGCCATCCACCATCATCCAAGTTTACAGCATACCTGAGAAAAAAAATCATAAATGTTTTCATGTAAGTTTGTTTAGAAGATTATAATGTCTAAGTATGATATATAATAAGGCAAAAAGTAAAAATATACATACCAAGCATTTATAATAATCATTGATTTATCAACTGTTGCACCTGAATGTTCATAATATTTAGCCATATCTGCAAGAAGAACTTCAAAAAGATCCTAGAAAGAAAATAAAAGCCTTTAACACCAAGAAAATTTATTATTTGCTTGTATTAAATAGTTTAAAAAAACTTACACTGTACTGTGGACCAATTATTCTTAACCAAATTTCAAGTGTTGAATTAGCTACTGTTATGTAAACATTCCAAAAGTCATCTTCAGGGAACTGTAATGCTGGTAAGTCACTATCTATGGTATCATCAAGTAGAGTTGTCTCAATAGATGTCAATCTAGAATCCTTTAAGAACATGAAATAAACGTGAAAATCACATATTAAGACAGGTCCCAGGAAGTATACATTAAGAAATAATATTGTTAAATATTAAATTAATAACATTTACTTCTATTCTCATAAGTCCATATTAACTGGTATTTAAAAATTTGACTTATAAGAACCTTTATAATTTAAGTATGATTTCAATAATTGATTTTTGAATCTTTGAAAACTAAAATAAATATATAATAAACCCATGTACCCAGATAATATTATAATATAATATATTTTGTGTAGAATAGTTACACTCACCTCATTATTAGGTAAAAGAACTAGAAGTCCATTAACAACTTTATCTTTAATGATGTAAGGACAGCTCTCCACAAGTTCTAACCAATTGTTAGGCAAATTTTCATTATATTTCTCCCTTAAACAATATTTTAATTGTTAGTTTATTAATAAATGAACAAATAAACAGTATATATGTGAACTTAATGTACCTATACAAATGAGGAGCAATACTGGCAAAAAGTCCTGCTTCATGTTCAGACACAAGTTCTGTCAGACCAGTTATAGCTTTGTTATTGGAAGAAGTTGGCAATCCACCTGCTTCTGAACTTTGTATGCTTAAGAGCAATTTTTCTGAAGCAACTTCCTTAGCTAATTCTTCACTTGGGGAAGAATCTGGATATGATGACACTGAATATGCATTCCCAACCTGTTTAAAATATTTGACATCAAATCATACAAAATATACTAAAAGTTATATACATAGTGCATAGTTTAGTTGAGTCACCATACCTTGACAGTGCAATCATAACTAACAGGACCTCGTTTAGGCCTTATATCTTGAACCTTATATACTGGTTGTGGTAAGCCCAATTTCTTACAAGTCCATTCAAGTTTAACAATTGAAGATGTTGAATCTGGTGGAGGTTCTAAATTATGGGCTTGAACAACATGCGCCACAGGATCACTACTTTCCTGTAATAATTATAATAGTTTATTTGTCTTCATAGAGTAACTTGAATTTTAATGCAATTAACAGTGTACTTACCAAATAATTATTATGTGCTGGTAATTGTAATGGTATCAAATCTGTATTCAGTCTGTCTCGTAAGTTTGATAATCTCTGTGACGCTGAAATTTTTCCTGTGCTTTTGTTATCAGTCTCTGTTTCATTTTTTATGGAATGCTTTAACTAAAAAACAACAACACAAATGAAAATTTCTCTAGTTTTTTTAAAGTATATTTTATTAAATTGTAATTATATTACCTCTTCGCCATAAATAACATCTCGTGAAATTTGCGAAGAAAATTTCTTTGTCACATTTGATGTTACTTTCTCTCCATTGTCGCTTATTGTTTTCGTTAAAGTTTGTTTCGTGTTTGGATAAATAGTTTTCGTTTCATTCGTTTTATTATATTTATTAGCCTAAACAGAAATTTATTTGAAACATAACATAACATATCAATAATTAATCTTGCATTTCTTCATAATAATTAATAAATATTTTTTAAATGATTTTTTTACCTTGCCATTGTAGCTGTTATTGTTATTATTAAAAGGAGTGTTAGTTTTAACTCTGTAATATTGACTGGAGTACTGGTTATTATAGTTTGTTTGATAATTGGATGCTGGTGCTGGTTTCCGCCATGATCCTTGTTTTTTTGGAAATCGACTCTGTATGAAATAATTTAATTAATTTCATATAAAAAAAGCAATTTAAATTGTAAAAACAATTGTTTTCCACTTAAGAATTTACTCACAGGATAATTCAGTTTTGCTGGCTTCTTGCTTGATTTCTGCCGAGCAACCATGGATGCAATATGCTGACTTTCTTGGCTTGCTACAGCATCAACATACCATTCTCCATTAATATTTCTGATTTTAAAACCAGGAACATCTTGGAACAGTTGATCAAGAGTTGAATATCCTAATTTCTTAAAAGGTATCCATTCCCCTTGCAATTCTTTATAATCACCTTAAAATAACAAAAACAAAAATATTGATTATATCAAGAAATTATCTCAGCCAAATTATACTAAAATTCTGATGAGTACTTACGGTTACATTGCTTTAGTGTAAGTGCACCTTTAACCGAAATTAGTGTAGCTCGCAAGGCTTGAATCACTTGCTCTTTGTCAGCCATTTTTTATTTCTGAAATGAGTACCTATATTTATTATAATAAAATAGATTATTCATAACAAAGAATGTAACTAGTAAATGAAATGTTTTTGCAAAATTTCAGGTGACAGAATTATTTTGGACATAAAATAGCATACAAAGTTGTTAACTTTGTTTTCAATGCCTTTTTTCAAAACAATTGCAATGCAACTACCATTTTTTTTAATATTCTAATTATGTACAATAAAAAAATGTGTGTATTAGTGTTAAACCATTTTTTTTAGTTAATTAATATATTTGTATACGTTGGTAATTAGTACATCGAAAAAAATAAAGAGTAAGTAAATCGATCATCAAACCTGAATTACGTCCAGCGGTATTTTTTTTACCACGTCCAATATTTTTAAAGGTACGAATTTAGCAAAAAAATATTACATGTCGATGTGACGGTAGCTTTTTATTATAAATAACCACACCTGTAAAGATTTTCAACATTAACATTTTGTAAGAGTACGCGTAGGCAAGAGAAATTATGTTAAATATGGTCATAAAATATTTTATCTAGTATAAATGCAAACAAATATAAAACTGGCTTTTTATTCACTCACCTTTCCATCAATATAAAGAAGTCTCTAAAAACTGTGTTAGTAGTAATTTGGTTAGTAACTGCCCTTTTAAAGTTTCGTCTCCGACACGGCAGAAATATTTTTATGACAATAGAAAAGTACATAGGTTTGACATGAATGACGTCTAACTTCACTATTTGACAGCTCAACCCCTGTGGTCGCGTGTGGTAGAGACTACGGATTTCAAAAATATTATCTGTAAATAGACTAGAGTCTGGGACTAGAGTAGTTTTTGAAACTAAAAGAAAACGCAGTCGGATGAAACCAGATCACTGTGTTTCATTACATCAAAAAAATTTCCCTGTGCTGTTTATTGTATTTATCGATCAAGGGATGTATTTAAAATGTAAGAGTAGAACACCCACGTGTTAATTTCTTATACTTTTTTTTTGAAAAAATGGCACACTTTAGGTGAATTTTTCATGAAAAATATTGAAATGTATTCTGAAATCGTAACGGTCTTAGATATTTATTTTAAATAAATATAGACTTATAAAGCATCTTTGGGCGCATATAATCCAGTTTTTATTTTTGGAAAACTATCTCCGAATACCGAGAAATATATTTTTTTCAGATTTTCGTTTTTATTTTTTTTCTCCCTAAAAACGCAAAAGTGCGGCATGTCACTAGCATAGAATTATTGCTCGTAATAAGGCCTATCACTCATAAAAAAACCACGCCGCACTATTGCGGTTTTTAGAAGGAATCCAATTTCTAAACATAGTATAAGGGTTGTCAATAAATTTGACCATCATTCTTTTTATTTTGTTTTATACTATATTTTTTACCATATTACAATAAATGAGATATTTAGGCATGAAATCTAATGACCTGCTTGGGAACCCTTTTTTTAATTTTTTAAAAAAATTTTAAATTTAAATAAATAAATAAGTAATATAATATTATATTTATAATTAATATATAAATTCGGGCTTGCAATGTGATAAGTATGTAAGTTATATCTCTTTTTATTCCTTGTATATCCACACTTAGAAAAAAAAACTTGTTTGACCTTTTTGCGACAACCCTATGTTGTGTTTTTTGACCTTTTTAAAAATTGCGTATTTTTCCCAAAAACCGCAATAGTGTGGCGTGGTTTTTTTATGAGTGATAGGCCTTATTACGAGCAATAATTCTATGCTAGTGACAAGCCGCACTTTTGCGTTTTTAGGGAGAAAAAAAAATAAAAACGAAAATCTGAAAAAAATATATTTCTCGGTATTCGGAGGTAGTTTTCCAAAAATAAAAACTGGATAATATGCGCCCAAAGATGCTTTATAAGTCTATATTTATTTAAAATAAATATCTAAGACCGTTACGATTTCAGAATACATTTCAATATTTTTCATGAAAAATTCACCTAAAGTTTGCCATTTTTTTTAAAAAAAAAGTATAAGAAATTGACACGTGGGTATTCTACTCTTACATTTTAAATACATCCCTTGATCGATAAATACAATAAACAGCACAGGGAAATTTTTTTGATCTAATGAAACACAGTGCAGATGAAACCCATTAGAAAAGGAGGGGAATATGATGAAAATGAAAATAAAAGGAAAAATAAATTACGGTCAATCCGAGTTCGGGAAGTGGGAGGGGGGAGCTTTTGAGAGAAAAAAATTCTCTCGTTTTCCGACAAAAGATAGGAAGAAGAAGTGTGCCTGATTTAGTAGTCTCATTATCACACTGTTTGTATGCATTTCCTGAGAACATTTACTATGGTAATAATTATTATTTTTTTACACCATATGAAAGTAGAGATTTCATTCAATGAACAAAAGGCATCCCAAGTTTTTGAAAAATCAAAAAAGCTGATATTTTGACGGGTGAATTTTCGATTGAAAATTAGGTTGCTTTTTTTTGTATTAATTAAAAATAAGGCGAAAAACAAATATTTTCAATCAAATAAATTACAGTGTATTTGGGACATAATAAAGTAAGTTTTCACCAAATTTCGTAGAAAAAAAATTTTTTGAAGTAGGTACATAGAAATAAAAGACCAAAAACTTGGTTTTTTGAATTTTTCACCTAAATTTTGAAGTTATGTGAAAAAATTGTGAACACAAAAGTTGTAGAACTTTTAATTACCTACGACTTTGCCATTGAACTTTTTTCCGTAGGACTTGTAGTTTTGTCAGAAATCGAGAGAAACCATTTTTTTCTCTTAAAAGCTCCTCCCTCCCACTTCGTGAACTCGGATTGACCGTAATTAATTTTTCCTTTTATTTTCATCATATTCCCCTCCTTTTCTAATGGGTTTCATCCGACTGCAATTTTTTTATCCTTTTATTATTTTTAAAGGCTTCTACCCTAGTCTAAAAGTATTTATAGACGTTCCAATATGGTACGGACCGTACGGACCAAAGTACGGACCGCACCGTGACATTGGTGCGCTCTGGACCATATTCGATCATGTGTACAATGGTCCGCCGCACATAATTATTATTATTGACGGTGCGCTCGGTTCGATGGTTTTTTCTTCCGAACTTGGTCCAGACCGTACCAATTCGCGCGTGTGGCCGGTCGATCGCACCCACAGATCGCACCGGACAGTGCTTTAGTCCATAGAGGAAGGATGTATAACTGAGACTACTACTTTAGTCACAGTTCGGACGTCGGTCGATCGTCATCAATGGCGATGGCGTCGGATGACGTGGTTACTACTGAAAAATAATAATAATAATAAAATAATAATAAATCTTTATTAGCAAGCAGGCCAGTTACATTAAAAATTAACAATCTATGTACTTACAAACTAATTAATAAAACCTACTAGCTAAAAGGAATGCCGCTCAGCATTTTACAGTGAAAGCATAGACTTTCACTGCAGAGCTGAAAAAAGATTAATAATAGAAATTTTAGAACTCTATAAAGATTTATGATATGACTGCATATGTCTGAACGAATCCCTGTCTTTTAAATATAATTTTGCCCATTCTTTTCTCTTCGTTTTCTTCTTTTCAATGGTTGTACTTGTACTTGCTACGACGATTGCCAGTTTTTAGGCCCGAAAAAGTGACATTCTTGTTTTATTGGAAATATCTAAGGAGCTTCTCTTTTTAAATGCACGAGTAGAAAACCCAGAATTTTATTTCAAAAACGCTATTTTTAAAAAATATATTTAAAATATTGGAATTTTCGCGGCCGACTGAGCTACATAAATTCGTATAAAAAAAAAAATAGGTACACTAGATAATTTTAATTTATTATATTGCTAATATATTATGTAGTAATTACAGGCGCAAATTATCCCTTTTTGAAATTTTCGATAGTGTCGATAGAGGCGAAAGTATTGTAATTTTTATTGATATTCGTTTTTATTTTTTTATATTTTATGCAGGCGTTAGTAGAAGCTCTGTTTAGTACCAAAAGAAGCCTTGAGTAGTTACTTTATTCTTTACATTGAAGAGGTATAGTAAGATAAAATAAGATAACTATGGATTGTAAACTGCTTTCTGGGAAATTGAGGATTTTCGATAGAACCCAAAGCCCCTGCCCCCTTCCCTGGTGTCCCTAGCTTGCTGGCTATGCATAAACACGTCATTCTCAATTTAAATAAAACACATTCTCAGTTTAAAAACCATAGACGCAATATACTGCTGTGAAAAGGCTGTGAAAAATCGCCACCACCGATGATTGATCATTGAAATTATTAATAAACTGTGTACAAAGTGTGAATAATAAAATTTGTCCGTCAAAGGGGTCAAAATCGAGTCCACACTACTCGCGAAGTTCCTCGGCGAAGTACTCGGCCGAAGTTGACTGAAGTCCGCGGTGCTACACTACACACTCGTTCAACTTCGCGAGGAGCGCATACGATCATATTCAGAACGAACTTCAGATAACTTCGTGCCCTTTGACTCGGGCGCAAAAACCGACAACAAACGAAAGTCGGCCGAGGCGAGGTAAACTTGGACGAAGTAAGCCGAAGTGCCTCTCTACATTATTCTATTCGTCTAACCTCGTTCAACTTCGCGAGTAATGTGGAGGAGGCATTAAGATTATAGAAGGTGGTTATATCGTGGTTATATCCATATCCATATAAAGCTAATATATAAGCGTGATTGAAAGTTGAAACACACAAACGTTTAGTTGAATTTCATATTATAATGCCGTCGTAAGTATTAATTAAATATAGAACTAGTAGCCAGTAGATATTCCTCTAAAATCTATCTAGTTTTTAACTGAAATTTTAGAGCCAAATATACCAACTCACAATATTACAAAAATTAAAAAGTTAAAAATAACCATAGACGAAACGCGTACGCCATCTTGTTTTTTGCTTTTACAAACCACAATTCACAAACGTCACCTTTCCTTTGGTGAGCAAGGTGTGTTCACGTGAGGTTGTGTGGTCCCTCGAAATAGGTCACACAATCCTCACAATTTCGTGAAATATTGTTCTAAAATATAAAAAAAAATTACAAAATTAACAAAAATCCAAAAAAATAGAAAAATTTTATAAAATAAACGGGAATCGTTCAGTTATAAGTTAGTGTACGTAAGCGTGCAACGTGGTCTAAGGAATGCGATAGATAATCATAAAGAGAAAGTGAAGTTGTTTTAAACACTAGAAGATTATTAATGCTATTTTTGTAACGATTCCAATAAAATAATCAAAATGAATCCTGGGCCACCTAATTATCCAATGGCATCATTGTATGTCGGAGATTTGCACTCGGATATTACCGAGGCCATGTTGTTTGAAAAATTTTCTACCGCGGGTCCAGTACTCTCTATTCGTGTCTGCCGCGACATGATAACTCGTAGGTCACTTGGTTACGCTTACGTAAATTTCCAGCAACCTGCTGATGGTAAGTTATTTTCCAGTTTTAATTTGTTAACTAAAATTGCCATGTTGCAAACTGGTTTTACCTGACAATTATTATAGGTTAAACTAAATTGAGCAAACATATTTTCAAATGCAATGATTAAAATTAGAGAAATGAATATTGATAAAATGATTAGTTGTTGCATATTGTATAAAGTTAAATACCTATGCAATAC
Source organism: Colias croceus (assembly GCF_905220415.1). Taxonomy (NCBI): domain Eukaryota; kingdom Metazoa; phylum Arthropoda; class Insecta; order Lepidoptera; family Pieridae; genus Colias; species Colias croceus. Next base: position 7,665,524 of record NC_059537.1, read on the forward strand.
CCTGATGCATTCATTGCCCAACATAGAATGATGAAAGTATTGCAAGTTGCACCCACCTTTCATAATGATTATTTGTAATGAAGCTTGTATATACAACGTAAATTATTTGTAGTATTGTTATTTAATAGGATAAGAACTTTACTTGTTAAAAACTAATTGTTTTCAAATTTTTTTAGCTGAGAGAGCTTTGGACACCATGAATTTTGATATGATTAAGGGAAGACCTATTAGAATAATGTGGTCTCAGCGTGATCCCTCCCTAAGGAAGTCTGGTGTAGGAAATGTTTTTATTAAGAACCTTGATAAGTCTATAGATAATAAAGCAATGTATGACACCTTTTCTGCCTTTGGTAATATACTGAGTTGTAAAGTAGCCCAAGATGAAAATGGGGGTTCTAAAGGATATGGTTTTGTACACTTTGAAACTGAAGAAGCTGCCAATAAGTCCATTGAAAAAGTAAATGGAATGTTGTTGAATGGAAAGAAAGTTTATGTGGGCAGATTCATTCCTCGTAAGGAACGCGAAAAGGAACTGGGAGAGAAGGCTAAACTATTTACCAATGTCTACGTAAAGAACTTTGGAGAAGACTTCTCCGATGAAATGCTGAAAGACATGTTTGAGAAATATGGGCGTATTACAAGTCATAAAGTAATGTATAAAGATGATGGTTCTTCTAGAGGTTTTGGATTTGTTGCTTTTGAAGATCCGGATGCTGCTGAAAGGGCTTGCATGGATCTTAATGGAAAAGAATTGGTAGAAGGAAAACCCTTATATGTAGGACGAGCTCAAAAGAAAGCTGAGCGTCAAAAAGAACTTAAGCGGAAATTTGAACAGCTAAAGTCTGAAAGGTTGACTCGTTACCAAGGTGTTAACCTGTATGTTAAAAATTTGGACGACACAATTGATGATGAGCGGCTTCGTAAGGAATTTGCACCATTCGGAACTATAACATCAGCTAAGGTAATTCTTGTCATTCTCTTTATTTTATTAATTTATTTACAAAATATGAAGCCAATTAAAATGAAAACTGAAGACACTAGAAATAATTAGTCCCAACTTGTAATCCCAGACTCATCATTAAACCCTGACCACAAAATCTTTTAACTATGCGCATTCACTAAACTAATTATTACTTTAATCTTTTCAACAGGTAATGCTTGAGGATGGGCGTAGCAAAGGCTTTGGGTTTGTTTGCTTTTCGTCTCCTGAAGAAGCTACTAAAGCTGTAACAGAAATGAATGGGCGTATCGTTGGAACCAAACCACTTTATGTAGCTTTAGCTCAACGTAAAGAAGATCGTAAGGCCCACTTGACATCACAGTACATGCAACGTATGGCCAGCATGAGAATGCAGCAGATGGGTCAAATATTCCAACCAGGAAGTGCTGGAGGCTACTTTGTACCCACCATACCACCAGCTCAACGATTCTATGGTCCAGCCCAGATGACTCAAATGAGACCCACAACCCGCTGGACACAACCACCTGTAAGGCCCAGCACTCAGACGGCTGCCTCTGCATACCCCAACATGCAAGCTCCATTCCGCCCTGCACCTCGTGGACCAACTCAAACTACTCTTCGCACATCCTTGGGTGCTAGACCCATTACTGGCCAACAAGGTGTGCCAGCTGCTACTTCGATTCGTGCACCTATTGTAACAAGTGGACGCCCAGCAGGTTATAAGTACACTTCCAACATGCGTAATCCACCAGCTCCGCAACCTGCAGTGCACATCCAAGGTCAAGAACCACTAACTGCTACCATGTTAGCTGCTGCACCTCTTCAAGAGCAAAAACAAATGCTTGGTGAACGTCTTTTCCCCTTGATTCAAAGAATGCACCCAGACTTAGCTGGCAAAATTACTGGTATGCTTCTAGAAATTGACAATTCTGAACTGCTCCACATGTTAGAACATGGAGAGTCCCTGAAGGCTAAGGTGGACGAGGCTGTTGCTGTTTTGCAAGCTCACCAAGCTAAACAGCAAGCCACAAAGAAGGAGTAATGTGTGTGCTCACTTGTTGAGCTATTTTATTTTTCTTCTATAATTTCTTTATTTTCGCTTTTTACATTGTAATGTAAAGAGACCCGGTCATAAAAACACTTAATAAAAATTGTAAAATAAATAATTAAAAAAATGTAGAATGCACAGTTCCTAATTATATACTTTAATATAGAATATTGGAGGTGCATCTGCAAAAAAAAAAACATTGCAACTGTCAACATTTATATATAATATGGCATTATATTATTATTACTGGGCACTTTTGACTATCTACTTTGACCAAGGAGTTTTATTTAAGTTTGATGATCTATTAAGTTCACTTTCATTTCTGTAACATGGAGTTGGCTTTTGTTCTTGCAATGTCTTTCTTATTTTCTGTGTCAGGTCTACATTGGATATTTATCTACCATGAATTGAACTCACGGTCGCCAATGTAACTGGCTATTTGTATTACGTTGTTACATATTATATTCTATGAAATAAATTGTCTTTTATTTTATAAATAAGTATGTACCCTTTATTTCCATTCACATCATATAATGATCATGTCCATGAATTTTAAAATGTAATTAAGGTTCTCTATAATCCTATTATACTATAAATTCTGAAGTTTGCCTACTTTTGCCCTCGTGTGAAGCCGAGCGGCATAGCTAAGATTTTTACAGAAACCCTCTGTTCAGTATAAATTGTAAAGACGAAAGAATACATACTTGTAAATGTTTTGGAAAGTAGGACCTATAAGAAAAAGGGAGTATAATAATAATTTATGCCTATGATGTCTACTAAGATTTTCGTTTGTCTGAGCCGAAATGGGTAGACTATGTATGAGTGGACCCTCACTTTTAGAAAATAGGTAGGTATCAATAAATAGGTACTACACTATATTATAATATTTATACAGGTACTTGCACAAAAAGGCGTAAGACTATAAATTAACTATTATAAATCACATTCATGATTTTAGTTTCTAAAAAAAAGAATTTTCAATTCAGTTCAAAAAATATACCTATTAGACCTCATACATCAGTGATTTGTAGGTATATTCCCTTTTTATATGATTTATAAATTAAATAAAAATCAGAAAACTTATATTCAAAAAAGAAACCTCTGAATACCAAAGCTTATATTTTTTTCTACTAAAGTAGGTATATAAATTGGTTGATATACATAGTTGTGATATGGATGTAATTGATTTGGTTATAAAATGTATTTGGTTAAAACTGTGCTTAAAACTATATTGAAAAATAAAACATTTTTGTTAACTAAGGCTATATTTTCCTCAATAAAAACACTACACAAAGTGAAAAATAAAGCAATGGCTAGCATTTAAAATATATAAATACAATTAAATTTGTATTATTACAATAAGTTATTGAAGGACTAAACCGATTTTATTTGGTGGTATACTGGGACATCTCCAGTTATACAAATAATATTGCAAATTCCCATCACCAATACCAAACTTAAGAGGTTCTAAAAATTCTTTGTTTTCCATCAGATCCAATGCATTAAACACATCAAATCCTGAATTTCTTGCTGTTATTAATGCATCAAGCATCAAATCAACCCATGGTGTTTTTGTAGAAACATTATAGAATGAATAAGCAGCTTTTAGTGTTTTATGAACTGGATGATACACAACTGTGGACGGAAGTGTATAGTAACTAACAAAATCTGTAATCGATCCATCTGACGCCTCTACCACAAAACTATCCACTATACCAGAGAGAGGCGTAAACCAATGCTTAAAATCTTCATCAGAAAATATTGGCACCAAATCAAATTTATTCAAATACTCATTTAATAATTTAACAACTTTTTCACAATCTTTTTGCTCCATTTTACGAAATCCAGGAGTTTTTGGCAAATCTGGTAATTTGAACAGTTTAAGAGTTCTTTGCATGGTCATATTTCTAGATAAGTGACTAAATTTTATGTCAATTAACTTTTTAGGATTCAATGATCTGTGCCAATAACGGCATGTTCCTATTGGTTTGGGTAATACAATTCCAGCTGTATAAACACCTTGAAATATACCAGTCAAGTTTACTCGACGTGTTATTTCTCTTATCAGCACTGGAGCCACTCTTTTAGCACGAAGCTTTTTATGAACACATAAAAAGTTTATTTCTACAACAGTTTGTACATGATCATAAATCCTCAACTGAGCAGGAATTGCTGAAATAAAGCCTACTAATCGGCCAGATTTAACAACACGAACTCCACAGTGCCATTCCATCTTCCAACCAGGAGGTTGAAGTGCCCACTTTAAAAAGTCGGTCTGGTAATCAAAACGGAACATACAATCATCATCTTCCACATAATTTTCATTGAGCAAGGTATAAAGTTCTTTTAAAACTAATGGTTCATTTAAATTTAATGTGTCCCACTGAAAACCATCGGGCAAAGTGTACGGTTCTTGTCTTATTTCTTCCGGAGTTTTAGGAGGTTCAATCGGTTCATTAGAAATTATTTTTTCGTCCATTTTTGGAACGGGTTGAGTAGACCAAAATTGATAAGATTTATGCAATGCCTCTTCCGTTGTTTTAGCAGGTTTTTGTTGTAAGTTAAAAACTTCCATAGCCATCTTCAGATCCTTTAACGAAATATTTTGCTGCATATCAGTAGAATTAGGCACGGCTACAACACCCTCAGCCGAACCCGGTCCATGGTCACCGTCACCGCTACGCTTTTTCTTGTTTTTGTTTTTTTTCTTTGGATTTTTGTCATCATTAATAGATTGGTTTTCAACATTTTGTGTCTTATTGTCTTCCATTTTAGTTTTATTACCTAAAATCCAAGTAATTCTAGTCCAAAAGAACACCTCTCACCATGTAGGTACCTAGCTATAAAATTATAATTAATCTACTCATACTCTACAGATAATAAAAATTACGCGTTGTACTTGCGTTGTACAGTGTACACAGAATCTGAGAATGTTTTTAAATTTAAAATAATAATATAGGTAAATAAGATAAAAAAAAATTGTGAGTTTATAGACTAATTTTTACGTATAAATTACTTAATTTATTGAATTGAATTGGGAACTCAATTGAATTCGATAAATTAAAATTTTCGTAACCTGGCTCACCAACGCAAACTTAGCACCTTAGCATTGGAATTTTGGGTCGAAAATGACCTTGATCGATAGGTCTCCGTTAGGTCCTTTAAGGTCCCACAATTTTTTCGTAAGGTCCCCTTTAATTTTTTTTTTAATATTTTTTAAATTTTGGGTATTAAAAAAATACACTTTAGCACCCCATCAATAGAATTTTGGGTCGAAAATGACCTTGATCGATAGGTCTCCGTTAGGTCCTTTAAGGTCCCACAATTTTTTCGTTAGGTTCCCTTTAGTTTTTTTATAAATAATTTTTTTTTAATTTTGGGTTTAAAAAAATACACTTTAGCACCATAGCTAAATTGGCGAATTTTATCAAAATCGTGTTTTTATCGTTAGGTCCGTATAGGTCCATCATTGAATTTGTTAAATTATTTATTTTATTAAAATTATAAAATAATTAAAACCTGCGCATGCGCCATAGAGCATTAAGGCATGCGCAAATCATACATAAACAGCGCGAAATTTAAATTAGTATCGTTTCATTTATTAAATAAATCAATTGTTCTGAGAGTGCTTATTTATTAAAAACCTACTTTTCTACCTTAGTTCATTAAGTAATGGATGGAGTACGCTGCACACTGGCTAATGTTTTAACTAAACTTTCTGCCGATTTTGGTGCGGGGAGGGTAACTCACACTATGAAACACAATCACACATTCACAGAAATAATTTGTGTCTTTACAAACTCAAACTATTACAAAATTGACACACTAGCATATTTTTACACACATTGCAACACACAGGAAAATCTCTGTACATATAAGAAATAAAACAATCACTCGAAAAGGAGGTAACCATATCGACATTACAAAAATAACAATTTTGTTGAAATTAGAAATAACATTAATATTATATTCATAAAAACTACATATTACACAGGTCATTTGTAACGTTTTCATCATTATTATATGCATACGAAAAAACAATAAAAAGCCATTTTATGTATTTGTATTTGAATAACTATGTATTCATTCATCACAGCACATTTCACTAAAATAAATATGTCTCTAAGAACATTATCAAAAGTAGTACTAAAAGTTTATGACAGTCTGAACGAAATGACATAAATAAAAATGTTGTGTGGTTTTATGAAACCACGGTAAAAGTGAAACTGTTCGAACGGTTCCGTACACTGCTTTGTGTAGCGCATGTCGCGTGCCGAGTAGGTATACCTACTCGGCAGCCGCGATACACGCGACATGCGCTACACAGACCAAAAAGTTTGAGACGATGTAATAAAAGTTTCACTTTAATAATATAATCTGAAACATACGCAATATTAATACATACATATAAACCAATTACATAATAGAAGAGTTACAAGATTAAACATTACAAAAAAACGGCTTAAAGCGAGTCGGACTCACGCACGAAGGGTACCATTAAAATGTTCTGCCAGTTAAAAGTAACGGAGCGAAAATTCTAATAAATATATACTAATTACAACATTATACCTACTCCTTTTTATGCAGTTGTGTAAAATTTTAATATAATAAAGATTATTTCTCATCTCATCTCAAATTATAGCTAGAAGTAGTCCGCCACTAAGAAAGTCGTAAAAATTTACGACCTTTTAAGCGACGAGTTTTTAAATTCAACTCTATCACAAAGGTCATAAAGATTAAATTTGTATTTCTTTTCAAGATAGTCTCGTGGGGAGTGCGATTCAATATCGCGTTCTAAATTCAACTTTATCGCTTAGTTCATAAAGATTAAATTTGAGTATATTTTTTTTCCAGTCTCGTGAGGCCACATCAATGATCGAGTAAACATGACTCGATTATTTGTCTTGATCACATCGATAAACGATACATCGACGATTATCGATATGCGCAGGTTTTAATTATTTTATAATTTCATAATACCTAAAACAAATAATTTAACAATTTCAATGATGGAACCATACTTACATACCAACCTAACGGTAAAGAATACGATTTTGATAAAATTCGCCAATTTTGCTATAGATGAGGTGCTAAAGTGTGATTTTTTTTATACCCAGAATTAAAAAAAAAACTTATTTATAAAAAAACTAAAGGGGACCTAACGAAAAAATTGTGGGACCTTAAAGGACCTAACGGAGACCTATCGATTAAGGTCATTTTTGACCCAAAATTCTATGGATGGGGTGCTAAAGTGTAATTTTTTTATACCCAAAATTTAAAAAATTATTAAAAAAAAAACTAAAGGGGACCTAACGAAAAAATTGTGGGACCTTAAAGGACCCAACGGAGACCTATCGATCAAGGTCATTTTCGACCCAAAATTCCATTGATGGGATGCTAAGTTTGCATTGGTACCTGGCTCTGACTTTATGGGACTTTTCTGTCATAATAATTAATCTGTTATGTCAAACGTGGATATTGACGTATATAGTCTGTGTTGTTGTATTTCTTTTTTATTTGAACTTGTCTCCCTGTGGTTAGTGAAAAAGTTATCTCTTTATATTTTAGCTATCAATATTATATTTATAGCGAGAATTCGATGTTTATTATAAAGAGAACCTCTTAAAGTTTTCCGAAAATATATTTTGTATTATTTTCATTTTAGGTGAAGAGGGGACATAACCAAAATGGGGAAGGGAAATAATATGATCCCGAATGGCCATTTCCATAAGGATTGGCAAAGATTCGTTAAAACATGGTTCAATCAACCAGCCAGAAGACACCGTAGAAAGCAAAACCGCATAAAGAAAGCTAAAGCAATCGCTCCACGCCCTGCTGCTGGTCCACTCCGACCGGTTGTAAGGTGCCCAACCGTTCGCTATCACACTAAAGTTCGTGCTGGTCGTGGATTTACTCTCAGAGAGATCAGGGTATGTAGAATTATCTCTATAAGTAATAATTTCGGGTATTTGTTCGTTTTGCTAGTAATATAACCTCTGTATGTTATGTATGTTTATTATATATGTTTTATCCTAATTACATGTTGAATCTTTTCTAAGATTATTAATTTCTTCTTAAATCATTAAAGCAAAATGTAAACAATAATTGGGGTTCTACATTACAGGCTGCTGGTCTGAACCCTAGTTTTGCCAGAACTGTTGGTATTGCTGTGGACCCACGTCGCCGCAATAAATCTGTTGAATCGCTCCAAATCAATGTTCAGAGATTAAAGGAGTACCGTGCGCGTCTTATCTTATTCCCTAAGGGCAAGAAGGTATGTTAATAATATAAATACTAATGATTATTATCTTGAAACTTAGCAGTGTTAAAAAAGAGTAATTCTAGAAAAATATTTAAATCAAAATAGTGATAAATATCATCCTCACCCAAAGTCTTAAATTTTCTTGGTATGTTTTGTGAATAAAACTAAGTCATGCAAATAAGCTTGATTTTGCTTAACGTTTGTTTCTTTAAGTCAGAATTTTGCCAAATACATTTGAGGACAGTTATAATGTATATATTTTTATCCTGGACAGGACAATTTTAATGAATTAAAAAAAAAAATTATTTTAATTTTTTATTAATTGCAGTTTCGAGATAATAAAACAATTTTGTAATATAACAGTGCTGACATAATTTTTTTTCATCATCCTATCAAGTGAAAATAACTGGTACCGACATACCTGTTTATACCTGCCAACCTAGCCGTTTGTTCCGGTAAATATTAGAAAACGACTATGACTGCACATTCTGTAGGTTTCATACTTTAAGGCTGGCCACATACATCAGTTTTCCTGATACGAAAACCGTATCACGAAAAATTCCGTACGACTACCACACACATACTTTTTTTTCCGTTCGGAATACTGAGATTACTCTAGGAGTAGCTTCAGTGGAGTGCACACGTTTGGAAGAAGCATGAATTTCGTATATATAAAAGTTGTTCCTCGAAATACAATCTACAAAAATGATCTGATATCATTTCTTCGTAAAATGATAACAAAAAGTTTTATTGAAAAATATAAATTACTCTAATTAATGAACATTTTCGCTTATAACTTTTTTATTTATAGTTCTACAACAAAAACTTACTGGACCAAAGTTGTAGAGAATTTAATTTGCAACAAATAATGTTAAAAAAAAAATTATTGGATAAATAGTTTAAGAGATATATCGTAAAAACCATTTCAACCGCTATTTTCAAGATGGCGGCCGTGGGACAAGGGTGGCGACCCCACAAACTTGGTTTTAGATTCACACTGACCCCCCCTACATATCAAAAAAATAAAATTGCGTCCTCTAAAAAACGCAAGATTAGGCCTAAAAAATGTAACATTTCAATGGACTATATGTAATAACAATAGTTGTGAAATAAATAATTATGTTTATTTTGTAAAAAGTTTTATCATGTTCATTTTATCGCTTAGAGCATTTTGTTGCCAGGCAAGATCTTTCATATCCCTGTTATGATAATCTTCGTTATTAAGGTCCCACAGGCATGGGTACCCTTCTACACCAATTATTAACTGTTCAATGTCACTCATCGTGAATAATAATTAAATATTACGTATTCGTAGGTATCCCAACAATAACTACGGTACGCGTCCGCTCAGCTCGATCGCGCTGCGCTGACTGATGTTCCGTTCGGAATTTCGAATGTGTGTGGCGGGCCATACAAAATGTATGTAGGCTTTGCATCCGTTTCGTTTTTTTTCCGTCAGGAATTCCTGATGCATGGGCTTGCATTCGGAAAGAACGGACGGAAAAAAACCGTACGGAAAGTTATCAAATGTGTGTGACATTCATTGCTTTTGTATGAATTTACTGCGTTCGGAGGCCCTGATTCGGAAAACGGATCAGGAAAACGTATCAGAAAAACTGATGTATGTGGCCGGCCTAAGTCTATTATATTTTTTTATTATTATCTTGATACTGCAACTAATAAAAATTTTTTTTTTTTTAATTCATTAAAAATGTCCTGTCCAGGATTTTCCCAGTCAACCCATTTTTAATACATTTTTTAATAGACTAAATTAATTATAAAATTGGTCTCATTCTATTATCACGCCGTTGAATTTCGCCTTATGTTCGGATCTTAGACCATAAGAATATTGTATTCCACTGAATTCTGTAACTGAAATGGTTTAACTTAACTTTTTATATATGCAGTTACATTTTAATTACAAAGTTATGTTCATAAACTTTTAATATAATGGAGTGTAATAAAATTGTTGCAATGTTTCAGGTGCTGAAGGGAGAAGCCACCGAGGAGGAACGTAAACTGGCTAAGCAGTTACGCGGTCCTCTGATGCCAGTGCAGCAACCAGCACCCAAGTCGGTTGCACGCGTCATCACTGAAGAGGAGAAGGACTTCAAGGCTTACCAATACCTCCGAGGCGTAAGTAGATAGAAATTTAATTTATTTAGAAATAAAATCAATTATTTTATTTCTGAAACTGAAATAAAATCAATTTATTTTATTTCTGAAAATTGATTTTATTTCTGAAACAAGAAAAAGCAAATAGCTGAATATTCCTTGATACTTTTTTTGATTTTGATACATCTTAAACATGATAATTATAATTTTCATGTTTAAGAATTAAGATGGAAACAATTATGTATTTGTATTTTTTAGGCGCATCTATACATATAATAAATCTGTAGAAGGGTCAATTCTGTACATTGAAAATATTGAAAAAATAAATAGCAGGGGGTGTTACTGGATCAATACCAAACCCAAATATGTGATTAAAAAAATTTTTGTCTGTCTGTCTGTATGTGAAGGCATCACGTGAAAACTAGCGGTTCGATTTCGATGAAACTTGGTATAATTATACCTTATTATCCTGGGCGTAAAATAGGATACTTTTTATCCTGTAAAAATACGTAGAAAAAAATTAATCTTAATTTTTCAGTTTTATCCATAGACGTTGTTCCGTAGAACCGCGAACACACGTTGCGTATTATTATAGGCCTAGCCGTATTTGGGAATTGGGTCCAATAGATATTTATAAGATTTTATTGTCAGAGGTACCTACTCAAAATGGAGAAATAAACCATCCACGCGAAGACCGACATCCGCGCGGACGGAGTCGCGGGCGGAAGCTAGTAAAAGAATATATTGTTACTTCTTTTCTAAAAGTGAAACTTGATGATAATTATTTTAATTATTACAAAGAAAAATCTTTTTTTCAAAAATCTAGTAAATTTAACAAGTATTATATGGATAATAAACATATGATTTTATTTCCATTTTAGGCCCGCTCAATAGCCAAGCTTGTTGGTATCAGAGCCAAGAGGTTGAAGGATGCTGCTGAAAACCCTGATGACGTGACTAAGGCACCTACAGTGGTTAAGGAACCTAAGAGTAAAAAGTGAACAATAAAGTAAATAATCACTAAGAACGCATTTCTTTTAATTCTCTAAAAGTTAATCCTACTAATATTATAAATGCGAAAGTTTGTATGGATGTTTGTTACTCTTTCACGTAAAAACTACTGAACCGATTACAATGAAATTTAGCACACATATAATAGAGGGTAACTTGGATTAACACATAGGATAGTTTTTATCCCGGAAATCCCACGGGAACGGGAACTATGCGGGTTTTCCTTTGCAAACGCGGGCGAAGCCGCGGGCGGAAATCTAGTACCCTTATAAAGTCATATTATATGAGCACAGTGAACACAATAAAATATAATCTAAAACCACTTTAAATACCATAACATTTTTAGGATTTTCAGTGCTTTTTTTAACGAGTTGATATTTTGATCATTAATATTATCTTGATTCTAGAATGCATTATTGTCCGCCACTATCAAAGACGCGGTCAAAAACTCTTGAATTATTATGATTATACCCACAGATTATACCGCAATCAAAATCTTAGAGCATGGTTTAATGCTCTAAAATCAAAATAGACAAATGCACACTTTCGCATTTATATTTTTTGTATATGAATAATGTTAGGTTTTCTATTATATATTTTATGACAAGATGCATGGAAGACAATTTCAAATAAACTTAAAATCCCATTGTAGTCATGGCCACAGAGCAAATACTATAGTAGTCATGGCGAATGACTGGGGATCGCCGAGCGCTCTGGGTAGATTGACCTCGCGTATAGGACATTATTGATAGATATTAATTGATATTTTTATTTTATTATTAGTCCAGGATTTTCCCAGTCAACCCATTTTTAATACATTTTTTACTACACTAAATTTATTATAAAATTGGTCTCATTCTATTATCAAGCCGTTGCATTTCGACTTATATTCGGATCTTAGACTATTATTGAATCGGCAAAGCATTGGCATTGCATTGTGTTGTTATTTTCTTCAATCTAGCTCGAGTGGAAACGCTACGTATAAATAAATACATTATTATAAACTACTTTTGGAAGTGGTTGATTTAAAAATAAAACAAAGTATTAAAGGTCAAAACTTTATTATATAAAACTCATATTGCTTTACTTAAAAAGTATACTAGAAATCAAATGACCATATTAATAGTATAACGATCGTACATTTAATATGTAAGCTAATCACTAAGTTAAGCAGAAGCATTGGCATCAACAGTAGTCTTTTCATCAGCCGCAGCTTCGTCTTTCAATTTAGTCTCTTCTTCTCCTGGCTTAGCCGTCTTATCGCTTTTACGGAATTTGTCATATCTGCAAAAAATAAAAAATTTTTTCAAAAAAAATTGTTGTTACCTATTTGATTTGTCTGCGCCTCGCTCTGCCATATCAGCGCCGACCCTAATTATTGGTCGCATAAAATTGTATTGTTTTTGGCTTACAAATTTTTGTTACCTAGTTATTTTTTTATTAAATACAATTTAGTTAAATTTAATTACAATTTAAAATTTTACATGCACGAGACTTCTATTTGAGGAGGTATTACTATACAAGATATATAATTTACATTATTTTAGTAATCATGAGATTGCGTCATTTCCAGTTAAGAACATTAAATAACGTTCTATTTTAGAATTAATTGCATTTCTTATCATGTACACATTTGAAGTTCTATGCATTTTAAACATATTATTTTATGAATAATTTTACAAAATCAATGTTTGTTGTCACCTAATTCTAATTGAAATATAGTTTACTTAATATAATAACCACTGAAAGAAAGTGTAGTTGAATAATTGAACTAAAAATAGCTCAATGACTGTTAAAGGTTCTCACCGTCCAAGATCCTCTTCATCATCACTAGCTTCATTGCCCTGGGGGTCCACTTCTCGCAGCAACTCCCCTATATCTTTATCAACATCAGCCCACAGCTTATCTTCATTTCCTAGAAAATAATTGTTTTGTATATTAATATGTCAATTTTTATATTGGTTATATTATGTTTATTATTTAAAGTGATTTTAATTGAAGTTACCTGAATTATTAAGGTCAGTGCCATTCTCCACAGCTTTTTTCTCTCCAGACGATTCAGTTTTCTCAGACTTAACTTTAACTTCAGTGCTCTCCTCATTAGTAGTTTCCTTTTCTTCTTCTGAAAATGTGTTATCTTTTTTTGAGGACAAATAAAATAAAAGATATAGAGCATACAATTATTTTCTTATAATTTTAAGATTTGGATTTAAAAAAATATGGCATTCTTCATAATGATCAGATTTTTAACATACAAGAAAAATGCATCTAAACAAATATTCTGATAAGTTGATATTATGTAAAAATAAGGGATCGCGCATACATACAATTTTCGTATTGACTGAACTATTTACTATTTAGTCGAGTTGTGTTCTCCTCTTGTTCGATTTGTCTTGATATAAATAGACTGAAATCGATTGAATGCACACCTCCATCAAGTAATTAGTTAAGTTGTGTGGAATTCAAGAAGAGTACACAACTCGACTAAATAGTTTAGTAGGTACGAAAATTGTATATGTACATAGTACATACATAGCCCTTAGCACACCCCGGACACTATACAAAATTATCGTTTTGACAGTCACACTGTAGAGACTGCAAATGTGTGTGCTAACGCTTTATGGTTGGCACATTTGTGACTAGCGTAAAAAAAAATTCGCGTTTTTCTGATGAAATACATCCATTTTCTACGAAAAACGATAATCACAAATCCAAAATAATAAAATTACTTTAAGTCAATTTGATAAATGTTCAATCTTCGTTGCGTATCGTCCTTGCAGAAAAATGCGGACCATTTTTAGGCTGATCGTGCGGGGTGAGGTAAGTGTTTAATTTTGACGGGAGGCGGAGAGTGTCCGTTCTGTAGCGTTTAGCTACTATTATGTATTCTGTGCCCTTAGCTAAGCAGCAAGTAGCACGATACGTACCAGAGGCGGCTCGCCCTAAGGAGCGCTGGTGCAGTGAACTCCCATAAATAATTATAATAAAATCATACTCCTTAATTTCATTATTAATATTAATTCTTACTATTTAAAATCAATCGTAATCGTAAAAAACTACTGGCAATACCAATGAATATATCCATCATTCCATCATTCCATACACCTGTAGGTATAATACTGTATTATAAAACGCGCGTAGCGGAGCGCTCACGATTGCGCTCCAATTAAAAAATATTCAGTACATTTTCTAATACGAAATACAATAGGAGTGAAAGAGATAGTTTTGTCAGAGTCCTGCGCGTGAAACAGAAGATTTTCTATGAAAAAATAGCAAAATTCGGAGCGCCGCTCCCGCAAACGTTGCCGGTTCGTTTTTACCGCGCGCCCGTACACAAGACAGCGATTGCGCGACGTTGCCACTCAAATATAAACAAACACTCTAGTCAACTTGCACGCGCGCGAATGTACCTATAATCGGGAATTTTCGAATTAAAATCATAAGATACGTGTTGACTGTTGAAATAGCCTGTAGTTATCAGTATTACTTGTGAGTGTTAAAATGGACAATTATAATGTGGCGTTCATTAAAAAGTGTGTTAAAACGTTACAAATTCGGCTTGAATTGAAAGCTAAGGGACCGCCACGGCCTGAGCGGGCGCGGCCGGCGGAGGTGAGAGTGCTTGGACTGAAACGGGCGTTGACGACTTAGCTCATCTTTCAATCAAGATGAAAAAACATTCACAATGTCGGTAGGTACCATTTGTTGAATGAACTGCAATTGGCGTCTATCGAACGACAAGACATTCGTAAAGCATTAGATTCCGCGTACCGAAAGTCAATACGCGAGTTCAATGACCGTGTCGATGAAAACAGACATATTTTACGAAGGTTTATAGATTGTGTCAAGTTATAGATATTTTTGCACACCAAAAGGAAAGACGTATGCATTTCCTTTATAAGTAATTTTTTAATTAAATTGTACTGCTTTACATCATGTATTTTCAGTATTTTATTTCAAGTGAACACCCATAAAATTTTGTCACGAGCCGCCTCTGATACGTACCAGTCTGCTGGTGCAGCTGGCGGTGTATGCGCTCGGCCTGCTTGCGCAGCGTGCGCGTGTCACGGTGCTGCACATAGTGGCGCAGGTGGATGCGCAGCCGGCAGTGCCGCCGCAGCGCCTCCGCCTCCTCCGCGCTGCCTGCCTCCGCGCGCGGCAGGAACCCGCGGCACAGCTCGCACCACCACACCTGACATACACATATTATTTATTTCATACACTTATCTATACATATAATAAATCTGTAGAAGGGTCAATTCTGTACATTGAAAATATTGAAGAAATAAATAGCAGGGGGTGTTACTGGATCGATACCAAACCCAAATATGTGATTAAAAAAATTTTTGTCTGTCTGTATGTTCAGGCATCACGTAAAAACTAACGGTTCGATTTCGATGAAACTTGGTATAATTATACCTTATTATCCTGGGCATAAAATAGGATACTTTTTATCCCGGAAAAATACGTAGAAAAAAATAAATCTTAATTTTTCCGCGCGGACGGAGTCGCGGGCGGAAGCTAGTTTAACAATAAAATCTTCAAGCTTTTTTTTCTTATTCTTGAAACTTGATGATAAAAACTTGTTTGCGGATTGTTTGATGATGTGAAATGCAAGTTTAATTTAACAATAGTTACCTCAACTTTCTTGATATGCTCGCTCCCAATGTTAATTTCAACCTTTGCCTTTTTAGGCTTTTCCTCATCTTTCTTTTCACCACCAGAATCATCATCTTCTACTTCTGTAAAAAATATATTAATTTAATATTGCCACACTTTGAACTTTGTAGTATTGCATTGATTTATGTATGTAGAGCAAGTTATCTTACCATCAACATCACCCACAGAATCAAGGGTCATAAAGTTATCCAAATCAACATCCATGCCTTCATCACCACTGCCCTCTGCCTTAGGACTGACGCGCCGAGAAGCTTGATTAGCTTTCTTCTAAAAAAAAGGGGTGATAATTGTGTGTATCAAAAAACTGGATCATATTTATTTTATTTAAAGAAAGGAAAATAGGTAAAGGAAATAACATTATAATTCAAGTCAATAATTCTTTATCTTTTATTGACATCCAAAAATGACAACTGCCTACCTTAAGATGTTCAATTGAGCAAATGTGATGCTCATATATCATCGGCGAGCGGAAGGTAATGCGGCAGATGCGACAGAACGGCATCAGGAAGCGCTTCATGGCGCGATGCGTGTCCGTCAGGTTGTGGGCGTGGCGCGTGGTGCGGTGGTTGAGGCGGCACACGAGGCAGAAGGTGGTCCTGGGGGCCAGGTCCGCGCCGGCCGCCGCTTCGAGCTCACGCTGAGCGCCTCGCTGGGCCACACGCATACGCAGCAGTTGCGCCTTGTGACGCCGCGCCACGCCACTCATGGCCGCCCGATGCTTGAGCGATAGCAAATGCTTGGCGTACAACTGCAATGATTAAATAAACGTAAAATCTGTTGTTGTTATGAATGTAATAAAAAAAACTAGTAAGTTATACTTACACCATAACTGGTACATTTTTCCTTGCAATGCACACAAGAAAGGTGAGAGAATGATTTTGCTGGTGCAGAATCAGAAACAGCATCCTCTTCTTTTTCTGTATCTTCTCCACCATCTTCTCCCTCACCTTCAGATGGTTCTTGATCCGGCTTAATAACATTAAATCCAGATTAATATATTTATTAGTATTTTCTAGGGTTTGATTTTACGCGAGTATTATACATTTAGAAATTAAAGACTTTTTAACGGATTTTAAACGCGATTTATTCATTCTATTATTTTCCCGACGTTTCGAACACTTTACAGCGAGCGTGGTCACGGGGAGACTAATAGAAATAATAGAATGAATAAATCGCGTTTAAAATCCGTTAAAAAGTCTTTAATTTCTTAATATATTTATTTCTTAAATTCTAGAATTAAATAAGATTGTGATATTGCTAAGTTTACCTTGGGTGATTTACTCTTGGATTCTTTCTTCTCTTCAATAACCTCTTCCTTCTCATCAGCTTCCCAATCTTCTTCAGTAGATGAAGCTTCTTCCTTGGACTTATCAGGGCTATTATAATAATTATAAATAAGTTAGAAGAAGACGGGAAACAACTGTATATCTAAATTTATATTTATTTTATAATAGAAATTAAAAAAAAATATGAACATAAAACATAATAAAGGAAGGTCTGTCAAATCCAATTTATCTTCATGTTCAGCATTTCTAACTATTGCATGAATAAATGGCACTTTTTCTCATTAGATTCCATAGGTTTCCCAATTCTGTTCAAAGAATTCATGACCACATCTTTACAATTTTTACAATGTAATATCCGCTTTCTTGACTATTAGTTCTGTTTTCTAATAAATTTTAAAGACTCAAAATTTAATCTCATCTGCTCTAATATCGCTATTGATCAGTATGTAAAAAAGTTTGCTTATTCATTTAAGACACCCATATAAGCTTAGCATGTGACATGACTGGATATTGGAGAACATCATAGCAAATCATTGACTGTGTCAAAATTACCTTCGCCCCTTGACAGATCTGAACGCACGGGTAAAGGCGAGCGATCTATCTCCGTAGCGCCTAGTGGCGAAGGAGGCACGGGATCGCGGCGCTCCTCGGAAGGAGGCTCGCGAGCGCAGCGTCCGGCCGCGGAAGGAGCGGCGCGGCGCGCGCGGTCGGCCAACGGGGCGCGCCGGCTCGCGCGGCGGACCCATGCCGCTAGACTTGCGAAAGCTTTCCCGAGCCGGCGATCGTCTTCTATCTTCCCCGCCGAACGACCTCCTCTCGCCCCCGTAACTTTCTTGTCTACTGCCATACGATCCGCCATAATGACCACCGTCATGGCTACGTCTATCGCTCGAAGAGCCCTGTACATAACCCTTTATGGATGTCGTCGATTCTTATAAATTGAATCACACAAAATTTATTTCTGCTTAATATAAGTTAATATAGTTTAAAACATTCTTCAGGTCGTGCCATAACTCATGGAGGAGTAGTTTGTCACTACATAAAATATCTAAAAATTTAGTAGACCAATTTGTACAGAACAGTAGAAATAGTTTCCCATGAATCTGTTATCATTTCAATTGCTCTAATGAAATTCTTTTCTGTTTAGTAGGTACTACATGAGAATTAACCACATTATGGTAGATTCATCTGCTTCAAATCATAATCATCTTCTATTTGGAGAGAAAATAAGCAAACCAAATCATCAAGATAAGTTTTCAATAAAGTCACATGGGTAAAGTCCACCTTAAGTGCATTTCATTTCTACACGGCACATTTTCTTATTTTTCTAATTTGTCATTCATCACTAAACATTTAATCAATTCAAGGAGTCCTAATTTTATTATTCAACTAAACTTGCCCAAGTAAGTAAAATTGGAAGGATTTATAACAATGTTCTATCATCCATATACCATTGCTTATTTCTAAATTCAATTGGTTCACCCACTTTAATAATGTTAAGATAAATAACATCTGTTCTTGCATTTATAAATGCTTCACTATTGTCATAATAAAGTATTCAATGTATGGTATGTTTTGTACTATTTAATGAAGCTTGTCCCTTCACTTGAAACTGTCTTTGAAATAGCTAGTTTAGTGTATTATCATCCCAGTTAAGATTGCAAAAATGTTCCTTTTTTATCTACTAACCTCGAGTCTCATTCTTTTACGTTCAGGTGATCCAGAGCGACCACCATAATCACGATTTGAATATCCAGATGTTTCCTGAAAAGTCAGAGACCACGCTTCAAGGTAAAAATAAAATAATAATGATTCCATAGCATTTTTCATTGTTAACTTTTAATCATTCCACTAAGATTAAGCACTCATTTCCTTTCATCTTCCCATTATTTCACTATTATGTGATTAAGTTGAAATTGACATGCCTATTGGAGACATTTTGTTATTTCATTGACTAGGAAATAGCTAATCTGTGCTAATAGGTAGTTGGTTTTGAATGATTCAAACTTACCGATCTATATGATTTTTTGTAAGAGTCGTCTATTCGATCGCGGCTTGAAGAATACCTATTGGTGCTTGAAGAAGTGTAACGGGACTCATTATTGTATGATGAATAGCCGCCTCCTCGACCACCTCGCCCATTATCATAACCCCCGCGATGACTATTCCCACGATAGGAACCCCTATAGCCTCCGCTTCGACCACCATAGCTTCCTCTTCCACCGTAACCTCGACCACGAGAAGACATCTAGGTAAAAAGCATTAACTACTATATATCCAAAAACCAAATTCAAATCACTCTTTTGCTATTCTATGTTCAATCTATAGAAAATTTGTTTTTGATTTCTTGATTTCTACAATCCGTGCATCGACCATTTTTTAGCACCGGCAGAAAATGGCGTCGGAATAGATGTTAACGCCACGTTATCAGTACCTAGATTAAAATCAATAGTACTTACAATTAATATGCGTCGACGCTGTTATGAGATGACAAAACAATAAAAACAAGAAACGAAATAAAAAAACGGTACGTGATTATTGATTACACGAATGGTGAAACATTAAAAAATCGTAGAACTTGCGTTGGAAGCTGTCGCGCGCCGTAGGTCCGGGGTCGACACTCGACAATCGACAATCGACATTAGTGATTAGTGTTGCCCGTGTTGCCACTTGCCAAGTGCCAAACTGCCAACAGGCAACAGCTCTGGCTTCTGGCCCTATCCCTTGTCGCCGTTTGTCATGCATGAAGAAGCCAAAGTAGCCTGAAGTAGCCCAAACACCAAAATATGAATAAAATAAAATGTAGTTTTTATCAATTTATTTAGCTAGCTTTCCGCCCGCGGCTTCGCCCGCGTTTTCAAAGAAAAACCCGCATAGTTCCCCCTAGGATTTCCGGGATAAAACCTATCCTATGTGTTAATCCAAGTTACCCTCTATATGCTTAATTTCATTGTAATCGGTTCAGTAGTATTTGTGTGAGAGTAACAAACACACACACACATCCTCTAAAACTTTCGCATTTTTAATATTAAGAAGGAAAGGAATAGGATATGTTCATAACACACTGATAAATAGACATAATCTTTATATAACACGTTAATGAAATTAAAGTTAACATTTTAAGTAAAATAATAAAATAAACCTATAGAATAATAGCGACAAATTCAGGGTACTCGGCCTGGTTATCGGCCGTATGTCTGTTTACCTACTAAAAAAATAGGCATGACGACAGTATCCATAAATGATCATATTAGTGTTTTCAAGGGAAAATGTATACTAAATAAATTAAATATAGCGACTTAAAAATCTAAAAAACATTAAGATTAATGAGATTATCAATAAAATAAAACATTAAAATTCTGCAGTTGGCCATTTTGACTAAAACACGCGTGACGTCACGTTTAAATAAACAACTCACGTCAGATGTATTTTGTTGTTATGAATATGTTGAGAATACGCATTTTTATTTATTTTCTTTTGTTTCACGTATGCTTTATCGACTCAGAACAGAAATATAATTGCGAATTCACAATACGTGGTTTCGGGGTTCTCCGCGCCCACTTTATACAATCATTTCTTATTATTTTTTTTCTCGCTTGAAATAATTACTAACACATTTTTGAGCATTATTTTTATGTGGATTCACACTGCAATACTGCACACTATTTATAAACTTTGAAATTCGTTTCTATAACACATATTAAATAAATAATTATTTAATTTTCTTCGCAATGCGTACAAATAATTACGTATTTACTAAAGAGTGACGTCACACCTACGCCATGACACCTGCGAGCTGTTTTAGCACAGTTTATAAATATTTTTTGAAAAATGGCTTTTATCTTCGTTAAATTTAAGTATATTACCGAAATATAGGGTTTTTCTTGTATAGTTAACGTATACACACATTATGGAAGAGGATTTCAAAATCTTTCGTCATGCCTATTGTCCCTAGAGTAGCCTAATCTTTGGCCTTTTATATTTTTCGTCGCCGATTCTCGTTTTGAGTAGCCTAAAAGGCGAAAATTCGCCTACGTTGGCAACACTGGCCGACAATCGACATTGGCGAATAACGTGATAGTGTTGTTGTCATCGATATTTCCAAACGATAAATACCGATAAGTAAATTTTAAGTTATTTATTACATTGAGTTTTGTTTGTTTGACAAAACTTTGTTAAATAAACTCAATAGGTAATAATATAGTTACATATTTTATTTAGCACAAAATAAAATATTTTCATTAGGTACATACCACTTACAAAGTAGTAGGTACTGTGAGTAGGTACAAAGTACAACTTTAAAAAATTGATCAGTTTATTTTTTTGTGTGTTTTATTTTTCTTGAATACGTGGCTTTACGCCAGAGATGTCATATTTTTTCAAGCCATAAAAGGAGGCACGCTAAAAAAAAAATGTTCGACTAAAATATACGGCAACGATTGTATTATAAACTCGCAACTATTGTTTCTGTTATGTGGGTCTTGGACTCCACCGAGAGGTGGAGACCTTACCTCTACAACACTTTGGGTCAAAGAAGTAGTGCCTAATGGTTCCCGAAGCCCGCTTACCACAGAACACTAATATCCTCCTACGTGCCTCTTACTGGAGCTGGTATGTCAGGATCGCAGACAGGATAATAAAATCAGTAGTCGCAGCGCGATACTAACTTAAGCTAACTTATAGACTAACTTAACAACTTAGAAATGTTATGATAAGTGATAATCTGTCTACACTGCTACACGAAGCCAGAAGTTCGATGGGTTGAAAAACTGAACCCGGCCATTAGACCAAATAAAAAATTATTCATACCATCAGTTGAATGGCGCGTAATTAGAAATTAGATGGTGGACCCTAAAGTGGTGGTAACCTAACCTAACCCATAGGTGACCCTTATATCTGTTACCTATAACCTATTTATTTTTCTTAGCTTACCTAATAATATTTTTATTCCATTTTTTACTGAATCAATCAAGAAGAATAAAAGTAGATAGATATAGCTGTACAAGTCTTTGATTGCCTATATATTTATCATTTCGCTCAAGCGTAAGTGATGTAGTAGGTATAAGTATTTATTTATATTTTGCGTACCTACTGATCGTGTATAGTTTGGAACGAAGAAGCAAGCATCCGCGTTAAAAAGTAATTAAACAGGCATACACGATCAGTAAGCAAAATTCGTGTATATTTTGTAATAACGAACTTAAAAACAGCATTACAAAGTATACACGAGCAGTTTCCTATGGTTGCGTTCGGCTATGTATAGTTTGGAAATACGCGTCCTCGAGTGCCACACGAGTCTTTTTTTATTTTTTATTTCTAAGGGCAAACGTATCTTCGGGAAGTATATCTCAAACATTATTTATTTCGATTGAAAGAAGAAAATAGCAATAAATAACCTAGATCTATTTCGGCATAATATGGTAATTGAATTTTCGGAAGTATTTGAATGCAGTTCTTTTTCTTTAAAAAAGGAAGGTTTGGATAGGATTATCGGAATAAGCTGATAGCAAATTCATTCAAGGAAGTTTTATATAGTTACTAGCTTTCCGCCCGCGGCTTCGCTCGCGTTTTCACAGAAAAACCCGCATAGTTTCCGTTCCCGAGGGATTTCCGGGATAAAACCTATCCTATCTCTCAAGTTGGATCGAACTGCACATGGTGTGCGAATTTTATTATAATCGGTTAAGTGGTTTAGGAGTCCATTGAGGACAAACATTGTGACACGAGATTTATACAGGGTTACAGGTTAAGTCGACCTATTCCTGTTAAGAGCGTATAGTAGGGGTCAAAACAAACTGATTTGATCTTATAATACCATATCCAAAAGTTAGTCGTTGAAGAGTTATTGCAATTTTAATTTTTTTCTTGAAAATGCCACTTTATCTTCGCATTTTGCGTTTAATTTTGTATTTTACTTATTTGGTCTGGGTTTTTTTGAGTTTTTATGTAAAGGTTGAGTTAAACAATAATTCTCAGCAATAAAAATCCATATCGCTGCAAACAATTCAAAGAAATGGCTTTTAATCTAAAAATAATAACATTAAAGTAATTTAGTTAACTCGTTTTAAAGAAAGATATTGAAAAAAATCTCTATGAAAATGTGTCTGCAGATGTTTGTAAAAACATGTGCATGTTCTTAGCTATGTAAAAAGGTATGATAACCTCAGGTAGCATTCGTAGATTCCAAGAAATCGGGGATAAACATGGGACAGTGGTAGTAAAGTACAACATCAGAATAAATTTTGTCATAATTTATTTTTCTTAAAAACTTTACAGTTCCTGCTCAACATGACTTCCTCTATTGCGAACACATATTCGAAACCTTTTCCGCAGACTCTTAGTCAAGAGCCAATTAACAACTGGGGTAGTCACCCCAGTTGTTAATTGGTTCCTCATCTTATAGGCTGCATCGATAATTTTTTGTCGTAAAATATCATCAGATGGAATCGGGTTCGGCTCATTGTACACCAGACTCTTCATATGCCCCCATACGTAAAAGTCCATGGGGGTTAAGTCTGGACTTCTAGCCGGCCATGGTATGGGCCCACCTCTTACGATCCATCTGTTTGGATAGTTGATGTCTAACCATTCTCTAACACTTCTTCTGTAATGTGCAGGGCAGCCATCATGTTGGAACCACATGTCTCTTAACAAAGTCAGGGGTATGTCTTCAAGTAGGTCGCTTAAATGTTGGCGCAGAAAGGTCTCATAATTTTCACCATTTAGGTTGTCCGGAAGGAAGTATGGTCAAATTAATTTATTTGAAATTATCCCCATCCACACATTAAGACTGAATCGTCTTTGTGATTTTTTTGGATTCTTCTTGTTATGATTGCCACGTGCTTTCGGAGCCCAATAGTGAGCGTTATGGTAGTTTGTGATCCAAGTTCTCGGGCAACGGTTGCCCGAGAACTTGGTCTGTCTCAGTGGAAAGTATAGTTCACAATTAACACTTCAGGATATTACCCATATTACTACATGCCCGTGCACGTGATGGAAGAAGGAGATCCTTTAAGAGGACTAGATTTTTATTAGATTCATGTTGAATGCGGATCTGAAAAACCCCTCGTTTTTCAAAAAAAAAAATATGGACAGATGAGTCCAAATTTTATCAAGACGGTATCAACGGTGAAAATTATGAGACCTTTCTGCGCCAACATTTAAGCGACCTACTTAAAGACATACCCTTGACTTTGTTAAGAGACATGTGGTTCCAACATGATGGCTGCCCTGCACATTACAGAAGAAGTGTTAGAGAATGGTTAGACATCAACTCAGAGTCTGGTGTACAATGAGCCGAACCCGATTCCATCTGTTGATATTTTATGACAAAAAATTATCGATGCAGCCAATAAGATGAGGAACCAATTAACAACTGGGGTGACTACCCCAGTTGTTAATTGGCTCTTGACTAAGAGTACTCTGCGGAAAAGGTTTAGAATATGTGGTCGCAATAGAGGAAGTCATGTTGAGCAGGAACTGTAAAGTTTTTAAGAAAAATAAATTATGACAAAATTTATTCTGATGTTGTACTTTACTACCACTGTCCCATGTTTATCCCCGATTTCTTGGAATCTACGAATGCTACCTGAGGTTATCATACCTTTTTACATAGCTAAGAACATGCACATGTTTTTACAAACATCTGCAGACACATTTTCATAGAGATTTTTTTCAATATCTTTCTTTAAAACGAGTTAACTAAATTACTTTAATGTTATTATTTTTAGATTAAAAGCCATTTCTTTGAATTGTTTGCAGCGATATGGATTTTTATTGCTGAGAATTATTGTTTATCTCAACCTTTACATAAAAACTCAAAAAAACCCAGACCAAATAAGTAAAATAAAAAATTAAACGCTAAATGCGAAGATAAAGTGGCATTTTCAAGAAAAAAATTAAAATTGCAATAACTCTTCAACGACTAACTTTTGGATATGGTATTATAAGATCAAATCAGTTTGTTTTGACCCCTACTATACGCTCTTAACAGGAATAGGTCGACTTAACCTGTAACCCTGTATACAGGGTTACAGGTAAAGTCGATGTAGATCCGTTAAGGGCATGTAGTACACATCATTTCTGAATGATTTCACTATGTAACCTCCCATCCTAAACTTAACCGTTTTCGAGATATTCGAGTTTTAATTTTTTTTATGAAAATGCCCAATTTTTCGGCTATTCAATTGAATATTTTGAATTTTTTTGACTCTTATGATTATTTTTTTGGTTTTTTACATGAAGAATGAGATGCTCAATTACCTCAATGACTAAAATTGCACGTAAGTTAACTAAATAGGTCATAGTAGACGATCGAAACTTAAGAAAATAAGTACAAATTATAAAAATATATTTTTCTTTTCTGGATATCTCAAAAAATTATTATGGCACTTGCTCTGCAGATATGCTTAAAAACATCTACATTTTATCAGCTATCCAACGAGGTATAACACTCTAGGGTATTTATTAACCTCAAAGGTAAAACTTAGTTTCTAAGGCTATATGGCAGTCAGAATAAATAGCCCTTATTTAATCTTATTAATTTGACTTAAGTTCAGCATCATCATTTCAGCCTACTGGCTTCCACTATTGAACATAGGCCTCCCTCGGCTAGGTACAACCTTCATGCATCCATCGATATCCCGCTATCCTGACCTAGGAGATCATTCAGTTTTATAGCATTTTTTTTGTTCACATCGTCGATCGTACAAATAATGACCGTACGCCAACTATTACTTGAGCGTAAGTGACTAGTTACTGGCTATTGTTTGGAAAATAACGTAATCGGTGCGTTGTTAACGCTAGTTGGCATACAAAGTCACTCACGCTCAACTCATAGTTGGCGTACAGATCGTCGGTGATTGTAGTAAGCTAAATGAAACAATAAATCAGTTCAAAATAACATTTATTCACCTAATGTTTTTGAATAAAATTTTATAGCTCATGTTCTACGTGTCCACCTTTATTTCGCACACATTTTCTCATTCCTTCACGTAGTCCACTTTTCACTACACCATGTGGTTAATGTTCTTCTTATGTCGTTAGCAGCATTTCAACAGCACACAAGCAGCAACCTTTCTTTGAGAACTTCCACTAACGATATGGGGTTGGGCTCACTGTAAACGAGGCTCTTCATGTGCCCCCATACATAAAAATCAATGGGGGTCAGGTCGGGACATCTGGGTGGCCAGGGTAAAGGCCAACCTCGTCCAATCCATTTGTTAGGATAGTTACGTGTCCAACCATTCCCTAACGCTTCTTCTGAAATGAGCAGAGCAGCCATCATGTTGAAACCACATGTCCCGCAGTAATTGTAATGGGAGATCATTAGTAGGTCACCTAAGTCACACACATAAGTCGTGTGGGAATCCGAAAGCACAATAATTCGCATCTACCATGGACGAATCGCATGAGCAGACTAAAATGGATGGCAAGCAAACAAACGACCAAATACAAAACAATGGGCATGTTGTATCCCCAAACTTGTTTTTGCACATTATTTTTCTCACTCTCATCTGCATAAATCGTAAGTTTTCTCGCTCACACGCACCGGATTAACTTGAAGTACAATAGCCGAGGGACCCGTTAGACCTACTACCTGAACCTTTTCAACTGAGTTTTTTTCTATGAGTTTAAATAAAACCATAGGTTGTTATACCTCGTTGGATAACTGATAAAATGTAGATGTTTTTAAGCACATCTGCAGAGCAAGTGCCATAATAATTTTTTGAGATATCCAGAAAAGAAAAATATATTTTTATAATTTGTACTTATTTTCTTAAGTTTCGATCGTCTACAATGACCTATTTAGTTAACTTACGTGCAATTTTAGTCATTGAGGTAATTAAGCATCTCATTCTTCATGTAAAAAACCAAAAAAATTATCATAAGAGTCAAAAAAATTCAAAATATTCAATTGAATAGCCGAAAAATTGGGCATTTTCATAAAAAAAATTAAAACTCGAATATCTCGAAAACGGTTAAGTTTAGGATGGGAGGTTATTTAGTGAAATCATTCAGAAATGATGTGTACTACATGCCCTTAACGGATCTACATCGACTTTTCCTGTAACCCTGTATATTAAGATTAGTTACCTACCTACGGTCTATTAAAATGCTTGTACCAAGAAAATTTGTTTTAAACCTTCGAGCAAAGCTGCGGGCAACAACTTGTTTAATATAAACACATTAATATAACTATAGTCCGGTTCAAAACTTAGTCCTTTTTCTGATTCGTGAATGGTTGAATGTTAGAAATGCAGTATAGATAGAATGTATATTCTAAGTAAGTATTTACGTTAGCGACTAGCGTACACTTCTGAGTTCTGACTGTTAACATAAGGTTAGCGTGTAATATACCAAGAACATTGATGCATGATCGTTATTTACCCTTTTCATGACGATTTCGGTCATACGGGTCATACACCATACACCGCGACGACTTTTTCTGTTGTCGATGTAGTTGTAGTACTATACTACCTATGTATAGGTACCTAACAACCTAATGTATATGTAGGAGTAGGTATTACTGGCTGATGAGAATTACATCGTAACGAGATTTGACCACGATTTGATAATTGTCGATCTGGCGGAGCGTCGCTTCCTGTGGTCGCGTCGATGGTCGGCTGCAGACGTTGCTTGGTTACAAACGAAGAACGGCTAGGGCACCACGTTTGCGACAAGTTTGCGACGAATCGCTATTGTTCCGAGTAATCTTGTGCATTGTTGTTTCAAAACGAATGATTATGGGATTCCCTAATTACTAGCGCATAGATATGTGCGATTGAATAACCTTTGTTTGTGACATTGGTGATTCATTTGTTTCCACCAACATTATAATTTACTGAAGATATAAGTAGCTGATCCTGATGATTAGTATGGCCTTAATTATGGCCATCCGCCCATAGATATATTTTTAGGTATATAATTGGGATATTGTTGATATAACATTCACGTATATCGGATATTCACAGTTATACCCAACATATCTATCAAAACTGGTGATAAGTTTTATAAGTATACTTAGATAAGTGCAGATAGATTTGAAACTTGGTGACTGATAATGTTACAAACAGAAAAATTTGAAGAATTCATTAAGACTAGACTTCATTTATTAGGTACCATATTAATTTAAACACCACATGTCACACACACCAACAGTTCACAACTTAGAAATAAATTTAGAAACATTTTTTTTATATTCTCTAATTTTTCTATCTTGAATTTCGTGTTTTCTTGCTTCCAAACAACTCGCCCCAATATCCTTGTAAATTGCTCCATGAATCCTGAAAAGCGAAATCGATTTATAAGTGCAAGAAATACTAACATAACACTATGTCTCAGACAAGAATCAATCATTGGTTAAGAGAAGTCAGTAATTCAGTAGGTAGGTACCTACGTTATGAACTGAACGTTATTCGAAAATAAAAGGTTAGGCTGCAGTTAGACGACGAGCGCGGTGGCTGTTCAGTTATAGCAAATTTATGTTTTATTAACAAGGACGTAAAGTAGAAATTAATTTTGAGTAACTAACTGCGCGGCGGCTGCGCGCTCGATCGCGTGGCGGCCGCGCGGCCACCGCGCAGTTAGTTACTCAAATTAATTTCAACTTTACGTTCAACTGGAAATGGTCCGGGTTCGCAGTGGCGTGGCTGAGCGCGCGGCCGCCGCGCGGTCACCGTACTTTCGCCGCGCGGTAACATTCCATGTCATATAAACGCGCCCTAGTAGTAGGTACTATCGGGACATGTTGTTATTATATTATTAGTCACCTTCTTTGCTTCTCGCCACTCCAGATTACGAAGGCGCGCTAAGCCCTTCAAGTTTCGGTCTAAGATTTTCAAAAATTCTTGTCTTGTTATTTGTGGTGGCTTAGTTGTACCGTTATTCGAAGGATCTGGCGGCATGGTAACAGCCTGTAAAATAATCCACAAAGAAATACAAAACTAGGCACTCACCATATTATAATTTATAACTGTATACTGACCCAGACGCCCATAGCACAGTATTACCATATTGTAATACTGTGCCCATAGTCTGTACTGAAGTCGCGCTCATTGAAAATTGGAGCAAAGTAAATACGAGCTCAGACCAATCTGAGTAGGTATGCACTTTGCTCGCTTGTATGTAAAGTAAACTGTGACATGCGAATATAACCTAGAACCTAACCTAACCTTAACTAACCTAATATTACATACTATACCAGACTCGAAAAGTATGGACGTCTGGACTCGTATGTATTTTGCTCAAGTATCTTAAAGCAAAATGTATTTCGATTCAGACACGCTCTGAATAAGTATACAGTTTGCTCTTCAACTACATATAAAGGCAAACTGCGATCGAACTCAGAGCAACCCCGGTCTGGGTCAGTATACAGTTTGGCAATACGCCCCCGGGCCAAGTCATTTTTTTCAAGATTTATTATTCTAGTTCGTATCGGATTACCGTATCCAAGTGGATTAAAATTTAAAATTAGAACAGTGGCTCTTGAATTAATTAGTTAGTTAGTTCAATTAGATTGATTGATTGACTTGATTTTACCACTGTAAAATAAAAAAACGGGCAAGTGCGAGTCGGACTCGCGCACCGCGGAAGGCTCCGACCAAACCTATTTTTTCTTATGTTGTACTTAACTTTAAATTAATACTCTTAGTAATTTTTCGTTTATCTTTGCTATAAGAGGTTGCTTTTTACTGTAAGTTTTGATTCCCTTGCGAATGTCGAAATTTACGAAAATATGCTGCTTATACGGCTATAGGTATCTTTTGATTGAGTTGGCTTAGAAGTTTTATTTTTTTTTAAGGAAAACTCGCATAGTTACCGTTCCCGGGTATTTCGGGGTAAAAATTATCCAGCTATCGGTAGAGCAGTTTATGAAGGAGTAATAAACAAACAACAAAGTTCGCATTTATAATATTAGTTGGATAAGGAAGTAGTAGGATTATTATAGGTATGTGATATAAATACATAAAATAATTTTCATTCTTTCTTTTTTATCAGACTAAACTAACACTGTATATATTTTTTATTTGATATTATCTTAAACGGCAAACAAAAATAAAATTGTTACCTATAAATTACTCACCTTATCGTCTACAAACTGATTGTTGACTAAGTCTGATATTTGAGTGTAGGCACTTTTCGTATCGTTAATTTGCTGAAACATAAATAAAACAAGTGTAATTATTATTAAAAAAACAAAATACCCGACTGCACACTAAAAAAAGAGTAAAATATTATTATTATGTCTTTATCCCGTGGGACTTTTAGGATAAAATGTATCCTATGACACTCCCGTAATCAAGACAAATCTAACGATACCTCATACATCAAAATCCATCAAGCCGTTTAGGCTACAGGTGGTCACAAAGGAAAAGACATACATACATACTTACATACACTCGAAAAACATTACCCTCCTTCTTTGGCAGTCGGGTAAAAAAAGATAAAGGTTAGTTACTCATGATTTTTTTATTTATAATTGTTCGAAAGTTACTACGTACTCCGTTTATCTCACTCTTTACAGACTACCGCCAAATTAAGATTTTTTTTTTACGTATTTTTCCGGGATAAAAAGTATCCTATTTTATGCCCAGGATAATAAGGTATAATTATACCAAGTTTCACCGAAATCGAACCGTTAGTTTTCACGTGATGATGGTATCGATCCAGTAACACCCCCTGCTATTTATTTTTTCAATATTTTCAATGTACAGAATTGACCCTTCTACAGATTTATTATATGTATAGATTACCAAGGTAGTGACCCAAAGTAAGTGCCAAGGTCAGCAATGAATGTTGCATAACTACATGTTCAAGTTATCTATTTTATCTGAAGAACATTAAACATACCTCCAATATAACATTAAATATAGTACCGAAGAATCCCCATTTTGGTTTCACTGCAACGCTTTTTCCAGCTCTTATTGAGGATTGCCTTAAAGCTCGATCCTTTCCTATGGATTCATCGGCCAATGGCTATAATTTAACAAAATTAAAAAAATGCAGGTCAATAAATTAATACGTATTTTCTGTAATAAAATACATATACAGATCTTATCCTGAAAAATAATGAATATGTGCTGTGTTGCTGATTTAGTCCTGAAGTTCATTTCCTGATAAACTAATATTCATACCTACTTGTAATAATGAATAATTTTTCATTATAAAAATTAGGAATAGGCCTTAAAATCATTAGAAAAAATATAAAAGAACATCAAATATAAATAATTAAATTAGTAATGTGATAGAGCTGCAATCAAGCTGCTATAGTGAGAGGGTGGTGGAATCAGGAAATATAATATAACTAGCTGTTGCCCGCGACTTCGTCCGCGATTAGGTCGTTTTTCGTCATTCGTTGTTTAAAAAAAATACGTGACACTTTATTTTAAAATTTTCTTAATTATTGTCTCTTATAAAATTTAACTACATTAAAATTGAACACTCTGATAATAAAATCTTAAAATCTGAAGAAAACATGAATGTGGTTTAAATTCTACATTACTTAGTATCAAATAATAATCTAAATTAAATGTAGATTAACAGTTTGAGCACACCATTATAGAATATGTACCTAAGTATTAAATTACGTTAGTTTACATAGTAACTTTACTAAAAACACGATGACTATCTTTCGCGCTCGATACCACAAACTAAGCATGTTTGTGGTAGGTACGTGGCCCGCGTCACTTGACCCCCATCTGGATCCATGATGATGATTCCATCCTGAAGATGATTCTGAAGATGATTCTGAAGATGATTCTGAAGATGATCCAGGATGATTCCATCCTGAAGATGATTTCTTTTGCCTGGAAGAAATCACCGTCGCCTAACAAATATAATGTGTTTTCTTATAAAACCGTTACATAATTTATTTTATCTACTTAAATAATGAAAATGATATATTTATAAAATATGAAACATATTATTTAAAATGATTAAAAATAAATAAATGAAGCAACTACGATTCAAAGAAAACATCTTTTTCAGTGTGAAAATGCTCTAAGCAATCCGGGATGATGAACTATCATGTACCTACTCTGATCCCAGTACGGTCGGTACGTCGATAGCCATAACGATAAATATTATAATCAGATAACCGCAAAGTCAAAATAAAAACATTACTTGTAAAGTTGTGAGTGCAAAATTTACGTTTCATTTGGCAATAACATTTTTTTCGGTACTAAAACGTAGTAGTTTGATATGTGGTTGGCTGCCCCTCCTCTCCTTCCTGAAAAATATCCTCCAAAATTTCCCGAGATACTTCCAATGATTGAACCATTGGACGTTGGACATTAACTTCAGTCAAAAATTGACGAAGCGGATGATTACTAATTTCCACTTAATCCTCGCTGCTACTGTCTTTATCATCAAATCATCAATTTTCAAGTGGTGTAGTAAAAATATCAGCAGAAATCGTCTTCCAAAGGCGATATAATTTTATTAGCATTGAATAAAAAAATCAAAAGTTAACTGTAAATCTATAAAAAAAGCTACTTACAAATAAAATTTTATCAAAAACTTCTGTTCCCAATGCACCTCAAAATAATAAAAGAATCATTCATTTCATTTCATTTCAATAAATACCTGTAAGTAACAACTTACCTTTTGTGGGAACGCATGATGGTGAAAATTCACAAAACACGAAGATTGCATTTGATATTTTTGGTTTTATGGCATTCAATTGCTTTATAAATATCACTACATAGTATAAAAAAAGTCGCTTTCTGTGTCCCTATGTCCCTATGTCCCTTTGTATGCTTAAATCTTTAAAACTTCGCAACAGATTTTGATGCGGTTTTTTTAATAGATAGACTGATTCAAGAGGAAGGTTTTAGTACATAATTTATTAGGTTTTAGACAAAGGGGACGAAGCCGCGGGCGGTAGTAAATTTATAAAACACGAAGATTTTAAAAATTGTAACTAATGAACACAACAATATATTATTATACTCTTTGGAACACAATCATTAGATTAACTGTAGATAATGGTGTCTATTTTTACTTAAAATAATAAACATCTAAGTAGGTACCCTCACTTTAAAAAAAATGTAGTTTATTATTTACACGAAATATATCTTATAGGGAACGGAAGATATGGGTTAAAGAGTTAAATAAATAAATAACATAATTATATTTAAATTATTAATTTTTAACATTGTGTTCAGTAGTGTTAACATGTAAATTGATTTGATTTTTACGAAATCTCATAGATGGCGCTGTTACAAAATTAACATTATACAACTTACATTCTTTAAGCTATGTTTCTCTTCCCAAGTTACTTAAATGGCATAATTTTTATAGTGTCAATCTAGATATTGTCAAACAACATTTATATATGCGTCATTTGATTATTAATTTCCAATAGTTAACGTGTAAATTAACATTTAATAGATGGCGCTGTTTCTAATTTGTCTTTATACTACTAAATTCATTAAACTGTTTCTCTGCCCAAATTACGTAAATGACATAGTTTTTATTTTGTAAAGCTAGATAATAGCATGGCTTACTCGAAACCAACATTTAAACATGAGTCTTTAGATTGTACGCTGTCGTAATACACGGAATACGTAAGAAAAATAAAGGTTCACAGCTCCTCCCCCGTAGATGATAGCTTGATAATATGTAGCCTATAGCCTCACCCGACCTGTTAGTAATATTCATGAAAAATTTGAAGTCAATCTATGCAGTACTTTTCGAGATTAGCTCGGACAAACATACAGACAAACAGACAAACAGACAAACAGACAAACAGACAAACAGACAAAAATTCTAAAAACTATGTTTTTGGCTTCTATATCGATTATAGATCACGGCCCAGGTATTCTTTTAAAAAAATATTCAATGTACAGTTTTGACTTTCCTACGATTTTATTATATGTATAGATGTTTTGTGCTTATGTCATAGGCATACCAACCGGCTGTGCAGTGACTACAGTTGCGATAACACCAACGATCAAGATACTTGCTAAGATGTAATCACCATTTCGAAACGCCATTTTGAGAATACTGGATCACATTGCGTTGTATGTAAAAATAAAGGGATGAGTTAATAACAATAAAATATAAATTACTTAGGTAAACATTTTAAGCGTTTACATTTTTGATACAAAATATTTATATGTGTGCCTCATTTTTAAATAAAACGGCTTTTTTGTTGCAGTGTTATAACTAGTAAACTGGATTATTTTTGTTCTATATACCTGAGATGAGAGTGTCGATCGGCAAGAATTCTCCTTAAATCTCCTATATTTAATTTGCGTATAGTCACGTTATCTTCTTGCTATACCCTGTTCTTTCCTATACAAACTCAAAAGATCGAAACAGAAATTTTATTAAATTTTGTACCTAAACTATTTTTGTATTCACAAAGGGTAAGATGAAAAAAAAAAGTAGAATGAACCCACCTTTTGTGAAATTTTAATAATTTCAAGTAACTGTTTTCTTGAATTAATAATTCATTTTCATCCTGCAAAAAATAAAAATATTAAAAAAATAAACTGTGCGGTGTTGAATTACAAAAAGGTTGTAGAAAATAAACAGGTACATGTATTTCATTAGGTAACACATTTAATAACATATATAGTAAAGCGCATAGTCGATAAAGAAACGCGTTCGTTGACGGATTTCCTCATAGAGCTTTGAGGTAATATTCTTGAAGCTTTTACATAAGGATTTGTGCAATAAATGTGGGTAACTCATAAAATCAGCAACATCAATTTATTAATAAGCCTATTTGCGTAACCTAAGTACTGCGCATACCTAGTAAACAATTATATAATACTTACTAGCACCGCAAACATATTTCCTAATAACCTAAGTATTTGATCAGCATAATATTATGTACTTAATCTTACTTTTTCGTGGATTCGGTTGCAAAAAATATTCTAATTGAAATATTACCTGAGTATTAACATCGAGGCCAAATCTCTAAGCATCAAACAGTATATTTAATGTTCATTAAGACATATTAATCACAAAAAATAAAACTTAACGTTACTCAGGAATGTAGTAACTATGCTGTTAGTGAAATTATTTTATTTTATCTAAATTGTTTCAGTAATTACAGATATTACTAACTACTAACAACTCCATAGACTAAAACACTACCTACCTCTATTACTGTACACTAATCTTGCAAGACTGAAGACATTTTATTACACATAAACCTACCTATTTATTATTTTTTTTTATCTAGGAGGAATAAGATTTACCAATATTATGTTAAGTATCTACTTATCGCGTCTATTGAATCCTTACAGTAGTTTTTCACCGGATGTGGGAATATTTAAAAATGGAGATAATAGGCAGAGTTTTTTTAAATCCTGTTTTGGTTTCAGTAGGTATCCGTTACCTAATTATGTAGAAATTTATTTTATTATTTACTTAATAGTCATAGAGCTGTTTAACGTTAAAGTAAAATGTAAATAACTCGTCTTATTAATTGCTAACACTACATTTGATTTCGATATTTTATTATACAAAAATTAAAAAATAAATATATACTTAACACAATAATTTAACCATTGTTAAAATATATTATCAAAACTTACTTTTGTTTTCATATCATGCCAAAATTCATGTATCTGTTTTTACGTTTCTGAAATAGAAATGAAAAATATATTTTTCTATTAAAAAAATTAAACTTTTACTTTTTAATGCAATTTTTAAATCCGATTAAATGAATTAATTGTTAATAGCTTGCACGTGTGCTTAGTTGCAAGTTTAAGAACTTTTATAGAAAAAAAGGCTAGGTTTAACACACGAGTAAGGACACTCGTTGATGTCTTTTATATGGAAATGATCATGTTATATTTCTTACATAAATAATTACTTATATATACGCTTGTCATTTTACTTTCAAGGCTTTTATAATTTAAAAGAATGTACTACGAAATATATTAAAATAAATATTTCGATCTCGTAAATTTTTTCTAAATAATATATTATTTAGAAAAATGGAGATTTTTAAATCTCCCCAAAGTCCTCGGTATATAAAGTATTTTATTATGTTATGAATTATAGTATATAAAATTACATTAACGTATAAAAGGCCACAAAACTGAAGGTTGAACTACCCATTCACCGAACATATTGCATTATTTATTGCGCGTATTTTTCGTCATATTAACACAGGTATAATGGTTGTACAAAGGTTGTTTGCACGTAAAAAGTCTAATGGTACTTAATATTAACACCTTACCGCAACTTAGGAAACGCGTATTTCCATACTCCAGATTTTTTTTAACTTTTTACGAAAACATCTGTCACTATTATCAACAAAACTTTTGATAAGCACAAAACAATGAAACTCCGTGGTATCAGTAGCACTATGTGGGTATATGAGCGTGAGCGCGTACGGCAGTGGTTGGTGCGCTGCACTAAGGCAGTGCCGCGGCCGCAGTGTTTTCCCGCCGGCACTCGGCACGCACCATCCGGGCCAAGGCCACTCGAGTTGCGAAGTGTTATGTCAGCGCGTTCTACTTATGCAACGCTTACAAATTCAATGCACTTAGATGACCCCTCGGACTGCCCCAAAACTCGTGTTTGTTTCGGTTAATTTTGTAATTATTAATGATGAAACATCATGCTCCATTAGTTTAATCTTGAATTCTTAACGTTTTTCGATGACACTAATATTATGTGCAGTGGTTTACTAGTAATTTAGAAGAAAGTATGGTTTTATTCTTTCTTTCTAAATATTTCATATAGGTTCATCTACTAGTATTGTATTATATTATCTGTAATATAAGTAATTGGCTTATACGAAATAGATAATTAATTGAATGTTCGTACTATGTGCTATGTTAAACATGTTTGACTTACCTTGTCTTATTTTAATGAAAGAGAAGGGCAAGCGGTCGGTGTTATAAATACAATGTTATATACGAAAAATCTATATAGATGTGGATAACCCATAAGTACATTAGTAGGTATAACTATACAAATTGCCTCCTCTCCAAAGTCCTTGAACGTCTTCTTCATAACCAACTCACTTCTTTCCTTAATACACACAATATCCTTAGTGATTTCCAATCTGGTTTCCGTCCTGGTCATAGTACGACTACAGCTCTTATCAAGGTTACTGACGACATTCGTGCTGGTATTGACAATAAGAAGCTCACAGTACTGGCTCTGCTGGATTTCAGCAATGCCTTTACCACCGTCGACTTCGACATACTGTTGGGTTTGCTGCGTTTAATTAACATATCTCCTTCAGTAACTGACTGGTTTCGTTCCTACCTTACCGGTCGGAGGCAGCGTATCATGATAGGTTCTAAGCACTCGTCTTGGTGCGCAGTCTCTGCTGGTGTTCCGCAAGGCGGTGTCCTGTCTCCTCTCCTCTTCTCCATTTTTATCAATTCCTTATGTTCCCGATTGACGGCTCTGTACCATATGTATGCAGACGATTTACAGATTTATACCCAGTCTACTATCGCTGACTTACCTAAAGCAATAGATTTTTGTAATAATGAATTAGCTTCTATACTTAGTTGGTGCGATGATTTTGGTCTAAAACTAAATCCTTCTAAAAGCAATGTCATCATAATCGGTAGTCCTTATCTTATTTCTGAAATCGACTGGGGTATTTTGCCTAGCGTCAAAATCGGTGGCGTAGTCTTGCCTTACCAAAAGGTAGTCAAAAACTTAGGTGTTCTGTTTGATCAAACGTTATCCTGGTCTAATCATATCCAGGAATTGAGCCGTAGGATTTATGCCGCTTCCGCTACGCTCCGAAGGCTTCGTAACTTTTTGCCCATTCCCACTAAAATTATGCTAGCACAATCCCTTCTACTTCCTATTCTTGATTACGCTGATGCATGTTTTCCTGATTTATCAGTAGAGCTAACTGATAAACTTCAGCGACTCCAAAATTTTTGTATTAGGTTTATTTTCGGCCTTCGGAAATACGATCACGTTTCTATCTACAGAAAACAGCTCAAGTGGCTCCCCATCCGTTTTCGCCGGAATCTTCATTTGTTGCAATTACTGTTCCGTATCCTTTTTGATCCTTCTGCTCCTATTTATCTCAAAAACAATTTTTCCTTCCTGCACAATGAAAACTATTGTCTTCGCTCGGCTGATAGACTCACCTTGAGTGTTCCTGTTCGACGTACTCACTTCCTCGCTAAATCGTTTGTTGCCACTGCTGTCAATCTTTGGAATTCTTTGCCACTACCTATTAGACAAGCTAAAAATATATCTTCATTTAAAAACCTCTTGCGACGACACTTTCTCACTACTGCTTTCAACTCGGCACATTAACTATGTATTTATATATTGTTAACTATACACAGCATGTATTTGTAGTATTTTATATTTGTTTTATGTAGTATGTATGTATTTAATAATATGTATCATGTATTTAATTTATAGTCATATAAGTATATGTATAAATTGTATATATTATTATTGAATTAATTGTATATATTCGAGTGTAGTATATTTATCTATATTATGTAGGTATTTTTATTATATATCTATCTATATGTATATCTATTTTAATTATTATTATCTTAGATTACAAAATAAAAGACAGATGGAGCGTTGCCGAACTAAACCGAATAATTTATCGTCATTTTCAATAAAGCTACAGGTAAATTAGCTTGGAGAAATTTTTGCATATGTAGTGGTGTGTATATCACTCAGATCTTAGAGCGCGTTTCCACTATATCGTTCAGGCCTATACAAAAATGTTTCGATATC
The DNA here is from genome assembly GCF_905220415.1 of Colias croceus. Classification (NCBI taxonomy): domain Eukaryota; kingdom Metazoa; phylum Arthropoda; class Insecta; order Lepidoptera; family Pieridae; genus Colias; species Colias croceus. Next base: position 7,704,592 of record NC_059537.1, read on the forward strand.
CTAACATTACTATTTAATTTTATACTTATTCCTAGCAACACTTTTGTTTTCAATAAAAACAACTTTTAATTTGAAAGAAAATGGTTTTAACTTTATAAAAAAAATATATCATTCAATTTCACGTCCTTGAGCAAACGACAAGGCGACTACCGTGAAACAATAAAATATCGTGTCCATTATAATTTGTTTCATAATTAATATTTGACCATAATAATTACGAAACAAAACAAATAAATAAATCGTCACTTGATAGTGGAAAGTGGAAAAACGCACAAAACCAGAATAAACCAGTTTACGCTGTCCGCAGGTGCCAGATGCAGTTGTTTGGTACCGTTAGAACATAAAGCACACATGTCATTCAAAAATTATAATTATTATGTACGTAGTTTTATTGATAAAGGAGAATGACCACGGGTGGTATCGGTAAAATTTGAGTTGTGCCACGTATTCGTGATATTGTTAATTCCTATTTGTATTTATAATGATCATATGTATCACTATTAAGTCTTAATTATACCGGATAAATTGAAATAATATTAAAAGTTTGTGTTTTGAAACATGTATGACCACGTATGGAATCGGTAAAATACTAATTGTGTAACGTGTTCGTGATATTGTTAATTCCTATTTGTATTTATAATGATCATATTTATCACTATTAAGTCGTAATTATACCAAATAAATAGAAATAAAAGTAAAAGTTTTTGTTTTGACACATATATCTATCTCTCTTGCAAGCGTCCTGCGTCTTATGTCATAGTTTCTATTTGAAATGAATCTTGAATGAATGTGTTCGACGCAATGTTCGACGTAATTTATTTTGAAATAGGTAATGTTTATTACGATTTACTTTTCACATTTGTCTTGTAAATTAAAATATTACCTATGTAATAAATGTAAAACTTAACGTTCATCGTTAGTTTAAACTCGATAAAGTATTTTTTTGAAGTGTTGGTGTTGAAAACTATTGTTTTATTTTTATTGTCGCGAACTGCGGCTTATTTATATAAAAACTTTAATCGTTTCTAAAAGTACTAACATCAAGCTTTAAATTGAGCTATATTTCATCTTGAAACATAAGTTTAATTGCGATACCAAGTGCCATAGTCACTTGGGCAATCTTTTGTATTTGTTGAAGTGTTAAATTTGTGTGTAAGTGTTGTAACTTTATATTGTTAATTCAAAATGGCTCCAGTGTTAAAACATGGTCGAGGCAAGCCTTTGACTTCTCAAACTAAAGAATTAAACTTTAAATGTCGTTTCTTTTTCATTCATTTTAGTTTATTAACATTGTCATTTTGTAAAAGTTATACGTATGTTAAATGTGCAAATATTAAATTAAAGTCTCATCTTTTTCAGAGGAGAAACACATATAGTTTAATTTAAAATCCCATATAATATACTTATATATAATTAATATATATATATATAAAATAATAACTAAAAATAAAATGTTGTTTTATTTTATTTGCTGACCATACAAACGCAAAAATTTCTCCAAGCTAATTTACCTGTATGTGTGCTGTCATTTCGCCGCTGCACTGTACGTACACGGTGCTTCTGTGTGCGTGTAATGTTGCCAGATATTGAAAAATTTCCCAAATTTTTCCCCGACTACGCAAAAAAGAGGGTTATGTTTTTCGAGTTTATGGATGTATGTATAATATTTCTTTGACACGCCCTGCAGTATAAACCGTTGGACCGATTTTGAGTTGTGAGGTTTCATTGCAATGATCTGAATTATTATGTTAGTGGCGGTAGTGACGTAGGCTATATACATAAATGAGAAGTCGTTTTAATTTTTATTTAAATTCTTTTATTACATAAAGTACCTGCCTACTAAAGTTATATATGGACAAAAAAATTTTATTCAATTTTTTATTAAATAAATTACATAAAAAAAGTTTCAATATTAACTATAATAATTATATTATTTTTTATTTTTCATAATATATGAATACGAATAGCGGTAGTTTTTAGTCGAGAATACGGGACATTTTATTTTCATCATATCCATCATGGAGTTCACATAAATTAAATCACTAGCGAAAACGACTATGACGTATGTAAGCTTTATAAAAGTAACAAAATAATGTATTATGCTTATTAAAATAATCTAATAATTATCATGAACCTTTAGTGCACTATACAAATAATTACATTCACGATCGAAAAATCCAACAGCATTACCCTGAAGATCTTTTAACCATTTTACCGTTTTACCAATAAAAATGGCAAATTCATTTTTAAAATACTGGCAACATACGTTGAAGTTTTGTATTCCTTCATATCTGTAAAATTATTATTCGTATTAAAGAAATAAATCAGCCAAATAATCTACAGAAAACCTGTGAAACGATGTTTTATCTTTTTTTTTGGTTTTCGGGAACAAATTTTACAGCGTTTTATTATCACAAGACGGCATTTTTTTACTAAAATTGCAAACCCTTTTTGACGTATTGCATGACACTATATGCGCTATAGCACTGGTGCAGCGACGTATTTGTTTTTGATTTCGTATTTTCTTTGACAAGGGTGACGGGCGGTTGTCATGCTCCATCTGTACTTTATTTTGTAATCTAAGATTATTATTTATTTATTTATCTTGTTTTGTTTTTTGTTACTTGCCTTTTTTTCTACCTACCATCGTAATTTCAGTAAGCTTGTTACCTTTTGCCCAGGTTGCCTGGAAGAGATCACTTCTAAGTGATAAGGCCGCCTAATAAACTATACTTTTCTTGTTTTGTTTTGTATAAGTTAGCAATAAGTTTCCCATGTATAGTTTTGTTAAAGAGTAATAAATAAATAAAAAAATAAATAAATTGCAAAATATACTTAGGCTGGTTGCAGAGGTCGACCGACCATCAGTGCGTACGTCAGTCGCGCTTGTCATATGTATGGAAATTCATAAAACCGTTCATAGCTAGACCGACCATACGCACGCGTATTGTCATACGCATTAGTGTCAGTCATACAATAATTGTTGATGCGTATCGTCAGGACCGACGGTACGCACTGACGGTCGGTCAAGCTCTGCAACCAGCCTTAATAAGAAAACAAATGACTAATAGGTTTAGTAGTAATCGTCATGCAATTTTGTTTCAAAAGATATTCATACATTTAGCAAATCATTGAATTTAGCAATACTAAATAACAGATTTAAAGAAATACTTAGTAAAGTTTGACAATATCAATCCGGGAGGAAAAAGAGAGGGCAATAAAAATCGATATAAATAAGTTTTATAAAATTTATTGCAAAGAAAAATGCAGTTTCTAAGACTAGAATAAATATCGACTTAGATGTTTTCTTCTTCTATCGAATGAGTTAAACATTTGATTTTGGTGTGATATAGAGAAATTTGAGTTATAAAATAAATATTTTAAATGTGATTAGGATGTGACTAATTCCATTTTTCTATATTTCTTCCTAAGTGTCGAAACTGGGTCTTTAAACAGTATTGGATCGAGTCTGAGCACGGAGCGCACGAGAGGCATGTAGCCCCAGGCCGCTGCAAACGTGTTGAGACAGGACTGTCTCTGCACGAAGTGTTCGGGATCGCTCCATGATGACCTAAAAGAAAATATTGCATTTGAGGCCTTAATAGGGGCTAGCAACCTTGCTAGGTGATTTACAAGGCGGGATCGGGGGATCACTAGAGTTAATTTTCGGTATTAAAAAGGAATTCTACCCGATTCAGGCCTTAAATGGAAGTTCTGTTGGTTCGACATTTTTCTATCTATCTCTGAGTTATCATGCACGAGTGATGCCACCCCCTCCTTCCCTAATAAAACGTGATAAAACCATGCATAAACCAGATATATTTCAACGTCGTAGAAAATATTTCTTAACACCAAGAAGTCTTGTTAAATCATCACTAGTCCTGTCGATTCCTCTATTCCTGTACTTTCCTTATCAGAAGCCCTACTTCTTCAATCTGCAAATGTTCATGGACTTTGATTATCGCTTCTCATCAGACGACTCACAAGCCCAGTTGTGTGTGTCGAGTACATGTGTCAAAAGCGAAACTTTTTTAGCAAGATTCTTAGATACCAAAATCGTCGCCTTACTTCATAGCGTGACGGTATTGCCATGACGCGACCTTAAAATTTTACTCTCAACGCGCCTACATAAATTTCACTTGAAAAGGTAAAGAGAAACAAAACACAAATATAATAAAGGTGAAGAGAATCAAAACACAAATATAATAAAGGTAAAGAGAAACTAAACACAAAATATATAAAAAAAAGTTAAAGAGAAACTAAACACGGCACTGACTTGTATCTGTGGTGCGCCGTCTTGTACCGCCTGCGCTGCGCGAGCTTGAGCGGCGGGCGGCGCGTGAGGTGCGCCACGAGGCAGTTGAGCAGGATGTCCTCGCAGTTGTGGGCGCGGCGCACGGCCAGCCGCAGCGCGGGCGCGGCCGCCGCGTACAGCGCGAGCGCCGCGCGGTGCACCAGCGCCGCGCCCGGCAGCACCATCGAGTACGACCCGCCCCACTTGCTGCTGTAGCCCCACGCGCCCTGACACACGAACCGACCGCAGTTAGCGAGTGCACTACGCTCAGCTTTGCATTTGTGTGAGTGTTCATAGTGTAGATGAGGTGACGGCTTAGAGCGCGGAGCATCCATTGCTTGGCTTACATCGTTTTTTGTTTTGCGGCACGGGGCGCGGTGAAGTCAAAGTCAAGTGGTTTCTAGCTGTAGTTTGGGCGGTCACTCACACATATGCAAAGCTCAGCTTATGCCATGCGGAAGCGTATGCGTTACATTTCATACTTACAACACAGGACAGGTTTACTAATGAAGTATTATAAAATCGCACTCAATGTATTACATTAAAATTCATTTTTATTTTATAGAATACTAGCTTTCCGCTCGCGGCTTCACCCGCTTTTTCAAAGAAAAACCCGTTCCCGTAGGATTTCCGGGATAAAACCTATCCTATGTCCTTTCTCGGGTATCAAAATATCTCTATGCCAAATTTCATGAAAATTGGTTCAGTAGCTTAGACGTGATTGAGTGACAGACAGACAGAGTTACTTTCGCATTTATAATATTAGTATGGATATTCAGAATGTTTGTTACACATTTTTATGATTCCACATTATACATAATAGGTAACAATTTTGACACAATACTTGAATTTAACAAACCTTTGATTCATCCCAAAAGTGATTTCTGGCAGGATAACCAACAATGCGTTCAGGGAAGTGTTGCCATACTAGAAAAGCGAAATCTAGCTCTTCAGCCAAGAGTGGAGCGTCTCCGTCCAATGAAAACACAGCTGCTGTAGGTATTGCCCAGAGTGGTTGCCATCTTGCTGATACTCCTTCCCTGTTAATTTAATTTTTCAGTTTACGAAGCACTTTTTAAAAACAACTTATGGCATCATCTACCTTGATTAGAGCAACTAGGTAGGTAATTGATTAAATGAAGTACAAAATTGGACAAGTTTTCCCAAATTAGATAGAATTAGAAGAATTACCTATTGCTTTAGAAATATTTTTGTGTTCGCAATAGACATTCTAATAATGCAATAATTTATACTTTGCAATTGAATGTTACTTTCACTCATATTCAATTATTATGTTACTAAGATTCCTATTGCATGTTGTTGCTTGTTATATCTGGTTAAATGATTACAAAAACTATTTGAACACATCGCTATCAGAGGATTTTTTTAACCGAATTTATTTTATAAGCAAAATATATTTTATATTTTAATATTCTTGATTGTATATGTATAGGTACTATTATTTCTTAAAGCAAAAATCTGCCTTTTTATCACTATCCTGAATTGCTAAATTGATTTTGATTGAGAGAGAGAATAGAAAAGTGAAAGACTTCAAAATACTCTTTATATTGCAGAGGATGGTATTTAATTCAAATACTATCCTCTTTTATATTTAACACAATGTATTGAGAATTTTTATGAGGTTTAACGAGTCGCATGAACATGAATTACAAAGATAATAGTGACATAAAATTGCAACGATTAAATAATTTATAATAAATTACCCAGGATAATGTGTTGTTGCATCCACAACTGTTACAGGCAAAGGGTCCCGAGGATCACCAGCAACTCTAGACAGTGACTTTAGCGTAGGCGCCGCCCGCTCACTGTCCCACACAAGCACTACCTAAAAAATTCAAAATTTTTATTAATATACTTTCAATATAAACTTTATAAATATGAAAGTTAGGATGTTCGAATGGCTAGTAAGTACTGAATTACGCCAAAATTATTTTGCTGAAAATCGGATTTGTTGTAGCTTATTTACTGGAACTGCAATATGGCTAATATCTGCAGCACGGCTCGTAAAAATATATATACACTTATCAGTTGATTAGTTATTACTTAGTAACTTTATAATTTAAAATAATTTACTTATATATTTTTTCCAGACAATTTTAGCATTGGTGAATTAGCTCTTGTAGTTTATTCGTTTGAATTTCGTAATAGTTTACACATATTATTATGTTTTAAAGATGCACCTACCTTTTCACAATATTCGCTACTAGCTATATTCGCCAATAATTTGTGTAAGGCTGGTGATGTAGCTTGAACATATAAGAGGGCTGTAAATGTATTGCCAGGTGTGGAAGGAGGGGCAATAAGGGGTACCGATGGTGCGGGGAGGGGAATAGTAGACGGGGAGATGGCCAATGGAGGTTCCGGAGCAGACACTCCCAGGGGTAAGTGAGCGCGCGAGTCGCCATAATTGGCCAATGTGCCCAGAGCTCCTGGTGACGTATTCCATATCAATGCCTCACGGTGTCGTGATGTTCTATGTATCATTATCCTTTCTAAGATTATCTAAAAATAAATCAGCATTTTAATCACGCTCAGCTTAAATAAGTAACTCATTATGATATTAATCGGGTTTACAAAACAAAGAATCAATGACGGCAGATTGTAATTAATTTTGCACATTTAAAGGTTTTTTTTTTTGTTTTTTAATTTATTAAAAATACCTCAATAGTTGTAAATACAATTTTCTCAATTGATGAAAAATATTGTTCCCAAAGAAGTTGTGTTTGCTGTCTCAGAGCAAGAACACGCTCAGGAGGCACTGAGCGTACAAGCTCTGGTACCTGCAATATGAAATAATGTCATTATAAGTATTTATTAAATAAAGTTTCAAGTCCAAAAATATTGTCAAAAGGGCATAATTTATTTTACTTGTAACAAAAGGCGTTCATCAGCCCATATGACCGCACGGCGCCAATCAATTCGTTCATCAAATGGTAACCTCCAACCATTACTTAAAAGTACTGGAACACAACCTGCTGCCAACGCTTCTAAAAAACGATATGATCCAAGACGTCTCCCTCTTGCAACGAGACAAAATGTTGAATTTGCTAATAGTTGTTCATAATCAAATCTGAAAAACATAATTTTTATAGAAATGTATTTATGTGCAACTTCGATAAACAATATACCAATTACATGGATAACGGGTCTACAAAATTGGGTCAGGTCATTCAACATCAAACCAAAATGATTCCCAGTAAATAGAGAGAAATGGTATAAACAATATAATAGTTTAACTTAAGAACAATGACAACTACATCTACTTGGTAATATTGATTGAAGATGTGTAACAATACATTACGCAAGCCAATAATGATGCAGTGGAATTAATAGTAATAAATAATATTTGTTCGTTGAAGAAACTTAAGTAATATAATAAATATCACAAAACAAGACATACTTGTCATATTCTTTATTGTCTTCATCACATCTTTCATCCCTTAAATCTTTCCATGACTTTCCATGTCTGCAAGTAGTGACTAATATAAGGTTGTTACCATCATGCAGGTGCCACAATGAATTTCTTGTTTCACTGCCAATCCCATGTACATAACGTTTTCCTTTGAATGCAAGCAAATGACGCCTAGGTGCAGGGAAAGGATTAGCTGTAGCAGCTGGAGGAGCTCCACCACGTTCTGGGTGCTCTTTGTGAAATAATGGCAAAGATATATCAAAACCTTCTCTAAATAATGCTTCAGATGCACTAGCTCTAGCCATTATTGCTTCACCTGGATCAAAGCCTAAAGCACCTTCTGAATAATCTGGCCAAGTTCCTGCATATAAATTAAATATCAAATGATTACGGCCATTTTTCCAGTGTGGTAAGCGAGATAAACGTGATCCGACATCAGTGACATGTTCAGGTGAGAGTGGATCGGCATCTAGAGTATCCACGGCAGGTATGAACAAGCAGGCCTCAGACGGGTCACGAGTGGCGTATCTAGATTCACGAATAACTGACAGAACTTTTCTATATGTAGCACTCACAGGACCATCGGTTGGATACACGTAAACTTTAGGATCATTTCCACAATTAGTAAAATCGAAACAGGTTTCCATACGGCATGATTTACTAGTAAAGTCAGGATTCCGTTTCTGACGTGAAGGTGCTTCTGATAATTCATCAAGAGTAGCAAATGAGGGTAAGTTATTACGATGGTTCTTATGTAGACTTTCAGACTTAAAACGATAACCACCTATATAACAATACAATATTAGAATAAGAGATACAGCAAGTAATATATATCGCTTTTTTGCTTGCATTTTAACTTTCTCTTAAAAAATGTTTTGTTTATCGTGTGTATATCATCGTGACTTCATTATTTTTGTTATAATCACATGCTTGAGATAATTCATTTAATCTATCATTAAAACTGTGAATGTATTTTTATAATACAACTTTCTAGTACTTCAATATTTTTCTAAAGATGATTATTTAACTGAAAAACTCATATACTGTTTGGGTCTTGGGATAGAATAATAACAAGTGAATAACAACAAAGTAACAACTCAGTCACAGATCATTGGCAACCAGCAATAAAATTGACAATTATTGACATAATTTTGATTGACTTGACATTTGAAAGCAAGTCGATTTACGATTGACATATTTTCTTTTCTTGTTTATGGCAATTTGGGAAAAGCAACTATATAGACTGGTGAACTTAGAGTATATATACTATCTATAGAGTGCGAACAACCAAGTGGGAACAGTAGGCACAGGTGGGAACAACACGACGTTCCCGCCGCGAGCGCTCGCAGTCGTGGTTGAGTGCTCACGAAGTGCGTTGCTCTGGATTTTTTTTCATATTACGAATAAACATGGTGAAATGTGCTGTTCTATCTTGCAAAAACGATACTAGAAAATACACAAAATTGAAATCCACTATCACATTCCATCAGTAAGTCGATTGTTATACTTATTTTTATGAAAATAAATCTAGCATCGCGGGCGTGAAGGGTAGGTGAGAGGCGGACACGCGCAGGCTTGCTCGCGCGCCTCACTGCCGCCACGTGATCATAGTGATGTGACCTGACCAACGCTGTACTCGATATAAAGTTTATTATAAGAACTATATTTTAACAAATTATTTATTTAACTTAAAATTTAAAACTCTTTTAAAAATGTATTATAAATATATTTGTGGTGTGTTTTGTATGATACACTTTCTAATATGAATGCGAATGTAAATGTAAAGTATGTAATGTTACGATATATTTTCTGAACCGCTAAATTGATTTTGAAGATTTTGATAGTAGAATGGATAAAATTAAATAAAAAAATTATTAATATTATTTATTAACTATATTATCATTTTAAATTATTAATTATTTCTTAATATTTTTTACCATTTTTAAAACATTATTATTATGGTTTGATTTATTATTAAAGAAATAGCACTAAACCTGATCTTTTATTTTATTAACTTTATTATTTAAAAAGTACTCACGTTTTTCTGATATTCCAATTAAACATATTTTTTTAAAGTACTTATAATTAATACAAGAAAATTTCATATATAATATTTAATATTCAAATGGAATAAACAAACTTTATTCAGTTGGTAGACAAATTTAAAATTACATATTTATACTTTATTCGTATATTTTTCCTTTAATAACTTATTGAACATAAAATTTACTTATGATACATATTTATTTACATAACTTATCGACAGTTCAACACGCAATTGATACCTACCCATCCCTATTTGTCACACACACATCTATATAGTATCTATAGCTCATCTGCCTACGATGCGCAATAAGCAATTTGTGCAATACACTCGCTCTATACTATTGTAATATATACTCTAAGCTGGTGAACTAGACTTTTCGGCAGTGATGATGTGTCAAATTCGCCCAATGAATTCGCCTTAAATTGACATTGACATAATATGACATATATTCAATTGACATTGAGTTTCAATTTTCAGCAATTTTCAAATCAAAATTGAGAAATGAGAATACACTAATACAGAAGGAAATCCTCATGGACTTTTCAAATTTCATTGCATTTATAGTAAATAATTGTATAACAAATCTTTTACACTAAGTTTTAAATTATTTACATACAACCGTATTTCTTCCTCTACATTAAAAATAAGTAGAAAGTATATACTTAAGTGATAAGTCATAATTAACGAAAGAACTGTTTAATACCTCACGACACTTATTAAATAAATCGTTTGTCTATTTTAATCTATTTTAATACTTAAATGACTTGCTTTGTGTTTTAAACTATACGATTAACATGTTGAATAAATATTTAAGGCATTGTAATAAATCCACATTTCATACAATTTTCTCTAGAAATAAAAGTTCCTTAGGATTATGGGTAAGTTAAATAAAAAATAAATAAAAATGTATTTGATTGATTAGTAGGTAGGTATTATTTACGTATACTTTTTTCCCCAATAGGACAATAATATATCAACTGAAATAAAATTAAAAATCGAAAAGCACTGGTCACAAGAAGTCCTTAAAAACGAAAGTATTAGCAGTAATGACAGTTTCTATATACTTCCCATGTTTCCATATCCATCGGGAAACTTACACATGGGTCATGTGAGAGTATATTCTATATCTGATGCTATTGCAAGGTTTTATAAACTAAATGGAAAAAATGTAATTCATCCAATGGGATGGGATGCTTTTGGATTACCCGCTGAAAATGCTGCTATTGAACGTAATATTCAACCTCATGTTTGGACAAAAACCAACATAGATTCTATGAAAAAGCAACTCATAGACCTTGGCTTTAACTTTGACTGGAACCGAGAGTTATCAACATGTGACCCTAGCTACTATAAGTGGACTCAGTACATATTTTTAAAACTGTTTGAAAAGGGATTATTATATCAAAGTAAGGTATTGTACAAATGTTTATTTCACTTATTATTTATTTAAAATTGAAATGAAACCGATAAATTACCTACCATATTTTTTATGCTGCTTCATTTTTTCTTCAGGCAAATGTTAACTGGGATCCCATTGATAAGACAGTATTAGCTGATGAACAAGTTGATGAAAATGGCTGTTCATGGAGATCAGGTGCAAAAGTTGAAAAAAAAGTACTCACTCAGTGGTTTATTAAAACCACACAGTTTGCTAAAGATCTATATGATGGTCTTGATAGTAACCTTTTAGAGAATTGGAGAGATATAATAAATTTACAAAAACATTGGATTGGCGAATGTAATGGTATAGTGATTATCTTACAAGTTAAAATAAAGGATGTAAATAGACCAATAGGGGTTTGGTCACCAGATCCCTACAAATTTCTCCATGCAGAATATTTAACCATAAGTAATAATAATGTTTTTATACAGGAATTGACACCTGATGAAAGAAACAGCTTATTATGTTACAATCCAATTACAGGCTGTGAGATTAAAGTTTATGTTACTGACAATGTGAACTATCCAGAAGGAAGAGATACATATTTAGTGTGTCCAATTCTTGACTCTGATGATAAAAAAATATCAGAATCTTTGAATATTCCACTTAAGAAAACTTTTAGTACAATAGACTATGAATCAGAGAACAAAAAGGTTGTAAAACTTGCTAAAAGTAAAAATTGTGGTGGTTACTTTGTGAGTTCAAAATTAAAGGATTGGTTGATATCTAGACAAAGGTATTGGGGAACACCTATACCAATTATTCATTGTAGAAAATGTGGTACTGTTCCTGTACCTTATGCTGAACTACCTGTGGAATTACCTGAAAAACATGTGAAAGGAAATAGTTTATCCAAAATAGACAGCTGGAAAAATTGTAAATGCCCTAAATGTGATGGTGATGCTTCTCGAGAAACAGATACTATGGACACATTTGTTGATTCCTCATGGTACTATTATAGATTTTTAGATAATTCAAATGAAAATTTACCATTTAGTCCAGAAAAATTAGAAGGAAAAACTCCTGTACACTGTTACATTGGTGGCAAGGAACATGCTGTCCTACATTTATATTATGCTAGATTTATGAGTTACTTTTTACATTCACTTGGATGGACCCCAATGAATGAACCATTTAAAAAGCTTTTAGTGCAAGGAATGGTAATGGGACAGTCATATAAAATTAAATCATCGGGTAAATATATATCACCAGAAAATGTTGAAAAGATAGGCAAAAAATATGTAGAAAAACATACAGGAGAAGCAGTCTCTGTACAATGGGAAAAAATGAGTAAATCTAAGTATAATGGGGTAAATCCCTTAACATTATTATCAACATATGGCTGTGATACAACTCGACTGCTTATACTAGCAGATGTTCCTCCTGCTACAGCAAGACGTTGGTCTGATGCAAGTAAAAACAATTTTGTATACATTTTTCATGTGTGATTATTGATTTACTACTGTCTATTAAATTGTACATATCTTTTTTTCAGCATTACCAGGTGTCTTAAATTGGCAACATAGGCTATGGATAACAATGAGAGAATTTTTGGCTCATAGAAATAATATAAACATGGACAATAATAATTTGACAACTGAGACTTTCAATGAATTTGAGGAAAAAATTAATAAGGCCAGAAACTATTTTACTGCAACATCAACTTACCATTTTAAGTATACTCAAAAATTAAGTGTGGGAATCTCACAGTTACAGAGTTTAACAAATGTGTTGAGGGTAAGTTATCTATACTAATATTATAAAGCTGAAGAGTTTGTTTGTTTGAACATGCTAATCTCAGGAACTACTGGTCCGATTTGAAAAATTCTTTCGGTGTTAGATAGACCATTTATCGAGGAAGGCTGTAGGCTGAAGGCTATATATCATCACGCTAAGACCAACAGGAGCGGAGCAATGCGGGAGAAACCGCGCGGCTCAGCTAGTTTATACATAATATAGAACATGCAGAAAAAATAATGTGATGACCTCCTGTTTTCTAAGTTGTATTAATTTCAAAAATTATATTATTTTTGTATGGGTATTTTTGACACTGATCTCATAAATAGCTGGAATGATTTTTATTTTTTGCGAATTTATGCTACACCATGTCGCGACCGGGCCATGCCATGTCTGTGCGACGCGACGCGGACGACCGGCCGCGGCGGCGCGTTCTTGATTATTATATTTTTTTTGTGGGGAGTGATTTGTCCCTGACCGTCTCTGACTGGGCACGACGTTTTAATGTCGATGGATATTGTTTCCGACTCCGGCACGGCTCCGCCCCAGCACGGTGTAGAATGATTTAAGCTTTTCCATACAAATGAACAAAGGCGCGGGGAAAGGTTTATTTCAAAGGTTTATTCAAAGATAATTAATATAATATGCATAGTGATTCTTAGACATTATATATTTAATTATTTTTTTTCAGAATAATGTGCCTGGCGATGTAATAGCAAAAAGCAAAGAGTTTGAATTGGCATTAGCATCACTCATAATAATGCTATCCCCGGTTACACCTCATTTTTGTTCAGAACTCTGGGCAGGTTTTAAAAGTGCTCCAAACAGAGTTTTAGAAAACACACACTTAATTATGTGGGACAGAGATGTTTTATCACAGAAGTGGCCCGCTGTGGATCATGATTTTGAATTATCATTCCAATGTAAAGTATGTATCAAGGTTAAGAAAATTGTCAATTTACCATAATTAAAAATCCTTAATAATATTATAAATGCGAAAGTAACTCTGTCTGTCTGTCTGTTACTCAATCACGCCGAAACTACTGAAGCAATTTGCATGAAATTTGGTATGGAGATATTTTGATACCCGAGAAAGGACATAGGATAGGTTTTATCCCGGAAATCCTACGGGAACGGGTTTTTTTGAAAACGCGGGTGAAGCCGCGGGCGGTAAGCTAGTATATTATATAATTTTGCATGCAAGTCAATGCAATCTTTGCATGTAAATGAATATACCTACTTCTAACTTTAATTCTTAATTTATAGGTTGATGGAGCTCCACTTTGTGACCTCAAAATAGTGGCTTCTGAACTACCTAATTTAACTGAAGAAAAAGCTATTGATATGGTACTAAGAGACCAGGGTGTTATAAAGAGAACTAAAAGGGGTATTCAACGGTTTCAATATGAGTTATATCCTGATTGTCGTGCAATATTAAATATATTTACAAATCAAAGTGTACAGAAACCAGAACGTGACGAAAAAATTAGTAAGGAAATGTAAAGATGTGAAATAATGTTTTAATTTAAATAATTGAAAAGTAAATAAAAAGAACAACATCCATGAACATTTTCTTTTTGTTGGTATCTTTGGTAGGGTAGAAGCCTTTAAAAATAATAAAAAGTGAAAAAAAAAAAATAGTAGGATGAAACATGGATGAAACCAAGATGAAACAGATTTAAGCTTCTTGGATGAAACCTACGGATGAAACCCATTAGAAAAGGACGGAAATGTTATAAAAATGAAAGGAAAAATAATTTACGGGCGATCTGATGTCAAGAGAAACCATTTTTTACCCTTAAAAGCTCCCCCCTCCCACTTCCTGAACTCAGATCGCCCGTAAATTATTTTTCCTTTCATTTTTATAATATTCCTTCCTATTATCATGGACGAATATAATTTATTCTTTCCTTTATATTTCCTTTTCTATTGGGTTTCATCCTACTATAATTTTTTTGGTTTTAAAAATTATCGACCCTGGTCTATTGTTTAATTTTTTCATTGTTATACAAGTTACAAATACCATTGTAAATTGTTACAATATTATGTGATAAGTGTAAAATCTATATAATATATCGGCGGGAATATCAGTATAAAAAATAGTCTAAGTTACTCCTTAAAATATCAGCTATTTGTCAGTAAAAGTCCCGTTAGAATAGGTATAAGGTAAAGCCGTTTCAGAGATTAGCTGAAACAAACTGACATCGCCACGCTCTCGCCACGTGTGTTTTCATACTAAATGATCTAAGTACGTACCTAATTATGACATTAAAGCACTTCTATTTGTTTTTAATGTTCTGTGGTTCCTAGAGACTTTTTTCATGGCGATTTTTCTATCTATAACACGAGACAAAAAAAGACTTCAATGTCGCTTTGACATTTCTCTCTCTACAGAAAGTACCTACCAACATAAATTCTATTTCCACTTGATTCGTGATTCGTGAATCGAGATTCTTGTCTTCACTTCAACTTCATTCAATCGATAACACCTCTGTGGATAACACTGTGACTACGGTGCGGCTTTTAACTACTAAGTACTACTTGTATTGGAACACAAATATAAAATGGCTAAACCCAAGACTGAAGATGCATCAGAGGATGCTAAAAAGATCGTAGATGATGCAAAAAACTTCATTGAAAAAGCAATTGCTGACATTGGAAAAACTTCAGCGACGAAACAGCTAATTTTAGGAACTGCGTCAGGATGGTAAGTTATCATTGACTCATTGCATTCTTTGTTTACTTTGGGAATTAATCATGTTTATAACATCGTATTAATTAACAGGATTACAGGTTTTATTACTATGAAAATAGGAAAGATTGCCGCAGTTGGTTTAGGAGGCGGTGTTATATTGTTACACATTGCCAGTCAAAAAGGATTTATTGATATTAACTGGGATAAAATTAATAAGAAAGTGGACAAAATTACTGATAAAATAGAGAAAGAGGCTACAGGAAAATCACCCGATTGGATGGAAAAAGTAAGATTAGATGACAAAAATATAAAACTTCAAAAAATATTTTGAAGAAATTGTTTATACTTGACTGCCACTATAATTCTCTCAGTTTTAGAGTTTTTAAATATATTGGAAACATTTTTGTTACAGGTGTTATTATTTGCCAAAGATAATTCATATTATTCAACAGGCTTTGCAGGAGGTTTCTTTTTTGGAATTGCTACTTCATGATTTTTTTGTTGTGAGTGAATCAGCTTAAGCTGTTAACTGAAGCAGTCAAGTATAAAATAAATAATTTTATTTTATATCACTTTTTTATATTTTATAATTGCCAATAAAAATAAACTTACTTAATTAATTAAATAAACTTTTTCCAAGAACTTATATTTTAAATTTAAACTATTATGTTACTTTTTAGGTTGAGAGGTTTGTGGACCGAAAACTTGATAAAGCTGAGGAATTAATAAAGAAAAAAGAGAAAAAAGCCAAACACTGGTATAATAATTTTATTGGTGATGACCAGTACCGTGCAACCGAATCACATGTATTTTTAGCTTCCTTTGCAGCTGGTATGGCAGTAGGTTTGCTTTGTGGCCAATAATTTTTCTCACATTATTGTAAAATTACCACTAAACATTATAGGTATTTAAGACATTTATGTTCTCATAATATTAATTTAGATTTAGTCTTAATTTAGTGATTGAATAACAATTATTAAATTATTGATATGATTTATAAATTATTATTCCATTTAGTTACCTTGTTTCAATAAGGAAGGATATTTAAAATAAATTACTCTATCAAATTATTGATTTTTATTTATTTACATCCAATAAACTCAAACTTAAACATCTAGAATGCATTTAGAAGTGCTTTTGAATCATGAAAATATATAAAAGGTTTCAATATTTCTGAAAAATAATTATTACATATTTATGTATCATGTATACTTTTATACTGTTTATAAAGTTCTTCAGTTGATAGATTTTCTAAATAATTTGTATATTCCATAAGGTAAAGTCTTTTAATACGAGTTGCAGCGATTGAATATTTTTTCTTTTGATTTTCTGTTAAGCTCGACCATGGGTCTAGATCTTCAGTATTTTTATTAATTATATAATAGAGCTCCTTTGTAGTTCTGGAAAATTACAAAAATGAGTATCAATATCTGTCGGTAGTCGGTAGTTTTTATTGCTAAAAAGATTTGATTTTGATGCTTTAAGAATAAACCAGTGGGCTGGACAGAACTTGTAAAAAATACTTTTAACATAACCTTAAAACACATACCTGAATTGGGGTGGACTTGGTTTAACAATTGATGCATTGGGAAGTTGTGATTGATTTGTTTCTTCCTCTTGGTGTGTACTATTTGATTCAATTATTCTATAGAAAAAAAAACGAATGGATTATCATTACATTATATTATTAATTTAAATGGCTTCAAATAATATGTATTGGAACTTTTTTAAATTCAAACACAGATTTGAATAAGATTAATAAGAACTTACTGTTCCTGATGATCTGGTGAACATATACTTTGGTTATTTTTATTAAAACTCTGGTCATTTTCAATTTCTGAGTGTTCCAATGTGATATTGCATACATCTTCTAAAGAGTGTGTCCTGTTAATGTCACTGTAACATTATTAGGTGAATTACAATAATTGAGATTCGTATGTATATGTTTTAATAAAAATAAAATATTATTCTTATGGTAAAAGGAAAAGGCTATGAATTCAGATTTCCATCATTTTTGGGAGTGGGTAAAATATATTGAAAATTTAAAATTACCATAATATGTAGGTACCATACCATACCATAATATGTATTATAAAGATATTTTTTTATAGTATGCAGTAATAGCATATATAATATCCCAAAACCTTAATTTTGAAAATTAAATTTTCAATTAGTCTAGCAAAAGACCATAATATTTTGAATCATATAAAAATATCAATCAAATTGGAAATAGAAATATTAAGACTAAATTCCAAAAATACTTACTAGTAATCAAAGTAAAAACAAATACATGTTACAATAATATTATCTAAATTATCCATTTTATATCTAAATTCACCTTTATGTTATAGTCAATCCCCGAAACACATGCTCTTCGCGGAAGGACTGGTTTATAGGTTTGGCAAAATCCATTGGGCAATTTCGGAGGTGACATAGACATATCTTTTTATCGTAGTGATGAAAAATCTTATTCTCTAGAGTCTAGACCACATCTTAGTTTCATCAGGTGAGATTGTAGTCTTCTTTTATGTTGATAATCCAAACTTTTAATCAATTTAAAACTTCTGAACTTACCCTGTGCTGGATCCTTTTGCTTGACTTTTATTTGAAAATGGTATGGTGTTCCGCAATTTATCAGCAAACCGTTTCCGTAATTTTAGATACCAATTTTCATACTTCATTGTTATTATTTTTCTCTTGGAAGCACTCAGATTTAACCACGATCTTGTGGCTTCTGATACCAAACTTTTATACTAAAATAAAATTATATTATTCGTAAATAATTGAAAAAAAAGGAATAAATATGTATCTAATCTATTATGTTCGATACATAAGTCCTTACTTACTTTGCTTTTATTCGTATCGATTTTTCTTTTTTTGCAGTAAAGTTGCACATAATAACTTAAAACTGATTTAGGCAACTTATTGTTTTCTTCATTCATTTTATATTTTTATTATTTCTTAACTATTGATGATTATTCATTATAGATCCTGAGACATAATTAGGTATTTGGGTATCTTAAATTTATAAATATGTATTTTCATTTGGAGTAGATGGCGATTCCGCGATTGTGGTGGTCTCTTGTCTGGTCTGCATAAACTTTTAGGTTGTTTTCATAGAGTAAAGTAGTGGTAATATTATCAGGGTTGCCAAAGCTAATTCATCCAAATCCCCAAAAATCTTGATCGAATTCCCCAAATTTGGGGATAAAATTCCGCTGATTCCCCAAAAATTCCCCACAAATTTTTTTAGTAAAATGAAACTATAATCAATTATTTAAATAATATTTATTGTTTATCTTTTATATTTTTTTCTATATATTAGTCGAAAGCATTTTGTTCGAAGGGTTAAACTTAACACTACCGCCAGGTTTTTTAATCGCTTCCCTTGTAGCCATTAATGATACTACAGTATCTGTATTCAGTCTATTGCGGTTTTCAGTTTTTAAATTTTTAAGGACACTAAATTTGCGCTCGACTGATGCATTTGAAAAAGGCAATATCAGCAATAATGAAATAACAATTTATATTTTTATTTTAACAATTTTGCGACAGAAACATTTAATAAAGGGAAAAAGGGAATCCTGATCATAGACAAGACAAGACAAGACAAGGGATGTGTCATGTGCCATACCTACTTATAGATGTGCAATTACCGGTTATTTGATTTTTCGTTACGAGACCGTCATAAGTATAATGATAATGAGCTATACATAATGATTCAAAAAAAATGTTGTTATCGATAATAAACGATGAAATATTTTCCGAGGGTATGATGTCATCAAAATCTCCGCATTTTCCCCACATAATGCCAATCCCCAATAAATCCCCAACCAACTTGAGATTCCCCGCAGTTTGGGGAATTCCCCACAGATTGGCAACCCTGAATATTATGGTTGTTTTGTTTGGTTCGCGTTTGTTAGCTTGTATTCTAGTAGAGCAAGGTTGCTGTTTTTTTGACAAATATTTTCTATTGAAAAAGAGGAAAAAGGGCGCGCTAAACACAGCGCCAACGGCCAATGAAAGAACAATCATCAAAGAAGTCCCAACTCCCACCATAGATTAGGTATAGATAATCGCTTAATAGTAACTTTATAGTAGGTACCTACTACAGAATAGTCGCTTTATATATTTATTAACATATTTTATGGCCTCTATTTATTCCTTCCTATACCTACTATTGTGAATATAATATATTGTATTTCTCGATAATCTCATAGTTATATATTAATAATTATATTCTTACTTATTATATTTATGCTCTGCCCTATTCCTCTCCTCAAACTAACTTCCTTCCGTACGTCTGGTTGTCTGGAAGAAATCGCTATTTAGCGATAAGACCGCCATTTGTTTAAATTTATAATTAGATTAAGTTCCTAGTTAAGTTAAGTCAGAGCAATAAAGTATGAATAAATAAATAAATAAATAAATAGTAGGTACTATAAAACTCGGAGCAAACTTTAAATTATTTACTTCTTATTTACTTCGAAAGTCCCACGGAGAAATCACTTCTTCTTCTTTTTTTCAAATGGCAACTCCCGATCCCAGTGAGGGCGGATAAATATTAAGTTCTGTATCATATAGGTATCTTATTATAATTATTTTATTTTTGTATAATGTATGTTTTATATTATATTGAAATATATATTACTTACTTTAAGATTGCGACTGAAGGACTTGTATCCATGGTTATGAATAAATTATTAAAAAAAAAGTGAGGGCGGATTTGGTTATGAATACGTAGTATATTATTATTAGTCTGTGGTTATGAATAAATTATTAAAAAAAAAGACGTGGCACTCGGGGACTGCCGCGGTCTTAGATTACAAAATAAAGTACAGATGGAGCATGACAACCGCCCGTCGCCCTTGTCAAAGAAAATACGAAATCAAAAACAAATACGTCGCTGCACCTGTGCTATAGCGCATATAGTGTCATGCAATACGTCAAAAAGGGTTTGCAATTTTAGTAAAAAAATGCCGTCTTGTGATAATAAAACGCTGTAAAATTTGTTCCCGAAAACAAAAAAAAGATAAAACATCGTTTCACAGGTTTTCTGTAGATTATTTGGCTGATTTATTTCTTTTTATACGAATAATAATTTTACAGATATGAAGGAATACAAAACTTCAACGTATGTTGCCAGTATTTTGAAAATGAATTTGCCATTTTTATTGGTAAAATGGTAAAATGGTTAAAAGATCTTCAGGGTAATGCTGTTGGATTTTTCGATCGTGAATGTGATTATTTGTATAGTGCACTAAAGGTTCATGATAATTATTAGATTATTTTAATAAGCATAATACATTATTTTGTTATTTTTATAAGGCTTAAAAACGTCATAGTCGTTTTCGCTAGCGATTTAATTTATGTGAACTCCATGATGGATATGATGAAAATATAATGTCCCGTATTCTCGACTAAAAACTACCGCTATTTGTATTCATATAATATTATGAAAAATAAAAAAATAATATAATTATTATAGTTAATATTGAAACTTTTTTTATGTAATTTATTTAATAAAAAATTGAATACAATTATTTTGTCCATATATTATAACTTTAGTAGGCAGGTACTTTATGTATTAATAAAAGAATTTAAATAAAAATTAAAACTTGACTTCTCATTTATGTATATAGCCTACGTCACTACCTACCGCCACTAACATAATAATTCAGATCATTGCAATGAAACCTCACAACTCAAAATCGGTCCAACGGTTTATACTGCAGGGCGTGTCAAAGAAATATTATACATACATACATAAACTCGAAAAACATAACCCTCTTTTTTCCGTAGTCGGGGAAAAATTTGGGAAATTTTTCAATATCTGGCAACATTACACGCACACAGAAGCACCGTGTACGTATAGTGCAGCGGCGAAATGACAGCACACATAGCTTTATTGAAAATGACGATAAATTATTCGGTTTAGTTCGGCAACGCTCCATCTGTCTTTTATTTTGTAATCTAAGGCCGCGGTAAAGCAATTGCATGCTCTGCCTTCAAGCCACACCTCCGCGCCCGTCGGAGTGGGGAGCGTGAGGTTTTTCGTAACTAAATTTCTGGATTCGATCGGTCCCCGCCACAAGTCCCCGGCCCCGGAGGCCTGCGATAGAAACTACTGCAATACAGAGATGCAATAGCATAAAAAAATGAGGGCGGATGCTGCCAATGTCAAGTTTTTCATGATAAGCGTACCTACTCTGTGCTGAGGAAAAAATCACGGTTGAGATGATTCACGGAGAAATCACATGGGAGGTGCATGGGAGTCGGGAGAAATCTGTGGGAGCACAGATCTAGTACAGTACTTGTAGTAGATCTGTGTGTGGGAGAAATTTAATTTAAAATAAGAAAATAAATTTGACAGGTTGTCGATGGACACGAGTTGCCCGTCTACAATTTCTGTAACTACGAGTTTTGATGAAGAACGAAGCAAATTACTTTGAAGTTTGCAAAATACTTTATAATAATTAATGTGCGTACGCAATTCGCACTTCACACAACACAATTTTTGTCTTTAAATAGCTGACACAAAAACTGAACTTTTTTTTTCTTTTTCATAAGTGGCAACAATTGTCTTGTCAAATGACAATTGACAATTAATGTAATCACAAATTATGGGATTTGTGAGGATTTGTCAAATTGTCAATTGTCATTTGTGTTTGAGATGTGTTGTGAAGTGTTCTTCACTTCTTATCTCTTGTGTTGTTTTATATTTTTCTATGATCCAGTTTGTACAAGAAAATTAACAATCCATGAATTAGTGTAAATTGGTTATTTTTAATTAGTTTTTTTTGTACAAAACGTATTCAATGCAATATATTAAACACCGGCTATTATCGTCATCGGCATAATGTTTGTTATTTTATTATAACTAAAAAAATTTGGTACTATAACTTATCAAACATACAAACTGTTTATAAATTTAAAATAATATTAACGAAAATGCCTACCCAATATGAAGAAGAACCATCCTGGGAAGCGCCAAACGCGCAGTATGATGTTGGTTACACTATTTACATTTTTCATTTTTTTTTGTGTCTAATGACTTCTAATTTAACAAACACTTGTATTTAAAGGATGACAATGCTGAAGACGTTATCGATAACCCCGAAGAAGTATTACAAGAATGTCTTGAGAAGTTCAAAACTTCTGATTATATAATGGAACCTGGTATATTTGGCCAATTAAAAAGATATTTCCAAGCAGGTGGAAATCCTGAACAAGTTATTGAACAACTATCAATCAACTACAGTGCAGTAGCTCAAATGGCAAATTTGTTAGCAGAATGGTTAATTCTTGCTGGTATGTAAACAAATTCAAAGCAATATAGCAATATATACCTATTTTGAAATATTTTATAAACCCATTGAGCCCCGAACACCCCGGTCGATCCACGACACAATAGTTTTTCTATTGTGTCTGTGATTTCGGGGCCTGAGTTATTAAGAAATATTTCTTACCTATTAGACATTATTGCCATTTATTAATCTAAGTAGATATAAAAAAAAATATGTTATATTATGTAAATGTCAATTGATTAATAATTAAAGTGTGTTTTTTTACAATTTCATCTTATTTTCCATATAATTTTAGGGGTAAAAGTAACTGAAGTTCAAGCAATGGTGGAAAACCATTTGAAGGAAATGATTATTAAAACCTTTGACCCCAAAAAAGCTGATACTATATTTACTGAGGAAGGAGAAGTAAGTGTATATTTGTATGAGTATTTTTGGTTGATAAAAATAAATTATGATTTTGTCTAGCTCACTGAAAAATATATATTCAGTAGTTACAACATAGAATATGATTTAATGACTAAAAAGAGTATGCTAGTTCACTCCATTGGGAGTTGATATAAAACTGTATAATAGGAGACCAAACAATAGTAATATTCTTTTATGTTTTAGACACCTGCTTGGCTCACAGAAATGATAGAACATCCTACTTGGAGATCTTTGATTTACAGATTAGCTGAGGACTATCCTGATTGTCTCATGTTAAATTTTACAATTAAGGTAAAAATACTATTTTATTTATGTAAGACTAGCTGTGCCCGCGACTTCGTCCGCGTGGAATAGCGACTGCATAGTAGTTACTACTTTACATACAATTATTTAGTAAACACGTACTACCATAAACAATTCATAGAATTGTTAATAGAATTTATTACTAAGTCTGAGAATTCTTCTAAGCTAAAAAACTTACGTACTTTCCGGAAATCCGGGGCATTTTCCGGGGATATCCGGAAAATGCGTTAAAATGTTCGGGAAAAGCGTGGAAAATGCCTGAAAATTCTCCGGAAAATGCCAGGGAAATGTCAGGAAAATGCCTGGGAAATGCCTGGAAAATATCTGGAAAATATCCGGAAAATTCGTGAAATGGTCCGGAAAAGGCGTGGAAAATGCCTGGAAAATCCCCGGAAAATGCGTGAGGAATTGCCCGTAAAATGCCCGGAAAATATCCGGAAAATGCGTGAAAATGTCCGGAAAAAGCGTGGAAAATTCCACTTCAAATTTGCGAAGTAATTAAAGCAGACAACCAAAAAAAGAAAAAGAAAGCTAAAATCTTTCATATTAAATGTATATGGGATATTCATATTTCATATTATGTACTTAATGTATGGGAGGGTAAAGATATTTTTTTTGATATTTCTCGATTTATTTAAAAAAAATGATTACGGCCATTATTAGGTTAAGTACTTTCGATATCAGTTTAAAGTTTTTTGTTATCTGTAATACTTACAAAAAAAAATCGCCTGTGCACACTGAACGATTACACCTTGTACATGAATGCCTTAGCAAATGTTCGCCGTGATTATTTAAATGATCATAATTTTTTTTATTAATGAACCAATTGACATGAATGAAACACTAAATGACAAAAAAAAATTAACTACAGTTTTGGGTTCGGGATCAATTTAATAATTACACCTGCTAATATTTTTTTACATATTTTCATTGTATAAAATCGTAACATAATTTCCTTTATGTATTGTTCTATTAACACATAGATAATATCTTCCCAAGGTACTAAATTTTAATAAAAAAGTTGTTTTTGTTATTTATATCTAAAAAAGAGTATTTATATTAGACAGAAATAAACATAAAATTTTTTTAAGTTATAAGGAAGCTGAATGTAATGCAAATGGGCAAATATAAAAGTAAAATTAGGTATTTAAAATAAATAAATGAAACAACTACCAATTACAGATAAACTTCTTTTTCGGTTGAAAATTGCTGGATCATGAGTATAATTCTTTATCTCTTACCTTGGGCAGTCTGGAAGAGATCGCTAGTAAGCGATAAGACCGCCTTATGTACATACCGTGTTAATCCATTTGGTATGATTGTAAATATTTTACTTGGTGTGGTACGTATATTACCACACCAATTGATAAATAATATGTACTCTGATCCCAGTACGATCTGTACCGCGATAGCCATAACGATAATAAAACAATCAGATGACAGTTAAGCACGATTAAAAATCATACTTGTACAGTAGTTGTGAGTGCAATATTTACGTTTCAAAATAACATTTTTTTTGGTACTAAAACGTAGGTAGATTCTCACGCACGCACGCTGATACGTGGTTGGCTGCCCCTTTTCTCATTCCCGAAAAGTATCCTCTAAAATTACCCAAGATTCCTCCAATGATTGTACCATACGTTGGAAATTAACTTTAGTCAACAATTGACCACGCGCCAGGATACTTATTTCTACTACATCCTCATGCAAATCGTTAATTTTTATGAACATTGAATCTGTAAATAAAAAAAAAGAAAAGATTACTTTACCTAATTTTATTAAAAAGATACTAACAAATAAAATTCTATCAAGAACTAAAGTGACCATCTTTGGGCGTTTAATATAGTCTTGTAAAAGTTATACATAAAAATAAAATTTCATCATTTTCTTATTTTGTCGTAACTTCAATTCTAATTAAAAACTATATAATTAATTAATAAAGTAATAATTAATTATAAAAGCTACAACTTACCTTTTGTGGGAACGCAAGAAGGATTTTTTAAAATGTCACAATTAACTGTTAATAGTGACTTGTTTGACATCAAATAATAAACATCTACCCTCACTTGTAAAATTTTATTTAGTATATTCACATAAAATATAAGCACCTGAAGTGGACTCTGGGAAGACATGGGTTAAAAAGTTAAATAAATAAGTACAATTAAAAACCCCACCAACATCATATTATTATTTAATTTTTAATTATAAATTTGCAAGAAGCGTTAAACATGTAAATTGATTTGATTTTAATGAAGTCTCATAGATGGCGCTGTTTCAAATTTGTCTTTATACTACTAAGATTCATTAAACTGTTTCTCTGCCAAAATTACGTAAATGACGTAGTTTTTATAGTGTAAAGCTAGATAATAGCGTGGCTTACCCAAAAAACAACATTTAAACATGAGTCTTTAGATTGTACGCTGTGTAATACACGGAATACGTTAGAAAAATAAAGGTTCACAGCTCCTCCCCCGGAGGTGATAGCATGATAATGTGTATATAAAAGCCTCACCCGACCTGTTAGTAATATTCATGCAAAATTTGAAGTCAATCTATGCGGTACTTTTCGAGATTAGCTCGGACAAATATACAGACAAACAGACAAACAGACAAACAGACAAACAGACAAAAATTCTAAAAACTATGTTTGTGGCTTCTATATCGATTATAGATCATGGATTATGTATTCTTTTAAAAAAATATTCAATGTACAGTTTTGACTTTCCTACGATTTTATTATATGTATAGATGTACGTTACTAATATGCAATTTATTATTTGTCTTTTTTTTTTTAATTAACATTTTGGTTGCACCTTTACCACACTATAAAAAAATGTAATTTTTTTCCAGCTTATATCAGATGCAGGTTTTCAAGGTGAAATTACTAGTATTTCAACTGCAGCTCAGCAGATTGAAGTGTTTTCTAGAGTCTTGAAATCTTCAATTGTTGGATTTTTGCAAAGCTCAGATGATTGGCAAAATAGTGTAAATGAATGTGCTGTAAGTTCCTCGTTGATTTAGATGATAATATTATGTGAATGGAGGGCTTTTATTACCCCTGGTTTTTTATAAGGATTAAGTTTTTGGAATAATGGGGAAGTAAAACAGTGAAAAGACATACAATCTATGTACTATTTACAATTAAATAATTATAATTTACTATGTAATGTTATTTCAGAAAATGGTATGTCATGGTGCACATACTTATGTGTATAGCCAAGTTATAGTTCATATTTTGGCCCAAGAACCTAGAGGTGGAGCCATCATGAAGAGATTGAGTCAAGAAATAACAAAATGTGCCCAGCAAAGGTACACAGTTAATGTTTCTTTCTTCATCACAATTAAGCCATTTCAGATATTAGCCAAAACAATTAGATAGACAAAATTTGTAAAAATTCTATTTTGACATGTGTACTGTGCCCACATGCACTTAATAAAAGTGTTTATTTTAATATTAGAAACAGACAATAATTATCCAATCCAATTTATTATCGGTATAGATATCAGACAAGGTTGTGATGGATGGTGAAGGATTTAAATATCTGTTGTTATGATTATGTTTGCAGTGGACACGACGTCACTCCTATAACGTTAGCGCTAACGGCGGGAGAGTCTTGGCGCGGCGCGCGAACCGCGCTGGCGGCCATGTTGTCTCGAGGGGCATTGAACCCGGCCGATATATCCGTGCTGTTCAGAGCGTACACACAGTCTGAACCGCCACCGGTACACTTGCTAAGAATACCACAGTTTTTAGGTATCGTTTTTACTGTATATGAACATTGTAGAATAATGCAGTACACTACTACTAATTACACTAGACTGACTACTAAATATTTTTTTATGTTAAAAATGTAAATATAAATTTATTTTTATTTCAAAAATATAAATAATGTTGGTTCTACAGAATTACTTGTGGATTCTCTATTCAAATTGGGGAGCAAACTCAATCCAGAACATAAGTCCAAGTACATATATCTGCTTGCTTATTCCGCAAGTGTTTGTGAAGGGGCAACTCCTGGGAAACCAATAAAGGATGAATTAAAGCCAACCCTTCAAGCTATTGAAAAAATACATGCAGTATGTAGCAGTTCAGTGAGCTCTAGCGAGCTTATTGCCGAGTTGCCGTCTCTATATCATTGTATAAGGTATAACAACTTTATAAGTCTAACTTAGTGGAGTATACAGTAGACTACAGGAGTCACTTATAACTTTATAAAAAAAGGTCAGCTTTTAATAAGTTCATTTCATTACAGATTCCCTGTTGTAGGCATGGGTGTGCTTGTATGGGTGGAGTGTGTAGTCACAGAGCCGTCATATTTCAAGTTGTGTACAGAACATTGTCCTGTACATCTCGCCCTACTTGACGAAGTTGCTTCTTGTCATCCATTGCTGCACCATAGACTATTAAAACTGTTGATAAAACTTTTTGAATCTAAACAAGAAGACCTGGAAATTTTAGTTCAGGTAAAAAATATAGATGTCGTGTAGTATGCTGTTTGTTAAGATTTTGTTATTTTAAATATAGATGAAATGTATATTTAACTATTGTTATAAAGAATAAGTATATAATTTTCTGTTAAAATTTCAGTTAGAACTGCGAAAGATGCTTCTAGATCGTATGGTGAATTTGTTAAGTCGAGGTTGTGTAGTTCCTGTTTTAATATACATCAAAAATTGCCTGCAACGTGGTGATACTGACATTTCACTGATACGATATTTCATTACTGAGGTATGTTGTGGATTTGGTTTTATATTTAAAAATATTGCGGTTTACCATGAAAATTGTTTGAGTAATAGTTTGCTTTGATATAGTTATATTTTTTTATATAAAATGTATCAATGTAAGTTTTAAAATAACAAAGATATAAAAAATAACACTGGGAAATATGTACACTAGTGGTTCCCCAGTGATCGAAATTCGACAAATCCTACTATGTAATAATTATTATATATGCGAAAGTTTGTGAGGATTTTGTTTGTATGTGTCTGTTTTTTACTCTTAACTCTCTCTTTACTACTGATTACAATGAAATTAAGCACACATATAGACGGTAACTTGGATTAACACATAGGATAGGTTTTATCCCGGAAATCCCACGGGAACGCGAACTGTGCGGGGTTTTCTTTGAAAACGCGGGAGCAGCCGCGGGCAGAAAGCTAGTTAACCATAAACAAAGAAATATAACATAATATGCATGATGCATCAGCATTTTGCACATTTTCTCTTAAGTGTGCAAAATTTCAATGTGTAATTTTCATCTAAAGGTATACAGTCTCTTTACATATAAGTTATAACATATTTTTTAGGTTCTTGACGCCATAGCGCCCCCTTACACGCCTGAATTTGTACAATTAGTACTTCCTATGGTTGAAAATGAAGACATTACTGGAACAATGAGAGCTGAAGGCGAAAACGATCCGGTTTCTGAATTTATTGGTATGGGCTGATACATAATTAATATAATTATATTATTTAAAAAAATGTCTGAGGTGTCACATATGGGACAACTAATTGCAACGAAGTTCCTTTTGTTTTGAAACAAGTGTTAGAGAAGGTATAATTAAATAAATAAACAATATTTAGGAGTGAAATGATAAATGAAGGAATGCTAATACACCTTTGCTAGTGCGTAGCGCTCGGAGAATTTTTTATGTCGCTAGCACACTTAGTCATCATACTGCGTGATAAGGAACTTCGTTCAAAAATTTTGACACAAGTTCTTTGAATATGATTGCATATTTTTTAACAGGTAAAAATGTTTTTTTTTTTCAGTTCACTGCAAGGCTCATTATGTTGTGAGTTGAAGAAATACACAATAATCTGGTGGTTAATTTTTACTTTTACTAGGTGGTTTTTTTTAATATGAACCGTTTGAATGTCTTAGCATTATGATTTTTTAAATTAAACGACACTGTTTATTTTATGTTATAATTGAATACTATTTTATTTATAAACAGCTATATAATAATAAAACGAATATGTATTTGTTAAATTGTCTTTAATTTAGAAAATTAACAACCTCTGGCCGATTTTCTTTGATAATACCTCTGTAAAGCTTGTTCAAAAACTTCACCTACGGTTCTCTTTTTCCATATATCAATTTTAGGTTTAACTTCTTTCTCTTTTTTCTCCTTTTCTTTAGGCAAAATAGAAATATCTTCAGGAACAGCTTTAGGTGTATCTGACTTGTCATCTTTTGCTTTCGGTTTTTTGAAGGTATCTTCAGATTCCTTTTCAATATTCTGAATTTTAGGTTTTGATTCTTCATCACTTGACTCATCTATAGAAAAGTCAGAGTCAGCATCGATATTTTCATCCGTTTTTTTAGATTTTTTCTTGTCAAGGCAATTTCGATTTACTTCATCATCAGAGTCCTCAATTTCACCTTCAGATTTCAATTCATGGGATGATTTCCTCTTTCTATAATTTCTTTTATTTGATAAATCGGAATTCTCATTTTTATTGGTATTTGACTTGAAAACACTATCTTTTTCTTCTACTTTAGTATCAGGCTCATTGTCAGGTTTAGATCCTAATTTCTGTTCATATAGATGACGATAGAATCCTCCTGTAATCATAAAGAAAATATAATAAATATAAGATGTTAAAAGGAATGGCCATAATGCCTATTTACATAAAAGCTGGGTTGAATGGTTTTATTCAAAGACCTTTATTACTGAAACTGACTTTTACGCAATCAAAACATTACATATTTATCATGAACAATATAATATTATATAAATATTGACCTAGATCTTGTTGCTTTGTTACATCTCCAATTTTTTCTAAATACTCTTCGCGTTTTTCTTTCTCTTCCTCTAAGCGTAATTCTTCTAATTTCTTTTTATAAGCTGATGTGACAAATACTTCCTTGTCAGCAAACTCCTCTCCCTCCTTTTCTCTCTCCTTTTGAATCTAAAATTTAAAATAAATATGATGGATCATTTCTATATCTGTTATTTTCATAGATAGTTCAAAATCTTAAATATTATACCTACATTGTAATTTGTAAATGGACTTATTAATTAAATAAAAAAGTTAAAATTTTATACAAATTAAAGAAAAATGTAAAGATGAAACAATAATATACAATTAAACATCAATTACCTACCTGTCTTTCAACTCTGCGCTCATTTTCTAGTTTTCTTTTGTTTGCTGTTTTTAATAAATTCTCAATATATTTAGGTTTTTTCTCCTCTTTAGTTTTTGCATTTTTACTTTCCTTTTGTGTGACCATGGAATCATAGATCTCATCATATTGGTAAACTGTGGGATCTTCAAGAATTGCTTTTTCCTGTGCTATTCTAGTCTGGAATCATCAAAAGATAAATATGTCATTAATAAATTCAGTTTGATACAAAGATTTATTGGTACCTACTTAAAGATACTTTTCATAGTAGCATAAGTAAGTGCCAAAAGTATTTAGTTAATAAAGACTTAAATATATCATGTGTTGAAGTGAATTTTATTGCTCCAGTTAACAGTTAAGGATTTGTAAAGTTATATTGCTTAAAGTTTCAATAATATATTGAAAATAAGTATTTTTATTAATACAATATCACCTGTCGCTTTATATTGTCACTTGGTCGTAATAGAATAGGCTTCTTTTTAGTATCCTCTTCAGAATCGGAATCGTTTCCGAAGACATTATGTGAGGCTTTAAATGTAGGTTGCACTTTTGAGACTTCTGGTAGTATCAATCCGTATCTATAAATTAAGATAATAATATTTATTATGAAATTTGAGAATAATTCACCTAATCAACACTTACAAAACTTTTTCAGACTTACTTTTTATTAGTTGACATTTTTAAACTATTTGTTTTGGGAATACTTTTTTGTACTCATAAGTTTATTAATATATATATTACTCGAAATCGAATATTTAACACAAATCAACATGAAAACAGCTTGTTATTTATTTAAAAATGCATACATAAATTGAGTACGAATTACGAAATCAGCTTTAGCAGTTTTGACACGAGTCTAGACGTCTGTCATTGACATTTGTCAATTTGACGTGACAATTGACATAAAGTCGACACAGTTGCCACTAAAGAAAAAGAAGAAGAGTGCAGACATTGCACGAGCATGAACTGGTGATTTACACAATCGTGTATTCTATTCCTAACATTCGTATGAATGAAACCACACTTGAAACCACATGAAACATTCAATAGGTACCTACAATACATAATACCACCTAAATACACTGAAACATTCGTATGCGATTCGTATGTCTTCGCAAACTACTGTTTACACTAAGTTTACACAATATTATATTAAAAAGTTTAGTTCGTGTTAGTTGCTCTGTGGACACCTTTTCGCTTCATTCACGTTTCATTGAACAAGATCGAATGATAAGGGTCAACTCACACCAAAAGAGCGGCGAAGCGCAGCGAAGCGGAGCGCAGTTTCAGTGCCATATGAATTTTAACTTTATTTTCATTACTATAATACTTATTATCGCATGAGAAACTCGAACGAGTCGCGCGGATGCTCGGAGGCTCGAGTTTCTCAGGTGATAATAAGTTTTATAGTAATGAAAATAAAGTAAAAATTTCTCTCTTGGTGTGAGTTGACCCTAAAAGAGTGCCTTTTGAACTTTGGGCTCTACCTATGGCGAGACTTAAGGTACAAGTCCGAGACGGGCCGCAGACCGCAACCGCAGGCGACACTGTGGCTACCGGCTGCGGTTACCGCAATGCTGCCTGCGGTCGCTATTCCAACTGCGGCTGCATGCCGTGGCTGCACAATGCACAGAACGCAAAAGTCATAAGAATTCACCAATTATAGTAGAGCCATTTTAATAGGCAACATTTGACAGTTCAACAAAATTCAACAACGTAACCTAGTAACGACGACATAGAATAACATGATATTTCGTTTTGTTAGAACTGCACATTTGCTTAACTTTTTTCAATTACGATTACGTATTTATATTAATAATGACCGATAGAAGTTATTTTAAGATTTCATTTTACTGATAAACCATCCTAAACATAATAAACAATTTCTGAATTGAAGAACTGACGTCGCTACAATTTTGTGTCAATAAACCTTTTTTCTTTTTAAATACTAGAGACGTTACTCATAAAATCGAAATCTGACATCTAGAATCGAATGCATTGATTACTTGTGAATAAAAATCATCATAAATTAATAAATTCGATTGACAAATGTTTCAAATCCGTATCGATTAATACACTTTAATCGATGTTTTTAAGCAGGTTACCTCTCTTCGAAGATAAAATTGATAGACGTCAAATGTTGCCTATTAAATTGGCTCGACTATAAAATATAAATAAACAAATAGTTGCCATGGCAATAATTGGCATTTGCATACTGCAGTCTGCGGTCGCTGAGCGCCGCGGCCGCACGCTGCGCGTTGCGTCTGCAGGCAGCAGTGTTGCCGCGCTTGGAATCAATTTCATAGATGTTCATAGAAACAAGTGCTGTCGCTTGCAGTTTGCGGTCTGCGGCCCGTCTCGGACTTGTACCTTTATGTAGTAACTAATACTTAATCTGTGACCTTTATGGAGTGACGCCATGCTGCGCCACCCGCCCGCCGGCGCTCACTATTATGAACATATTATGAAGGTCTTAATTATTCTAGCACAGAGCAAGTAATATATTCTAGTTTAGGAAGATAAATGTTACAAAACAAATAATACTACGTTTTATTGGGTTATAAAATTTTATTTACAAATGTTGAGAAGGAAAGTAATTAATTTTTAAATTAATCATTTGTGCATGGATAGTATACAACGGATGCAAGTAAGGTAAACCGCTACAACCAGTAACACTAAGATTTATAAATATGTACTACTATAATTCTATAATGTTTATTTTTTATATTATATGTTGTCAATAATAAAATAATAATATAGGCAGAGCTAGGTCCCAAAGTAGCACTTACATAGCAGAATAAGGCAAAAGCCTTACATTCCATATTGTTCTATTCCTCACCAACGTACATCTGGTTCCGCAACAAGGCGCTTTATATTAAGACTTATACAAACATACCCTTACATTTATTGAAATGTCAGGCAAATATTTACCCTGCATATAATAAGAAATGTGTCCAAAAACTGTAAAATTGGTTCAAGAATAGGAATTTTCCGAATCTGTTTATTTTCTGCAATAAAATAACAACATTAGTTTTACGTGTAAAATAATAATAATTAAGTTGTATAAATATATTTTACTTCTAGAATGCTGCTAAGTATCCAATTAAAAAATAGGTTAAGATTTTAAATTACAAACAAATATTTCGTTATCTTGGTACAGGAATTAGATAAATTTGGTCCCATGATTGTTACTACACAATCTGTTTTAGTATTTAGGTATCATCATAGAGGAAGGATTTATAACTGGGTATCATACATCAATTAATAGATCATCAAATAGTGTTTAATTGGAAATAGTGCACATTAAATTGTTATCGTTAAAATTGTTAATTGTTATATATATAATATAATTTATTAATATATTTTTGTTGTTATTTTATTGCAAGGAAAATGCAAACATAATTTGTCGGTGGATATGAGTATATCAAAGAGATAGCTTAATGCTTTATGTAGTGGATCCATACAGATATCTGCATTTTTTAGAAAATATACGTACTACATATTTTTGTATCTAAATGTAAATACTAACGACTTTCTATTAAAATTAAAATTCATTGAGATTCCTATTTATCTATATTCGGATGGTGCATTTCATATAACAGGTACCTACGTAGATTGCACCAGTAGATGCAATGTTCTAAAATATTTTAGGTTTACAAATTTTTAGCCTTTGTTCAAAATAAGCGCAAGCGTGTTGCTGTCAATATTATACCAATATTATATTGGATGTGAAATAAAAATAATAACTTATACTCTACATAAATAGGGATTAGACAAAGATAAATATTATAATTTAAAAGTTTGACTTATGTTAAGCTCTGTTAAAATGAGAATAAATATCACAGCTCAATTCTAAGACTGAATACATAGGAAAAATAAGTCCTGAATAATCACTTGTAACCATTGAGAGAATATTACTACGTATGGAGGAGACACCACGAACAAAATCTGTGCGCCAAGCGCGGAAGAGGGGCGCATTTCTTTGCTCTAAGTTTTAAAAATTATTATCTAGTTAGGTACTTACCAATGAAAAGTTATTCTCTTGCACTTTTCCGTATTATTTGTATTATTTGTGCAATATCGTTACACACACGAAGCCATATTTGTTGCGTTTCACTTTAAAACAAATAAAAATGAGCGTGCAATTAAGCCATATGGCTTATGTTGAGCGGAACATAAGTGATGTAGGCGGTGTCGTCTCCATAATATGTATATCTCAATGCTTGTAACAAAATTAAAGTATACACACAAAAGACACTAAATATTAGCGCACTTGATTCGTAAACCTTTTATTTCTGTGCGTTTAGCCTTCAACTGTCTCTGGACTCTGTTTTAGGCCAGAAAAGCATTAATAAAATCATTGCTGATTGCCTAGATATATATTGAATCAACTAATTATTTAAAATATTTTATTGAAACTTCAAATCTATCTTAAAAATAATTAAGTAAGCGTAAGTATTGCGATAAATAGGTTCTAGTAGGACCATAATTAAAAACTAAATATACTCTTATTAGTTTATACGTATCGTATAGTGGTAAGTATTATATACATTTTTATAAGTACAGGCATCACTTAACAAAATTGATTATCTATACTTAAAATTATTGTAATACTTTGTCGTTGCACAATTTTATTTATAATAAACGCACTTCATGAGACTCATTATTAAAATTAACCAGGGAAAACACTTTCAATCTTTATTAACTAGAAGCACCTAACTAAAATTAACTGAGTGAATTGCTGTTTGTGCGAGTTTTAAAGAATGAGGAGCACTTAGTGTTTTCTCATACTTTAGTCCGGTAATCGTAAAGCGTCTCTCATACGTCAGGGCGAAGAAGATGGAGATCGACAGCGACGTCTCTTCTTTGAGGCCTGAGTAAGCGCGGCTGGTGAGCCGTCTGGACGGCGTCGCCCAGCAGGGCGGTGTCCTCGGCGAGCGAGTCCCCGGAGCCGTAGCCGCGCTCGTCGCCCGCGTCGCCCTCGCACCACGACGGCGAGCCCGAGCTGCCGGACCGCGTGCCGCCCGCCTCAGCTTCCGTCTCTACCTCTACGGAACAGCTGGCGCACACTTCTGAAATACGGCCCACTTTTAACTTTTATCGTCTTAAATTGTATATTACTGTTTATGTATTAATACATTCTGTAATGAGTATAGGTACGGTATTGGTGTAGCTTATGAAATATTTGTTAAGTCCGTAGGCAACTTCCATGGGCATATCAAAGAGACCCTCAAAGCCACTTTGTCACATGCTGTCAATTAATAATGTTCGACGACAATCCAACCAGTCTCAAGTATTCAATCAGTTGACAATCAATTTAGGTTGAGTTGTCGTTGAAAATGTAGGTATATTAATATTTCTCCCTGAAAATCAACAAGCTTAAAGCTTATGAAGTAAGAAAAAATTAAAATATAACATTTAAAACATATTCATTTTTATACTTAATAATAAGAATACAAAAAATAACTAGGTACCTACTATGAATAACTAATCAAAACATGCTGAAGTAATTCAAAAAAAGTAATTTGCTATTTTAAATAACACATAAACTAACACTGAAACTAAGCCTAGGCACGTTTTAAAATTATTTAAAATTAACCATAATAATTAGTGACTAAACAAAACAAGTTCTCTAACAACAAAAATATTTCACTTGAACTCATACTATTAAACACATGTTAAAGAGGTAAAAATTTTACAGTTTATCTAAATACAACATTTAATTGAATACATTCACGAGACAGGAACGAGTGGGAGGTAACAGAATGAAACTATTTAAAACGTTTTCACATTCCACACCGAAACGGGAAGGTTAAGGACTCACGCAGCCGCCGCGGGCCGACAAGAATGGGGCTGGCCCATGAAGTTGTCGGTCAGAGGGACGTCGACGACGAATAGTCTTCATAAGATGCTGGAATTTTTTTAACAATCTCAAAGTTATACCTTACCCAATTTCACGTTTATTCATACATCAAACGTGTGTGTAGCGTTTGTATAAATTTGGTTTCATATGTATGTAAACCTCATTAGTCGTGAAATAAACCTTGAGTTAGAAATTGACAAACATCAGGCAAGTTGTAGGTATATCACTTAGTTATTATCAAGGTTATTATATAACTATTGTTTATGAACGTTCCAATCGTTAGGTAAATGCTGAGTTACAAGTAGAAGAGTCCATAATATTATGTCACTGAAAATGTATCGCATAACTATATAAAATATGAAGGCTAGAATTGGGAATGCAAAGGGTAAACCCATCTTTTAAATAATAATTTAAATCCTGATAATGTGAAAATGATATAAAATATCTTCAATTTATCATTTAATCGGAGTGGAGTGGAGACGCCTGAGCATGCTCGGGCCGCGCGTGCTCAGGCGTCTCCACTTGATGACTTGAGCGGCTCGGCCAAATGAGCCGCTCATTCGCTTGAGCATGCTCAGATTCACAACTTCACAAATTTGAAGGGAAGTTCATTTAGAAACTGTAAATAGAGCTCCTCATTGTATTGCACAATGAGGACGTCTTTTCGAAAATCTACTATGAATAGGTACAAAATGTATGGGAAATAAAATGTATGGGAGCGTTTAATGTAACATTTTTGGATATTTCTCGTTTTATTTTT
This sequence comes from Colias croceus, assembly GCF_905220415.1. Taxonomy (NCBI): domain Eukaryota; kingdom Metazoa; phylum Arthropoda; class Insecta; order Lepidoptera; family Pieridae; genus Colias; species Colias croceus. The sequence continues at coordinate 7,742,028 of NC_059537.1, forward strand.
AAAAATTTATTATGGCCATTTTACTCAAAAGGTTTTAAGTATCTACTTTCGATATCAGTTTAAAGTTTTTTGATATTTGCAATAGTTACGGAATAATCGCTTGTGCACACTTAACGATTACACGCTGTTTATACTGGTTTTTTGTGAAATAATGGCTATAAGACTGCGACTGGACTGAAGATTGAGGATTCCTCACCTCAATCGCATTTCATACATTTCCAGTGTCATAATTATTAATTTATGCTATGAAAAATCGTTGTTTCATATTTTGACATATTTGTTACATAATAAAGCTCATTAGTTAGTTATATACAATGCAAAGTATAACATACCGTGACATAAATAGTAGCCACTTGCATGGGTGTAGTAACTATGGACTTGGGAAACATAAACTCAAAAATATGTATTTTAAAAGTGAAGAAAAATGTTGTCATCAATTTTGTATAATAAAAAAAAAAATATCAGTAGGTATGTAATAAATAATTCCCATACTATAATATTATAAATGCGAAAGTAACTCTGTCTGTCTGTCTGTTACTCAATCACGCCTGAACTACCTACTTTGCCAATTTGCATGAAATTTGGTATAGAGATATTTTGACACCCGAGAAAGGACATATAGGCTACTTTTTACCCCGGGAAAAAGGGCGAAGCTGCGGGTGGAAAGCTAGTAGGTGTGTAATAAATAATTAGATTATTATTTTTATAAAAAAAACTAGCTGCGTCCCACGGTTTCACCCGCGTACCTAAATGAGTTTTTTCTTTTAATGCTAATGTTCCTGTGGGAATATCAGTATTAAAAGTAGCCTCAGTTACTGCTTATTATATCAGCTATCCATCAGTAAAGTTGCGTTTAAAATCGGTCAAGCTGAAACAGACAGACAGACAAAAATAGTAAAAATTACTATTTTGTTATATGTAGGTACATTTATTGATCCAAAATTAATGAATTTAGTAAAAATTCATAGGGTTATTTTAATGTTATAAACAGACACTCCAATTTTATTATTGGCATAGATAAATTAAATTCAACAAAACATTACCTGAACTATCTGTGATGAGTCTTGGAGGGGTATCTTCCCGGTCTGGTACTACAATAACTACTTCATCATCTCTTGGAGATTCTCCATTTCTCGTAGAGGATGTTCTAAAAATATGTTATGAATCGTTAGCCTCGAGTAAGTATAATGTATTAAATAATGTGAATCATTGAAAAAAATCAATACTTATATATTAATTTAAATTTGTTGAGTAGGTACGTGTTGAAGGGATACACATTTGCAATATGCTGAGCGAAGCAAATTAACTTTAATATTTATTTGAGGTTATCTGTATAGGCTCTATATTAAAGAGTTTTTGCTTTTACACTAAATTGTGTGATTAATGTTTATATTTGTATTGTAATGTATACTATATTTATATCAGAAGTCTATCAGAGACTTAGGGGTTATTATGGACAAAAAATTGACGTTTGTTACTCATATTGATGCCGTAATTAAAAAGGCTTCAAAATCTTTGGGTTTTATTATTAGAAATTCCAAATCGTTCCAAAAAGCTGAAACCAAGATAATATTATATATTCATTATACATTCCGTATACTGGAGTACTGTGTTGTTGTGTGGAGACCTCACTATGCAGTGCACAGCCACAGAATAGAGCGAATTCAAAAGCGTTTTCTAGAACATCTTGCATTTTCGGTAGGAAAATCCAAGGAATTGAGAAGCTAGGTATAATCGTCTAACTCATTTCAAAATTAAAAACTTAGATAAAAGAAGAAACGCATTAGACTTAATGTATTTATTTAAAATTTTAAATGGTCATATTAACTGTTCGGCGTTGCTATCTAAATTCAAAATTAAAGTTCCTTTTAAATATCCCCGAACTCGTTAACCTTCTATCTCTCCCATTACGTAGGACTGTCCTTGGTTCCAGTTCTCCGATTCCTAGTCTCTGTAGAATTTACAATGAATTTGCTAAAGATCTAGATATGTTCTCCCTTAGGTTAAATAAATTTAAGTACCTTTGTCCATCACTTAGTTTAAGATTTTAGATGTATTTTTGGTTTCCTGTATAAAACCTTTTAAAATATATATATGTATGCATGTGGTGTTTACCTACCTTTAATTGTACACTTAGTTTTAAGATTAATTTTTTTATGTACTTGTTTATTTCGTGTAACAATTACTGGTAAACCTAATAATAAATAAATAAATAAATAAATAAATCAGGTAGGTAATTACGCAGCATATTCACACATAAGTATGACACGCTTTAAAAATATTGTACTATTTAAACGAAGAATATTATTTATGTTAAATAATCTTACTTGACGATCACTTTTTTGCGCATAAACCTCGTTCCTAAATCGGAGTATCCTCTATTCATCGGTCGCTTCAGTGCTATGGGAGGTGCTGATGTCGGAACAGGCGGTTCGAATGTTCTAGACAGTGGTGAATTCGGTTCAGAACATTGCTTTTCTGTGAGAGCTGGTCGTGATTTTTCATATATATCACCAGACGCACCACCCTTAGCATTACTATTTACTTCCGCACATATTCTTCTAGCAGTACGTCTATCTTCTTCATACAATTCTAATAAATGGTCCAATTTGCTTTCTATATCATCTACCTATAAGGTAAAAATTAACATTATATGTGGTAATAAGTTAATAAAAAACGTAAAGAAATGGGTTACTCACTTGTCTTTCTATTTTAACTACCCTGGACGCTAAGCTGATTTTAGATGCATAGACATCTTTCGCTTTTGAACCTTGTTTGCCGAGAATTTGATCTAACCTGTGTTTGTAAAACATTTTTATTTATTATTAACGATTCATTATAAAAATTTAATAAGATAAGATACAAGAAATTTAAAAGAAATACCCAGGTAAGTATATATGTACTTAATTAGGTATTAATTCCGAGAAAAGAAAAAAAGTAATAATCAGTTCGTAATTCATAAGTTTTTTATCATATAAATGTTAATGCAAACATTTATTTTTTGCAATATTTTCACATTACATCGCCACAAACTGCTTTTTAATTTAACACTCAGGATAGCGATCACTGAAGTGTGAGTATTCATTGTTGTTCACTGATGTGTATATTTTCATATGAAATATATTTGTTTCGAGTAATAAATGGCTATAATATAAAAGCAATAAATTTTCTAGGTACATACCTCCGATTCGTTATTATTTACAATTTACTCGCTGAAATATAATTGCATATTTGCAAATGTGAAAACATTGGCTTAATATACATGCCTAGTGATTCAATTATGCTATTAACTGCTTGTTTGTATTTGCTTACCAAAATACCTATTTTGCGAACACTAGAATGTATTCTAAATTTAATAACAATAACTAGCACTAGTTCTCATAAACTATAGAGGTAATTATAGTTACTGTAAGTTGCATTGTGGGCGTAATATTGTCTGTACTCTAAAGGAACTCATTCGAATACAAACAACAATTAAATACTTAAAAGTTTACAATGGCAGCATAATAAACACAATTTAGGAAAGTTATAATTGCTGACGAGTTAATTAATTCATACTCTTTTTTATCCATATCCAGACAATGTTTTCACATTTTGGGATATCTATTAAATAAAAACTTTAGCAGAATGAACATGCATTAATAAAAGGATTCACTTAGAAAATTTGATAATGCAGTGCAAGGTATCAAAATATATTATGTAGGATTAATTATATTCCGTTTAAGAAAATTGACATAACAAAATTTATAGGTAAATTAACATACAAAGGTTTAATGAAATTTACATACGGGAATTTAGAAGTTTTTTTTAAGTTTATTAATTTAACTGTTAGTTTATTTTTTATGATTTTTATGATTTACAATTAGTAAAAATAACAAGTGTGTGTATCATCGTACATGGAGAGTTATAACAAGAACTGGCTGATGAGCACTTGAGCTATGAATGAAGCGGCGGCGGGCGGCGAGTGCCAAGGGCCTCTCTGTGCGCGTTTTCCTACTCCCTTAAAAATACAACCCCATTGTATCTCAGCTCACCTGTATTGTAGGTTCTTGGTTCGGTTAAGGAGATCGGCGTGTCCAGAGGAGTACTGTTCAATAACGTCTTTGACGTCGTAGGGTTTCAAAGCTTCTCTAAATCTCTTGCGTGCGACAAAATACTTGAGCTATGCGGAAATAAAACATCTTCATGGCAAATTTTGTTGTTGCAATAGGATTATATTTAATTTAAGTATCCTACTTCACATTCATTTACACGTTCATGTCTTCATTTTTTGATGGTACCTATGTGATCTCGTAAACTGCAACGGCTTAATTCCTTCTTCCGTTGTACTAGATCTTATTTATGTGGTACTTAGATACATACTTCCAATTATAAACAATGAAGAAAAAAAAATTGAACTAAGAAAGTATGATATTTATGTAATTTATGTTCAGGTTTGTGATGTAGGTTAGTGCGTGGGTACCTATATTTGGAACTTGTTAGGAATGGGCATCATTTGGGTTATATATAAGTAACTGTTAATATTTAAAACATGTAGTTATGTGGTCAGTCATGCTAAGTTAAATTGTATGTATATAAGGGATTGATTGATATTATAAAATGTTCATATTCTACCTGTGACTGATGAGACAGTTGTAAATATCAACCGATTTGGGTGAAGTTACTGAAAATATCCCTCATAAAATTCGTGATAATGTAAAATTTTAAATCCTTTTATGTTTCATCATTTCATGTTCTCTTCATTTTATGGAGGAAATTATCAGTGCCTTCAGATTTCCTGCATTGGAAGGTATGAAGAACGAGCATAACAAACTACATGGGTATTTTTGACTAGCTTTTATAAATAGGCATTCTGGCTACATAAATATTGAGTTTGTATTTACTATTGGACAGTCCAGACAATAGAGAGATAAAAATAAAGGTATAGAGGTAGGTAATCATAGAGTATAAAAGAAATCGATGTGCGAAGGCATAAGTTTAGAGGAAGGAAGTCTAGCCAATGGATTTATCATCGCTTTGCATTTGCTCAGACAATACATACCAAGATAAAGAAAATTTGAAATATGTAATAAAAGCTTAAATTGTCTGCACGCATGCAATGCGTTGGAAAGCCTACTGAGTAGTACCTAGTCTGGACGTTTTTCACTCGGCTCAGCAGATCCACGTGTCCCGCGGAATATTGTTCTATTACGTCCTTTACGTCGTACGGTTTTAATGCTTCTTTAAATTTACGCCGAGCCACAAAATACTTCATCTGTCAGAAGTTCACAAGATATAACTCAAGTTTCTAAAGGAAATATTAAAATGAATCTATAAGTCAGGAAAGGTTCGCACACCTATCATGTTAGTTTAAAGAATACTATACCTAATGTTTTTAAATAATAAATTCGTATTTATTTAACCAAAACTGGGTTAGAGTACACAAATAAAATAAAATGTATCGCCTTTAAATATGTAATTTATTACTAATACGTTAAAATTGTAGACTGTTTTCTTTGCAGTAATATCTATAAAACATCTGGCGCACAGCGGGGCGGCGCGGCGATCTAATAGAATCAGTTACGAGCTTGGCAACACGGTGGTTTCAGTGAAGTGGCGATTTTAAAGGTATCATTTATTGAAGCATCCAAAAGAAACTCGAAAGACGAAAATCGAAAGAGGGCGTAGGTTATGTAGTAAGTTTGGACACGGTAAACATTGTTTAACAATTCAAGACGCTCTTTGATTAGGTTCTGCGCTTTGCTCTTTCCTCCATCTTATAAATATTGTATAGGTTCAGTAACTCGAAAAGTTTCTATTTGATTTTGCAACACACCTAAATACTCGTATTTGATTGAAAAGACTTTTGTGTAGGTAGTGTGTATTTGTAGTTTCAAAGGAGTAAAATCAAACCAGTTGAAAAATAAAATTACCTAGGTACATTTTCTGTAAATATTTTGATTAAATTTTTGCTATCGTTATTTGGAAAGCGGCCTATTTAATATTCTTGAAAGAAACGTACCTTTCTTATAAAACGAATGGCGGCCTTATGTCTGGGAGTTAATGTCACGCAGCGCGGCTCATCATCTTCGTCTGCATCAAAGGAAAACAAATTAAGCTTTAATTTGATCATAGAAATTAGCGGAATCAGCCTGAAACACACTCTTAAATTATTATCTATGTACATTAGTATGCAATTAATTTGGAAGAAAAATCTATATTTTATAATAATTATATTTGCTCTTTTCAAATTCGACTAATTAATGTAAAAAATTAAAAAATAAACCGACCAATAGCTGCACTGCTGCTATAGGTAACTTTTTTTACTGGATTACGTTGATTTTCCGAAAATATTACTCCGCTCTGGTTTATTGTATTATGTAGGTATTAGGCATCGAAACTTATGAAGATCTCTGCAATTACTTTTCATCTTCATTCGTATATGTACAATAACTAAATTTACTAAAAAATGACAATTTGTGCATTTTATTGGTGGTTTTTAAAATAAATCTGGGACTGACCACTTTCTTAAATTTTTCTACTTGACGCTTCTTTTCTTTCTTCTTTTTTAAATATTTTATCGAATACGATAACCTTTATCGTATTTAGGATGAATACATTTTTTTAAATATCGGTATAATTTATATTTTAGACGATTGGATAAGGAAGCGCTATTTCTGGATTATAAAATAACTCCGGAATTCGGATTAAGACGTTTATAATTACAAGATTCAAGCGATCACCACCGCCCATGAACATTTTCAAATGATGTTCAATAATGTTCAGAAATGCGTTGTCCGCTTCCAAGTTCGAACAATGGACTGACAAAGGACAAAAGAAGGGACCTCTGGCTCCCCAACTCATCGCACGAAACACAGTAGCATTCATATGCTACTATTTCACGATCTTCTTTGGTTGTATGGTAGGTAGCCTCCCTGGTGTGAGCTGGCCCAATGCGTGCTGAAGCGAGCTCATATTTTTATTAGGCTAACTAGGTATATCTATCATGGTTCATGAGATACAGCCTGATGACAGACGGACATATAGATAGACAGACAACGAAGTCTTATAGAGTTCTTTACCCTTTGTATATGGAATATTAAAAAGCAGATAGGTTAGGTAGGTTGTATGTACAATATTTCGACAAAAACATTTAAAATTAATAACGTAGGCCTTGATCTATTGCCGAGAAATTTTTAATTAAACATGAACTTAAAATTTAGAAATCAAATATATGGTAAGTACTATATTTTATTTTAATATTGGATGATTTCAACAGTTTATTTTTATACCTAATTTCATTTTGACAATATTGTGTCTATAAGTTCCTACGTATAATATAATATGCACATAACAAAATCAAAACGTAATTTACCTGAACATCTTTGCACAAAAATACAGTAAAATATACCTCACATGACCTAGTATAATAAAATATATAGTCTACTTTCGAAATTGAAGCTTAATCATTTATCGGTTTAAGCCTAGTTTAAGTATGTACGTACGTACCTTCCACCCACATTATCTACGTACTCATAATTGCGTCACACGGTCCAAACATACCTATAGCTACTGTTCACACAATGCATTTCCATAATTCTTTTAAAGCGATAAAGCTTTTGTGAAATTTACACGGGCATGCATTTTTTTAGTTTTATCACAGATAATATAGTTAATACTATAAGTTAGATATTAATACAATCATATTTATACATTGTATTATTTTATCTTTATAACTTTGAAGCCTAGTCTGGTAAAACATAGACCAGAAGCATATTTATTACCTATTTATTATTTATCTTACCTATATTATCTACATTTTTTTTGTTTTATTCCTATTCATATATATGTATCATTGAATTTAATTTGGAAGCCAGGAACCATAGGCTGATGAAGACTGGATAAGACAAAGGAGTTAGTAGTTATTTTAGGCTCCTGAGATCTTACCATCGGATTTCTTGGAAAACGCCGTCTCGGCCACCGAATCCTCGCTGAAGGATGGCTTGTGTCGATTGCACCCTGAGCGGCCATTCGTTGCCCCTGCCAACCCATATATACAGGCTCACTTCAACACACGATCCTCTTCACTGTATATCCACTATCCAGCTTAATTTTATTTCATTATTCTATTACTAATGTGTTACAGTTTTACCTACTTGAGTTATTTAGAATTGGGCATTCTGATCTCATGTGTTTTTGTAATCATATAATTTTCTACACAGATTATTTTTTAATTAGTATAAAAATCTAAGAAATATTGTTTTTTATGTTTTTGTTTTACGAAACGAATATTTTTGTCATTGGTATTTTTTCTTGACTGCTGTATCCACACAATGGTGGGCCATAGTGTTATTTTTAAATACTTTTACAATTTTTTTACTGCATATACCTAGTAAATTCATCCTTTGCATATTCACAATATGTAATAGGAGGCTAAAATTATTAAGTGACTTCTTTAATACTGCATAAAAAGACTACCTAAATAATGAGGTCAATGCAGTGGTTGTTAATGTCTAAGCAAACTATCGATCCATTTGTTATCTCTTTCTTTCTCAGGTGATAGTGTTATTGCTGGAAAAAGGTTATTATTGAATTGTTAGGTTAAATAAATATCGAATCAGAAATAAAAATATTCTTTTTTTATTTCTATGTTAATTACTGGCTATTTTTAGTCAATGAATGTTTGTTTCACATGATGTATTTAATTTGTTTGTAAGAACCAATTTGATAATTAAATTTTTAATGCTACGAGAAATATATTATTGAGTAATTTATGTGTACATTTTAGGAGTTCTTAACGTCCATATTGCACATAAATGTGTCTATACGACCAAGATTTATAGATGTAGCCTGCCAAAGCTATCAAACTATTAATTTAAAGTAAACGTATCTCACGATGCTGTCACGGTGATTGGTTATACTGTGGTTATATGAAGTCTATTTTGAATGTTTACTAACAGTTGAAATTAAAATTAAAATAATATTAATTAACTTTACTCACATTTTCGACGTAGGTACCGGTAAAATAATGAGAATTAAAGAATATTCATTATATACAGTTCCAATTGATTATTATTTTCTAAAAATAATTAGATAATCTGAATATATAAAGTTAGTATGTATCAGTAAAGGGATAGTAATTTTCAAAACGGTAGGTTTGAAAACTTGAGGAAATCTTCGTGTAAAGTCTTTCCGCACTGCGGTCGGTGATTATCGGTGCATTTTTTTCAGGATTATATTATATATACACTGCCAAATTCTGCCTTCTTAAGGTAGTAACGTATTTTTTGTAAGTATTAAATAATTAGTAGCTATCACTACTTGTATTATAATCTTGTACTAAAACTAGTATGTAAATAAAGCTCGGCTGATTTATTTAAGCTGATAATTTTTTCATGCTTATCTATTCATAAATATTATATTAGAAAAGTTCCTATAAGCTGATATAAACTACAATGAATATACTTAGGTATGTAAGTATGAAATCAATGTTTAAAATACCTATTAACTGTTACTGTAATATAATATACCCGTCCCAATTTTGAAATGTATTTGCAATATGATAAGTAAACTTTTTTAGTGATAATAATATATTCGATATGATATCACAAGTTCTATATGCCTATGTTTCCTGATAAAGTAACGGACCAATTTAACTCATTGCAATATATATCCTCATGATAAAATTTATTCCTTTGAACCTATAATATGTTTGTACCCATCGCACTCTTTAAATACCTAGTATAGGTACCTAATCCACGTTGCTTTTATACTTAATTAATAACAACTAACGTACTCAGCTTTTCACAAGATTTTTGAAGCTTACCTATTTATCTTTTGATTTTGTAGATAATTTAAAATAATTACATGTATTCAAATTGTATTCCTAGAGTTCTACCTGGCATGCAGAAATAAATGCAAAGCGGTGTATTGTTATTTCATAGCTTTATTAAATGAAAGCTCCAAATCAAGCCATTCCAAAAGGTATGCTTATTGGATTTTCTTTATTAAATAATCAGGAAACTCATTGTGTGAACCGCGTCGTTTGATCAAATGACTTACGAAGACATCATTTCAGTACTGGTTTTGGTTCCTATAGGACTACATGAGCAATAAACGCTATAGCAATATTTTTGAATGCTTTTGTTTTTCAAATTATTATAAGTATGAAGCTTCTGATTGCAGTATCAGTAAGGTAATTCGAAGCGATATCGTATCTACGCGGGTGCAGGTTATTCCAAAAAGTGAAAAAAAAAGATAGAAGTACAAAGTAATTAGAATATCAGCAACTGTGTTTCGAGCTAAGAGATGCAGCCATCATAGCCGGATTTTGGATATCCTATCCGGTATCAATGGTGCTACGGCCCTTACGAATTTATTTGTGTATACACATTGTCAAAAATACTAAATAAGGATAATAAGAAACGCAGCTTTCTCGACTTTTAACTTCATGCCATAGTGCCATCTAAAAGATGAAGAACGGAACCTTGAAAGCAGCTTTTCCAACAATGAAGTAGACAACACGCACGGTCCCCGCCTGATGTGCGATTATCTATGAAACAGGGCACGTCATGTCATCCTCCACTTTATCAGAATAAAGATATTGTATAAAATGTAATTTTCGTGTACCTGTATCACACTTACAAAAGTAAGAGTTTTATTTTCTTGATCGTGGGTAGTTTTTGTTGTGGCACTATGTACGAGTATGGCGCTTAGTTGGAGTTTGTCTTGTATTAAGTCTTCCTGTTTACGATCATGGCAATGGTTATTAGGATGTGCAGTTTATAAATACTTTTGATGATAATGTAAAAGACTCACGTAAAAAAAGATAAAGAAAAAGTAATTTTAGATACAATATGTTCAAGTTTACGATCCTGTAATTAAAACGATTTGAGCTGTGGTCTGATTAAAATATTATTATAGAACTGCATGCTGAATTCTCAGTAAATTTAGTAAAAATTTTATCCATTAGAAGTATTAAACGAATTACTTAGAAAATGTGCGATTGCGAATGTTGAAGTTTATGAACAATAATTTGTGGAGTTTTTATTTTGGAAAAAAAGGTTGGTTATTGTGGTCGTATTTCTCAAGAAATAAGGTGCGTGAATTCTACAGGTAAGTATTGTTATCGAGAAAAGGTATTTTGATTTATAATAATTCAATAGTAATTGAATATGCTTACCGAGGTTTTCAGCACTAGCGTTGACATCGTACCGATGGACTACTGGTTTTGAATGCGGTGCAGGGGAATGTAGGGACGTGCTTTTATGACGTCGTATTGTCGGCAATCGCGACACAAAGGAAGCGTTGTTCTTGAAAGATGCACTCATAACCCGGCTGTCAAACATAGACTTGGTTAGTTCAGACATGAATATCGCGAATTTCTTCACTTTTAGTTTGATACAATTTTATTTCTTAATAGGGTTTAATACTCGAGATAGAGCGATAGATTTTTAGGGATAATAACATAATTAAAAGTTATTTAATTCATAATAAAAAATACGACTACCTTATTTGTGGACTGGGTAGTGGTATCTGATGAATTTTCCAGGTGGCTACACTCATTGAGTGTTCATCCGCCGCGTAGCACCTCCACAGCGCCTGTATGAGCGTGGCAGCTGGTTGACGTCGCCTGATCATGTGTTTCTGTCTTTGCTGTTGCTGCACTTTCAGAGCAAAACCAGATCCTAGTATTCCCTATGGATAAAATTTTATCACATTTGCCATGTTAACGTGGAATTTCTTCTCTTTCATGGTTTAAAATGTTACACAAACTTGTAAATACTCACAGCTGGAAGAGCGAAGAACGATATCCCTAATAAAGCACAGAATGAAGCTATGAGTTTCCCCTGCCAAGTCTGCGGTACCATGTCGCCATACCCAACTGTGCACAGCGTGATCTATGGATATATAGATACATTGTGAATACTTTAAATTGCTGAGCATTTCATTTTAAATAATCGGATTTGATTCCCAAAGCCGCTCGGGTATTGAGCGTTTATAAAGTTCAACTGTTTATTCATAGGGTCTAGAGCGCTATAAAACTTAATCCGCTTTAAAATCTGAATCGATTTACTTAGACAATTCTTCTTCGTTTATCAAGATTTCTGCCAAATACACTCACAATTATAAAAATGTCTAATATTAGTCATTTTATCTACATAAAATTAAACATTCACTGTATCTATCATCATCAAGCGCATTACAGAACGAGATATTTTTTATGAAGGTTTATATTATCTTAATAAAATTTTATTTACGACGAGAAAATAGCTCAAACTGATTTAAACATGATCATTTGAATTTAGAATGTTGTGATAGGAAAAGACGAGTAAACTATGAAATGAACATAAATAATTTGATTATAGTTTTGTTACTTGGAGTATATAGTGGTATATAGTTAGGGAGATTATAGGAATTGCAAATATATTCCAAAAATAATTATTTTTCTGCACTTTTTTTAAAGAAACAAAGCAATACTTACAACACCCCACCACAATGCTTCTGCAAAATTTTTAAATTTTGTATCAGCAACATCTTTTTCTGCTAAATAAACTAAAAACGATGCGAAAATAAGGCCGAGGAATCCAATGTATAACGTCGTTATCAATTCCTGTAACAATATAACATATTTAATCCATATAGGTACTTCGTTTATTTTTATATGCATTATACATACGTATAATAATTTGAAATTGAAATACATTGATTGAATAAATCGAATATGAATAAATGTGTCTAAAGGTCTCATTTTATACTCAGCAATTTTTCAACCCTAGATGTCGTGTGGGAGTATAATACATATTAAAACGATATCTTCATTACCAAATGTAACATAATATGTTTTAATAATATCATCGTATCTCATGCAGGTTTGCTAGCTGCTTTTGGACTTACGTAAGTATTCCTAACTAATACTTTACATTAGCAAGATTTATTGCTACCTTCTTCCTTGTAGATGTTCTGAATATAGCTTTTGTGTTTTTTATAGGTATTTCATAGGTAAGAAAAAGTTATTATGCGACTGTTTTTATTAATTAGAGCTTTTTGTTTAAGTACATTTAAATCTCACAAAAAATATGAGGAAGATATCTGTGGGAAGATATGAAATGATGTTAGTGTCTAGATCTGTATTAAGTCGAATAACGCAGTACTGTCTCCATAGCTGAAAGTATTGTAATGCTCTTATATTTTTCTACAACGACGCAGTGCAATTTTCTTCCATTCATAGAAATGTATCAACCAGACAATAGTTTTTGTGTTCACTTACCAACCACGGCCACGCTAGATATACAAAGTTTTATAACTATCAAAAGATTTCTATTTTAGTTCACAAGAGTTATTTTTCTCTCATAGAGTTATAACTTTAATCTTAGTAGATATCTGTGTATTTTAAGATTTCCTGTTTTATTTAATTGGAACAAATAAATATTATATTTTAAGCGGATGTTTGAATTTAAATTGTACACCGACTCTTGATTAATTTGAACAATTCATAATGAAGTTCAGCTCGATTTTATTAGATAGGTATGACTATAGGATGTCCTCGTGAATAATGTACCTATATCATTAGATATTATATTATGTAAACATACGTGGTTATGTATATTATTATATTTACAAAAAAGTTCGATTATCAAACCTAGATATCGATAAGAGTTCAAAAACAATATAACATGATTAATAAGAATATTCGAATATATATCTTTGTTTGTTATCTTAAGATGGCACAAATATTAATGATGAATTAATTGCGGGGAAAACAGGAGCAGATATTTATAAAAATAATATAAAACTTAAGTTAAGGGACTTATTATAATCTGCAATATCCGAAATTCTTCAGAAGAAATTTTCGTAGTCGCTTTTGTGCGAAGCGAGTAAACAGCTAAATAGATTCGTTTTAGAGTAAAGGAACAAACAATTATGGTTGATGGAAGCTGAATGGACGAATAGGATATTTCTACCACATTACACAAGTTGAACGTAACAAAAGATTTACAAAAACGACTCGCTCGAATCATTTCTATGGAGGACAGACAGGCCGAACAAAGAACGCTGATTTAGCATAGAATTTTATTTTAAAAGGTTTTCCCTAAAATAAAGTAAAATTTGTTTTGTAGAAAACAACCTTTAACGTTAAAATGAGCTGTTGCTGCTTGTTTAGTGCTTTAAATGACAATTATTTCAAAACAAAAACTATTCCAAAATAATGTAAGATTATGATAATTCAGTCACAAATAGACTTAAATGGACAGCTTTTTGGTACAGTTGACCAAGGGTAATTTGTAATATCGAGAGGCCTGATCTGGCCTGATATCTGATGGATACAAAAAAATCGAACGGGAACTATACTACTGATAATTGATTACCCACTTCCTTGCCCGCAGTGCCGTAAGAATAATTGATCAGTAAAACAGATGTGCATCGGCTACAGCTACGGTACACACAGTTCACACAGTCACCACTACATACTATTATTGCCTACTAAATATTTCTATAATATATCTTTTTAATATACGACTCAAAATGTAAATATTAAGAACACGCCCATCTTTTGTTACAATACTTTATCGTGATATTTGTATGATCTATACTTACTCGTATTTTCACGCGTTAAGTATTGATTAGAGTTTGAATACTGTAGAGTTGAGTGACACTCGATGTTTGTCCTATTTAAATGCAAATGATTATTTGTTCATAAAGAAAATAAATAAAATAAAGACTGACGGATTTTAAACGCGATAAATTAATTATATGTATTATTGACTTTTTGAATGCTTCAGCGAACGTGGTCATTGGTCACACATAGACAGAATAATCTATCTACATATATCCATTAAAAAGTCTTTAAACTTTTACCTAATTAATACTCGTATAAATCAAACAAGAAAATATTAAGAAAGATTATTATAAAAAAAGAAACAAACAAAGTCAATGTCTATTTATATAAGCTTTGCATCGAGAATGTATTACCGACTTGATATTGAGACGTTTATTTTTCTATGTATCTAAATATAAACCGGTGAAGGAAATTACAATCAGTTCCGATACGACTACTTGTCATGATTCTTTGTCGAATAGGTCACTTTGATTAGGTATTCCATTCTTGGTGATGTCATATATCTTACTGAATTATGTATCATGTAGGATAATTATGGCTTTTATATCTGCTTCTTGATTTAGATATTTAATTGCTTTGACGAAACTCTCAATAATGCTCATATTATTCATTTTTAACGCTCATACTTTATCTTCTTATAACTCCCAAATATACGCACAAATATTTATAACAATAAATCATTCTACAACTAGTATCTGTTTTAAATTAACCACGCAAAGTAATTAGGTTACGTCAATTTATAGAACAAAAATTGTACTTTACAAACAATTTCATCACCCTCAGTTTACATTGTGTTTAATAATATTATTAACACCGATGAATATTTCAGCAATGTCGTTTGTATTATCAACCTCAATTTATGAGATGAAATAAGAACTTAGAACAAAGACGAAATACAATGTTTCCAGGAATCGAAAGCTCTGCTGCTTAAGCTTATAACAGCTGTTAACTAAGGTTACTTTAATTATATATAGAAATTGAAAATCGAGGATCCGTGACTCGCCTCGTTTCACGTGTGCTAGACGTCCTAAAAATAATTGATCAACAAAACAAACTGTCGGACAAGATAAATGTTCTTAATGTTCTATTTTGATGTTTATAAGCTTTACTCCTTTTAATTTTCCAGTAATTTAAAATAACATTTTTTTATTATTTAATATACCTACCTATGTATAAATCAACGTCGACATCATGCAACTTCAAAACAATTTTCGGCAGTGATCTTACGTTTATATGGCATGGTGCCATGCAAAGTTGCAACAGTTGATCCCGTCGCTCTACCGTCTGATACCAAAAACATTTTCTATTGTTTAATGCTCTACACAGAGTTGCATATCTTGCGAAATTCACGTATTTTTTTTATCTTTGAAATAGCTAATACACCTTACCGTTGTTTTAATTTTGTATATAAACATGTTGCGTTAATTAATCAAATATAAAAATAATTAGATATCTTTAATTATATTGCCTTTTTTGATTTCGTGAAAATATATTATGTGAATCACCTGTCTATGTGCATATACAACAGAGCCGAGAAGTTTCCAGGTGCCACCCCGTCTGTCCATGCGGACCATCCTCAGGATTTGGAAGAATCGCAGGCCGCGCAACGCTGATGCTGCAAAAACTTGGCCCGAGGAACCCATTCCCAGTACCACCATCGAGGCTATTATTGTGGTTACATCTAAAAATAATTCGCTGTTTACTATAGGGGCACTAGACGTTATAAAATTAATTAATAGAAATGTGCGTGAATAGATGATTTATTATTCGTAGAGAAATTATATGTATAGCTCAAGAGTTAAGAGTTAAGGTACTCTCTCTTTGCTTTTATTTTTGTATAAAAATGGTATCTAAATAATTTACAAATAATAGCAGGTACACGATTAAAAGCACTACTATACAAATATGCACTAGCAAAAGTGAAAGTAAAGTTTTATTTATCTTTTGCAATACACTTTTGTATTTCAAAGTTCGGTGGATGGGTCGTTTTGATGGCTCAGGCTCAACAATCAGCATAGACGATGTTATTCATTCGAGCCTTTACTAAGGTAAAAGCGCCCGTTATTTTAGCGCTGTTCGGTATTCTATACAGGTATACCAAACGATCTGATAATTAATTTGAACATCCTAGGTTACTACCAATCGTCAGAGAGTCGATTTTATTTTTAACATACCTACCAGAGATATAATACTTTTCTAAATACTAAATACAATTATACTTTATAAATTTAGTTAAAAACAGAAAGTCGTTTTACTTTGATTTTGATATAGCTTCTATACAAAAAGACGCACATTGTTATTCAACAATAAATCTTATGTCACTCTCATATTCTCTTCTAAGTTTTATTACTGGGCCCTTGACTGGGCCATAAACTTTTTTGACAATAGGTAGTAATTTGTAAATTGAAAATAATTATAGTAGTTTTGTAATTATAATTATGTTCTTCTATTATGAAAATAAAACCATAATCCATAACATATTGCCATTGGAAAATTTTTGCCTTCCTGTAATATTTATTTTTTTATCTTGAAAGCACTTCAAAGCAAAGCAACCTGAATGAATGGCTTACGACGTAAGTAAATAATTAGCAAAAGTATACAGTTTCAATCTTATTCTTATTTTGACGTAACTATACCTTATTTACATTTATATATTGTTACATGTACCTAATTACTAATGATATATATTTATTAGTAAACTTTACGTCGTACAAAAAACGTTTTAAGAAAGTTTACAACCGCATGGAATATTTTATAGACATTAGAGCAAACTGATAATAAAGTATTTTATTTTACTTACTAATACTAATAACTCTTGCAGCGATTGGAAACATTAATGTAATCAATACATTAAGTGTGAAAGGAAAACCAGTTCGCAAAAAATATTATCTCCCAGATGCATAGATTATGTACCTACATTACTCCCATCTTTTACAGAAGTATCTATTATATCACGAGATTGTTTGAAAAGAAGTCTGCTGATTCATACTATGTATTTACTTAAAAGTTTAACAAATTCTAGTCGTGTATTTAGTGTATAGAATTGATGCAGGGCTAAAAAATGTACTATAATATTGTTATCGTTTTTTAAAACAATATTCCTTTGTTAATTAAGACATTTTGGGTTATTTTTTTTTGAAAATAATAAAATTGCTACGAACAGGTAATAAATTATAATATCTACAGTAGTCCGGATAGTGATATTTTTATTAACTTCGCCTTCTTATCGTAACGTATGTAAATGTTCAGAATATGGTAATATAAGGTTTTGTTTTGTGTCGGATAAATTTGCATAAACAAGTATATTGTTTTGGAACGTATGTTGCTTATAGATATTCAGATTAGTTTCAGTCTGCGGCCAATCTAATTCTCACGTAGAAATAGACAATATAATTAGTTATTTGATTTTCAGGCATTTAATCATTTCTTTGAATGACTGACCTTTCATAAGTTGTAGGCAATACCACAAGCAATTTAATTAAAAAAAATAACAATATAAAGCCAAAGGCTTTATAGGTCAAAGTTGAAGTATAATATCGCAAGGCAACATTATTAAACCCAAGTGGGCGAGTCGTGCAGCTATGTTTGTCAGTTACGGCACGGCATAGTCTCAGGACGGGAGGGAGCGAGTCCCTCGAGAATTGTGTAGCGGTTGCACGAAATTTAAATTACGAGTACAAAAGACAATTTTGTATAATAACCAACAGAAATATGTAGGTAGAGTGTGTTTGCGATATATTAATTACGTAGGATTTGTAAGCTAAGCGTTTGAAATATTGTGTAGGACCTAGGACTAGATACCTATTATCACACGTAAATTTGAATATGTATTAAGTATCTAACATTTCTTACATTAATATTTGAAAATAGAATAATTTAGAATATATAAAGTCATATAATAATTTTAAAGAAAGTCTTACCTATTATACAGAAGGGCCGCCTCAAAAATTTGAGGCGACCCATCAATCCCTGATACCGAGAGCGACATCCTGAAGACCATAACCTACCAAAAAAAAACATAAATAAATTACAAAAAGGCACGTTAACAACGTTAAAAATATACGCAATGCAGAAATCAGAATATGTCATAATTAAATATTACACAGGACTTAAACATCGAGTAAACTAATTCTATATTAACTTTTAGTAATTCTATTTTTGGATCGTACTTAGGCAACTTGTTGACCAACTTGGTTACGAAAATAGTTCAGTAAATGTTCGCTTATTAACAAGTCTCCCTGTGGATTTCGATCTACTTGTAATGTACCTACAACACTAAAGATTCTTGGTATAAGTACATTGAATGTATAATTAGATGTTTGCTTTTGGTGCGGAAGGTGTTGACTTCTTCAACTAACATCGTTACATAAACATTACAAGGTATACAGGCGCTTCATAGTTTCTAACAGATTTTTTCTCAATAAAAATCAACTCACTGTAATAGGTATTATTTAAAAAAATGTATTCTTATATTCGATTGCAAAGCTATATAGTACATTAATTGAAATTAATAAAATGTTAACTTTTTTAATTCGCTTTTATTCATTATTTAGTTCATTGAATCATGTTATGAAAACGAGTATGAGTTTGTTTAGAGTCATGTTAATGACTTTAATTTGTCACCTATAGCTAGGATGTTAGTTTTCCTTCATAATTTAAAAAATTAAATATGAATTAAAAAAAAATGTATCCATAAAATAACGTAATGCTCTTTATTAATTTACAATTTTCATTTAGAGTATCGGAATCTATAAATTTATATTCCCAATCATCGCGAACTCCTGAATATCTCTATCTCTCTATTTTTAATTGTTTTAATCATTACCGATTATAAATGACTCTAGAAATACCTACATGCATATTGCACTATAATCGTATTATTATTTACCTTAAACAAAATTCTATAGCGAACCACACAACAACTACAGCCTCCATATAGAGCAGTACGATACCAGCCTTTGCTTCGTATTCTTCTATTGTTGAGAAAACTGACAGCGATAAACACATGAACACCATCAAGAACCTGTTAAGAAAAGTTATTATAGTTTGAAATTAAATTAAGATGTCGAAGGGCTCTACAGAAATGGCAGCGGAGCGGGCTCGAGTATTCAAACTTATTTCTGCTTCTCTTATCGACAAATAGGAAAACTTTGATGCAGGCGCCAAAACTAATAATAAGATTCATACAACGTGGAAAGAAATGTTTTATGTATATATTTTATTCTTCACTGCGAAGAATTTTAAATATAAACTTGAGGCTTGTATTCGCTTAGTACCTATTAAGCTCGTATGTAGCCGAAATTGCTCAATTATTGTTCTTTGTAAAACAAATTGTGTGGTCAGTTTGGTTATTTTATAGCTTTCGACGTATATGATTGTAAACCAGGCAATGTGAAACATTGGCATAGGCCTCTGGCATACCTACAGGCTTATATTTTTTTATTAATAAAATTCATAAATACGCATTGCGACATTGCTGTTGTGTACAGTGTAGAATAATTTACAAGAATGTTTTACAAAACAGGCGCTTATACAAACTGTTGACTTATTTATTAAAATATTGTCTTACTTATTAAATGGAAACACAAACTAAGGTTGCGGTTTCTCTTGCAAATTAATTAATACACTTACACAATCATATGATAAAGGACGGCCTTGAAACCCCTGGGCCGTTCGAGGAAATTGTAGAACTTGGATTGAAAGCGTCGGCAACACGCGTCGCGTCGCGTGGCGCGGTAACTGATGGGCTTGCCGAGTAGCGACATCCGCGGCGTCGCCAGCCGGTCGCCGCCACGCTTACACTCACTGCAACCAAGGGCTTACCTAAAGCTATACCTAGAAAAGGCATCTTGATGGGTCAGGATCTTGATCCCTAAAAGTATTTGGCGCAATCATATGCGTTATGATCTTATTTTAGAAATTTAACAAAGTATAATATTTATAGTTTAGTAAACAATATAATATTACCTACGCATTATTGAAATGCAGGATTTAACACGTCTAAAAGAATCTCGTTATCGCTAATACCAAAACATTTTAGACGTAGCTAAGCGCGTACAGCTCTAATTATATTTTGAAACTGTTTTTGCAATTTGTAATATGGGTACGGATAAAAATACCCTGTTTGGATGGCTCTAGCCTCTATGTCAACTTGTTTAATAGGCCAAATATACCTATTTAGTAATAATGCTTTTGGAGATTGAACTATCGGATTAAATATACCTAAATTCTACAGTAGGTACATGAAACTAATAGTAAAAACACATTTTTTAAAGTAATGTCATCAGTATGAAATTATAAAGTAATGATTGTTATTTAAGAGTGGCTGTGAGTAAATATAAACATTTAGGTAATATTTTTAATTGCAAATTGCATGAAAGAAGTGACTATAAATATAAAATTAATGTGCAAGTATGCAATTCATTTTTAAGCGTGTACATGATTTCATTCGCCTATGCCAATATGACTTATTTTAAAAGTCTGAGCTAGCTTTGTTTCAGGTGCTGTATTTAAGAAAAATAAGTGATTGGAGTTTCATTAACGTAGGTAGATGCTGGTAGCAAGTAATGTTATAAATTCTCTCCATTTGACTAGTTCTGTCGTTATTTTTCGGCAATTATTATACCTACGTTCTACTGTGGTTCTACATTCCAATCGTGCGAATATTTATTATAACTTTGATTTATTTTCATTATGAAGGTATTATATACCGACATTCTTTTCCTAAGTATCACAATAAGTACCTACTTATGCGTAAAGCAATTAGCAAAATATTATTAAATAGTGACGTGTAGATACCTAATAGCTAAGCCTAATAGCTATTTGCAAGCCATCAGAATATTCGTCATATTACGTAATAATAGTAATCATCTGAGAATACCAAGCCTCGATAGGTATTAGGTAGGCCGCGAATGATAACATCCATACTAATATTATAAATGCGAAAGTAACTCTGTCTGTCTGTCTGTTACTCAATCACGCCTTAACTACAGAACCAATTTGTATGAAATTCGGTATAGAGATATTTTGATACCCGAGAAAGGACATAGGATAGGTTTTATCCGGAAATCCTACGGGAACGGGAACTATGCGGGTTTTTATTTCACTGCGCGGGCGATGCCACGGGTGGAAAGCTAGTTTAAAATAAAATTTAATACCTATTATATCTGTCCAAATCTATTCTGCAAATTATAATCGTATCTAGTTTGTCGTAGATAGATTGTAGAGGCACTTTTTATTGACTAACTTTCTTCTTCGTTGATGGTCCGTCTAATTGTCTGGATTGAATAATTATACTAATCACAAAACGAACTATCTTATATAGAGTGCTTACGACAGCAATCGTAAGGTGATATAACTTCTGTCTAACATAAAACAGAAGTGACTATTAAATCCAAATCCAAACTTCATACGAAAAATAATATTCACTTGACTAAAATTGATTTTTCATCACTATATTTATACTTAATATCTACAATTAAAAAAAGGAAATATCAGTCATAGCGTCGCTTCATAGATAGGTAAGGTAGGTATATAAGCTTTTACGACCTGAAAAACATTGACATTTGTTCTTGTTACTTTTTCCTCAGTTGTTTTGGTGCTCGTGTTCTGCCATTTAACGGTGTGTTCATGTCGGTTCGTTGAAAAACTTTGTCTCTCATTCATGTTTTGTTATTTGACCAATTGTTTGTTATAGCTCAATAAAACGTGAATATATTTGAGAGAACATGAAGGGTAATATGAAGAGTAGATAGTAACATGAGTGGATCTTGATAATAGCAAATAGCTAGTAAACAAAATAATTTGTTATTTTTAACATGACCTCAATATGTACATTGTACAATATACACTATAACTCACAATTATTGGGAAAAGCTCTCAGGTGCTTTAATAGACAGTTAATTGCAGCTGTATTATTGTGCTTTTTATTTATTACTAGCTGTGCCCCGCGGTTTCCTGAAATGAGCGCGTTCAAATAAACAAACAAACTCTTCAGCTTTATCACTAGAGATTTAACGAAGTATAAGTTGTGGTACCTTCTAATTCTTATACATAAGTCTTAAGTACATCTCTTTATATTAATAAAATGGTTTTAGAACTAAAAAAAATTTTGCTAATTTAAATGGCAAGATATAAAGGCAGGAAAGGACCTAATTATAAATTATTATCGTTTACAGAATATTTGAATTATCTATATAAGTACATATATTTAAATAAGCTTAAGTATGCATTTTGTACCTACATTAAATCAATTATTTTAAAATAAAATATATACGAAAAAAATAATTTTGATTGAAAAATTCTGCTTTACATAATATAACCTTAAATTTGCTTGGTATTTTCTAGCTCTTATTTAATTAGGCTTCGTTAATCCTGTACAATTTACCTTCAAGGAGAGGAGCTTTATGAAATTAAAGCTCGTTTGGTTCGTGGGCAACAACTTAACGCAGAAATCTATGTTTGAAATACTAACTACTTTTAAAAATTATCACGCTAAAAGAAATCGTCTCATTTTAATGCTACCGTTAAAATATTTTCATAGCAAAGTACATACTTCTTTGCGACTAACTCATGTAGGTCAGGTGTCATTGAAGATTATTCAGAGAAGCAAATCTTTTTTTGGTTGGTTAGTCTACTTTTATGCTCAAGTTACGTTGTTTTATTTGTTAACTAACGTCACTCTTTTTAGCTTTTGTCGGACACCACCACTTACCACTTAAAAAGATTTCTAGACACTCACGTTCTTTGATATTTACGTAATTTTATAATAGGATTGCGTAAGCTTGTTATAAAATTGCAACTGTTATTTTATTATTATTTAAATGAAGTTTGTTTGTGTTGACGAAGAAGTTTGTTTGGAATTTAATATTGAAGAGTGAATGCGTATAAAATGCATTTAAACATTATTAGAAGAGAAAGTTTTAAATCTAAAATATTCATAATATAGGTACCTATGCAACCCAAGTAGATCGTTAGAAGCGATACAATCGCGATCGTGACGTTGACGGCAGGAAAGTCAGTAGGTATACATCAAATATTTGCAGCGCAGGTGTGTCTGGTGTTTAACTTATAAAACTTTGTGGTTGTCTGAAAAGTGGCGAGGCGCCATCGAGGCGCGCTGAAAGGCGGGAAATCTCGTCAAGTGAAACAATAATATGCAAACAAATCAATTCGAGACAGCTGAATTTGCTGCCAAGCGTATCAAGCAACATACATTGAAAAGCTTTATTGATACATTTCACGAGAATACAAACGCATATTTTAGAACGCAGCCGTACTGTCAAAGCGTAGGTAGAATACTAAAAGATTGCTTTATTATAATGTGGTTCATACTATAAATATTCAATTATATTTATTTTAATGTAAAGATTGTAGTAATTTAAACGTTGCTACTATACTATACATCGATATCTTAAATCGTTGCTCTTTCCTTTGCCTAAAGTGGTAAAGAAATAATGGAGTTAAGTACCTAGGTCATTAATTATGGGGATAAAAATATACATTTTGTAAATGAACCACAAATATTAAAGTGTTAAATCTATCACTATTGACTTTTAATTGATTCAACCATGGAGCAAGATGGTAAAAGGAGATTACAAGATTCAACAGAAAAGATTTTTGAATTCGCTTTTCTGCTCTTCATGAGTCAGAAAGAATTGTTTGGAATTCCATTTTGCTTTGAGTACCTAAAACTTAAGCATATCAACAAAAATCAGACGATCGTGCGATATCTACAATAGGTAGTATTAAAAACTAAATACTATGTGGATTTGTGCAGTGTTGATTCATGCAGTGACAATCATTTCAGAATAGGAAGGAGATCATGATAAAAATATGTTGAAATCATTTGAATATTTTTATATCTAGGATGTTTAATTCATTATTCGAAGTGCTGGGTTCAATTTTATTCGTGTTTCGCAGACCTAATTTTTTAATCTGAATTTTTTGTATTCATGTAAGCTTTTACAAGTGTTTATTACATATAGTCATTCATATAAACTTATATATACTATAAGTCACATTTTTTAAACCACCATTAATTTGAAATGATGGATAAGAAACTCGATAGACTCTCTAGATAAAACCACTGGACATATACATTTGTCCAGACCATTTACAATTTTAACTTTTGCAATATTACATAAACTGTATTTTGTATCATCACTACATAGTATAAAACAAAGTCTCTTTCTCTGTCCCTATGTCTCTTTTAAATCTTTAAAACTACGCAACGGATTGTGATGCGGTTTTTTTTAATAGATAGACTGATTCAAGAGGAACGTTTTGGCATATAATTTATTAGGTTTTAGACAAAGCGGGCGAAGCCGCGGGTGGTAAGCTAGTATTATCTGAGAATTTTCTGTCATGCGAGACAAAGCTTAACTTTGTTATTTACCTATTCGCAGAACAAGTCCATTGTTTATTTAAAGATGATTTAGGGTAACAACATGATCGTAGCGTAAAATTAGGTTCTCAAACTCAAGTTTCCCCTGATGTCACCTTGAATTATTCTCACGTCTATGAATATATATAACGAATTCAAGTGAGTTAATTTCCTTGACGCGATATTAAATATCGCGGAGCTGCTATGTAATATTTTGAATAATATCCCCAAAATTTCGCCTCGTTAATAATTATGTTACCTACAATTTTGTTTTATATCATGTTTATAAAATATTTTAGTAATTATAATTGTAGAATACAGTTTGTTCTTCACTTAATATTATCTACATATTCTCTTGGTTCTCAAAAATATAAAATAAACCATATTTGATTTATTTTAAAACTGATTTGATTTATACACCATTAATTGTTGTAAGAACAGTTACTGCACTCCTTCTAGGATATTATTATAGGATTTATCTCTTGCTCTGCTTGGTATTGAAATAATAACTTAAAAATTGGAAAACTAACTTATGCGATGTCTACCTACCGGGGTAGATCGTAGAGCACCTGAGAGCAACCTCAATTATTAATCTAAGTCTATTTTATTTTATTCAATACTTTGGTCAGGTTTCATATATTTTTATACAGGATAACAGGTTTGGGTACCTAGTTTATTTTTGTGTGAGTGTACAAAAGGCGACCTCATAAACCTACTTATACCTTATAGACTTATAATAAGATATCTATATTTCTTCCAGGCAACCTCAAATGGAAAGCCATATATATATAGTGCTCCAAATATACAGGGAGTCCCACCGTCGGTATGAGTTCAATGGAGGTTATAGTTATGCATACGCTGAGTAAAAATTTGGCGTAATTTTGTTGTTTATGTATTTTTTACGTGATTTGTGTATGCAAGACTACAATGCCCTTCGCGCTTAGTATACCGATAGTGGTACACCCTGTATACCTAGTTACGTACATTTCCTAGGAATTGTATGTACATTCCCATAATATAGTATAAGGGTATGTAGGTACCCTAAAAAGCAAACGAAACGAATGTCTAAAATGAAACGAAAATTCTGCATTTTCTGATAAATTTTACGTACCTACCAATGTACGTAGATGACGTAGGTATTAAAAATGCTATTCAAATGTTATTTTTTTTCTTGAAACTAAACATTAACTTTTTGTATGAGGGGATGAGAATCTACATCAAAAACGGTAGACTATAGAAAATTATGTGTCCTAAAATCATTCAACTGCGAAACTTTTTTCATTTGTTATTGTTATAATGGGTGATTCCTACCAAGTCAATAACCGTGACATAATTACTTATTTTTCATTTAATCAAAGTCCTAATGGGTCTTCCGACGTTGATCATTTGTCAAGAAGCTAAAAGATTTAAATTATCGTTTTTGTGTTTTATAACAAGTAAAAATAAAACTTAAAGTAATTAATAACTAATTTCTCTAAGAATTGCCTTTTTCTGAAAATTAAACTATAAATGTAAAAAAAATATAAAATGTATTTCATGAAGGTTTTCAGATAATCGAAAAAAATAAAACATGTTTGTGTGGAGGAAGAGAAGAAAAGATGTACTTAGGTTTTTATTTTATTGAAAGCAAAAATTTGTTTGGGATTTTTATTATAATATACTTAACTAATATTCTTCGTATAATCATTGTTGTTGTTTATGTTTTCTTTCATCATCAAAATTATAAGGTAGTCTAGGAAAAGGGGGAAGTTCTATTTACAAAGAGATAGTATTCATATAGTTTTTCTTGCAGGAAGAATTTATTTAGGTAGAAAATTTAGTAAAGCTACACTCTACAATGGTGCAAAATTTTTACAAAATAAGATAAGGAAGGATAGATTAAAGAGATCCTTTCGTAGAAGTTCTGTGTTAAAGTCAATAAAAATTATATGTAGGAACATTAATATAAGGATTCGGGTTGGGGAACTATTTAAACCTAAATATTAATAATTCTACTCAGTTAAGTTTTAAGAAATTGTTAATTCCTTAAATAAACTACAAAAATTCATAAAAAATATGTATAAATTGTTAAATAAATTTTCTACGCTTGACTACTTAATCATAATAATAATACTGCAATATATTACCTATGACGAATAGCATCTTCATGTACCCGAACACGCCTTGTCGATTTCATTCTCACCTAAACATTTTGTGCCAATAAATATTAGGTAGGTAGGTAGGACAAATGTATAGGATAGGAACGCAAGAAAAATCCAGATTATTCGCCACTAACTATATCCCTTTCAGTTAAAAAAAAAATGCAGAGGCAAATTTTTTGAAAACGTTTAAGTAGTCTTATTTCTATAAAATAAAAATATTATTGTAATAAACTATTTTACTTCTTAACTGGTAAAAAAACATATAAAATTTATAGTTTAAAAAAAAATTAATATTTATTTGTAAGAAGTTGTAACTTTCAAGACCTTACGAATATGTAGGTATTGTTTTTATTGTTTGTGTAAGTATCGCAACTTAGCATGGTTGCGGCGGCGCAGTATGTTTAGCGATCGTGCCTAATTTAAGTATGTAATCAAATGCGAAAAAATCTGTTGAACCCAACACGGCCTACTACGCTTAATGGTAAACTATCGATCCAGATCGTCGAAGGGCACACGGAGCGACATTTACTGATCATTGTTAGCAAATTACCCACTAAGTAATTACTTATTATACACGAGGCTAACAGTGCATATACAAAAGGCATGCGATTCAATTTATCATTCATCCTATCCAGCGAAAACGTAACAACAAACTGACATAAACATTGTCGTGAAAAATCGAAACAGTTGTAACTTACATACCTTAAATTTCACAGCCAATCTAAACAACTGAAAACTGACATCCATAAATATTTACATTCCTCGATGTAGAGGTGAAAGGCGTAATCGCGTACGTTATGGGAGAGAGGGCGAACTCGTAGCGGTCGGTTTCGATGCGGCGCAGCGCGGGTGCGGCGGTCGCGCGGCGCGGTGCGAGCGGCCCCGGGGCGCCGGCATAATAGCCGCCGGAGAGGGCGGCAAGTGGCAGGCGCCGCGAGATCGGAGCTCGAGCTGCGGACGCCGGTCGCCGACTGCCGAGCCGCGAGCGAGTGCGAGTGACGCCATGCCGTACGCCACCGTCGCCCGCCGCGCGCCACCGCCCGCCCATCGTACACGTATCCCGCCCTCGCTCACCCGTTTTACTGCTTTTAATTGCTAACCATCTCTTACAATTCAGGTCATCTTGCCTTGTGTTGAATTCCTTCCGTAACAAAAAATTCGTTGCAATTTGAATATTCAATATGGCCTCTGTTTCAATTTACCTTAGAATGATATGTACATAAAAATTTACTACGGAATTTCTTTGTGTTTATTGGATTGAATGCGGAGCAAGGGTGGCTATATAGCATTTAGGGTGCAAGTTCATTTTTGCGCTTTGAAATTAAAATGAACGCTTTGTTTGCTTTGTTAGATAATAGAAATTAAATGGTTACAACAGTATTTATTTGCGTTAAACTTCAAATTAAAAAAAGAGTCTAAGAGGGAGAATTCAATGACGTCTCTTAGTGTATGTTTGTGAGCTTTAAATCGGCCAGTTGTTCTAATTGTAATATAAACTGTATGAGCATGATTTTAACATTGATTAATTATATATTAATCATTCAATAACAGCCGCGACACAGCACGCATACGATTTGATGGTCATCATTAATCTATGTCCTACTTTTTGTAAGGGTTCTGTTGGTTAATCTATAAAGCTCCATGTAAACTTTTGTCTTTTGATAAAATATGGTGTTTATTGTATTCGTCCTTATATATCAAAACATATATTATAGGCAAGTGTTTTACGTGAAATAAATATATTTTCTGATTTAACACGTTGTAAAGATCTTTTCTCATACAGATCAATATCCTTATCCTTATATCGTTAACAAAAATAATTCCCCAAATGAGATTTTTATATTAATGCGCACAGCGCAATGTATCCATTTAAAAGACCTAGGCATTTTTGATATCCGATAGCGATGGCAAGAAGTTTCTACATTAATATGGCGAAATCGCATTAGTTACACTATTTATGGGTCAAGAACTTATGGATCGATTTTCATGTTTGTGTTTTTTTCAATTTACTGGATTCTTATTATTCTGAATATAATAATAAATAATATATATATTTACGTTACAGACTCAGTGCATGAATAACTATAGGTAAGTACTTACGTTTGATCTAAGTACAAATAATAGATTTTCATAATAGATTTTGTTTTTGTGAAGTTATCGAACCATATTTTACTTATTTAAGACAGTAAAAGGCCTTTGATATCTATCTACGATTTATACATTAGGTATATGTAAGTATATCATCAAAAAATAAGACACTGTATCGTGGCGGAGCTTACACTAGATAAGCCTTTTCAGGATATTTTGTTATCGCTCTGTCGGGTTTTTCGCAAAGATAACAACGGTCAAGTAGGTTGTGCTAAGAATAGAAATAAATATATAATATAATATATGCTCAAGTGAAAAGGGCTTTTGAGACAAACGTATTATCTTTTTTGTTTCTTAAATGTAAGCTGTACAAATTGTACAGAAGTAAATACAGTGTTTATAATAATTAATAATCTATAAAATAAAAATGAATCAATTTAAAAAATGTGCTGGTAAGCGCAAAACTCGAAAACAGCTAAACCGATTTCGTTAATTATTTTTATAATATTCCTTGAAGTGCGTGGTCAGTTCTTATGGAGAGAAAACGTAAACATGTACCACGGGCGAAGCCGGGGCGGACCGCTAGTAATTTATAAATTATTCGTTAAAAAAGTACTTTTTTAATGATAATACATATTTTTGAGATTAACTACACAGTCGACCAAAATTTAATATAATTTTAGAAACAATAACCAATTTTCGTTGATAGAAATTAAGAATAACCTATTATACAACTTTATTTTCTTAGAACTAAAATGTTTGTTTTTTGCAAGAAATGTAATAAAAAAAAAAGAATAATTTTATTTTTACAAAACACTGCAAGGCGTAAGCTTTTCGCCCGTAGCGTCGCGTAGCAAGGATAAAGAAACTGCGTAGAGCTTTTGCGTAGAGTTTCCATTTTTATTAACGTAGGTAACTGCAAGCAATTATATATTTCTGTATTCTGCATATTAGAGAATATTTGAAATATTTTTGCATGCTACTTATAAAAAAAAGATACGAGAAAATATAAGAGGTTGGTTTCGATTCAACCAAAAAAATACAATCTGTGTTAACTAAAAAGTTAACATGTTTCACGTTACTTGCAGGACTAAGTTTCACAATATCCACACAGATATTGTTTTTTAATACGGATAAATAAAGTTTTAAATGAATTCCGTATCTATGGATGTTTGCGTCAAAACGTTAATAATAGATAAAGCGCGTCTTTTTTTTTGTCATTTCACTTTTATTATAATATTTATTTCTTCATTTAATCTCTCTATCATCTACTTATTATTTTTTACCATATAATCGGCACATATAAAAAGGTGTTGCCTATTGGTTGGTACCTATTGCCGAAATGTAGGATAGATCATAGTCTGTTAGACTCAAGACAAGGTTTTTATACTTACAAAACAATTAAACATTTTGAAAAGAATGGTTCATTGGCTCCTAACTACTGTGACAATTTTTTCGGTGTCGAGTGGATAAAAATCTTATATTCTTGCATACATCATAATATAAAGTATTGAAAAGCAAGAGTGAAATATTTTGGTACTCACCGGGGACAGCGGGATAGACACGTTGAAAACGGGACAATCCCACCTAACTCCCGAACGTATTGTCACATTGAAAACTCGTACCAAAATGCCCTGAATAATCAATCAGTTAACACATTTTGTTCAAGGCAAGATTTTTTGTGTACGAAGTTCCTTTTCGTGCGGTACACTGGCTACGGCTAGGCGATCGTTATGAAAAATAGTCCTATCATTCCTTCACTTTATCATTGAACTCCTAAATATTGTTAATTTAATTAATTATACCTCCTATATGCAATGGAAATGCAAGGAAGAAAATTAATGAGGGGAAATCTTTAAACTGTTTCACCTTTTTATAAAGTCTAGAAATAAGAAAGAAATACTGTTTTTTAAACTAAGTATAAAGGCGTTAGTACACCTACGCATTCGTATGCGGCA
Organism: Colias croceus; assembly: GCF_905220415.1. Classification (NCBI taxonomy): domain Eukaryota; kingdom Metazoa; phylum Arthropoda; class Insecta; order Lepidoptera; family Pieridae; genus Colias; species Colias croceus. Next base: position 7,773,198 of record NC_059537.1, read on the forward strand.
GCGAGTCTCTGCGGAACTACTGCGTAGCGAAATATCTGCGGAGCGTTAGTACACAGCAATGTTTTCGCAACTTTTTCGCAATGATATGCCATTGTAATTTTCTCCATGTTTGTAGTTTTCTCCATGCTACCACTTTTTTGTACGTATTTTTATAATCTGCGTCTAAGATCTGCGTGTCCAATTGCGTATAAATAATACGGGATAATCTAGAATAGAATGCAAAAATAATTCAGTATTTTCAGCATCCATAGGCATCCATAGCGCGAAAATCTGTCCTCACCGACAGAACGCGAGCTGACGCTTTGCGATGCCATACTTCACTATAGTTGCGTCCTTGTCAGTATTGTTTCGCAAGGACCTGCGAAATGGCCGTAACCTACCCTTAGCCTACACCAAGCCTACACCTTATCAAACCTATCATTTACGGATCACAATAATTAATTATTAAAATTTTAGACTCCGTTGTAGATTTTAGAAAAGCTATACTTTTTTGTGCTTTTTTCAAATTATTTAGTTTATATCACAGGTTCATAATATTATGTGTATCGTGGTGATGTGGTGTACACAAGGGTGTACATGGGTGTACATCGTGAAATCCACAGGTGAAATCAATGACCATAAATTGGCTTTCTGTAATCTACTATACCAAAGAGAAGTATATAATCTATTGATAATCTATTATCACACTGTCATTTCCAAATGACGTTTAAAATTCTCAGAATGTCAATTGTCAATAATATGTGAATTCTGATTGCGTTTTTTTTTTGTGCTTCGGCTTTAATAAACAATGTTTACTCAATGAGATTTTTAAATTTAATTGTTAAATTAGAATAAAGTTACCACAATGGACCAAAGTAATAGATCAAGAAGGACTGATTTAGATGTGGCTAGTTTTCAAAGTGGAGAACCAGGCTTTGATAGAGCACGTATGAGAAGACAATCTGGAGGTTTTGTAGATTTAGGAAATGAATCACAATATGGTACAGGTGGACATCAAGCTTCAGGGGCAAACGAGATATTTGCAGACGTGCAGGTACTAGCACGTTAATAGTAAAAATATTGTTTCTTGGTATGACATCATCTTTCTTTAAATTTATCTTTTTAGGGAGATGTGCCGTGGTGGAAATCTAATTTCTTCATTTCCCAGCCAGTGCTCTTTGGAACATGGGATGGGGTATTTACGTCATGTCTTATAAATATTTTTGGAGTTATTGTTTTCTTGAGGTCCGGCTGGATGGTCGGACAAGCTGGTTTAATCAATGCTATATTAATAGTAATTTTTACAGGTAGATAATATTTCTCTTACCACATTATCTAGACTTAAGTTCATGACACATGTCTCAGTAAATATACTTTTAAATTTCAGTTTTTGTAGCTTTGATCTCAGTATTGTCTGCTGTGGGAATTTGTGAAAGATGCAGAATTGAAAGTGGTGGTGTGTACTTTTTGCTGGCTCATACACTGGGATCCAGAATGGGTGGTGCATTGGGAATGATTTATTGTTTTGGGCAAGTATGTATCATAAAGACTAAATTAAATATCATATTATATTAGAACTAGCTGCTCCGCGCGGTTTCACCCCCGTGGCTCCACTCCTGTTGCCCGTAGTGTGATAAAATATAGCCTATAACCTTCCTCGATAAATGGGGTATCTAACACCGAAAGAATTTTTCAAATCAGACCAGTAGTTCCCGAGATTAGTGCGTTCAAACAAACAAACAAACAAACTCTTCAGCTTTATAATATTAGTATATAGATAATATTATGAAAGTCATGTTTATACAAATTGTGATACAAATATTTAAAATACATACTTAATAATATAACTCAATAAATAAACAGCAAGACAACTGATTAAACATTTAGTCAATCTATTACAAGTGATATAACTAACCGTTCAATAAAATAACTTTTTATCTATATTCATCAGTAAGTTTGTCATAAAGTGAAATATTTCCAGGCTGTAGGATGTGCTTTAAATGTGTTTGGTTTTGGGGAATCAATGGCGAGTCTGGTTGGCACAGACAACACTTGGGCAGCCCGTGGGTTTGCTGTTTCAGCAGTTCTATTATTAGGTACAATCAATGTTGCTGGAGTCAAATGGGTTATCAAATTGCAATTTGTACTACTGCTGATTATTTTAGTAGCAGCATTGGACTTTTTTGTGGGTTCATTTACTACTGTTCCAAGTAAGTATAAAAATAATCCATATTACTAGAGACTTGGTATTAATTATATTTATTTTTTACACATTTAATTGTTTATATACATAAGTGGCTGATGACTGTTTATCCAATAAAACAAATTGTTTATAGTGCAGACTGCAGAATAACTTTTTATCTTTAAATAAAATACATTTAATATCTATTTTTATTTTTAGATGTTGAATTTAAAGGATGGCTTGGTGGAACAATAGCCAATAACACATGGGCAGACTACCAGGATGGATACACATGGTTTAAATGTTTTGGTGTATTTTTCCCCACTATAACTGGTATACTAGCAGGTATTAACATGAGTGGCGATCTGAGAAATCCTTCCTTAAATATACCTAATGGATCATTAGCTGCCATCAGTACTGGGTATTTTGCATAACCTTGTATGATATTATATTTTTACATTTATGTAGTTTATATTCTTATTTTAAATATTTTTGCAGGACTTTTCTGTATCTTATGTTTGTCATAACATTGGCAGCAACCGTAACAAGGGAGGCTTTGCTTACAAATTTCTCTATAACAGCTGACATGTCTGCAGTCAAAATTCTACTGCTCGCTGGTTTATATGTCAGTTCTATGAGTTCCTGTCTGGGCGCTATGTATGGAACACCAAGAGTATTACAAAGTATTAGTATTGAAAAAGTCATACCTGGTTTAGACGCCTTAGGACATGGGGTATGTTCTGAGATATGTTACATATTTTTGTTCATTTTTATAAGAGTTACTCATGGCTAATTCCGAAATTGCAGCGAGGGCCTAATAAAGTGCCCATTTACTCCATGATCGTAGTAGCAGTAGTGACCGTTACATTCATCATCATTGGCGACATCAATAAACTTGCACCAATTGTTACCATGCCCTTCCTGATCACATATGCTAGTATTGATTATTCTTACTTTGCTCTCGCTCAAACATTTGATTTACAACACAGACGTGAAATGAGGTATGATTTTGTTTTATGTTTTGTTCATATTTTATATTTTGTTTATGTAGCTGTTGTTCACCAGTCATGTATGCATGCAATATTATAATAAATCTACATGCTTGTAAAGAATATATTAATTTCTTGAATAAAAATTACAAGATGCCAGTTTTAGGATAAATTGTGTAACTTTTAACTTTCTCATTTATAATACAAACTGTGTTAATAATTTTTTATTAAAACGAAATATTTTATCGATCTTTATCTTCAATAGCTTATTGGGCATAAATAAAAAGGTAAGTCGTAATCAACATATTTATTAACTAAATTATTCTATGGATCCAGATTTCAGGGTCATTCACAAAGGGACACCCAGGTTTATGGCGCAACTGGAAGTGATTTGGATTTATTGTTTCCTGAAAGAATCCGCCATAAAACAGTTGGCGTAAGTTCTTCAAATCAATCTTTAATAATAAGAAATAGCAATAAAATTTTCTTTAATATGCTACAATACTGATTATTTGTAATATTTATTTTTAATTTTATGTAGGATTTCACGCCTTCACCGACTGATTCCGCAATCATGAATGGACGTGCGTCAAATGGCGATGTGCGTCCTGCTGTAAATGTGCATTCGAAAAATAAAAACTGGTATTCCCACTTGTGTAATAGGTGGTTATCTCTTGCTGGTGTAAGTATACACATTATGTTGATGAAGTGAATGTTTTTAGTACCTATTTATTGTTTTATAAATTGTATTGTTTTTTCGCATTTCAATTTTCTATTGTGTTATTTTTCGGAATTGATAAGTCTGCGACGCTGTAATCAAATAAAATAAATCCGCTTATAACTTAGACATAGACTTAACAGTAGTCAACATGGCTAAAAAAGGTACTGGTAAGTTTTAATAGTGGGAGTAATTCATAACTGTTTTTCAGGTGGCAATAAAATTGCTATTGATGTTGTTAGTGCACTGGATGTATGCTCTCGGTTGTTTGTTAATATTATGGCTGCTATGGCTCTACATTGGTGCGGCTAATCCCGCCGTGAAACCTGGTCGTGCATCCGAATTCCACTTTTTCCATTGGTTGAAGATATCGTTCTTGCAAGCTATCGGGTAATTTATTTTATAACTTTTGATCTTATATAAAAACTTCATTAATTAAAGTATGTTTGTATGCATTGAATAATTAATATCGATTTCAAGACATTATCATGTTACTAGAATAGAATAACGTCATTAACAATAAATAATATCATAATAATTAGTGAACTGATCAGTCTAATTACTTTAGTTAATTGCAAGATACATCATAATTAAGTTGTTAGGTCTCTAGGAAATTTAGAAAAGAAAAATAAATTTTTAGCTATGATAATTTTGTGCTAGTTCTGTTATTTCCCATAATGGGTATTATGTATTAGGTAAAATAGGTTATAAAAATAATATTTTGTGTTATTTTAGGAAACGCCCATTAGAATATGAGCAACTGGTAGTCACTCCAGTGCATGCTGACGTGTCTATGGAACAAGAAAGACTGAATGACGATAATGAAGACTTCGCGTCTCGCAGACGCTACCACCAATCCACGGCTCTGCAGACACACCTCGTTAGTGTTGATAGTTAAATATACACTATCTCTTATATTAGGATTAAGGAAACGAAAACGATGTGCATTAATCTAAAATTGTTGTGATAAATTTTGTGAATTGAAATGTGCAGGAAATGTGTGGCAATAAGTGACAACGATTCATTACCAATTGTTTTAGAAACTTAATTTTAAAAAATATGTCTGCCTTTCATTCCATTTATAATAATTTGACCAATTAGATAATAATAAAATGGTCCAATTGTATTATGATTGGAAATTATGTAGGCATTCCAAATTCAAATTCATTATTATTTAAAATTGGGTTACAAAGAGGTTTATTTTTTCTAACGAGATATTTATTATTCTCTCCATCTACTAAAGGCTCCGGTTTTGGCCAAATAGCTCACTAATAGCACTGAATGTATTATTTTGTGTTAATATAAAGAGTATGGACCATGACTAATCTATAAGAAATGTTCATTACCTATTGCTTATTTACTGGATATCCGCGGACTGTAATTACAGTGTCGCTGCAAGCTGATAAGCATTTGCCAAAAGCTAGAATTAGGTACCTACCTAACATAATTTACTCATATCCATTATTATGATACACCTTTATTCATATTTTTACTTCCTGCATTCTTGACTTTTACTTTCAAGTTATTATGTTTATTCAAGTGAAGATCCAATAATAATAATAAAAAAATCATTAAAATCCATTTAGCCGTTCTTGAGTTATAAGTGGTCTAACACATTTTTTTAACATTTTATCTAGGCAATAACATAATATCATTTACTGAAATCTTTATTTTTGTGTCCATGATGATAATATGTTTTATTTATTTATTGCAATAACATAAAAAATGCTAATTAGTTTTGTTATTATATTTTATCGTTTTAATTTTGTTATAACTGTAATGACCTTATGGTATAGTATTCGTAATAATTCTATCAGTGATCTCGAGTTATATTCTAAACAATCCTAAACGTTGTAATGATCACATATCACTAGTTAATTTAATTGGAACTTTCATATTACTTGGAATATCCGCATTTCTTAATTGGTTTTAATTAAATACATACCTATTTTGCTAATTATATATTGACATGCATATAAAATCTATTAGTTAGGCTTAACATAATAATATTATGTACGTGAAGTTTACTATGCATGCTAGGTATGAATGTTTTTGCAATGCAGTGTAATAATTTATTTTATAATATTATTAATAATTTAAGAACGCTTGTAAATATTATACTCAATTTTACTATTTTTATAATAATATTAAATTAATGGAAACTTATTCATTCTACTTTTTTCCCCTATATATAAATCCTCATATAGCCACTATAGTTAATTTACCTATATTGTTTATTAGTTACAAATAATTTTATTGTTCATTTCCATACCAAGCATTTTTATGGCGGATAGTGTGACCACCTCCCTCGGCTTCGCGGTGCAATGGGCCTCGCGCCTCACAGCCGACAATAAATTTGAAATTAAAAATCTTTGTATTAAAAATCCAAAAGCATTCATAGGGTTTTACTTTGATATATTATGTACCTAATCTTCTATAATATAAAAATGAATCGCAAAATGTGTTGGTAAGCACATAACTCGAGAACGGCTGAACCGATTTCGTTATTCTTTTTTTATAACAATCCTTGAAGTACGAGGATGGTTCTTATGTAGAGAAAACGTAAATATGTACCACGGGCGAAGCCGGGGCGGACTGCTAGTATATTATAATAATCTCAATTCGTACAAAATGTCATACTTCTAACGCCCCCCTTCTTATGGGGGTCCTGAGTAAAGAGAATAGCTTAATATTTTCTAACCACATACACAATTTCTAATTCTTTTAATGTAATATTCTTGGTAATATTATAAGCCATATTTTTCGTATTTTTCATTACTTATTTTTAAAAGTAAAAGTACCTAGCGTATCATAGTGCAGAAATGTTTGAGGAACCGGAACCATAGCTAACCATAGACTATCACAAAGCTAAAAAGTGTGTCAAATTTATACAGATACTTGACAGTTGACACATGATTCTAAAGTTCTTACTTCTTGGTTTTATTACATGGTTCGTCCATCAAAAAGCAGCGAATATTTTGTGATATAAAAATATTCAATTGTAAGGACGCTTCGCTTGTTTACTGATAATTAAGTGAATGTTTATTTGTATACATATTGAACTTCAAAACTATAGCTAGTACAGTGTTCTCTGAGGTACAAACACATAAATCAAAATAGTTACTGTTGTCAACATAGCAACTGCAGCTTCACACTTTTTACGTGTGAATTTGGATTTTAATACCATGTGGATTGGACTCGACTTATAAATAATTTTTGACGAAATATTTTACAATGGCAGATGATTTAAGGAACTATAAATTGCAGTTGCAACAGGTAAAGTTATTGTTAATAATTGCCATTTTCCTATTATGAACATTAAATCAATGTTGTTTCAAATAATATTTTAGGTAGAAGCTGCTTTATTGACTGATCCAGAAAACGAAGAACTTTTGAAGCTTAAAGCGGATTTGGAAGAAGTAATTGAGTTGACTCAAGATCTAATAAAAACTCAAGAGGGTGAAACCAATGTCAGTGTTCATAGTTCTAGTAATAATGATGATGTTACAGCTTCCCTGCTGGCTGCGGAGAGTGGTGAAGCGGCAGCAGTGCAAAAGTGGCATGTTGGGGACAAGTGTCTTGCTAAATGGAAATCTGATGGCATGTAAGTTCTTATTTGGGTTATTGCCCTATATCATCAACTATCTCAATTTATTTTATTAATCTGTGTAATATACTTACTAACAATATTTAATGTAGGTAATGTCCAAAAATGTATTTTCATGAATTTTTATTTTAGGTTCTATGAAGCCACAATTGAAGAGATTGGTGAGAATAGTCTAAAAGTTAAATTTAACGGATACACAACATTGGAACCTGTATCTATGCTGGATGTTAAATCTTTAGGCTCGGGTGTGAAAAGACCATTAAGTGGTGATGAAGGAAAGTAAGTTTACAATATGTTTGAAATAATCCAAGTATTAAGAGGCCTACACCACCGAAACTAGCGCCACCGAACATTTTATTTTTTTACTCCTTAACCAGATCAAATTTAAAAAATCTAGCTTGGTACTTTGCTAGTATATTACTTGTAGTATTTTTGGTATTACTTTTCACTATTCTAACTGTTCATTATTCTAGAGAACTTTTGATTACCGCCAAAAGTGGCCACTTTTGGCGGTAATCAAAAGTTCTCCTAATTTACCGAATGCAAAATAATGAAAAGTAATACCAAAAATACTACAAGTAATATACTAGCAAAGTACCGAGCTAGATTTTTTAAATTTGATCTGGTTTAGGAGTAAAAAAATAAAATGTTGGGGGGGCGCTAGTTTCGGTGGTGTAGTCGCCTTAAAGAGTATTTATAAAAATTTAGAATATAGCATAATATTATGTAAGATCAAAAATATGAATACTTACTATTACTATTTTTTTCAGACAAGGCAAAGGCTATAATAGGGAATATTTGAAAAAGAAGAAACAAAAAAAGCAACAGAGATTTAAACAAATAGAAGAAGAAAGGGAGAGTGAAAAGAATAAGTGGCTTTCATTCCATACGAAAGCATCTAAAAAGCCAGGTATAAGAAGTAAAAGTATATTTGCTTCGCCTGATAACCTAGAGGGCAGGGTTGGAATTGGAACATGTGGAATATCTGGTAGACCAATGACTGAGTATACACCCGGAGAAAAGTGGAAAAAGGGTGGATAACTCACTAACATAAGTCTTAGTTTAAATTCTGTACTGTCTTTGTCACATGAGACTCAATAAATACTTTATATACAAAACCCTTATCTTTTATTTCATTATTTGTCATCCTATTATAAACATAACATGATTTAGTTCAAGCCTCAAGGTTTGTATAATTAATTATTAATTAATATTTTAATAATTTTCTTATATTTTTCATTACAGACGCTATATTAATTAACATCTCTGATTCAAGAAAAAAGAAAAAAATAATAATCATTACATAATCTCATTTAATAGGATTTTTATTTGTCTTAGATATCTAATAATATTGCTATTTTCCACTATTTTCCAATTTCATACCTAAAAAAAGACAAACTCGTATCTGATTCCAACAACCTTACAAGGTTTAATAACCTATGGACTATGGTTTCTTGTGGTTTTAGTTCTACTCAACGCAACATAGAGGGCATGAAACAAAATTTTAATTAATTTCTCCCTCATGAGTCATGATCTGGAATTGATGGAATAGGTAGGTACCTAAATAAATAATATTTATAAATGGTTTCTTGAAATATTATTTTAAAGAGGAGTATTTACACGGAAGCATCATTTTAAATTATAATAGGCTTCCTAATTTGGCAGGACGATTATGAAAATACAATTGTAAAATTTGTTAGGTAGGTAGGTATGTAATAAGTGCAAAAAAGATGAATTTTAATAAGAAGTCAATTAAAAGGGGTTCGATTTCTAAGTTTCCTCACATAGTTTCAAAGATCGTAAAAATCGTATCGTAAAATCGTAAAAATTGTTTATCGTAAAAAGTATCTTCAATACAATAGAAGATACTTTTTACGATAAAACATGAATTAGATGCTTACCGGCTACCGTAGGGTATGTCAAACTATGAATGCAGAGATAGCTCTGAAGACACAATATTGAAAACAAATCTACCTACATTAAAATCAATTTTAAGGAGCTGATAAATTCATTTTTTAATACTAGCTTTCCACCCGCGGCATCGCCCGGGCAGCCAAAAAAAACCCGCATAGTTCCCGTTCCCGTGGGATTTCCGGGATGAAACCTATGTCCGGAATGGGAACCTATTCCGGGATATGTCCTTTCTCGGGTACTTATCAAAATATCTCTATGCCAAACATGCAAATTGGTTCTGTAGTTGGCCGTAGATAAGCAAAAAGGATCCAACCCACAACATGACCGAAAATGAGTTAAATATACCAAACTGCTCGTCTAGGTCTATATTTTCGATTAGCAAAAACAATCCAAGTAAAATATGAATATTTTGACGTTAAATTGACACTGGGTACCAACCCACATGTATGGAGAAGCCATATTTTAGTTTCGTAAAAACGATCCATTCTTCTTGGATCATATTGTAAAACGCTCAGTCTAAGAAACTAACACAAAACTAAAATGTTTAAAAAAATCCAAAGCATGTGGATCCTTTTAGATATTTAATTTTTATGATATTATGATGCAATAGATAAATCACTAAAAAGATTCAGAAAGCATGGATCTCTTTTGTTAAACTGAATTTTGTAGAAATGTATACTGGTTTAATAACAAAAACGATTCAGAACATTTGGATAGACTGAATATTATGTATTTAAAGCTTGAGGCGTTAGGCATGCATTAAGTTCACACTCCAAGTATCTTGATCGGGTCACACATCTTTGCCTTTTTTATACCGATTTTTCTAAAATAGAAGCACTTTGAAAATACCTGAAAAAATTTACGAAGCTGACGAATATGTCGAAGTAACAAAAAAAAAATTACTCGCACAACTATCGATCACGCGCTCATGTGATCTTTATTACCTTCATTCAAGAATTGCCTATAGAAGACTGTAAGGTTTGTTGGGGATATAAATTATTAAGACTGAAATCGATTGTATGCGCACCTCCATCGACTAAACAGTTTAGTCATGTTGAATTCAAGAGGAGAATACAGCTCGACAGATCAGTTTAGTCGATGCAAAAGTTGTATGTATGGGCGGGCTCGAAAGGTAAATCTTCGGAGGTATCTGATAATGATTTTCAATGACTATGGCCAAATTTTAAAGAAAAGCCCAATTAGACGATTTGGAGTCAATCTTTGACTATTTATCTAAATACTGCCTGGATTTCTATAAATCAATCCAAGGGGGCAATCCAAGACTTCATGACGATGTAGATATGGCGATGAACCGGACTTCGCACACGAAGAAGAATAGTAAATCGGATAGAATTAATATGTTTTATATAAATAATGAAAAAAAAATTGAAAGTTAGTTGTTTTATTTATGAAATTAAAAAAAAATAAGGATCTTAGTAGCAATTAGCTACTTTGAATCGTTTTTGCGAAATGAAAATTCACTTATCATAATTGAAAATAGGTTTTATCAAAAAGGATCCTAACACACATTTAGCTGAATATTTCAAGAAATAAAACTAAATTCAATAAAATTTGTTAGTAAGAATAAAATATACATTGACACACACACTTTTCCTTAAGAAGCAAACACAGGTTAAACTTCAAACTTCAATAACTCAAAAGTAACATTTTGTGGGTTGGATCCTTTTTGGTTATCTACGGCCAGTTAAGGCGTGATTGAGCAACAGACAGACAGACAGAGTTACTTTCGCATTTATAATATTACTGTGGATAATCGTGTAAAAATTTTCCGAGGACAGTGAAAGTCCCGGAAGTTCTGCAGTTTTTTCTTTTATTTTTAAATGAATGATTAAGAAATTTTAAATGTTGTATTTACAATACGATGTTAGTTTGCTATCAAAGGTAGCTGATGGGTAATTAGGTACCTACATTAGGTAACCTAGAGAGCTTTTTTACTAGTTTTCCGCCATGTTTGAGACCTTTTGACCTTTGGTATACCAAATTTGGAGTAGGTAAATCCATGCCGTACAGTTTATCTCGGACATTCATACTTATAGACAAACAGACACAAATTGTAACAAATATTATATATTTTTTGGCTTCAGTATCTATTGTAGATCACGCCCCAAGTAGGTATTCATAAAAAATACCTATTCAATACCTAACTTAAATTCTTATGATTTTATTAGATTCAGCGATCTCGCAATGCCCCACCGAATTCCATAAAAGGTTATTCTAAATAGTTATGAAGTTATATATCATACAAAATAATAAATACATTACATTTTTAAATATCTAAAATAACGCATGGATTAACCTATAAACCTTGACGAGTATCGCACACAAATTAGGTATCTAGTGCCTAATTAGATACTTAAGTTTTTCATAATACTTACATAATATGATACCTTTAAAACGGTTTCAGTCCATTGAAATGTTACGGTTTTTAGGCCTATCTTCAATAAATGGTTGGTTTTAGCTTCAGAGTTCAGACCCCCCTGGTCTGAACCCCTGGACCCCCCTGGGACCAGTAAAAAAATAAACTTAAATATTATGTCCTCTGAAAAACGCAAGCCCAAATGTAATTATTGTTCAATGAACTATTTATAAATGCCAGTAATGTTTTTAAAGATGAGCACGACGTGTTATTTTCTATTTTAAACTATTATATATATTTGGTGTTCTGTTTCTGATTTGAAAAAAGGGTCACATACAAGAAAATATTTCAGCATAATTTTATGTATGGTTTGAAACGTTTGTATCTGAATAGAATGAATAGATAAACAACTGTATTTTGTAAGAGGATACTTGTGAATTACTTACATTGAAATAATGCTAAAGCACGTACCTAGGTATATGCCCGGTCAAAGGTACCTACTACCACAGCATTTAGGTAGGTAAGCATAACACATCACAACATCTTCGCTGACTTTTATCCATTCGGTATTAATTACTTTAAATTATATATTTAACTAGCAGTCCGCCCCGGCTTCGCCCGTGGTACATATTTACGTTTTCTCTACATAAGAACCATCCTCGTACTTCAAGGAATATAATAAAAAAAGAATTAACGAAATCGGTTCAGCCGTTCTCAAGTTATGCGCTTACCAACACATTTTGGGATTCATTTTTATTTTTTATATTATAAGATATTGGAATTACAATTATTCTCTCTTGACCATTTCTATGACAAATAAACAATTTTGAACTTACAACAAGTAAATGAGTCCTACCTAGAGTCCTAGACTATCTATTTACAAATCTTTTGACAACTTCAGTATCAGGAAAAAACGTAGATAAGTAACTCGATAGGTACAATCACGGTACAATAATTACAATATACCTATACAGATACTCTACGATAATAATACCAAATAATTATCTACTAGGTATCTAATCTATAGACTAATCTGTAGACTACACCTAGTAGATAATTATTTTATAGTCTCTCCTATATGATGTGACTACCATTACTAATTTAACTATTGAACATAATGACAATATAAGTACATGTTTAATGTTAATTAAACAAATCTTATCACACTTTAATTAAAGAAACAAATGTTTATACAAAGAAACTTCACTCCAGATACATTTTTACATTCACATATAAAATATTAACTAATTTTATATGTCAAAGATGTATTTTTGTAAGTTTGTATGTAACCGACTTTTTTGTAGACTCTATTAGTATTTTGAACGGACAGATTAAATTCAAACATTGTACACTTATCAACGAACGGTGACATTAATTACAATGAATTCATAAGTACATACGATATCTTATGAAAGCTTGTTTTTAACAGAGGAAGACGAGAGTTCACTCAAACTAAAAAAATATAAAATATTATACAGGGTGTCTCAAAAGAAAGTTTATATTTTGTGGATGAATAAAAAAAAATTAAGCGGTGTATTGAAAAAATGTTTATTAATTATTAAAGTGCATAATATGGGAATTTATTTCTTAAAAATAATATCGTCCAAATGCAGTCCATTGCGTTCACGGCACTCATTTAATCGAACACTAAAATTATTTATGACAGCTCGGCAAGTAGACACAGTGATGGCTGCCATTTCGTGTCGGATTCTTTTAAATGCTCTAGAGAAGTTGGTTTGTTGGCATACACTTTAGATTTAAGATACCCCCACAAGAAATTATCAAGAATAGAAATTAGCGAGGAATTATTGGCCCTTACTTTTTCGAAGCCGAAAGGGGGCGTGCAGTTACAGTAAATTCAGAGCGATGGTAGACGAGTTTTTAGTGCCTGCACTGCAAAACTTTCCTGGCTATAACCAGAGAACATGGTTGCAGCAAAACGGAGCTACATCACACACATCCAATATGTCTTTACCTCGAATTCATGAAAATTTTCCGCGAAAATTGATCTCTAGGAGAGGTGATATAAATTGGCCTCCACGCAGCCCTGATTTAACTCCTTGTTTGACTTTTTCTTGTGGGGTATCTTAAATCTAAAGTGTATGCCAAAAAACAACTTCTCTAGTGCATTTAAAAGAAAATATCCGACACGAAATGGCAGCCATCACTGTGTCTACTTGCCGAGCTGTCATAAATAATTTTAGTGTTCGATTAAATGAGTGCCGTGAACGCAATGGACTGCATTTGGACGATATTATTTTTAAGAAATAAATTCCCATATTATGCACTTTAATAATTAATAAACATTTTTTCAATACACCGCTTACTTTTTTTTTATTCATCCACAAAATATAAACTTTCTTTTGAGACATCCTGTATAACTATTAACTACCTAGATATCGTCTTTATCTCCAACGACTTTAATATCTCAATGTCAAATCTTTCTGAAAGGAATGATTACTTATTTTTTACTCCAAAAGAGCTATACTAACATTTACCCCTATAAAACTATTACATATTTAAATAGTCACCATTTTTACAGACAAATGTTTTTTTTATAGTTAGGTAGGTAGGTACAGCATGTTTGCAATAAGCTAATGACAAATGTAACAAAGTTTACTGAAAAAATATCCAGAAGTTGGTAAATTTAGCAAGTCCCTGAAAGCACAACAACATAATATAATAAAAATAATCGAATTTATTATAATATTTATTTGCAAGAATGGTGTAAAATATCTGGGAAATGGGTAGGTAATTTCTTAAACTGTTACAAGGTATCGATGCAATATTCTTAAATGTAAATATGTATGAATTTCTTATTTCTTTCGGAGTTTCTAAATGATTGAATACATCGGACTCTACTTATGGAAGTTGTCTCTCTGAAATATTTTTTATTTCTTTCTTTCTCAGTTCTCTATATGGAGAGGCATTTTACATTCATTTAGGTACCTGATTTTTTTTATCGGTAGTGGAAACCAGTGCTGATGCTATTAAAATTACTATTTACTTATTCTTTAATATAAATTTAATATTTATTATTTAGGTTACTGTGTATATATTCTAGGAGGTAGCAACGTTGACAAGTGAGCATTTTAGTATAGTTGGTTCTTTGATATGCTGTTCCTCTTGCTATTTCGGTTACAGTCCGGGCTGTCTGGCTGGCCGCAGTGGTTGCGTTTAATAGTGCGCATCTTATCTGCACAGGAAAATATCCTTAATTTAAAGTCATTTTTTAACGCGTAATTTTTAATCGTTTGCCTTTAGATAGATCCATTAGACATACATTTTTTATTGCAAGACGTTTTTTTCGTTGATAAATAGGTGCCAGACGCAATTTTTATTTCAAAATAATTAAAATATCATCGAAATAAGTGAAATTCCATCAACATGAGTCCCAGTGAAGGATAAGTAATCACTACGTTACTTATACTATATATAATATTCATTTTACTATTTACAGTTTTATTGCAACAATCTACCATATCGCCTCCTTTTTCCCAACGAACCTCAAATAGGACGTTAATGTAAACTTGATAAAAACCAAATATCATCAAGAAATTAAAGACTTTTTAACGGATTTTAAACGCGATTTATTCATTGTATTATTTTCCCAAGTCTTTAATTTCAAAATGTATAATACTCGCGTAAAATCAAGCACTAGAAAATACAAATATCATCAAATTCATATTTATACCCAAAAGTGTAATAAATATGAAACCATCTATTAAAAATATTAGTTTTCTAATTATTCAATATAAGTATTAAAAAAGGATAATATAATATAAATAATAAAGTTATTACTTACCTTTTAAGCGGACTCATGTCGATGTAATTTCACTTATTTCGATGACATTTTAGTTATTTTGAAATAAAAATTGCGTATGGCACCTATTTTACAACGAAAGAAACGTCTTGCAATAAAAAAATTATGTCTGATGGATCTATCTAAAGGCAAACGATTAAAAATTACGCGTTAAAAAATGACTTTAAATTAAGGATATTTTCCTGTGCAGATAAGATGCGCACTAATAAACGCAACCACTGCGGCCAGCCAGACAGCCCGGACTCTAACCGAAATAGCAAGAGAAACAGTATATCAAAAACCCAACTATACTAAAATGACTTTTTTTTTAACGTTGCTAGCTCCCGTACTAATATTTCTACAGTAACATGTTCAATATATTCGAATTTATCAAAAACTTTGTAAACCCTTAAATTAAATAGGTCTGTTTCCGATTTTCCCTATCCTACTCGATATAAAAATAAAATTTCCAAAAAGAAATCATATTGTTATCATATTAAAACTTATCAATTCAAATAATGTAATATAGAGCAACAAGATGGTCAATGTTAGAATACGTATTTGCAATGAAGACGGCTATTAAGTCGTTCGTTGTAATGGGATTCCGGCAATCTTAACAGCAAAACGATTTAAAAGTATTTATGTAATGGCAATAACTTATCAAATGGCTAATTACGGCCGCGAAACCACCTGTCCGCTATCATCACTGTACATAGGCCTCCGCATATACTTCCGCGCGTCTTAAGCGCGGGCCCTCCCCCGCGGCGCTATTGGCTGCGGGGCCGCGGTGCGCGCGCAGAGGCCCTCCTCGCAGCCGGGTGTGAGACGACGGGACTCCGTGGGAGCCGGTCGTGGCCGCAATGTGGACTCGCGGACAGTGCCGCCGCGACCACGCCGTCACGTTCTCGTCACTCACCCTGCGCCCCGGTGTCTATTCCGTGCGAACTAAACTCTACGACACTCGATAACAATTCCAAACTTTACCAACTTTACTTATACGAGCTTAAAAGTTTTAAAGCACGATAGCCATTTATATTTAGATGCTTAGTGATCATTATTATTTGTAGTTAGATTTAGATTAATATTTGGTGATGTGCGATGGCTAAGCGGCGGGCCCTAAAGCATTGGTCAGGTTGGCAGTGTGCGCGGCGGTTGTTACCGATATGCGCCTGGGCATGCGCCGTGCTTGTTCCACTTGTTTCTAACGTAAATGCTGATGTTGACACTTCTACTGGTCATGGAGATAATACGCTTACCAACTCAGGTAAGTTTTAATAGACAGTCCGAATCACACAATTTTTACAGTCTGAGACCACCCGGGACAGGTTTTCCTTACATTAATATCTACAATAAAGTAAAAAAAAGAAGATAAATAGACCTAACGAACATTAAAATGTTTTTCAACACCATGGATTTGTTTTTTCTAAACCCTTTCTCATGTTACTGCTCATTTTAGTGCTTAATTATATTTAACATAGTTGTTAAGGTTAAAAAACGCAATGTAGAGATGCGATCTCTACATTTTTTCTTCTAACATTTTTATTAGCTTTGAAATAGATAATTAAACTTCTTAAAGTCTTAGATGATCTAATAGGTATAGGTATCTACATAATACAAGAAAACAACAAATAAATAATACATAATAAGAGATATATACATGATAAAAATATTAATTTATCATTGATCATTAGTAATATTTAGTGAACGTTTTTGGTTAAGAATAAAAAAAATCTCAGCTTTAAACCTAGTTTTAAACAACAAATACCATCTCGAAAATTATAATAGAAGTTTTTAATTCTAAAAACAAACCTATTTAAAATTTTATTAATCGTTGTCCCAATTTTCTTAAGAATATTTTTCTGCATTCTCACATACCTTACCATACCTAGGCGAAATTTTATAAAATTTCAATATAATTCTCGGCGTTAGATCTATCGGCGTTAGTTTATTTATGGGTTATTTTTATGTAACTTTCTTAAGACAGTTGTTTAAAATTATAATCAAATAACATTTGAGAATGAAAAATAATTTGTTAGATACGTCGAGTTAGGTGGAGGTTAAGATTTATGATTTCTATAATATTTACTATGTTTTGAAAATATTTTTATCGTTTGTAGCAACTTACATAATGAAACTGAAAGAAACAAACAATTACTTGATTAATAACGATTTTCTTCTAAGAAGCAATCAATTATATTTAAGATTATTTCATTAAAAATCCCGGCTCTTCACCATGCATTAGTGAACATGGTGTACAGTACAAAAAAAAAATGTTACTTACTCTCCTACATAAAATAGTCCCGAACTAACATACATAAAACTTAATATTAAATAATGATTAAAAAGTAGAGTAATTTTTATACAGTTCAATTTCTTTAATTTTTACTTTTTACGTGTCTTTTTGTTGACAAGCATTACCAAAAAGACCTGGTTATCCAGAACAGTTGTATCTAATTGCTACTATGATGAGGTATGAGATGCGCTGATCATGATGATGGTTTCTTTCATGCGCTAGTAGTTCACCCCGGCTTCACCCGAGAATAAGTTAATCGAAATGGTGTCGTAAATAAGTAATTTAATTTTTGTCTCGTTATATTTTACGTGTAGGATCCGTCAATGATTGTTTATCTATAGATTTAAAAACGAGACCTTGAAATCTCTTGAATATTGAAGACTCATGTGGCATTTTCGGATTAAAATTAAAATATTTCTAAATTAGACATTAAAATGTGATAATCAAAGATGGTTTTGTAAGGTGTTCCTTATAAATTAAATGTAGTTGTAGATTGGGTGAAATTATTCATTTATAATCGAAAGATAAATGCCGTCGCTGTATTTAAAAAATACAATTTTCATTACATAAGGCTTTGTCTTTTGTTCTTATTATATTTTTTATCCATCTTTAGATGTAGGATTTTCGCTATGAAAACAATTAAAAGAAAATTTAAAGTGTAGTTCTAAAACGTTGATTTATAAAATACAAAATGCAATAGGTATTCCCATTTAAACCTTTACATTAAGGTACTTAGTTTCCGTGTAGAATTTTATGAATAGAATAAAAAATAAAGATACTTTAGGTACTTATTTAACAAAACTTCCACCTATACATTTTCTTTTATGAAGCAGTTGGATTATAAGATGGTTTTAATGATGTTGTTTGGTTTACATTGAGATAATAATGTACTTGTAAATTACA
Source organism: Colias croceus (assembly GCF_905220415.1). Taxonomy (NCBI): domain Eukaryota; kingdom Metazoa; phylum Arthropoda; class Insecta; order Lepidoptera; family Pieridae; genus Colias; species Colias croceus. Next base: position 7,791,962 of record NC_059537.1, read on the forward strand.
CAATAGAAATAGATAATTATTATTGGAAGGATAATTAAATGTTAAGTTATCATAGCTATCAACTCTAAGTTATCTTGTAATGCTATATTTTATAAGTAAAGAGGTTTCTAGTTGCTTATTTTTTATTTGTTTGCAATGAGGCTGCAAAGATAGTTACTTGACAGATTTTAATGATTTTTTCACTAATAGAAAGCTACATCGTTATGAAGTAACAAGGGCTATATTTTATTTTATGTAATATAAATAACTATCGGCTGACGGCTGACCCCCTTTCTGACTGTGTCCTTTTTTTGTTGTATGTTTTTTTTCTTTATTTTGGCAGTTATTTAATGTTCGGTAATCTAGCAAACCAAGAATTATGTCATTCTTATAATATATTCAGTAGGTACAATACAGATAATTATTTTATGACTGTTACAATAATTTATTTATAATAAGTGTAAGATATAAATCGGCATTATTTTCGGCTTTACAATTTAAATCGAATTAATGAGTCGCTTACCATGTTGAGCGGATTTAAAATGGTTCAAGCAATAATTATGGTAAGGGCGGTATATGCGTTAGTGCAGTATTATATTAGTGATGCAGACATAGTCATGCCAGTAATTTGCTAGTCATAAATTACACGTTTAACTGAATTACGCGCGTTGAAAGCATTCCACTATTGCCGAATGTGAACCATTTTCATTTCCCTGAAACTCTCGCGCGTCCACTGATATGTAGGTATTCGGCGCACTTTACAAATGAGCTTTGAATCAATGAAATTTAATTAACGTCACGGTAAGCTCTATTGTATGTGTAAGGCCGATTATGAAGAAATTTATTTCCCATATGAGACATTTTTGTTCTACGTTCGTTATGATTTATTGAAACTTTTAAGTTTATTTGAGACGTAAGTAGGTAAGCATTTCTTTGGAAAATCGTCGTAAAAGAATCAACTAAATTGTATGCTGAAATAAATACAAAGTGATTTTAACAATGTTAAGTTAGGAAATTACTTACTTAATAACTTACTTATGAAAATGTACCGGCTTTAGGCAATCCTACATAACTAAAACACTAATAGGTACTAAAAAAATTCAATAATTTTTTTATTTATATAGATTGATGGAGCTTTGTGCCGATTCTACGCGAGTGAAGTCATGTGTCGAATGCTTGTATTGTTTAAGTCCAATTTAAACTACAATATGTATAAATTAATAATTGTGGCAGGAATAACATGCACCTTTCAACAATACCCATTACTTAAAAAGTCCCAAATTGGAAGCGTTAGTAAGTTTAACTCTTTGTCGTCCGGAACTTGCTATAACTATGTAACGAATTAATCAAGATTTCACCTCGCACCCAATGTGAACTATGATTTCTAGCCGAGAACAATGGGTTCGAGGCGTAGCTGAATCTAACTTGTAGAACTTGAATCACGGCGCTGCTACATTTATAGAGACCTTTTGTTACGGAGCCAAGTAATGAAAGCTTTGATAATAATTTAGGAATAGCAGAAGTGTCGCCGTTTAATAGTGAAAACAGGGTCCGTGAATTCCAGTGAGAGGCGGGCTCTATCGTCGGATGACAACTGGGCGCCCACAGCAAACTTAAATAATTATCATCATTGTGCGCGGGAACGACAAACGATTTAATTGTTCATTTACATTTGCAACCATGATGCTAGTTCTGAACTATTTTACTTGGCACTTATTTCACACCATCCATCCACGCAGGGGCTGTGCCGTCCACGGTTAATGGTCTGAAAAATTAATTGTTATAATCATGTTACGGGAACGTTCAGAATGCATGCTTTTCAAATAAAAGTATAATGATAGTTATGTTTTTGGTTTATTACAAAAATACATTAAAACCAAGACTAAACTCAAAATAATTTTATTGAATTCTAATTCGTTGTTTATCTATGTTTGATATGCTCTAGTATTAAATTCATTTATATTTATAATTCTTTTATCTGCAGCATAGTATCACGGTGAAAATAAAGCCATTCGATGTGAAAATAACATGTAAACAATAGATATCAGGTATGCAACACGCAACGTGAATTTTCTTATTATTCTGTCTGATTTTATTCGAAAGGGCGCGGTGATATTACATAATGAAATTACGAGAGACATTCGCGGAGTCCTCCTATGGTATTAATTTGTATCAAGAATTTGCAGAGATTTAGCTTGGACCGGGACGGATTGTTCATAGCAGCCGGCGAGCTTTAACACTTATTAAGGGGGTGCATCCCCGCGACAGATGTAGGGGAGGTCTCGCCATTTGCGTAATGTCAGGAATGGTTACACTCGATTTAATAAAACTCAGACAACATTACGTTCTGAAGAATTTAAGAGCAATTTGTTTTAGAGACATAGCGAGAAACAAAAACCGTAAGCCGAAACGTGCTTAAAATACATCGCATCGGCTTGGATTCCTTATCGATGGCAATTGAGATAGGTACTTATGGCTTTTCGAGTGGCTCAGCTTCGTTTAATTTGTTGTTTCAACACGGAATTTTTATTAACGTCACCCCTCGCTTTATATTTTTAGAACGATTTTCGTACAATTCACGGAAGCTTTATTTAAGTGTAATAATAATTAAAAATGCATGCATAATAATTTTTTTTATAACAATTTTTAAATGAAGAATAAAATTATCAAAGTATTAAAGTATGTCACATGTATTCGAGATAGTTGCATTTATGCGTATTGGATTAAATGTAAACGAGTCACGAGAATTATAGACAATATTACATATTATTATGTTTTCTTATGTTCACTTATTATAAGGTTTCATTAGTTTTAGCGATAGGGGAACATGACGTATCCCTTTACTTTTAGCGTTGCCTAGATGATAAAAATTTACGATACTGCGAAAGTATTTCGACGACAAGGCGGCGGACGATATGCTCACCTCCTCTTATTTTCCGCAAAATGTGTCATAGACGATTTAATTTTGTTCTAAATTGATGAATTATAGAACATTGAGATAAATATCATTGCTAAAATGTAGTCTTATAATTCCATACGTAAACAATGGCGTCAAAACGCATGCAACATCAAAGCGCTAACACAATGTGTACTACATTCAAGTACTGAAAGGCATATCTGCGTGGAATTATATCGTAACATACATTTTACTTGCAAATATAATCACATTTTGTCCAAGCCTCTGTATTAGCTTTGTGACGGGGCTCAGAAATTAATAGCAACAGAGCGTGTGTCGATCGGAAACACAGGGGGATCCACTCAGCAGATGCTTATCTACACGCTCCATGCCGATTCTGTCTCGTAGTGTGGGATTGTAGGATACATTTTATGCCATACTTATGGAATTATCTCGACGTGACGATAAATAGCTCATTAATCTTCTTATTTCCTTTGTGTACATTTAATGGTGAGGCTTAATTTAAAATATTTTTTTCTTCAAAGATTATTTAAATTAGGTAGGAGTATAATGTATGAATTAAATACATATAAACAATCCTAGAGCGAAGATTTATCTTACTCGTAATAATAAGTATTTTGTCTTCAAAAATATAATGATTTTGTTCTCGGCTTAGCATATTTAATTCCTTATAAAAACAAACATTTGGCATATTAGATAGATAACACAATAGTTTTTTTTTTAATATATGCATATACGTCTTTATTTTCGTTAGTAGAAGAAAGTATGCATAACATTTTCATTCTATATTTATAATCTTCTTAATATATATAAATCTCGTGTCACAATGTTTGTCTTCAATGGACTCCTAAACCACATAACCGATTATAATGAAATTCGCACACCATGTGCAGTTCGATCCAACTTGAGAGATAGGATAGTTTAAATTTCAAATCATTTAAGAGAAAGCGGGCGAAGCCGCGGACGGTAAGCTAGTTATAATATAATAATATAACTAAATTGAACATTATAACACAATAACACACGTAAAGTTAGGGAGACACATAGTAACATGTGGCTTAAATATTAGATGTTTAATATAATTAATGATCGATTTTACCCTGTCAACCATAGAGAATGGCTCGTGGCACCCCCGCAAATTTTTACCGACTTAAAATGAGAGACCCTAGGGACCATCGTGCCTTTTAATTTGCAAGCATTAGGGGTGCGCTACCGTTACGAACACTGTTCTTATGAAAATATATATGTTGTGCTAGCGAAAATAGAAGTTTGTATTTCGATATGATCTATTGTTTTTTTATGACATGTTATTACTAAATATAACATATATTTGAAACAGTCTAATAAATTTAAATGTTTACAATATTTTTTATTGTTTTATTTCTATTAGCAGATTTTATAATTTAAACCTTAACAAAATCTAAACCTAAATTAAGATCTTTCATTCAACATCTATTATTGATCTATAAAATTTGGAAAAGCATATGTTAATTAGTTAGTATATAGTATATACTTATATAATTTACTCTTTAGATTTGTTTTATTATGAGTTAGATAAAAACAAACAGCGCAATAAGAACACATGGTAAGAAATTCAAGGAATTTAAAGTAACTAATTAATTATTTAAGTTTCTTTGTATTCAAATTAATTTATAGTGATTAGAAAAATATGTAGATTATAAGAATAGTATTATAAAGAAGTAACATTAGAAATAAAATGACAACACATAATTTCGACAAAACTACAACAATATTCTTCACAATCATATTGATTATTGTGATGATTTTGATGATGTATTGACATACATAGTACATACATAGGTACATAATGCAATCGCAAATCTTTGTAGCCGGTATGGGGTACCTAAGTCGCAAATCTGATCTGTAGGACAGTTATGTACTAGTTTGTGAATGCGAAGTAGCCGCAGGCGACGCGCGATGTCCCGCTGGGAGACCGTCACCCCTGTTTGAAAAACCAAAACCGACATTCGAATCAATATTTGAGGATTTGTTGTCCGGTAGCAATGCTTAAATCTTGGGTAGATGTTCGTTATTACTAAAGTGAAAGTATTTGTATTTATAATAAATATTAAGAAATTCCGTTAGAATATCTACCTCTTTTACAATTTAAAACAGTAAAAATTTTACACTTTAATTACATTCGAAACAGTATATTTTGAACTGCAACATCATTAATTGACAATTAATTACAGATTGCTTATAAATAAAGAAAATTTTATTAACAAAAAATGATTTACTCTACATTACTCTACTTGTGATCGATCATACTTTAGTATCGTATCCAATCCCGTGTTTCAACTAATGTGAAGAACAAAGATTTGATTAACTAAGTTGAGAGAGAAAAGTTGGTTACCGACTAATAAGATTTTTTGAAGATGCTACGGAATTGCCGAACAGTAATGAATATTTTGTTAATCCATATGAGATGTCTTTTTATTATAAATCGCAAATATAAAGTGCTCTTTGAGCAAATGAATTGTCAATTATATAATTTGATGAATATTCTATTTGTGAATTATTATTTTGTCAATAAGTATTGTATCTGAGAGGAGATGTAAACATTAAGATAATTTATACTTAAATATCAGCTTTGCAACAGCATTCAATTTCCTTTATCGCAATAATCATTAATTAAATTATCGCCCGTATACTGGACCTTAATCTCTTTAATAATAGGAATGAAAGCTAAATCTCGATATAATGTTTATTTGATACATGTAATCGTGACATGATGTATTAGAGTATTCCGTCGCCCACTCGCCACCGTTCGGTACATAATGATTATTATTCGTTCTAAATGATGATTTATTGCAGGATTAGGCGGGCACATGGTCCATTTCGTGGGGAGATTGGCTTTATTTATATTATAATATCACAGCCTGAATCAGCAAGATATTAGCATCGATTATTAGATTACGTGTTTCTGTTATCGTCATGACAACATTCATTAGATTCTATATACTTATAAATCCTAGTAGATATCCCGATATAGTGAAGTTCTGTATTAATGCTATGAAGCTGTATAGCTCTATATTATAATATACCTTGAAATAACTTTAAGATAATGTAATATAATTGTGATCATAATGATTAGCTCATATTAATTGTTCCCACTACTGTACTCACGATGGTGGGCGGATGTCCGATCGACCAAGTAGGTAATCTGTAATCTGGTATCGAAGCTCAAAATTTTGTTTATGCCTACTTGATTTCATAAAGCTAAAGAATTCCATTATCATATAAGAGATATGAATGATATACATATAGAGTCATAGACAATAACATGTCATACAAGACAAATTTGATAATATTGGACCATACAGCGTTTTTAAAGTCAGATATTATGAAATATCTACAACAATGAAAGTATACAACTTATTAAACAATGCATTTATTCTCTTTTCATATTATAAAGTAACCTTACTTTTCAGAATAAGCCATAAGAATTTTTTTGGAATGTACTTTAAAGCGTTTCTCATGAAAAACTTCCGACTTTACCTCGGGAAAGAGCAAAAAGTTGCTTCATAAGAATCCATTTGTGATTGCCCTCTGTAAACGGCTCAAGTATGACTGCATCTTTGTTAAACGGATTTTTATAAAAAGATTTAATGCATTTAAAAATAACTTGAGATCTTTAAATATGAAACGTTTTTTACGGTCTCTTGTTTTATAACTTCATTATTCACTTGCAAATTGAATGGAAAATAAATAATTTATAGACATTATTAGAGATACTTATGAGCGACGTGATTACAAATGCTTGTGAATAGATCCACAAATATTTTTGATATAAAATGACGGTAAAAGCGTTGCAACTGACACAGAAATAAAAGGTGTGTGACGTTTTCGATACTGATTAACATCTATCTACTTCATCAATCGACAAATTTGGTCTATTATTGCGTAGTTATTAAGAATATCATGAATATTTGATTTAGTTTATATGCATCATAAGGGAGGTTCGTTCATTATTAGTACGTTTCCAGTTCGTGAGCTTAAAAACGGCAATTTTATTCGTAAGCCGAACGGCTGTTAATACAACACGCCCCGGAGCGGCCATTGATTCTGAAAGAAAGACAAGTAGAAAGTTTCCCGAAGACATGAAATCATAGAGCGATTTCTTTTACGACTTCGGTTTCAACTTCATAGCGATGAATTATGCAGAAAGGAGAGAGATTTCCTATGATAAAAGTCGTAACACCCAAGAGTGCTCTAAAAGTAGGCTTTCACAGAAGAATTGACTAGTCATATACTCGTATTATGTTTTGGACAAATGTTTGTATGTGAAATGTAGTGACACCAATTTACTTGAATATTTTCCTTTATTTGAGATGTGAATACGCGTCTTCGGATATGTTATATGTTTTGTTTGAAATATATTAAGAGGATATGTGCATTGTCTAATAAAATAAGTATCTATCTAAGGTCGATCTACAATATGAATAAAACTAAACTCATCAACATAATAAAGGCATATCATATAACCTATATAAAATTACCTAGTATCTTAATTTTTACTCGTGTTAAAAATAGTAGTAGGTATTATTCATGCATGAGTTGCTAGTTATCTACAATGATTGGCAAAAAGCAGAATTTAGAATAAAAGACTATCGACAGGCAAGCCGGAGATTTTGTAAGACGTAGCAAGTCTCGTTACAAAGCGTAGAAGCGAGACCGTAGGCAGTAGCCAGACGTAGCGAGCGGGGTGTGTGCCGCGCGCCCTGAATACCTAATTGACTAATATTAGTTCCTGTGGGGGAACTTCCTGGGAGGTGAGACGAAACTCGAGACAAAGAACACGTATTAGCTTAAAGGCTACTTTCTAAGTTTTTCAAATAAAAACTTAAACGATCTTAGCGGGCAATCTTTATCCCCATTACACGGTTTAATCTGAACGATTAATTATGAACGGAAATGGCACATATTTCATCCCAGTCAGATGAAAGAATAATTGCCGGTGAGATTAGTCTGGAGTTGATAACTAAGTTGTAAGTGCCCTCCGAGTGCAGACAGCAGACTAGTTGAAGAAGCTCGAGTTTGAAGCGAAATAAATTCCATTAGCGTAATTGGTAGCGGAAGCGAAGTGACCGAGCCTGCGACGTACTGCTTTTCGAGCAATCATATTTCTGCAATATACAAGGGTTGCCAACGCACAGGTAAATTTCATTTCTTCTTATTATTTCATATTTATGTGTAATAAATATGAAGAACATTGGTTCACTCCAGGAAGACGCATACCGTGAATACAGTTCAGCTTACTTTGTTATGCTAATCTTCATAATTCTTTAGGCGGAGCAACTTTTGGCCAAGTTACTTTTTTTGGAAACAACTTGTAATTTCGTTGTAATTTGCGGTGGATTCCTGTGAAAGTTTTTACACGAACATTTTTGTGTATTAATAACAGTGTTGAGGTACTATCTACATCTGGTATGCGCAATATTTCGCTCAATATGATTTAAGATTTTTGTACTGTAATAAAAAATATGTTTAATGTCTACTTAAAAGTTGCATCGCGTAAATTATCAATATACTTATGTTATGCACACAATGTTCCTTGCTATCCTTTCGAAGGCACTGATAGGTTTGAGAATCTTCTGACTTGTTCAAATTAACGAAGAAAACTTTACGATCAAGTCCGTCTACCTGAAAACACAAAGTTAACTCGGTTCGTAACTTATCCATTAACTTAAGTAGGATCTGTAGACAGAACAGAAGAGAACACTACTTCCACTTCGCGTGTTGAAGAGATTTTGAAAGTGAAAAAAAAATGATATTTTGAGTGGATTGATAACATTGACTTTTTTATTTTATTCGCTGCAATTTATCATGTTATATCCGTGAAAAGAATGTGATTTTGCAACAGCGGCGTTCCCGCCAAAACGACGAGTCACCCTTCTCCATTATGCGACAATAACAAACGGCTCGATCACGCGAAACATTCCCAACTGCTCACATATTTTGAGTGTCACTAGGTATATTACCTGAAACACTTAATAAAATTTAATAACATACCTCGTGGTATGTTATTAAATTTTAGGGTGAAGTAAATTCTTTTCATACGTTAAGATGATATAAATTGGGTCATCTATAAAACATTTCCAATTCAGCAATTATATATTAATAAAAGTATGATTATTAACTAGAATGTGCCAGGTGTAATGATCTCATTATATTTGTTGTTATAGAGAAAACTCGGAATACCATAATGAGTAGTTACCTAACAGCTCCTTCTGAGTTTAAAAACTTGTTGAAGATTATTTTTAATTTTCTGTCTAATAAGTAGGTTTTATTTTTATTTAAACATTATAATGAACAACAAACGCGTATTTAATATACAAATTGCATCTGTTCTGCTTTTCGCTACGGCGTTAGGTCGTGAAAATCAAAGTATAATAATAATCACGAAATCTTCATTAATTCGTGAAACTTCTAACAATTTCCCTTTGACTCGGGACTCAAAAATGAAAAATTATTTCCTGAATTTTTACTTCACTTAAAATCTGCACAACGTTGTAGTCGACGACCGCTTTATTATTTATGACAAGGAACACGAAACTCATCTCGAGTTATAAACTTCTTGGAATTTCTCCTGAAGTAATACAGAGCTATTATTATGATGTCCCCACAAAAAATATTCTCTGCGTAGTGGGGTTAGGGTCGTACACGGGGGACGTCGGACCGGCAACATCGACTAGGACTACATTTGGTAAACGAACTCGGCGAAGTACGCTCGTCACTGACAAGCCCGTATCAAACTTGTACGAAATGCACTTGGCGAGCCTTGCAACTTACCTTTCATTACTATTCGGAAAGGACTTCGTATTAACACAGTACTTATACGAAATGAAAAATTAAACAAGTAAATTTTGAATAATGATATCTTCATATTGATATATCACGATGAACCACATACATACGACGTACCACATTGTAACATACATTTTAAAATAATTATGTATAATAAATATTTTAAGAATAGGTTCCTAATTTCATTTGGATTTTATGAAAAAATAAAATAAATAATTGAAGTATAGAAAATTTAAAATTAAATAAGTATTCTATTATACCGCATATAGAAATAAGTATCTCTATCTATCTTAGCTACTATAATATTAATCACTTCACCCCGGTCGAAACGAGTCGGGAAACCTTGTTGTACGTTGGTAAACTTTTATAAAGATTCGAAAAAGGTAATTATTACAAAGTCTTATCCGCATAACTGAGGGATGAGGGTTGTTTCACTAACTTCTTGAGGGTGATACTTGAATGCTTCTTTGCAGTTTTTATTTCGTTAATTAAATTATTAGCATTTCAACATTATATAACCTGGTCAATAAAACATTGTTTGCATTAATTAAAAAGGAAAAATGTGTGCAAAAGTTACAAAATGTTTTTGTTCCTTATTTCCAGCCAATCTCGTTATGTAAGACATTGTTACGACGTTTGATATGTATTTCTATAGGTCTACATATGTCTTAAATGGGCTGCGACAATAAGAAAAGTTTTTCTGATGTTTTTCTTCCAAACCACTTAACAAGCTTGGCGCACGTAGACATGTTTGTGCCTTACTTGCATTATGACACCGTGTTGCTATAAGATTTAGAGGGGACGTAGTGTGGAGACACTATGGCGCCACCTTCGTTGCTTTGTCATAACACGTGAACAATGTACATTTATTTTAAAAATGTTTTTGTAAGAAGTGAACAAGCAATTTGGGTGTGCATCTAATTTTTATAACGTCCGAATAACTTTTTTATTCTATTGAAAATATCAAGTTTAATTCTCACTTTGACCCGAAAAACACATAATAAAATGGCGAAAATTTTAAACTGAATAACATTTAATAAACCTGTATATTCTGAAACCGAATGCAGTGGTAACATTTGAGAATTGTGTTACCATTATACTTTTGAAATAAAATAAGCCCTTTCGGTATGTTTGTTTTCTAACATAAATATATTAATTACTAGCTTCCGCCCGCGACTCCGTCCGCGCGGATGTCGGTCTTCGCGTGGATGGTTTATTTATCCATTTTGAGTACCTCTGACAATAACATCTTATAAATAGCTATTGGACCCAATTCCCAAATACGGCTAGGCCTATAATAATACGCAACGTGTGTTCGCGGTTCTACGGAACAACGTCTATGGATAAAACTGAAAAATTAAGATTATTTTTTTTCTACGTATTTTTCCAGGATAAAAAGTATCCTATTTTACGCCCAGGATAATAAGGTATAATTATACCAAGTTTCATCGAAATCGAACCGCTAGTTTTCACGTGATGCCTTCACATACAGACAGACAGACAGACAGACAGACAGACAGACAGACAGACAAAAATTTTTTTAATCACATATTTGGGTTTGGTATCGATCCAGTAACACCCCCTGCTATTTATTTTTTCAATATTTTCAATGTACAGAATTGACCCTTCTACAGATTTATTATATGTATAGATTATTGATGAGTCATGGTCCATGGTCATGAAAAGAAGAGCATTCCATTTATTTATGAATAAAAATGAATAAATAATTGAGTATTACGCTTAGCAAGACATTTGGCGATACATTTTTGTTTATTTAGATTAGTAATTACAGTTATGTCCAACTTTAAGTGAATATAACCAAACACTACCTAAAAAAGACTTTTACCTGTATAAATAAAAAAGAAAAAGATAATGTAAAAACTTACAGAATAACGGAAATGTTAAATAAAAGCGTATAAAACGAAGTTCATTTTTAATGGCGGGTAAACATAAAAATGGAGGACGTTGCTCAAGGCACATCTTGTACCTACTGCGAGTTCGCTTTAACTCAAACGTAATATTCATTATTGAAACAAAAGCCGTAGCTTAATTTTCTTGGACAAGTACCGCATTCTCCAGCTTATTACCGCTGAGACCTTCTTTTGTCGTGAGTTGTTGTCACGAAGTTAACTTCTGCGCGATTCCGACGTTTCTTTACAAATTACTTGGTGTATATAATAATTTATCAAATTATTAAAGAATCTTATTACTTGCGGTTTGTATTTTTTTAAAGAAAACAGTAATTAAAAAAAAATACACTACTGTTTAATAAATTTTTGTCAATTATCTTAGTTTAAAGAAAAAACGTTGAACTAAATATTCCATACATTTGTTATGTATGTATGTGTTTTGTCTTAGTTGTTTGTTACGCAACAGAACGTACTTTACTGTGACTGTAATATTGGAAGCTGTAAATAAGCGCATAGCCTTCGACTTTGTCGTGTACAGAGAGTTTATTGAGCATCAGTATGAATAATAGCTATCTACTTCCAGGAAATTTCTAAACTTTTTCATGTTTGTATAATAGTTACCAATTTTAGTGTCCTATAAATATTAAACAATAGTTTGTAGTAAAATTAAATTATTCTTAAACAGTGTAATATTGCAATTTCTTAAACTAGAAATGTACGAGTATATCTTCTAATTGTCTATCCTTATAATTTCTAAAACTCTTTGATATCCTACTCTATGATTTTTATACGAAAATTCATCCGCCATGTGCGCAATCAGTGGTCTATTATATTAAAAAGTGGATGTTTAAGCTAAGAAGTGCACAGCGGGTGACGTCTCGGGGTAGCGTAATATACGCTAACGGGCCGGGACAAGACAAATGTGTTTTCCCGACTGGTATTAGACGCAGCGTGCGCTTTCCAGGGCTCATTTTCCCTCCCCTGAATCACGATTAAAATCAATAGCTTATTACAGGCCTTTTTTCTTTATAGGCCTTTGTTACACGCACGTGTCTGGATCAGATTGTGTATCAAAGCCATAATAATTTGAAAACGTAAACAACATGAGATGTTATTTTTTAGAATGAGAATTTGCAACGAGATTTTTAACTCTTCCCCTGAAAAAGGCAATGTAATGAATTTTTTTAACATTTTTTTATTCGTAAATTATTTTTATTTCAATTATTTAGTTCCTCACAGAGCATTTACTAAAAGTTACTATCTACTTTTATAAAATTTTATAGCAGTTAAAAGTAGCAAAAAATAAAAGTGAGTAAGTAGGTGCTATTCTATCTTCCTAGAGTCTATTCTATCTTCTAGTCTCGGACTTAGACATCTGAGCACGAAGTGGAAATAAGATGTCTTTTCAGCTATCATCGATTCGTCTACATAAGTTTATCACTAAGACACAGAGTAAATTGTGTTAAAACAAAACAAATGCACAAAAAGCATATGTAGAAATCTCAAAGAAAAGTAATGTTCAATCACATATTAATATAATATGAAGGCGAGGGACGCCATTCACGTCGCAGCTAGTTAGCAGTGCAAACTGGCTCGTCGCCGGCGTTCGCGCAAATTCAATTTGTTGTGAAAGCCCCTATCGAGCTGCCGAAGTCCGCGTCACGTTGTCGATTGCGCAATGACGCGATATGTCACACTAACTGAGTTTTTTTTACGGATATTGTGCTCTTAAATAATCCATACGATTGCTCTTGGATTGGTGAAGGTGATGAACCACGTAGAGATTCCAGTATCGCATAAGAACTATATTTTATTCAGTTCAAAGATATGGAATATGGGTATGATGTAAATGGAACCCGTAAAGTAAATTTTCAGCGAAAACTAAAAGTAAATAAATAGCGAATAGTAACAACTATTTCTAAAATCAAAATTGTGTAATTAATTTACATTCACTGAAATAAAAGCTTGTGTTATTTTAGAATTGATATATTTATTTCTTACGTCTTTAATTATGTATTAAAATGCCTGAATTATTCGTAAATACGTTTTTTAATAAATCAACCACTATAATGCACAAGTTCACAACACGTTCCACCAACACGCACTTGGCCAGCGTGGTGGATTATGGCCTGTACCCTCATAGGAGGCCCGTGTCCCAGCAGTGGGAACGTATAATATGGGCTGATGATGATGATGAATGCACAAGTGCGTTGGGTATGACATATATTGGTTTCAAGTCGAGCCACAAAACCATTACTTGGTCTAAAACTGATTATGATTGGACAATTGCTATAGAATATTCCCCGAATATTCTGTAGAAACTGCTTTCTGAATCGGCGGTTAATGTTTTTATGATGAATCAAACACGCTCCTAAAATTTATTTGGTTTAAAAATAAATGTTTATGCAATCAAATGTTTTATAAATGAGACATTTCTAAAGAAGATCGAGAGGAGTTGCCTGGTATGGCAAAAAGTCTCAGGTTCGAATCCTGTCATGATTAAATTTTTTATATTATTTAAAACTTCTCAATATATCTCTGACTTTACAATATAAACATATACAGAACAGATATTAATAATCCTAGTTAAATACTTAGCTACAAGCACAACCTTAAGAATACGGAACACATATCCTTAGAAATGTTATAAAGTCAGCTTCAAGTTTGCGCAATGAATGAAGGTGGATATGTTAACAAGCTTAATAAGCGACCCACCTAATCGATATGTGGTTTAGCTGTGGGACTTGGCATCGAGCCGAGCACACACTAAACGCTACCTCGATTTAATCAACGTACTGCGAAATTTATTTAATAATGTGCGATGATATCACAAAGTTTAGCATGTTCGAATCAAACGTCGCATGTAACATTGTATGGTGACTTGCGTTTTATCGAGTGTTAGCGAGATTAATGGGCACTCGACGCGCTCGCGGCAATTACACGCGCAATGTGGCGGCGTCATGGTTTTGTTGCGCTCACCGAGCTGCCTTGCGGAATGACATGCCTCAAATGTACCGTATGCTATTCGCGATTTGTTTTCGACTCTTCTCTGTTTTGTTTAACATCTAATTTTATAGAGGTTAAGAACATTGAAGTATATAAATATGGTGTAGGTTCATTAGTTACATAAACAACATTGCTTTTAAAATTGTCAGGGAAACTAAGTGATAATGATTAAGAGAGTATCACAAAACAATGATTCATTTGAGATTAATACTTTTTATTATAAAAAAAATGAAAAGTTTTGTTGTAGTAACTATAATTCAGACCGAATGACGACTTCCCAAGTATAACATATTGCACTTGATTGCAAGTACATAGCAAATGAAAAACTGTATCATATCATAATATCAAGTGACCGGCGACATTTATGCAAATTATTATAATTTTCATCTAGTGGCCATGTTCTCATACATATGAAACATTCGTGAAATATTCAAAATGGTTTTATGCTCCTTAATTATCTGTGTTTGTGCGACGACAGAAAGTTTTCACATGTTGATTAAAATTCATTTTCGTTCTGCTCAGCATGAATCCTAAACAGTTATGTTTTAGAAAATGTGTTGACATAGGATTAAACTTCGGGACGCCTTTCATGGGTGTTGAGTGCCAATTTGCGCTGTTTAATTTGAAAGCAATATGTTTTAATATTTTATTTTTAAATTTTATCGTACTTAAAAATACTTACTTTATTTCGATCTATCGATCTCTTCTAAAATAATATTCTGTTGCAAAAGCTGACACTATCCCGGGACTTGATTTGTGAATAAGTGAAATTGAAGTATTATTAGTAACTGTAAGCATTGATTTTCTATATAACCATCTTTCTTCCGGATCTGTATATTTTTTTAATTAAAATACATAACTGCAAATTCGTTGCTGATTTGAAATGCGATTACATTAATACATCTTTACAAAAATCAAAGCTCAAATCTCTTCACAAAATATATCTTGTTTATCATAATAATAACAAATTGCAGAAACTACAATAAGCAATGAAAGCGTTCATATAAATCCCTTTCAAGCGGCGAGTGCTACACTGCTACGCCGCTACGGCTACATCGATACTATCTGCCGTAGCACGTGCTGAGATCGGGCGGCGCGTCAGCTGTGCGTCGCAATTACACGTCAAATGACGTACAACTAGTAATTTAGTTTCTCTGCAGATTTAACTATACGAGTATACGAACACTGTAACCATTCTGACAAGCGCCGGGCGCGTCGGCTTTACATAACTTGTTTATAGAGAATTTTATGTGAACTCTGGTGTTCAGTAGGGTTCACTAGTTTATAGTAGAACGAAATATGTAGTTTGCATGTGCTATTGGATTATTTTAAGAAACATTGATCGGTAGTGTTTTGTACTGTTTTATAGCAACTTTAATTGATTAGTAACGTATATAGATAGCACAGAAAGAAATAATCGATAGAACTACACATGTTCTAAGACTCTAAGTGATACATAATACCTGTCTATCTATAAAATGTATTTTGAAACCTCGTATTTAATACGCTGTGCACAAATACACTGCATTCAATTTCCTTCAATAGGTGCCCCATTTAATCCTAAACATACGGTTACCAAATCCGCTAAGAGGCCCATCTTGCCCGTACGTGACTGAATCGAAAAGAATTTGTCCACCAAAGCCACAGCTTTTTCACACATCCGATTGACCAGATAGAGATAGTGGACCCTTTGAACAAAATTGCGCCTAAATCCCAACTTTCTAACAGTTACATATATTTTGTTGGGAATCTGGCAGACCTTATCCTAACATATCACTTAATCTGAATATTGATATATGTACATACTTGTGTTTGATAGTTGTAGATAAAATGATAAACATCGCACATAAACATTATAGCGTAAAATGTGAGCTTAAGCTATGAACACATCTTTTGTTTGCTTTGATTTTTAATTTCGAGTGTATATTTATTGAAATGTCGTTATATGCGACAGAGATTGCAGCAGAAATCACAAAAGAAAGCAAAGAAAATCATAATAGAGTGTGAAGCAATGGCGCCTCGCGGGGCTTGCGGCAGGTGCGGAGATGTTTCATGATTTAATTTGGGACTTGGGGACCTGCTCTATTGAATCTATTGAATCTTTTCACCGCGTTTCACATTTCGCGAATATTTGTTACGCGCTCAATGTTTGCACAAAAAATCATTATGTATGATCGACTTGAAACAGAACGATGTTTTATAACCGAATTCTGAATAAACATTAATATGAAATGTATGCGGTTATGATTCATACTACAAATTGCTGATCAAATATCACGAATTGGGAAACTGTTTTATTTCACGACAAATGGTTATCGAAATAATAAAATAACCACAGTATAGCGTCCAGACACTGAACAAACGCACAAAAACAAAATCACGCATGGTTGAGCGCGCCACGAGCCGGCGGAAAAATGAATGGTTATTTTGCAATAATTGCGACCCGGCGATACCACGCATAGCTACACCGCCTGTCGATACTCTGTTACGCTTTCAATTTATCGATATATCTGTAAAACTCCTATAATATTCTAAAACTGTAAAAACTATTCATTTTTGCATTACAAATCGGTAGTATTGTATATTCATAATATGGTAAAACCATATCAATTATTATTAGTGTCGGCTCTAGGTGTAATTATTACAGCAGATAAAATAATTGAATATACGATATATAGCGTTCAATTACGCTATAGGTAAGACTAGGTGGGAATAGTGAAGGCATCGCTAGCTGGACCGCGCGGCGCGGAGCGAATATCAAACAGGCTCCAACCCGAGCTTTAGCTAATATTGTGCTGAGTCACATACCTCTGGCTAATGCGCTACTTTTTCGTTTTATTTTACCTCTTCCTTCGTACATAACTATCGAACTTTTTAATTATCTTTATTAATAATCTTGATATGAAATAAAATATAAAAATATTCCTGGGCTGGGTTGTATAATTTAAAAGTTTAAATGTAGAGCGTTTTATGATTATTTTATGGGCCTTAGGCTACCTATCATTTAATATACATACCACAAGTTTGTAACTTTTACCCATACCTACCATATCCAGTTTATAAAGTTTATAAACATAAAATTGCGACGAAATAATTAATGATATTTAATACTTATAGACCTATGTATAGAATATTTATTACCATAATAATAGCAGTAGGTGTTTGCTTGCTATAAACCTGAATTGCATTATGTGTGATTTGATTTGTGATTGAGTGATTTGTTATGATATTCAAATTATGCGTGTTCACATGGAGGTCACTAATATTAGTATAATCGAAATATGTGTTTAATGGGTAATTTGCACCAGTAATGCGTTTGTAGAAAGTCATATCAATAAATATTAAGCCAAATACAACATTCAATCAATTGTGTTATATTCAGCGAAAGTTATGGTATTTCCGAACCAAGAGGATATTTTGGACATATCTACGACAAAATGTGGTGTGCCTTTAATCTTTATTAACTAACATTTCTTAACATTCGTAAACTACACGTGGGTAACTCGATTAGTTTGAATTATATTATACCATACACGTGTTGCGTTTTAGGTTACTAATTATCTTTTATTTAATCAACAATAAATCCAATAAATATCCTTTAGACCCATTTATGTGTAGCGTCTAACGGTGCGTTAATACCCCGAGGAATATACTCAGCGAGTTACTTCTCGCTTCTTTATCGTGCCGTTGAAATCGTACTTCTTTGTGAGTAATCCCTCCACGTCCCGACCATGTCGCCGACGAAGATAGAGCACGATCTTCACAAATAATGTCACATGCGATTCGTTTCAAGCGACGTGACTCGCATCGCCGCGGCCGTGCCGTGCATAATGGGGTAAATATGCTGCGGTTATGCCCACACATGGCCCTTGAATTAAGTGAGCGCTATTTACTGCACGCGGCTAAACTCCACACACGCTGCTTGATTAATTAGATTACCTTTCTTCTTAGGGTGTTGGATGGATATTGAATGGTTGATATAAATAATTTATTCTCCGTTGCTACAAATGATTGTGAGATAGAGTCCTTTTTATATCGCCGAAATATTGAGTCAAATTCACTTTAATACTATTATACAATTTCTAACGAATAATTTCATGTAAATCACATGATTACTCTTGCAAATATAAATCATGTCTCTCGATATAGTTCTGTGATCATGTCCACCTAATTTTATCGTTTGAAGGAAACATCTATTCATCAATTTTGACTTTCAATCGTTAAAGTTAACCGTAAAAGTGCGCGATTTAAAGTAAAATATGTAATTCAAGATAAAGCGGCAACCCATTCGAGATAAGGCGAAGCACGACCCACGTCGAGAACCATCCAACTCGTTACGAGCCGCCCGAAGCGAGGTGTGATACAAAATCATCAATCTTGCCTGAGATTGTACTATTAAATGCCTCTTCGCTCTTTTCCTTCGAATCCAAGACCAGAAACAAATGTAAAAAGTTGTGTGATAAGTTCAATTTGAATTTGTAAAGCCCCTTTCAGCGTTTCTCGCCTGTTTATCTCGGTAAGGAAAGAGCAGAAAATACAAAAGTAAGAGATAGGAAATGAAGAGGCGGAAAAAAGTGTCGGGTGTGGAACAAACGCGGAAAAGTTGGCGTTATCCGGAGACAAGTTAAATCGCAATTTATTAGGGCGTGCTAGCGAGCTTAGTGTCGACGCGTCAGGACATTCCGCACCGCCGATCGACACAGTCGCCCGCACCTCCTGCCACTACTCACTCGTCACTCTGCTCCGGGACTGCAATTATTGGCAAATATCATTTTAATGCCGCATACTTCGCGAATACTTTTTCACTCTACTGTCGATCCTTCAAGTTTATTACAGCCGCCCTCAAATTACATGCGTTACATAGAAATATTGTATTAAGCTACAGTCGTTACATCATTAAAAGAGATTTTGATATCTCTTTAAAAGAGTTATATCATTAAAAGAGATTTTGATATCTCTTTTATATAAATATCCAGTTTTATAACTTTTTCTAAAATATTATATACTAGCTTCCGCCCGCGACTCCGTCCGCGCGGATGTCGGTCTTCACGTGGATGGTTTATTTCTCCATTTTGAGTAACTCTGACAATGACATCTTATAAATATCTATTGGAATTTGGACCCAAATACGGCTAGGCCTATAATAATACGCAACGTGTGTTCGCGGTTCTACAGAACAACGTCTATGGATAAAACTGAAAAATTAAGATTAATTTTTTTCTACGTATTTTTCCAGGAATAAAAGTATCCTATTTTACGCCCAGGATAATAAGGTATAATTATACCAAGTTTCATCGAAATCGAACCGTTAGTTTTCACGTGATGCCTTCACATACAGACAGACAGACAGACAGACAGACAGACAGACAAAAATTTTTTTAATCACATATTTGGGTTTGGTATCGATCCAGTAACACCCCCTGGTATTCATTTTTTCAATATTTTCAATGTACAGAATTGACCCTTCTACAGATTTATTATATGTATAGATGCTAGGCGGTTATCGTAATAGGAAAATCATTGCATATCCTATAATTGCGGACGAAACAAATCGGATCTGCGATCGTCTGCATATTCCATTATCCGTAGGATCGTGCTAACCCGCCCATAAATATTCATATGATGTGCGGCGAATCCTACATCTACACAGTATCAATAGGTTTATCAAATTTTTATTGTACATAAACATATGCACCCAATCCAGTTTTCTACTTACTAAATATCAATAGCATGCTCAAATATGTTTCAAAATTGTGAATATAGAACTGTATTACTGATAAGAACTCATTTATTATAAACTAGCTTCCGCCCGCGACTCCGTCCGCGCGGATGTCGGTCTTTGCGTGGATGGTTTATTTCTCCATTTTGAGTAACTCGGACAATGACATCTTAAAAATATCTATTGGACCCAAATACGGCTAGGTCTATAATAATACGCAACGTGTGTTCGCGGTACCTACTACAGAACAACGTCTATGGATAACTGAAAAATTGAGATTAATTTTTTTTCTACGTATTTTTCCAGGATAAAAAGTATCCTATTTTACGCCCAGGATAATAAGGTATAATTATACCAAGTTTCATCGAAGTCGAACCGGTAGTTTTCACGTGATGTCTTCACATACAGACAGACAGACAGACAGACAGACAGACAAAAATTTTTTTAATCACATATTTGGGTTTGGTATCGATCCAGTAACACCCCCTGCTAGTTATTTTTTCAATATTTTCAATGTACAGAATTGACCCTTCTACAGATTTATTATATGTATAGATCATATTATACTGTCTTTTATATTACTTGACCAAGCGTATACTGTTTATTACTTAACTTACGAAAAATTAAAGCATTGTTAATGTTATGTTAATTATATAAAAAATATCTCTTATATAAAAATATTTCTTATTATATATTAGTCAATTATGTTAATTATATAAAAAATATATCGTATTATACGGGTTACAGGGAAAGTCGATGTAGATCCGTTAAGGGCATGTAGTACACATCATTTCTGAATGATTTCACTATGTAACCCCCCATCCTAAACTTAACCGTTTTCGAGATATTCGAGTTTTAATTTTTTTTATGAAAATGCCCAATTTTTCGGCTATTCAATTGAATATTTTGAATATTTTTGACTCTTATGATTATTTTTTTTGTTTTTTACATGAAGAATGAGATGCTTAATTACCTCAATGACTAAAATTGCACGTAAGTTAACTAAATAGGTCATTGTAGACGATCGAAACTTAAGAAAATAAGTACAAATTATAAAAAAATATTTTTCGTTTCTGGATATCTCAAAAAATTATTATGGCACTTGCTCTGCAGATGTGCTTAAAAACATCTACATTTTATCAGCTATCCAACGAGGTATAACAACCTAGGGTTGTATTTAAACTCATAGAAAAAAACATAGTTGAAAAGGTTCAGGTAGTAGGTCTAACGGGTCCCTCGGATATTGTCCTTCAAGTTAATCCGGTGCATGTGAGCGAGACAACTTTCGATTTATGCAGATGAGAGTGAGAAAAATAATGTGCAAAAACAAGTTTGGGGATACAACATACCCATTGTTTTGTATTTGGTCGTTTGTTTGCTTGCCATCCATTTTAGTCTACTCATGCGATTCGTCCATGGTAGATGCGAATTATTGTGCTTTCGGATTCCCACACGACTTATGTGTGTAACTTAGGTGACCTACTAATGATCTCCCATTACTGCGGGACATGTGGTTTCAACATGATGGCTGCCCTGCTCATTTCAGAAGAAGCGTTAGGGAATGGTTGGACACTAACTATCCTAACAAATGGATTGGACGAGGTGGGCCTTTACCCTGGCCACCCAGATGTCCCGACCTGACCCCCATTGATTTTTATGTATGGGGGCACATGAAGAGCCTCGTTTACAGTGAGCCCAACCCCATATCGTCAGTGGAAGTTCTCAAAGAAAGGATAATTAATGCTGCTAACGACATAAGAAGAACATTAACCACATGGTGTAGTGAAAAGTGGACTACGTGAAAGAATGAGAAAATGTGTGCGAAATAGAGGTGGACACGTAGAACATGAACTATAAAATTTTATTCAAAAACATTAGGTGATTAAATGTTATTTTGAACTGATTTATTGTTTCATTTAGCTTACTACAATCACCGACGATCTGTATGCCAACTATGAGTTGAGCGTGAGTGACTTTGTATGCCACCTAGCGTTAACAACGCACCGATTACGTTATTTTCCAAACAATAGCCAGTAACTGACTAGTTACTGGACGTAAGTGACTACTTACGCTCAAGTAATAGTTGGCGTACTTACGGTCATTATTTGTACAATCGACGATGTGAACAAAAAAAAAGTGCTATAAAACTGAATGATCTCCTAGGTCAGGATAGCGGGATATCGATGGATGCATGAAGGTTGTACCTAGCCGAGGGAGGCCTATGTTCAATAGTGGAAGCCAGTAGGCTGAAATGATGATGCTGAACTTAAGTCAAATTAATTAGATTAAATAAGGACTATTTATTCTGACTGCCATGTAGCCTTAGAAACTAAGTTTCACCTTTGAGGTTAATAAATACCCTAGAGTGTTATACCTCGTTGGATAGCTGATAAAATGTAGATGTTTTTAAGCACATCTGCAGAGCAAGTGCGGTAATAATTTTTTGAGATATCCAGAAAAGAAAAATATTTTTTTATAATTTGTACTTATTTTCTTAAGTTTCGATCGTCTACAATGACCTATTTAGTTAACTTACGTGCAATTTTAGTCATTGAGGTAATTAAGCATCTCATTCTTCATGTAAAAAACAAAAAAAAATAATCATATGAGTCAAAAATATTCAAAATATTCAATTGAATAGCCGAGAAATTCGGCATTTTCATAAAAAAAATTAAAACTCGAATATCTCGAAAACGGTTAAGTTTAGGATGGGGGGTTACATAGTGAAATCATTCAGAAATGATGTGTACTACATGCCCTTAACGGATCTACATCGACTTTTCCTGTAACCCTGTATATTGATCAATAACTATACAATAAGGTACCTACTAATAACTGTGAATGTGGAAGCTGCATATAGCCAGTCGGATTATGAAACATTTTCAAACTTGAAAATCTGAACAGTTCTGTTTAGATATCTCTGTTCTTGAAGGATGGGACCACCAAAAATACATAAAGAGGACAAAGTATTTGTCTGCGCACTGTAGTAGTCTATGTTAATTGTAAAAATTGTTTGTTACTTTGTTAAAATCGATAAATTTTCTGATGTAGAGATAATATGTGTAAATTTAATGCATTGTTTCTACTGACTATATAATATAAATAGCTCTATTTCGAATACAAAGTGCGCTTTTCAGATGAATGTTGCGAACTATGCCCTGAAATCAATGATTGAATAAATGTTTTGTTATTTTTTTTATTTGATTCCTATCAAAATAACAATAAACAACAAAGACCAAGTTGATTCTATATTTATCCGTTTACTAAATTGAGATCCGCTTTATTCTGGCGCTACTTCCACTTGGGAGCTTCGAAGCAAACTTTTTAATTAGTCTGCGAGGACAAACAAGCTCTTAGTGCAATCGATTTCTATATACGTATTCGTTTATTATTCTAGAATACAATCATTTGTTAAATTATTATAAGATTGTTCAATAACAAATACATTCTTCGGACACATCAAACTTTAAGTTAAATATTTTGAAGGACGTACAAGTACAATTTGTTTGTGCAATTCAGTTTATGCTGGATTCATAGTTAGATTTACTTGTAAATATATCAATGCAGAGTTGAAATATTTACTTCAATAAATGAGTGTAAATTTACGTGTAATATAAAATTATCTGAATTATAAAAAATAAAATCCACCTAAATTAATCGTTTATTATTTTTAAAGTCTTTCGCTTATAACACTACATATTTGTAAATTAATTATATCGAAATATGATGATAGTAACCGACAAAATTAGAACAAATCTATTAATGAAGTAAGTTTACATTTTTATATTGATTGAATTTTCCACCAACAGCTTTTTTTAATTCTCATCAAGTACCTACCTTCTACGCTATTAAGATCAAATTGTCTTTGTTATCGTGATACTAGAACAAAGAAGCGAGATGTGAAACTTAAACATCTTAAGCGTACCTACATACGTTCGTAGGGCGTTGTATAATGAACATTTAATTTTCACTTAACTCTTCATTATAGGGTGTAAATGTTTTCGTTCGTGTGTACCGTGAATAGACGCAACCATAGTAATAAAACAATGACGATCAAATTGAGAACGTGGAAACAACGCGACGGCCGTAGCCGGTATGTTGACTATTCATTATAACATCGCGCCATAAGACAAACAGTATTCTGTTATTAGATTCTCGCAGTAGCATTTGACAAATGAACCTTAAATGTAATATTTCATAATCATACTATTTTTTATATCAACACACAATTACTTGGCTATCCTAATGTTAAATTGTCCGTTAATAACTCAGCCCCCGGAATCACAGACACAATAGAAAATCTATTGTGTCGTGGACCGATCGGGCCGCTCCGGCTCAATGGGTTAAAATTATATTAAGTAGGTATATATTTACTATTTAGGTTTACTTAATGACGTCCGATACGAATACTGTAAAAGCGATTTTTTTGTCGTCAGGTTATATCTATAAACAGTGGTCAAATATAGGTGACGCATGTCATATCATGCAGCTAGCCGCGACTGCCAGGCGCCACAATTATACAGGCCTACGTAAATCATAAACATCAACCCTCCATTTAATCCAAATAGTCCGTCGTTAGTCGAGCAGCCTGCGTCTAATTTGTCTCCCGAACTAGAGATTAATTTATTATCATTAATTATTTGACAATAACACGAATTACTTATGCAGATTTACACATTATTGCCTCATTTGGCTAGGCTCTGACCATGCAAATGAGTTTACTGAAACAAAATTACATCGGCTGGCAACTCATTTCCTTTCAAATCAAATACATTTTCTTTTACTATTCAATTACATTTTAATCATTCCAATAGATAGGTAATCTGCGTTAAAGATTTAATATGTTCAGCTTAAATGACCAAATTTCGTTATTGTTTTTATTAAATAGAAGCAACAAAATTTACAATGTAAAAGAAGATGTAAAATAACACGTAATTTTGCGTTTCTCTCTAGAAATGAGTTTGCCGTGAAAATAAATATCGTTAAATTTATTTAGGTCATAATTAACAATATTGTAGCTCTTGATAGTGTTGTTTATTTTTAATGTTAATAATGATTATAAGAGTGGTGTATAGAAAACAAACATTTCGTTCACGGTGAATTGTTGATTTATTTAAAAGCCTAAATTGTTTAAAAGGTTTATATTTTTCACTCAAAAAAATAAAATGTTTTAAAGCCCCAATGCTTTTCAATTTGATATAATTTAATCTGTCTCACAGCTTAAGCTATATCCCATTTCAATCGCTCTAAAATTTTCAGCAACGGTACATAATAATATATGAATAAAACAAATATTCTACTTTTCACTATATTAACTGATTTGTAAATACGATTGTATCCTGCACAATAATTAGAATTACATAAGATTAATTCCATAATAGATCCAAACGTTACGTTTCATATTCATAATAAACACAATTGCGGGCCTTTGTACACAAATGTAACGCGTCGTTATAAAATTAGCATTTTTGTTTTAAATCAACCATGAGTGAGGAGAAAACGAGCGTGGTTGTTTGGAAAATAGCCCGCGGAAATATCACGAACCATCGGCCACATGGCGCACGGGCGATACGCCCTACATAACTGATGATTTTCCGATGGCTATTCATTCGACGGCATGCCGCGATACCGCTGCCCGTACAACCTTTTATCCCAGGAACATATTGGATTCTTTGTGCTATTCTTGTTTTAAGCTACATTGGAACCTTATCATATGTATTAAGTAACTCAACTCAACAAATTAGCAATAAGAAAACAAACAACCAACGCTATCTATAACTATGAACTGCCGGATAACGAGAATTCACGATAAGTTGTTTAAATCGAACACGTTTTTAAACCACTGCATTACACTTATACAATTACTATTCAATATTAATTCACACTAAAACAATTTAAATGTGCCAAAAATGTTTTGTTAAAATAAAGCACAAACAAATCGTTAATAGATCGACAATAAAATAAACCATTATCCGATTGAAATAATGTTATTTAAAACGAATTGAATCATAACAACTCTAACTGATTAAAAGAAAACCGCGAGCCATCGAGTTCATAATAATCCGTCGATATTTAAAGTAACATTTCCAAGATCGTCGTCTTTATTGTTGTTAAACTAATTAAAAAGTTTGGGGTCGTCTGATCGGTGAATAGAATGTCGTACAGAGCCCTAAGGAACGACATTATTTAGATACATCATGGGGGTATTCTACAGGTATACAATATTGTGTTTATTTATTTTTCGGTAACTTTCCATTAATGCGATTTAGATTTGGGTTTTTTCAGGTTTCTTTAAACGTGATATATAAGTTAGCTATAACTAATGTAACAACTCGAGTTCTACTCTTCTACTTTACAGCTTTCATGTTTTGTTCATGACTCATACACTGTAATAGCTTTTGTTATTGTTTAGAGAATAGTTAAAATCATATTTAAATTTGCTGATTAAATTTCTTGTGCGCGAGATTTTAAATCTTCAAACTTTTATGCAAAGCAAAGAAAACCTCTTAATACTATTTAAACAGCCTCTAGGAAACAATTTATTAAGTATTGAAGGTTGAATCATAGTGCAGTTGTGTTGGGAAGAAGAGATGAACACTGAACGAGCTCTCAGCGGCAAACTTGAACATTGAAACATCGCACAATAACTTTCATTTGCAGTTTATGTTTAAAAACTTTGTGTTTCTGAAATGAAATTACAAAAATCTTTCAATTTGTTTAAGTGGTTGCTTAATCACATTATTTTATACACTGCATTCTGTTGTTGTATAATGTTCTTGAAATTGTTTGATTGGATTCTATTGTGTTATATTTTATTTTTATGAAAATTATTTACATCATCTCTTACTAAACTTTTCACTGTTATTCATTAATTCTGAGAATCAAACATATCAAACTCAAACATTTAACTGAACTGTTGTCTAAATATAATAAAAAAACAATTAGGCAAATAAATAAAACAATACCAATATTAGTCATTACATCCCCAATACAGCAACTAAGGAAAGAAAAGCACGTAAAGTGTGAAACTTAAAAGCCCCGATGAGGTGCTAAGTCGTGGGGAGCGCACCGTGTCGTGATGTAGATGTTCCCGAGAGATTCAAGCGCAGTCGGAGTCTTTTGATAAATATTTTATACACCTAGCAAGACTACACCACGTACTCCATATATTTCTATTTTAAATTAAAAATACTTATGTGAATTGCGAAAACTTAAGATGTTCTTTTCTTAAACTTGACTCGACTCTGCAAGATAGCATGCAAATTTTGATATTTATTTCCTCTCCATAAACGCATTCAGTAGTCGTAAATTATTTCTTTATGTTATTCGAGGTCTACTTAATCCGGAATTACGAAATTTTGTTAACTTGTTTGAAAAGAAAAGGGGATTACAAGACGAGAGGGTCAGGTTGAAAGCAGGTCCGAATAAAGAAACGTGCGAATTTGACGAAGTGCTAAGTTGCGTTTTGTCGACGAAAAATAAATTGACTTCTATCAAAAGCTTCATTTTAAATTTCATGACTAACTGAAGAACTTGTGTAGCGGTTTATTATACGCATGAGTTACTAAACAGAATGTCGACTGCCTACTTATTTAAACAATAACATGAGGTAGGAAAAGAGTCTTCGTTCTTTACCGTCCCCTGTTTTTCTTTAGTAATAAAGAAGAAATTTTTCTTTAAATGTTGCTATAAGCTATGTAGAATGGTTCTATCAAAACAAAAACCAAACTGTATCTGCAATTCTACTTATTCAAGGGCGCGGTAGATAATATGAAAGATTGCTACTAATATATTATCTTATATCTTCACATGCCGAGTGTGGAAAATACATATCTTTTTTTTAAACAATATTGTAATTTTACGTAATAACTTTAGATTTTATTGTATAAAATTTGTAGAAATGAACAAATTGTATTAGTAATTAACGTGCTTCTTTAAAAGTCAGAGAGAACTAAATTTATATTCCACCACAACCCGTATGGTGAATTTAAAATAGCAGTAAAAGAACGCAACGGTTGTAAGAAGTTTTAATATCTATTCCGATTAGATTCAGTGTCAGAAAGGAACTTAGATAGCGTCGGCGGCGTTGGAAGGAAATATAAGATGGATCGGGCTTCGAATACAAATATGGGAAGATAGGGAAATCGGATTTACCAGTAGTCCCAGACGTGTCGTATTATCGGACTCTTATTTTCATATGGGGTGTATCATGTTTAATAAGATTAATACAACCTGTTTGTAGCTACATGACTGTACGTTATTTTATTATATGCAAGATATCATTTTAAAATATTGTTGTTAGTACTTATTTTGATTGTAGACAATTTTACTGTTCTCTGTTAAACCTATCTAAGTGCTCTGACAAAAAAAATATTTTTTCTTAGTAAGAGCACACAATGTGCAACTGTTACATTAATGTACCCACTAAATATCAAAGTTAAACATGTAACCAACTCTTGTAAGCAAGTAGATTACCCATCTGTGTAAACATAATCGCGTATTTGATAGGCGGAAGTGTAATTCAGAAAGTGAAAATTGTTTAATGTAGTAGTCATTTGTGTGCAAAAGCTTGCGGCCGGCACCGGCGCGGCCGCGGCGGAGGCGCCTCGGTGGGATTGTTCTCTCATTAATTAAATCTCGCCGGCGACGACGCGGTTTCAAACCGACCGCCTCTTAATTATTGTTCCGGCTCTTAACATCTGTCTTAACGTCACTTTCCATTTAATTCAAAAATTCTTTAGCCAGACTATGGCATGTTAATTCCTTTGGCAATTTATGCTGCCATTGTTTTTCCCTTTTTTGGTTTTACAATAATATGCCATGAATTTCATTACATATATTCGAGGCTACTTTCTTAATAAGTTTCTGCGTTAGAAATGCCTTTCAAAAGTAAGATTTGATTCGTTAAGTAAAGTTGAAACCGTCTACGAGTTTTTAATTCGCTCGCTGGTATACAAATTGGTTTCGAATGATAAAAAAGAAATGCGTTCATTTTCGATCGAACAGACCGAGTTTCGAATACAAATTAAGCCACCGAATTTATTCACTTATATAAATTAAACTTGTCTTTGGTTGGCAATAGATAGTGTTTTCTTATCTACGTTTTTAAGACACTTGAAATTGTTTATTTATTTATTTTTATTTATATACTACAATAATACAATTCATTATAAATTAAATTAAACTAGCGCAAACATAACCTCTTTGTTTCTACAGTATATTGCCTAAAAAATCTTCTGTTGATAAGGATCAAACTGAAGCTGTAAAATCTATGAAAAAAATATTATGACTTGCTTACTACCTAATTAATACATAATTAATTATACCTAGATATTCTATTAACCAAAATCTGAATATTTTTAATCGAAGTTTATTATTGATTATTACAACTTCATAATAGAAAACTTTAAAAAGACGAGGGCATTTCGGTTAGTACAAAAGGTCGGAGCAGTGAGGACGAAAAGTTTTAATATCCCTCCGATTAGATTCACCCGCAACCACGACGAAGGTAAGGCCGAGGGACTGTAGGAAAATATTTTGCCATTCAAATGGGCATAAGATTATTTGAAGATATATCGACTTTATAGATACCAATGTATGTTGCTACATTTTTCTGAGATTTAATTTATTCGTATTTTAGAAAACAATGCGTATTTTTGTACAAATTACTTTTTAAAAAAACAGAATATCGTTCAAAAAGTTGTGACGTCTACTCTGGTGTCAATATCATAAAGTTGTAAAAATCAAAAAGGAAATGAATTTAAAAATTACGCTAAGAATATTATTCGGTTGTCCAACCGCGTCGATATTGCTCGAGGGTGCGTTGAGTTGACGAAATGGGGAAGACTAAATCCATATTCGATCGAGATCCGCACTGAGCCGATCTGACAAGCTGCCGATCTGTTTTGCATTTATATAAATATCACCCACCTTTCTATACTTATACGATCTTCGTATAGATAGATCTATTGTGTCGTGGTCTCATTGGGCCGCTCGGTGGTCAATGGGTTAATTGTAATTTGCCATCTGAAAACGACGTTACAGTGAAAGTCTACTAATCCATTAATGCCTGCGACTAAATCTAGAGGTCTAAATAAATAAAAAGACTGGCAATAAAATACAATTGATCAATCAAATCTCATAACCACTCAACTAAGCTGAACTTAAATCAATTTTATAAAACCCAATAACCAACTACTTCTTTAACTAGTATATTATTATGAGCATAGATCCTAAATTGTTGATGTGATAAATCTATTCACAATTATTTATGATAGCTCATAGCTATAATTTAAAGTGTAGGTACCAACCGTTATAACAACAAAAGATTAGGTAACGTAAAACAATTTACAGTAGCCGTTGACAATGATTTCATTAATTCCAATAATACGGTGTTTGTTAGTATTTAGCCACCGGTTACGCGATTGCGGTAATGCTGACAGCGCGGAGAGGGCGGGGAACGGCCTGGACCTTCATCAAGTGGTTGACTGCTATTAGGGTGTGCAATTGTTCCGCTGCGTTACATTCCACTGCTTACACACTGTATATTCCACTTTCTGATTTTCCCCAAGCACACACTTAACTCCTAAATCAAATGTTTGAGTGTTTACCAAGCTTTGTAACACTGCTCGTTATATTTTTAAACATTACCTATATTTTCTAAGTAGAAAAATAATAAATATTTATTCATAAAATTTTGTTTATGAAGAAATCGTTTACAATCTTCATTTTATTTAGTCATACTCCGCATACCCAAAGGTATTTAAATTAAAATGTTTCGAATTCTAAGCTTCTCTTTCATTCCACATCAAAGAATAAAAACTGTTTATATAAGAGGTGTAATTACAAAATCCCTCGTGTACCCAATTTCCCAATGTTTTCGCGCGGCATGCGAGTAGGTACGTGCTGTAAAAATAATTCGACGTTCCTCCGGGATCGTTTGTAAAACGTCACGCGTAAAACATATTATAAAGCCAATAAAACGTGTTTACAAGGGTGAGTAGAGCCGCCGTTCCCGGGCGGGCGTTCCGTTGCCGCGCGATATCCGTAAACATTTTAGCGCTGCAATAAATTTAACATTATCCTACTCACAAGACATTCTGTTTTCTTCCATTCCGGGATTCTGTTGGTTAGCGGCTGTAATCTCGACAGACTCGGATTTTCTGCTCTTTGAATTAAGGATTATACTATTATGTGGGTATCGTATATTTTATCTGCCCTCAGCTTAATTTATCCAAGCTAGCACTTTCGCAAGTTGAATTCTTTTGCATTCTTTTCTTAAATATTAAAGTTCTAAAGGTACCTACTTTTAGTCCTCAGCTTGATTTATTAATAATATATGTATGTGACACAAATTGATAAATTAATTATCATCATATTAAATATAAATGAGGATTTCTTGAAATAATCATTTTTAAATTATCAATTTCCAATTAATTTTAACGAGCATATTATATCAATGACAATTCCGATGTACAATACGGAAAGCTTACAATATCAATGCAACATAGCATACACTAACATAATACATTAATCAGGGTAAATCTACACTGCACTACCCTTTGCAACTCCGATCCACTTTTCTACGGATGCGAGATTAAAGGGGAGAGTAACAAAATGAGAAATGGAACGATTTCAGAACGCATTGTTGGATGGCCGGCCGTTGTAGGATTTATGACAAAGAACAGCCGGATGATTCAATCAGGCCAGTTCTTTAGTTTGTTACATTCATGTTACAGTTGCTATCCATGAGTCTTATTGTGACTAGCTTGTTGCCTTTTACACGATTTGTTCGTTTTGTAAGGAAACGCTATCGGGTTCATTGATACTGAAAGAAAACAAATCGTACATGTATGAAAGGATTGACCCGATAGTTTCTATTGTGAAACATACTGTGACCTATTAAAGTTATTAACCTGTCAAATATTAATACATTGATATACACTATACAGTACATTATAATTTGTTTATTTGCACATATGCAACATACTTAAGAGAAATTTCCAAAGAAATATCATTTATGTAAGCCATAATCAAAGGCAGCTTAATTGTAAAACTTGTTCGTGTAATATCGAATACATTACGCGGGACAACTTCCACTGGCAGTTTGAAAACATTAAGACAATGCGATTGTAAAAAGGGCGAACTTTCAACAAATAGGTATTCAGTACAGGAGTGTAATTTACAATTTAAATATTCTTAATGTCTCCAAGTTGTCGCCACGAAAGGCGATAGAGGGTGTTGGGGAGGCTGGTGCTCAGAGACTTCCACTACATCAATCACCCGTGGACCCTGCGCCTGAACATTTCTAATTATTCGCTACGCTTTGAGACACGAAAAGCTTAGCATTGATATATTCATATTCGAATATTTGACTTTTATTTTGTTACGACCGCGACCTTCATAGAAGCTCGACGTGACCGATAGTGGCTTATTGCGAATCTTTTATTACAACTTTAGCGATCAGCTAACGTAATTTCAAAATGATCTAAGGATGAACATTTAATAGTAAACGGGCTTGTTTTTAATCAATTTAAACTGATACTAAAGGTGGATTTATAATTGAACAAAAAACTTTATTTACGACAATCAAGACGACATTACTAAATAAATAGACAGTATCTAAAGATAAATACCATAAAAACCTTCATATACGGTTTTTATTCTACAATAATAAAATGACGTACCATACAGTTGATTTCAAGTTATTGCTCTGCATATTTTCCCGAAGAGTGTTTGCTTACAAATGTCTCCTGAGAAAAGAGACTCGTCTCAAGGACCACTTGCTTGGAGAGTCCTTCACAAGCTGACAAGCTCTGTCTAATCTACACAGCTTAATGCCCTTCTCATCGACACCTTAAAAATATATTATTATTTATATAATTTTCATGGGTAAGTTTAATTCATCTTGAGTATATTAGAGCGCAAATATAAAAATGTCTACGTAGAAAAATTAAATCCAAAATTTTCAAATTAAAAATACATAAAAACATAAGTCAATCAAAAATACTAATTGCTATATTTGTTTGTGATGCATGACGAATATTTGTGATTTTGATATAATTAAAAAGGCACACTCGATAAAACTGCGAGAGCACAATTGTTACGATGCGAACAACGTGTTTATGAAAAATCAGTTTCATAGGCACTTTCATGTCGGAAAGCTTTTTATATTCTTCTTCAATTAATTCATCATTGTAACGAAAACTTATATAAATGGTATGTCAACTTACGGTTATTAATTAATATAAATGTACGCTTACATTTTAAATTAGTTGAGGGGAATGTATTTTTTTTATTTTTAAAGACTGAAGAGGTTTTTGTCGATTTTCACACATACTTGTCATCGCTGAATATTTGTATTCAAGCGTCGCAAAACAGGCGTTATGAATACCTATAGCGTGCTAGTATTATCAGCGTGTTGGGTAATGTATTCAAATATGTATCAAGCTCCATCCGCACCATGTTGTCGTTGTTATTTTATTTCATACGCGTGACGCCACACCAGCATCTTTTTTTACTATACATGAAAATAATGTGACAACATAATTTATACACTTTTTCTGTATTCTTTTATACATTATATACTGTTGAATATTGTAAAATAGGTACTATGATGGTATATATGGTGTAATAATTATATGTTGGTTTTATAAACATAAACAATATAGAGATCTACAATGCGCTCGCGCACGTAGAGAGAAAAATTGCTTCGCATAGACACCCCCTGTCGCCACTCCCGGCGTCGAACGGATATTGATTACTTGTCTGTAAGGAATACAAATGTATCAGGAAACTGTGTTCTAGCGTTCCTTTGAGTGCCATCCCTCGCGCTGACACCTAACATTAAACTTCATACAGACACTTATGTTTCATCTTCCACAGCTTCATATATGTACAACGACATGTAAGAAAATTTTTACTTTTAGAAATATGCTTTTGAAATTCTTTATTAAAATTATCCGGAAATCCGTTATTTAATTTGTAAGCAAACGGTTTTAGATGGCCGGTTATAGCACGAGCAATGAGAGCCCGCGGCAGCTAACTAACAGGTGCACGCTGGCAAAGAAAAATGAAATAACGCAAAAAGGAGAAGTCGTGGCGGGTGAGGGAGGTGCAGAAATCGTCGGGGTGGTTCTTTTCTACGAAAAGCCAGTTTCCTTTAGTGGAAACAGATAACGATCCGCTGCCGACGACAGAATACGTAACTGCACTAAGCATAGATCTACATACTAGTGGCATGACTGCTTATCAAAGATATATCTAACACAACAGATTTTCTCGGTAAAACGAATGTGCCCAGACAGCGTATTCATTGTAAAAGATCTCTTGTTCGCATCTATGAAAGCTGCGACTAACTGAAAAAACAAGTTATTGCTACTTAATGTAACTTCCATTGTTATTAATGTAACCTCAAATCGTTAACAAACATTCAGTTGAAATATAAAGAGATTTTTTAACAATCTTGTTTAGTTTGCATGTTTCATGAATTTGTTTGAAATGAACATACAGCGTTATTTATACTGTGCCGCTTGCTCCGAGAACGTGCGCTCGGCTCGTGACCTGCATTGTACAAACACTGAAAGAAGTATGCTCACTTCATGTCGCTATTTAACTAATTAAAAAACATTGGTTTATATCAACATAATGATAGTGGCAGGAATTAAGATTCGGCACTTTTTCTTTTAATATCAGTCTTAATATTTGTTTACCAATTGAAAAGGAAATAAAGTTATCGATAATAGAATTGGAGTTTTAACACAGATTTTAATATATTATTTCTATCTAAAGAATAATGTACCTAATATCTCAAATCTTAGGAGTCAGCTCTATTTACTTACCATAAAAATTATATATTTTTTTCTTCTAATGATCGAGGTAACATGACACAGACATGATAAAGATAACATGACACAGATAATTTTAGTATGAAATAATATGGCGGCACTCTAATGAAAAGGTTACGTTAAATTATGAATAAAATATTAAAAAATGTAAAATTCAGGTAGATTTTAGCAACAATAAAAGTATGCAATTGTAATAATATGTAAGAGCGCAGTGTTCGCTAATAGGCATCATTACCATTCAAAGTCGGTAGGTGTGGTTTTCCGCCCAACCGCCTTGTGAATATGCAAAGTGAACTACGTTAAATATCGGACAGCCGTATTGTGCTTAAATGTCTACTTTAAAAGACAATTCCAAATGAGATGTAAAAATAATTCGTTTCTTATTGTGTTTTTAAAAATTTCTTGATTAAGATTTATAAGCTTTCGATCCCAAAAGCTTTCTGTACTTATATAAGCTTTTATTTTTTATTTTCGCATAACCTAACTTTAACTTTATTGAAATAAATACATTGATTCTTTACCATCCTTAACGGTTACAGTACAAAAAAAAAACATATTATTGCATATTATAAATAGTTTATTAATAATATTGGATAGGGGAAATTATCTGTTCAATACTATTTGTGTTATCTGTATACAATTTATTTGTGTTACCGAATAAAAAGTACCCAGAACATATTATTGTGCTAATCCTGTCTATAATTAATCTATCTTTATCCCAAATTTCAAATAGATCCAATCACATGTTATTTCATGAAAGTTTAACAAAAGTTTAACAACATACATAGGTACCTACATACAAACTTTCGCGTTCATAATATTAGTAGGATCAAGGATGTGATATCATTAATCTCAAACTTATGAAACTTATAACTAAGTAAACTACTCTGTCATACGCCAACTCTAAATAAATTCTACATAGGAAGAAAAATATATAGAAAGTAATATTCTTCGGTAAACTGATAAAAAGCGTACGCCGACATGTCACAGCAAAAATAGCTAGGTAAGGCGTCCCTCGCCGTGCGGCATTGTGCCCGAAATGACACATGAAAAGCGTCGAGAGCGTAGCGTTGTTGCCTTCACAAAAGGCTTACAGATGCGCGCACCAGAAGATTTTAATGAGGCAACGACTCTGTGTGATTTTATCGTGTATGCTTTAATGAGAAATAACCAAGCGCATCCTCTTTGACTGCACCCACACGCAGTTACTATCAAGAATGTTACAACGCCTATGTGGAACCGACGTATGCAGAAATTAACACCGTAATACCGCACTGAATAGACTCATCACGATTTGTAACTGTTCACTGTAACATTCTCTGTTTCGAAGTATATTTAAATGAAGCACGACAAGAGGATGCCACCAGTAAAGTCGTTATTTAAAAACAATAAAACGAATTAGAGGTAGCGAGAAAGTTACCGGATCGGGATATACTGGCCAATTCTCATCAATGCAAATCACGTTGTCGACTCGTCAACCCAATTACCAAGAAGTGAATTTAAATAAAGATAAGTATCGCCCTCGAGGAGACAATGCTAATAGGAGGTGGAGGCGTGATAATAGGCTCCGACTGGGGCGGCGGCGCACCGCAGTAGGTGCTTTAATTAGATCTCTCGACTTACGCGCCCGTGAGCTTCAAAACACTTGTTCAATTAGTGATCAGACTTAAGAAATGGTATTATGCAAACGTTGAGTTGCTGAAACGGGTATTTGGCTCTGTAATGTTGTATAAATATTTACCTACATAACTCAATTACAGATATCATTTAAATTGTATTTAATATAACGTATTATTCTTGCTCGTTTAAATATTTAAGATTCATGTTTATAGTTTAAAAATTATCTAAAAAGTATCCACCAAACTCTTATCCAATAGACAAACTAACAAAAAATGTATGTATACATATTATTGTTGTGTTATTATCAGATATAATTTTGCACAACAAAACGCTATAAAGTTTGAATTTATGACTGCCACTCCGCATTGCAATTTCACGCACTGAAAACATTATTTTAGCGTCGGTCACGTAAAACAGCGTAAATACTTTCGCCTGGTGGACAATAACTTTTGTTGTGTTATTACATGTTTTACGTTCCTGTTAATGTGGACCAATAATTACATCAGGCAGATTTTTGTCTTATGCCTCTTAAATATACTATGGTTATTCCAACAAATAACGAGATGAATAAATTTTCAAAAGAACCTTGTGATCGTGTGGTTATTGAGTTATTCAAATAGAGCCCAAGTTGTAAGTATTTATGATTTATTTTTTCACGAAACAGGAAATTGAAATGGCATTTCAGTTAGTATAGGTGACAGCAGGACGATAAGAGGGGCGTGGCGCGCTGTCAACATCTGCTTTCGTACTTCCGTCTAACTGACCGCGACATGACCTCTCGCATCGGACATTTGATACATTTGTCATAATATCATGTTTAATAAGCGAAACGCATATCGTGCGAAGTACAATAATGGGAGATTGTGATATCATAAGATACAGAAATATGTGATATACGATATTTTATGAAATATCAGGTCAGGGTAGTATTGAATTTTATTATATACAATTTCATCTACTGCTTTACTTTTTTATTGAATCAGATCGGATTTTATTATACAATTAAATCATAAACAGTAACTTGTTATATACTCCTTATCTTAACGTAATTGACTTATTATTGATTTAAGTATGTTTAACGATTTTATCGGCAATAACATGGAATACCAATACATAAACCATAGAAATTTGTTACGAAACGTTTTAAAAATATAGTAGGGCACTAAAACAAATAGGTAGTTTTCCACAATCCGTCCACTGAAAGATAATATGTTACTTTATTTCTATTTTCTGTATTCACTCAGGGTTTATGTATCTCGAATAGTCACGTCGCGTCCCGCGAAGGGTGAGGCATACAAATAAGTGAAAGTCCGAAGCGTCCAAACACCCGACGCCATGTTCTTTATCTATGGTTCTCTTAAAAGAATTTGATCGCACAATATGAGAATATTACAAGCAACATCTGTTACAAGGGACGAATAAACTTAAACATCGACAAGAAAAACCGGCGAGGATTTTATTACGGATTGGACTTTACAAGAAAAGTTGTGATTTGACTAACAATAGTAAGATTTGATACGCTTTAGTAATATACTGTGTATTTATAAAAGCACGAACACACAGCACATGTTTTAATTAAAAACCAAAAAGGCTATACCTCCCAAAGAGAGTGTTACGGCGCTTATTACTTACGTTGTATTTGGACTCTTTCCAATAGACTTTTTACGAAACGAAAAGTCGGGTGGTCTGCGTTGAGTAATAAAACCTAGTATTGC
The DNA here is from genome assembly GCF_905220415.1 of Colias croceus. Lineage (NCBI taxonomy): Eukaryota > Metazoa > Arthropoda > Insecta > Lepidoptera > Pieridae > Colias > Colias croceus. The sequence continues at coordinate 7,830,502 of NC_059537.1, forward strand.
TTTGATAACACCGGAAAGCGACTACGGAAAATTTAATCTATCTATTAGATTGTTGTTATGACAAAGAATAAATGTGATATACCAGATCAAATGAATTGGAGCTGAATTTTAACTTTACTAATATGTGAGTTGAGTTGATGTAAATAAATATTAATTTATTATTATTTTATAAAAAGATAGATAGTAAAGATATAAAATATACGTTTCAATTAAATCATACCAAATTTTACATATTAGATGATGTGTCGAAATCCAATACCTTGTCCGATACGAGATCCGACGACCTCATAACAATAAGTTGATTAATAGAATTCCTCATAAGTCATAACTCACATAAAAATGAAACAATATATTTATTGGATATATTGAGTGAGTATCTGTTACAAAAGAATGGCTATCAAGCTACGCAGTACCATTTCTTGGTTTGCTACGGCCTACAAGCGTTACGCTTGCTACGAATAATCATTATAACAATTCATTGGACAATTTAAAGTATAGTCAGGAAAGTAAAGATATTTATTAACTGGACGGGACGGGACGGGACGGGATGAAAACGGGACATACGAGTAAGTTTGTATATTATATTATAAGCTTTTGCTTCATTAAACTTAAATTTGAAACCTAATACAAAACAATATAATTAGACCCCAATTAGTTAGAAAAAAGTTTCGCGACAACACCAACCAAAAAATGTTATAAATAATAATAAGCTATTAGGGAAAAGCTTATTTGTCATTTGCGCATGATGGGCACTATAACGAGAAGTCGGCAGCCACAATCAATTTGCTGCCGCGTAGGGCTGTCAATTTGCGGCTACACCCGCGACTCCGTTCGCGCTGCTGACTTTCGAGTGACCGATACCGATTTGCATAAGGCCCAGCTCTAATATGAGATTATTCGTGAGTTAGGGGCGCCCGACGATGCGGACCTATTCGTTATTAGTTTCGGAATATTTAGTCAGCCCTGTCCCTTTCGTAATTTGTAATACCACGTGTTGTGATTAGTTGTCCCGCTTCCGCAGACACAATTAATAAACTTATTTATGTCTATACACTAATTATTTTCTTTATTTTTGTAATAGCGTATGTAAATGGCAGAGGATATGGATATAATTTTATAATTAAAGTATGAAAAATTACATAAACTATAATTAATTTACAACTAAAGAAACATGTAAAAAATTTATATTTAAAACAGTTGCAGCTTACTATCATAATGAAGACACTGTATCCATGGTAAAATGGCCTATAAATGAAACCATAAATAATATGATGAGCCCGTCTGCAAGTGACTGGAGCGTCTTCTCGTTGGTGACAAAGGGATTACCTTCCTGCACGGCACTGTGGTTTCTTAATTAACCCCTAAATACCCTTGTACGCTTTGAACAGCCACGTACTGAGGAAGATTATTGCTAACCTGCTTAATTTCATCATTTGAATAGATACATGTTCACATGTATTTTTACATATAGATGATAGCTTTTAACGTTGTTTAGATTTAGATAATATAATACGTTATAAAAAATAATAAATAGCATAGGAAACTTTTGTCAATTTTTAAAATAAAGATTATTATCTATTTTATGTTTTGCGAATTGCAATATATAATAAATAATAATTTTATTATAAGATATAAATAATAATTATATTATTTTTGTAAAATCATTTTCAACGTTTGTAATTAATGTCTTAACAAAGTAAAAGATACTTATAATCAATTGTTCTGCTCATCGGGGAAAACACGCGATTAATAGGGTGCGTTATGGATGGTAATGCGCCATTTACATCCGTTGAGTGTGAGCAGTCGGGTAGAAAATGGAGCATCGTGCTTAGAGCTAATACGATCAGGTGAGCAAATACGTAACAGCGCTTTCATCTTCACTCGGCTATGTCTTAGTGCTTGCTCACACATAAATACCTCTAGAATTGCTAATTTGCAATGTTCCCTACGATAATATCATTGTCGTATATTATGCATTACAGAAAATTTAATATTTGCGACGCTCGTTATAAACATTTCCGACGATAGTTTATACGTGACAATGAACATAGCTAATACGTATTGTTCTATTTGTTCGAACCTCAAAAATACTGGATAAAATAAAAGTTGTGGCGGCAGTTTGAACGAGACTGTGATACGTAAACAAGTGGGAACTATCGGCACTGAGCAAGTTTATTCACCAAACAGTGTGGTGCGGTGTCTGTATGCGGAGTTCGTGCCGGGCCAACTCCGTGTCGTCGACTTGTCGCGACTCCCTTCCGACTCCCTCCGCTCAACGAATGACAAATGTTTACTCAGCATATCTCTGGACAAATTTCTCATACCCTCTTTGTATTCCTGACACACTTTATGATTATCATACCGTGACACAGGTATTGATTCGAAAACCGATACCTCACTATCGGAATGAGTTTCGAGGCAATTTGGCAAATATAAGACAAACGCATTTAAAATGGGCCGAGTAGAACAGCAGTCATCTATCTCCAAGCTTGATAAATGACGACATTATTCTTTATCGCCCACTCAATTTGTTTAAAAGCGTTCTACTTTGATAATTTGAGAATTACAAATCGCATCTTTTGACACAAAAATGTCCGCATAACTGAGGCTTTGTCAGCTTGTTGAATGAATCGCTACCTACTGACAAATTGATGCGGTTGGTTTGCATTTGTTCAAGCGGAAAAGCCTGGAGATCGGTGACCAAATTTAACCCGATGTTTATTTTTTGTTTCAGTGGTCGAAGAGCCGGAGTTCACAGATGTCATCCAAAACGTAACGGTACCAGCGGGTCGCAGCGTGCGACTCGCTTGTTCTGTCAAAAACCTAGGCTCATACAAGGTATGTTTGATGATAATTTTTACACTCTTCAACTTTATTTATACACATTTATTAGTATTAGTACAAAAAACAGTTTGAAAATACTGATAATAATTCTACTATCAAAATTAGCATACGAATACGATATTACCGATTTTATAAAACTGCATGCATCTCATTGCCGTAAATATTTTAAATTTCTTCTCATAATTATTTCTAACAATATTAGGTATATGAAACTAATAACTTTAGAATGTTTTATTCGCTTATTTACTCACACTGACTGAAATAAAAGCAGAGATAGTATTCTTACTTCCGTAATAAAGGTTAAAAGGAACCATCACGGTTGCCCTGTATTGACAACAAGAAGCGGATTTTCTCGAAAGCTTCGCCTGTGCCATTAGTTTTTCGCTTTGGTTATAAGATTTGCTATTTGTTTTGCCTTTTTATTTAGAATTATTAACTCACACAAAATATTGCGTTAGTATAAAAATATGTTTCCTTATTTCCATTTACTCAACCGTTTTATTAGAATGTTATTTTTCTCAACATCCAACGAATACGGTACGCAGTCTAATTCACGGTGGAATTTATGACGCGGAAAAAGTAGGAAATTATTTTAATACTACAAGTGGATTGAACTCTATGAAATGGATTGTAGTATCCAAAATTCAAACTCAAAAATAATTAGAGTATGAATATTTTGTTCATTCGCATGGAAATAACAACGGTTACATTTCGGATGGGGATGCTGGGAAGTATGTGCACGTAGCCTGTTCATCGGCATGAAATGTCAGATAGTCAGGAGCACGTATGTGGGTTTGCAATAACATGCCACAACGAGTCGCAGCAATGTTACACTCGCGCCGCATGCGAGTACCGTCTGTTCAAATTCTGGCATATTTCTCGTGCCTTAATATGGGCTCCAACTAAGCTGTTGGAGATGAAATTTGTGTTTGCTTTATTTACCCCCTATTTTGCTCGTGTATATTAAGATGAATCTCTAAAACGTTTCTGAATATTATAAATGTTCTTTCAAAGGTACTTATGGGATTATTTGATATAAAAAAGCTTAATACCTGTTTGACGTCCATTAGTGTTTTATACGTTGGTAGATAAACTGACCTTACATCAATCCGAAAAATATCTTATTGGTTGTAGATCGCTAAGTTGGAGGACCCTCGTCACAAATCCGTAGCCGTAGAGATCTCTAAGTGGGCTTTTAGTAGAAGTAAGCTAAGCCGTCTTGTGCAAGATGTTCACTTATTTCTTGTGTGTGCCATTGCATTACTTAGTGAGCCATCGGTTGGCTGTATTCATTTTGACATCGTACAATAAAGACTTCACTTTATAGAAATCCTGAGGAGATAGAAATAGATATTTTTGTTTTATTTAATCGTACCTATGTTAGTTTTCTGATATTTATAATGAATTAATTAAATATGTATATTTAAATATAGATAGAAGAAGTTCATCCAGATCGTTAATCAAAATGTTTAAAGGTGGTAGATAAAACTTTGAAAGAGGCTCTATCACAAGTTAAATTAACGAAATAAAGATAATAGCGTAAGATGATTCTCCTTAAACGTTTCATAATTAAATCTGTCGTAATATTATTAAACACGTCTACGAATCAACGCCTCCAGCGATGGGGTCCGTCGTTAAGGAGGTTTCGTGGCGCGGTAGAATGGCTAAAGTTCGCAACGAGTCCATTATAAATCAAACGACGCCTTGCAGGCATGTCCTGAGGGCCGCGGCGTCTTCTAAACCACACAAGTTTAACTTTACCCCTTAATGCCCCACAAATTAAGATAAAAAGAAGGGTTCAAATTAAAGGTGCTTTTGATAACAAGTTAATGAACGTCGTTAAACGTTAATTATATTTTTTAAATACTTCATTGATTCTATAATCAGTGTGCTTGAAGTACTCGATACGCGATAAAAATATAGTTGAACGTTTAACACTATAATAATTAGCTTGATTATAATTTCAACATTTCATAAATATTAAATATGTTAAATCTGTTAGGATTATTCAAATGAAGTCTCACATACAAAATAAAAAACGGAACATGTTACAAACTACATTTTGTGCAACTTGTAACAAATGACGTCTCGCTTCAACCCTAACTCGTTTAGGATCCGCAGACGAATTAAATTAGTTCGTGGCTACCGTCCTACCGTCATTTGAAATATCATATTTGCATCTGTCGGCTTCATTGCACACTTTGCTCATTTTGCGTTGAGTGACGTTTTAACTAAAATATGATTTAAAGCAGGAAATAAATTGCGCAGTTGAAATTGATTTTTGTAGTTTGTTTTATACAGCGAGTGTTTTTAGATACTCTATATCTAGAAAGTCTTTAAGATTTTTAATACTTATATTATGTTGCCGACCTATTTATACGGTTTTATATATTATAAACAGTAGATATCGAATACAAGCGTAATAACGGATTGTGTTTTATATTATTTGCAAATAATAACTAATCTAATCTCTAATAACAAGAAAACAAATTGCGGTAAACCAATTTATTAAATCGCGCAAATATATCCCATTTGTAGTTTCTCTCATTAAGCTACAAATTTTATCATCCGAATTCCGAATTAAGTTGGGACGTTAGGAAATATTTGGAAGCGACCCGACCGCCGAGCGATGTTAAACTCCCAAGTTCAACACTCAAAGCTTATCTCTTAACCGCTTGTAAAATTTTGATTTCTCTTTAATTTTATCTTAATGTTCAAACAATAAAACGAAACTTTGATAATAATATTTCTTGATATTGAAACAAGATTATCAAGACGCATCAGGAATATTGTTTGAAATAAATAAACATAAGTAAGATAGTGGTTATTATAAACTTTATTAAATAGTAGGTGTTTGTTTATTAAATGGAAATATAGACACGTAAATTTAAATTTTAAACAATTTATTTTAATACAGTCTAAATAATCAGAAATCATCAATAATCAGAATTAGAATCGGATGCTTCTTTTCTATTCCTAACATGTTTAGGACATTTCAGTTAAGATATTACAATCCCTAAAACATGTTTCAATTTTATTATTCAGTGATATACGTATAATTTTATAACATTTCAATTTGTTGACCAAATCCAATATCGAGTCGGCCTACACAAAGAATATGTAGATTGTAGACATCTGCGTATATCGTAGTTCGACAAACTACGCGCCGCTATTGAAACTAATGTATTCAAAATATTGACATTGCGATAAGGTTGTGCATCAGAGTTCCAACAGGCGGGTTGAGGTTCCTAATTCAATCAGCGAGATGCAGACGGACACCGCTCTGATTAGATTAGACGCTGGCCACAATTAAGCAGATCAGATTTACATCAGCCCCCAGTCCCCACTCAACACTCGACACTTCTGTAGGCAATCATAAACCGTGACTGCATTCACTGCTGTTCCAATTAATCAATTTTAATTTCACTGGTATGAAATACCAGTTTTAGGTCCCAAGCTATTTCGATTTCTGTTTATGAGATAAGAAGAAGTGTCGTAAAAATATTTCCAAATCCGATTATAATTGTCTTATTTTTAAAAACAAAAAACATACTACTACTGGTATATCTTCATATAGCTTCATAGCCGTGGTTTGGTCCGTATTCTGATGCTTAAAATTCACATATTTTTCCAAATACTTATACGGGTATAAAACTTTCCTAACAAAACTTTGTAGAGTCATCTCACTACTTCTCTACAATTTCATCTTTTGTACTAAGAGATTACTTTAATGTTTGTAAATAATTTATAAAATTAAGCCGTGTTTAATAACTCTGAAGGTTCAGGTTACGGCGGAAAGTCAGGTCGTCGTCATTAGAGGGGATACTGTCCCATTGCATAATAAAATGGGCAAAGTTTCCTCAAGTCCATTATAAATTAGACAGAAGCTGAGAGCCGTATCATTTAAGATAGGTAAGATGTGACCCGGCACGAATTTAAGCTAACAAACTTCGCTTAGGTACATAACCGCGGCAATCTTGATAAAAAGAACTATCCATGACTCAAACTTAGGGCTGGATTAAAGAGGAGGTGGTTCTTCAACTTTTCAGTATTCCCACTATATTATTGTATTATTACTTTCGGTTTTAAAAAAATAACATATCTCTTATTCATTAACTTAATTAGCTTTCAATAAATAAAAAAATACTTAGTGCATAAATGCTCATGGAAGATCGGATGCCCTTTGTAAATTATTTATTGAAAAATTCGTAGCGTCGAAAAGTTCTCGGTAACCTTTTTCTAAAATCAGTTTAAACTTCTGCGTAGAAACTGGAAATTAAAAGTGGTATTTGTTTCAAACACAATAATCCCCGAGAAATGCATTTTATGCGGTTAATGCTGTGGAAATTGGCGCAAAGAGGGGCGGCGATGGCAGCTCTATGCAATTACGCAGATGCCGCGCTCGACGCCCGCACCAACGCGCGACATCTAATGGCGTACCATAAGCGTTCAATTTCGGTGGCTATTAATTCTTTTATTTGTTTAGCCATCACTACGAGTTTTGCGTTCATATTGGTATTCATAACAAATATTATAATAGTTGGTATTTTGTTTAATATTTTCTTAGTTTCAATAAAATTGTTCATTGAATAAGTGTGTAACGCTTCCTCAATGAACAATTTACCTAACTAACCTACTTTATAGTATTCATTAATAAAAATGTTTGTGCTATTAAAACACATTTCATACAAATAGATACCGGAATATTAAATATGAAAGAAAACTGTAAATAAGTGTAATTTTAAATAAAATTAATAACGAGCAAATAGTAAAAATATTTAGTACAACTCAATGTTCAATCGAATTTTACTGTTGCTTGCTACTTTTTGTATCTACAAAGAAACGTCGTTTCTTAATTTCCGCTACGTCACTCACAAAATTTAAAAATATAAAACAAAATTGTAGCATTTAAATGTTTGGGTATACCCACTGTGAATATTTTTCATTCAATGTCTATTATGATTATAATTTCGATTTCCGTTGTTAGGTATTTCTTGACGTTCTGTATGCTTTTAATTTTATTTCATGATTTGAGAATATGATATTTGTAATACCTCAGATAAAAGAATAATATACGTAATACCCTTAACTCAGGTAGTTACTGACTTCGTAATTAATAAATATATTCAACTTCAAATAACTTTTAGGTTGCTTGGATGCACTTCGAACAATCGGCTATACTCACTGTGCACAATCACGTGATAACCCGCAACCCCCGAGTGAGCGTCACGCACGACAAGCACAGGACGTGGTTCCTTCACATCTCCGACGTGCGCGAGGAAGATCGCGGACGTTACATGTGTCAAATTAACACAGTTACAGCAAAAACGCAATTCGGCTATCTTCACGTTGTTGGTAAGCTAACATTATCCTACAATTTCTTACTTATCATATAGGATAAATTAGTAATAAATAAAATGAAACAGAAACTCTTTCACTGCAGAATCAGACTTCCTTACAATTTATTCGCTATAAGTTCACATTAATCTTTTGCAGCAGCATACTATTCATAGTTTGCTCCTTCTCCAAATTAGTAAGCTTTTCCATTAACTAATTAGCTCTTATTTACGTTTACTTAAGTTCCATTTATAAATTGGACTGAAAGTTTCCGCCGTAAAACTTTGTATGTTAACTTATCGATGTTTACAGTGCCCCCGTCTATCGACGACTCGTTGAGCTCGAGCGACGTTATCGTCCGAGAGGGCGCCAACGTCACTCTGACCTGTCGCGCTAATGGCTCTCCTAAGCCCACCATCAAGTGGAAACGAGATGACAACTCAAAAATCTCCATTAGTAAAGGCCATTCTGGTTAGATATTCATATCAATTATTTTTTAAACGGCCTGGTATCCCCTGAAAGCAGTGACTAATGTGTAAAATACTTTAGTTTCAGAATGGGAAGGTGAAATATTAGAAATGGCAAGAATATCTAGGTTAGATATGGGAGCATATTTATGCATCGCTAGTAATGGTGTACCACCCACTGTCTCTAAGCGAGTCAAAGTTAGTGTCGACTGTAAGTAAACAGAAATAAGTAATATTTTATTCGATGATTGTTAATATTTCAATGATAAATTTTGATAATTTTTACTTTTAGTCCCACCGATGTTATGGATACCACATCAGCTTGTCGGTGCACCGCTTTATTACAATGTTACGCTAGAATGCTTTACTGAAGCCCATCCAACATCATTAAACTATTGGACTCGTGATGATGGACACATGATACATGAAAGCCCCAAATACCACATGGAAAACACTGTTGGAGTGCCCGCGTATAAGACTCACATGAAACTTCTTATAAGGCATATTGTATCTGACGATTATGGTACTTACAAATGTGTCGCAAAAAATCCGAGAGGAGAGTCGGATGGCACTATAAGATTATACAGTGAGTACAAAATATGAATTAAAGTAGTAATTTCTTTTAATTTTTTATTATATAACTTGATAAAAATTACATAAATTTCGAGATGAAATTTATTTAAAGTTCTAATTGATTTTTATTCATCATCATATAGCATCTTCACCACCAACTACGACTCCGGACCCAAGAGCCATAACAGTACCACCGCCCTCGAAACCACCCCGACGAGATACTCCTAGCACAGATAAAGGTACAATATTTAATAAAATACCACTTTGTTTACCCTATTAACACAAAAAGAAAAGCGAAATATTCAAAATAAATGGCTTACCCTTATTCTTATATATGCGAAGTCTCGTAAAATGTATAGTCTATACTGCGAAAAACATGCTGACTAAGAAAACAAAGATAATCTAGACAAATGTACCAGTCATTTGTAGTTATATATCCAATAAAATAGACAGCGTTCTTTCAAGAGATATAAACAAGTTCAGAAAAAAATGTTTTTATACAACCTTAATTGTTTGATGGATACAGGTTATTATGATGTCATTGATTTTTAATATTAAAACAGTAAATGTATACAAACAAGATTTTACACTGGTGATTCTGTTGATTAAGAGATGATATACCTTTATAGCCGCATCCCATGAGATCGTTCAGTTTATTTTCATTGTTTGCTGCTGTTTCAGTTATTATTAGTGGTCGTTACATTTGTTTATAGATCATAAACCATTACAACGCTCTGCTTGTCGCCAGTGGGTTGTTAACTGGCTTCAAATGTTATGCTCCTCATAAAGGACGAACAAATCGTTTATAAACAAAGACAATCAATATATGTACTTAATCATATTATGTTTGGATAGTCTGAAGGGTTTTATTAATCATAAGCGAGTTTAAGCTTACCTTGTGGTTAAATACTATCTGATCTTGCTCCTTGTTTATACTAAATTTATCTTCTCTATTTATAAAAATGAATCCCAGTCATGGCATCACACGTGAACAACTGGACCGATTTCGAAGATTCTTTTTTTGGTGTATTTGTTATTGTCAGGAGAAAGATCTAATGAAAGAAAACCTTAAGAATTGGCGCTTAAATAATAGAAATAATTGAATTTAACGGTTACTTAAACATCACGGGTTTGACAATTCGAGCTTAGATAGGACAACGTCTGTCCGGTACAGCTAGTATTTTATATTTATGTTCAATATAACTTCGAAGTACGAGCATAGCACGATATTTGGCGTACGTCATTACTCGGCTGTTATTGGAAAGTTGGGCATTCTCCGGACAAGTCCCTGTTCGCCGGACAACGTCAACATCTTGCGAAACAACCTATTACAACAACCAAGTGTCAGCTTGTGACTTTCCGTTACAAACTTAAGCGATTTTCTCCGTCAAACTCATTAAGTTTTAGATCTCTGTTGAAAATTAATAGTGAATGTTAGGTCGAATTAAATAATACATGCCCATAAAATTGGATATAAATATAATTATTTTAAAAAAATTGTATGAAAGTTGTAGTTCAGTTTGTATTTTATATTTTAAATACATTCACTAGGTATCTAGTACAGGTGCATATATTTTAAAAAAATCTTTATGAATGACACAGATTTTTACTATTTAACTCATATCTTAATGATTTCAAATGACTGATGATTTTAATATTCCCTTAACTAAGTATTAACTTTTATTGTTCATTCCTTCGTCTCACTTCTGCATTGACCTTGTTTAGTTACGGGAAATTAGACAAGGACTTTTCGAAGGCTAAGTTTTGCGGTGTGTTGTTTTTGCGCTGAGTGGCGACGCGGCGCGGATAGGACATCGACCGATGCTTCTGTTTTATTTTTTGCGTCCATTACGAATTTACGGCCCGGCCACTCGACAATATTGCGCAACTTTTCAATAACTGCCGGTCGACCGCTGGCCCGTCTCTCGCTATATTAAATCCTTTCCTTTGCCTAATGAGTTGTCGTTACATCTTTTTCGTTTGGAATAGTTTCACAGCGAAAGTCTAAGGAGAAACTTAATCCAAAATGTAGCTTTATGTCGTTTAAACTTCTCGTTAGTATTAAAATGTTATAACAGATGTTTACACAAACAAAATTGTTATTTTAATTGATCAATAGAAATAGCTGAGCATAAACAACTCATCAAAATTTAATAGCTTCATATGCAGCATTTCACTTATAGGATTATAGCCGTTCTAACTGATAACGTCGATTCTATAACAGCGCTATAAATTTGAAGACGATCATTTATATAATAATGAACATTATAAAACTAAAAGTGTGTCATGTTGACTAGGAACGAAGTATCAATCAAACTTGAACGAGATCGATAAAGGGAAGCAGAAGCCAGACGAGGGAGGCGGGAAGACGCATCTTAACTGGGTGGGAGGTGCATCACAGGTCACGGGTACATGTCCTTTTGTTATTGATACAATAAAAAAGTGTTTCCCGAATTATCTAAACGCAACAATTTTGGTATATAATATTAATCTATAGTCCTCAATTTATATTGTGTTAAATTCATTTTTGATATCATGACGTACATCAGGTTTGTGGTCAAGCAATTAGGTATTTCACACAGTGGTAATAACAAAACAATTAACGATGCGTTTATTGGATTGATTTTATTGAATTATTCCTTTGATACACGCATCCGCTGTTCATTCTAGAGCTAACTACTGTATTATTTAATATAACATTATTATTCACAGATAATGCAGCACGAGCAAGAAAATTTCACCGATGGATTTTTATTTTACTTTGTTTCTCTTCGTTCTTGTAATTTAGGCGTGATACAAATTCGAAAATGAGCCTAGTAATTGATAATCTGTTGAAAATAATTTTATTGTAAATTATATCTCTAAAATGCACTTATGAGCACTTATCTGTAATAATCTAGAGCTTACTGTATATTAGGTATAACTAATATTTGATTTTGCACACTATCTATATTCACCCAAAGCACTCAGCTACTTTTTAATACTAAATATTATTATTTGTAATGCTTCTAAGTTTTGTTAATACAAAAAATACAAATAAAAGAAATTAAGATAGATAAAAAGAAAAAGGAAAACAGGTACTGTAGTTTTAATAAAAGTATTTTAGTTTTATCAAAATGTAAATTTTATCTCAATGAATTAATCACTGTTTATTAGTAGATACATAGATTGTATCGGTCCCGTATTATATAAAAAGACAGTTCCTTGCATTAGTCTATATATTGGGGAAGAAAAGCACCCTTTTGTAAGTTGGCTAAAATTTTCGAATAACATCTTTAATATGATTTATTATAAGTTTACCCTGCTTATGGAGAAATGTAATTTAATTACAGCACTAGTAAAAATATACGTAAAGTGCACTGATGTCAAAGTAGCCATTTTTATATGATAGACTAAGACTGAACGGTGTATAAGATTGGAAATATAGTGTTTCGATTTTTATTTAAATTTGTCAAATTTGTTAAATTATATTTTTTGATAATTGAGTCGTTATTTGAAAAATATAGGAATAACCTATTTTATTTTAAAGATATAATATTATGTTATTAATTATTGTCACTGTAAGTAAAAGTGATGTAAGAAATTTTAAAGGTAAAGCGGTTCGTATTTTTATTTGGAAAGTGTATTTACGACTATTGTAAAAGAGTTCGTATACAATGTGTAGGACAGCGAGGGCATGGAAAATGGGATGTTCTGCCAAGAAAACGGCAAAGCTGGGCATCGTATTGCTACCCGCCACTAGCTACTAGTTTATTGGGATGTAACTTGGTATATATTCTATCTAAGATGTGCTCGTTTGTCACACTAACTAGCACAGTTCTACGACACATATTATTTTACGCTGATAAATGTCGTATAAAATCTTCCGTCAATTAAATTTATATAATCTATCGTTACGTGAGTGTTAACGTTAACCTGTTGCCAAATTGCTAATTATAAGAAAAATGCTGCATAGAAGATATTATTGTAAATATAATATATAAGCCAAACAATGGAGTGTGTTTTTAATGACAGAGTGTATTGATTGTTTACATTGTGTATTGAATGAGATATAAGCCGTTGTAAGTAATCATTCGTGGCTCACACGTAATGACTATAAATGAGTAGTAAATAAAATAAAGCTTGTTTTAAACACAATTGTTTATTTATTCAATATCTTTTATCAACTTCTTTATTTTCATAGTAACACAGTGTAGGTATATTTTTTCTTTATTTAAATAAAACCGGCCAAGTGCGAGTCGGACTCCCGCACCGAGGGTTCCGTATTTAATACCTATTTACTACTTACGTATTTAATACCATAGTTTGGTATGAATTTCAATTTAATACCTCTACGCGTTTATGAGGAAATGGGTAGTAAGTTTAAAATTATTAAAAAAAATATATTATGTGATGTAACTAAAAATTTATGGTTTTCGTAATTTTTCCTTTATCTATGCTATAAGACGTTGCTTCGTACCAAATTTCAAGATTCTGAGTTCACGGGACACCCTGTAGGTTTTGATTCCCTTGCAAGTGTCGAAAATTTGCGGCATAAACGGCTGTATCTTTTGATTGCGTTGGCTTAGAAGTTTGATTTTTTCACAGCTTCAAGGGACAGTAGACCTGAGTGATTGATATAAATTTCAGCTTCATACCTCCACGCGTTCCTGGGAAAAAGGGTCTTGACAGACGGACGGACGGACGGACAGACGGACAACAAAGTGATCCTATAAGGGTTCCGTTTTTTCCTTTTGAAGTACGGAACCCTAAAAAGAGGATTTTTTCACAATATTAAAATTTTATTACAAACTGAGTAAATGACATACATACTAAATGCCTCCTTATTTGTCATTGCATTCAACTAAACATCGAGTTGCAAAAAATACGACAACTATAGTCAATAAGATACACATCGGACATTAATTAAAAGAGTGTAAGTATTATATTGATATGAATGTTACAAAGTTACAAAGTTTCGACCTGTCGCATTTTGATAGGCCGGAACGTTTGCAAACAATCTGCGGTGGATCTAAAGATTAAGGCTGGCTTTGAGGGCGCCGAAAAGGCTCCAACTACGTATGGACGGACGCCAACTCCCGTAAGCCAATCTAACTTCTTTTAAATGTGTTTTTGATGTAAAGAACACATTACGGCACGCATCGCTTCCCACCTACCGAATCTTCGACTAAATTACCTTTTGATTTATTAGACTTTAAGTTTGTTAGATGAGTATAGGCAATTTAAATTGATCTCATTTTTCCGACCTCAAACTTGGGTACAGAATAAACGATGTTTATATTAGCAGGTAAAATGGTATCCATATTTATTTTCAATCTTTTAAAATGAATACGTTACCGTGATACTTAGTATTTTAACAATAAACATTTCTTGTGTTCTGACAATGTGCTTTGTCCACGAATGTAGAATTTATCGAACATTACTATCGAAGAATAGAGAATGAAAATGATTTTTTATTTAGCAATGATGAAAAATATCACGAAATGAATCGAGAAATATTTAGAAATTATCCATTGTTTAAAAGCTGCACAGTATATAGGCCATATGCCACAACGTGACTTCACAAGTGAGTGGCTTATTTGTACAAGTAACCTCATTACTTAGCGGTAGTGGGTGTGTCCCTGTTCCCATAACCAACGGATGTAGCAATGCAATCAAATAAATGAAACTTTATTACTGTTATTATCTATTACCCTCAATCTAAAGAAACATGAAACCAATGTGTGGTTTTAACTGGAATTAATTGACGCTGCCGATAATCAACAACAATTAATTAGCTAGTAATGATTAAAATAAGAGCAGTGGTGGCTCAGTGGTGAGACCTTAGACTTCGAATCGATAAGTCCGTGGTTCGAGACCAGGCGAGCGCGCAGGAAATAAATTGAATTTTTCAATTTATCTGCGCATGTTGTAACATCACCACTGCTCGAACGGTGAAGGAAAACATCGTGAGGAAACCGACATGTCTAAGAATTAAAAAGTTCGACGACATGTGTCATCCGCCAACACGCACTTGGCCAGCGTGGTGGATTATGGCCTGTACCCTCATAGGAGGCCCGTGTCCCAGCAGTGGGAACGTATATGGGCTGATGATGATGATGATGATGATGATGAATGATTAAAATCAATTAGCATTTATTTATTAGTTAATAGGTAGAGCAAATCGCTTGACTTTTTGATGAATACCAAGTGGTTTAACAAATAATATACTAGAGACTTAAACTAAAAACAATAACTATGTTATAAATCGATCAGTTTTATTGCACCCAAAACTTTTAAAAAGTTTCCCCGGTTAGCGTCCAATACAACCAGCGATAGAAGGTTGTTACAATGCCAAAAATTGATAGATTCCCATAGACATTGGCACTTTTAACATTATTAATCCAATTTTCGTTTCGTTCGTATGAATCACTACTAAAACAAAGTCGCTTTCTCTGTCCCTACTTATGTCCCTTTGTATGCTTAAATCTTTAAAACTACGCAACGGGTTTTGATGGGGTTTTTTAATAGATAAGTAGAGTGATTCAAGAGGAAGGTTTTAGTATCTAATTTATTAGGTTTTAGACAAAGCGGGCGAAGCCGCGGGCGGTAAGCTAGTTGATAATAAACTAGACATTACATAAACTTCATTTGTATTTTTACCATCATGATTCGTAAATTAATTATGACAAGCTCACAGCTACAAAATAAAATTCTAAGCAAACATGATTTTACCTCAAAGCTAATTGAAACATTCTTTTACGTTTATTTTATAAAAACAAAGCGATATAATCCCGGTGAGAGGAGGATATTCTCGTTACGCTAGTAGCCTCACACAGAAACCAGCACAATATCCAGGAGGCAAATTAATCCGAGCACGGCTGGCCTGATCGGCGCCGGTCAGCGCGTCCTCGCATACTAATGCTATTGTTTATCGAAGGGGCTAATCTGTGCGTACCAGCCGCTTGTGTCCGCTTTTGAAATTATAACGGATCACTTTCAGCCGCTTCTAATCCGATCTGACTTCGCCTCGATCGACAAACGTGCCTTCTCGATCCGCACGACTCTTTGTCATCTGTTATGCAAATATATCCTTGATATTTTAGTACAATGCTTTATAGAATAGGTCGAATCACGAATATCTACTTCAAAATTAACATAAATCTATAGTATAATAGAGCGGGGTTTATAACAACAATAAAATTCTGTTTATTTTACTCATCTATGCTCTTACGAATTAATGAAAAATATTATTATATAGATATTGACATTATATCAAAGATTTTTAAAAAGTTTTATTTTTATTGACTGAGCATCTCACTTTTCAGGCAATAAATGCACGCATTCTGAGTGATAATAACGGTAACCCTCTGCGGCACCTTTATTGTTATCGAATAAAAATAATCCAAGGATTTTGAGGATGATCGTAAATTATAAGGGCGACGCTCACGACCGACCCGCGCGGTGCATGAAGAAAGCGTCTCCCTCTCAGTGTTCACTTTGTGAAATTAACTTAATAAATCGTTGAAATTTAAAAGATAATTTAAGATTACAATTATATACGTAATCAGGATAATAATAAAATGAAATAAACAAAAAAAATAGTCACGCTAAATATTATAAAATAAGAATATATGTATAAAAGGGTATGCAGCTAATTTAATATGCACCATTTACGTAAAGAACCGGTTACCAATATTGAACATGAGTTATAAACATAACGGAAAACGTGTTTACAATAGCACGATAGCGAAAAGTATACGATCTGATAATAACGGGGTCGTAACGCACATTTTTGACGGTGTGAAGCTCTGAAAAGCCACCGGTATCAACAAAAGTGGCAACTGAAACTAATGAATTATTCATATCGGCGGAGCGGTGCATGTTCTATCACTGTTTTATCTATTGCGGGGCTCACCGGCCTCGGCCCGCGCCCCTCGCCGGCTCCCACAAGGGTTAACTACCTTGCAACCAACAATTTTACTGCCGTTTGAGAAGACTAGATAAGCTTCATGTTGGAAATAAACATTACCGTAATGTGACCGCTAACGCAATTACTATTAAACAAGGGCCGTTTATTTATTCATTTTGAATTGTTTCACCGCGTTCGTGGCTAATTATATTTGCTTTTGGATGTCGTTCCTGTTTGTAAACTTGAGTTTTTATGACTGTAAAATGAAAGGAACCGTTTGCTAAAATGGTTTTTTTATTTGTTCTTAAACTGATTCATGTTTCATAATATTACAAGATGCTCTACCTAGATAAGTATGGAATTAATCATTTGCTTTAAACATATTGTCTGGTGTCGTCCATATTCTCTATTGTTCAATAAACCTAGATACGGATAGTATAAAGGCGAAAGTTTGTGAGGATGGATGGACATATTATGTTTGTTACTCTTTCAAGAAGGTTTTTCTTGACTTGACGAATTTGGATGAAACTTTACAATACCTATCCTGTATTAGGTTATGTACCAGAATAACACATGATTAACTTGATTTTGCCAGCGGGTGAATCCGTCCGGCACAGCTAATAATATAGTACTAGGAATTTGAATTAAGTCAATTTTAACAGGGTGAACTGACTGCCTCAGTCCCACGGGAACCAAACCAGTCATATTTGTTCAATTGTCAAAATCAGTTAAAAATATTATCAAGCTTATAATATATATTTTGTTAAAGAAGTGGTAAATAGAGGTAAATATTACAAAGATTTTTAATTAGAATACTATTTTAAAAAGATCTTGATTTCATAATTCATATTTCTATTACATAGGTCTTTGCCATTTATAACAGTTTTGATAACAAAAAACTTAACACAGCTCTTATCGTACAAAATAAACAGAATTTAAATCCATAGCATATTAAATTCACAAACCACTGTAAGCAATTGAAGTGACGGGCGATGTCTTTGGATGTCTTATTGCAGTTGGAGACGCAACGACGCCGAGCGGACAACCGTAAACAAGATAAGACCTAACCTGGAATACACGACATATAAATCCACACAGATTTCATTGCTCGCTTATACTCTATCCCCAATCTGGGAATAAATCTATTCATCTAACCACTGTTGACGTCACGGAGTTTGTACTGAGCATACGTAGAACTTAAACTTCCTTTGTACAATTGAACGAATAGAATAAGTATGACAAAACGATCCACATGTACATAAGTAAATGTAAAAATATTATTTTTTAAATTTGAGACTATTAAGAACATGTTCTGACAATTATAATATAGTAAAGAAATTTAAGATTTATGTATTATGAAAACAATAATTCCTTCATAATAATAGCCTTAGATTACCTTACAAATATCCGTTCATTACGTTAGCTATTTAACAGACAAATTGAACATAGTTTCTAAAATAATATTAGAAAGCTTGGTTTGGATTGAACGGTCTATATTATCTGCTGATCGAAATAAAAAATGGGTCCGATAGTCCAATTATCGAAGCTTAAGAATCTAGTAGATACGCCGTATGACCAATTATAGAGCATCAATTATTTTTTGCGAATGACTGGGAAAGACCGCATCTTATAGAACGAAGTCGTGGTCACAGCTATTTATGTCCAAATCGTATGATGAAGCAAGCAAGATTGGTAAATAAAATATATTCATCAATCAACTGATTTCATTTCCGTCTTTCTTAAACGACCCATTTTTATATTTTTTGTAATTTTGGTTTGGCTATAGGTAGAAATAAATTTACTTACACAAATATTTAATAAAAAGCTGCTATATGGCATTACAAAAACTGCTATTTTCTTTATATACTTTCAAGCAGTTGGGAAACATATTTTCTCCGTGTTTAATCAAATATAAATTTAAAAAATAATCTACTGGTTCTAGAATATCCCATTCTCTATCTTTTCCTATTTTTAAGCAGTCTAAGTCGTCTACAAAGTTGGGATAAAAGTTTATTTCCATGCTAATCGGAACCTTAGGACTAGGTTCCCTTAACCGACTGGAGCAGAAACTGATTTTTATCAAATAAGAATACTTAGTCGTCGAAGCATCAACTAACTTTCTCGTCTTAGCAAGAGTCGGGAAAATCTTAATCTGAACGAAAGATGCCTAAACAGGCAGTTGATAATGTTTAATTATAGTACAATCATTGTTATAATTTTTTATGGAAAACTAGCTTTCCGCCCGCGGCTTCGCCCGCATTTGCAAAGGAAAACCCGCATAGTTCCCGTTCCCGTGGGATTTCCGGGATAAAAACTATCCTATGTGTTAATCCAAGTTACCCTCTATATGTGTGCTAAATTTCATTGTAATCGGTTCAGTAGTTTTTACGTGAAAGAGTAACAAACATCCATACATCCATACATCCATACATCCATACATCCATACATCCTTACAAACTTTCGCATTTATAATACTAGATTTCCGCTCGCGGCTTCGCCCGCGTTTGCAAAGGAAAACCCGCATAGTATATTAGATTAGTAGGATATGCAATGATGTTAACTTTATTTGATTTAAATAGTCAACTTTTCGGCTGATATAAAAGGAATAATACATATACTGATATATAAGGAAATAAGATGGATCAATAAATTGATGCGATAATCAAACGCCAATGCAAATGCTTAGAGTTAGGAAATGCGGGCAGATAGAAGTCGCGTAGCCGTCTGCACGCTATAAACAACTTTCGCAATTAAACTTTTATTCGGGAGGTCGATATTGCTGTGCACCCGAGCTATATTTTGCTTATCAACTTAGTACAACTCAATCTTAGACTGGACCCCTGAAATCACGACTCACTTGAGTGCCTAACAACGTAGATTATTATTAGGTACTAAAACACAGATACTCTATCTCTACTCTACTGTCTATAAAATTATTGGTTATTGATAACTTGATAAGCTACCAAACTTATCATGTGTGGAAACAAATCATCATTAGAAATGGAAGAATAAATAATGATTCATATTATGAATAACATCTATTGTAACTTTCGAGTTCCTTTCATATGCTGAAACTTTTAATAGTTACGTAATTAATAAATATGTGTAGTAATATCAACAGTTAATTTATATGCTTGATATAACATTATTTTAGCCAAAATTTGAAACAAATACGTGATATTATAAATAGATAAGTATAATAAATATTTTATTACAATACAGTTAAGTCACCAGTTGATAATTCGTACAATAATATTAAATCAATACTGAAATGATAACTCATTCCCGTTATAATAGCATTGTTTAAAGTAGGGCAATTTTAATTTATTGGCATTCGCTTAATTTCAAGTTGCATTCCAAAATAGTTCAACAAGCTATTGAGTATTATAGTATCAATTGACTATTGGCATTGAATTAAAAAAGTTTTTTAATAATATCATTTTTATACAATCGTTGCCTATTAAAGTACCGAGTTCCCGATTTTTATAGGCGAAGTTAAGGAATATCAAGTTTTATGATTATGAGAATATGCTTTACAAACTCTGAAACTTGTTTCCATAGAATTCAAATCAGGTTTTAGTTTGAATTATGCAGTCGTGACTATTGCCAACAGCGCTCTGTGCCACGTTGTTTTGTTTAATAAGCAGTGTTGTTAGAAAATTGTATTCTATTCCTTATAATAAAACTATATTATAATGTTCATAGCATTGTCAATTTGTACTAAAACACCAGCAATGTAAATAACTTTTCCGTGTGTTGAATGTATTAAAATTTAAAATGTTATTTCATGCAAATGAAGAAAGATGTTGCCTCCTATATAATACAAAGTATTAAGGTAAGAAGGTCCAGTATCATATTAGTTATCTACTTATATCTATTATATAAAATTTGCTCGTGCCACTGTGGCTGGATCAACACAAAATAATAATCAACTTAGTACTACGTTTGTAACAAATTTCCAGTGTATGTAGATGGTTAAACATATAACTTGAACATACATAATATAATGTGATCTAAATTTATATTCAAAGAGGAGAGCTATGTTTTAGTTTTCTTATATAGTGGTAACTGGTAGGAGGCAACTGAGCAGTCGTTTCACCTGATAGAAAGTTAGTTAGTGTGTTTGTAATGTATAAACCTATTCTGCCTGATTCTGATAATTCTTTCACAAAAGAAAAAACTATTATTCCTAAAACTTTTTGTTTTTATCCTTGGTCAACCGTGTCAATAACCGAAACAGCAATTATATATAATATGCTATGGACATATATAAAACTAAATGCTGTTTCGATGCTATAATAATACCCAGATCCATAAATCACTCCGATATGAGACACCAATATCACAATAACCTATTTCAGTTGCGATTCCATCGAACCACCCTACAATACGGTTTGGAGAAATTGAAATAATATTACTATAAATTATTCTCTAACCGTAATATGGGCATAGTGCATTAGATTTTTATATTATACTGTACAATACTTTGCGTTAGTTTATTTTTCTTTTTGAATAAACTATAGTTGAGTAGGTAGGCTTTGAGAACCTAGTACCTAGTCACAAATATTACAAGTATAAAAACATAATATAGATGAATTTAAAAAAAGCGCTCAGTGGCTTTGTCATGCTTTGTAATTTGTATAAATACTTCAATAATGTATTTTGTTGAAATTACGAGCCATATAACTGGCTAAAATCTATAAAGCAGAGAACTTACCCTCAAAATAAACTATTGCCGAAATCAAAGCAATATCATAGTGAAGAGTAATGAAAAGGATAAATGCCTTCACAATTGAGTGAATCGTACAGTTTTGTTAATAGATGGATAGGTAAGGCTGAACAGGGGGACAGGGCTCACGTTCTCATTATTCAAATGCATCGAAGCAAATTATGGTAATCTGGGAAACCTGTTCTGTTTCAGTAATATTAGTATACAAACGTTGACGGCCGTGCTCATTGTCTATAATTTTAGATTTGTTAACTTTAGTTAATGAGACTCTGTTTACTTTCTATTTTTGAACCAACAATTCATAGTATTATGAGTCAATGTGTATTGTTTCTTATTGAATACGTACCGAAGTAACATCAATCTAAATATGCGTTTCTATTTTTCAGATATTAAAAATGAAAAATTACCAAATATACAGTATTTTATGGTCATACAGATGAGCGTAGCAAAGGCTACGCCGTAGACTGTCAACGACGTCTACGAATGGTAGACGAGTAGTCGCCAATCTATTAAAAATAGTTGCCATATTTGTTCAAAAAATAAAAAATATATCCATGTGGATTTTTCTAGTGATCGGCATACCATGATCGCCATTACATGAACTTTTCAAATCTCTACACGTTATGGTCGCACATACAAATGAAGCAGACATGGAAAAAGACATGCGAATAAAAAATGTTGTGTGGTTTTATGAAACCACGGTAAAAGTTAAACTTTTTTTCACACTATAGACATTAATTTATCGTGCGTCACGCGACATGCGCTACACAGACCAAAAAGTTTGAGACGATGTAATAAAAGTTTCACTTTAAAAATTATTTTCTGTACATGTTGACATGTATAATATTGAGTCAATCTATGAAATTGTGCCGAAATAGCATAAGCATATTTAATAAATTATGTATTTGTTTATATTGAAATGTATATAATATAAATTTCAACATTTATTGTTTATTTATTTTATGAAAATAATAAATAACATCGACACTGTTTATTTTAGCAGAAATATTTGAAACTATATTCAACTCAGCTTATTTTCTGTACAAGTTAATCTGTGCAGATGCAACCCATCTTCCTATTTAATCAAATAAACAAGGTAACTATTTTACGTTACATCATAATATGTATACCTAATAGCTTTCACGTTTGTTTATAATAAACTTGGACCTCAGCTTTTAAACTAATGAAGTTTTCCAACTTTCAGTCTCTTCCCTGATGTAGGTAACTACTGATATTGCAAAGTTTAAAGCCATTTGTCATAATAATATTTTCAGTTAATGGACGTAGATACATTATATTGACTCCTCTAGGACGTGAGCAATGAGTAATTAACTCAATGTTTTGATGTTTTCAGTTTAATGTTCAGTCTGAGATTTCAAATTTAATTCGGCGTATAGGACGAAAATGTTTGCAAAATACGATTTGAATGGGTTAGTTAAAAAATAAAAAACATGACTGGATTATAACATAAGGTAAAGTCAAAAAAATAACTCAATCCGTGTTTTCATTTTTTGGTCATGCCTTACACTTCGGAAATTTAATGTGGCTAAAGTAATTTTCCGCGAGCACAGAGCGGAAATTACCACATAGTGAAGTGACGTGTTCGACAAACGTCACGTAGTCGGATCCGAGCGCGGAGATCCTTATATCCAATTTCCGGGCGTTTTTGTTGAAAATGAGAATTAGCTGACATGACGTGTCGGAAGGCTAAATTCAATGATGCCAGTGAATGCAGCCTGCCAGTCGCCACCCTTATCTCGTGTATTTGTGATACAAAATCATAATCTGTATAATAATAACAGCCGCATTTTATAACAACAGTGACAATTTCTCTGCTCCAATTTTAATTTTTAGATGGCCATTGTACAATGTCCCATTTTTGCATTTATAATGACAGGAACTAGTAACCCTGAAGTGATATTTCATCCACTCGGGACTCGTTGAGTGAGTTGAAAAAGGTGATTTTTTTATTTAATATATTTTTGTGGGCGAGATTTGGTCGTCAAGTGACTCGTCGGTGTCACTCTTGGAGTCACCGGAGCGCGCGTAACGACCTCGCCGTCTGCTTCTGTGCGCAGCGCGATGAGGGCCGCTCTCGCCTCTCGGATGTAAAATACATCCCTAATCCAACCAATCACACTTCACAAACAAAATTTCATCCACTGATATTTCACCTGATGTATATTTTGTACTAGAGTTAACAGGATTCATCAGACTGAAAATTATGGCAAAAATAAATATTACCTACTTATTGTTAAAAAGATCGATCCAAGAAAAATGCGCATTAAAATATGCTTTGCTTTAAAATTTAAACTTTCTGTAAAATAAGGAAAAAATTTTTGATAAAATAAATTTCATTACATTCACATTTTTTCCAATGAATAGAGAACATTTATTTACATTATTATATGTATATCATGAATAGTAATAAATCGATGTTAGCCAGCTAATGGACTAAGGGATAAGAAAAATTTCAAGTAAGCATCTACTTTAGTGGAACGTGAGCAGCCTATTTTATTTTCTCGTATTACTCATGATCTGTATTCGCTCTGCTGACTCTAGGTACTTATATTGCATTGCAGTTAAATCAATTAAGATTTTTAAAGTTACGGCTACTTATTTATTTATTACGATGGTAACTGGTAAGTGAGTCAACTTGAATCAGTTTACAAGAAATAAACTTTTGCTTTTTTGATAATACATGCAATAAGTGATTAATGACTAATGAACTGAAAATACTTAACTTTAATGTTTAATTAATAAAGAAGATTGAATTATTTTTCAACAAAAACTAGTAAAATAATTGTGAAGCAGAGAGAACGTTCAACTAAAAATGTATTTTTTATATTTATGCAAACAAAGCAGAAATTCAAGTATCTCATAATCAAATTATGCAAAGGATGCAGAAACTACGTAGATATCACCGATCTCAAAACAATTGAGTAGTAATGTTCATTCGACCTCTTTTTTATAAGAATGTAAATATTAGTTAATAAATATTGTAAATATTCTTATTTACAAAGACACGATAGGAAATGTATGCGTTCTCCTTTATTTTACCTCGATAACTTCAGTAACAAATTTAAAACGTGACGAACAAATCAAAGAACTACATAAAGTTCGTATATTACCTACGCGCCTCAACTCCCAGTCATGGGACCTACTGAAGATGAAAATATAATAATAGAGGCGCATCAAACGTGATGTTATTAAGGGGTTCCGTGACCGGAGTCGCGATCGCAGGCGCGCACGCACTACGCGTGCAACGAATACAAACCTTTTCACATGCAAAACCAATGTCTTTGCAAATTCTATGCGACGCTCTGTAGACTGTAACAGACCGGATGATATATTCAGTGATTCTTAAAGCGCAATCATTTTTCACTCACATAACATGACTGCACAAACACGTTGAATGCCATAAAACTTTTCCATTTAACTTATCGAAATACGTAAGCTCTCTCTTTATTTTATGTTTAAAAAAGTATAGAAACAAAACGCACTATAAATCATAAGATTTAGCAGAGAACCACTAAATACAATGTAAACCAATAAACAACTTAGAAGAGTGTAAAACTTTTTAACTATAATTTCTAAGTTGGCCATAAAGGGGAAATACTTTTATTTGTTGTAGAGTGGAAACAACGCCCGTCGGCGCCTAATCAAGGAGTTGGCCGGGAGTCGCGCCGCTAACGAACAGGTGTACCTATAAATATTTTCCGGGGCGATTGCTTCAGGCTTTAATCAGCGCCGCGGCACCACTTTACCGCTTTTCATTGACTCCCGACTGACCTGCCAACGCCGATTGGAAACCTATACTCCAGGGATATACTGCCAAAGAAAAATCTACGTATTTTTCGATTTTATGGGCTAGAAGAATGGCATTAAATTTATTAATCCCCAGACATTTGTTGACGACAGATTCATAAAATTTATTTTTCATTCGATTTTACGTTGATTATGCAGATTATATTAAAATATTGCGCAGACAGACTTTCCTCCTTTCTATCATATCATATTAAAAACTTAACTTATGCAAAAGAAGGCATAATTTACATAATTTAATAACAAGATTTTCTTATAACTTTGTTAATTACTGTATACCGAGTTGTATCGTTGAACAGTACCTACTTACGTCTATCTACGAGAAGAGTGTCTTTTAGCCAAACTTTTTACTATGTCGTAGTAAAAATTGTACGCAGCTCTTGGAAGGATAACAAATAGGGTTGATATAAACTATAAATTTGAAATATAATTTGCATAATAATTATATTTATACACATAATTGTAAGATGACAAGAAATTAATAATTAGTATGAAAATAAAATAGAAGCTGACACTACCACGATTTGTTATCTAAATTTAGCATGCCAGTATTTAACCTCGAACATCTTAACATTAATTCAAAGAATTATCCATGAGACGTTTAATTAAAATAAACTTCAACTGATAAAAGATAGATGTTTTCTAAAAGTAACTAAGCACGAGCCCTATTCGTGTGTATGCAGCGCACAGAGCATGTATCTTTATACGTGCAAAGCTCCGTTGCTGCGACTTTTCAATACACGGTAGACTCCGCTGCTTTAATTGGGTTCGCGCCGCTTCTCGCGCTTTGTCCTCGTGATTCAGCCACAAAAATGAACAACCTCGGTGAAACTGCTATCGCTAATTAAAACTGTCGATCGTTTCTTTCATTGCCAGTCCTTTATTTATAGCGCTCCATACACAAGTTTTACCGCTCACGAAACGTTTATATGATTTATCACGTCCTCAATTGGTATCTTTCAGCTTTTGCATACAATTAAAAATGCAATGCTCATTTTTTACTTGGAAATAGGAATATGATTTATTGAGCGCTTTGCATGTGATCTATTCCTTTAAATATCTATATTCTTACGGTCATATAGGACATGCTTTCTAAGAAGACGCGAATTTTTACAGAAATTCTAGAATCGATTGTTTGTTCTCATTTTCAAATATTGAACTATTTTTGTTTTATTCCTAATTTCATAATTAACTAATTACGTAGAGTATTTTTTTTAAACATTATTATTGCGTAAAATGTAGATTTTTACAAAAAGGCTATACGTATACACTTAGAAATATATCCCTAATAATAAACGAAATGAATAAAATATATTACAGATTTTTGACTAAAGGATAATTCCTACATTTTTCTTTTCTCACGAAGGATATTTTAAGTGGTCAAAATTCCTCAACGCAAAAGGGGTTGCTCGTTATTCGTAGGGTAAGTAAATCATGTATATTTATTTATGCAGTAGCACTGTTGTCAACGAAAAATCTCTCTATATGGTAAGCAAGTTCCTTATTTGGTCCCAACCTTTATATCATTTGAACTTATATCGTATCATCTGTAATGAATACTAATAAATCAGAAGCATTCGTAAACTTTTCAAGTAAATTAATATAAACTTGTGCAATCCTTCGTGCATTGGTATTCAGAGACTAGTTTCGTATAACGGGAAAATGAAAGATTTTAATGAAAGCCTGCGATCACAGAATCTATATAGAGTAACTAAGTCAAGAGGGATATTATTTTTAATTATTGCGATATCTTTCATCTATTTCACTTAATTATTTTAATATTTATATTGAATAAATTAATACCAGGCGTAACGAATATTGATCTTTATTATCTATATACATTATACATATAATAAATCTGTAGATGGGTCAATTCTGTACATTGAAAATATTGAAAAAATAAATAGCAGGGGGTGTTACTGGATCGATACCAAGCCCAAATATGTGATTAAAAAAATTATTGTCTGTCTGTCTGTCTGTCTGTCTGTATGTTCAGGCATCACGTGAAAACTAACGCTTCGATTTCGATGAAACTTGGTATAGTTATACCTTATTATCCTGGGCATAAAATAGGATACTTTTTATCCCGGAAAAATACGTAGAAAAAAAAACTTAATTTTTCTTAATTTTTCCGCGCGGACGGAGTCGCGGGCGGAAGCTAGTTCATTAATATTTTGTTTGCTCATTCAGTCTAACTTTATTTAGAATTTCGACAATTTTTTATAAAAAACTATATGTTCTTTGCGTAGGTATGTATAACACGTTTTATAAAAAGACTGTAAGTGGAACTTTTAATCATCACGATTAAAAAATGCATACAAAAACAACGACAAACCAAACAATCTACGAAAATATATATAGTATATAATATCTTAGCACGAGTAAAATAGTTATAATAAAATGATATTAATACAACAACAGCTCGTAACATTACTGTTACCTCGCCCGCAATCGTAACAGCTGCTTACTCCTTTAAGTACTTCGTCTTGTGGCCGACCACACGCCGCTTGGATCGTATTTCTTAATAATTTTATCTTTCTATCAAACCATGCAATGTATGTGTGCTCATTGCCACAGAACTATATTTCGATATAGTTTTGTGCTCATTGCTGTCTGATAAGTATTATGAAAATCTTTATGCACATACAGACTTTTTATTTCTCTTTGACGTTTTGTAATGCCTTCTACTATCAGAAGCCACTATCTTAAAACAAAACAATTTACTGTTCAGTTGAATCAAATGGATACGTATTATTTAAATATATGACTGCACTAACAACTAATAACCATAACAAAGGTAACGGAAGAATAAAGTAATAAATAATGACGCGGTCGTAAATGCATAATTATTATTGTATGGCTATAAAATTTTAATTGGTCGATTGTTATTACGTATTTTCGTTTACAGCTCAATTGGGAAATGTATGAAACTTATTTTATAATAAAATTTATACAGACAAGGGTATTCATACTGAATTAGATTTAGACTTAGAATTTACGAGTTCAAAAATGTAAGACTATCCTAATGAAAAGTACGTTATAGTTTATAATATGAAGAGATTTATATTAAAGAGACAAATAAAATCCGAATTCAGCTTTGAATGAAAAATCCCCTTTATAAAATGCAACTCGATCACCACGTGTGGTCCTCATTAAATCCCGTTATTTGTTTAGGATTGAGGCACAAACGCGATATTTTCCAAAAGGTATGCTTTAAAATATTAAGCGAGTATCTCGTTATATTTACGACAAACAAATATGTTTTATACCTTCTATACGAAATCACACAAAGATGTATTAAATTGGTGCGTTCGTATTTTATTTTTAAAAAGAAATGAACGGTTCTTTATAATTAAACATTTATGGGCGCAGTCGCATTGCTCTATCATTCGGACATAAAGAAAATATCCAATAAACAATTGTATGTTTTCCTGTGCGAGTGCGCAAAAATGAATGAAAAAAACATGAATAATTATAAACGTCCATAAAATTCAAAGCGTCAAATGTATGTAGGTTTTACAAGTCGACATTTACTACCGCATTGCACGTTGACAGCGAAAATTTTCATTGCAAATTCTGTCACCGTGCCACATGTACGGAGGCTGCACAAACATCCCTGTTATGGATGTCAAACTTAAACGAACCGAAATCGACCCTGCGACGTCGAATAGACATGAACAGTTGGCATAAGGGGTTGCCTGATACTCTATTTTTTTAGCAACCTACCTACGACATGTTTGTACGATTTGAGAATGTTAAGTATATTTTTTTTCGAAAAATTGTATGATTAATCTCTTTTATATAAGTATCATTACCGTTAACCGTCAAATACTAGATGTAGACAAGTTATTTGCAATTTATTAATAGATAGGACAGATAAAGTAAACGATATATTCCTTTATAATAAGATTAGAATTGATATGGATGAAGCAACCCTAAAGCCAGTATAAATCGAAAGTCTAGACTCAACTATGCTGTAACGAACCGCACTGAAAACATTTCTAAAGAAAACTTTGATGCATGCTCATTTGTAGAAGACACGACGTATTTACAAAGCCAATGCAAATTTATTATTCCTCATTCACTTAACACGTTAGTCTCTCAGTTTAATTATATATTTTAACGCATATATGTTACATTGTCATAAAATATCATAACCAATTTAATACAAACTAGCGGTCCGCCCCGGCTTTGCCCGTGGTACATATTTCGCAATAAAAGTTAGCCTATGTTGGCTATGTTCATTCTCAGGGTCTAAAAATTGTCTGTGCCAAATTTCATCAAAATCGGTCCAGTAGTTTATGCGTGAAAACCATACATACATATACAAACCTTTCCTCTTTATAATATTATTGTAGAAGTATTAACAAGACCAATATTTGATTATGTCAAAATGAGAGTTTCATTGCGTTAAGTGAACATAGTTAACATCGATAACGCGGTTGTTATGCAATTGAGTAGATAACTGATTGCATACAATCAAAATAACTCAGCCATGTATAATATGCAAACAGTGTCCAAGGATAACATGCATAGAAACAGACTTGTTGGATATAGATATGGCATATTGATCGAGTCATCGATGCGGCAACAATTTGCCGGTCCGCTCGACTCCGATACCGGTATGCAAATGCTGGCGCTCCTGCCTCCATTTTCCACTGGGCTGTACTGCCAACTCCATAAAGAAGTTCCTTCAAGGGAAATCGAAAAATCTCAATGCAATTATACATTGGAACTATTTGATTCCAATTTCATTTTCGCATCCGCTCTGGTGAAAACTAGTAATATTATAATAATTATGTGTACAATTTATCTACATACGATATTGAACGGAAGTTGGAACGACAGTGATATAATTAATATTGAAATGTATTAAACAAATAAATTGATATGCAAATAATGTAAATTGTAAAGACGAAATTTTTCCATAAGTCCGTCAATTCATAGGTCCCACGTGAACTAGGGTGCATGCCGGATGTACCGCTGTCGTCGCAGGAAATTGAGAATGCTGCATAAATCCTGATCCTACAAAACAAATTTGATACGATATAATCCGGATATTGATACGAGACACGACAACGTATATTCTAACAATATCACTGTATTTTTTGTTTGAATTTTATATTATGTTTTAAGGTGGGTATATTAATTTGAAATAGTAATTTTAATAATTAAATGTTTCTTAATTATTTTGGTTGATGACATTTAAGGTAAATTCAATTTTGCTTAGATAATATGTAGTTTTATTTTGATAGTAGGTATATAATATTTCTTTTCTTTTTACTTATTACAAGAAGACTTTGGTAGGTACTACCACGTACAATGATACATTTCTTCAGGAAATTATTGTTACAGATAAATTAAGTTGAATCTTGATGGGGAAATTATTGAAATTCCGTATTAATCGGAACCCCGGTTCGTGAGTCGAATTTGCACTTTGCCGTTTTATATTTAAACTATAACGCATTCTAGAGCAGGGAATTCCACAAACCGTTTTATTTAAAAGTAAGTTTCATTGATACTACTATCTACTCCTTTTTGTAATATAAAGAAATAGGTAGTTTCTTACAATAATAAATAATTAGATCACATATTATGTAAACTCTCTTAGTATTACAACAAACAACATGAAACATGACTCAAGACTTTTTTGCAGTTCAATATTCTTAACCGAAATGTTTTAGATGTTCTTGTGGTAAAAGCAAGCACATAGAATGTCGGTTGGGTGAAATATTGTCGGGAAAATTTAATACGTGCAGGTATTCACAGTCACTTCAGTGCCCTTTCGCTGTTATGTTACAAGCTCCTAGTACTCTTTCGTGGCTTGAAAAATGATACAAATATAATTTACGTATCGATCAATACTCAATTACTCACACATTATTCAATATACGCAACAAATAATTTTCTAAATCTGTAATACGTTTTTAAAAGGTTCGCTGCGGTAGTGAAAAAATCTATTGAACAGCAACTGTGATTTGATCAGAAATTCTAATGTGAAAATTGTTCAGCGACGGTTTCCACCTGTTCCCGTGATTAAAGTGCGTTGTTCGCAAACACTTGGTGCAAACGAAAACGGCGCGGCGCCAAATGTAAATGTTAGCACAAGAAACCTTTTGCGGTACATCCAAAGAAAATTTACACATCGACTTTAGTAACGTTATTTACATGCTCTCTAAAGCTCTAAAGAGGTACACACTACATCTGACACATCAAAGTAGGTACTGCTTAAAGATCTTCAAAGTAATAAACTCGCTAGTCGCTACCTACATTACATTAAAATTTAATGATAAACTCTTTTTATACATAATCAGGTACACAAATTAATCACTAAAACCATCAATGCAGGTTTAGATATTCACCTAGTAAAATGGTAGCTTTATAAATATTTTTTGGGTGAATTATTTTACATAAATCACATTATTTACATACACCGTTAACGGTTGAACCTGTATAACAATATTTCAGCATATCTCTGTAAAATGTTTATAAACTCTTTAAATGTTGCCGCAAATAGCAATGTCTAACTAGTCCAAGTGATTTTATCGACACGGAATAGAACTAGGTAGAGACCGGGGTACATTAAATTCAATAACACGAGTTAGGGAGTTCGACGCTCGCTCCGAGCGTCCTCAAATAAGTAAAGAACAAAACTTTTTAAAAACTCCGCTCAACTTGTACTGTTAGATATGTATAAATATATGCAAGGTAAACTAATGTAAGCGTAAATAACATCATCTAACTGTCTATTGAAAACAACTTTTTTGTTTTTTAATCGGTTCGTAATGTTATGATTGAAATCGGCATAATAAAATGTAGTACCTACTTGTGAATGCTATTTATTCTTGTTTCTATTATGATGAGAGCTATGCATTAAATAAAGGAATATGAACGTTAACAACCTCCTCTGCTCTATAAGTTATATAAGATATTGGTGCAAGTTTTAAGTGTCGTTATGGCTTGTGCCTCGTGTGGCGGACATCGCATGCATTATTATTCGTCGCGGCTACGCGACAGTTTACTTGTTAGTAGGTTCTCGACTCACCCCTCTGTATCGCCTATGACTAAACTAAACTTGTAAGGATTTCGTAGTTTGCTCTCTAATTTTCGCTCAAACGTTAACATACACTTTAACTTGCAGCATCCAGTTAACAAAACAATGATTTCGCATTAGTTGCTCACCTTCGTGTAGTCAAGTAAAAACAATAGACGTTTACATCGAATGGTTTTTAATGTTATCACCATTCTTATAAATTTTATATTGAAAAGACCTTCGGCAGAAATTCTGAAAAACCACTGTAAATTACAATTTTACCTATGTGCTATTTTCATGTAGCAATTGGTCGTTTAGTTCAATTTTATAACCATAAAACATCAAAGCTGGATTTGCAACTCCAATATTTTTTTACTTCATTTACGGATAAAAAATTTCGTGTATAATCATGTAGATTTAATATCGAACTAGATGTAATTATTTTATGGTTTACTGCGAAAATCTCCAAGTCAGCTTTCTTTAAAACTACCGAAGGCGTGTAATAAATGCAAACTAATTTTCTGAGGGTCGTTCAGTAGCCGACGGAGGCGGGTTATGCAGGACTGACTCTCATCAAGCAATCATTATGGAGGCGCCATGTTTTTAAAACGGCTTTGGCTAGCACATGCTTCTGATCCAAATTAATCCTCTACTACAATATTGTTTCATAAAATTAGGATAATCTCTTTTAGGAAAATATTTTTCGTTATATAAGATTCAAATTTCAGAGTTTCCAAGGCTGCAACATTAATTATTTTCCCCTCAGGGTCTATGTCGGACCGTGACTTCAGCCGTGATTTTGCATATAATTTTCTTCTCAATGAACGGTATCCTCACATTGCTCTTTTAGACTTTGAAGCACACTTATAAATTTATCCGTAGCACTTTAAAAATAAATTGAAAATATGTATGAAGCTAATTTTTGTACCTAGTAATTTATTCTGCAAAATTAAAATATGAACTTTATGAGGTAGGTTATAGGTACCAATGACTTTCAGTAACGTTAACTTCGTCCATATGTTTTTACAATCAATATCGATTTTATCCGATTGATTTAAATCAATTTATTAGTTGAAACTATGATTTCGGAAATTGCATATTATAAAGCAAATATGTACACGTACGTACAATGAACAGCACACACAAAAATAAACAGAGTGCGGTCGATTGGTTAGACAACGGTGCACTTTTCCACGTAATTTAGGGACAGCTATCTCATTTATATTGCAAAAACAGATTATTCAACAATATCGCTTACATTTTCATTATAACCGAAAATAAATATAATATTATTTCACACAAACCTTAATAATAACAACATGAATCTTTATTTATTAATTATCAAGCTTTTTAGTATTTATTGTTAGGTCTATATTATTTTAAACATCTATAATAATTAATGTTATTTTAAATTAGGTACTATTGATTCCAAGGTATTCGTTTCCCCGTAACTTTAAACAAAAGAACCACTTTATCAAAATACCTCACTATAAAGCGTAAGCCTAACACATTCAGGAAAGTAATAAAAGCACGCATTTCACGTGCAAGTCACGAACGAGATTATTGCGGGTGCGGAACAGCCGAGGATTCCTTTGCTTCGGTTGAACGAACAGATGTTCAATTACTTGTCTCCCTGTCATATTGTATCGAACTCTTATTAGAAACAAACACGTCGTAAAAGAATTATAATATTTTATACGGCATTGTTGTTAGCCAAGTTTGATGGGATACGAAAATGTTACCGAAAAGATACAATTATGCGTGACGATTTTTCTCATACACATAATAGATATCCATGGGCGTAGCTAGCCATGGGCAACAATAAAAAAATAATATGTAACTAGCAACTGTATGTACCCAAAGTACCATATCCAGGTCTTCGAATCTCAAATGCCGGTGGCACGGCCGGCGGCTGTGCCGCCGGCATTTGCGAAGGCATTTGCGAAGGCATTTGCGAAGGCATTTGCGAAGGCATTTGCGAAGGCATTTGCGAAGGCATTTGCGAAGGCATTTGCGAAGGCATTTGCGAAGGCATTTGCGAAGGCATTTGCGAAGGCATTTGCGAAGGCATTTGCGAAGGCATTTGCGAAGGCATTTGCGAAGGCATTTGCGAAGGCATTTGCGAAGGCATTTGCGAAGGCATTTGCGAAGGCATTTGCGGAAGCATTTGCGAAGGCATCTGCGAAGGCATCTGCGAAGGCATCTGCGAAGGCATCTGCGAAGGCATCTGCGAAGGCATCTGCGAAGGCATCTGCGAAGGCATCTGCGAAGGCATTTGCGAAGGCATTTGCGAAGGCATTTGCGAAGGCATTTGCGAAAGCATTTGCGAAGGCCTTTGCGAAGGCGTTTGCGAACGCGTTTGCGAACGCGTTTGCGAACGCGCTTGCGAACGCGCTTGCGAACGCGCTTGCGAACGCGCTTGCGAACGCGCTTGCGAACGCGCTTGCGAACGCGCTTGCGAACGCGCTTGCGAACGCGCTTGCGAACGCGCTTGCGAACGCGCTTGCGAACGCGCTTGCGAACGCGCTTGCGAACGCGCTTGCGAACGCGCTTGCGAACGCGCTTGCGAACGCGCTTGCGAACGCGCTTGCGAACGCGCTTGCGAACGCGACGCGCTTGCGAACGCGACGCGCTTGCGAACGCGACGCGCTTGCGAACGCGCTTGCGAACGCGCTTGCGAACGCGACGCGCTTGCGAACGCGCTTGCGAACGCGACACGCTTGCGAACGCGCTTGCGAACGCGACGCGCTTGCGAACGCGCTTGCGAACGCGCTTGCGAACGCGCTTGCGAACGCGACGCGCTTGCGAACGCGACGCGCTTGCGAACGCGCTTGCGAACGCGCTTGCGAACGTGCTAGCGAATGCGCTTGCGAACGCGCTTGCGAACGCGCTTGCGAACGCGCTTGCGAACGCGCTTGCGAACGCGCTTGCGAGCGCGACGCGCTTGCGAACTCGCTTGCGAACGCGCTTGCGAACGCGCTTGCGAACGCATTTGCGAACGCGCTTGCGAACGCGACGCGCTTGCGAATGCGCTTGCGAACGCGCTTGCGAACGCGACGCGCTTGCGAACGCGCTTGCGAACGCGCTTGCGAACGCGCTTGCGAACGCGCTTGCGAACGCGCTTGCGAACGCGCTTGCGAACGCGCTTGCGAACGCGCTTGCGAACGAGCTTGCGAACGCGCTTGCGAACGCGCTTGCGAACGCGATGCGCTTGCGAACGCGCTTGCGAACGCGACGCGCTTGCGAACGCGCTTGCGAACGCGCTTGCGAACGCGCTTGCGAACGCGCTTGCGAACGCGACGCGCTTGCGAACGCGATGCGCTTGCGAACGCGCTTGCGAACGCGATGCGCTTGCGAACGCGCTTGCGAACGCGACGCGCTTGCGAACGCGACGCGCTTGCGAACGCGCTTGGGAACGCGACGCGCTTGTGAACGCGCTTGCGAACGCGACGCGCTTGCGAACGCGCTTGCGAACGCGCTTGCGAACGCGCTTGCGAACGCGCTTGCGAACGCGCTTGCGAACGCGCTTGCGAACACGACGCGCTTGTGAACGCGCTTGCGAACGCGCTTGCGAACGCGACGCGCTTGCGAACGCGCTTGCGAACGCGACGCGCTTGCGAACGCGCTTGCGAACGCGCTTGCGAACGCGCTTGCGAACGCGCTTGCGAACGCGCTTGCGAACGCGCTTGCGAACGCGCTTGCGAACGCGACGCGCTTGCGAACGCGACGCGCTTGCGAACGCGCTTGCGAACGCGACGCGCTTGCGAACGCGCTTGCGAACGCGAAGCGCTTGCGAACGCGCTTGCGAACGCGCTTGCGAACGCGCTTGCGAACGCGCTTGTGAACGCGCTTGCGAACGCGCTTGCGAACGCGCTTGCGAACGCGCTTGCGAACGCGCTTGCGAACGTGCTTGCGAATGCGCTTGCGAACGCGCTTGCGAACGCGCTTGCGAACGCGCTTGCGAACGCGCTTGCGAACGCGCTTGCGAGCGCGACGCGCTTGCGAACTCGCTTGCGAACGCGCTTGCGAACGCGCTTGCGAACGCATTTGCGAACGCGCTTGCGAACGCGACGCGCTTGCGAATGCGCTTGCGAACGCGCTTGCGAACGCGACGCGCTTGCGAACGCGCTTGCGAACGCGCTTGCGAACGCGCTTGCGAACGCGCTTGCGAACGCGCTTGCGAACGCGCTTGCGAACGAGCTTGCGAACGCGCTTGCGAACGCGCTTGCGAACGCGATGCGCTTGCGAACGCGCTTGCGAACGCGCTTGCGAACGCGCTTGCGAACGCGCTTGCGAACGCGCTTGCGAACACGACGCGCTTGTGAACGCGCTTGCGAACGCGCTTGCGAACGCGACGCGCTTGCGAACGCGCTTGCGAACGCGAAGCGCTTGCGAACGCGCTTGCGAACGCGCTTGCGAACGCGCTTGCGAACGCGCTTGCGAACGCGCTTGTGAACGCGCTTGCGAACGCGCTTGCGAACGCGCTTGCGAACGCGCTTGCGAACGCGCTTGCGAACGCGCTTGCGAACGCGCTTGCGAACGCGCTTGCGAACACGACGCGCTTGTGAACGCGCTTGCGAACGCGCTTGCGAACGCGACGCGCTTGCGAACGCGCTTGCGAACGCGATGCGCTTGCGAACGCGCTTGCGAACGCGACGCGCTTGCGAACGCGACGCGCTTGCGAACGCGCTTGTGAACGCGACGCGCTTGTGAACGCGCTTGCGAACGCGACGCGCTTGCGAACGAGCTTGCGAACGCGCTTGCGAACGCGCTTGCGAACGCGATGCGCTTGCGAACGCGCTTGCGAACGCGACGCGCTTGCGAACGCGCTTGCGAACGCGCTTGCGAACGCGCTTGCGAACGCGCTTGCGAACGCGACGCGCTTGCGAACGCGATGCGCTTGCGAACGCGCTTGCGAACGCGATGCGCTTGCGAACGCGCTTGCGAACGCGACGCGCTTGCGAACGCGACGCGCTTGCGAACGCGCTTGTGAACGCGACGCGCTTGTGAACGCGCTTGCGAACGCGACGCGCTTGCGAACGCGCTTGCGAACGCGCTTGCGAACGCGCTTGCGAACGCGCTTGCGAACACGACGCGCTTGTGAACGCGCTTGCGAACGCGCTTGCGAACGCGACGCGCTTGCGAACGCGCTTGCGAACGCGACGCGCTTGCGAACGCGCTTGCGAACGCGCTTGCGAACGCGCTTGCGAACGCGCTTGCGAACGCGCTTGCGAACGCGCTTGCGAACACGACGCGCTTGTGAACGCGCTTGCGAACGCGCTTGCGAACGCGACGCGCTTGCGAACGCGCTTGCGAACGCGAAGCGCTTGCGAACGCGCTTGCGAACGCGCTTGCGAACGCGCTTGCGAACGCGCTTGCGAACGCGCTTGTGAACGCGCTTGCGAACGCGCTTGCGAACGCGCTTGCGAACGCGCTTGCGAACGCGCTTGCGAACGCGCTTGCGAACGCGCTTGCGAACGCACTTGCGAACGCATTTGCGAACACACTTGCGAACGCATTTGCGATGGCATCTTCTTTACCTTGAAAACTTTTTTATAACACTCACTTTATTCTGTGTAATATTTTCTGAAAGTTTTTTTTTCTAAGGCCCATATTTTTTTGAGTTGTAACTCACGTGACACGTTCTATAGAACGTGAAACGTAAAAAAAAAGTGAAATTGGATAAGATAGTGGGGTAACTAACTGTACTACACTCATTTTTCTTACAGTTCATGTAACATAGAAGCCTCAGCTATTTTCTTTTTTCGTGTGTAATTCGTTATTCGAATTATTCTTATTCAAAACACCTTATTGTTCACCTACCACATCACGAAATAGATCCAAAATGTGTCCCTATCTCCAGCCGTTTGGTCGCTGGGCGTATGAAAATTATTTGTTAATCAATCATTGTAGAGGTAAATAATACTAATGTTTTGGTCTCATTTTCTGTATCGACTGTCGACTTTCGAGAATCGAGTGTGAATTTTCTTATGGATATTAAGCTTAGTAGTTAGTACCTGGATAATTCAATTTTTAGATTTGGTTAGGTACCTTCCAGGTCAAAGCCTGGGTGGGGCAAGCGCCCCACCCTGCCCCACCGTGGCTACGCCCATGTAGATATCATATATGTAACAGTTTCTTGGGTTTAAATGAAAATAGCATCATCTATTTTTACGATTCTATACATTTAACAAAACATAACACATATTCTCGTAACTGAAAAAAATAAGAACATCAAACATAAACTACTCAACTATTTCCTTAAGCTCAGTAAATTAAAAGCGGGTAAAGAAAAGTAACGTCAATAAGTGGTGGTGGAGTTGGCAAATTGAATTGAATAAAACACACAAGTCCGCTAACGAGCCGGTGTTTACCCAAGTGGACACTAATTGGCTTAGCCAGCGGTCGCCATTGCACTGAAAACAAAACAATCCGCGTTACACCGATGGATACGGTACATTTTTTGTTTGCATGACGATTTTCGACACTTTTATACTCACGTTTTGTACTCAACGATGATAACAAAAAATACGTGAAAATAGATAGAATCGAGTGAATTATGATAAAGCAATATATGCAGCTGACTTTGGATGGGTTTTTCGTTTTATTTATAACCCGTCTTTCATAGTATATTTATAAATAAATAGCAAGATTGAATATCTACTGTTTAAATATCAGGGTTAGTACGCAACTTAAAAAACTTACAATCTGAGATATTTATTTTTGTAAAGCTTTTTGCGTTAAAATAAAAAAGCAATCAATATAGAGATTCTTGTAGTGCGACGTGTAATATTTTATAGTTTAAATAATATAAAAGTATTTTTTACCGGAATCCAATTAGTAATGTTATCTGAAGTTACTGAAGAATAAATTCACTAGGTACCTACTCCACATTGATGATTTTATTTTATATATATGATATTATTATTGGGAACAAAGTGTAATGTAAATATTTTATGTATATGTTTAAGGACAAACACAAAATGTGTGTCTAAGTTTACCTATTCCAAATGTCTTGATTCGCTATAAATCCTAAATAAATTCATTAACAAACATTTTATGAAGAAATTAGAACACTCTCCTAATTTTTGTGGAAAATACCAAAATAATACCTTCTAACAAAATATCAACTTTGGCACATCAATCGGTATATATCTAATAAAACAATAGAATAAAAAATAAACAACCACATCCAATATTTTACCAAATCACACCTCCCTATAAACACCATTTAGCTGGAGTGACCTCTGAATGAAGATGCAATCACTGTAACTAAACACGTGTTTCGGGCAAGAAAGATGCCTTTGTACAAAAGTTTGGTCTTCCGCAAGATGGCTGCAGTTTAAAGACAAGATTTTGACCTAGAAAAGTATTTGCAAGAAATGTTTGAATAACAAAGCAAATGAAATGGTTTAATAAGGAGCGGGCAATTTGCAAGATGCCGCGAGGCACCGCTTAGGCGTACACCTTCTTCTTCAGGTCCGTAAAGTAAAGAAAATTTAAATAAACAGACCGTGGTTTACTGCGTCATAATGATCTCGAAAGGAAGAACATTTCCTTAGCTCTATTTTTTCCCATTCAGTCAATAAACAAAATGTAAAATGGAAATAATAATGAATAGCAAACAGGAAATAAGTACAAGTAATTGGGCAATAAAAATGAATATATGTAATTTATTTTAAACAGAACATAAGACATATTTAAAATATTTTTTTTAATAATTGGAACTCAACAAGTACATACTTATTGTTATTCGCTTGGTAATTTGTTAATATAACTCAAACTCAAACATTTATTTATTCAATTAGACTGCTTTTAGA
Organism: Colias croceus; assembly: GCF_905220415.1. Lineage (NCBI taxonomy): Eukaryota > Metazoa > Arthropoda > Insecta > Lepidoptera > Pieridae > Colias > Colias croceus. Next base: position 7,871,021 of record NC_059537.1, read on the forward strand.
AGCACTTTTGAAACGTCATTACATATTTTAACATTTACCACCGATTCGGAAAGCAGTATCTAAGGAGAAGAATCGGCAAGAAACTCCATAGTTGCTCTTCTTAATCATGTCAGTTTTACAATTTAATTTTACAAAATACATTATATTTACATTATAATCATAATATGCCAAAGAACTGTCCTGTGGTTTTTACGCGACAACCCTCCATGGGTTTTTATCGTCCATATATTCCTTAATACTGTAATAGGCTCTCTGAATTAGTACATTTTTTATATAAGTTTTAAATTTAGAACTACTGAACTCTTTAATATTATGAGGAATTCTGTTGTAAAAGCGTATACCACCCATAAATGAATTTTTAACTTTAGCTAGCCGGAAAAATGTAATTTCAATTTTATTTCTGTTTCTTGTGTCATAACAATGTCTATCTCCTACATTTGTGTGTAAAAAAGCGTTATTGTGTACATATAAAATATTATTAAATATATTCTGCGACGGTACAGTAAGGATACCAGTATTCTTAAAGAGATCTCTTAGTGAGTCTCGAGCACGCAAATTATATATAGAGCGTATGGCTCTTTTCTGTAGTATAAATATAGTTTCATATCTGCACCCCTGCCCCATAGTAGAATTCCATAGGACATAATGCTATGAAAGTAGCTAAAGTAAACCAATCTAGCCGTCTCTTCATCGGTGAGATGCCTTATTCTATTATATCTAATATATTTTTTAAAAACATGGAAAAAATAAATACGTGTTAATTAATTGTATACCTATATTCAAACTATGATAAGCTTATTTGCTATATCTATATGCCTATATGAAATATCCAAACGACGCAGATCAGAAATAATGGACGAAGTTGAAATGACAATAGTTGGGTTATCTATGTATATTATAGGTATGTATACGTATAGTCGGTAGGGTAGGTCCACTGCGTCATAATGGAGTTTGAGATAATTCAGGACCTTTTCCCCGAAATTTTCAATGAAAAAAATGATAGAGTCTAGACTCTACTCTACTGGCTCTACTCATCATATTCTGACCTCTATGTAAATATCTTTACATACTTAGGTATATCATGGAATTAAAAAAAAAGTTGGATGAATAAAAACCTACTGCAATTCCTGTAACACAAAAATATTTTTTTAAATTTAGTTAATTTTAGAATACTATGTAGCGCGTTGATCACAATTCATAAGGTAAATTCACGACATCCTATTTCAAACCTCCAGCATTATGATTAACAACAGGATATCTAGTATGCTAAGCGCGAAAGTAATTTTAGAAGTCCTAATACAAGCGTGCGTCTCGGGTTCTCTCGGCGCCAACACCCGGCATATCAGTGGCTTGTATCTTGTTTTCGATTTGCATATAAATTGTGTCTTCCGGTCAGACACCGCCAAGATGACACACGTCCTTGTTAATGTTGTCCTTACCAGGAACCCGGGGAGTTAAATATTCCGGGTTCAAATTATTTTATACAATTTCGAGGTATCGAGGTATATAAGTTTCGTGTCTAATTTATACATATTAAGTTTTTTTTTATTTTAATTACCTATCTGAAATTCAACTTCGAATGTGTAGTTGTTTTATTTGCTCAAAAATCACTTATGATCTACTCGTACATTAAAGTGTTTAACTACATAATATATTGACATATTAAAGAAAATAAATACATACCAAATTTTTATGAGTCATATTTCATACAATGTGTTCACTACAAACAACAGCAAGCAATTAATTTTAAATTCAAACAATCGCTAATCATTATAAAGTAATCTTTTATTAAAATTAACGCCTATATTAGTCTTCATCACCTCCGCTCGCAACGGCGGACAATAAAACGATGAAAAGAAGCTATTTTTTCAGCAAATCATCTCCGGTCCCTATGAAGTCATCAATATTCATTTTGCGGCGCGCCTGTGAAACAAACACCTTTCCGAAGTTGCATAACACGCTTCCTTTGAAGAGAACTATGACGCGGGTGACGGCTCGTCGACGCAAGGGTGGCTAACTCAATTTATTTGGATAATTGGCTTGTTTCACGAACGTGCTCTACACCAATAAATTGTTCCACGTTACTGAATAGATTACAGAAATGTCATAATTAGCTTTATGCAGTTGTATCCGACAGAATGTAATCAGCAAATTCATGTGCTCATTTTACAGTTATCTACTAACTAGTTGAAAATTAATTAGGTATTGTGAGAGCTGTTCGTAGTACCGGTATTGTGTGTTCGTGTTTATAATTTTCAGTTCTTAAAATCATTGATTTATTACGGATTTACGTTAAATTTACTTACATAAATGATAGAGTTAAAATATCCTCAGTGAATTATGAGTGTACAATGTAAATTATATTAGCTAAAATTACAGACTACTCTGTGTTGGAAGTAAAATTTAGTCAGTGCCATGACCATAACATCCACTATGCTTGTCCAGCTAATGTTCATAACAATAAAATGATGTAAATTGAAACAGAGTAAAGTAAGCTTATGTTCAGTACTAACATATAATAACATGTGTAATAGAGCCTATTAAGGTTTTATGTACGTGTCACTGATAAGCTAGAATATTATTTGTACTGTGTGTTGCACAGTACAAAACGTATGTGCATGTAAAGTAAGTTTATTCATAAAATGATAGCGCTAACGAAGGTGAACCGGGTTAGAGGATTAGTTCAGCTGGCTCACGTACGCGACCGCAACGTCCAGCCATCATTACTGGGGCTCGACGCCAAATTGCGACGTCCGCAGCCTTTACCAGCGCCCGTCGCACTTGCAGTCCACGTAGAAACCAACCCGCTCCAACAATTTTATCATTAGAGCACATTATTTACTACTTATTCGGTAAATCTTCATTGCCAGAAATTCGTATAGTTAAAACGCCAGAAAATTGCAATGTCAGGATTAAAAGTAACGTTTAACTTCAGTTAGATTTTGTATACAAAGCTCTACCACGACCCGTGGAGCGTGGGCTCATTGTCCTAAAACCGCTACTATCCACAAATCCAAGCTACTAATGTTTACTTTCCCGCAATGAATTTGCTAACATTTTTTTTTTAATTTTGAATACATTTGAGTACAATTCTGTGGCTGTTGCTCGCCCCTGGCAATCTCCAAATTGCCTCTTTATGCGCAGATGTTCCGACCCTCGGTTTTTCCGTCTTTTGAATGTCGTTTTGCTGTTAAATAACCTGCGCTTCCATTGTAATTTGGATCTTTAAGTTTATTTCCCATTCTCATCAATGAATATTATCGTTATTGTTATAAAGTTGATAGGATTTATACTTCCTAAATTATAAGAAGAACTATGGTGCTATGGTGGAACATATTTTCTTGCAAACTTAAATTTAAATAGCAAATGATTTAAAAAAGGATCGTGTAATATTAATCTTGATGCTTTAAAAACAAGTGTTTTTGTCTTTAATAATCTTTAGTCATAAAGGCAAGTCTCAAATGAATAAAAGAAATACGAGATTCAAAATTGCCTCTCAACGAAGGAGTTCCTTTGAATTTCATTTCACTAAAGATTACAATTACACATTTTACAAGATTCAAACTCATTTATTTTTCCTCGCAGAAATTATTTCTTGTGAAGCAAATTAATTCCTTGGTATAATACTTCTTTCAAAATCTGAATAAACTTGAGAAGTATTTCATAAAAAATAGCCGGGCGTGCGGCCCGCGGCAAAAGCCAAATTACGTCCTTATTTACAAGATTTCTTCTCAACAGGAAGCAGTAATAACGTTTTTCAAATTAATATTATACAAATAGAATAAAAAGGGTTATGAATTATTTGTATGAGTTCAGCCATCGTGAATCAGCTTTTGGTCAAATAAATTACAATGTATTTGTTTATTATGCTTTATTGACTTAAATACTTATATTTACAGCTTCTCGGCTTCGTCAGCGTCGCTCAACTTGAGTTAAATAATATTAGAAGAGGAAATAGAACTGAAAAATAAATTATAAATAAAAATTTATGCCTTGTTTTATCAGATTTTTCATTCATTAATAATCAAAACTTACGTCTGGATCTTGTTTATAGGAACATTGATGAACATCAAATGCTCTTTGACACTTATCCTTATCCCTTGTATCTGTGAAAAAAATAATAAACTTGTATCTGTTAGCTAAATCATATCATGATAATTTCTTATATACAAGTTTATTATTAGCTACTCTACTTATCATTTACAACATATTCAGTACTTCATGAAATTTCATTTTTTGGTAATCTTTATACACAAGATTATATAAAGATAATTTTCAAGAACCACATTATATTATTTTAGTAACTACGAATTTATTATTATAATGATTGTATTGTTGGTGGCAGTTGCGTTATCCAACAAACTGTCTAAAAACCCCAAGATATTGCTAATTAATCCCTATATTAATTATCCATACTTTATATTCTGTGTTACGTTAAGTTCACAACGTTTATTTATATGAATTAAGAAAAAATAACTAAAATTCATACCTAAATGTTTGCAGGCGGTTATCATTTTGGTAACTCTTTCAGTATACTGTTCAGGAATGAGACTTATCATCATGTCGTAATCTACGTTGCCATCATCGTCGACCTATTAAAGAGAAGTTACATCAAAAAAGAGTTAATTTTGTTTTGCATTCCAGATGTACAACTCACACAACTTAACCTATTTTGAAACTTGGACTAGGTATATTATACCCGGTGTCCTCTGAAAACTCTGAAAACTATTAAAATCAGGAAAATTCAATACCACTTCATTTATTTGACTAGTTTTGCCGTCTTTATATTTATTCCTGTAAGCTTTTAAAAATTATTAAAATACATGCGTAGAATGACAGTTTACCAATTATTAATTAATATTAAAACGCACCTGAAGACCCGCAGGCAGTAACACGAACAAACACTCTAATCGTCGGAACTCTTTTTAACCGAGGAAGATGAGATAAAAACAAAAGAAAGATAACTCACAAGGCTACCCTCCTCGAGTAGGCAAAACATATAGCACTTCAATTTGTTGTCCTCCTTAAATATGCCGTTTTCGCAATTCGCTATATCCTCTGGGGGCAAGAGAGAATAAAGAGTCTTTAATGTATTTGAATATCACATAAATATTACACGTCACATGATTATTCAGTCAGGGAAAAGAATCACTGGTTTTATCATGGAAATTTGTCACTTGTGTTGTGTAGTATTCTAGTCCAGACAAATGAATATTACAGCTTTAATTATACAATTTATAGAAAAAGGTAAATATACACACATATGCAGAAATAGGTAAATATACATACATATGCACACGTTGTGAAGTTTAACTACCTACTTATTACACATCATGTTTAGGTTCTAATATAATAATTATAGATAATAATAATTTATTACTATAACGTACTTACTCTACTATTTTATATTACAATGAAAATAAATGTTCCTCTCTGGTTATTGTTATAGCTATGGCATAAGTTAAGCCGCGAACAAAAAAATGTATATGCGTCAAAATAAACGAAAGTAGCACAAAGGTAAGATGAAATAAATAGCTATTTTGTTTTTTGAACTCACCCTCGGCGACCCCAGTCAAACCGACGCATTCGTTGTGAACATGCTCTATTATTTCTTTGATTTCATCGCTAAGTTCCTGAAATACGATTCACTTATGAAATCAATTTTCTTACGAGCTACCTCGAATCTCGGTTGTATTTGAACTCTCTCAAAGGACAATTTTTTGTATGAGAGTAATAGACAAGTTCAGAAACAAGTTTATTACGATGTCAAACACATTTACAGTACATCAAAACGTGTATAAGTTTATTAATATAGCATTTGTTATATAAATATACTTTATAACTTTTTACACTACGTATTTGGAAAAAAAATGAATTACTAAGACTGTCAGTTACAAGAAAACGCATTAGGAAAATTTGTAGTGACTCGCGTTTACGCATTCTCAACCCAACTACAGACTACATTATATAATCTCTTAGATATATCCTCTTAAATATTTTCTTTGTGAACGTAGTGACGCAAAGACATCACTTTAATATTAAAAATGACATAAAATTCTCAAAGAAAATTATTAAGCCGAGATTCCAGTGGGACCAACCCATAGCGCATCAAGTTGTATCATAAGATCAAATATTAATTTAAAAGCTTAGTGTGTGTTTCCACTGTATCATAACTATTTAGTTACATAACAACATCACACTATTTTCTTCGGATCGGACTTAAAATATAAAACCATGGTCATTCTATAAAAATATAGCTATATCTAAATAATACCGATTATCTATTGCGATCAATTACTAATAGGCACCGGCAAAAAATTGATTTCGAATCAATCTGTTTATAATATGTTAGTAGACCAATTCATTAATCAAATATTTTTATTTTGCACTGAAAAAATCTACTTCAATATATAGTTGCTCTACATCAAGAATATATATTTTGAGTTATATCTCGTCCATGGACGTGTCGGTTAATATTTGTAAAATAACAATTCGAATTAAACGAAACATAAAAATGTACATTTTCTTCCAGACATTGGAAATAAACTTTTTTGTTTAGGTGAAAGGGTTATCTTATAACGTCACATAAGTTCGTGGACCGAAGCTGACGTTGAAAGATGGTTGTTAGCGTTTTCAAAGAATTCTATGTATTGCTAAAATTTCTTATATTTCATACGTAGGTATCTAATAAGAATTCGAGTGTGTTTATCATATCTAAAACGATATGGTCTCACAAGACTCTTTTACCGTTGCGTTGTAGTGCTATAGTTTGCAATATTACAATTTACAACTGAGCTTTAAACTCTATTGATTTAATTATAATTGTTTTGTAGATTTTTTTTTCTTCAATCGCGCTAGAAACTTCATAGATAAAATGATAGATGATTTAACTGAAGACCAATAGATATTATGACGGACCTGGCACATCATAATTTTCATTGGTACTGTACGTTATAATATGCTCTTGAGTCCTTGTGATTTTTAAGATCAATGTAGAAGGCTTGTCGTGTTAAACGACATATGGAGAACGTCCGGTTTGTCGGGAACAAGCCTCGATTTCGGCTGTCACAGGAAACAAGGGACCATAGAGACAGTCACTCACATATGTGAGCAGTTTGCGATACAAGGGTCCTTGCCTTCTTATGCCAAGTCTGCTTTGTAAAGTGGATGTCAGGCCTGATTAAAATCCTGCGGATCAACGCCGTTTGTAGTGTCAAATTAATTTTTTCTATGTTTCGATTTTAAATTCGCACGTAAATTAGGTTAACCTCGCTTTGGAATAGAGATTTATTACCTACTAGCTCTCCGCCCGCGGCTTCGCCCGCGTTTTCAAAGAAAAACCCGCATAGTTCCCGTTCCCGTGGGATTTCCGGGATAAAAACTATCCTATGTGTTAATCCAAGTTACCCTCTATATGTGTGCTAAATTTAACAGAAAGAGTAACAAACATCCATACATCCATACAAACTTTCGCCTTTATAATATATATATTAGGATGTTAGATGTTAGATACGAGAGTAACTTAGAACATAATTCAATATGAATATTGTATAATAGTACGAGGTGTAAGGACTGATATAAGAATGATTTAAAAACGCTTACCGGTTTCTCCTTCGCCCCATGACCAAATGTTACTAAGAGTAAACAAATAAGCAGCGCCGCCGCCATGGCGTTTCGCTGCCCTTCTGAGACAACTACATGTTGTTGCTATTTATAATTCTATGAAGTACCTTTGAGCAATTATGAGCTAAAGTGACAATTAACACATCATCTACAAAGAGTTCTATAATCAATTGCGAAGTGCTTCCGCTGTGCAATCTGCGTTTATTGTCTTAATCATAGTATGAGTAGGTAAACCTTGGTAACGGTCAGGGTTTTTGAGGACTTGAGTATCTAATATTGTCAAATAGGATTATAAATTATTTCAGCTTAAGTATAAACAAACATATGTAACAAGACCTAAAAAATGGATAAAACAGTTATAGGTACAATACTGTTGTTTAACTATTAAATTCTTAGGCAATTCACGTAACGCCATCTAGTCTCGAACTAAGCAGATTGTACTTTGTTTGTCTATATGAAGTACTCCATATTTGTTTTAGTAATTTATGCCCGGTTCCTATATTCAACGGATCGTCATAGTATCAAAGCTACTATCCGTTTTTCTAGAACTAACTACGAGTCGTTATTACCGTTCCACAATTTTATTTCTTGACGTGCTATCGACGGACATCCGTTGGTCATAAAAATACCGAGCCCTCTTCACTCACAGATGTACGTTTCGTTATAAGCCAAATTGAAATTAAAATAACACAAAATTCAGGACAAAATAAGTTAAATATACAGCCGAATTATAAACTTTAAGAATAAAGTTTCTTATTAATAAAGAACTAATACTAAAGAACTATATATTTGTAGACATCTGCGTGATAATTTTCCTTCTAAACAACCTAATGCGTTACACAGAAAGCAAAAACGGAACGTTTTTCTCGCGCACGCGTGCATTGCTTGTCAGTTGTCAAATTATTGTCATTCATTGTTGATTGATGATTCATTGTCAAGTTTTATAATTAAAGAATAACAATACAACGACCACTGTTTATATATTTATTAAAAATGGATATTACGCCGGTAAGTACGCCTTTATATTTCTTCTTTAAAATCGTCTGCCGCTTACTTTTTGCTTCGGACACTTTTAAAGTCAAACATAATATATTTCTGTTACAGAAATCGAAGAAGGCTATGAGTAAAGACGAGATTGCTCAATTATTATAACCAGTAAGGAGACTAATGCTTCTACGAATAAATTAAAGGATGAATGTTGGACTTCGTTGACCAACACATTTAATGCAAAAATTGGTCAAATACCTACCAGGAAAACTTTTTATTTTCAGCCAAAAAATTCAAACATAATAAGGATGATGGACAAATATTATGAAGAAATAATTGAAATACTGAACACACAATAATTGAAATACTGAACACACAATAACTAATTAATTTTTGTATATTATTAAGCAATATATCTAGACATACGGTAGAAAAAGAATTTGTTAGGTAGTGCTAAATGTAAATCTTATGTAAAAAATGTATTTAGTTCAGAGAGCCTATTACAGCGTCAAGGAATATAATATAGAAGATGATAATCGATGGAGGGTTGTCGTGTAAGAATCACAGGACAGTTCTTTGGCATATATTATGTAGTTACATATTACTATGTAAAATTAAACGGTAATAAAGAAATAAAACTTTTATTCCATTTTATTATGTACTTTTATTTATTTTTTATTATTTACAATACAATGTTTAAAAAATTGATTTCTACATTGCAAACATAGACATACATATAAATATACTAGTGGTCCGCCCCGGCTTCGCCCTTGGTACATGTTTATGTTTTCTTTCCATAATAACCATCCTCGTACTTCAAGGAACATTATAAAAAAATAATTATCGAAATCGGTCCACCCGTTCACGCGTGATGCCGTGACCAAGGGAAATAGGTCTGCCACTGATATCGATATTGTGCCTAAAGCATAGAACCTCAGCGTCAACAGTAATTGATGTTATGGAGATACCCCATGATTCCTGAAATGACAACATAAATTAGGTAGGTACCTATGTAATAAGGTTAGACGTGTTTGGTATAATATTAATGCCTCCATTAAACTAACCTGGCTCCTTTTATTCGTACGTATGGATAAATTTCAAGAAGTAATTGTTCAACAGATTCTTTATCAAGTCGAAATCTCAATTGAAATTCGTGAGAATCCAGGGTCGCAAAAAAATCCACTCTTTCTCTATAATATATACTCTTTCACGCCCACTATCTTCTTCCGATATTCGATATAATATTAAACACTTCTCTATCACTATCTGAACTCCACATTTCGATATTGAAGCGGAAACAATGAAATAGTAAGAATTTAACCGCCCGAAATCGACGGGTAAACAAAATGCTATACGAATAGTAACTTTGACAGCATAATGACATTAAAAATATTTATAGGAACGCGATAAACTGTCTTCTCCATACAATATGCTTACCGTTCGTTAATAGTAACCCTCCCATCCGTCAGTAGGAAGCCGTCGGTAAGTTGCTTGACGAGACGTTTTTTATAGGAACGATTTTCGCTTACGCTTGGTTAATTATACTACTATTCGTAACTAAAACGGATCGTTTTTCAAATATAGGAACCGGGCATTAGTCACATATATCGAACAAATGAGAACATGCTAAAAATAACTATTCTCAACCTAGAATAATTTTGCTCTACCTTCTCTGGCACCACTATGTTCATAATGATTTGATGTTTGCCCTATCCGGCTTGTTGTTTTACCTATTAGATGCAATACAAAATTGGTTATAGTTAGATTACAATAAATATACATTTTTGTGACCTTAAAATTTGGCAATTGATTTCAACGGAGACTGAAACTGTGTATCCCCACCCAAACCTGCGTATAAAATAAAACCGTAATTTAAAATATCTGTTATAATCTTCCGACACGTTTTAACTGTTATTAATTGTTTCGACGACGAAGGTTCGGAAGAGAATACACGTTTTTGTTAGCAAGGTCTTTATTGTTGTATCACAATAATTATAAAATTAATGTCAAAATATGCGGAGCACGCCCGCCGAGTCTACAATAAGCCAAAGGATATCAGACATAATGATTATTAATGGCCCGAAGACAGCTTGTGAAATCATCTTTATGTTTACCCAAAAGTTTCTACATTACATACAAATTAAACTTTATGTTGACTACGATATAGATGAAAATATTCGTGATGGATTTAAACCATAGTCTTGTTATTTAGATTTCTATTGATTTAAACATTTGAACGTTGCTATAGGTAGGTATTTCCATTGGTATTGAAGATAAATTTGAGATTAATAGATATAATAAATTCTTTCTATTTGGTTCATTTTTTAAATAATAATTAATAACGCGGATGATAAAGTAATAGATACATTACCTATTAATTTTATGATAGAGTAGTATGTATTATGGATTGTAGAGCTGTGCTCATCTCATTTGATATACGTATTTTGATTTACCTTTGATACATTGATTTACCTTTACTACAGTAGGTAGTAAGTATCTATAATCACGATTCCGTGCGTTGTTTCCGTGAGGTCTATTCACCAGTATCCTTGCACAATTGATCTCTATAATGTATAAATATGATGATTATTTTACATAGTATTATGATGATCATTCGAAACGCTTTAACGTATCTTGCAAAGCCCGTAAGTGTATAACAGGATACTATTACGGCACATAAAGGGTGCGATGATGCAGACGTGTGCATCAGCATGGCAAGTGGATGCGGATGCCGGCGAGGATGCAACAAATCCGCTTAGCACGGTCACTGGCGCCGCCTACGTCCGTCCCGGTACCGACCTAAACGACCTTAATGGATTTTTCATGTCGATTGCACTTTGTAAAAGTGAGCGTGGGATTATCGAAAATTTTTCAATAGCCAAAATAAACGAATACATTTTTGTCTATTTCCATTCAATTTAATAAAAACATTTTAGGTTAATGATAAAATACAAATAAGGAAGGTTTTCAATATTCCATACATATTACTTGAACCACGAAAAGTAATCAGTTTTTTAGTTCATCCATTAATAACGATAGAAAGAACCTTCAACCACCACTGAATTGGCCTATCTATCAGCTTAGCACAGAAAAAATCAAGCATCTAACCTATTCATTATTCACGTTACAATTAATACAAATCTCATAGTATTCGGCAATAGGTGTAATATTATCACTATCGAAAAATCGCGGACCATACATGGGGGTGTAGCAGATAGGTCCTCTACCTCCCAGCTTCATATTGGGACACCCTGTATTAAGCATTTTTACTAGTGAACTCGATAAATGCAGGCAAACTAGATTCCATTCTCAATTTATTTATTTTAATACACAGGTACCTTATGATTAAATGAAATTATAAGGTGGCCGTTTAGCTGAAAAAAGTTGCGATAAACATCTCGAAATCATAATTATGAGGGTATAAATATTATCCAGTAGGTAGGAACACTCATGAAGTAATGTAAATAAACCTTTAATAAACTTACATAACACTTTTTAAATGTTATCTATTTTTTAGAGTTCGTTAAAAACATTAAAATTTAAAGTTACATCATATACCTACCTGTTTGTATGAACTTATTCCATTTTTATACGTAAGTGCTATTTTCTCTTTGTACAAAATACAACCATCACTCATGTACCTAATGTTCTAATTCTGATACTATGGTATGGGCGTATGGGCTGTTGGGCTGTAGAAATATATTTATGTGTTTTATTTATATAAAACTGCTTGTCAATGTTATAAAGAAAAAATAATTAAGTTCCTAAAATAATTTAGGAACGGAACCCCGGTACATAATTCATACTTGGTCTTATTAAAATTTTACATATGTCGTGCATTAATTAAAAAGATGCATTAATTTGCAAGAAAAAAATATGAAGATAGTGAAAAGATGAGTCGAGTGGTACGGGAGACGGGAGAGACGTCATTACCGCAATCAAAGCTCGAAGCCGCAGCAAGCGCCCCGCGTCCGCCAGCTAACGACGAGTGCTCTCGATAAAAATTAAAAACACGTGCAAGCCCAGTCTGAGGAAAGTTTTAATGAGACTACACGGTTTGCGCTCCACCGACAGATATACCTGTGCAGATACTTGTGTGGTGCGCTGTGCGTGCTATGCAATCACTCTCCAAATTGGTTATCACGTTGTTAGTGTCGGATTTTATAAAGGGGACCTATTCGTACCAACTACCTCCCTATAACGATCATTTATGTTTGATTTCAGTGGGTAGAGGAGATTTATTTTTTCTTCCCGTGTATGGGTACCTAAATTAACGTTTGCAAGTTATTATTATACTTTTCTTATTTAATAAATTAAAAAAGCAATAAGCATGTTTTAGAACTGTATTCAATAAATAAATATGATTGATTCAATTAAAAAAATATCAAAATTGTAGAATATAATACACTTAATATATTTTTTTGGTATGTGATCAAGCTTTGACCTTTGACCAGTCTACCTGATTTAAAGTAGATGGTGACATGCCTGCTTGAGAGAATGAATAGATTTTTTTCAAAATCAGATAATTTTACTTTGGTAGATAACTTCTACCACAGTCATTTCTTTTTTATTGTATTCAAAGCTTATTATATACCTACTAAGTATGTTATAAAACAAATAAATGAATTTTTTTTATAAATCATCAGCTGCTGCATGTGTTAAAACGAAAACATAAAAATTTGCAGCAACTATGGTAAATGGCAAACTGTACTTACCAATTTAGAAATATCTTTGTTCAATAGCCAATATGGCATACTAGTGTTGTGCTATGGGGTTTTAAGCCAAGGACAGGACCACGAACAAAATATACCTACAATTAAACATTCATCTTATAATATTTCAGTGGATGATAAGCATTTTATTTTTGACCATCTTCCAACTATAGGTAACCACAGATTACTAAATGCATAAGTATAAATAAGCGTGCTTCGACAAAAAAAAATACTCCACCTATGTTATATGTGGGTATTCATTCGCAACCACTTGAATTATTTTGTCTTTTAATCATTGAGTTAATATGTAGGTACTTTTAATTGGTTTCATGAGTACCTTTGAAAACCACAATATATCTATATCATAAAAATGAATCGCCAAATGTGTTGGTTAGGGCAAAACTCGAGAACGGCTGAACCGATTTCGTTAATTCTTTTTTATTATAATCCTTGAAGTACGAGGATGCTTCTTATGGAGATAAAACGTAGACATTCACATATAGCACTAATAATTCACATAATAATATCTATTACTGGTGTAGATAATAATCGTACTTAAGTTGCCATGCGTCCAGTTAAGGAAACAAAGATTTAATTCCAGTGTAACCAAAAAGGCAGACGTTTTATTATTTTCAATAGCATCCACGGGCAAAATGCAGTCTACTAAAATAGGAATAAATTGTGAGGATCTTCACAAAACAATAGTTGGAAATGGTCTGTGCGAGAAAAAGCCGGATGCAAATGCCATTCATATTAATTAGCAAAGCGAGACGGGGCTTTCACGAAATTAGAGCGTGATTTCAGTGAAGATTTATTATTGTGTTCGAAACAGTTTTTGAAGCAAAGGTATTTAGACGACAGGAAATTGGTGTTGTCAGAACGTTTCAAATTGAATCGCGATGAGGTACGAATCCCGTCTTGTGCTTTTAGGGAGCTTATTATAAAAATATTCTGGATATGATTTACGATTGTACTTAGATGAGATTTGTTGACTCGAAGAAGTTGGAGTATGTAGGTAGGTAATATTGAATAATAATAATACTTGTAAGTAAATTATGTTTTTGTGTTATGTACATAATTTGTGGTTTTCGTACATTTAAATTTAAAAAGCAATTCCATCGTATTGTTATAGAACAAAATATTGTAAATACCTAGTATTTTCTAGTGTTTGATTTTACGCGAGTATTATACATTTTGAAATTAAAGACTTTTTAACGGATTTTAAACGCGATTTATTCATTACTAGCGGTCCGCCCCGGCTTTTTTTTTAAAGGTAGCCTATGTTCTTTCTCCGGGTCTAAAGATTGTCGGTGCCAAATTTCATCAAAATCGGTCCAGTAGTTTTTGCGTGAAAACCATACTAACATACATACATAACAAACCTTTCCTCTTTATAATATTATATTAGTATGTATATTATTTTCCCAACGTTTCGAACACTTTACAGCGAGCGTGGTCACGGGGAGACTGAAACGTCGGGAAAATAATATAATGAATAAATCGCGTTTAAAATCCGTTAATCTTTAATTTCTAATTGCAAATACCTACTTATTTTTGCACATAAATAGTAGATACATATATCTATTTTTGAACTATAATATTTGTATTCTATAAATATTTCGTTCGTGCCTAGTTCGTGCGTATATATAATTACCTAGGTACCTATTAGAAAGAAGAAAGAAAGAAAGAAATAAATTAATTATTGTATTTTATTATTTATTTAACTATCAGCTACCTTTGAGTAAGTTCGCTTCGTTTTTATCCCCTGACGGCTGACACGGATAAATCAAAGGGTTTCCTAAACTGAAGCGTCGATGTTTGTCGATTGCATATTTGCTAACAAACGGATGGACCGATTCTGATGTTATTTCTTGATGACAGTTTCCTTGTGGTTTCCTTGTTCTAGTTTTTAGTTATGTTTAAATTAAATCGTGTTAAAGGCGGCCGTACACGGGCAGTTAACGGCTGAGCGACGTACACGGACTTCTCGAGCTGTCGCTACCAACACATGAGTAGAAAGCTACCAACCGCGCAGTTGACGGCTTGAAGCGGTTGCGACTGCTAGAGCAGTCATGTGTACAGCAGTGAATGAATGTCTATATTTCACCGTGCGGTCGCGACTTCAAGCAGTCAGTCTCCACTGCTTGAAGCAGTCCATGTGCGGCCGCTCTAACAGTCTCGGACTCTCGGTACTTTTCCAGAATTATATTAGGCAGTTTTGGCGTATGATTACTCGATTAAGTGCTTACACACACCCCAGTGTAATCGTTAGGTAAATGGCAAAAGAGAACGAGTGCTTTTTAACAAAATTGTTATTGTTACAAAATCATTGATTTCTATGAAACCGCTGACCCGATTTTGACAATACTTGGCAGTGCTGTAGCATGCTTATTTTTGTGTATCAATCTGAAACTATAACGCCTACTACTTTTTACATAATAACTATAATTTGAAGCATTTCCTCTAAAAGTCTAAATCCTAAATCTAAATTATTATCGAATCCACCTGAAAACACAAAAGAATAATTCACCTCCTATCCTCTTCCTTTTTTTTAAGTCTGTTAAAAATCGATTCAGCAGATCGAAACGCACTCGCCGAAGAAATATATTTACCTAAGTACTAAAGATAACATTTGTATTTCAATATACACATAAAAAAAAATGTTGAATGAGTATTTATTATGCTTATTATAGTATCCAGTTATGCAAAATATCTGTGTGATGTGACCTGATGTATCTTATTTAATCTTTACTAATATTATAAAGCTGAAGAGTTTGTTTGATTGTTTGTTTGTTTGTTTGAACGCGCTAATCTCGAGAACTACTGTTAGGTTAGGTTTTAGACTGTGAAGAATCATAAAAATAAATATACTTACAGTGAACAATATAATAAATGTCCAATTTATTAGAAAAAATTATTTCATTGTAATTAAATTAGTTCTTTATAAATAATTCAATTCCGTCAATACAAAAAAATATGTACATGTGTTCGATTTTTTATTAAAAAGGAAAATATTAAATAAAATACAGTTATGTTTGTTCCATTGTCACCAATTGATTACATAATATTCAAAAATTATTATTGAAAATGCTTTTAGGCTGGTTGCAGAGCTTGACCGACCATCAGTGCGTACGTCAGTCGCGCTTGTCATATAAATGGAAATTCAGAAAACCGTTCATAGCTAGACCGACCATACGCACGCGTATTGTCATGCGCATTAGTGTCATAGTCATACAATTGTTGATGCGTATCGTCAGGACCGACGGTACGCACTGACGGTCGGTCAAGCTCTGTAACCAGCCTTAAACTAATCACAGTGAGCGTTTTAGTATTTGGCAAGAACCTAATTGATACAAAAAATCCTTAATTATCAGTTCCTAAAAAACTTAATAAGTATTAAAACACAACCCAATATAAGATATTTGTAAAGATAAATAGATTGATTGTAAAGAAGTTTCACTATTTAAAAAGTAAATAATTTAGATATAATTTTTAATAGCCTCACAAATCCAAATAGAATATATGTAATTTAATACAATAATTACAATTACTAATACCATTTTAAGGAACAAAAGTAGTACAGGAACAAATACTTAATACATTGGAATCCCTATAAAATTCAGTTAAAATCAAAGCAATTTGTCTGCATAAACCAGACACAATGGATCACATGTATGCATTATGCATTATGATAAATCCATAATATCATATATGTATGTATATTATGTCAATATTCTCAGACTTTTGGTTAATTTAATTGAATGTATTTGTTACGAATTAGTCGGAAATGTCACAAACACGGAGGCGGTAGTGGCATTGCTATTAATTTGCATACTTCTAACAGGAAATTCTTAAGTATAGCTGCTTGATTGTCCTTTGAACTATTCAATAATATAGTTGGTATAAAAGTCGGTTTTAAGATATGTGTATCGTCACCATATTTCTTTAATAGTTCTGAGCCATGAGCACTGCCAGCACAGTTAAGTATAGGTTCTGGTTCAATATTCAATTGTTTCGCACACTGAAACATAAAATACAATGTTATGAGATTAAATATAATTAACAAATAAACTCCAAACTTTATTCATAGTTTTGTTTTAATTCTCTATAATTGTCGTACTAGTATATCTCATTATATCCTTAACCCTTTGACCACCGAGCTGCCCAATGAGACCGCAACACAATAGATTTTCTATTGAGTCTGTGATTCCGGGGCTGAGGGATTAACATAATGTTCTAATAAGAGTGTTTAATTTTGTATATAATTTTAAATTATTTTATTCACGAAATACATATTAAAATTCAAGTATTACCCGTGACAGAGCAGCATCAGCATCATAATTATCTTCTATCATGCACACTGTTATCTTCACAGCTGATACCATATTATTTAGAATGTCTATACTACAGGCATGTACTTTGTTAGCATAGCATTCTTCCTCTAGATGCTGACATTTGAAGTAATACTGTCCATTTTTTTCTGTTGTCTGTAAATATTTAAAAACAAATCTATTGACACAATAATTTGATATGAACAATGTGAATTATGTATTGTACAGTATATAATTGACAAATACATTTAATAATAATTATAGTGTTGATAATACTTACAGTTGCTTTCCCATATGGAACTAAAGCCACATCAATGAAATCTGAAAGCTTTTCAGTAACTGGCCCTAAGTGCTTAATAAAAAAGTGCTTTGAGTCTGGGCATAGTGTTTCATAATACACTCTTATTTTAACTTTGTTCTGTTTATGCGTATTGTATGCATCATCTTCCAATTGTAGTATATTACTCTGTAATAAAATAATTATAAGAGTTAAAAAAAAGGCTGATTCAATGTTGAATACATATTAAATAAAAATTATGAATGAAATACTAACCGCTTGCGTAGTTGCAGATTTTTTCAAGACAAAACGAGAATAATTAGCATAAACTTGCCACATAATTAGCACAACCATGATCAGGACAATTATTTTATATCGACTGCACAAATAAGCCATTTTCGAATTCGTATTAATAACACTGAAAAACTTAATATAAAACAGCAACACTTAAATCAGATAATGAAATATTTTATGACTTCATAGTTAGAAATTTTCCTTAGATAGCAAAATACCAAATAAGTTACAAAAATAACAAATATAATATTTGGTAGGTATGTCAGCGGTCACTCATCGGCTATAAAATTCACGTGACAATTGACATTGGCACAAAGTTGACACAACAGATTACTGATCATATTATTTTTATAGTTTACCTACAAGTGTCATGAAGTGTCAAAATGGTTGCACAGTACCAAGTACCAGTGACCAACACAGTACCTACCATAGAGTCTTTGATTACAGACAAAGATTAATAATGCAGAATTTTTACCCAACTTCCGAAAAAATAGGAGGATCATACTAGGAATACTCGGCGCAAAGACCGTACCTAGTATTTTTATTTCTTATAGGTATGACTGCGATGAATAATCGATGAATTCGTTTATTTAGTGGTTAAAACAAAAATAATCATACTCATTAAGAATTTATTATTCAGTCAATTGTAATGCATTAAACTTTTCCACACTATAAAATCCAGCTTTTACTTGTCTACCGCCGAAAAATCTACCATTCAGGTCAACTACAGCTTTTATAGCACTTTCGATCCTCTTAAATTCAACGAATATCCGAACTGCTTCATCTGAGGGCGCATTAGGCATCTCGAAAATTACTACTTTTACTACTTCCCCATATTTTGTGTTACATTCATCTTTAACTTCTGGTTCCAATTCATCATCTACGTCACCTGGGCCCACCATATTCTATAAAGAACATACAGACATAATGTGCATTTAGTCATTATATATTTTTAAAAATAAATAAAGTTACTTAATCTGTGGTTATAGTTACGACATACGAGCTGGTTGATTGAATAATGTACTTAAAATAATTGCCAGTAATTTATCACACAAGGGAGTAGTGCTGATTTACACAGGGTCAGTAGACAAATCAGTCGCGGCGCCGAAATTCTGTGTCGCGACTGACTTTAACTGTTTACATACACTTCAAGCCTCTGTACTGACTTCAAATCTGTTTACACAGGGTTTTTTTTCGGGTCAGCACTGATTTGCCTCGAATTTGTAGTCAGTTACTGACCCTGTGTAAATCAGCACTTATTCTAAACAAGCATGCGATATTTATAATTAAACTGTCAGCTTACCCGAAGTAAAACAACTTTGCTAGGTGACTTCATAATTTCTGTAATAGATGGCTCTTGTTTTGCTTGTGAATTTGGTGAATCTAAAAAATAATAATCATATTTCAGATTTATTATAATTAAAAAAAGATAGATTTTAAGTTATTGAATTTTCTCAACACAAAAATAAATATAGTGTAATAATACTATTTTCAAGGCATTTGAGCTTGATTTAGAAGTTATAAAATGTTTTACAATTCAAATAATTTCAATATTTCAACATACCTGGACCTGGGGGTGCTGGCATAGCAAAACTGGGTGGTGGCATAGAACCACTGTCTTTCTCATGTATAATTCGTCCACCCCTTTTGGAAGTCTTTTCAACTTGCAGTGCGACTGACATGCCTTGCTCTTTCTTCCCTAGACCTTGACCTTCCTAATGATAAAATATCAAAAGGCATAGTTAATTTCTTAACTTAGGATCCACAATTTTCCATTAAGTAAGGAACTTTGCATCTCAAAGTAATGATTAATAAGAATGTTTTGTAAACATTAATGATTTATTCTATCAGTTCTATATTCAATATATTATATCATGCATTATTGGATTCAAATTGCTATATTGAAAATGTATCAAATTGAGGAAGATTATAACACATCTATTAAAATATTATCTCTCTTAATACACAACTTACTTTAAAACCATATTTGGCCATAATTTTGGCAGCAACAGAGCTAGCTCCATATCCACCAATTGAAAAGCCAGGGGAAGGTGTGGGAAGCATTGGCGGTGGTGAGGGTGTTTCTGCAGTAAGAGAAGGTGGTGGTGCTATCGCTGCACCAGCTGCTCTTTTTGATATCTCCTCCGCTTCCTCTTCTTCTGGTTGCTGTAATTTTTTAATTAGAGTCATCTTATCTTTTAATAATATATTGAATTCTTTGGTTAGACACATTCAATTATTTTATTAATAGTTTACTTCTATAATATAGATTATAGATTATTGGGATGTTTATACATTATAGATAAGCTATTAATTAACATGAAAAAAAAATGTTTCAATATTTAAATATTGCGCAAAATAATGCCAAAAATACCATTGGTATAAGTGTCTTCTCAGGGATAGCATCTTCTTCGTCACCAAAGCGTGATTTACGTTTTCTATCTGATCTGTCTCTATCTCCTCCATCAGTTTGAAGTCTTTTGGCTTGCATATCTGTAATAGAATAGAAGGGAAGTACATTTCTTCCTAAAATATAATGTACATGTACTAATGGGTATTGCTGTTGAATTTTTTATTTTAAATAGAGATAAATTACTTTACTTATAGGTCTATTGTTAAGAAAGTGACTGACACCCTATAAACATCAACATACCTTTAGCAACTTTTTCATAGTCATTGGGCCACATGGGATCATACTCATTTGCAACATTCCAGTCAAAATCTCGGACATTCAATGTTGCTGACAACACTTTAGATTGACTCTTTGGACTGTCTGAGTTGGGTTCGTCTTCATCTTTCTGTTTACTTTTCAGATCTATGACAGGAGTTAGAACCTACATGATGAAAATGATACATTAGTTACTTTTTATATTAATATAAAAATAATATATTTATTATTTTACATAATATAATATTCACAATCAAAATAGTAGTTAGCTTTACCTGATTAGATCGTCTTAGAGCCTCCCTTTTTGGCTGGGTAATTGCAGCTTTTTTTAGTTGCAATTGAGATTGCAATAATTTAATTCCTGAAGACCATCCTGCGACTTTTTCTGTTGTTCGAGCTTTTATTGTATCAAGATCATCATACAATGACATCTTTACCGCTTACAGTGCTACTACTCATACAAAAGTCTTCGTTAAACACGAAATACAGAAAAAAAAATTTTTTTCTTAAAAAATTTCTTATTGTATTTTGATTTTTGGTACTATTTACGATACTACTGAAAATTTGACTGAAAAATTGAAAATAGTAAGCACAAGCACTGCTGATTGCTCCTATGTCAATTGTCAAATGTAAACATGTCAAGTTCCCAAATGTCAGCATAGTGTCAATTGTCAGTGTCGGTAATTTTTTATGGCAACAATATATTTTTCAAAAAAGTACGTTTAAATATCACGAAGCGTGCGTGAATTTTCTGTAATAATTGTAAAAATTTATGTTTCCCTACCTTTTAAAACTTGACACTGGCAAATAGTTTAGTCTTATTGCCATCATAAACGAAAAAAAAAAACATCACGAAAGTAATAATATTATGTACTTGAATATCATACTAGCATGGAATTTTCCAATCAGTAAAGTAAAGTGTAAAGCTGCGTACAAATTACGCACGACAAACCATCGAACATCGGTTAACGAGGCAATGAGCGTCAAATCTGGTCGAATAATGGCTCGCGCAACTGCCACGCGTAATTTGTACGCACCCACATACGCACCTTATGAGTATAATATAGATAACATTTTAAAGCATCCGAACCCCAAAAGGAGAAAACGGAACTATCCCATAAAATTGTATAAGACCCGATGGTGACAATATCTTTATTTATGAGATATAGCTTATTATCATTCCACAACTATTTAACTAATTTAATAATAACTAATATTCTTTGAAAATACACGTTCTGTGGTGTGGTTCTAACCATTGGTTCTTACCAAGAAGCTTATATCCTCTAAATACACTGGAGATTGCACTATGACCATTAACTTGAAACAAGAAACTATGACATTCAATGACGTCAGTCATGTTATTTGTCTCTTTCTGTCGAGTGACCACGCTGGTTTGTAAATTCAGGATTTTTCAAAATAGAAAAAACTAAAAATCATGGTCTATAAATAATAACGACATATATTTTTAACAGTATTTATATTATAATATTATGGTCATACTTTATAGGTAGGTACATACAATTTTAATTGGTATAGAATGATAGTTATAAATAACTTTTGGCTACAAAGCTTGGATATGAACCGATATATAGCATTAACATCCTTTGTAAATAGAGGAAAGTTGTGTTTTGCATCAGATGCTGTTTACCAAATTGTTAGCTACTCAGATCTTCTTTTTAAACGCGTTGCTTCGACGGGTCAATTTCAAGCCAGAATCATTAAAGAAAAACTGTTTATAGCAGCCTTGCACAAATTTCAGCTAACTTTACAAAGTTTATTTTTCAAAAGGTATTTTTTTCTGGGTCGTAATCCTCAGTAACCTTGATGGGCACATATATTTCTTTTTATTTTACTTTTTGGAAAGCTGAAATACGTAAAACAAAAAAATATGAGGTAAGTTAAAAAAGTATAAATTTCAATGTAAAAACGAACAATCTTATAACTACATGTGAGTGCAATACCGATGTCATGTGTTGTTTCATTACTAGTAACAATCTTTAAAATGGTGTTCTAAATTTTCATCATAATATTGTTATTACAATATATTCTCTTCGCTATCCATAAAAACTCGTCATCATGGTTACCTTACTTGTTAAATCTGTTTATTGAAAACTTGTTGAAAAATGATAAAGTATACTCTATACTCTATAGCTTATAGAGTATACAAAATCGGTTGAGAGGTTTATGCGTGAAAACCATACATACATACATAATTACAAACTTTTCCTCTTTATAATATTAGTATAGATATGTTTTTTTTGTCAAAAATTCAAGTATCAATATGTTTTCAGCGTGCTATATCAGTGTTGACTCCTAAAAGATTTTTGAATTTGCCGCCTTTTTCATGGGACTAGACTCGCTTGACAGACTATAGTTACTTAGTTACGTTAGTTATAGTATACTCTATAGCTTACTAAAATGATGCTAAATTAGACAATTTTTGCCATTGAAATGATTCTAAACAGGTAAATGCAGGAGTATTGAGGAATATTGTAAATAACGTAAATATACACTTGCCTGTGAAATTCTATGCCAGAATTTGGTGTCCAAACACTTCTGCAATTTTGCACAATACAATGCATTCTTTATATTCGGAAAATATTCATTAAGTAAGCAACAATATTAACTTAAATATTCGAAGCGACGCAATTTTTTTGACACACATGCCATATTGACAAAGTGAGAGTTGCTACAATTTTATTATGGTGACTCAGGGAGTATCGCTTTTTAATAATTGGTTCAGATACTTAGTTTATTTAGCATAAATAATAATTGTCTCATCCAACAATGCTTCTGAATGACGTTGTTGGCAATTTATCAACAAACTCATGTACAAAAACTAACCTTTTGCACAGAATATTACAGCATACATAGTAGCCTTGGGAAAACTTCGTATTAACAGTGGCAATACCAAGTTAGGTGTGAAAGTGATAAAAAACATGAACTGGGCAATATTTTCTTGTTACACGTCAATGTTCATACCGAAATCTCCAGTGTATTAGATATAAGCTTCTTGGTTCTTAACTTAGTTATAACCTTTTTCGATATGAATCTTGGTTCACCTATAAGTTTTGACCTTGGTTTTGACGTTATATAAACTGATGTAAAAGAAAGGTTCTTTAAAATTTTTAGGCGATGATTTTTTAAATTTATACAAAATTTAAAGCTATGGGTAATCTACCAAGCAGAGATACAAGGCGTATTAGTTTCGATAACACTTTTGCCATGAATTCAGCCCTGACTATACCGAAATCAATAGAAGACGATGCAGACGTGTTAAATATCAACAGCTTGGAAGCGGTAACTGAAGCAGTTCCATATTCTCTCAAAAACCTATTATATTATGCATATACATATAATTTTGTAGTTTAACAATCTAATTGAATTGTACTATGTCCTCTATCATTAATACCAACGTGATAGATTATAATAATATATAGGTAGGCGTGAGAATTCGCATTCTACCCCACTATGTCAAACAGGCGTAGACACAGAAGAGCATTCTTTCGTTGTTCTCAATGCGTTCGAAAAGATTATAAGATCAAGAATACACAAAGATCAAGAAAGCTGTAACTATTTTTAATATTAAAAAAATCAGCCAAGTGCGAGTAGAACTCGCTCACTATAGGTTTCGTGTAAACGTGTAGGTATTTCAATGAAAATGTATATATTATGTACATACTTTATAAGTGCTATAAGACGGTTCCTGTATTTACATTATTAATGCTATAAGTCGTTGCTTCTGTGTTGTTGTACCAAATTTTAAGATTCTCAATTCGAAATCCATGGGAAGAACTCTGCAGGTATGGTTCCCTTTCGAGTGGCGAAAATTCAAATTGTCAGACGGATAATTTAAATTCACCTTACCAGTATAATGTTGTATTATTATCATTTTATTCATGTGTCTTACAATAATTTTTAGAATAAAATCAATGACAGTAAAGAAATTGGCTCTAGAGCTTTTGAAATCCATGATAATGAACATGACTACTGGGCACATAGAATTGAATATTTGAAAAATGAACATCAACTGATAAATAAAATTATAGAAACAGAATATGAGAAAACTATTGAAAATACAAAAAAATTATTTAATCCACCCAAAATAACTCAAGAACGAATTCAAAGGATAAAACCATGCTATGATTGGCGCACAAAGGTAATCTTTATATTATAATAAGTACTAGATAATGCAGTTTTATATTTTGAAAATTTGACTGACCGGTTGGCTTGGCTGGTAGTAGCCCTGCCTTCCAAGCCAGGATCGTGGGTTCGATTCCCACCCGGGGCAAATATTTGTGTGATGAACATAGATGTTTGCTCTGTGTCTGGGTGTTAATTATCTATTTAAGTATTTATTTAAAATTATATATGTATGTTTATCAGCCATCTGGTTTCCATAACACAAGCGAAAGCTTAGTATGGGATTAGATCGCGCCGTGTGTGAAAATTGTCCTGAAATATTTATTTAAAAAATAATTTAAATTAAGCGATGTATTTTTGCATTCAGATTATGAAATGTTATGAAGACAATCCCCGGCAACCTTTGCTTTGTTCGACGACTGTACAAGCGTTCAACAATTGTGTTACATCATGCCAGTTAGAAGAATAACATTAAATTTAAAAAGATCTATAGGTCTACCAGAATCTGATGGCATATTTATAATTAAGAAATAAAAGATTTTCATATGGCAATGTTATTTGACAACTATCAAATTGGTTGTCAAAATATTTGTCTTCTTTGGAATTAATGAATAATTTTTAGGATTTTGTCTAAAATATCTTCGAAAATGTCGAAAAAGCCGCTGCGATCACAAGCAAGAGATGTTATGTATAATGTGTATGGAAAAACATTCGATGAAAAAGGGTCAAACACATCACAATTTTCAATTTTGAATATTTTATTAGTAAATTGGACTTACCCGTTTTGATACTTAAAATTAAAAATATTATAAGTAGGTAACTATAATATTGTTTGTTGATTACAACATAATTTTATGAAAACTTATTACAAGAGTTTCCAATACGGCTATTCGTCAAGTCCAAGCTGTCCAAGTCAATTTGATATTGTGTTTATCTGTTAATACTTACGAAAATAAACATAGTTTTTATTTATTTTATAAAAAAATTATTAGCTTTATCTAGTTTTGATCTGCATTATCATTACATCCATATTTTTACATGACATAATGATAATGAATATACAAATATAGGTATGTGTAAATAATATGTAATATGTATTACATAGATAAAAGTAATATGTATATTATACATGTAAGTATGTACCTACATAATATTAAGTGGATATCTCATTATTAAGTACAGTATTGTGCACTTATGTAATGTGACTAATGATGTTGAGGACAAAATAAAAAATAAGCAGTATCAAGATCGTTCAGTCCATTTTCCCTAGGGTTGCACACTCAAAATTTTGATTTCCCTAATTGCCATCAGATTCTGGTTTACCTATACTTTTTAGTGATACAGTTATATATACGTGCTTTACAAAAATACACAAATAAAGTACAAAATATACATTTTATTTAACTTTCAATCACTATTTTAAGATTCTATGACACAAAAGTTATATTAAATATCAGAAGAATATTATCTGCTTGCATGCAAGATAATCTATATTATTGGTGCAAAAAAAAACCGGCCGAATTGAGATCGTCCTCCTCTCCTCCTTTTTTTGAAGTCCGTTTAAAAAAGAATATACTTAATATACAAATTTAAAATAAGGTAAAAGATGGGTAAAAGGCACTTTTAAAATATCTATGTAATACTATAAAATGTAGTATAACAATCTCTAGAAATTTTTAATTGCACGTATACTAAATAGATGTTTAATAATACCAACACGACGCGGACGTATTATTATACGTGTTGGTATGGTGATTCAATCCTAATCCTAATAATATTATAAATGCGAAAGTTTGTGAGGATATTGTGTGTGTGTGTTTGTTACTCTTTCACGCAAATACCTACTACTGAACCGATTACAATGAAACTTAGCACACATATAGAGGGTAACTTGGATTAACACATAGGATAGGTTTTATCCCGGTAATCCCACGGGAACGGGAAGTATGCGAGTTTTTCTTTCAAAACGCGGGCGAAGCCGCGGGCGGAAATCTAGTCAAAGAAAAATATGAAGAGAAAAAATCAGGTCTTTTTATTTATTTAGTGGCAATACCTACGCAATAATGTAGGTTATTTGCTCTTAGAATGATGGTGCTTAGTTGACATCTGACAATGACATTTTATTGTAGTTTTTGACGGTTTTTGGCATATGGATGAATGTGATGATATTTGAATTCAAATTCGTTGTACCTACACCTACTTAACTGATCTTTTAGTTTTAAACCAAAAAATAAATGAGTAATAAAATTTGAAAGGAATAACGTTATAATATAAGAAAAGTACGCCAAATGTACTAAAATAGAATCTCGTTGAAATTAAACATGAGTGGTGTGATATGAACAAATTTTGCGAAAAGCCCAACGATTGTTATATTTTGTCTTAAAAAGTATTATTTTTAATGAAATAAAATGTCAACCTCTGAAGTGATTGATTGAACTCGAAAAAGATACTTATGATCTATTTCTAAATAATAACAATGTCTTCAAACGACTCAAATGTGGATGATAAATCATCACGCCACACAATTTTGGAAAAAATCAATGCAAATAATCCAGATCCTACAAACAAGGTATATTATTCATTTATTTTAATTTAAGCCATGCATCTAAAACATAAAAAGTACATAAGAGTAAATACTATTTACTCTTATGTACTTTTTTAAGGTATTTTACAAAATATGTTTATCATGTAAATAGTTTAGCTATTTTCTGGAACTTATGAATACCCAATTGCTCAACACAATTAAGATAATGTACATATAGCAAGTAATGAGGTTAAAAAAAGCAATAACCTAGATATTCTAGAAGATTATGAAATAAGAAGATGATATTTAATGTAAACTTGTGTCTAATATTTTAATAAATCAAATTTTATTCTAACACATTTTTATTTACAAATATGTGATTTTAATTATGGACATAATGTTTAAATTTTTTTCCATTTAATTTACAAGCATGAAATGTATCATGTAAAAATTATATTTTTTTTCTTTTAAATACATTTTTTGTTTGTTACAGTTACCAGATATTCATGATTTTACAATCATCAAACCTATTAGTAGAGGTGCCTTTGGAAAAGTGTTTCTGGCTCAGAAAAAACATAATCCAGAACAGCTATATGCCATAAAAGTTATGAAGAAATCAGATATGATAAACAAAAATATGGTAACACAGGTTGTTACAGAGAGAAATGCTTTGGCACTGTCCCGAAGTCCATTTTGTGTTCATTTATTTTATTCATTGCAGTCTGTGTCATCTGTTTATTTAGTAAGTTGTTATTCTATAATAGCCACGGAGTTGCTATTTGGCATCCTATACAGCAATTTGGTGTAAATTTAGTTTTTAATTACTTAAAACTCAATAATTCGAGGGGGGCATTAAAAAAACAGCGTAATTATGCATATAGGTAATCTATCAGTAAAATTTCATTCGCCAGTCAGTTTATGTATCTAACATAGGTAATTAACAGCGTAACAAAAATTAATGCTCGACACCACGATGATGGTTCCTATAGTCATTTACTCGTATTATCAACTGGTACACGATTTACCATTTTGTATATATATAATTGTAGCGTCGCGGTGGCTCGTACATTGCAACTTCGTGCTACAAAAGATTTGCTGTTACTCTTATGCTACTAGATTTAATAAGATAAAGTCAAGAAAATACATAGCTTATGCCCCTAGGGAGTGAGGCAGATTTCTTTTGGTGAAACTATTGTCAGTTTTAGTTTAACAATCAAAACTTTAAAATGGTGATGATGTTATAAACATGCACAGATAAATTGAAAAATCAAACAAGAACATTAATTACAATTAATTTAATTAACATTAACATCAGGCAAGATTGTGGTCAAGCACTTTCTTATTGACAATAAAAAAAAGTATAATGATTGATAAGAGTAAAATAGTTTATATTGATTTACTTTCAGGTGATGGAATACATGGTTGGTGGGGATATGAAATCACTGTTGAATGTATATGGGTTTTTAGAAGAGCCAATGGCCATATTCTATGTGGCTGAAGTCACATTAGCATTAGATTATCTGCACAAACATAATATAGTCCATAGAGATTTAAAACCAGATAACATGTTGATCTCTAAATCGGGCCATGTAAAATTAACAGATTTTGGTTTATCCAAAATTGAAATACATAGAGGTAAACAAGATTGCTTATTCCCTTTCAATATGTTTTATGTTTAGGAGGAATTTATTAATATGCGTTTTGAAAATTGAAAATATTTTATATAAGTATATGTTTCATTGATAAACTTTATTGCAGATCTCGAGATATCCGATTTTGTGAATCGAACACCGAGCCTTAACATGCGCACTCCAGGGCAATTACTGTCACTTACATCACATCTATCATTTGGCTCTGGAGGTGGTGACAGCACACAGACATCAGTGGCTGAAGCCTGTGAGAACCTTCTTGATGAACTTAGAGAGACTAGTAGGATTATACAGTTTTGTCAAATACATTTTATTTGATTAAGCATTATTTAATCTGTTGTTTGTGTTTGTAGCGAAACAAAATGGTTTGTTCAGTGGGAATGGGCTTACTACCCCACTGATAGAACACTCACAACTGTCTGGCATACATCCTTTTTTAAGTGCCGAGAGCATCAATTTAGATGATATTATCGTGA
Source organism: Colias croceus (assembly GCF_905220415.1). Taxonomy (NCBI): domain Eukaryota; kingdom Metazoa; phylum Arthropoda; class Insecta; order Lepidoptera; family Pieridae; genus Colias; species Colias croceus. Next base: position 7,900,705 of record NC_059537.1, read on the forward strand.
GTAATGTAAGTAATTATTTTCGACAATTTACCTTCAAAAGATTATTTTCTTAAAAAAAAAACATATGATCAAAATTTTTTTTATCATAACCAGTGTTATCCTTTATAGTTTATTATATTTTTGTTTTTCGTTGAATTTGTTTTTTGTATAAATGTACATAGTTACTAACATTATAAAAAAATTAGGTCTTCTTTAATTCGTGTTGTTGTGCTTTCAGTCGCGAGATTCTGGTTCGGAATCATTGAGTTCTTATCATACGTGTGAGAGTTCAAAGAACAGTTCAAACTCCAGGAGCCAACAGTCAACAGATATTAGTAGTGCAAATGGTTCCTCATTAGAGTCAGCTCTTACTGACTCTCAACATGATCAGTCAACGTCACCTCTATGTAGGGGACATTCCTTGAAACGAATTCCTAGGTATGTTTTAGTTGAAATTCAATACAAAAAATACAGTTCTATTTGAATAGTTTTTACAGTACAATTTTCATGTCAAATTTTTTTATTTGTAATAAAATTATATGGCTAGTTTCCGGGCGAAAAAAAGAAAGAGGATATTGGACTGTGAGGGAGACACGCCCACTGGAGTCACCAGCCTGTTGGAGTCGAAAGAGAATCACAGCGGACTTACTCAGGAAATTATGGCTTTGGAACTGGAGGTCACACAAAACACGCCTAAAAGAATTTCCATACACCCCACACCTGAAAGGCGGAAGAATCCCATAAAAGGAGTGTTGAAGAAGAGGTATTTTAATATGCTTTATTTTATAAGATAAACAGCTGAAAATGTATCTATCGATAAGTGAAGAAAAATTGTTTTAAGTTTTTTTTAATGTCAATGTTTTAATGAATATTTATTTTTCTTGTAGATGGGTATCACAAAATGATAGTCACCATTTTAATGTAGGTGTAATATTCTCAACACCAGTATCAAATAGCAAATCACCTAATATGAAGAAGAGACACAAAGCAACCAGATTTAATTTGCCCATTGAAGAACCCCTGTCTGGTACTAAAGAGAAATCCATTACATTTGGAAAGCATATTTCTACAAGTTTAGAAATCTTTCCTACTAGAAGGTTAAGTAAGGTAAGCTTACAGTTTATTTTACACATCAATAATTATGTATGTATAATAGATATATTGAAGTGAGATATAGTGTGGATCTATCAAATCTGATTAATTGCTCTAGTTCTGCCACTATTGCTTATTACTCTGTTTATTGTTACAAATAAAATGTAACCCAATGTTGAATGGCACAAGTCTACGAAATTATACCGTATTATATACTAAAGCCCATAGTACAAAAATAGTTGTGGTTAGATATTGCTCTATGCTATAAGAATGCACTTCATACAATGTTTATTTAATTCATTTTATTTACTGTATATTTACAGGGCGAGGGCAGTAAATCACCTACAGAGTTGTGTAAAACACCGTCAGCCGCGCAAACGCCGTATCGAACGCCCAAAAGCGTACGACGTGGAAACCAAATATCAGATCAACGGATTTTAGGCACTCCTGATTATCTTGCTCCTGAATTATTACTCAGGTAAACTTTTTAATTATTAAAGTATCGTTTATTTTTAGTCGTACTTAAAGTAGAAAAGTATAATGAATCTTGATTATAATCTTTATCTTTATTAAGGCAACATTGTCTTTATATTTATGTAAAGAAATTTTATAGCCATTTTTGGTATAAACATTTAACCTTACAGCTTATATTTTAGCGATGATTCAAACTCAAACATTTTTTATTCAACTAGAATTTTGTTTTCAAGCACTTTCGATTTGTTAATATACAGAAAAATAAAAATTTCATATTTATGGCAGATTGGTTTACCTACACATTGTTTATATTATTTAGTCAAGATTTTTAACTTTTGTAAGTTTCTTCAAATAGTTATCAAATTCCTAAGTTCATAATACCTCTGCAATAGCTTAAGTTATTACAATTTTTAATTTAAAATAATGTTACATTTAAGGCAAGGTCATGGTCCCCAAGTAGACTGGTGGGCTTTAGGAGTGTGCCTCTATGAATTCATGACTGGCATTCCACCATTTAATGATGAAACACCGCAAGCAGTATTTAACAATATTTTAACGCGAAGTAAGTTTTTTTAACAAGTTATATCATAGTTTTAAATAGAGATATCTTACATCAAATATTTTAAAATGTGAAAGAACATAATTATAATACATCACTATCCGTTATCCGAAATCCATTCAGTAGTTTTCGTGTGAAAGAGTAAAAAACATACATCTAAACGTAAGATTGCTGAAGAAGATGCTTACAGACATTCGCGCTTTTTAGGATTAAAGAAATCTATAACTGATAGTTTCAGTTACACTATCTGCTAATTGCTAAAGTAATTAATAAGAAACATCAATTTCAGACATAGAATGGCCAGAAGACGATGAAGCCCTATCACAAGAAGCAGTCAGTGCAATAGAGTCCCTCCTCACTATGGAGCCGAGTGAGAGACCAGCAGCTGTTGAAGTTAAGAAGATGCCACTCTTCAAAGATGTGGATTGGGATAATCAGTTGAACGCTGAACCACCGTTTGTACCTACACCAGGAGATATTCACGATACTGGGTACTTTCAAGGTGGGTTGTTGGTAAATATTTACAACTACCCGCATAATAATATACGGGCATTTCTCCGCAACTCGACGTCAAGCGCCTATTTTGCGTGACAACTACCCGCATGTCCCGGTTTTAAAAAATGTAGTGTATGCTACCCAAAATGTAAGTTTCTTTGTTCGTTAAAAAAATGATTTGATTGGTCGAGATTGTTTTGATTACAAACAAAGTGAATTTGAACAGCAGTTCGTGAATATGAGCGCGTTCATTAGAACAAAGAAACAATAAACTTCATAGACGCTTTATTTTAGTAAACTAAGATTTAATTTATGTTCGTACGTATTAAAATATGGTGAGTATATTTCGGCATTTAAGTAGCTAGTTTGAATTTATACTTTTGATAATTCACCATCATCATCATCAGCCCATATATTATGTTCCTAATGCTGGGACATGGGCCTTCCTTAAGGGGATCAGGCGTTAGATTATTGAGTTTTATTAATTTTTAATCATTTAATAGTAGATGACATATTCAGCATAAATTTTAATATAATAATGTTATCTTTAAATTTTTCTTTTATTTTCAGCTCGAAATATACTACAACAGCTGCAAGTATCCAACTTTGATATATAAAAAGTAGTCAATTTATAATAGTTTTTCGAATAGCTTAGTTATACCACAGAATATAAAATCAACTGTATCCTAATTTCTAGCTTTTACAGTCATGTATTGCATGTTTTATTAAGACTGAGGATTTAGAAATGTACCTGTGTATATTGTAGTATCAAAGGTAACAATGTAATTATGTATGTGTATTTTCCTATTTAATTGTGATATAAATGTCATGTTATAATATGTAATGGAATTAAATTAAAAAACATTTCAAGGTACACAATTATTTTATTATATCCTAAATTGGCACATACAATTTCTAATAGGAAGTAGGTAAAAAAATCAATTTATTAAGAAAGACAAATGGTATCATCTTTCTTAAAATAATTGATGTGTTTTTTGAACTTTTCGTACCGCTGAAAAGTATTTCGTATCGTGTATCCCGAATTGATGTTTTATTTAGAGTTCTTTTGAATCCATGGTAAGAAGGCGGTGACGCGTGTGTAAACGCCGGGGTATTGACCTTTACCGCAACCAATTCCCCACGACACGACACCCACTTGAGTCCAGCGACCACCTTCATTCACCATTAAAGGACCGCCACTGTCACCCTATAAAAAAAAAAAACAAATTAAAACTCACAGAACAGAAACACTAAACAAAGTTGTAAACTGGAAGCACACAATGTCATACACTTCCTAAGAATAATAAAAAACTCATTAAATCAGGTTAATTGGTTGTAATTCATCCAAAACAGGTTGTCGATTTGTAATCATACCGACCTATGTTAAGGGTTGACCCTGACGTGAATATCTCGTAACAAATATTCACAATTCCATTTTTTGTAAATAAAAACTACTAATAATTATTATTATTTTCTTACGCTGCAAGAATCCATGCTCGCTTTTCCTGCGCAAATCATATGTTCTACTATACCACCCGGAGCCGCAGAGCCGTACTTGAGGCGGCACTCTGCATTGGACCATATTGGTATCGATACTTCTTGTAAAACAGACGGTTGTGGTCCACCTTGAAAAAAATGTTCAAGTTCTGATATCGTCCAAAAAAACAATAAAACTTGATACTTTAGAAGGAAATAAATACTACGTCTTCGATCCATAAGTAATAGCACGTAATAGACCGTACAAGACAGAAATGAAGCGGGGAAAATTTAGATTTTGCGTTTAAATAGGCGGTATTACGCAAATCGTTATCATTGTAAGGAACAGAGCACCTACATTAATAAAACACAATGATACAACAATAAAAATAACATGTTTAAACTCACTCTCTCTAAGGCTTCCCCATCCAATGACGGTAGCCGTGAGACCGGCATAAGCTCTTCCCCCCGAAGGTAAACAAACGGGTCGAATATTCTTCGTAAATGTGACTGGTTGATCCAGTGTCAAGATAGCCACATCGTTGTACTGAAAGTATTTACATGATATAAATAGCGCACAATGAATACATAATAAATAATCTACTTTTGAAAACATTTTATTATGTTGTAAAAGCATTTAAATATGTTTTATTGCTTATTCGAAGCGAGTCGAAGTAGGCGGTGCCGCCCGGTTGTCGTTTAAAGATATATGTATTGCCCTTTTGGTGAAGGTATACCTAAGTATAATTATCAAAATATAATTTACCAAAGTGCGCATATCAAATCCTCTATGCCTGACAACTCTTTTGATCTTCCTCTCTATATGTTGAGTTTCAGAATTCGTTCTTATGTTGTAGTCACCCAATCTGGCTGTAAGACGAGCAACATCCCAGGATGTCATGCTAAAAAGTTAAAGGAATTAGGAAAATAAAAATGAAATAAGTTAAAAATCTTCTGTGAGTTTACTTACTGTGCCACACAATGCGCCGCTGTCAGAACATGCGAATTATCTATTAAGGAGCCTCCACAGAATTGGCGACCATTATTGAACAGAGCCACTATCCAGGGCCATTCGTTTAACTCGGCGTTGTGTCCTCCAACAATCCTTTCCTCATCTTGGGTGCTCTCGTAAGTCTGTGTGTTAAAATTTCATTAGTCTTTGAACTTATAAACAATATTTTATATGAAACAGTCTAGAATTCTGAATTACCTGGGCTCCATTTTTGATACCGCATGAGCTGTCAGTTCCTGGTTGCGTTGGAGGTTTGGTCGGTTGGGTCGGGTATAATGGGGGCCATGTCTGCAAATTTTTTTTTCTATAAAATCAAGAGATTAAATATTTATCTACATCATATAAAATAAAAGTGAAAATTACTTGTTTTGTCGTGCTTGGCGGTCTCGTACCCCAGGTCGTGGTTGGCGGAGTCTGTGAAGGGATCGTAGGCCGCACAGGCGTAACTTGCCCACCAACTGCAATATGAAAAATTGAACAACCATTTATAAATAATAAGAAAGAGCCAGATAAATATCAATCTAAAATATACAGATTAGGAATGTCTCTATTGAATATTACCATCGTTGAATGATATGAGTACCTAATTGTTGTCTAATTTTGTATACAATATGCATGTTTTACCAGTGGTTTTTTCAGAGATTAATGTGATTAATATTAAATCAATCAGACCATATTCAACCTTATGTGCATGGAGTACACACAGAGCGGTTAAAATTATCAATTATCTTTGAACCAAACTCTATCATTTCCTACGATTCTAATTGCTCTATTGTAGTTTAATTCTTACTTAAAGAAGGAGGGTGGGTTGCTGGCGTGTGGTTTGGTGGATGAGTTGGCAGTGGCGGTATCGTGGGCGGCCATTGCGCTGGTATCTGTCTTTGGTTTGCGTTATTGTACAGCCATTGAGAAGCAAACGCGAATGGCTGGGAGCGTCCTGGGAAACTGGATTGAAGATATCATAATTATGAATAGTCTCAGAGTTAAACGATCAACATTTATTTGTATTGTGGTCTATGTCCTATGCAAACATGATTAGTTTAAATTTCGTGGATTTTTGTGATTAATCTTCGCATCGTTGCTGGCAAGATGTTCAAATTGTTTTTCCGTCCACTTGTCTAGGTTTCGTGCAAGTAACAGAAATTCTAAAGACAGAAATCCAAAGTTGAACACACTACGCCCATTCCAGATGAAATCATGTAAAGACTTTCTATAAAAATTATATTAATTTGGCAAATTGATAGGATAATTTTATGTTTTGTGTTTGACATTTAATAATAATTCTTGCAACAATTTAATCCAAAGTTATTCTAGATGTTACATTTTATGATGACCGTTAAATGTTATTCAAGACATTCTGTTCTGTCCTAAAGGTTATTTTTATAATGTCAATTAATAATAATTTGTTATTCAAATGTAGGTACAATGACGATAGAAAAGCTTCCTGTTCCAAATATTACTTACTGACATTTACAGTCCTTAAAAAACTTCAGTGTTTGTTACTGTGTATATTCAATGAATATACCTACTAAAGTACAAAATAGTACAAGTGTTATTTAACGAGCATTTACATGACGTTATTTATATTTAAATTTTGTAATACGTACAAAAGTCAATAATTGCATCATAAATCCAGGAAAAAAATAAAGAGTTTAATAAACTTTTTTACGCTGAAAATAATAATCAGTTGTTGTTGGAATGTAGCCTTATTTGGTATCCAATAACCAAATATACTTACCCAGGTATTTGCAGAGGTATGGCGGGTCTAAGGATACCCAGCCTTTGTACATCAGGTTCTTGTTGCGGTGGCGTGCCTACCGGTTCCGTGCAGCATACACCAAATACCTATAAATATTGTACCTTTGTTTTATTTTTTTATATATACGTCCTGTCAAGTATATCTTTAAAAAATCCCATCAAAAGAATATCTTCAGATACTTATATTGTTTAATAACTTTTATAAGAAAATGTTTGTCCGAATCCAAATCTGAAACCGACGTACGTCTAAATAAATTCTCATACTGTGCGACTTTAATTGTTTCTATCAAAGTGCATAAATAGCAAAAAGGACTATGTGTTCGTTTGATATTGTTATTTATTGTGCTATTTGTACAAGGCAAACTTCTTACGGCTTAACAAGAGCAACACTTCTGTAGTATTTTATAATTTTAAAAATATGTCCTGAATCGCATTCATCAGGCATTTTTAAAAGGTATGTGGTTATAACTATGTAATATTATGTAGTTATGTGTAGGTTATATGTAATATGATGTTTTTACCTCAGTGTTATCTCCACTGATGTAGCTGCATGTGTCATAGTGGCCCATCACCCAGCCATCATATCCAGACAACTCAGCCACTTTGAATAATGGGTAACAATCGCGGAAACTCTTGCATGTTCCTTTTTTCCCTAGTGTTGTTTCACAATCTAAGCCAAAACTTTCATCATGCGTCTAAAAAAAATTAAAATCAAACTATAAACTTGCAAACCCAAAAACAAAAAAGATAATTTAGCCGCAACAGTGTTCTTTGAAATTCAAGTTCAATAATGTGCAAGATAATATAATGCGACTTTACCTGTCTTGTTTGTAAATATAAAAGTTGTTTTTCGTCGCGTGTATTGTTTGATTCACGCTTCGTTCGCTCCACAGCTGGAAGTTAAACAAAAATTGTATTAGTTTAAATAATTATAATTAATTACGTTTATAAAATTGTTAATTTAAATTATTTTGTTCGGTTGAAATAATAACTGTCGTCTAAATCTCAATAAAACATTGCTATTGGATTGCCTTTAACAATGATGTTGTTATTCTTCTTTAAAAAATAATAATATACTCATAATGTTGCTTATATGAACATAAGCTATCGGTCAAGAAACAGTTTCCTCCGTTAATATACTTATTCGCTTAATTGAATATGTAGGTATTGGAAGATCACAAATTAGAGGTAATAATCGAAGAGTGCAAAGTCCTTTTATAATGAATTAAAATTTAAAGCAAGGCTGATAAGAATCTAATATCTCACGTGGAATCTAAATCGATTAGTGACATTTACATTGAAGTGCAGCTTAACATTGTCTTCTCTACATTACCGGGCTAGTTTATTCAGGTAGCGTCCAAAAAGTATTAGTCACAAGTATGTAAGTTGTTTATCGCGATATAACGGTCACGGATTTGTAAGTACGTATTGGAATTTGGTTAAAAAAGAAACACTCATAATATTGAGCTAAGTCAGGAATATAAATCTGAAAATCCGTTGTATAATTAACACAGAATGAGGCTGGTGCTCTCTATTTTTTATATTCAACATAAACTATATTTTCACTTAAAACTGGAAGTGACTTACTTCCCTATGTTATTCCCAGTGAAAAAACGTAAAATATTATTTCTAAGTATATTATAAATTCGGTATAATCCTTTGAAGAATTTATCAAGGTGAAAGCAATAATTCCACCTTCTTTCTATTTATGTGCGTCGTACATTTCTCTATTTAACTAACTACTTACCTACGTATATATTTAAAAAATAAAGATTATACAAAATTTAAAAACAGGTCAAATAGTACGTTTCTGGATTTCTGCGTTATGTATTAATTACGCATCTAGATTTATTTTGTAAAAAAAGAAACAAGTGACCAAGTGAAAATAACCTTTTTAAATAAGTATGCGGTAAATAGTCGAAAAATAAACAACAAAGTACATTACAACAAGTAGTTAGTCTGGATACAATATATATGAATTTCTGTTACGTAATGATATTATGTACAACACATGTTTTAATTTTTCTAGTGGATTTTTACTTTGTATAAAGTAGCCAGATAATATGCTAAATACCAGATGCCTTGGTGCTATACAATAATTACCAATTTACAAAATGAATTGAAACATATTTGCGTTAGAGTTAATACAAAACATATTACTATTCTCGCGAGGAAAGTATTTTTTGTTTTATGTTCGAGACAGTTTCGCTCATTATCAATCAAAACAGTTCTGCTGACTATTAGGCTGCGAGCGTATTGTAGATTAGCGGAATGATAGAGAAGCTTTGGCGAAAGCCACCATTAAAAATCGCAATCAAAACCCCCAATCTACAAAAAAAAGAAAATATATTGAAAATATCCTATAAATGTAAATCCTATCCCTAGTCGACAAGATCTTTGTAGGTAGCGAGCTGCAATACTCGCAATCAGAAAAATACACATGGCACCAATTCAAGTTCAGGCAAGGAAGCGATATTTTGGCCATGGCAACATTCTTTACCTTAACGTCAATAAAAATATCTCGATAAATTAATCAAGAACATAATTATAATTAATTTATTCAATAAATAACAATTACTTATGTCGAATATTAAAGAATTACTTAATTTTTATAAATATAAGTAATATCATGTTCATTAAACTTTTGTTCTATTGGGATTCTTTAATTTTGGGATTTGAGCTATAAAAAAGTCATTTAGATCAATATTTCATTTAAATAGTGCCACAATAAACAAAATAGGATCAAGAATTTGTGATAAACAAAATAAAAAGGTAAAGTAAACAACCGGCCTTGAAGATGTCAGCTAGTTAATAATGCATGCAATTTTCGACCGAAACTTTACTGTTATTAAACCTGGTTCCCTGTGACATTTACGAGAATATACAAGCTTGTCTTATTCCTAGATATAGAATTTTATAAAAACTTCAAGTACCTACACTCTTCGTTTGTGGACATAAAACGCACGAAAGCTTTGTTTATTTAAGAGCCAATTTCAATAATTGCTCTAGCTTGATCAGAAATCCAAAGTTGGCTCATTATAGCATGAGCTTTTGTATCAGATATCAGGATTACAGAGTATAATGTTAATAAGTAATAGATACTTACGAACTTTCGTTTACAATTGTACGAACACATCGAGAAACTACGAACGAACTAACTACGAACAACGAAATGTGCGATTATTGGAAGATAGCAACCTATTTATTTGTTTTGAATGTTGCTATTATTAAAAAACAAAACATAACAAAAAAAACTCGTAAAATTCTGTTGATGTTGTTGTTCATCTGCTTTCGCGTCTTTGTTTTTTTGCTTTGGAGAAGTCGGCTGGTTGCAGAGCTTGACCGACCATCAGTGCGTACGTGAGTCGCGCTTGTCATATACGTATGGAAATTTATAAAACCGATCATAGCTAGACCGACCATACGCACGCGTATTGTCATGCGCATTAGTGTCATAGTCATACAATTGTTGATGCGTATGCGTCAGGACCGACGGTACGCACTGATGGTCGGTCAAGCTCTGCAACCAGCCTTAGACTCATAAATTGTTTTAAAGACCTTTTGAGAGATAAACCTGATCGAATTGTTATAATCTTGCGCAGTAAAGCTTAATATTGATGACATTTTCCAAATGAGATGTGGACCTTTTTATAACGAAGTTTGCCATTTGTCTTTATTATCAGTCATAAACTGAATCATGTTAGATCCCTTTGCTAAATTGTTGATCCACAAAATAAAAGATGCCAGTGTTTATCTACTAAACTGGTAAACCAATCAGCTTGCCGATACAAACGATTAATTGTCGCAAGCATTCCGGGTTCATATCTACTTTGCTAGGAAATGTCAGGTGTGCCAGCTTTGTACAAACTCGTCACCGATCTAATTAATGTACCTAAATGTAACAACAAAAAATATATTGACTGTATAAAAAAACAATATGTGATTGATGTGGTCGGCTGTGTGTAGGTGTTAGCATTTGCATTGAATTGCTTTAAATGTAAGTTCCAAATTATAGTTCGTGCTAATAATATTATGATTTAGCGTCTTTTTAATGCTAGGTTAATGACCGCATCATACTATATACAGTATACAAAGAGGTTTTATTTATACATTAACAAGACAAACATGCAAACATGATAAATATTTCGCACTGATTTGAAATATTTTTTCCTACAAGGAATATTTTTAATGTTTTACGGAAAACAACAGAAATTTTGCAAATTTTGGAATGGAGTATTATGAAATGTATTAGAAAATTGTAGAATAATAACTTGATAAAATCTGACCGATAGATTAAAGATAAACAGGGCTTCGATCGTGTCAGCTAGTGCTGCATTAATATTTTCGATATAATTTGAGTCATTCTTCATTTTGTATGGAATATAAATTCTTACTAATTCAGTATAATATATTAAAAATCAACTATTAGCATCCGAAAGTGATCGCTTTTGCCGGATATCTAAGGTGCAATTTGACTTTCTCTAGCCTAATAACCTCGTAAGAACAATGTCGCGTATTGTTTTATGACCGTTGAAATGGAATTACTAATTTGTTTATGTACTATGTCCTATTTTAATATTCAAATAGTGATTATAAAAAAAAAAAAAACTTGATGATAAATCCTTTAAACTAGAGATAATATTTATTATTGAAGAATCCATTAAAATGCTACGATGCTCAGCAAAAACACTTTATTGATGTAAACGTAAATAAACAAATATTGAATGAATTCTCTTACCGTTTATATAAACAGCATCGTCAGTGTAAAATTCGCCATTTTTTTCAGAAAAATCTATATCACCTCCCGACACATAAAAACAATTTATAGCCAATAATATCAACAAATTGATAAAAGTCTTTTTCTTCATTTTTAAATATTTGTAAACAAGATTGCGTTCACTGAAAGTTTTTGGCAAAAAATAGGGCTTATTGTACCGCGACACGAGGATGTGTGGCTCCGAAGGAGTCTCTTCGCAAAATGCTTTGGCAACTTGAATCCGTGGCTTTATAATATTTTTAAACTGTCGCTCTACATTTGTCTGAAAGATAACAGAGCTTTTTCACCTTTTGTACTGAAATGACATTTGGCAACCATTAAAGCTGTGATTAAAGCGAACTTTAAACATGACAATCATACGATTAGTGCATCTAAAAAAGGCAATCATTTGATTGTTATTGTTTTTTTTTTCTTTTTTCCTTAATCAAAACAAAAGATGAATATTGCGACGAATATATTATAACGGTTCGATGAACCTTTTACGTTTATTATTAGTACCTAACCTGCAATTTATCATAATATAATGTAATAAAATGATAAAGGCAACTAATTGAACTGCATTAACGGGCGAGTAATTTTTTGAAACATTTACGCAGGTATTTAATCGACATTATAATGCGGTGTAGCGATATTACGAATCGAGCTCATCTTTGTTAATGACTTATTTTTAAAGAAAAAAAAACTGGAGTAAAGGAGCGGTCCTTTAAAAAGACATTTGAAGTCATAAAATTGTGTTTTTGTATGCAGGTTGATGAGCCTCCATTCTTTTTATTTTTTATGTAGATCATACTAACTCGTTTTCAAGTAAATAGGCGTTTTAATTAATTTCATAATATGATACGTAGTTAGAGTTGAGAAGAGCTTTTTGTGCAGTTCGGAATGTTATCTAGCAATTGATAAAAGTGAATAGGTATGAAGTCAATGCATTACATAGGATACGCGTAAGTACGGAAATTGCTACTGTATATTAAAATGAAGTCAAAAATATATTTGTATAAAAGCCATCTGTAGGCTATTTTTATTATGTACCTAGAAATCGGAAGCAGAAATACCTAAAATTGAGAAAATCTGACATCTGACCTTTCCGGATCCGCTTTCCGCCGCATGCATAGTTTTTGTAAACAAAGATTTAACTCTATTTATTTCATCCCATCATTATAAAATTAAATTAATATTGCAATAACATTCCCCTAATGAAATTTAGACCGACCTTGTTATATTTATTAGATAGGACATAGGGAGTAGGAGGAAAAACAAGCCAATTTTTACATTTTTCTCCGATATTTTCAACAAATATCTCTAAAATGAAAAGACGTATCTAATAAAATTGAACCGAAGTTTAATAATAAACAGGAAATTACGTTATATTTTCTCGAGAAGGGATTTTCTTTTCTGACGAAAGAGAGATTTTATGTTAACATTTCATAAGTTGTTTGTGGTCCTAAACCCAAACTCAACTTATTTGCGATGACTTTGAACAAAGTATACTGATTGTAGCAGAACCATGCTACGAAAATACAAAAGATGAAGGGAGTGCGAGCGCGAGTATGTTCTTGGACAATAGAACAACCACAGTTAGCTTTCGATGAAATGAGACCCTTGGGTTCACCGACGTACATAAGAATATTTTCCTCTTAAACATGAGGTGTATAAATACCGTTGCGGATAATCATATTACTTATACTGATCATAGAACCGTGTCAACGACCTATCGGAAATAAGGGGACATTAATTTTGTAGTGCTCTTGACATGTGATTGATACGCATAATGACTAGCTAGAGTAATGAAGAAAGGCTTATTACGGTTTGATGTCTTTATGTTTATTTATATCCTCTTTAAAAAGTTCTCTAACACGTGGAGAGATTTATTTCGGCTATTTAGCTTTTGTTAGGTAGGTAGGTAGCATCAGGATTAGAAGGTATCAGGACTTTTTCAAAATTACCTACCTATCCTTAATTATGGCTTCACAGATTTACATGAGCAATTATTTTTTTACAAAAAAAATATTACCGCCTTCAAATGAAACAGATCTAGACAAAATTTAAATTGAATAAATTAAAAAATAAAAATGCAAATATATATTAGAAGACTAATATATTATATAATACATATTTTAAGAGGAAAATAATTCTCATAATCTACTCATTTTTTATACACCTAAGAAGCTTTAAGTGCTATCGTCTTATGTTTAGTAAAGTTCAGTGGATCCTTTTAAAGAAATCGGAGACATCATGGGATTTTCCGCAACCGAACTTAAAGGATATCCCTCGTCATCCTATAAAGGCTTAACAGATTGATTTTAAAAGGGTTTTAAAAGTCATAATGCCTATATCGTGAAAAATGATTTTGATTAAATTGAAGATACAATTTTGATCTGATTTCAAATTGTTCGTGTCGATTATAGACTGGGGTAGAAAGAAGCATTTAAAAACAATAAAAAGATAAAAAAAATCGCAGTCGGATGAAACCCTAGAAAAGGAGGGGAATATGATGAAAATAAAAGGAAAAATAAATTACGGTCAATCCGAGTTCGGGAAGTGGGAGGGGGGCGCTTTTAAGAGAAAAAAATGGTTTCTCTCGATTTCCGACAAAAGTACAAGTCCTACGGAAAAAAGGTTCAATGGCAAAGTTGTAGGTAATTAAAAGTTCTACAACTTTTGTATTTTCAATTTTTTCACATAACCTCAAAATTTAGGTGAAAAGTTCTTGGTCTTTTATTTTTATCTTCTTCAAAATTTATTTTTTTTTCTACGAAATTTGGTGGAAACTTACTTTATTATATCCCAAATACACTGTAATTTATTTGATTGAAAATATTTATTTTTTCGCCTTATTTTGAATTAATACCAAAAAAACAACCAAATTTTCAATCGAAAAGTCACCCGTCAAAATATCAGCTTTTTTCAAAAACTTGGGGAGCCTTTTGTTCATTAAAATCTCTACTTTCATATGGTGTAAAAAAAATAAACATTACCATAGTAAATTTTCTCAGGAAACGCATACAAACAGTGTGATAATGAGCTTTTACTAAATCAGGCACACTTCTCGAACGACCTGAAATGTTTTTATCGACATCATTTTGCTTTTGAATATGCTGTAAAATATTAGTTGTATCGTAACTTACAACAGATGATTTTTTTTCTTTTGAAAAATTACCGAAAAGCCGATACAAGAGAAAATATAGAGTTCGAGAAGTGTGCCGGTTGTATAAATTTGCAACCTTTTTCGTTGACCGGAACATGTTTATTTGTAATTATTTTTAATTCGTGGTAATTTTTTCGAGTAAGGTGGTCTCGGAATAATTACAAAAGTTTTGGAACTTGGTTGCAAACTTCGAAAACATCTATTCTGATGTACCTATTTACATACGTTGCAACAAGGTTGCAACCTAACTAAATCATGTGCGACATAAAAAAATAATCGAACAGTAAAAATCTATATGCACAAATATTTAATGTGCTTTGCAAATAAGCAACATTTCAAATTTCTGTACGTTCTCATTAATCTTAAAATGTACCGTTATGCCAATTCTACGATTGTATCATTATGAGCCGAGCAAAAATATTTGAGTAGGTGTACTTGCGGTCCATTTAAACTGTTTTTATGTAACAAATATAACGGAACGGACGTTTTGGTATCCCAAAAATGGTTGGGTTTTTTTTAATAAGTATTCTCATAGTTTCTTCTAACTGCAAAAAAATATTAAACAGTTGCACTAATAGGCAAAGTTTTATTGAAAGGCGTAACACATTATAATAACTACAGGCGTTCTTTTTTTAATGATTCTAGAGTTCTTGACAATAATCAAATTATTTAAAAATGCACGAATCAAATCAAATTATTCAAAAGGGGCTCTTAGTGACTTACCCTAAGCACGGAGCTTGATTTAGTTTACGTTCATACCTGTGTCCAGTATTACTGCAGACATAAAAAAGCATGTTATTGCGCAAAATTTTTAAGCTGTTGAATTCGATCACGAATTGGAGTAATCACTATGTTTAGTTTATTCTCAAACTATAATCCAACTACTCCACCACCAATACGCTTCTTCCTGATTCTTCCTGGAGGTTCGAAACAATGTTCTTGATTAGAATAAGCACTCCAAACACTACAAACAACAGATGTCGCTACTAGTAAAAACGCCGCAAGGAGAACGCGCTTTTGAAATTTTTTTTCATTGTATTGATATATCAGTGAGGTGTAAAATTCGACATCGCTTCTCGGCCTTTTGGCTAAGATCAAAGTGTAGTATCTGTTCTTTTCAGCTTAATATCTGAAAGTTCCCGCACAGCGGGACCAGTATATTAAACTGATTTTTGGAAACCGACGGGATGTTCGGGGCTCGCTCCACTCCCGTCAAGGGTCGGCCCGGCATTGCAGTGCCGCCGGGATCGGCCCACATAAATACTTGAAAATAACTCAAAATACTCGAGCCACTACGGATTTACTTTATTTAACCAGTGTCATTATCTGCATTCTACATCTACAGTCTTCACTCTACACTAATATTATACAGAGGAAAACTTTATTTGTTTGTTGGATTGTAATGAATAGGCTCATAAACTACTGAACCGATTTTAAAAATTCTTTCACCATTCGAAAGCTACATTATCCACGAGTAATGTAGACTAGGTTTTATCCAGGAAATCCCACGGGAACGGGAACTATGCGGGTTTTTCTTTGGAAACGCGGGCGAAGCCGCAGGCGGAATGCTAGTCATCTATATTCTGCCTAACAATCGATACAAAAAATAGAGCCCGGAAAATGATAATTGATAATTGACTTGATCTTTATCAATATCACGATTCATCAGAAATGAATATTATATTTTAATGATAATGCAGTGAACACTTTCTCAAATCATAACATAGTAGGAAATATGCTACTGGATAGTTTTATTAAAAGCACTTAGAGTAATCTTAATACCTTTAAGTGTGTAATATAATATTATGTAATCAAAGTAATTAATTATCAACCTTAGAATACATCTAACAGGCGAAAGTTTGTATGGATGTATGGATGTTTTTTACTCTTTCACGTAAAAACTACTGAATGGATTTGAATGAAATTTAGCACACATATAGAGGGTAACTTGGATTAACACATAGGATAGGTTTCATCCCGGAAATCCCACGGGAACGGGAACTATGCGGGTTTTTCTTTGAAAACGCGGGCGAAGCCGCGGGCGGAAAGCTAGTATTATATAAACTGACGTGGAAGCGGTCTTTGCGAACAAACAGTAGCAGTTGAAGTCGTTCCACGATAGACAAAAATAGTATTACATATTAGCCGAAAATAGTACGTAACCTACTAAACACAACCCGGCTAATTAGCTGACTTCAGACGGAATGTTTGTACGCGATGTCAGACTGTCAGTTTATAAATATATATTCTAAATTTCTAAGTTATCAACAAGGTTCATCCATTTACTTTTCAAGATCCTCCTCAAATAAAAATACAACCACGTTAAACTGGTAAATTGCTAAATGTTGGACTCCTTAAAGAAAAATCATGCATCCTTGGATTGCTATAATATTTGCTTGTTAAAAAATATTTATTGTAAAGACTGATGAAGATAAGTGATATTCCCAAAATAAAGTAATACATTGTTAAGCTTAAGCCTCCATCCAAAAGTCCAAAGTGTCTTATTTCTA
This sequence comes from Colias croceus, assembly GCF_905220415.1. Classification (NCBI taxonomy): domain Eukaryota; kingdom Metazoa; phylum Arthropoda; class Insecta; order Lepidoptera; family Pieridae; genus Colias; species Colias croceus. The sequence continues at coordinate 7,917,982 of NC_059537.1, forward strand.
GTATTAGCAATAAGACAACAGCATAAAAGACGCGGGTTCGAATCACGCCTCGTGTAAATTACTAAATGTAACAATTCAAATGAAACTTAACATGAATTTAAACCCGATATTTAGCTCGATTCTTTTGTGAAAGGAGGTGAAACTCAAAATGTGTACATACTACATAGTTGTAATTTAATAACGCGTAGCGAATTCAGTCATCATTCTTAACCTTACTTACACTATGACACTACGGACTACTATACCTTATTACACTTACTAGAAACTTACCGCTTCGGCTCTCCTGTCAAGGAAAAAGAAAGACGTGTGGCACTCGGGGACTGCCGGGGTAAAGCTATTGCATGCTATGCCTTCAAGCCACACCTCCGCCCGTCGGAGTGGGGAGCGTGAGGTTTTTCGTTACGGAATTTCTCGATTCGGTCCCCGCGCTCAAGGCCCGCGATAGAAGCTATGCAATCGCTTAAAACAAATTCTAAACATGATGCTGAGTACATGCTCATATTAATTTTGGAGCTAGGTATTCCAAGAATTAACCTTTTTTATCTAGACTATTATTTTCCATATTCCATATATGTAAATGTCAGTTGACACCTATTCTGTCAGACATTGTTCAATGTTTACGCTAGGATGTAATATTGTCTGGCAGGTATGATTACGATATTCAGATTCTCAGCAAGGACTAACTGACCTTGTTCCGTGTGGATTATTCATAAGTATAAATAAGTGGTACAAAATTTGCCTGCTCTGAATAAATAGAATAATTACTTACCGAGTTTCTCTTATTTCTTTAATTTTATTTATTAAGTCCAATATTAATCTTATCGACGTTTAGGTTAAAATTGGGATTCAATACACTTATAATATTCAATGTGAATATTATGATATTATGGTACCATTTTTATCATTCTTATTTACCTATACAAGGAAGTGACTTTGGAATAATGTGGTAGACGGTAGTATATTTTCACGAATACTCTTCTTAGCACTCGTTTAGGTTTGTTTAAAGTTAAAACTATAAACACATAAATATTAATTGTCTTTAGAATGTAGGAAGGAGGCCCTATCTTGTCTAAGAGTTATATCTTCAAATGAAAACACAAAAAATATATAGGTACATAATATAGTACCTACCGAGCATAACACTGCCTTAGGCAGATGTCGAACATAGATACGTTTTTGTACGTTTTTGTTGCATTGTGATCCCAGGTTATAATTAATAATCACACTAGCATAGCAAGCCTCTTGCATATGCATATGCAAACACAATAAAAATATATAAAAACACAAGACTCAGAGAAGGTCACTTACAATCTAATTAGTAGCTTAAAGTAGGTAGACATCAAGCATTGGATAAGAAAATGAGGATGTATCTCAAAGATGTTATCGAAATAGGCAACGAAAAGAGTGTGAATAGATATCTTATACATTGTCTACTGTGAGTTGTGACGTAATTAATAACACAGCAGAACCAGTGGGTGACATTGAGTAGCGTATGTTTATGCAACATCGCAAGCTCCTACCACCACTAAAGTTGCCGTGGCCGTCGCAACACGACCGAGAGAGGCTGCCACTAGAAGTCGTTTTTATTATACGTTTATTAATTTAATTTTATATCAATTTGTTTCTTCCTTTATCTAGTTGTTTTGCCTAATGCAAGATGTTTAAAATATATTTTATATTAACGTTATTTGTATGTAATGGGTACGGTTTGGAAAATATTGGTAAGTGATTTTGTAAATGTTGTATAACTTTAGACTCATGTTTGTATTTTTTTGCAATAGGTGTTCGACAGTAAATTGTAATTTGTAATATATTTAAAGTGTTATTATTTTTTATGTACTTAAAAAAATCCAAAGTTCTAAAAAGTATTTTTCCTTGCAGATAATTATTTAAAAATATGTAACAGAAATTCATTGGAAGTTAACGAGTGTCTCATAGAAGCAGTGCATAAGGGAGTAAGGGACTTCGCTAGTGGAAATAAAGATTTGGGACTGCCCCCATTGGACCCTTTCCTACAAAAAGAACTGAAAGTAGAATATAAAAATAATCAGGTAAGTTCTGCATAACTTAATCACTAGACATCGGATTATATGCACTAACACAATGCCAAAATATGCATGCAAATATGCACTAAAAAAGGCCGAAATATGCACTAAAAACGACTGATATGCCTAAAATATGCACATAAAAATCAAAAAAAACCTTTATTATTTTTATATATTTAAATCAAAGATTGTACAAAAACATTGAAATTTTCTTGAAATTGAGTATAGTTTTTGTGCCAATATATAATTAAGCATTTTTATCAAATTTTCGAGCGCAAATTTGTGACGTTTGTCACCCGCGAGCCCAGTGTTGCCACCTTAACCCTTTCCGGGCTAAATCTAGCCCTTTTTTGGAATTCAACCCGTGTTTTACGTTTTTAGCCCCAAAAGGGTAATCTAGCCCTATTTTGAATGGCTCAAAATTTACTTAAAATGGAGCCCATTTTGTAATTTTTTGCCATTTTACCATGCCAAAATAGGGTTTGTTTACTCGCTGATCGTTCTGATTGGCTAATAAAGGTTAGTCGACCAATCAAAACTCCCGCTACTTAACGATTTATGCACGAAATATGCACGATTGGGGAAAAAGGCTAAAATATGCACTAACGCCGTAATTAGAGAGTTTTATGCATTTGCATATGCAAATATGCAAATCACTATTAAGGTACTCTATTAAATATCCTATCTTATTAAATAACAAGGATGTTCTGGCAAAAACGTTTAATCCATACTTAATATTATAAATGCGAAAGTAACTCTGTCTGTCTGTCTGTTACTCAATCACGCCTAAACTACAGAACCAATTTTCATGAAATTTGGTGTGGAGATATTTTGATACCTGAGAAAGGACATAGGCTACTTTTTATCCCGGGAAAATGACGCAATCCCGGAAATCCCACGGGAACGGGAATTATGCGGGTTTTTCCTTGACTGCGCGGGCGAAGCCGCGGGCGGAAACCTAGTAAAAAATAAAATAATGAATACATCATTTTCTGCTAATTAATTTATCTATTTATCTTATCAAAGCGGGCTTTATAGGATTTGTTAATAAAAAAAACATGAAAATATCGCATATAATTCGTACACTATAATAATGACTTAGGTGGCCTGGAAGAAATCGCTTTTAAGCGATAAGGTCACCTTTTGTACTTCGCATCCATACAAATATATATTAATACTGTACATTGTAATATTAAATGGTGTGGTACAATAAATGATTAAATAATAAATAAATGACTTATTTGACTCGACGACTTTGAGGCTTCGACTGCTGAATGTATCTATGCAGACAGGCGCGGACCCAGCCTGAAATCTTGGAAAATATTTTGAGTCCGTAATTTAGACTTTATTGCCACAATACTGAATTTGATTAGGTACTAATTATACATAATATAACAAATAGAAATAATATTGTGATAATATTCTCTACTTTACCGCACCTGTATGCAGTTTACTAACACCTACTACCTACCTACGGGATAGTGTGCCAGGGTGGTTGAAAAGTTATTCTATTTAAATTAATGCAGAAACATGATAGTATTACTATTCTTTCTTAGTGGGATAAACTAAACAGCTTGAAAGCAGAAAAATTCCTTTAAAATGTAGAGATTTCGGGTGGAGCTTGATTGGTAGAAAAAAAATCATATAGATATCTGAATGGTTCAGTAATGAAAGAATTATGTAGAAAAAGTAAACAGAGTTACTTTTGTCTTTATAATATAGTTACAGGAGCTACATCACATCTAAAAATTACTAGACTGTTATCTCTATCTATTCGTCCACCTATATTTTCGATAAATTTTATAATGCTGTTTTTTATATATATTTTTCTGCCATTAAACTAATACGTTAATTATTCTAATCGCCTATTATTAATTATTCAACGTTATAAGTGCAGAGTTCAATAATAACAACATGACATAAACTATAAATTATCAACCTGTAGAATATAGGTAGACTATAGATTGACCGTATATAATCACGTATAATCTACTAACTAATGCGTAGCCCTGACCATGAGATTATAGTTCACGGGCAAAAAATTCGCTCACGTGCGAGTGATTCTAATGTAATCTAAGATATAGGATGTTTTTTTTACACTGCATACCTAACATACGATTTGACTAAGCAATAAATAAATTTACTTATGAAATGTGCTATTATTAGCTTCAGAGTAATTTTTGATATATTATTGGTTTATGGTTATTAATTGTTATAATAATATAGTAAACTAGCTGTTGCCCGCAGCTTCGCTTGCGTGGAATATATAAATTTTCATGGTATAAGTTTTCATCCCCTATTTTACCCCTTTAGGGGATGAATTTTATAAAATCCTTTCTTAGGGGACGCCTACGTTATGACATCTACCTGCATGCCAAATTTGAGCCCGATGCATCCAGTGGTTTGGGCTGTGCGTTGATAGATCACTATATCAGTCACCTTTGAGTTTTATATATATAGATTATCGTAGTGCCTTACTTGTATTGTTTGATAATAAACATATACTTATATTGATTATACAAAATAAGAATCACTTTTACACACCAGCCTTCAGCTCTTCTCCGCCTGTTTTAACAGGTACCTGCCTACATAATCCTATATAATATTTTCCATTTTTTTATCGATCCTTGGTATCAAAATTAAATTAAGGTATTTTTATTGATCTCGGAATATTTGATGTTCCAAAGGTTTTCAATTCTGAATACTGATACCTACTCCTATTGATACTGATATGCACCTTTAATAAAACAATTTGCGTAAAGCCAAGCCTTGTCGTGGCGGGGGGGCTCAGTACCTGTGTTGCAATCCAGCATCTTGGGGAAGCTAATATGGAATAAACACGTGCCACTCCCGATTCGTTTTTAATTTAAACCATACGGGAAGTGGCCCTGGAGTAGGCATATAAAACAGGCGGGTGGAGGTGTATCGCCGTATCCGCCCCTGTGTAAATATGCGAGAAGAAAGCACACGGTGCACCTTGGAGAGGGTCTCGAGAAGACCAGTGGCTGCAATGCAGCGGTGGATGGCGGTCAGCGAACCGCGGCGCGACGGACTTAGCGCGAGGATATCTCTAGCTGGGTTACGGGGCCTCGGCACCCCGTCGGGCAAACTGTTACCTCTAGCGTGTGACGTTGTCATGTCTAGCGGCACGCTAGAGACCAGGGGGCTCGCCTTAACCGGCTGGCCTGAGAGGAAGGTGACCTCAATAAAAAACCCCTCTATTTCGGCGTTGGGGCGCCCCACAGGGCCTAAGCGCGACGTCGGATTCCTGCTTTCTCATTGGAGGTAGGTGGCTTGGCGAGAGGACCAAGTCGGAGCGGCCAACCCCCGGATACCGCCCGCCCTCCGGGGTGTAATAGGGTTACCCGGGTACAGGGGGCACCACCCGGATGGACCATATATTTCCCCCATACTCGTGGGACTAAAAACACAGTCAAAATGAAACCCCAATTCGAAGAAAGAGGAGATTTGCCGAGAGAATCGGCAACTGGAAAATGCAGTGTGGTACTGGAGCGTATGTCAGGCGCTACCCCTACACCCACTGAAGTTGGAGGAATTGTCAATCGTTCGTATATGACGACGGACGTAGCCGTGGAGTCAGACTCGTCTATGGCGAGTATAAACTCACGGGTTACTATGAGCCCCCTTGCCCGCCGAGAGGCTCTGTGCACCCCTAGCAAGGAATCGCGTTTCTGGCGCACCCGTAAGCGCTCGCGATTGGAAGATGGAAGTTCGAGCGATACCACCATCCCATCTTCCTCTGGAAGACCTCGCACTGGCCTTCGCAAGGCACACAGAGTGGAGAAAGCGGCCCAAGCTGAAACGGAAACCGGAGCAGCCGCATCCGCTTCGGCAGAACCAAAAACAAAAGCTATGCGGTCGCCATCGATAGCAATTGGTGCCAACACAGCGACAGAAGAGGCTAGGAAGAGGATCGAGGCAAATCTCGCAATTGTCGAAAAGATTGCCAAAGCTTCTAACCACCTCAAGACCACGTACGTAGCTGACTTGAGAGGTGCCGCCAGGGCGATTAGGGAGGACGCTGATTCCCTCGCCTCGAGAACTTTATCTGAGGAAACAAACACGCTCCGCGCCGAGAATGAACGTCTGCGTATAAGGCTGGATGTTATTCAAAGCGAAATGCGGGAGCTGCGGCTGCTCATACATCGGGGCTCTGTTGGCTCTATGCAACCGGCCGAGATGCCACAGGATTTCGAGGCTAGGATGATGCGCCAGTTAGGAGAGCTCATTGATACGCGGCTAAGGAACTTGGAGCCACGACCGACTCCGCAGCAGCGACGCCTCTCCAGTGCTACGGATGGAGGAAGAAGCCGGGCCGTTGACATCCGACAGGACAGTCGTCCTGAGGTCTTAAAGGATACGGGACCAAGGCCACAGAAAACCAAGGCGCTGTCCATGCCGGCGCAGAACGTGGCGCAGGACAGGCATGAGACTGAGATAAAGGAGGGAGGCAAAAAGAAGAAGAAGAAGAGGAAAGGATCTGGGAGTGAAAACCGAGCGGTGGAATTACGAGGCGGGGGATCTACTCCTGCCTTATCTCCCGCAACGGAGGCTCCTTTGTGTAACGACGCGGAGACCCCAACGGTGCCCACAGCCGATCCTTCTGACGAAGGCTGGTCAGTTGTGACTAAGAAAGGCAGATCAGGTGTGAATAAGACAGAACGAGCTGGTTCCGGAAAAACCGCGGTTGATAAACGGAAGATATCTCACCAACCCAAGCTATCCCAACCTTCGCTGAAGGCCCCACGATCTGCTGCAATCGTCCTAACAATTTCATCGGATGCACAGGCTAACGGCGTAACTTACGCCACAGCTATCAAGGAGGCGAGAGCTAAAGTTGACCTCAAGGAGGCCGGAATAGACTGTGTAAAGTTTCGCCAGGCGATCACAGGAGCCACAATTATCCAGATTCCTGGGCCCGGTAGCGGAGAAAAGGCTGACTTACTAGCAAGTAAATTGAAGACAATATTTAAAGACAAGAACATCAAAGTCTCAAGACCAGTGAAAATGGTGGACTTACGCGTTTCAGGCCTAGACGCGTCCGTTACTGCGGACGATTTAAAGGACGCCATAGTAACAAGGGGAGAATGCCTGGTTGACCAAATACGTGTCAGCCAAATACGCCAAGATAGAACTGGGCTTTATGGAGCGTGGGTAAACTGCCCTGTAACAGTGGCCAAAAAACTTACCGAGACACGCTTTCTCGTCGGATGGGTGGTGGCAAGAGTAAGAGTACAGGAGCCTCGAGAGTTGCGTTGCTTTCGATGCCTGGAAGTGGGGCACGTGGCCAACCAATGCGCTGTGGAGTGCGATCGCAGTCATTTGTGTTACCGCTGCGGGCAGCCAGACCACAAAGCTGCCAACTGTACCGCCAAGCCTAACTGTGCAGTATGCATAGCAGCAGGCAGAAAAGCAGACCATCGCTTGGGCGGTAATGGCTGCGCTGCTCCTAACGTTAAAGCGCCAAAAGCACGGCCTAAGAGACACGTTGCAGACTCCCAGGCTGACGGAGCGACTATGGAGGTAGTAGAAACCACCGCAGCATAGGATGGCGCTACGGATTTTGCAATCCAACCTGAACCACTGTGCCAGGGCCCAGGATCTACTGATGCAGAGCCTGGCACAGTGGTCCATACACATCGGAATCTTATCGGAACCTTATGCAGTTCCATCTCAGCGGGACAACTGGGTTGGGGATCTCGACGAGGTTGCTGCCCTTATCATAATGCAATCGGAAGGATCACCTCAAATCTGTGCGTACAAGAAGGGTCATGGATGTGTAGCCGTGAAACTGACCGATATGGTTGTAATCGGAGTTTACTTCTCACCAAACAAAACGCTCGCTGAGTTCGAAGCGTTCTTGGGGGAAGTAAACACTATGATTCAATGGGGTCGCCCTCACCAAATTGTCATTGCAGGGGACCTAAACGCCAAATCTGCGTTGTGGGGTTCCTCTACCACGGATGCTCGCGGAGACATTCTTGTCGAATGGCTCGCAGCTCAGAATCTGGTCCCACTCAACCAGGGCACCGAGAATACTTGTGTGCGCATTCGGGGAGGGTCAGTCGTGGATGTTACGTTTGCGAGCCCCACCCTTGCTTATCGGGTTCGTGGTTGGAAGGTTTTGTCGGAGGTGGAGACTTTGTCGGACCACAAATACATCCGATTTGATGTTGTGCAAACTACATCAAATCTATATGGGCACAGGTCTGCGCCTGTCGAATCTGGCCCGAGATGGTCCCTCAAAACACTGGACAGACAACTACTTGAACTGGCGTCTATAGTTGGTGCGTGGTGTCCTAAACCGGACTCCATAAACGTGGACACAGAGGCGGAATGGTTTGCGGTAACAATGACCCACATATCAGACGCCGCGATGTCTAGAGTTAAACCATCTCCGCCACATAATAAAGTTTATTGGTGGTCACCTGAACTTGCGCGGCTTCGCTCAGCCTGCGTTACCGCCAGACGTCGTTACACTAAATACAGACAAAAGAGGAGGCGGGCAGACTACTCCATTGTTGGGGAATCTGAGCGGTATGCCGTATACCAAGATGCTAAAAAGGCCCTTAGAGAGTCCATAGCGACCGCGAAGGAGAGGGCATGGGCCGAATTGCTGGAGACACTGAGCCTTGACCCCTGGGGGCGCCCCTACAGGCTGGTTATGAATAAATTAAGACCTTTTGCCCCACCAATAACAACTAGGTTGGAGCCAGCATTTCTTAAAAAGGTTGTGTCTTCCCTCTTCCCAGGTCGAAATTCAGCGGAGCACTTGGACCGAGGCATTGATCAAGGAGATCTAGCCTGCACGAGTCCTATCCCGGACGTAACCCTTACCGAATTGGATGCGGCGGTGCAACGCCTGAAAAGGAAAACTACCGCCCCGGGGCCCGATGGCGTGCATGGAAGAGTGTGGTCACTTGCCCTCTCACATGGACTGGCCCAACGATTCTGCCAACTAATGACAGAATGTTTTAAGAACGGGAGGTTCCCAGAACGATGGAAGGTGGGTCGCCTTGTTCTACTTAAAAAGAGTGGCAAGCCGGCCGATTCGCCATCAGCCTATAGACCAATTGTCCTGTTAGACGAAGCTGGCAAGCTCTTCGAGCGTATCATTTCCAGTCGTATACAAAAGCATCTTGCGCTAACAGGACCGGACCTCGATGAAGCCCAATATGGCTTTCGGCGTAGGAGGAGCACAGTAGACGCCATAGCCCGTTTACGAGATATTAGTGAAGAGTGTGTTTCCCAGGGCGGGGTCGCATTGGCAGTATCTTTGGATATTTCCAATGCGTTTAACACCTTGCCTTGGGACAAAATTTTAGACGGCCTTGCTCAACACCATCTACCATCCTATCTCCGACGCATTATTCGTTCGTATCTTGGTGGACGCAAAATTATCTTTCCAGGGCAATGTGGCTGGGGTAGCCATAGGGTTGCATGCGGTGTTCCACAGGGTTCTGTTCTGGGACCTCTCCTGTGGAACATCGGATACAACCACGTGCTACGAGGCGTGTTGCCGCTAGGCGTTAGCACCATTTGTTACGCCGATGACACTTTGGTCGTGTCTACTGGGCGTGACTTCAGAGAGGCACGACTCCGAGCTACGGCCGGGGTGGCACAGGTGGTTGCTAAAATAAAAAGTCTGGGGCTTAAAGTAGCACTTGAGAAGTCGGAGGCCATATGGTTCCACGGCCATCGGAGGGCTCCACCAACTGGGGAAGAGATTGTGGTAAGCGGAGTGCCCATCCGAATTGGGCCCAGGCTGAAATACCTCGGCCTGGTGCTTGATCCGAGATGGACATTCCAAGCTCACTTCGCGGCACTGGCTACAAAGCTCAACACCACGGCAGCGGCTCTCTGCCGCATCATGCCGAATATTGGAGGGCCGAGAGGAGCATGTCGCCGACTCTTTGCTGGAGTTGTTCGCTCACAGGCGCTGTACGGATGCCCAATATGGGCTGACAAGCTTTTAACGCGCAACACTATTGTGCTGAGGCGGTCGCAGCGAGTGATAGCCATAAGGGTTGCAAGGGCGTACCGCACCGTTTCGTACGATGCGGTGTGCGTTATAGCCGGGACTGCACCCTGGCACCTCGAAGCGGCCGCCTTGGCGGAAGTCTACTGGCGCAGAGCGGAGGCAAGAGGGAGGGACTTAGATCTGCCTCCCGAAACACTCGAAGGCTGGAAGCGGGAAGCTCGAGACGCGGTGTTCAGAAAATGGGCTCACGAACTCAGTTCATCATGCGTGGGTGCCTGGACCCTTAGCGCGATTAGTCCAGTGCTTAAAAAGTGGGTAGAAAGAGGATGGGGGTCACTCAGCTACCGACTGGTGCAGGTGCTGTCGGGGCATGGATGCTTTGGCAGCTACCTGCATAGGATAGGGCGTGAACCGGCCCCCTCCTGCCACCACTGCAGCAGCCAACTTGACACGGCTCAACACACGTTGGTCGAGTGTCCAGCATGGACAGCCGAAAGGAGGCCTCTCGAGGGCTTGCTGGGTACAAACAACGAGTTGAACCTGCAAACCCTCGTGAACATGATGGTCGCTGATGACGCGAAATGGAGTATTGTCGCAGCCTTCTGCGAAACAATAATGAAGGCGAAGGAAGACGCAGAGAGGGCCCGGGAAAATGACCCAGCGTCGGATCCTCTGCGTCGGCGTAGACCGGGCAGACGCAAACGTCTATACGTCCAGCGTCAGCCCTGATACAAGAGCCAAAACAAGCACAGGGGGGAGGTTTACGTAGAGACGAGCATACTATAGTTATGCTCGCTGCAAGTAAACCGGCCCCCCCCTGCGACAGAAGGCGGATAGCCCGGTAATAGGGCGACGTTATCATTAAACGATACCGTCGCCTATTGTCATGTATGGGCCGGAACGAGTCGCCAAGTTGCGGCAATCACCATGTAGGCGGTGGGGGTACAAGGCCTAGCTGTTAACCCCTGCCGCCGAAGGCGAACGGTGGCCACCGTTGGGTTTTAGTGGGTATGGCTTTTGCGAGTCCCACATACCCCCTCACACAGAAAAACTGTAGAGGGGGATGCGTAAGTGCATTTCCCAACGTAAAAAAAAAAAAAAAAAAAAAAAAAAAAAAAAAAAAAAAAAAAAAAAAAAAAAAAGGTAAGGTGCTGTGGTTGTTGTGACCTACGATGTTGACAACAAAATTTCTCCAGGATGCTTGATACGCTTGACAGTTGACAGTCAATAGACTAATTACCAACTCCCTTTGGCGAGACTAATTACCTTGTTCACAATGGTTAATATATACCGTACAGAGTAATAGGAAGCAATTATATTTCTTGTTTTTCCTTTACTGCAATAAGGTCTAACTACCGCCTAACCATCGGTCTAACTACCTCGTGCAATAAAAGCAATACCTACATGCATAGGTGTCATCAGATTAAAAAAAACCGGAAAAAGAATAAGTAACTAGTTACCTTAGTTTACTATGTTAAAAATTATTATTTTCGTCTCGATGGGGTCGATAATCTGGCTCTGAGTAGTGAGTAACACGCCAATATTGCTTTATCAAAACACAAATCTGATACAAATAAAAAATTGTGGTTATGTTTTATTTATTAATAATTCCAAGGTGAAACTGTAGTCGGCCTCCCGACGTCCGACGATTATTATAGGAAAAAAAAACAATATCAAAACAAAATCTTCATACTACCTAATTAATAATTATTTGATTGTTTAATGTTTTACAATAATAACAACATGACATGTTTTGATTGCTAATTTTAATTTACAAACTGAAAAATTTTATTGAATTATTTTTATTAATTTTTTTATTGTCTCCTTTTTAGATTGAAGCGAAAATGAATATGTTCGATATTTATGTAAGTGGCCTCAGCACGTCTTCAGTTCGAGATGCAAGGTTTGGACCTTTGTATATCATAAATATTATAATTATCTATTATTTACTACCCACCGCAATTTCTTGAAGTTATTATGATATTTTATTCTTCATTTGTTTTAAGGTTTTTATAAAAATTGATTTGTTTTTTTTAAACCGAACTAAAATTGTAAGTTTTATAAACTTCATGTTTGGTATTCACATAATGCCATATTATGATGTTTTAATGCACTAATGCAGTGAAGTAAATCAAAACTGATTTGACTTACTTTACTGATTTGATTTATTTATGTGTCAAAGATGGTCCTTGATGAAAAAAAAAACACACACACACACACTTATAGCAGTCAATATGTTGCATCTGCAGTAGTTGTACTTAACCTTCGACAAATAAGCACGTATTAATATATTTTATACTGTCGGAGGTTGTATTTTGAGATATTTCTCGTTATGCAAATTTAAAAAAAAATGCATTTATTTATTTTCAATCCTAAGCTTTTATGCATAGTTACGCACACATGCAATACATGAATGTCTGCGATTGTCGAAACGATAAAAATTATACGAATCAAGGATAACTTCAGTGTCGTAAACATAATATAGGTATTATGCACTTACTGTACTGTATACGTATAAGAAATACACTATCAATATTTAAAGATTGCGAATTAGACACCAATGTAAAGCTAAATGCTAATAGTAATAATAATAAGGGCGTAGGGATGTGACGACCCCATCGCCCACGGTTGGAATATCTATTGTCTATGTGACAATAGATATTCCACCCGTGCAATCAGTCAACCCGCAGGACACCTTGTGGCGGGGTGTCGGGGAGTAGCGACCCCGCGGGAACCGAGTGCTCCCGGGGGAGGCCCCTGTCTTCATCTCCGGCTTGCCTTCACCGGCCGGTCGGAGTGAAGCCTGACGAGGACAGGACCCCCACCTCTGGCTTGCCTTAACCGGCCGGCCAGAGTGGAGTCGCGAGAGCTTTTAGCTCGAAGGGTGGATGCGAATCGTAAGTGGCGAGTGGGCACGTGATGCTGGACCCTCAGGGAGCGCGTGATCGTAGTTTAAAGTCCAGGGACGCCTCTCCATCCTTAGCTGCTCACAATATGTTGCCCCCTTGTCGCACTATTGCAGCGACTTATTTCGGGGGCCCATACAGTGAGAGGGCGAGTCACCACCTGCCAACATATTTTTACTTTCTTTTAGTAGAAAGGCAGGTACCATAGTTTCCCATAGTCCCCAGTACCAGTCCATTTAGCATCCCAATCCATAGCCCAATTATTAAATTTCCATACCCTGCAATAGTCCTACATCGGCCGCGGACTGCCTAGGGCTGTATCTCTATAGTGCAGTCATGGGCAGGCTGCGGCTGGTGTCCCCCAACACATTAAAAGTCTCAAAGGGCCTCTGCGTGTTGGATCCGTGTCCCCACGTAAGCCTTCCAAAGATCCGGGTACCGTCCTTCTGGTGGTACCCGAGTATTATGGAAATGAGAAACATAATAATAATAATAATAAGGGCGTAGGGATGTGACGACCCCATCGCCCACGGTTGGAATATCTATTGTTTACGTGACAATAGATATTCCACCCGTGCAGTCAGTCAACCCGCAGGACACCTTGTGGCGGGGTGTCGGGGAGTAGCGACCCCGCGGGAACCGAGCGCTCCCGGGGGAGGCCCCTGTCTTCATCTCCGGCTTGCCTTCACCGGCCGGTCGGAGTGAAGCCTGACGAGGACAGGATCCCCACCTCTGGCTTGCCTTAACCGGCCGGCCAGAGTGGAGTCGCGAGAGCTTTTAGCTCGAAGGGTGGATGCGAATCGTAAGTGGCGAGTGGGCACGTGATGCTGGACCCTCAGGGAGCGCGTGATCGGAGTTTAAAGTCCAGGGACGCCTCTCCACCCTTAGCTGCTCACAATATGTTGCCCCCTTGTCGCACTATTGCAGCGACTTATTTCGGTGGCCCATACAGTGAGAGGGCGAGTCACCACCTGCCAACATATTTTTACTTTATTTTAGTAGAAAGGCAGGTGCCATAGTTTCCAATAGTCCCCAAATACCGGCCCACTTAACATCCCACTCCATAGCCCAGTTCATTTTGTTTTCCACATCTCGAAATAGTCCTACATCGGCCGCAGACTGCCTAGGACTGTATCTCTATAGTGCAGTCATGGGCAGGCTGCGGCTGGTGTCCCACAACACATTAAAAGTCTCAAAGGGCCTCTGCGTGTTGGATCCGTGTCCCCACGTAAGCCTTCCAAAGATCCGGGTACCGTCCTTCTGGTGGTACCCGAGTATTATGGAAATGAGAAACATAATAATAATAATAAATTCTTTATTTGAAAACAGAAATACATGTGTACATATGCAATTAGATTTTGGGATAACTTACATATAATTAAAACATAAACCGTAGGTTAATTGCGCTATTTAAACAATGTCTCCTATACTAGGGAATGTCCTGTGTTACAGGAGACATTTATCCGTCCGTTGATACAAATGATATACCTGATTATTGTAACAATTCTATTTTACGCAAGTATCACTTTAGCCAAAGATTTGGTGAATTTAAAAAATATACTCTTTAGGAAAAAAAAAAAAAAAAGAGAAATTGAACTAAAAATCTAAAAGAATTTAAAAGAAAGGATATACGTATTGAGTGTGTGTGTGTGTGTGTGTGTGTGTGTGTGTGTGTGTGTGTGTGTGTGTGTGTGTGTGTGTGTGTGTGGGAGTGTTCGTGTGTGTGTGTTTTCTATTTTGTAGTTTGGATTAAATAATATAGTGATCTAACAAGTGTTCACATTCATCATAATTAAGATCTAGAAGGTAATTAGTTAGGTTGGACTTACATTGTAATGTGTTCATGTTGTGTATATTAAGTGTCTTATTTAATTTATTATATAGATGAGAACTTAGGAATTCGTAATGTCTTTTTGCAAGCTTAGTATTTGTATATAAGACTGGGCATATCGGCGGGGGTCGCCTCTTATCTGGGAATTTACTTTTAGTTGCGGGAAGGCTTTTATGCTTCTTCAACATTGCCCGGAGTATATACATTTTGCGCACTGTAAGTACCTTAAAGTCAGTGTATACTTGTTTCGTTGGGTATCTGAAGGGTTTGTTGAGAAGAGATTTAATCACTGCTCTTTGAGCTCGTTCAGCTTGTAGAATATTGTTTTTCGGAGCACCTCCCCAGACAGTGATGCAGTAACCAATAATTGATTCGCATAATGCGGTGTACACTATTTTAAGAACACCTTTATTGGCAGGGATCCGTAATTTTTTAAAAACGAATATTAACTTACGTATTCGCGAAGAGATGGCTTCAAGGTGCTGTTTCCAGGATAGGCAAGAGTCTAACCAGACTCCGAGATATTTTACCGAGACGGCTCTATCTATGGATATACAATTGCAGGTATTTACTCTTTCGCACGAGTGGGCTATAATTTTGAAAGAAGGTTCAGGTGGAATAGCAGATATTTTACTGGCAAAGGTAATAAATTTAGATTTTTTAATATTTAAGGTCAGGAAGTTTGAAGAAAGCCAATTTTGAACAACACTTAAAGCACCTTCCGCTCCTTTCTTTGCCTCATCCCAGTCACGGCCACTCACTAAAAGTACAGTATCATCCGCATATGCTATGATACGTGTAGAAGGATAAGCAAGTTGGCAAAGATCGTTAACATATATTTGAAAAAGGAGCGGAGATAGTAAACTCCCTTGGGGTAAGCCAAATTCCAAACATTCTTCAGTGCTGATATGACTACCAATCTTAACGGATTGAGTTCTATTCGAGAGGAAATCTTCTAGTAGTTTGTAAGCTGTTCCCCGGATACCAATTCGCTCGAGCTTTTTTAGTAGGATAGGGATAGAGATAGTATCAAAAGCTTTGGACAAGTCGAGGAATATGCCAATACACTTAAGTTTGTTGTCGATATTTTTAACTAAAAATTCTAGAAGTGCAGCGACTGCATTTTCTGTTGACATGCCCTTTCGGAAACCAAACTGATTGTCAGCGATGATTTTATATTTCTCAAGGTAGCTATTCATGTTCTTGTATATTATTCTTTCTAAAATTTTGGAGATAGCAGGCAGTACTGAAATTGGTCTGTAATTATTAATACTATCTCTATCCCCAGCCTTGAAAACCGGATGTACGATGGCCTTTTTGAGAGCTGTAGGAAAAATACCCGTAGTTAAAGCAAGATTACAGATGTGTGTGATGGGAGGTACTAGTTTAGGTCTAGTAGCGTTAAGTAATTTGGGGGTAATGCCATCCCACCCAGGGGCACTATCAATGCGGAGGTTACTTACTATACCATCAACTGTATTTTCATCGGTCTCCAAGAAAACGATCGAATTAGGCATTGAGCAATTTAAACTTAAGTTTGTAAATTTGCGTTGACTTGTTGCATCTATTTTATTTGCCATATTTTTTCCTACGCTGGCGAAGAAGCTATTTATAGTATTAACTGATACCAGGGGGTTACTATGCATGTTGAGAAGTTCAGTGCATGATGAGGTACATGAATCCTGATCTAACACGTTACGGACAGCTCCCCACATTTTTTTAGTGTCCTTACCGGCCTCGACGAATAATTTTTCTTCGAACTCCCGTCTTACTTTTTTGAGTAGGTTGTTGCAGAAGTTACGGTAACGTAAGTATGTTAATTTTAAAGTAGTATTTTTAGGGTTTTTATTTGATTTATAATGCATCCTGTCTCTATTGCGTATACATCTGAGAAGGCCAATTGTCATCCACGGTTTTTTGAGTCTAAGCTTAGAGGGAATAGGTCTAAGTATAGTATTCTTAGTCAAAATAGGCGAAAGTAGGTGGAGTAGTCTATTCATGGCTGTGTTAGCATCCGTACAACTGAGAACACTCGATAAATCGCATTGTTGAATATCATGAACGGTTTCTGTAAAATTTAAGTGGGGACGATTAAAGTGAGTGATTTTATTAGTCAATTTTATTTCTAAGTTCAATAGTAAAGCCGAATGATCAGTTATAGATGTTTTTAGTATAAGAGATGTGGGAACATAGGTTGACTTTATAAATATATGATCTAGACAATTATCTAACCGAGTTGCGAGGTGGTGAGCTGGAAGAAGCCCATGCGAGGCCATAAAGTTTAAGTAATGATTTGATCGATGATCACAGTTATTTGGAGTGGAGAGAATAGGCACGTACTTAGAGTACTAGATGATCCCTGTGATGGGGTAGAAGCAGAAGATGCTTTAGTCTAGGATTATTATGTACATTTTTACTTGTTACAGTACCTACAGTTGGTACCTACTCTGTAGTAGTTATGGTAGTAGAAAAGTATTAGAAAAGAATTGCCTCAATAAGTTAGGTATTAGGTAAGAAGTTACCATTATTTTGATTACAAGTTTTTTTTAATTACAACCAAAGAGAAGCTTATACCTAGTATTATTATAATAAAAAAATCTTATTAATACAATAACAAATCTATCTGAATATCTAAACATGCCTTATGGTTGTGATAGTTATAATAATTTACCTAATATTTTTTAGACTAAAGGCGGACGAAGAGTCTTTCCATTTGGAAGTAGATATGTTTACCCCCGAAGTATTTATCAAAGGAAAATACGAAGGAGGTGGCAGTTACAATTCACTCAAGATCCTTGCTAATGGAGATTTCAATAACACAATGAGTAAGTATCATCATATTGGGTCCATGGTAACATCTAAATATAGTTAGTTTAGGAGAAGCTTAATCTGTGGTTTGGGTGGGTGGTGCGAGCTTTTAGAAAACTAATCGACACAGTACAGTAGACGACCGACCTACAACCATTTTTTGGACAACTGCGTTTGTTATATTAAATTATGGGTTATTTGATAGAAAAAGCCGACATTTTATAGACATAATGAGATACATATACTGTATACATACTTTATTATGTAACTAGCTAACCGCCCGCGGCTTCGCCCGCTTTGTCTAAAACCTAATAAATTATATACTAAAACCTGCCTCTTGAATCACTCTATCTATTAAAAAAAACTGCATCAAAATCCGTTGCGTACTTTTAAAGATTTAAGCATACAAAGGGACATAGGGACTGAGAAAGCGACTTTGTTTTATACTATGTAGTGATTAAGCAATTACTATAAGCTCACGATTAAACTTTTTCATGTTAGGTATAAATAATGTTACTTAAATTTAATACAAATAATAATACAGGTAAAAGATAATGGTCTGTATCCTGTAAATTAAAATAAATATGTTCAAAAATTTGATACAATATAAGAACTTGCTATGAACATTGAACAAGGTTGTTTTTTGTCGTGTAGCTCCGACACATGAGTTGAATTAAAATTATGTTGTTAGCATCATAATACATATTATACAGTATAGTTTGTAAATATGTTTGTGAAATTAAATTAAATTGTTAAGACCCACAGACAAGTAGGTATTGTATCATATCACACTGTATAGGTACCTACTAAAGTACTAAATACGTTAGTATACATATGTATGGTCGATACATTTGTAAGTTTTGGATATCAATAATTTATTACAGACAGAGTTACTTTCGCATTTATAATATTAGTTGTATACGTAGTATATTATTATTAGTCTGTGATATTAGTATGGATTATATTTTACAAACGTCTTGACGAAAAAATGAGTTAAAATAGTATAATATTAGGTAGGTATATCCACTAATAATTTAACATAACTCTTAGATATATGTTATAATAATTCCACGTTATCTTTTTCAGCTGATCTAGTCTATACGTGGAAATTGGACGGTAAACCTGAAGTTATAGATGGAGTCACATACATAAGAATTAATTCGTTTTACATGCGGCCCGATGTCGGATCTATGAAGACTTACCTTTCTAATGAAAACCCAGACAGCAAACCCTTAAGTGAGTATTATATCAACAAAAAAAGAAAAATATAATCAATATTTAAATTAAAGGACACTGAGTTCTTGGGAGATATCTTTTTGAGGGTAGACAGAAATAGATTCTTAATTCATTGATTTATTTTACTGTAATAAGCTATAATATTTATTTTAACTTATTTTGAAGTTATTAATACATTACTACATATTTCATTATTTTATAAACACTTTTCTACATAAAATAATAATCTAACTCGTTATTAGGATACTACTTTGATATGAAGGTGGTAAATATTACTATAAAGTATGTATACAATATTATAGTTGCAATGAATATTCCGTCTCGATCGTTTTTCATGATAAGTTAATAGGTATTAATTATTATTTTTACGTAACATGAATACCTAACTGCTAATATCTTCACCGCAATTTGCTTTACCAGTACCTACTAAAATAAATTCGTAGTAAAAGTTTAAACAAATGAACCATTGTATTTTATAGCTATTTTATTACTTAATTGACTATACAATAAACATATTGTATTATATCCCTCATAAAATTTGTTTTTAAAATCGTAATTAGCACCATCGTGTGATGTTTGAATAAGAATTATTAAGATGTCTATATCTATAGAGTATAGACTATACATTGATTAGAATCTTTATTTCTATAAATATCTATGAATAAGTACATTTATATTTTTTTTAAAGCGGAACTTAATAAATTAAGACTACTTAACCTTGAATGTCCTTTTTATAAGCATCTATTGGTAACGTTTATCTACATAAATATATTTAATGGAAAATAAATTATTCGATAAATGTTTCAATTTGTAACCCAAAATGCTTTCTTTTTACACATAATGTTGCCATTATAATCAATCAATAAGAGGCTTATATTTTTATAATTCAAAAATGTGCGTTGTTTTACATTTCGGAACAAGGTGTTGAGTTCAACGATGTTGAGCTCCGTAATCTTTGAAATAAAACAAAAAACAACCGGCAAGATTTTTTGTGAGACTTTTTTGTGGCAATCAAGCTTTAATTACGATAGGCCTTTATGGTTGAATGTTACTAAAAATAGTTTTATTTTTCGTAGCGTATCTAAGTACTTACCACCTACTAGTATTATATTATCTGCGCTACTTATAGTACTACTAAAACCCCAGTTTGGGTTTACCGCTACATTTTTTCATTATATTTTCATTTTTTCTCCATTATTGTTCATAAATATTAATGAATTTTTTAAATCAAAGAAAGTGGAGAATGATAAGGGCCCATTTGTAGCTTTAAAAATTGAAATTGCATATAAAGTTGATGGAGTTGTAGGTACCACAGTCCACATCGTCCACATCGTAATTCGTAGACCAAAGAGTAAAGTAATATAAGGGGTCGTAAACGAAAACTGTATGTCTGCCCCTAGGTTTATTGCTCTGTGGTCTGCCCTTTATATCTATTGCCCTCCCAAAAATACTTATCTATTGGTATTCTTCTAGGTAATTATTGTTTATGGACATACTAAAATAAAATTAACTTTATTTTTCAGCCGAACTGGGGATGCGAATTACGAACGAAAACTGGCGTCTTCTTTATAAAGAAATGTTACCCTTCGCTCAAAGTAACTGGAACAAAATTGGAACACGCATAGCCAATAAAATATTTTTAAAAGTGCCTTACGATACCCTATTCCCAAATAAATCGTAGTTCATTACATTAATATAATAAAGAGTTGTTGTAAATTATTTAATAAATATTTGATTACAAGAAGAAATTCCTCCTTCATTCATTCCTCATTGAAACTATAATGTGCTAAAAGTTATTTGTAAGTAAAAATCATGAAATGAATTAATAATGAGGCGAAATCCACCAAAAAGTAGTGTTTACACTTTACTTCTTCTTCTTCTACATGCTCAGGTATGTTTTATGTCGATTCCTGTGTTTTTTCAGCATTGCTATATTTTTTTAAGATGCTAACTTCAGCTTCTGTCTATGTATCGTAAGTTATCGAGATCAAATGAAATATCACTATTGTTACTTTCGTCACTTTCATAATCTGTAAATAAAGCCAACTGAAATATTATATAATTAATGAAACATTACAAACAGACAGATTATATCACAATATGAAAAGAGCTATAAGAGTAAGATCCCAGAGCCGCCAGACTTCACCTATTTTCTGACGGATGAAATGTGGACGATTGGGTAGTGTTAGTATGTGCTACCATCGTATGCCTACCCGCTAGCTTGGTCAATGGGCCATTTTCCAGATGATGAAGGTTCATAAAAACAGTACTTCACGTATTTTCTCATGGCTGACTTTCACGTCATAATGTCCGTACTCTCAGCCACTTCCGGTGGGCCATTTTGCATAACAGACGCCCTATAGCTTTTAAAATTATCAAGAAGTCATCGAGATACCTAATTTAAATTCCATCAACATACCCCGTAAAAGATAAGTACCTAATAACTTTATTACATAGATTATACTCTTCTTTGGAATCTCAATTTTTATGATTTAATATGACAATCTCACTGAAATCATGATGTTAAGAGCTATTTTAAATGTAGGTATATAATTTTTAAACTTTTGATAAATTAAAAAAAAACCTGATATGTGAAAAATATAATAAACATGTTTTCTATTTATCTTTTTTGTGTTACGTACAGTGTTAAATTACCATACTCCTCCTAAACGGCTGGACCAATTTTCTTCCGATTCATTGGGTAGATTTGAGAATCGGTGGTTTGAATTCGATTTGATCCAACATCTATTTTTCAAATCCGTATGTAATAAGAGTAAGGCAGAACATTTGCCACACATTTGCCGAGACAGACAGTTGGTATGAAGGTAGCTGAAGACCCAGATAAGAAATATGCTACTTTTTTTTGGCCCGGACATCCCACAGGAACAGGAACTATGCGGGTTTTTCTTTGAAACGCGGGGGAAGTCCCGAGCGGAAATCCAGTAAGTAATAAATAATTAATAGGTAATGATAAGTAATATATGAATACACAGGTAAGCATTTTTTATAAAAAAAAAATTTTTATGTCAAGTGTTCAAGTAGGTTTTTCTATTACAGTCTATAGTCCAAGTGATGGCTTATCTGTGCTTATGACTGAAATTGTGTCAACTGTCAAATAAATGACATTGTTGTTTGATTTGTTGAGTTTTGGATACCTATTTTATAAAATTAAAACTGGTATCAACTAATTCCATTTAATTAATAACTTGAATGTATTGAATCTTTAATGTATAAAATGTTGTTTTAACATTGGATTAGATTATTGGGTTAAATCGAGAATGGCTGTCACATTAAAATATATAATTGCCGGTTTAGTAAGATACTGGCTCATACACACGGATTACTGGCAAACAATTGCAAATAGGGTTGAAATAGCAACGCCTTTAAACTCGTGGAAGAGATTAATAGAAGGAGTTTACTTATATGATCATGGGATAAATCCATATGAAGGTGATTCCTTTCATGAATCGCCTATAATGCTAATATTCTTTCACTTTCTTCTCAAGTATGCTCCTTACGTTTTACCAGTAGTATTTACACTAATTGACATGCTCACAGCATACTTTCTGTTTAAAACATCAAAAGCATTTGTTCAAATACTTCAAAATAACCAAGAGAAGGCCAAGAAAACAATTGCAGAGGACTCCAAGACATTGCTTTTGGATGAAACACATTTGAATGAAGTTCCAGAATATGTGTTATCTGTGTATTTATTCAACCCTTATTCTGTACTGAATTGTGTTGGAATGACTACAACAGTAATACAAAATCTATTAGTGGCTGTTTCCTTGTGGGGTGCAGCGAGTGGCCATAGACTTTTAGCATGTTCATTTATTGCTCTTGCTACTCACCAAGCCCTATATCCAATTACTCTTATTGTGCCAATATCAATACTATTAGCAGATGTCAGCAAAGGGTGCAATAAATGCTCATATATAAGGACACTTTTAGTTTTTGTTGTGTGTTGGGGATTCTTGATCTTCATATCAGCATTTATTATGGATGGTTCTTATAGTTATGTTTATAACACCTATGGATTTATGTAAGTTGGTTAATGTTTGTTACCTATGCTCATAACAAAACACTGATGTATGTCTGTACACTAATTCTCAGGAACACTGGACCAATGTTTTCACTGTGTAAATGCTTGCGGCCAAATTTTGACTGGCAACCTAGTCAATATAATATATTCTCCTAATTATAAATAATACATATACATAAAAGTTTGGTTTTAGCAAAAATACTGTGAACATACTAATCCTGGGGTGGGATCTTAGACTAATATAATATGTACCACGGGGGAAGCCAGGGCAAACCGCTAGTTTTAAATAAATGTAGTAAACATACTTTTTAGATTTTTATTAATTTATTTTTAAAACTGGTCATTCATATCCAGGACTACTAAGTTCTTACTTTTCCTAAGATACATGCTTCAAAATTATAAATAAATCATTTGTTTTAGTGTTGTAGCATGTAATTTTGTACATTGGATGTTCGCTAATAAACTCTTACTACTAAAATATATTTAATTTATTTTCAGATTAAATGTTCCAGACCTGAAACCAAACATTGGGTTGTTTTGGTACTTCTTTACAGAAATGTTTGAGCATTTCAGATTATTATTTGTATGTGCATTTCAAATAAATGCCTTAATTCTATATGTTGTGCCATTAACGCTGAGATTTAAGAAAGAGCCTGTATTGTTAGCTACTGTTCTCATTGCACTTTCAACTATATTCAGATCATATCCTTGTATTGGAGATGTAGGTTTCTACTTGGCTCTATTACCTATGTGGAAGCATTTATTTACATGTAAGTAAATCTGTATTTTAGCACTTTTTTTATTATTCAACAGAGATTAAAGATTAACGTTGTATTTAATATGTTATGTTGATAAAACAGCAATTAAAATAATCTATTCGAAATACATATAATGAATATAAATAAAGTGAAGTTTTAATGGTAATTGCATAATTTGAGATGAATAATTTTTCTCATATTAATTATTCAATTACTTTAAATTTAAATAAATCCCTGCATACCAAACCAGACTTTAAAATAGGCAAAAATATAATTTAATACAATTTATATTTCTATCATGATATTATTTAAAATATCTTAGCTTTACATCAGGCGAGATTCTGGCGCGCACGCAAGCGCTTACCTATCTTCAGTAAAAAAAAAAACAAAAGTTAAATATTATAAATATTTATTTCAGTTATGCAGCAGAAGTTTATAGCTGGTTGTGCGTTTATCATCACATCAGCACTTGGACCAACAGTGTGGCACCTCTGGATATACTCAGGATCGGCAAATGCAAATTTTTTCTTTGGTGTTACCCTTTCATTTGCAACTGCACAAATATTCCTCATCACAGATTTAATGTTTGCATATTTAAAAAGAGAGTTCACACTGAAGCATGGTTCGTCTCGTCAAGTTGATGGGAAACCAGCAAAGTTGGTCTTGAGATAACTCACTATATTGCATAAATTATTGTTTATGAAATAACGGAACAAATTCATTCTTTAACAATGTGTGAAATGATGTCGCATGGATTATGCATTTATTTTAATATTTGATGTGAATGTGTTTAGTTAATTTTTTGCTTATTTCTATAGACCAATGTGTGTCAATCGAGACTTTGTGTAAATATATGTAAATGTTCTATGATTTAGAATAATATTTAATTATGAAATGTCATTTTCTTGTTACACTCCATGGCTGTTGCCTTGTTGATAGACAAACATTATATAGGACAATACAAATTATATTCCTCTATTGGATTTTAAGTGACATTACTTATTCCTGTTGCTTTTAGCAAATGATAAGGTACCATGGAAATTAATATAGTGCATTGAGATTTGAGATTATTTAACTGCAATTTTTTAATATGTATGTGAATACCTACCACTTGGATGATTTTAAGTTGGATTGAAGTAATGTATAGGTATCATATGAAAATATACATGTTTCATCGTAATAGAGCTCATGTACAGATATTAATAGACGCATAATATATAATCTTACATAATTGGAATTGCCATGTCATCCTCCATTACACTAATGCACTTTGTTTTGGTTTTTAGTATTGTAAAATTGTAAATAATCTTGTGCTTCACATTCGTTTCAGCAATTATAAATTTATACGATGAAATTTTGAAGGATATCATGTCTTTTCGGTTTATAGTAATTGCTTTGCATTTATAAAATAATTAGTATTTAATAACAACTTGGAAAAGAATGGTAATTTATTTATTTATATAGCGGTTAAATGTTATAATGGGTTGTAAAGTAATACATTCTATCAGTAAAATGAGATTCAAAGCTATGTCCATTACTGGATATAATAAAACTGTAATGCATTGTATAATGGGCGTTGCTAGCATGATACCTATCTATAAAAATTGAGCCCCGAGCGGCCCGATCTGACCACGATACAATCGATTTTCTATTGTGTCTGTGATTCCGGGGGCTGAGTTATTACTAATAAAATCTATCAATTTCATAATTGACTTCTAACATAGTGAAATAATATTACCTTGAATATAATAAATATGATTCTTACATAGAAATGTTACATAGATGCAAAGCTAGGCAAATGAAATATTACGATTATGTATTTCTATACCAAAATGTGTTTGTGTTATTGTCATTCATACGGTTTTATAAAATAAAAATAATATTTTTACAGTTTTAGTTTGTTTAGATAAAGTATACCTTTTCGTATCACCCGAACCCGATTCACATAGGTACCCAACGCCCTACTTACTCATTGAATTTATCTTATCTAAACGAATCTGTAGTAACACACGCCGCGATAATACAGCGCTATGTATTTTAAGCAGCTAATGTGATTATAAAACAATAATTGTGAACTATGAAAATTCTGTTTTTATTAATTATTATATTATGCAGTAAGTACATACTCCAATTTTAATCATTATCGTTAGTTCTTGTCATAGGACTACAACTACGTGCTGAACTGTAATTCAGATGTTAATCCATTACTATGTGAATGTTGCATATTATGTTTTTCTGGTTAGGTATCTATATAACTATAAATGTAATTTCCCACGATTGTGTTTTGTTTTCAAAAATACAATGAGTCGTTATTTTATGCAACATGCAAGTTCTGCATGGATGCATAGATTGTTGGGCTTTATGTTGTGATTATAGATTCTTACTAATTGATATTGTACATTTATGGGAGTAAATGAATACAAAAATTTGTTGATATTAAAAAGCCCTAAGATATTCTCCTGAGAAATGGGCCTGATATTTAAATTTATAAAAAAAAAATGTTTTTACATGGTTTTTACTTTCTTTATTTTGTTTGTGTCGTTCGCTTATTATTATTTTTATTATATCAGATGCTTTTGGAGAATTATTGCCTAGTATTCCTACACATTTACTGGAATGTTACCGAAATGGGGGACCCAGTTTGGGCGCACCAAAGCGCCTAGATGTATTCCTATCTTTAGTCAGGCGATTGGAACTCAAAGCAAATCTAGATTTGAGGTTGTTTAGCACAGCTTTATTGCGAAGGTATGATATGTTTTTATTACCAATTTATTATTATAAATGTATATTTTTAAATTCAAGAAGTCGCCGTCTAAAAAGGATAAGTAAATCGATACTTATCCTTTTTAGACGGCGACGATTTAATAAAAAGAAAAAAGGTACTGTATACCTAATACTATCCAGAAAGTAGACAAAAAATATCCTAAAATAGTTTGTAAAATTTCTTTTACCTAACTTTAAACGTTTCTTTTCGATTTATAAACTTATAAATTCCATAAGTTTTTTTATACTCTATATTTTATATACTACTTACATACAATATACTACTTACTTAACTACTTACATATAATATAATTTCAGTTTGCGGCTTGATGGAGTGGAAAAAGCCGCCAATGTAGTTGAAACAGAGTTCGTCCTGCCATACAGAGCTTCAGCTTTCCAATTTCACAAATATAAATTGCTAATGGATATATTTTTACCGAGCCAAGATCTGATTGATGCGGATGAATTCTTCTCTACTGAAGAAAAATGTTTACTTCACAAGATTATAAGTTCTACAGTGCGACCCTGGGAAAGAGGGGATGAAAATATAGTGTGCCCGTTGTCCATACAGCAAAGACAAAATATTGTTTCGTCAAATAGCAGGTATGTTTCATTTTTACAATTATAATTATTGTGCTTTGATGGCAACCTGTACGACTTCCCTCTTTAAACACTACGAAAACACAGTAAAAAAGGTGCGATAATTTTAATATGTTCTTATTATTTAGACATTTTTTAAATAAAAAAACTCGGCGTTAGATGTCTTCATTCAGGACTTATTTCTAAAATATTTCTAAGATAACATGCCACTTATTCTACCGATCGTGTGTCCATAGGATCAATAGCAGATGTCCCATTGAAGATGGTGTGATTCAATCAGCATGGGGTCCTATATCTCCTGGAACACTCATAGCAGCCATCGCGTCGTCATTAGAAGCTCAAAGAATATTAGTCACTGATATATTACAAGCAAATTTATTCAAAGCAGAAATCCCACCAACTTTACTTAACATGGCTTTGAAAGAATGGGATTTAAAATTGGAAAGATTAAATGATATCGAGGACCCAAGTGGTAATGCCGCTACTGATATAAGCAATATATGGGCTGCGACATTAGCAGGTAATGTTTTGACCGGGTTGGTAAGAGAGCAATAAAAAACTTTTTCACTAATTCATTCGAATCTTGCCTCATTGTCGAGTTTTGTCTCATCTTTAGTATTATTTAGAAATTCCCATAGATGGCGGTATAACTGTTAATTTCCTTCGATTACGGGGGCGAAACCGCGGTTGACTGTCTTAAAAATATTTCATGAAAGAAAAGGAACAAATATTATGAACATCAATCCATATAATATAAATTTAATATTTCCTTGGAGCTAATATGTTTGGGAAAACTACTTTAACGATTATAATATCTTTTTATTTCAGGGGATTTAGCGGAAGTAGCATTGAATCAAGGGTCGAGAGTAGGTGCAGCACCCCAAAGGTTGATAGTTGGCACAAATAATAGATGGAATGATACATTATTACCGCGAGATTTTTATCTGTTTATGCAAAATAGTTCATCAACTGATTGGCATATGACGGACGCTGAAATTTTGGCGGGAATTGATGGTAAGAGCCATTTTGTGCTTAAAAAAGCTATTATAGACGAACAGATTCTTCGTGTTTCCTATTGTAAAAAAAATATCCGGTCGTTACCTTTTTTCAATAATTCTAACGATAAAATTGTATATTTAAAATATATTGCTTTTATTTCAGGTTTAATCTTGGCCAATTACGTACCATCATGGATCGAACAACGTAGAACGTTGCGATTATCGCAAATTATTGAGATGTATTATTCAAACGAAGGCGTATCGTTTGAACCCAAAGTGCGGGCGTGTAACAGACAAGCCTTGTTCTCAGATATAGTGAACAGAGAACAATTGTTCAAGGAAACTTCTAGATTGGCACATATATTGTCGTTACGGCAAATCACAGTGTACATACCGGTCGATGAAATGAATAGAATCACTGACGCGGCAGTCACTGCGTTCATGGATTATGTTCGTGAGTATGAATAAACTGTATTGACGCATAATGAGAACAACTGATTATGCAGGGCGTTTCTGGAATGATTTGATTAATATCTATGTAAATAATCAATTTATCGATAGTCTAGATTGTTCGACGAGGCGCAAGAGTATTTGTATTGACAATATCTAATTATTTGTTTGCTCAATTTGCACTCTTTACTATAATTATCGGATTAGCGAAGTTATCATAGTTACAATTTTATTGAAGTGTATGAGTTTGTTTCTGACTATTCAATATTAATATTTTTCAAAGATTTGTATGGTTTTGTGTTCTAGTACAATATTTTCGCCTTTTTAGACAAGGTGTCTCATGAAATGCATAGTGACGTTCTAGTTTTTAATACGATTAAAAAATATGTTATTTTTCCAACGATCATATTAATATCATACATTTAATACATGTAACTATATAATTTTCCAGCATCACTATTACGGCAGTACCACGTAGAATGTTCAGCCAGTCAAAATATACCCGCCATGGACTTAATTATAGCTACCGACAGCTCGTGGAGAGGATATCAAGTAGAACAATTTTTGTCGTGAGTTTTTATACGTATATTTGTTAATTTGGCAAGGCATTTTAATATTGCCTGGTAGAGATCACTGCTTAGTGATAAAGCCTCCAATTGTACTACATCTTTCAAGTACCATATTTATTGTTTCTTGTTATTTAATGATTGTATTACAATGAAGTGTAATAAATAAATAGCCTCTTTATTCTTAAAATTAACATGAAGCACTAAATAAATAACAATAATATAAAATTTTGTTAAAGGTGGATCGGTGGCGCACTTGAAATCAATATGCAAAAGAGTACAATAGCCTTACTTCACGGAAACACGGGCGCATGGATCGTACCAAAAAGTCAAAACCTGACCAGCGCTTTTACTACTTTATCCAACTATACCCAAGAATGTATGAGAATTGCACAAAATTAAATGGATGCGGTTGTAATAATAGTGACTCAAGCTTTTTATTTTAGGGCCCAATCGTCTAAACCTCCCGAATGTCATATCAGCTGTAATACAACACATACGGAATGAGACGCTCGAAGATATTGAATACATGAGAAGTGCGGGCCCGAGTACGGTGGTTCTGATAGTCAGTCCAACAGATCAGTTGTCTTCGAATGAACTGAATAGATGCAGAATGCTCATGAACTCGTTACGTACCAGTTTCTTTGACGTATACTTCGCCTACGCAGCGCAAGATACGTCAGACTTCAAATACATCAACAACGAATATATGGATTATTCGGAACTATTTTTAACGGTTGGTGCTTGTTTGTGGAGGCGGTGTTTGGAATGTTTAAATATAGATGTGCTATTTTGGCAGTGTTATTCATGTTTTTATGTAGATGAATAACTATTTAAATTCAATTTTTTCACGTGTTAATGTAGACAAAATAATGACAGATTTTCGGAATTTTTTTTAAGCTATTGCATAGCTTCTATCGCGGGCCTTGAGCGCGGAGACCGAATCTAGAAATTCCGTAACGTAAAACACCTCACGCTCCCCACTCCGACGGGCACGGAGGTGTGGCTTGAAGGCATGCTATGCAATAGCTTTACCGCAGCAGTCCCCGAGTGTCACACGTCTTTTTTTAATTTTTACATTTAGAACACTTAAAAATATTTTTATTATATATAAATTTCCTTTAAGGTTTCATCACCATCAATAACAGATGTAACTACCTCAGTGGCTACGCATTTGGTGAAAAACATAATACCATCGCGTATATCGGGTCCTCAATGTTCGTTCAATAGCACGAACTATGTGCAAGTGCCGTATGAGGACTACGTGCTGCCGGGCAGAGAGCAGGCGTATCGCATCCATCCTTTTTATTTGAGACAACAAGCTATTATTAATGTACAGGTATGTTTATTTTATGACTATATTGTGGCAATTATTTCCACAATAATAATTATTAAAGTTTGCCGTTATTTTTCTGGAACAAGAATGAATCAAATCTATTATTATTCTGAGAAGAAATCATTGCGTAATTGGCATATTGCTAAAATATTAACTGAAAATTATCGCATTGCATTTATTTTTTATACTCATAACTTTTTTATGGGTAAATAATAATTATGACAATGTGAGTTTTAAAAGCGTTTAATTTAATAGCATATAACTATTTTTCCATAAATCTATTATTATTGTGTTATAAATCTAATATGTAGTAGAATGGACCTGACCTAAGGTAGTGGCATTGATATATATTTCTAGTCACACTACCGCTTTGCCAACTATAATATATCACAGTAAGATCAACAGTGTAATGGCGTAATTTTGTAGAAAATGTATTCCAATGGAGAATTTGGTCAATATAAAACATAAATTAAAACAAGTATTATGACGCCGTTTTTTTTTAATTTCTACCTCTCTGTAATTGGTGGTGATATCATTTAATTGGCTGTATTAGAATATAAAAACTAAAATCTGGAGTCAATAATCTATCCTGACCTTGTTGATTTGACCCAAAAAAACAACATCATCGTAACTTATTCCCTAATGTACTTCTTTAACTTTGCCATTTTAGCATTGATGCTAATAAATACTCCATATAGGTATTAGGTACTTATGCAATGCAATAAAGTGTGGATTACAAAATAACTTTGTAACACTAGCTGCGTCCCACGGTTTCGCCCGCGTAAATGAGTTTTTCCTTTTAATCCTAATGAAATATCAGAATTAAAAGTAGAAAAAAAAATACTTCTTATTACTTACATTAGTCAGTAGAAGTCCAGACAGTCAGACAAAAATAAAAAATGACTACTTTTGTATATGGACCGTGTATTATGTATACATCCATAGGTATGCATTTTGTAAAAAGTTATTTTAATTTTACAAACAGACACTATTTTTTTTTTGTACAGATTAAGATAATATCGTTTTGTTTTAGTTTCGCAACGATGGCCACGGCAGGATCTTGGTGTGTATGTGGCGTGGGGCAGAGTCGTCTCATTCCTGCCATTCGATAAACGAACGAGAAATGTTCACGTTCAATTTGACGAAGCCTTGCCCTTCGCCGAATTTTTGCACTCCGGCCCGATTTCTTGTTACCGCGCAAACAACTTTGAACTTGTGTGCACGTAAGAATATTCTATTCCGTTGACTATTGAGTATTTATTGCGCTTACTAGACTGTAAAGTCAAGAAACTTCTATTTTTGTGTGCTTATACTAAATGAATGCAAAGATTCTGCAACAAAAAAGGTACATTTTGTCTTCAGATACAAAGACATTTTTTTTAATCCCGTATCATCTCAGGA
Organism: Colias croceus; assembly: GCF_905220415.1. Classification (NCBI taxonomy): domain Eukaryota; kingdom Metazoa; phylum Arthropoda; class Insecta; order Lepidoptera; family Pieridae; genus Colias; species Colias croceus. Next base: position 7,949,724 of record NC_059537.1, read on the forward strand.
TCGGGACGAGGGGCCAGTAGATACCTACCTACTATCTGATTTGGAACTTCTACGTACCTACTATGAACCGATATAAAAATATATACCTATTTTATGTGTTAGAATATATTTATTTTGATTTTTATTAGGGTATTTGAACTCATAATAATTATGTCAAAATAAAAATGTTTCAAATCCCAATAACATCATCAAAAAGAAAAGATAAAATGTGTTTGTTTGACATTTTCCTTGTTTTCATTTCCAACTTGTGAATATAATAATGTTATTATTAATAATATTATTAATATTAAAATTATTAATATTATTTTTGAATTAGAATTACTTTATTCCATGAAATTGCTCAGGTAATCCCTATACCGGTGCCTTTTCTTCTGACATTGGTTGAGCTGCAGTTTATTTCCTTCATATTTAATTGCAACATTGCAAACTATATTGAGATTATTATCAATTTGACTTTTGTATCATATAATATTCATAATTTAACCAAACTCTTCACAATACCTAATAATAAACTTATTCAATGAACTTGTTCTACTGAAACCTTTGTAACAATTAGCGGTACTAATTATCTATCATGATAAATAAATGACTGACGAACATTTAACCCTTATAAGGCTAAAACAATCAGTCGAATACTTTCATACATACATACTATATGAAGTGCTGAACCGTTAATTTATTCTCCTTACAGATAACGATTGCCGCCTGCCGCATCAAGTGGGTTACTATATACAACATTCTGGTTTGCGCTGCCTGCCGCTCATGGGATCATCGGTCAGTACGGCGCCGATTTCGAAAGTCTTCTGGCTTTCTCTCTTGATCTCATTATTGTATTATTTGTAATAAAATTATTTTTGGATAATTTATGTTTCATTTAAAAACCTTTTCCTTTTGCCATTTTTTTCAAAGTATCATGCACATTTTTTTTAACAATACCTATTGATATGCAAAATATAAATTAAAATATCAAAAAGAAGAAATCTACCCCTGGTGGGACTCGAACCCACAATCCCCGGCTTAGGAGGCCGATGCCTTATCCATTAGGCCACAGGGGCTGGTGATTGAGCAATCGAATTTATGTATTAGTATCATTTATAATTTATATACATAATAATAATATCATTATGAATGCATATATTTTTATATGCAGTCCATAGTTATTAATTGAGTATTATTTAGGACAATTTAATACTTATGAATCTATTTTAATTATGAAGTATAGTAGAATTTAATAAAAACCTCCTTTTACTTTATTACTGAACTCCTCTTCATTAAACTATCAATACATAGATTGTTAATTCTTATCTCAATGAATATATTGTAAGCAAAATATAAAATATTAAAAATTATATTTTAATATTCTCTATGTGTAGTTCAGCTTGATCTAGCGAACGCTTGTGTAACTAGAGCTAGCGATAAGAGTCGCCCACTAGGCGTAGTATCAACAATTGACTCATAGATAGCGTTGTACGCATTTAACATTTTTCTTATATTCCATTCGACATTGGAAGGGCGTGTTTTCTTATTTAAGTAATTTATTTAATTATTTTAAGTCATAATCAAATGACTTCTGTAATAACTTGAAAAATTATTTGCGTTAATGGTAAAATTTTTCCACATGTTGTTAAATTCGAGCTCTCATAACATCGACTCCGTGGCGCAACGGTAGCGCGTCTGACTCCAGATCAGAAGGTTGCGTGTTCAAATCACGTCGGGGTCAAAGAGTTTCATTTTTGTTGCATTTTTTATTTTTAATTGGCTTTTTCATTATTTTTACCATAACAAAAGTTTAGAAAAAATATGGCTATGTCACAATTGTAAATCTGAAGGTTTCCTTTCCATTAGGTATGTACCAGTGAGTAAGTGTTATTGAGGACACTGTAAATATGGCCTTAAGTCCACACTAATCGCTAAACAAACATTCACACATTCAAACGACTGGTAAAAAGGTAACGGGGGCCGAATTCAGCTCTTTTTATCTACCTACATCGTAAAAATAAACATTCCGTTTCATTTATTCACATTGCTAAAAATAACTACACGATTAGTAATGGAAATTAATTATGTTGCATTCGACCTTGAACGAAATCTTCAAATGTTTTTATGAGGCTATTTGAATACAAATATGTGGTGAACAGTAATTTAAATATCAAATAGGTAGTTATATACTTTATTGTTGAAAAGTGAAAACCCTAAGACTATTTTTCATAGCCCTGATACAGACTCACAAATATTAACTGGAAAATCGTCATTCCGGGCCAAGAGACTCTGTTTATTATAAACATTATAATGTCAACCGTATCGATTTTGCTTTTCAGTTAGTACGGTTTAATTGGAATGCTCTATACGTGCAAGAAAAAGCATTTCGATTTGCAGGCTCTGTCGAGACGGTCAGGTGACTGGCATACGTGTCTACTGGCGCCTTTTCAAACGAATCGCATTCTTGTAACGCATACATACGCAAATATGTCCCTGTAGTAGTCTTCATGATTACAACCAGTTTTGTGCACGTACACGAACACGCCTTCTAACTGCTGCTGTATGGGTTAGAGATATTCATGTGTTTATCCTGGAGGTCATATTATAACAAACAATTCGTACACAAAGCGAATGCGCTTTTTTCGTGCCTATAGATTTTATCACGTACACAAATGATACATATTATAATTATTAATTATCTTCAAAGAAGAAATTTAATTTTTTCTCGTTGATCAATTAAATAAATAAATTAATAAAACAACTCCTACCTACGCCGCCGTAAATATATTCTATTTTCGGATTGCTTATGGTTGTTTCTTTCTTTAAAAGAATCAATAAGTTATTGTATGCAATAACTTCTCTTTTATTGTGTGACGTAGGTATTCATAGATTAAAGTATCTGCTCATTTTAAATGGTTAACAAAGAGAAGGTTATAGGAAGCACAATGCGGCAGTACCTAGTCATAATTAATTTTTACTTGACTCTTAGAAGTGGGTATGACGCAAAGTCTAAGGAAATCTATACTCTATAGTAGGTTTCCTTTCAGGGTCAATCAGTTGGTCGAATAGGCATTTATTAGAACTGGTGTGTGTCCAGATGGAATGTCTGGCCTTGGTCGGTTCTGCTGCATCAATAAATAATTGGTGAATCAATGACGTCAACAGAACAGTTGACGCAGATCGGTTGAAGTCCAACAATAATAATTCTTTATTACTGTCAATTAAATTTTTTTGTGAACTTTTCGTCCAATTGACCCCCACAATTATTGGCGCGCGTGAGCCGCGTCACACCAACGACTCAAACGACTTAGCCATATTTTATACTAACGGCTTTGATATTTCCTTATGAAATCAAATCGACAATTCTTTTTAAATATTTTAAGCTCAGATTATAAAAAAAAATCTTAAGGTCATTATGATAAATAACAAGTATATCTAATAAATAGGTTTGCTAATTAGAACCCGAATAACCAAAACCGACCTGTTGTAATAAGACTTTTAAATGATTGTAGCATTTTTGGCTGGAACATGTTTTGTAAAATAACTTTAGTATTCTAACTTTATTAAAATTGATTTTATAGTTGGTCTCTGCTAGATAATCATAAAATATGTTTATTATATACAATGACTGCTAACGTTTAGTTCCTATATAAGAAACCAGGCGACAGATAGACATTCCATTTTTTTACTTACAGTAAGTATTTCTGTTTTCGATTTTTTTACTTACTTTCTAAACTCTAACATAAAACACTTTGTACATACTTAATTTGCTTAACATTGCATCGATAGAGGAATAAAAATGTGGACAACATTATCAAAAACCAATTGATACTATACCTATAACTTTAGAGAAGGAAAGGTGTACTTACACTCTTAATACACTTATAAATAAATCATTTATTTTCCTCAAAACTTATTAGTACAGTTACAAGAAATAAGCATCTCTATAAATCAAAACATTAACAAAGCTCCACAAGGAAAACATTTTTCTGTAAGTTCCAATAAGCCCTATGGAATAACAGTTGCGGTTAAAAATTATATTCAACATTTACATGACGTATGTCGAGCTTGTGGTTGAAGCGACACACCCACACATGCCTTCCTTCCTTCTTCATGCCTTTCGATAACTCTGAAGGCCGAATAGAGATCACGTGTTTATGCCAACTGAAACTCTCGTCCACAGCAAATTAATTTCACGTGTATCTTTAATTAAAATCATTTTCCATTGCGAAATAACCACCATATTCAGTCGTTGATATCATGAAGCTATTATACTTTTTATGATGCAATTTATTTTTCTCGTTTTGAAAAATTTGGGTGTGGCTCATTAAATGACTCATAATCACTTGTAGTACGATACGAGATAAGAATTTGAAATATCATTATGACGGACTAATTATGAAACAAATAATATGACTGCAGTCACGAGTTATTGTAGGTACCTACGTGATATATCGTATGACGTGTGGAGGCTTGGTGTAGTCCACCAATCAACGACTGCCACAGTACAAATGCGTCAGAGTCGGAAAATAGACTAATGAAACAACACAAAATCGAGCCAATATAAAAAATAACATAGCAACAAATTGAAATAAGGCACACCAATTTAAATACCTACAAGTATTAATTTTCAATACCTGCTGTAAACTACTGGAGGTAAGGAAAACTGAGCATGTTCTGCTCAAGTTTTTAAGTGATTTGATTATTTAAACTTATCAAATGCAAACCATGAAAAAAAAATGTAGGTATTGGGTATATTGTGCTGTTAATAATGTTAATAGGTACTAACGTTTCTTAATTCTTAAACATATTACACTATGTAGTATTCAGTCTATAAATAATAGCACAGTTACAGGTCATTGTCTTTGACGCCTAGAGACATGAAATTCTGATGTAACCGTTGCAATACTTGCCAACTGGCATGTTAAAGTTAGGGTTACACTCGACACGGTCGTATAGTTCGGGTGCGTTATGTATATTCAACAGCTGTGCTATTCGAATCTCTATGCAGTGACTTTATAATATTATCAAGTAAAGTTTAACTTTCACAACAGCCATGAGCCAATGTCAACAACCTCGTCACACCTCCTTTCATTCATTCTCCCTATCCCTCGCTGATGCTATTTTTAGCTCAGAACTATAAAGTTGGATAACCAAAGAATGTCGATAAAAATTTAAATTTTCTCTAATAAATTATGCAAATGAGAAGAAATGTTTTGTTAACCCAATTGAAACAACAATTCAACGTTAAAGATTACGAAAGTGTACGTCTACTGATATTTTACTTGCTAATGTAAGGAAATGTGGCTTTGGTAGTTTAGTAAGTATGTGTAAAAGGTGAAATTAGTTAAATATAATTTGTCGCAAACTATTTGAATTATTTGGAGCAATAACAGAAATAATTCGTTTAAAGAGATACATTAGACAGAAATAATTCTATTATACAATAAAAATTGACAATTTCCATGATAATGACTTACCTAGGTAATTAATTAATTTTAATTTGCACAGCTTCAAAATTAGGTACATAACTAGTTAGGTATATAGGTACACATACATTACATAGGTATTTTTTGTGAAATTGTGTTTTTGTATTCAATAAATTTAAGAAGAATGTTGTTTTTTAAATTAAAGTATAATAGCTGTTTGAACAGTGTGCATAATATTTAAGAAAAAGGAGAACACCCAAGCTCCATACAAAATTAACCCAGTCCCGACGCAAAAGGAACTTATCTCAGTTTTTTGTGTATTTTATGTAGAGTATTTTTGATATGTGTGATGCCCGCAGGAAGTGGCCTTCCATTAGATATTGCCATTCAAAAATTAAAAAAAAAAATGCTAATTATTATTTCAGAAAAAAATTGAAAATGACATTGCATTGAATATTATTTGAATTGAATTCGTCATTTGTTATGCCTAACCTAATGATTTGTAAATATCATTTCATAGACCAATAATGTTTAGTGGTCAGTGATATCTAACACTGACCACTAAACATTATTGGTCTATGAAAGTAATTAAGAAGTCTGTCGTGAAAATTAAACCCTAAAAATCTTGTCCCCTTTTCATAAGTTCTAAATGTTTATCTGATCTGTGCTTGATCTGTGTGTGTGTGTGTGTGTGTGATCTACTCGGAATTTTACTGAAAAGTCTTGCACATTGTTGTGCTTTTTTAAAAATTACAGATTACGTACATTAATTAATCCAAGCAATTTTAATAGCTATATTTGAGATAAAAATGAAAATTTTATAAGCAGGTAATTTTCAGTCAACTCAAAGCAGAAGGTACCTAACTTAATGTACCTAAGTATAAATAATAACAATTAATCAAAACTCCATCAGTATGATTTACATCAAGATTTACACAAAATAAACGCCAAGAATGTTATTAAATACGACAACCACAAGGTAATAAATATTACTAGGATTAAATATTGATTGTTTAAATGATTATATAAATATGTACCATGATTAAATGCGCAGTTACAATATACACTCTATGTATCAAAGATATCTTATTTGTAATTCACATTATATTGCCACAATTATCTTAGCGGAATCCCAATACTCTATGCATCTATATATTTTACCCAAAGGAATTCTAGATGTCTTCTAAAGGATACACTATCAGAATTGTTAATTCGATTATTCATAAAGTAATTGCGTCTTATTAAATAATTACTTATTATCTATTATTGATTATTATTTATTATACTTAAGTAATCTTTTTGAGCCGGTATTATACCTAATAGATTGAAGTGGCTATCATCCAACGGTTAAAAGTTAGTGTAATTACAAATCTAGAAATTATACAATGTGTTCCGGACATAATATTTTGTTACATTTGGGCACGTAAATCAAGCACTTTACCTTCTAACATGATTTCTTTACGATTTTAACAAACAAATAAACCAATTCTAATGCGGTGTTAATTTCGAAATTATTCTTATCTAGGTAGGTACATTTTTTGACTCCCAGCCGAGCTTACGCTGCATTATAAGAAAAATATATTTGAAACCTTACTTCTGAAATACACAGTAATAACACGTTTGTCCTAGACCCTTATAAAATGATACATCATTAATTATATTTCTATGACATTAATTATTTATTATGTCTATCAGTGTTTTACTAACAATGTTAAATACTTACAACACATTGTTAAGCCCTTTTAGAGCTACTGTAAGCAATTTATTACGGTGGCTCATTCTGCTTGTGTATCTAGAACTGACTGGTTGTACCTAATAAAATGAAGAATTCGAGGCAAAGATATTCATTAAACTCTATGGAGTAAAAACATTTCCGTTTTAGCATGCTCTAAGGTTTTAGCGCTTGTTCGCGTGGTAAATTTTGCATTCTGTAATTATTTAAAGATACATAGGTAGGTATCAATTACAATGTAGATTAAGATATATTTATTAAACAATATTCTGCAAACATCCTTGACAAATAAACAATTTTACTGCTTAGTACATACACTAATACCTACCTGTCCTAGTTATAATGCTTATGAAAACAATATAACATTTCACTCATATTTCAGACTCTTAATCACTATGCATTTCCTTTTAAACGTCATGATCAAACTATCGAATCTTCTCGGCTACTCGATAAAGCTGATTCGCGAATGCAGAATGTGGATATTACAATGCACTTGGTGTTCCCTTTCATAAACATCCACTTATAATGCATTCGCCGAGTGGAAAATTACTCCAGCTCGAAAATATAGTGTCCAAATCATCAGTGAAAAAAAAAAAAAATAAGACACTAGGTTGGTAGAAGAGTTATTTAATATGTGATTATGGAATTTGTAACCATGTAGGTACAATATTAAATATGTATCAATGCTGTGCCGTTGGCCCTAAAACCTTTGGCCTCACACATTAATTTCAGCAATCCATTTTATGCCAAGAATTGCTTTGTATACGTTCATTAATTAGTACGTTTTAATTTTCATTCCTAAATATTTGTGTGTATTTGAATCATTCCATACTAATAATCATGAAAATAACTTCAATTTCGTTTTAGGTTACCTCTTGCGGAAAAAATAAGCTTCTTCGGGAATGTTCTTAATAGGTAGGTACCTAGTTCCGGGATAAACAAACTGAAATAATTGCGCATATCCCATTCCTATTGAAGTTTATATTTATCTCTCACAAATAGGGAACTTGCATGTTTACGAGTTCGTTACCGCATGTAAGGTACGTTTCATTTAAGCATTCATTCACATTATGCCTATATATTTCAGCGATTCCATTTCCTTCAGGTATATAGATATATCATTTAACTCAGTACCTATACCTTCTCATCGATATGATGACGCTTCTCAAAATATTAATCACACAGTTTTTTTCTAAAATTTCCCAAATGAATTTTCACTAGTAGGTTCGGCAATAAAATCTTTTTGTGAGTAAAAGTTAAAATTAAATTGACTGGATACCTTTATGATTCAAGACTAGGTATTATGGAAAATAAACTTGAAAGTTAAAAAAATACAATAACATGCAAGAATTATGATAAATACTGCCATTAAAAATGGCGTCCGATGCAACTGCAGTCGTTAATTAGGTCCTTTTTAGTTACCATTTTTGAGTTTTGATATCGACGAAAGGTACAAGTATAAAATTGATTATAAAATATTTTGTATTGGCAATAATCACCTAGATGAATGGTTCTTGAATTGTATGAATGTATTCTTGGCATTAGGTAGGTATGTAAAGCTAAAAAAGTGAACAGAAAATAATATCGATTTTATTTATCAAAATCTAAACACGGAAGCCTCTTTTTGTCGTGCAATTTGTGAAGGTTAAAATTTATTTTTCTGCGTTCTTTTTGTGTGTGTATTGGAGGCTATCCAAATTATCTTTCCAATCCTTTGTTTACATAAACCTTTATTATTTTAATTAAAAATCGGAAACTGAAAAACATTCCTGAAATTATTTATTGATAATGTGATCCAGAACATTGTCCTTGTGCTAAAAATGCAAGACTATTTTTACATCAATTGGCACTTGGTTTTGCGCCTTCCTATACTTGTGATGGAATACCTATTCCATCATATAGGTATATAATAAGAATATATAATAGTTACCTAACTATTATATTCTTATTATCATAACACAATTTATAAAAACAAAAGCCATTTAAAACGCAGCTCTCCTTTATCTTGCAATAAACTTATTGACAAGTAGGTATGTACGACGACGATTTCTTATCTACTCTATGTACCAAATTTAGTACAAAATGATATTTTGAATGAGTAAGTTTCAGGTAGGTATTATTATACCTCATTCATTATATTTCTGCAAATATCTTGCGACATATTTGTCGCAAGATATTTGCAGAAATATGATATCATAATTATGATTTCTGCCTAACGTTCGATAGACATCGGCTGACGCAATAATTACTTCTATTCAAGGCTGACTATAGTCCGATGCATTGAAAGTTAAGATTACAGTTACCGCGGAGCGCTGTGATTGGTCGCCATCGGAGGCCTGGCCGGGTGTGGCGAAACGTGTCTGTATACTTCGACAAAATAATGCACGATATAAGTCCTTTTGATAAACCAATGTAACAAACAGATATAGTGAATTCTTATGTAGAATTCATAAATCATGATACGATAGAGTTTAAGGTTTTATGTTGAAATAATTAGGTATCTAATAGGTAGTTACGAAATTATAAATACCCAAGCCGAATAACGCACTTTGACAACGGATGAGCACAAGGTCATGATGAAATTCTTTATAACTAAGTCAGTAGCTATATAACAGGTACCTACGTCAAAAACAAAATTAATACGTTGAATAGGTATTGTATAATGAAACGAATTAAAGGTAAGGTAAGGTATATGCCAGTTAAAAAAAAATTGATTTGATCGTTGTGTGCTGTGTACGGGAACAATATGGGCCATATTCAGACATCGAAACTAATATCTTAATCAGAATAACAGCCAATAGGGTATTTTATGCATTGAAAAGGCTCCGAAACTACTGATTTGATTTGAAACACTTATACACTAAGAAAACCACATTATTCCTGAGTGACATAGGTACCTATACGATGTTTTATATTATTGAAAAATTGTGTTTCTATGTCCGGGTCAACCAGATTGGAGTGGAACGAGCAGCTGGTATTTAAAACATTCTTCTCTACAACCCAAATCATGTCCAATTTTTACAATTACATTACAATTTTACCTTCATCAAACTCCTGATGCACATCTTGTCAACTGCATCACACGATATGTTTTATCGTTAACCTGTTAATAAGTCTGGCGCCAGAAACCGTTTCTGAATGTGACCTACATGCTTCATCCTTTACAGTTATTGCCTATAGACCTAGATTTGAATTTAGATTAGCTGAATGGCCAATCCATAACTTCTTAAATGCATAACAAAATAGTATCTAATTAAGTTATTGTTACTTTTTTTTTACAAATATAATATTGCACTTTTACAATATTTGAAACTAGCTTTCCACCCGCGGCTTCGCCCGCGCAGTTAAAGAAAAACCCGCACAGTTCCCGTTCCCGTGGGATAATGCGGGATAAAACCTATCCTATGTCCCTAAGTAGCCTATGTCCTTTCTCGGGTATCAAAATATCTCTATACCAAATTTCATGAAAATTGGTTCAGTAGTTTAGGAATTAGGCGTGATTGAGTAACAGGCAGACAGACAGAGTTACTTTCGCATTTATAATATTAAGTATGGATTTCTTAAACTTCTACATATTTTTTTTTATAATATATATATATTTACTATTTGTTCAAAGAGTATCATAGATTTCCATAATGTATTCATATAACTACTCTTACTCTACCATGCATTCCACAAGTGGCCTAGTTGCAAACAATACTTTTAAGATTAAAGATATTTATGAGTATTCGTAGGTACTTATATTTATTTATTTATAAGGAATAAAATTATAAGTAAGTAAACCTTTGCAAATTAATTAAACTTTGCATAAAAGGCGGCCGTAATTCAGGAGAGCAATCTCTATTCTCTACCATGCTTATTATATCTGATTTTCTTTCACCATTAATACGAGTAACCTAGAAAAGGAAATGTTTATTAATAAAATTCATTTCATAAAAAATGTTTTATTAAATTTTTATCGAAAAATAGTTTTTTAAGCAACACCAATGCGAGTTCATTAAAAATGCATTAAAGAGGTGTATGCAAACTGGTTCTTGTTTATCTACCATACACTTATTCGTATTGTGATCATTTTAATGTCGCCGGTCCCAACTCTCATATATAATTAACTTTTATTATTGTTTACTATACAAACATGTCTTGGGTCTTTATACTAGTTTGGTCTAGAACGTCATCCACTATTATGCAAACATGCATTTTTATATGATATTACTGGGAATCAAATGAGCTGACGCAATGCCAATCTTAAAAGCTTACTAATTAGCTTTTAACAGTGTCGACCATAGACGATGACAGACATAAGTTGTGAGTGAAAATTTTTGTGTACATTTCTTATAAACAAACAATAACGAATATGGGCATAACTATCAATAAAAGGGGCTGCAATTAATAATTAATTACTATTAGTAAATCACATTATGGCAATATACATAGCCACAAGCACTATCGAAGGATCCAAATGGGATGAAAAAGGGATGAGATATCGCATCCTGAAACATCCTATATTTCAAATTCCATGGTCATATCGTTTTTGACATTTCGCGATTAGTTAAGGATTTGGCACATATGAAGTATTATCTATATTACATTATACCTAGTACCTACTTAATATTCATGAACCACTAGCGGCTTATACTTGTTTTTGATTGATGCTAAATATTAAAAATATAATACATTAGTTCATTTTTTCAAATACGAAATTGATATTTTCGAATTAGGATTTTACGTCAAGAAAAATTTTTTGATAAAAATAAACTACAGTTATAAAAAGTGAAATAGATAAATATTATATTAACTTCAATTATAATGATGCAAACACATTATTACGATAGTCTATCATATTGTTATAATCAGATTAGCACATTAGACATCAAATGTGATAAGTATCTGCGAATAACAACTGATAATTATACTAATAACTTAATAAGTCATGACTAATAGCCATATTTTAATTAAGAATCCTTTGAAATTATCGTTGTAATTATACATAGTTTCATATAAGATCACGTAGCTAAAAGTGTGCTAGGTAAATATCGAGACGCACATAACGTTAAAATGTTCTAATCACGTTTTGATGTCACATTTATTTTAAAACGCTGACTTGCAAATATTGAACTGAAAAATAGTTGCGGTTAGATCAGATCATTTGCTTTTTCAATTTAACCTTTAAACAATAAATGCGTACAATGTTTTTGTTCCGAGGATCCGCGACAAATAAGAACTAAGACGAACGACAAGAAGAACGACAAATAACCATGTGTGACTAAATATGGTAATAATACGTTATTGTATCTACTTGTTAATTTGAAACGAATACAAGACAATTTATTTATCCACTCTTAAAGCTCGTATTTTCATCCTAATTTTTTCAGACATTACCTCAAAAAAATTCATTAGAAATTACTTTTTTGTTACATCCCTAGGATACTCATACCCAATTCAAGGAAATAAAATTATTCATATCTAAATATCTAATACAAGGAACTAAAATTATTTTTATCTATTATAGAATGTTACCTATTGTTCTTTATACTTTTAGTGCCGTTAAAATCTAGGTCATGAGATTGTACATGTAATTTTGATAGACAAAAATTGCGCAGGAACATTGTTATTAAATATTAACATGCCGTTACAAATTTTGTTTTATATCCAAGAATTATTGCGATTATTTGTATATTTTATTTAAATTAATTTGTAATTATCGTAAAACGAAAAAAAATCATAAATCCATACATAATATATACTCAAACATATTTTAAAGATAAATAAATCCTACAATTTACTTAGGTAGGCAGTAGATCTTGATTCGGCTCAGCCCTTACACAGTTATCATACTTATGAATTATGATACTACATCTCATTATTATATTATATGTATTATGTATACAACGACACGCACAAGTATTAATTATAAAATACTAATTTTATGATGTATCATGTACAAATAAATAATCAATTAATTATTTAAATTTTAAATTTTGATTGCTTTCCGATAATATTATCAGCCATTTTGGCAATCACAAATAAGTTTTATCTAAGAGTTTTATATACCAATAAAAATTAATCTAAAAATTGTAAAAAAGTTAAATCTGTTTTTGAAGTTTAGCTTCAACAGCCCTTGTTCAAACAAAAGAGAGCGAAAATAGACTAAGTTTATATTGTTTACGTCAATTTTAGTCATTTAATTCTGCAAAACATGTTTATTCAGTCAAGATGTCTGTTTATGCCGCAACATAGTTTGAAAATGCGAATCAATACAGCAGTCCAAATTAATATGACATTGCGTCTATCAATTGCTTATATAAATTGACTCTTTGGATTTTTCCATACCTCACGTAGGTACATGTGTAATATATAGATACACGGTTTATACAGGTCCCAGGAGTAAAATTCCATAATGCGCTCATTAATAAACAAATATCTATTACGTTTATTGCATCTGTAATTAATATGGTGTGGCACCCCACATCTTGTCTATTGCGCATATTCCACCAACATACAATTGAAAAGCATGATCTATGAATATTCATGCACTCCTCACGTTTAACTTGTCACCTCTGCGCAGATATTCTCTTAGGTGCATGTTAAATGTTCTATAGTTCTCGAATGTTCTTATTGTTATGCTTACGCACAATACGATTTCCGTATACCTAACGAACACAAGAAGGAACTATTTAGTATCTGTAAATTAAAAAGGTGTGTGTGGTATGGTATTTTTTCTAACATGGAATGTCGTGTTATAAATATATAATTCGATATTAAACTACCTACTGATTTACTGAATAACTTTAGCTGCGGTATAAAAAGAAAATATTTAATTCATACAAGTTAGTACGTAGGTATTTTTGTATTTAATAAATTTAGGTACTTACACATTTTTATCTAATGAATGAAGGGAAACATTAAAATTGTGAACATGACTTGCACTTTTCTAATACCTTACGGAAGATACTCAAATGACCACAAGAACAAAGTCATGGTTTCTACATGGCAAAAAATAGTTTTAAAAAGAGGATAATTATACGGTTTATTTGCAGGTATTGCAGGGATACGACGCGACTGTGCGAAGTCATTGCAGTTAAGAATTTTTTGTAATTATTTTTAGTAACAATAGGTGTTCGTTATCTATTACACTGTAATTCTTAAAAATTCACAAAATTTCCAAATTGTTATGGATTTTTATCGTAACTTTTATTGAAATAACACTTTTTTGTATAAAAATTGGCTTAAAATTTTGTTTAATCATTCTTTGAACAACACAAGTTCACAAAAGATATTTAATGAAAAAACTAAAAAAACCTACATCAGACGTAATTTTGTTTTTAGATACTAATGAAAGAAAAAAATAGCCGACATGTTTATCAAGCTTTCAATTATGTGAAAGCAAACAATAGAGATATGTGCGGTTATTTATTTCCAACTAATCATGATTAATTACTATTTGGACTTCCGTGATTTATTAGATACGACTTTGTATCTATTATAGTACTAACTACTAGGCGGTGTTTAAGATTCAAAATGGCACATTTTTTGCACCCTATCTTTTTCACCTAATCTGTTAAACCAAACAATATTCATGGCGATTACCACAAGCGTATACTGTTATCTACATTCTCAAATTACGTAAACACATCGAGTTTTGTTAAAGAAATCAGCAAACCATCAGATTAACCGCTGTCATCTAACTAGCCGCGTGTAATGGAGCACCTAGCTATTTTAGGCTCACATAACCACATTCTTTATCTAAAGTCTAGACTGGCTAGAATCATTAGGCATCGCTGGTCGTCTTCGTGCATTAAACTGTTAACTCATTAAAGCCAGGTAAATGCGTCGAACGAACTGTACTCATTTATAAATAGAACCTGGATACAGCGAAGGGTCATCGTGTGCACAAGTTAGCACTATGGGTAACCTATTTGATTTAGATTTTAAAATTGTTATGATATGTTATAGAAAAGATAGCTTACCTACAACAGATAGGTAGTAGGATAGTAAGATATAAAAATAAAAACGAAAACGTGAATACCATGAGTTTATTTGAAAATCGCAAGGTGTGATACGGAATTTATATGAAGTGTTAATGTCTATTTGCCCATTCTCTGTATGGACCATTCCTGTTGACATAGAGGGCAGCGGTTGTTTTGTTTCACCCAAAGAGACATGCAGCAAAAATGGAAGCTGTGGTTGCACTCCCCCCACACCACGACACAGTCCTGCTTCCCGTACGAGTCCTTCTTGCTCTCTCCTTGACAACGCAAACAAGCATCTGGAACAAAAAACAAATAAAAACATAAAGGTATCGATCTTTCGTAAATTTCCCCCGTCAACCACTGTGGAAAATATTATAATGATTTTATTACAAATATTTTGATATTGTAACTATAGGAGATCAATCAAGAAAGTCACGTATGAAAGGTGATTAAACGTTTCCGTTCGTAAAGTTTCCATATCCTAAGTAATGGTGGCGTGTGGTAATGATTACATTTTATGATCGCATTAGCACATCACTTAACATCCAATCAAATTAGAAAACATGGAATCATTGCTGACATAATGAGGGGAGTAAAATAATCATTGCTAATCATGGTCCGACGCCACTACGCAGCATTCTTAAAGTCGCTGTAATAGCAATAATGTTGTTTATTTCATAAAGGCGCCATTAAATTATAATTTTATTTTAAACATTATTATTTTCATAATTATCCGCGTTGTTTTTGTTGTGTAATAGAGCTAATGAATAATACAATAAGTATACCTATACAATAAATTACTTCAATAATTGTCCATTTAATGCTAGTTAACAGCAAGTAATGTGGTATAATTTAAGTTATGTTATTTACACAGTATTTCGTCTTGGATTTATCCAGAAATATGTATCACATATCATTGTACTTAAATGAAGAAAATATTCTGTTTATGGCTAATGATAAACTTGACCCAGAGCAGCTAAATCAATAAGGGTGGTGGCCTTCGAAGCCTTAGCAATTTGCTAAACATTACGAGGTAAGGTGTTTTTGTTATGTGGGTATCATTACCTTTTATAAGAAGAGCGTTTAAAATATGAATAACTATTGAGTCAACACATTCTACGGTTACGAGAATATTTGCATTACTCTTACATATCACTTTTAACTAATTGACGAATGTTAAACAAGCCGTCGTCGCTTTCTATTTCATGATCAACCTCCTTCAATTAAACAAGTTGGGAGTTAGAAAAGTTTAAAAACAAATTCTATGAAATGTGAATATTAATGTGACATTGCCGGATGCTTGTCACGCCGCCGCCGTGACCTACCAAGTCGGTACCAATTCACGCCTGGGGTATTTCGCTATTTTTTATTTAACATGTGATTGAACTAAACATTTAAATTAACATTTGAAAATAACTAGCCATAATACTGAACGCTTTGTAATCAATATCAGATTTTAATTTATGCGGAACATATTATGCATAATATATTTTTTATTGATTAATCTTCTTATATATAAAAATGAATCCCAAAATGTGTTGGTAAGCGCATAACTTGAGAACAGCTTAACCGATTTCGTTAATTCTTTTTTTATAATATTCCTTGAAGTTCGAGGATGGTTCTTATGTAGAGAAAACGTGAATATGTACCACGGGCGAAGCCGGGGCGGACCGCTAGTAGTATAAAAAAAATATTTTTAAACTTCTTATAATGTCTGAAAAACTGCAACTGTCGCATTGACGTCGATACGGCGGAATCGGAAACTATTAAAAATTAACGATGGTTTCAAAATTAGTATGGAAAATGCCTAGAATTAGTTGATTGCCGCTGAAAATAGAGTGAACCACATTCTAGTCGGAAATGCGCCGAATCGCGACGAATTCGATTACAATTTACAGTTATGCTAGTCTCTTTTATTGAAAAGTGGAAATATTAAAATATAATTTACCATAAAATGTTTAAGTAAAATATACCAGATCACAACTTGGAACTGCTTATATTGTTAAGCATATTCTAATTAGATTCTTAGAATATTTCCAGAAAATAAACTCTTTACTCATTCCGATAACAATTTAATGTTTACCCTCTTAAATTGTGATATATTTAGTCGTGTTGTTAATTTGCTTCGCTAATTGACTGCATTAGCAAAAAAAGTAAATTACTTATGGTATTATATATTTTACAAGCTGTTCCCCGCGGTTTCACCCGCATTGCTCCGATCCTGTTGGTCTTAGCGTGATGATATATAGCCTGTGGCCTTTCTCGATAAATGGGCTATCTAACACTGAAAGAATTTTTCAAATCGGACCAGTAGTTCCCGAGATTAGCGCGTTCAAACAAATAAATAAACAAACAAACTTCAGATTTACAATATTTGTATAGATTAGTATAGATTTTAGTAGTATTTACGTGAAAGAGTAACAAACCTCACAAACTTTCGCATTTATAATATTAGTAGGATAGGACTAATAGAAAAGGATGTTGTCATATAATTTCTCTCATTGGAGGTCCGTGTTCCAGTAGTGGGAACATAAATGGGCTGTTGATGATGATGGTGAATCATATAAGGATTATTTAATTCAAACCACGAATTTAAAGTTAACATACATCACGTAATTTTTGGAGCTGACCTAACTTTACGGGCGTGCTTGTTATACATCTTATATCACTATTTTACGAGAAGCAGAATTGAAGCCTTGGCCTTCACGCTTCCTAGATATGAGACGAGATATAATTTGTCGCAAAATACTCAGTATAGCAAACAGTATAATTGTGCAAATACACAAAGCCAAGTAATGGCGTCATTCCTTCCAACACAACATTTACTATGTAAATACCAAGCAAATATACATCCAATCATATACCATATGCACATGTAGGTATGAGAAAATATAAAACTTCAAAATCAGTCAGGTTTGATAGTTCAAGTGTTTTTCTTTTCCTTATATATTTTGTTAACAGTAAATTTTAAAGCTTTTGTCACTTGTTTTTAAATTGTCTTATTTTATGTAATTATTAAAGTGTGCAAATATTACATATCGCTTAATAAATATTGAGCCGTATGTAAATATCCGTGTGGGAACTCGTGTTCCATTTAGTTTTCGAACATAACTTTTGTTTATCATGCGTTTTAAAGGTTGAATTTAATAATTAGATTTAGTGTTAAATAAAAAAAACGTGTGTGCCGAGCACACGTGTCAGAAGTGAAACATCTTTGGCAAGATTCAAAGATACCAAAATCGTCGCCTTACATGGAGACGTTACGGTATTGCCATGACGCGACTTTGAAATTTTACTCTCAAGGCGCCTAAAGAAGTTTCCCTTCAAAATAAACAATACATTTTCATGAAATAATATTACAGCGTCGTAAATAAATGAGCCGAAATTCAGGTCGATTTGCATCGAGACTGTTCCTTGGCTGGAGTTGTGCCCTAGATATATTATTATCCAAAAGCGTACGAGGTGATTGATCTTCTGACGTATATTTATGGAATAACTATGTCCTCACTTTTCATAAAAAAATAGGGTCATTACGAGTTAGAGTACTGAAAAGGATGTTTAATTGAATGAATACATATTTATAATAATTATTAATTTTTATCCAAGATAAAACCTTTTTCAGATTCCTAAAATCATATAGGTACTTAGGTATCTTTTTTTTGATGCATTCATACAGAAGAACAAAAAATTAATGTTGGAAGAAATCCAATGGGGGTATTTAACATTAACAGTAAATAATAGAGCAGTTTGTATATTCATCCTAAAACGTGATGGAAATAGGAAAAAACTCGTAGGTACAAAATAATGTACCCGAGCGTATATTGATTCAAGGATATTTAGAAAGTATGGTTACTATAAGCAAACATAGCAATCTGTGTTAAGTGTAAGTGAAAAGACAAATGGAAATACTCCATTATTACGTTACAAAATAATATTTCAACGGGAGAGTAATAACCAGATTTTTAGGAAACTCCTCTACACCTATTAATACCTATACCTACATTTTCTGCAGAATAACTGCAACTAGGTACGTCACAGATACAATTCAAAGAAATATCAGGGTACTAATATAGTTACAACGATAATACTTAAGACGCATATAATTTCTTCGAGCTACTGGACTGCTAATATAAGATCGGATGAGCGTGTATCACGACTCACGACCGACCACTGTCGGCGACATCGGCGCCAGCGATGCTAAGATATCTGTTAGGCTTTGCGGCCAATTTGTACATTTGATCATGATCTCAAGCGCCAGGATTGCCATAATGATACCACCTTTCCAGAGAACTAATAGCGCTTTAACACAACGTAATTAAGCTTTTAGATCTATGAATATCAAGTATGTGATGGTGACTGAAGTGATATAAATGTTCAAAGTAGGTGGTGACGTTAATAAAACCTATACAAGTATTAACCGTCACACAATATTTGAAGTGTTTTATTAAATATGCACAAAGCATTTTTAAACAAACCAATATTTACCATATAGGTACCATTAGTGCACTTGTACGCACACTACAAACTATCTGACTAAATAATTAAGAACCGAGTATTGATTAACAGTTAACACATACACAATATCGCATTCGTATGTTTGAATGTGTTGTATTACTGTATGAATGATTGTATGTGTGTGTAAATATGCCCGTCCTACATTTGTATTTGTTAAGTTCCCCAGTTGTGCTGAACCTTTGCTGAAAATATATACAAGGTCGTTATACGATTATGATTCATATGAGGACAATGTTTTACCCACGTATACGTCATAATCAATATTCGCTTTAGATTTTCAGCATAATAGCATAAGGCGTAATGGAAGTTTTTTTAAATGGAAAAATTATCCGTGGACGTTCATAAGTGGGACGGTAATTTTTTGATGGTTTAGAGCAAGTATTAAAAAAAATCAAGCCTTTTTTATACCATGAAAAATTTCATGGTATAAAAAAGGCGGTCTTCTTGGCTTGCCTTCTATAACATCCTTATTTATTAGTTTTGTGTACAATATACACTCACCGGCACGGAATCTTGGCCACTTACAAATTTGCCGATAAAAAATGTTTGAAGTGCTTTTCACGATTTTTTTGTATACAGATATGTTAACATATTATTTCTTTAATTTTATGTCAAGAAATCATTAAGTTTGAGAATAATCTTTTACCACTTTTTAAGAGTTAGTCGAAATTTGTGATTTGTGCGGTTAAGCCGAAGTTACGAATTGTTCGTTTTAAACTTTTTTCGATATCGGTTATGCCTTTTTAAGATATTGTTATTGTTGTGCTGTAGTCAATGATCATAGCAAACAATAAAAAATGCCGTTAGCATCTCAACAGCCTGCACAGGCCATCACAGTATTAGACCAAAGACTGCCACAACATAAAGTACCTAATGTACAGTAAGTACGACGTTCAGCTATGGACTATGCATGGAAAAGATAGCAGGAGACTGGCAGCTACACGTGCAGACCAGGAAGTGGAAGCGTGAGGTGCACATCAGCTCGAGAAGACCGGTTTATTGGTCAAGAGATACTCAGAAATGGCTTTCTGAAAGTTTTTGAGATACGCCACCGGCTCCAAAACACCAGGACAATAAATTTGGGTGAGCAATCAGTGAGAAGACTAATGAAGGAAGTTAATTTGAATGTTTGCAGACCAGCACGCCGTACAGAACTCCTCAGACATCACAGAGAAGCACGTCTTCGTTTTGCGCGAGAACATGAAAACTGGACCCACAGCCAGTGCGCTCGTGTGGTGTTCACAGATGAGTGACGAGGCACTTTACGAGCTTCTGATAGCCAAGAGTCAGTATAGCGGAGACGATAAGAGAGGTTTTCATCCATCACCACAACTCAAACGGCGATTTTCCATGGAGAGTCAATAATGGTATAGGGAGGTATAAGTTTGGATGCTCGTGTGGTGTTATTTATCGTAAGTAATGACTTAAATTTGATCAGGTACGTCGAGGAAATTCTCCAAAAACATGTTCAGCCCTATAACAGGTTTATCAGTGATGAAAGATTGCTACTAATACACTTTAACGCACGTCCGCATGTCGTACGAAGCGTATAAGAGTACCTTCAAGAGGTTATTATTGAAAAATTGGAGTGGCCAGCTCGTAGCTCGGATCTTAATCCTATAGAACACATCTGGAACATGCTTAAAAAAAACATAAAATTCGATTCCAACCCACCACCAATGTAAGATGAGCTTAGAAAAACAGCTAGGGCCGTTTGGTACACTATAGCTCAAGTGGACATCAAAAATGTATTCTAGAGTATGCCAGAAAGGATGTAAGCAGTGTTTCAGGCAAGAGAAGGAAACACCCAGTAATAAAAGATTGAATTTTTTTTATGGAAACGCTTTTTTCTAATTTTTGTGATTTTTTAAAGAAATCATTTAAAATTCACAGGAAAAGCGTAAATTCTTGTTTAATTCATATCTACGCTGTAGAACTTCTTATAAACTTCCAATTATTACTAAAAGTTTGTAAACACATTACATTAACTAGTGTTGATTAAATTTTTATTGAATTTTGTAGTAGAAAAGAAATAGTGTAATTTTTCGCAGAAATTTGAAGTGGCCAAGATTCCGTGCCGGTGAGTGTACTTACTGTTCATTAACAATTATTCACTATCACTGGTTTGCTACATCTGATTTGTTTCAATAACAATAATAATTTGTTACAAGACGCACCTACGTTTCTTTCAGGTTTTTTTCCATCAAGTCAATTTTGTTGAATTATAAATTTTATAGGAAATATTTTCATAGTACAATATAAATACTATAAAATATAAATCACTTCACATCGTGAATTTTTATAAATAAAGGATTTGAATTCAAAATAAAAAAATGCATGCGTTCTACAAAATGCTTCCTGTTTTGGCAATAAATATACATACTATAACATTTCATTATTTGGATAAAAAATAAAAATGTATGTATGAACTACATACCTGATAGTTGATACTACCGCTCTACATTTTATAAGTCTCTTGGATTTTTGGTTCAATATTTAAATTTTTATGTAAATTTTTATAACCGAGACATAACTTCATTTTTTTTATTTGATCAGTGCTAAATGTTTAAATGGAAATGAGTATTTGACCATAACCTATTACATATCACGTATTATAGAGAAGAGTAAATGACGAAGATGGAAAAAAGAGATTGTGCATAAAAGAGTCGACGATAAATTAACAAGATAAAACGCAAATCTTTTAACAAAAAGCACAAAAAATGTGTATGTTATGCACGTTGCATACCAATTACCAACATATTAGAGAAGACATGCAGGCAGACTGCAGCCCGTATTGGTTGATTAAAGTGTTGCATGCACAATGAAGCTTTAAAGATAATCCGATTTATCACTCAAATACGTTGACTTTGATATATTATTGTACAGACAATATAGAATTTATTTATATTTGTTAATGGCATAAAAATGTGTAAACATATTTTGTTGTATTTCATAAAAACTCGTTTTACAAAAGCAATCGTAAAAACAGTGCATTTAAAGATATTGATACAAATCTAATATTAAAAAAAAAAATAATGTTCAGCGCAAATGAATACTAAACAGTTTAGGAAAAACAATAACATCATACACAAATCTGACAATGACGTGATTTGAATTAAACAAGTTACTTGCTA
The DNA here is from genome assembly GCF_905220415.1 of Colias croceus. Taxonomy (NCBI): domain Eukaryota; kingdom Metazoa; phylum Arthropoda; class Insecta; order Lepidoptera; family Pieridae; genus Colias; species Colias croceus. The sequence continues at coordinate 7,972,483 of NC_059537.1, forward strand.
ATTTTCACAAGCACGTGAACCTACGTCGAAACTGTGTCCCCACTTACAAGCTATTAACATATTATTCATAATAAGAGTTCACCAAAATTTACATTGAACGGCGCTTGCCTTTGTCTCGGTTTCGTAAATATGTTTTACATAAACACTTTGACATGCAAACATTTGCCAATATATTGACCAGTAAATATCACTTCGATATTAAACGTAACTTCCTAAATCATTATAGTTAGGTTTCCACAGTTTCCAGAGGTTTGACACAGGTCTTAAACCTCTCAATATCTCGTATATTTTTAAAGTGTATGAGAGGATAAACCAGAAATAGCATCAGCATTTATGTCGGGGATCCATATTTAGTGCAACGTGCAGTAACCTGTCTGAGGCACAGTTTTTACGAACAAACCTAACGTGCTGAATCACGATATATTGCACAGGTATAGATTATAGAACTAGGGATAACAAGGAACGTTTGAGCTGGTTTGTGCAGATTATTTGCTTCTTTAACTATGTCATACACAGTTAGGACGAAAAACTCTTGAATATTTTTTATTACAAGTACATATTGACAAATCTAATAAAACTATCACACGAACTTATTATAGTGTTAATTTTACACGGATTGGGAGAGCTATATGTATAAATTCATATGTAATACATAATTTAAATTTATGAATGGCTTTTATCTTCGATATCAAAATTTTTGTTTGCCTAACGATTATGTCAATACAAAATATAGTGTACTTAATTATTTTATTAACCGACTTCAAAAAAAAAGGAGGAGGTTATCAATTCGGTCGGTATGTTTTTTTTATGTATGTACACCGATTACTCCGAGGTTTCTGAACCGATTTACGTGATTCTTTTTTTTGTTCGATGCGGGATGGTGTCGAATTGGTCCCATAAAAATTTTATTCGGATAGGCCCAGTAGTTTTTATTTTATGAGCATTTTTGTCTGTATTTGTAAATTTTGCAAGTGCAAGTTTGAAGTCGGTCGTTTTTAACGCAGTTATCACTTGTTTTTTTAAAGTGCAATTGTAGGAAAAGATCAATACTAAAAAATAGTCCTATATATACTACTCATATCAATGTTGATTCTATGTTTAATTTAATAAATTATTACAGTATTAACAATGGCAAAACTCGTATAACCTCAAGGAGTTCTATAGACGCGTAACAAAAAGAGCATCGTAGAGAAAATTACTGAGCATAAAGAAAATATGTACCTATGTACTTTAGTAATTAATGCATTCCGTTGATACTATAAATAAAATAGAATGACTTATTTAAATGAAAGTGTACCGGTATTATATTTTATTATGGATGAGGAATGAGTAATGGGTGTTGTTTTTGTTTCAGCTGGTGCTATAAAATATTCAGTACTTACGTAACATTAGTACATTAATTTTATTGTATCACATAAACCTATTTTTATGGGTAATTCCATATGCACTGAAATTAAAAAATAGATGTTGATTAATGATTATTATTATCCGTTTCTGGAATTTTATCAATATCCAATAGTAATTAAAAAGTCTAATAAAAAGTTACAAAGCTACTTCTCGAAAAATTACAAACTACTCGTGTATACATACATTCATATTTTGTACAAAATTGTAACCATTCATTCACTATTTTCCATGACAATTTGTTGGTTTATTCAACTGATAAATTTTATAAGTAGCAACAAGCAACTGATGTACCTTTTATATGAAAAACTGAACCTAACATCTGTTGCAAAATGTTTATACAGACTGAAGAACCACCACAATAAAAATAATTTGTTAAATTTTTTGCCACGGTACCCTTCTACAGGACGTGTGAATTTCTATAGAATTTACGGTTACGGTTAAGTTTATCTTATCGCTGCATTCACGATAATAACATTATATTGTCAATAAAATATTTTCAAGTGTAAAATATATAATTGTGTACGTGTGTATGCACGACGCGTTGAGTGGGGTTCGGCTTCCCTGACCTTCGTCAGTCCTTACGCAACACGGGGCTACCAGACACAAGGACGGATATCGTCTACTGCCAAGTGCCAGCCAGCGCCCGGCACACACTCCTCGCAAGTGCCACACCTACCAACCCACTAAAGGGTGGGCTTCAATCAACTGACTTATAAAATCACTTGCTCTACATTGCGATGTATAATTTACAAGTGGAAAAGTTTAAATTGCTATTTTCCGATTGAAAGGAATGAATTTCATTCATTAAAACATTCTCGTCTTGTGCATTCAAGGTGTTTCCGAGTTGGTGACTAAATGCTTTTAGCTAAAAGTGGTGACTAAATATTAAAAAAGGGTTAAGTATTTCTTTATATCGAAATATGTTTTACCTGCCATATTCATGCATCACACACACGCTGGTGACTACTTGATGGAAATTATTTTCATATTTCTTCATCTTTTGAATGAAACGTTTAATGTCACAACTTTCCCTCATCTTGATGGAAATTTTTAATCAGTTTTTATCTAAATTAATTGATAAGATAAGACACTCCCGCCTAGGAAACACATGTATGTGTCACATAAGTATCCGCACAGTGCTATCGTTATATATAGTCTTTTATCAAAGCGTCTCGGAAATAAACCGAGAATGACGACGTACCATACTAAACAAACGTCTGACACTTTGTTTATTGCTGATTTCAGGACACAAAATACGTCATAAGACACCGGTTAACCGATCAACTTATATGCATAGAAGGATGCAAATAATGTTAGGAAGAAGCATTCTGACTTAAGTATGATACACTAAAAGATTGTCCCAATTATCCTATCGGTGAATATAATAACGCGTGCGACAAATGCACAACAAAGAGCTCTTTATTAATATCAACTGTAGCAGACTTTCTTCGGAGGAGGGGCGACCGTCAATCCGTGCATTCCATACAAGAACGTTCGAGAACGCTAGCTGGCCCTGCTGGCGCATGGCGCTAGTAATATTCCACTGGCTTTTTGAATTCGACACGTCATGTGTGTTTGTGAATGTATGTATGTCTGTTAAAACGTCTTTGTGTGAATGCGGAGCGTACTGCACGGTTAAGGACCAGCAGAGGCGATCGATGCTCGTTCGGATGATGAATGATGTAACGCACGTAAAAAGAAGCTTTGATATTTATTGCAATACACAAGGCAGGCGATAAACCAATACATAAGATCTCAACGATAAACAAGCAATAATATTTAATTTATTACTGGCCAACGACGGAGTGATATTATTGTTATAATTTTTAAAAAGCATTTACTCATCAGAACTCACTTATCAAACCTATCTATGAAGTAGTAACAATTGAATTATTATGTGAAAGGTCATAAGAACAGAACAGAATAACCAGAACGAAATCAAAAAGTGTCTCTACCACTACTAACAATTCAAGCATATCATATTATGAAGATGAAATAAAGCAAATTCAACTGTTAACGCGTTTTAAAAATTAAATGAAAAGAACAACGTATCTTCGAAAACATAAAAATGTGCAATACCGACAATGAATTGTTGAACTCACTTAATAAAAGATGTATAAACAATTTAGAAATATTGCATGTGTCCATCAATTGCAATAAAGATAAATACATTGGTCGAGTCACGCGCGCCTTTAAAATCCTTTCGGTTTCTGGACGTGTCTGACGTATTGCGTGTGACGAAACGTCTCTGTGTGTGTAGAGGCGGGGCTGGCCCACGCCAACTTTCGGCATCTATGCTCTATGACGAATATGAAGGTATACCTATATTCTAAAAGTTCAACATGCGCACGTGACGTAGCTCACGCATTGGGTATTTTTAGCCCCATGTGCATTATGAACGACGACGGAATACATGAAATAGCGGGAATTTCATTGAAATATTATGAAACTTATCGAACGATTTTCAGTACATTTTTTTCAAACCGGTTTTCCATGTGGTTTTAACTGGTGCTTTGATAACATTATTTTCATAATATGACATCATAAACAATTTCTTTTATATTTTATTGTGTGTCTATATCTCTCCTTATGTTATTTAGGATAATATTTTAATTAAACTTCCACTACACTGATGGAATCTCAAATCACAAGTCCAAAAATAATATTTTATCCCAGAAATACGAGGGGCACTATCGCAGTATTTTCAGTCACATAGTAGGTATATCGCGATATTCGAAAATCCTGAAGTTCAATACGACCTAACGGCTAGCACGCGAGTGGAAAGTTAGTCGAACATCTATACATATCTATATCTATACATATAATAAATCTGTAGAAGGGTCAATTCTGTACATTGAAAATATTGAAAAAATAAATACCAGGGGGTGTTACTGGATCGATACCAAACCCAAATATGTGATTAAAAAATTTTTTGTCTGTCTGTCTGTCTGTCTGTCTGTCTGTCTGTCTGTATGTGAAGGCATCACGTGAAAACTAACGGTTGGATTTCGATGAAACTTGGTATAATTATACCTTATTATCCTGGGCGTAAAATAGGATACTTTTTATCCTGGAAAAATACGTAGAAAAAAATTAAACTTAATTTTTCAGTTTTATCCATAGACGTTTTTCTGTAGAACCGCGAACACACGTTGCGTATTATTATAGGCCTAGCCGTATTTGGGTCCAATAGATATTTATAAGATGTCAGAGTTACTCAAAATGGAGAAATAAACCATCCACGCGAAGACCGACATCCGCGCGGACGGAGTCGCGGGCGAAAGCTAGTATTATAATAAATCTGTAGAAGGGTCAATTCTGTACATTGAAAATATTGAAAAAATAAATAGCAGGGGGTGTTACTGGATCGATACCAAATCCATTAAAAATGATTAAAAAAATTTTTGTCTGTCTGTCTGTCTGTATGTTCAGGCATCACGAGAAAACTAATGGTTCGACTTCGATGAAACTTGGTATAATTATTCTTTATTATCCTGGGCATAAAATAGGATACTTTTTATCCCGAAAAAATACGTAGAAAAAAGAAAATCTTAACTTTTCTTAATTTTTCCGCGCGGACGGAAGCTAGTAAATTAATAAAAATTGCGGTTGCCAAAATTTTCCTTAAAGGCCGTAAAATGACGTAGGTAAGTAATAAAACTACACACACCATTGCAGGCGTATACAATATTACGAGATATATTGTTCCAAATAAGAAAACATAAAGATTTTAATCTCTGAGTCTGTCTCTTGATTGTTCAGCTGAATATAGCGGCGCATAACAAGATTGGCCTATCATTCTATCCAAGCAATTGAGTATTGCACGCATAATGTTTAACAACGCAGATCTCGTAAGTGGCATATTCATGGAAACGTCGCATACAATATATAATCGTAAATCACTTCTAAAAATTGAATTGAGACGAAAAAAAGATAAACGGAAAATACTTCGTAATAGTTACATACATATACTTTACACGTTACATCGAATACATTTTCAGTCACAGTATTTATTTGCAATACGTTTTAATGGCAAATGAATGTCGCAAAACCGCATGGGTATTTAATTAAGCAAATTTTATTATTTACAATCATCAATAGCAGGAACAGCACAGACGGGTTATTGTAAATTTGCCACAAAGTTAATTCGTCACGTTTTAAAAACTCCATACATTGAAAGTAAATTCGTCACATGCCTTAAAAAGTATGTGTAAGTTCGTCACAGGTATATTCGGGTTATTGTAAATTTGCCACAAGTAGTAAAGTACCGCCAGCAAGCAAGGCAAGTGAATTATACCTTTCAGCCTGCGATGAAACCAGCAATATAATGATTTACATTTTAATATTACAGTCATCATTCACATAAGGTAAATTCATCAATAACATAAGGTAAATTCATTATTGAGTCAAATTGATTTGCGCTTTTTAAAAGTTTGAAATGATTTTTTATGTATTAGAATTTTTATTTTTATGGAAAACGAAAGTTGACTTATAAAAATAATTAATGTGATTTTAACTGTGATTTATTAATTGTCATGATCATGAAACGCGCTAGTCTGTTTGAGTTTTGATTTTTATTTGCTTTGTGTTTTTCTAATATTATAGGATATGATTTAAGTAAAGTAAGAGCAATATCTTTACTTGTTAAAATAAAAGAATAATATTTTATCCTTATTTTTATAGGATTGTTATAAATATTGTAGAGCCGCTTTTAGTTCATTGCATTTAAAAAATATTTATAGAGAGAACTGTGATTCTTACGATTAGGTACCTATGTAGAATAATATAGATGTTAAGTAATATTTTTTATAACTGTTGTATATTTTTAGAACATTCAGGGTGTAAGTGACAGTCTTTCGAAAACTTTGACCATGGACTCAGGTCATCTTTCTGAGCAACTTTCCCAAAGAAACCATATTGCGGAAATGAAAAAAAAAATTCGGCTTCCCATACAAAATTTTCGAGTGAGATGCTAATTTTGTATGGGAGGTTGAAATTTTTTTTTTATTTCCACAATATTATGCTTTCTATGAGAAAATTGCTCAGAATGATTCCATGGTTAAAGTTTTCGGGAGGCTGTCCCTTACACCCTGTATACAAAATAGGTGAAAAATATTTTATCCTTATTTTTATACGATTGTGATAAATATTAGTTATAGTGAAGTGAAGTCCCATGTCCCCAAGTGGGGTAAGGGGCAGATGCATTACACATCTGTTTCACTGATCGATTTTCTTTAGGGACAAGTAGGTGATCAGCCTTCTGTGTCCTGCCAGACCGAGACATTTTTTTTTCTTCGTCTCCACCGGGAATCGAACCCAGGACCCCTCGGTTTTACGCTCACGCGTCAACCACTGTACCAAGGAGGCAGTCTAATTAGTTATAGAGCCGCTCTCATTTCATTACATTTTAAAAATATTTATAGAGAGAACTGTGATTTTTTACCATTACCTATGTAGAATAATGTAGATATTAGATATTTATTAAGTAATACTCTTTATAATACTCTTTACAAAATAGATGTTCCTTGGTTTTTAGCAAAATTTATCTTTGTTATGCTTTTCCTTATGTTTTTACAAAGTCCATCGCCATCCAATTTGACTGTGATTTTTTTACATGTAAGGTTGAAAATCTAAAACTGATTAAGAAATAAACATTTTAAATTAATTTATTGTTTAATTTTTTTGCTATCTGTACTTAAAATAACGATGTGACGAATTTACAATACTTGATATTAAATCGTGACGAATTAACTTTAAAAAAATAAAAGTGTGGCAAATTTACACATACTTTTTTAGGTGACGAATTAACTTTGTGGCAAATTTACAATAACCCGAACAGAGGGAACAGACACATACGTAAATCCTTGGAGACACGTATTTCGTAAAACATGACTCATTAAAAAGGGGTGTGTCTCGTCGATCGTTATCATATTAAAATAATAATTAAAATTGATACGAGTAAATGATGACCATTTATTGTCTTATCTATACTAATATTATAAAGCTGAAGAGTTTGTTTGTTTGTTTGAACGCGCTAATCTCGGGAACTACTGCAACTGGTCCGATTTGAAAAATTCTTTCGGTGTTAGATAGCCCATTTATCGAGGAAGGTTATAGGCTATATATCATCGCGCACGACCAACAGGGATTGAGCCACGGGGGTGACACCGCGCGGAGCAGCTAGTTTTTTTATATGAATCTAGATAAGTGCACAAAATAAATCTATCAGTAAAGAAACAATTGAATGTTACTTAGATAATATACAATTTGTTTTATCGTCATTCCATTTAAAATTTTAATTTACTCATGAAATGTAATTAGACGGAAAATAACGAAGTAAGTATGTAAACTATGCACTGTTTTTCAATTTTCATTCAAATTAAAGCAGAATATTCAACTATTGTTTCCAATTTACGTATTTGTTTGTAAATTGCCGTAATAGGTACTAGATAAGATAATATCTATATAATGTTGCGCATAAATGCAAGAGAGAAATGTTTAACAAAAAAACCTTACATAAAATTTATTTATGGTGAAATAAGAAAAAAAAAAATTATTTATGGTAAAATGTTAAACACAAATACATTTTGATATGTTGTACATGGTAAGTACTACGTTTACTTCCAAAACTTAAATCTCATATTGGTAACTGGCGGTGAAACTGTAATTAACTAACGTGTAACTCAAGGTAAACAACGAAAAAGGCAAATTATTTCATGAACACAAAACTAATTAATACTTAATTGTTGTTTAAAAAAAACCGGCCAAGTGCGAGTCGGGCTCGCGCACAAAGGGTTCCGTAGCAGCAAATATAATAAATTACAGTTAAATCAACCTATCTCAAAAACTATAAGAGATACTTTGATCAAACCAAAAATCGTTGAAAGAGTTAATTAGCATGCATCACCTCTATTTTTTTTAGAATTTTATACCCCGTAGTTATAAAAATAGAGGGGGGGGGACATACTTTTTACGACTTTGAGAGCTGATATCTCAAAAACCGTTCACTTTAAGAAAAATGTTTTTTAGAAAACTTTATATCATTTTAAAAGACCTTTCCATTGATACCCCACACGGGTATGTACATCGAAAAAAAAAATTTCATCCCTCAGTTACATGTATGGGGGGCCCCACCCCCAATTCTTTTTTTTACTATTTAGTGTCATATTTTTGTAGCGGTTCATACAACACATATTCCCATCAAATTTCATCACTGTAGTACTTATAGTTTCCGAGTAAATCGGCTGTGACAGACGGACAGACGGACAGACGGACAGACGGACATGACGAAACTATAAGGGTTCCGTTTTTGCCATTTTGGCTACGGAACCCTAAAAAATGGAAGAGTTAAAAGATATCGCATAATCTATACTAATATTATAAAGCTGAAGAGTTTATTTGTTTGTTTGAACGCGCTAATCTCGGGAACTACTGGTCCGATTTGAAAAATTCTTTCGGTGTTGGATAGCCCATTTATCGAGGAAGGTTATAGGCTATCATCACGCTACGATCAACAGGGGTGAAGCCACGGTGGTGAAACCGCGCGGAGCAGCTAGTATGTAATAAATGTACATAATCATTATCCTTGTTTAGACTGTTTTAATTAATTAAATGCACAACTAAAAATGTATCACAATGAAATGCGTATAATCTTATAAAAATGAATCGCAAAATGTGTTGGTAAGCGCATAACTCGAGAACGGCTGAACCGATTTCGATAATTCTTTTTTTATTATATTTCTTGAAGTACGAGGATGGATCTTATGTAGAGAAAACGTAAACATGTACCACGGGCGAAGCCGGGGCGGACCGCTAGTTGAATATAAATTTAACGCAAAATAAAATTACATGTTCATTAATTTTAAAGATATACGTATAGGTACCTACTTAACATTATGAGTTAACCCGTATATAAAAAAAAACCATTATTAGTATTAAAATAGGAGTTACCGTATCCGTAATATTGTGTTGATATATAAAACTTCTATAACATATTTTTCTAAGTAGCTCTTATTCTGTTTCAGGTTTCAGAATTAATAAATCAGCTACATATTTCATTTCGTCAAAAAATTAATACGGCTCTCCAAGGTTGTAAAGACGCGGGTTGAAGGTCTTGATTTTAATACATATATTATAATAAAGTTTATTAAAAAGTACATTCTAAGAGATTTATTTTTACCCTACATATTTGATATATTTTTTTAAATCAATAAATCTATTGTATTTTTTCGATTTATCATATTTTATTTTAGATAATATATTTAGAATATTTGTTCGGTTCATAATATTATTATGTTTAATGCTTGACTTTTGTGTTCTACTTACATGTGTACTTACAAATATATCATGGTTACGTAGGTATTATTTAATATTAAATACCTCAGGCTTTACCTCAATTATATAAAAAAAATAAAAAATAAAAAAATATTTGCATATTTTCCCTGCTAGGATAAATATGACTAACATAAAATTAAGGTAAATCCCTATTATAACTTCCCGTACCAAGAACTATAAGAATTTTTTAATCACTAAGTATAAAATAACCATTTGAATCTAAACAATTTCTACGAAATACCAATATTTCTTTTTTATTCGGAAAATCTGCACCGCATTTTAATTTCTGTGAACATTTACGCAATGACTATAATTATGTTTTTAAAATATATTAAAAATATTAATTTTACCTTAAATTTGATTTGATGAAAATGTCAGTTTTGTACCTACATGAAAAATTGTAAAACTGTTCACTGGTACCTTGACTATTGAAAATATTGTAGAGAATATCTAATACATTATACAAACATTCGAAGCTAGATTCAGGTGCAGAGTTGATGGAAATCCGTGTGTGTGTGACACACATGAAAAAGTGCACGCTCACAAGTACAGTCGGTGAGTACGCTTACACGGGGGGCGCGGGGGCGAGTGGGAGGGGAGAGGGCGCCGACGCGGAGCTCTACCAACTTCCTATAAAATACTGCGCTGCCATCTGCAAGTTTCAATAGATAACTTGAACTCTGAAGAAATCGGTACGCGCTGCCAACATTTCGTTTGTTGATCATATTTAAAAAATTGAATGTTGTGCACCCTTGCAGGGCTACGGCGCGAAATAGAAAATTTTCTTGAATGAACGTTTTATACGATTGAATAAACACGTATACATTATTTTCAGTTATAATTGTGTCATTCGAGGTGTAATCGGTTTGCGAACGGACTTGCATTGATAAAGTAAACGACCTTAAACACTTTTTAAAACTAGTAATAGTGATGTGTATTATTTATTTGTGAAATTCTGGATTCTAAAGACTTATTGAGATTGAATCAAAATACTGTTATTCATCAAAGACTATATTATCACTTCGACGTTCCTTGACGAAAAAAAGAGTAACTTCCTGAAATCTACTCAGAGAAGACAAGATGAGCTTCAATAAGAATAATCCTAACCCCATGGGGAAGATCATGGGGTACCTCAAACAACTGTCCACCGAAATGGTGAGTAAATATTTACAAATATTTAGTTTAGGCTGAGACATTATTACTATTAACTTAACAGGAAGACGAATCACATAATCTAGGGACTTTAAAAATATTCTTGAAATTCAGGACCGATCTGATCGCGAAAATTCTGTTTCATTCAGAAAGCTCTGGAAAGTTATTACACGGCGCAGACTGCCGGCTCGGACAAGCGGTCGATTTCCGAACCGTTGCTAAGCAACGGCTATATAAGCAGCTTCAAATCAAAGCTCTTACAAACAAACAAATAGGAATTAATATCAACAAGTCTTCAAAAATTACTGACCTAATTTAAATGTAAAAAAGAAATGTAAAAGTTGAAAAACTCTTGACTGCTCCGAAACATAAATTTTCATTGAGCATGTTTGTGCATGTGAATAGTTTCTAAAACACACGATTTGCATAATTTTATTGACTTGATAGAAAAATATGACATAAGAGCACGATCGCGCTCTACCTGACCGGCCTTGCAATGTCAGCGAGTTGTACGCAACAGGCGACTGAAATGAAAAAAAAAAAGAGCTAGTTTAGCAACTCTACATTGAAAGCGATAATTTGATAGGACGATATTTAAATTTATGTAAATCTCGAAATGAAACCTTATTAACCATTGAGTCTTTCCGTATACAATTTACGATTGGCAAAAACATGAATAAAAATTGCATCAGTGGCGCTACACCGCATGGAAACTTGCCGACCGGCGCGGGCGATAACAATTAACGAGCGAAAGTGTTGGCACTTAACTGAGAACGTGCTTCGCTACAATTCCTATAGATGGCACTATTTAAAATTATGGTCGGTAATCAATTTTGATAACGGATACATTAAAATCAGGAAGAGTGACACGTGCTAACCCACTTTAAAATATATAAATATGTAAATAATTAGGTTTGGATTTATTAACAACTTCATTTGAATTAAAGATTTGACATACCATAGTATTTATTGCTCAATCGTTTAATATGTAAGTATCAACATAAAAATTTTTTCGCCTTGACCTACCATTAACGAAAAACATAGGTAAACAAACTTGACCCATAATAATTCATGTGAATCTATGTTGTAACAACCATTATGAATTAGCCACTATTTAAATGATAAAGGCAAGGGACTCGGTTATGGTCAAGAAGAAAAATGTACATCGTCAAACTTTGTTCAACCACAAGGGGTGCTTTTAATGGCACTAATAATAGGTACTTTTTTTTTAATTGCTGACATCATCAACTTACGGAAAAATAATAATTGTTGTATATTGTATTGTAATTCATATCAGTTCTGGAAGACCCGTGAAGTCATTAACTTGTATTATTATTTGTTTATATAAGTCTTATTTACACATGTTTCCTCCACGTGATTTCAATATGTTAGGAGGTCCAAATATTTGACATAATTAATATTTAGACAAAATATAGGTAACAAAATATTTGTTGGTCAAATCCTGTGGAGAAACCTGTTTGAACGTAAAAAAACTTAAAAATAGGGCAACTATGTCGATGAAGAACACATGACATTTGATACAATGTCAACAAACCGTGTTGTGTTTAATGACGTCGATTTTTCATTTTATTTTTTATACAAAAATGGATGAAATTTAAGGCTGAGAAAAATTACAATACATTTCTTAATGAAGAACTTAAGGTAATAACGGGGTAAAGGGAAAGATATTACATACCTATTATTAAAAATGATATACAATGAATAAATAATAATAATAGAAGAATATCAAACTGAAATCGCACGTTTACATTTTTTTTTTTATAATAAAAAATAAAATAAAATAAATATATTTTTAAATTGTGCGCCCGGTGTCGACGTTGTTTATACTAAATATTTTATAAACACCTTATACGTGTTTGACAGTAACAATCCGATAACATCAACAATCGATTCAATCGGAACCACAAAACGATGTTCATTATTTGCACATTCTAGGACCGATAAAGTTGTATTTTCTTTAGTCTTCGTCAAAAGTCTGGTGATTCTATTATGTCTCAGAAAAAAATAAAATTCTTAGGAAGAGGGTCAGGGTGGCCGTTATACACTGAAAGGTTATCAGCGGCATGCTAAGACCATAGTATCAACACTTAAAGTGGTCAATAAGCAATATTCCCGAATTGACCTCAAAGATCTTAAGTTCAAAACTCTTATCGTCTTGACTGACTACGTACATAAGATAGTGATTGTAATAAATGGGACGTGTTTGCGGATACTGAGGGCAGTATTTGTTGTCTATCAAACCCGTTAAACCAATCAATTGTAATATTAATTGAAATTAAACAAAGGGTAGGAAAAGAGAAGTTTCCTTCGTAATTCATAAAATTACCCCATAATAAAGTTGATTTTCATTAAGTTCTATTTCTTTTCAGGGTGGAAACGAGCCGAGCCGTCGTGGCCAAAACGACGAGGAGCGCTTATATCGTACACGTGGACCAAAGTACGCTCGAGTTCCATCAAAACCCACACTATCAGCTTCTACAACCTGTACATCATTGGCCACATCTTGCGGATCCCAGGGAACCCTTGCTCCTAACTACGCTGCTATCCCAGAAAACGTTTCGACGGAGAGCAGCAGCGAAGACGAGCAAGATTCGTTTGAAAAAACTCGTCGCCATTTTCAACAGCTTCGTCAAATAAGTTTAGGCAACGAATTTAAGTACAAAATGGAAATGGAAATTAAAAGTGCAAAGGAAGAAAATCTGCGCAATTCAGTGCCATATGTGAAACAACTAAGCACGGATGGGAATAAAGTTACTGATTATGCAATAAATGGAGATGGACCACAGTTTGCACCAGCTACTCAACGCCTGTATCTTTGGACACAGGTTTGTAACTTTTCCAATACTCATTGTTGGCCATAGTAAATTTCAGGTATATAAGTAATCCATACTAATATTATAAATGCGAAAGTAACTCTGTCTGTCTGTCTGTTACTCAATCACGCCTAAACTACTGAACTAATTTTCATGAAATTTGGTATGGAGATATTTTGATACCCGAGAAAGGACATAGGCTACTTTTTATCTCGGGAAAATGACGCAATCCCGGAAATCCCACGGGAACGGGAACTATGCGGGTTTTTCTTTGACTGCGCGGGCGAAGCCGCAGGCGGAAACCTAGTTAAAAATATTTCTTTACTTGTTTCTCGAAGCTCTGTTCCGTTGTAAATTTCAACTATTAATTAAGCACAGACGATAAAAACGCAATAAAAATTGTGCATATTGTGTGCGACTAATTTTTTAATCAGTCACAAACAATTCTTTCGAAGTTCTATTTCATTCTCGACGATGAAATTGTGTTCATCAACGTACCATTTATATTTGTACCAACGCGTAGTAAGTAAATATAATAAAACAGGCAAGTTAAAAACATAAACATACTAGCTTACCGCCCGCGGCTTCGCCCGCTTTCTCTAAAACGATTTGATATTTAAACTATCCTATCTCTCAAGTTGGATCGAATTGCACATGGTGTGCGAATTTTATTATAATCGGTTAAGTGGTTTAGGAGTCCATTTAGGACAAACATTGTGACACGAGATTTATATAATATTATATATTATATTATAAGATTAAGATAATAAATAACATAATAAGTAACCTCTCAGGGATAAAATAAAAATTATCTTGTTTTTTATACAGTATTTTTCAGTAGCAATTGTTGACGACAATAAGTGTTATTTTAAATCTAACTCTCTCGCTCTTTCTTATATCTGATTAAATGACCTAATTAAAATTTACTAGAATTACTATTTCTACGAATTGAAGGAATATTTTTATGACGTCAGCCCCTCAGTTACTTTACTTTGCAATAAAGCTAGAAAGTAGTCCGACGCTAAGTATATTTGTTTACTGAAAGGCAAACCATAAAATACTCATGAACTTCAGAAAAGCTCACATATTATTACAAAAACAAACATAGATAAAAACTGTGCAACGCCCACGAAAGCTCAGAATTTTTCAAGCAAGGATGAAGAGTTGACGCTGCGCTGTTTTAGAAATTTTAAATTCTTACGAATATGCATATAACATTTCAGGTTAATTCTATATAAGTGTATATCTTCCAAGTGATATAAATGTTAACATACTTTATTTTATTTACAGTTATTTGCTGCATTGGCTGTTTCAATGGGATCCTTGATTGTTGGTTTTTCATCCGGTTATACCTCTCCCGCTTTGCCGAGCATGAACCAAACTCTTCATATGACTAACGAAGAGGTAAATATTAAATTGAATAACTTAAAAAGTGTAATAAAGCTAAAAAAATAAAGTTCATAGCTAATATAAAATTTTTGATTGTTACAGAACAGCTGGGTGGGAGGCTTGATGCCTTTAGCAGCATTACTTGGCGGTATATTGGGTGGCCCGTTAATAGAATATCTAGGAAGAAAACGGACAATCATCTGCACTGCAATTCCTTTCTTCATAGGATGGATGTTAATTGCTAATGCAGCAAATGTAATGATGGTCTTTGCTGGCCGCGCATTTTGTGGCATATGCGTTGGTGTCGGAAGTCTTGCGTTTCCAGTATACCTCGGAGAAACAGTACAACCTGAAGTTAGAGGCGCTCTCGGACTACTGCCAACTGCATTTGGTAATACGGGTATCCTACTTGCTTTCTTCGTCGGCACATACTTCAACTGGTCTCATCTAGCATTCTTTGGAGCGGCCCTACCAGTGCCATTCTTTTTACTTATGATTGCTACACCTGAAACTCCTCGCTGGTATTTATCAAAGGGACGAGCTGAAGATGCTAAGAAAGCTTTGCAATGGCTACGCGGAAAAAACACTAACATTGACAAAGAATTAAGAGACCTCACACTATCACAAGTAGAATCAGACCGCAAAGGAGGAAATGCTTTCGGCCAGTTGTTCACAAGAAAATATATGCCAGCGGTTCTTATTTCTTTGGGTCTTATGTTGTTCCAACAATTAAGTGGCATCAATGCTGTTATATTCTATGCATCCACAATATTTAAAATGGCTGGAAGCACAGTTGATGAAAATGTATGTAGTATTATTATTGGTGTTGTAAACTTTGTATCTACTTTTATTGCAACCGCTATCATTGATCGTCTCGGAAGGAAAATGTTGTTATATATTTCGTCAGTAGCAATGATCTTTACTTTGGTAGCTCTTGGAGCATACTTTTATATAAGAGACGTAGGAACTGACGTCAGCGCATACGGATGGTTACCACTGGCTTGTCTTGTAATATATGTTCTGGGATTCTCGATCGGCTTTGGACCTATTCCTTGGCTAATGTTGGGTGAAATTTTACCATCAAAAATCCGTGGTTCCGCCGCATCGATGGCGACAGGTTTCAACTGGACGTGTACATTCATTGTCACAAAAACATTCCACAATATTATTGCAGTTATAAACATGTATGGTACCGTTTGGTTATTTGCCGTTTTGTGTATAGTTGGGCTATTCTTTGTTATATTTTTCGTACCCGAGACGAGGGGTAAAAGTTTAGAAGAAATTGAAAAGAAATTAACCGGGGGTTCAAGGCGAGTTCGTAATATTAATGGTAATAAACAGATGCAGCACGCGTAAATTCACGGGAGATTTAGCAACGTTATTGTGGAGTTAAGCACATTCCAGGCCATTCCGGCACTGTATTTTTGTGAAATGATGTGAATGCTGTGTTATGTAGGTATAATCGGGTGGAGAATCTGCAAAATGCTCACGAGTAACTTTACTCAATGTGTTTGCCGATGCGTATGAAGACTGATTTGGATTGTATTTAAAGAATCATTTAGTGTGTAAATATAGTCAACATTAGCTATAGTAGTTAAATAGTTCCTTTATATTTAATGATCTAGCTAACGAAATTTGGTTTTCTTTTCAAGAATTAAGTGTGTAAGTGAATTCAATAGGTATCAATAAATTAGCCCAGTACATTTCATAAGGTACAAAATAACAATATTGTATAACGAAATATTAAGTTAATCTCTAGATTAATAAAGATCTGTAATAAAAGCATTACTCTTATCATGACAAATTAGATTATTAACCAAATTATGTATAAAATATAAATATTAATTAATTGTAGTTTAGTTTGCACTCTATGGTTCCTTCGTAGAACGATAGAAATAATCTTATACATATTATAAATGACTCCGTATATTACAGAGGCAATATTTATTTGTTATTTTTATTAAAAAAATATTTGATATAAATGTATTTTGTTTTATTTTCTATGAAACAATCCCTACACAAAGTCGCTTTCTCTGTTCCTATTTCCCTATGTCCCTTTGTATGCTTAAATCTTTAAAACAACGCAACGGATTTTGATGCGGTTTTTTTTAATAGATAGAATGATTCAAGAGAAAGGCTTTAGTATATAATTTATTAGGTTTTAGACAAAGCGGGCGAAGCCGCGGGCGGTAAGCTAGTCTCTTATAAAGGATAAATAATTAAGAAAAGAGCGCATAGCTCTTTTCGAAGAGTGCCTATCTTAGTATTTTCATGTAATAGTTACTAGAATATAAAAAAAAAAATACTTATAGTACTTGTCCCAATATCTTACCAGCCAGCCAGCCAGACAATTGTCATTTTTGTGCATGTAATACTGCAAAGCTGTCACATATTATACATGTGTAATAATACCTGTATAATCCTGTATAATATGTCTACATATTATACAGGGTGTCCCAGGGAAGTATACTATAAAGCGCGCACTAATCACGTAAAAAATACTTAAACGTATAAATAACGTCAAAAATATTTTGCTAAATTTTTCCTGAAAATCCATGTTTTCTTTTCTAGCTTCGCGCAACCGGCATATACCGCTTCTCTAATGTGAGCATTTTGTCTATGCAAACATACGATAGTTCACGAGTTGGTGGCAACGCTGGGCGGGTTGCTTGTTATGGGTGTACGCTGTACACATAGAGTTTTAAGAATTCATCTATTTGAAAAAAAAATGCGTCTGGAATTTTTTAAGTATTTTTTACGTACTCAAAGTATGCAATCTATAACCTCCGTTGAGCTTAGTATACCAACCCCCTGTATATTATAATGAAATGAATAGCATTATCAAGATTAAAAGTATATTTAATTGTTGCTGAACTATATTAAAATAATGTAATAGAAATGAAACAATAAGAACGGAAAATTTATTTTTAGTATTTAAACCAAAAAAGTACCTTTTTTTAAGCAAGGTGGTCGGAAAATGTACAATGTACATCGATTAAATCTATATACTAATATTATAAAGCTGAAGAGTTTATTTGTTTGAACGCGCTAATCTCGGGAATTACTGGTCCGATTTGAAAAATTATTTCGGTGTTAGATAGCCCATTTATCGAGGAAGGTTATAGGTTATATATCATCACGCTTCGACCAACAGGGGTGGAGCCACGGGGGTGAAACCGCGCTGATCACCTAGATTATCCACGAGTAATATAGGCTATATATTATCACGCTAAGACCAACAGGAGCGGAGCCACGCGGGTGAAGAGATAGTAATATATAAAAAAGCCAGCACCAAGCCGGTAAAAATGTGTAGGCAATTGTAATTTATTTAAGGAACTCATTTTTCACGTAAGCGTGTAATTAACCATACTAAAATGTAATTCGTCTATTATTAAAAATTATATATACTTATAGATATATTGTTTTTATCGTTTTGTATGCACATATAGAGTATGGCCGCCAAAAATTGTACATTCAAGAAAAAAAAAATGTCCTTGTCATTTTATATAGCACCAGATTTTTTTATATAGTAATTATGGTAGTTTTTAAATAGTTTCAGCTTCACTATGTTATATTTATCATTATATTAATAATTTAAATTAATTTTGAGTGCCTTTAACAAGCTCAATATTTTTTTTTTGAAATGCTTATTTTCCTTTCCATACTAAAATCATGTGTCCCACTTAGTCATCTCACACTTTGAAGTCACAAAATTATGCAAAAATCTATTGATACCTGTAAAATTTTGGTATTTTTAAATTATTCTGTAAACTTGTGGATAGTTTTAACAAGTTCTAATAAAAATAACATAAAAGAAATTAATATAAAACTCACTTAAAACTATGTCTCACTTTTTTTCACGAATGATACTTCACGCACGGTTACCATAAAATAACACCCTAAATAACTAGATATCCAAGCCACAAAAATATTTTTAAGTAGTGACAACACCGATTTACATGTTGGCCAACCTTTAGTAAAAAAATCGCCATTCTGTTACTGTCAAAGTTAATCGAAAGGTAGTCGGCATTTTTGCTTCGCAACATTTTAATAATTTTGAGTGAGAATTATGCAAGGTATAGGTCTACCAGAATCTGATGGCATATTTATATTTAAGAAATAAAAGATTTTCATGTGGCAACTTATTTGACAACTATCAAATTGGTTGTCAAATTATTTGTCTTTTTTGCAGTTGATGAATAATTTTTAGGATTTTGTCTAAAAAATCTTCGAAAATGTTGAAAAAGCCGCTGCGATCACAAGCAAGAGGTGTTGTTTATAATGTGTATAGAAAAACATTTGATGAAGAAGGGTCCAACACATCACAATTTTCAATTTTGAAAATTTAATGGGTAAATTGGACTTAACCATTTTGATACTATAGATTAAAAAGTATTATATGTAGGTAACTATAATATTGTTTGTTGATAAGAATATAATTTTATGAAAACTTATTACAGGAGTTTCCAATACGGCTATTCTTCAAGTCCAAGCTGTCCAAGTCAATTTTATAATGTGTGTATCTCTTAATACTTACGAAAATAAACATTTTTATTTTATTTAATAAAAAATTATGAGCAGTTTTGATCTACATTATCATTATAATATCGATATTTTCACATGGCATACTCGTAATGAATATACAGATATAGGTATATGTAAATAATAATATGTATTACCTGTATAAAAGTAATATGTATAATTGTACCTATATTATACATGTAAGTATATACCTACATAATATTAAGTGGATATCTCATTATTAAGTACAGTATTGTCCACTTATGTAATGTGACTAATGATATTGAGGACAAAATAAAAAATAAGCAGTATCAAGATCATTCAGTCCATTTTCCCTAGGGTTGCACACTCAAAATTTTGATTTCCATAATTGCCATCAGATTCTGGTTTACCTATAAGAATACAAATTTACTATATTATTTAAATTATGTGTGTAGCTTTAGTGTTCTAGTAACAAATCAAACTATGCGGCGTCTTATTACTACAATACTTTGGCGAATAAAGGCTTTTTAGGTTATGTCCAACCATATTTTTATTCACGAATGATACCATGTGTTACTATTGTGTTACGTAACATCCGTGAGCGGCTCTTAGGGGTAGTACTCACTAGAGAATCTAAAGTTAAAAATTTACTTTTTTACATAAAGAGAACCCACTTCAAAAACTATCATGTTTCGGAAGTTAGTAACTTTTTTACTATAATAATTCGTATTCGTAATTAATATCATAAGTTGTGAATGATTTTTGCATTTGTAAGTATTATAGAAATACAAAATTTGAGAAATAAAACTTTTTCTTTAATATTTAAATTTGTTTTATTGAGTTTTAAAGTAATTTAATCAAATAATTTAATTAACAATATAAAACAGAAATGTAAAAAAAATCTCCTGCATTATTAGTTGTAATGTACACTAGGCTTAACAAAATCACGTATGTTACTATCAGTCACGTATGTTACGGTGTGTTACGATTTCACGACTGTTATTGTACAATATTTGGCGGCCATACTCTATAATAAATACTGCCAGGTAAAAATCCTCGAAATTGAAGAGCAAATAAACTTGTAGCCTCTAAATAGACACTTTGTTATATGTTTTTTAACAGACTTCAAAAAAAAGGAGGAGGTTATCAATTCGGCCGTTATGTTTTTTTTTATGTATGTACACCGATTACTCCGAGGTTTCTGAACCGATTTACGTGATTCTTTTTTTGTTCGATGCGGAATGATGTCGATTTGGTCCCATAAAAATTTCATTCGTACAGGCCCAGTAGTTTTTATTTTATGAGCATTTTTGTCCGTAGGTATTTGTAAATTTTGCAAGTGCAAGTTTTCGTATAAAATATCTTTGCTGTCATGAATTTTATACCTAATTAAGTCATTTGAATACTTCAATGAAGTATCCCATGTTTTGTTTAATTAAAAACTAAATTTATGCATTACATTGAAGATATCAACTTAATGTCTATTTCCTGTTTCGGTTCAATTTTATATTTTTCATTGTCTATTTTTCATCACAAAATACGTTTTGACTATTGGTCAATTTCTTGGTCGATTTAGTAGTCACAGATGAGTGTCAATAGAATCAAGTAGGGAGAGTCCCCGTTAAAAGTATTATTATTATTTCCAAAGAATATATTTAAAAGTACAACTAAAGTAATATCTCCTAAATACTGTGGTACAACCGCTTACGAGTATTAATTCTTTAGAAGTACGATGTGAAAAGTTCCATGACATGATGACAGTATAGCCCTACGACTGCATCCATAAACCTTTGTTTACGACAGTTTATTTACCGATTACTAACAACACATGTCTTCTAATCGAAGTCTATATAACTAACTGCGTAAATTCATTGTACATAAACGTTCTCAATAAAAATAACAAAGGATTTAAATTTTCTTCTGGTGATGATTATTATTATCCATGTATTAGTTAATGGATTTAAATTTTGATCTTTTAAATTATAATTCGAAGGAATTGCAATTTAACACAATTTAAAGGAGGATGGCCATATAGGACCTGAATGCGAACATTAATCATCGGTGTATCAAAAAATAGTCATTTATGCGTGCTTTTACTAACGGGGTCTAACTTATTTTTTTCGGGCCGGGAAAATGTTATGTATTAATAATAAATAAACTCAAATTCATAACATTTTTTCTTGTTTGAACGCATCCAAACGTCTTTCATTTTTACCTGTGGTATGCGTTTCGTTTTCACAGCGCAGAGAAGGTTAATTAAGCGATTACGTTTAAAAAAAATACAAGAATCTTATATATAAAAATGAATCGCAAAATGTGTTGGTAAGCGCATAACTCGAGAACGGCTGAACCGATTTCGATAATTCTTTTTTTATTATATTCCTTGAAGTACGTGGATGGTTCTTATGTAGAGAAAACATAAATATGTACCACGGGCGAAGCCGGGGCGGACCGCTAGTAATAATATATATTTCTTTGTTTTATTTCACCTATTATATTTTATAGCAAAAAACACTAAGAAAGATATAATTTATAGATTTAAAAAAATATTTTTTGCCATACATACATTTAACAATATACCTGAAATATGTAAAACGGAACCTATTTTTTACCGGTTAGACACACAGGTTAAATAGATGACACATGACACGCGTAGCTGGCTTGCTGTTAGCGTCGTTGTGTTCTGAGCGTTTTTCCTGTGTTTTTAGTGGTTTTTCGCGACTTGGCTTTGACTACGGACTCCGATTGATCTTTTTAATTTGACGACTATTTGCTATTGCCCCCTGGACACTGATAACGCTTTGTGAATCGGTTCAGAGTGCCGAGAAACATCTCGTTTGCTACAATGAACCCGAGTCAACGGCCCATTCATGGACGTTTGCAGTGTATTAATTGCAATATCTGCATTAATACGCT
Organism: Colias croceus; assembly: GCF_905220415.1. NCBI lineage: Eukaryota > Metazoa > Arthropoda > Insecta > Lepidoptera > Pieridae > Colias > Colias croceus. The sequence goes on from NC_059537.1 coordinate 7,995,018, forward strand.
TCGCCGCTTCATTGTCCTGCAACTTGACTCCAGAATCATATCGTTAATCAGTAGTTGGATCGATCCGATTATCGTAAGTTTTTTTTGCTATGTATCGAATCATTGATTACTTTCAGCTCTATGAATATAATACTAACCTACAAGATTTTTGTTTCCTTATTTCCAGATCACTGAAGATGATTACATTTGTGAAGCTTGTCACGATATTGCAATGCGTGAGGTTAATGATGCGTTAACCCGTGACAGTGGTGAACAGCAGGTTGCTGGATCCTCTCACCAAGGCCACACTCAAGTGTGTGTTCTATGTGGTCTCTCAATATTAAGGCGACGAAGTGACCTTATCTTGAGAGAAAATGGTTCTTATTTGGACAGAAGTATTGCCAATATTGTTCAATCCAGGATTGCACCACGACAGGTCAGTAATATGCCCAGAAACAAAGCTAGCAATAGTCTTGGATTATAATTAATTCAAGTTATCACAAAGTAATTTATACTAAAATGTCGTATCTTTTATAGATAATATCATCTCAACGTATTTGTCATCCTTGCTGGCTGAAATGCAGACGATCTGCACTTCGAGCCCAAGAAATCGAAGGATTAAGATCATCGACTCCTGTTGAGGAAATAAGACCGGAACCAGATGTTTCTAACCAAGTTATAGAACATCATGTAGAAGCTGAGGAAGACAGGCAAGAAGATGCGAACGTACCTGATCAACCGGTAGCAGAAATTATTCTACAAAATTATAGACGGGCTGCAAATACAGCTTCTCATTGTTTATTTGCTGGATGTGTCAATACAAGTTTGCATACTATTTCTGACTCTTTCAGAGCCACTATCTTGGGTAACTACAAGTTTTATATACCACTTTTGGCAAGAGTTTGTGCAGAGCATTTATATGGCAATAACTGGGACAGTCTGTATGATTTGCCAAGCAGCATTAAAACTTTTACTGTGCAGCAAATAGAACATGTGTTCTCATTTGTTGCTTCAGAAAAAACTTATTTAGACTTTAGTAGTTTAGAAACTATTCAAGAGATAGATGACAATTTATTTTTTTATTGGATTGGAAGATCCAAGCAAGATTTTATTGCATTAGTTAATGAAGTTCCCAGGATCCAAGATACTCATAGAGGTATTTTGGGCTTGGGTACATTATTAATGAAATTAAGGACGGGGGAATCAGATGACAGAATCTCAAAACTGATAGGAGTACCCCGTCGAACAATGGAAAGATTAATGAACAAAGTAAGAGAATTGCTCGTACAAGACTTTGTTCCTAGTCATCTAGGACTCTCACATATTTCAAGAGAGAATTTGCTACAGCATAATTTGCTCTTGCCAAATGGTATATATAATAATGACAATAATGAACAAGTAATCTTGATTTGTGATGGTACTTATATTTACATAAACAAAAGTTCGAACTACATGTTTCAGAAAGATACATACTCCTTACATAAGTACAGAAATCTACTGAAACCATTTTTAATTGTGGCATGTGATGGATATATTGTCGACTGTGTTGGTCCATTCAAGGCAACCACTTCAGATGCAGATATAATGACATCTCTAATTAGAAATGAGGATTCTCCTCTCAGATCATATCTCCAAGCAGATGATATATTCATTTTAGACAGGGGCTTCCGAGACTCCGTTGGCATGTTACAAGACTGCAATTATAGAGCTTATATACCAGAAACACTTCTGGAAGGCGAGCATCAACTAACAACACTTCAAGCAAATAAAAGTAGGTGTGTCACTATTTGTCGTTGGGTAGTGGAAGTAGTTAATGGGTATTTTAAGAGAGATTTCAAATTATTACGACATGAATATTTCAACAAGACTGTGCCACACATGATGCAGGATTTTTCAATAGCAGCCAGTCTTTTGAACAGGTTTGGTGTTCGCCTAAGAAACAGAGATGATGCTGAGGAAATGTTAACCATTTTAAGAGAACGGATGCTTCTACAAAATAATTTGGCACTAATGGTAGAGAATACTAATATGAATAGAAGGTCTTCTGACTTTAATAGTATAACAGCAGATAGGGATAACTTAATAACGTTCCCTAGAATGGAGATGAATGAATTGATTCTATTTGCTTTAGGAACATACCAGATTAAGCAAGCGCGATCATATTACGGAGAGCATATCCGATTTCATGGTGGCTACAGAATAGAGGTAGCCAGTGAAAGCATAAATGCAATGGAGTATAATTTGAGAGGAAGTGACAATAATATTCTAATACGAGGAAAAATCAAATCAAGATTTATATCTAGGAAGAAGTATTATGTTTATATTTTAATTGAAAATGGAAAATCGGGGAGAGAAGGAATAATTGAGTACTGTTGCAACTGTTTGGTAGGGCGTCGAACGGTTGGATGTTGTGCGCATACTATGACATTAGTATGGTACCTTGGATGGGCCAGATACCAGTCCAACATTTCTGCTCCTGCTGAGTTCTTAGATTCTGTGGTTGTAAGAGAAGATATAGAATAAATTAATAAAACTACTATGCATGTTTTATTTAAAAATCACCTTTATTTTTCTTTTGCATTTGTCATGACAGAGGCTTTGGCAGTGGTATACTTATTTAATAGTACCACGCACATTTCGCCAGTTATGTTTTGAAGACCCATGTAATAGTTGGAGACCATACTGCCATCAATAGAATGGATAGAACAGTTTAAAATATTTTATTGTTATTTGCATGGTTAAAAAAATAGCTATGTACCATTATAAGTACGTACTCATTGGTGGACTGCTTACTGTTTCAGGGCATTGCTTTCCCTATCAACATTTTAACTACCAAAACCGCAGAGAAATCGGTATTTAAGTAAATGTTAATACCTAAGTGACGATGAATCCTCATAAATCCATTCAACATGATTTTGTTTATTACATATGTCACTACAGTGTTGTAATGGCTTATATAACAATCAAATAAATAACATAGGCTACGTCGTCTACCATTAGAATTTAGTTATGGCTGTAGGTATAACTCTAAACCATGTTCATTATATACGTAGCCATAACCTCAAAAATGGCAAATAATGTATAAATTCTAAGCTCCACCACTTTCAAATAATATATTTACAATGTGGGATTGCTAAGGGTGGTTAGGCGAACCATTTAAGCCCTATATTAATCATGGTCGCGACATTTCATAGTCAGGTCTTGGTATGTATGGGCAGTGGCCGATGTCCTTTATGTATTGAATGAAAAATAATTTTCTTCAAAGATTAACAATGACATTTGTTTAAAACGTACAGATATTGATATTATTAAACCAAGATTAAACCTATCACGCCATCTATCGAATATGTCATAAAACTAACTTTGAATTTATGTTATCGATAGAGTCCAAATCTAAGGTCCAAATGTTTATAATATTTTTTCCTAGAAATGGAACAATTGGAATAAATACTCCTATTGAATTTATTTTCGACTTTATTCTGGAATGTATTGCCAATTTTTATAGGTACAAACGTTTACATTATACAAACCTAAAGTTTAGTGCAGCTTGTAGTAATTACATAGATTACTAAACAAAAAATAATCGAATTACTCAAATTCCTTTAATCCCAGATACGCTCCAATATATTTTACGGAAATTAAAACTATGTTAAAACATATTTGAACCATTTATTAAATTTATATACATAAGGATCGCATATTAACAGGAAAATTAATATTTTGTACACAGATTTACCGGTCCGAATTGCTCGTTACGCGATTCAGTTGTTGTCTGAAATATAATAAGCATCAAAATATGCGTGCGTAATACCATGGACCAATGTAATACTAACATAACAGTTTATTTAAACTAGATACAAATAACTTGGGCATTAATAATTATTTATTAGACATCGTTTGTCTTGTCAGTACTGTGAACAAAAGGATCTATTACAAATTATCTACGTATTTATGCTTTATTTAAGAATGTTCCGCTTAAATTTTCATATTATCTCTTGAATGAATGAGGAGCACAAATAATATTTCAAATAGGGTTTTTTTTTAAATTATCATCTATAAATGCTATTCACGCAATTATTATAGCTTGTAGATTTACTAAAAGAATATACATGAAAGGTTAAATAAGTAGATCTGATGACGTAAACTGTTGTGATGAGTGTCCATTTCATTTTACTAGGGCCAAATTTAAATATTATTTTCTTTTATATTTTTAAGTGAAACTTCTATATCGGGGTTGGGTAAAAATTTAGTGTAACATTTTTTCGTTACGCGTGACATTTTACCGTTTCGCGCCATCTTTTTCTTATCCCTACCACGCGTGATTCGACGTATTTCTGTAAAGTTGCATATAGTTAATTATTTTTCAAAAAATAAGGTCATAAAGAAGTTTCACTTCTTACATGTGTACACTAGTACACGCATTTTTTTAAATTACAAAGTATGAAAACTATATCTCAAATATATAAGGTTATCACTTTTCAATGATTGTTTTTCCTGCTGTATGCGGTGTATTTTTTATACATTACATTTGAAACTAATATCTTTCTTGCTATCGAACATAATTGTAAGTACTATAATAATTAATATGGTACTATATCGATGTCCACGCACCCTTTGATTCCTTCTATTTCTAGTTAGCCGTGTAAGTTAAATTGGATGATATAATAGTATTTAAGAGCTAACATCTAATTTGTATGTGTTTATTAAATGTTCTGTACAAACTTAACGGTAACTGCAAGAACAGCTGTTAGACTCGTCTCGATTCGGTCTAAATTACAGATCGTACAAGGCGTTTAAATCTTAATTAATACAAATATATCTACAAGGAGACCTAAGCTAAAATTTTGAATAACAAATACGAGAAACGATGTTTTGATTCCACAACCTCGAAAGCCAATCAGTTTTGTCAATCAATTTGCGTTCATATAAATCCCGACGACCGCTCTGAGACAAGCTCATTTCTTCAGTCGTTCAGGCTTCACCCACACAGCGTCAGTTATTAGTGTACAAGTGACGAAACATAGTGTTGTGCTTTATATGAACTGCGGATTTGATTTTAGCAAAAATGAAGATTTTAATGCGAGCCGATACTCATTATAGTATCACAGTGAATGGAAATGATTATGAAAAGGCCAAATATACGTTCTCTCAGGTCTGTTACATTTAAGTAATTGAAATGTTATTCCTTGAGTATTTATGTAATAAAATATTAAATAAGTACTATTTATTGATATTTTCAGTTAAATTTAACTATGCCTGGTATTTGAAATTTATTATAGAAGATTAGTTCATTATTCTATTCGATAACTTTTAGGAAATTTAACTAAATAGGTAGGTAGGTAATATGTATAACTAAATTCATTGTGAATCCGGAAATATAAAAGGATCCAACCACTAATTTTGAACCGAGAGAATATGCAGAATGTCCAACCTTTCATACAAAATTATGTATAATATATTACACAGTTTACATACAATAATTTACTTCGAGACTAAGTGGATACAATCATAGTCGATGATTGCTTAAATTGACCATAGGCGTTTTGCTTGCGCTTCGTTGGCATAAACTTTAAATAACAAGCGTAGCGAGAAGATAATTATTTTCCTAGATTCAATGCATTCTTCTGATAATAACAAAAAATATGCACAAAATTGCCTTGAAAAACTCATTCAAAATGTCTTATAATGATAATAAATTCATTCCAATTAAGAAAAAAATATTATGAATGGCTAATTAACTGTGAAAACGAACCATTGTTTTTAATCAAATTAAAAATACCATTTCGCTAATTTCTTTACTAGGCATAAATACATTGGTGATTAATAGAAATAGAACTTTACGATATAATATGTAGATATCCTACATCTCATGTGTACGTACTATAATACTGTAGGAAGCTTTTTCACTGTTTGATTCAGTATCGTTGTTATTTGTGACACAATTCATGCTACAATCAAAGAATACCTAATAATATTTTATAGAACATAAGTGAAGTCCCATGTCCCCTAGTGGGGTAACCGGTAAGGGGCAGATGCATTATACATCTGTTTCACTGATCGATTTTCTTTAGGGACAAGTAGGTGATCAGCCTTCTGTGTCCTACCAGACCGAGACTTTTTATTAAGCTATTGCATAGCTTCTATCGCGGGCCTTGAGCGCGGGGACCGAATAGAGAAATTCCGTAACGAAAAACCTCACGCACCCCACTCCGACGGGCGGAGGTGTGGCTTGAAGGCATGCTATGCAATAGCTTCACCGCGGCAGTCCCCGAGTGCCACACGTCTTTTTTTTTCTTCGTCTCCACCGGGAATCGAACCCAGGACCTCTCGGTGCTACGATCACCCGTCAACCACTGTACCAAGGCGGCGGTCATAGAACATAGTTAAATATAAATTAGGACAATAATTAGTATCGCACCCAAATTCGCACACTTGTACGCGAGATGAGTGTGGTCATAAAATAAGAATGTCACATTCAGAATCTTCCTATTATGACTGTGTGAAATTAAACATTCGTATTGCTATGAATTGTGATGAAGCCTTATTTTACATTTTCCTTTAAGTAGTTGATTTTTTTTAACAAAACGCTTCATTTTTGGTAGGACGTAAAACTGTTAGGTAGTTTAAGTTTATAAACCATCCTACACCTTCATACATTAAAAAAATAGCTTTAGAGATCAAAATGAACCTACTTATTAAATACATAGGTATATGTACTATGTATGTATGTAGGTGTCCATCTGATGAGGGTCATCCCCAATTATTTTCTCATTTATTAAACTCATTTTTATAAAAACCGCAATAATATGACAGCTATAAATAATGTTTGGTATAACTTCTTTTTAGGTTTTAGCCGCTGTGGCTGTATCATTGGGTTCAATGATAGTCGGGTTTTCGTCAGCTTATACTTCTACAGCGTTAGTTTCAATGCAAAATGATACAAGCATAACAGTCTCAGAAGCTCAGGTACATGATTGATTTGTTAAAAATGATTTTTCTCAAAATGCTTACTAAATCCGATTAATTAATTTTTAATTGCTTACAGTCTAGTTGGATTGGAGGACTTATGCCTTTAGCTGCTTTAGCTGGAGGTGTTATCGGAGGACCTCTCGTGGACCTTATAGGACGTCGAAAGACACTTTTGTTCACCGCATTCCCTTTTTTTATTGGATGGATCCTAATCGCCGCTGCAAACGTCGTCCACTTAATATTAGCCGGCCGAGCTATTTGCGGTTTATGTGTTGGCGTCGGATCATTAGCTTTTCCTGTTTATCTAGGAGAAACTATACAACCTGAAGTCAGAGGTACTTTAGGGCTATTCCCTACGGCCATAGGAAACATTGGAATTCTGATTTCTTATATAGCCGGTAGATATTTAGATTGGTCCCAACTGGCTTACTTGGGAGCGTCGCTGGCAATTCCGTTCCTAGCATTGATGTTACTCATCCCTGAAACACCCCGTTGGTACATTTCACGTGGACGGACTGAGGAAGCTAGAAAGGCGTTACAATGGCTGCGAGGAAAGAATGCCAAAATCGATAACGAAATGCGTGATATAGCTCTATCCGATGCCGAAATTGAAAATGCTTCTTCGGTTAAGGAACTTTTCAATAAAAAATATCTCAAATCAATTTCGATTTCACTTGGCCTTATGGCGTTCCAACAGCTATCTGGGATCAATGCAATTATTTTTTACACTGTTGAAATATTTAAAATGTCTGGCAGTTCAGTGGATCCATATCTATCAACAATTATTGTTGGTGTAGTCAATTTCATATCGACGTTTATATCTACAGCTTTAATCGATAGAGCAGGTCGTAAAATGCTCCTATACATTTCATCTGTATCTATGACGATCACATTGATATTATTAGGTACATTTTTCTATGTGCGTGACGTGCTCAATTTAGATGTGACAGTAGTACTCTGGATACCACTAACATGTTTAATGTTATACTTGCTTGCGTTTTCATTAGCTTTTGGGCCGATACCTTGGTTGATGATGGGTGAGATATTACCCGCAAAAATAAGAGGAGCTGCTGCATCGATTTGCACGGCCTTTAATTGGCTATGTAGTTTCATAGTAACAACTACATTCCACGACATAAAATCTGCCTTAGGACCGTGGGGTACATTTTGGCTCTTTGGTTGTATTTGTTTTGTGAGTTTATTCTTTGTTGTATTTTTCGTACCAGAAACCCGGGGTAAAAGTCTTGAACAAATTGAGAATAAGTTGACTGGTCGCAATACTAGGTCGCGCCGATTGAGTTCGATTGTAAATATTAAACCATTGCCGAGTGGGTGTTGATATGATTTTAGTTGTGTTTTGTAGTGTGATAATAAAGGGTCCAAAAAGAATCTGTACCATAAATTAATTATTCTATGCTATTAGAAAAAAAAAAAACATTTGCAATTGTTAAGTTGTATTGCAATGTAATATTAATGTTATGTCTAAGAGATATTAGTTCATGTTAATTGTTTAAATGTGTGGCAAGTTAAGATATTAAGGTTTATAATAGTTTAAAAATAAGGATAAGAATAATTTATTGTTTAAGAGACATTATTGTACTTATTTATTGTTATTTATTATAAAAATCTGATTTTATTAAATGATTTTAACAATACTGACTTTTACTAAGTTATTCATATTTTTTTCCTTGTTTCGCAAAAGTCCTACAACCACTTTTTTTACTACAAAATGCCTAATAAGAGCACTTATTAACCATTAACTGATGCATCTAACTAACGAATAGTCATTTACAAATAAATATGAAAGAAAAAGAATCTATAACAAAAAAAAAAAGAATTTCTATACAATGACTTAAAAACAAATCAGATTTATGTTAAAACTAGGTGTCCACCCGCGGCTTCACCCGCGCAGTTAAAGAAAAACCCGCATAGTTCCCGTTCACGTGGAATTTCCGGTATTGCGTCATTTTCCCGGGATAGATAATAAGTAGCCTATGTCCTTTCTCGCGTATCAAAATATCTCCATACCAAATTTCATGAAAATTGGTTCAGTAGTTTAGGCGTGATTGAGTAACAGACAGACAGACAGAGTTACTTTCGCATTTATAATATTAGTATGGATGGTAGTAAGCATCTTAGTTATCAATCAATATTATTAAAATAACAAAGGCTATTACAATCACAATGTTTATACATTAAATTTGAGACAAAATGTGTAGCGAATGAGGCCTCTTGTATATTTAAAATTATTCTATGAAAATGCAAAAAATATGATAATCATTTAGTTATTAATAAAACTATTTAGCAAGACAGAAGGATCTTCCTATTTGCCGGACAATAAATCATTTATAAGAACAGACATACATAATATTATTTAGCTACTTCCTTAAAAGATCATCTGTTATTTGCATAATATTTCTGTGTTAGCATAAAGTTAAGGTCATGCGATAAATATTTTGCATGTTAACTAATAGTTTTACAATAGCTACATCTATTGTAGGTATTTAGTATTTTTACAACTTGTTTCGATAAACTCTAAGAACACTCGGTGGATTTTGATAAAAATTCTCACTATCAGTAACTTGGCCTAAAATATTTAAGTAACTTTAGTTAGTTTAAGTACTATCGCCATTGTATGAAAATTTATTATAAAATATAAGGTTTATAAATTCATAGTGCGAGTCAAGAACTGATGTAATGCTAGCTGTTTAATTGAAGTGTGAGTACAGCAACTCTCATACAAATTTATTTAGATTTTGCTTAACTTTCCTTTTCCAGCAGTAAAAATTGAACCAAATTATAAAATTGTGAATATTATGACACATACCTACTTATCGTTATGGGGGAAGTCACAAGAACATTTTATGAATTCTGCTATTCTGGTGAAAATATTTGTTACAGTGAATTAGTTGCACTATTTTATGACTCAAAATCAATAGATATTCAAGAATGCTATTCAAATTTAACATGAACGCTTGATACAACTTTGACATATTTATAAAGCTTGTGTTGTAATATGAAATTACTAAGTACTTTAGATCTCAAGATGGATAGACAGGTATATAATTGAGGAACAGAGAATCTTCACTCACCCATAACCTGAACTCTGCAAATGGCACAAGTATCGCACTCCACATCCCAGCTCCACATTGCCACAGCATTCCACTTTTTAAGAGTGAACATTTTGTCAGATTTCTGGCAATCATTATCGCCGCGATCACCCGCTTCACAATCTTCCCCGGACATTGTTATGAATTCAATAATATCACAAATTCTGTTAAAAAACTGTTTATTTTTATTTACAAAGCAAGGTATTTCAATTTTCACTTTGATTTGACATTTGACATTGACGGTGACATTTGACAAATCGTTTGTCTAAAACAGCTGCAGATGACTAGTTTTTTAGGTGTGGATACTAACCAATTTGCTTGGTGGATATAATAAACTATTATAAATTAAAAATAGAAACAGAAGCATGGAAATTTTCGTTGAAATTGTTTTCACTCATGGTGAAAGGATTTGAATGATTTTTTTTAATGTTTGATTTGATTCTTTGTCAAGAAAATTTAATTTTTGGTCACTTTGGCCCGCGGCTTCGCCCGCGCAGTCAAAGAAAAACCCGCATAGTTGCCGTTCCCGTGGGATTTCCGGGATTGCGTCATTTTCCCGGGATAAAAAGTAGCCTATGTCCTTTCTCGGGTATCAAAATATATTCATACCAAATTTCATGAAAATTGGTTCAGTAGTTTAGGCGTGATTGAGTAACAGACAGACGGACAGAGTTACATTCGCATTTATAATATTAAGTATTATTATTGTATAAAAACAGTTTTTGATGTAAATAAAACAATAATATGGTACACTAATGTGATTTATTACGACTTTATTATAACATTAACTAAAAGTAACATACAAAAAAAATTACTAATTAAATATACATAAATAAAAATAATTATAAGTAGGTATCATAAAAATATTTACAATAACAAGACTTAAATATTAAACAAACCAAAATGTAAAAGGTGGGATCATGAAAGTCAACCAAGTTAAACTGAAAACAATAAAAATAAGTAGGTAAATCAAAGTGATGTGTGGTTTTATGAAACCACGGTAAAAGTGAAACTTTTTTTCACACTACTTAGTAGACATTTAACTAAAAATTATCGTATTTGTACGATAATTATCGTACGTATCGTGCGTCACGCGACTTGCGCTACACAGACCAAAAAGTTTTATTTATTAAATTCGGTGGAACTTTTAATAGAAAAGAACAGCCAAACCCACCACATATTAAAACAAACTTTTAATGCGTGATTTGAAAACAGAGACATGAAAAATGCATGAATACGCTTATGTAGTAGTTTTTATAAGTTTATTATTATAAGTTTAAATGCAGTATCAATACCTACGTAGGTTCGTAGAACTAATGTTTGTCAAAATGTCACATACCTTATAAATATTTAGAATGCAAGGCTTACAATTAAAATAATTTTACTAAATTAAACAGAATAATAGAAACTCCTAGAATTAAACTTAGGCCAGCAGTTCCGGCGCTACTGAAACATCCTAAGTCTTCGATTTGAACTTGATACCTGACATTGTACGGGAATCTGCATGTGGGTTCTGGAACAAACAAGGATAATATCACGAACGATGTTTATGTTTTCCATAAAACTATACAGTATACGTTAAGATGTAGGACGTAGAAATATAGAGCACGGTAAATAAATTATGCCTGTACAATCATGTAAAACATGTACCTACCTATAATTATTTTTAAAAAGAGCGTGTGCAGAAGACGTGAAACTTCTTTGTCAAGATTAAAAGATACCAAAATCGTCGCCTTACTCTATGACGGGAGGGTATTGCCACGACGCGATCTTGGAATTTTACTCTCAACGCGCCTAAAGAAGTTTCACTTCAAAAAATTGATACTTGACACTACTCTTACCTGTACATGTAGCGCTAAGACTTGTAGTATCGGTAACTTGTGATTGTACGGATATATAGAACGGGGGACAGGCACCAACCGTCCAGTGGCCATCGCAGGCACCCCGAAGGCTTATCTCCACATTACCGGACGCGAGGGTTTGGCAAATAACGGCATTCACATCATCCCCGACCATGGTTACATTTTGCCTGAACATATAAATATACAAATAAGTACCTAGTTACATACAATATGAAATATACATTTTAAGCAAAAATATGGATTTTGTTCATAAATATGAGAAATTTTTTTTATTGAAATTCTGTAAAATTACAAAGACAATAAAAAAAATAAAAATCGTTTTTAGATTCAATAACACAGTGTACAAAAAATAAATAAATAATAATAAAATAATTAATAATTAATTTGCAATTATTCCGTATATTGATGGGAACTTTTTATACCTAGGATTGTTGTTGGAAACTATAATTATTAAGTATGCACTAGCTTACCGCCCGCGGCTTCTCCCGCTTTGTCTAAAACCTAATAAATTATATACTAAAATCTTCCTCTTGAATCACGCTATCTATTAAAAAAAGCCGCATCAGACATAGAGACAGAGAAAGCTACTTTGTTTTATACTATGTAATGATGATGATGATTAACATCCGTTTGATTATAAATATAAAAATCCTTCTAGTTCATAGTGCGTGCAACTATTTAGCAATCCGTGGTAGGTATAAGTTATATAATCACCTTGGTTGTGGAACAGTTCGTGATTGACAAACAACAAGGCTACCAACAGAGGAACCCGTTCGTGTAATCCGTACTTTACTGTTTTCGTTGTTACCAAAGAAATAATTGGGACTAATGGCGTAGAAATTTATATATCCCGGTTCCACATTATCGGCAAATTGTCGTGTTCCTGATCTCCATTCTTGCGAAAATGTAGAGCCGCAGTTTGGATTAATGATTCTTCTTCCGACTGAAATAAAAATGGGTCTGTTTAGAAGCTCTGTATTCCTGATATATCCTATTACATCATAAAATATGCATATCTGTATCTATATCTATCTTATTCAAATAAGAGACGACGTTAGGAGATAAAAAATCTGTGAATAAATAATAGGCTTTTAAATAAAAAACCTATAAAATAGCTGCAAGTACAATCAGTATAAAGCTCTTCTAGATTTTGGATTTCCTATAATAAATTTATTTTTTTCAATACGTAAGTACCTGTTTCAATTCTCGTAAGGATTGGATTCATAGCAATCTCCACATTTGTCCCTTCATTGTTCAGGGATATCGTTCTGATGTCATTATGCATATCACGAACCAAAGTCCATAAAATATCAAATTGATTCGTGGACGTAGCAAACAATACCCTAAGATCTAAAATGGACAAAGTAAATTATTATATCATGTGCATTATATAAATTACAATTATTTGGTAAATTCTACAGATAAATTATAATTACCTGGAACTGTCTCATTTAACTGACGAGCATTATTAATGATTTGTTCATTAATATTTAAATTTCCTGTATTTAACAGGAACAACAAGACACTGGAATTACCACCAACATAATTCGCAGTTTTCTCGTTCTCCAGTTCAGTTTGCATAGAAATTCTTATGTTTGAGAGCGTATTTTCAAGATTTACTCCATTAAGCACTGTAAAATGTCATTTTGTGAACAATTTATAATTGATAAAATCAATGATTAAAACATGAACATCTTTTGATATCTATTATCATTACCTAAAATACCAAAATGCCATATACTTCCAAGTTGATTAAAGTTCGACTATTTATGAAAGCAAGACATCGTAAATTGTCTCTTAGTGTTTATTTATAAATAAATTAATACTCAGACCAATTAGAAAATGTCACACATTAAAAAAAAACGAAATTCTAAATGCAACCTCATGCATGTATGTAGAGCAACGCAATACCGTCATCAAGTCAACAAGTCGCTACCATCGGATCGTCAAATTAGAATTGTTACCTCAACACATTCAGACTGGCTAAAGCAAACCACACAATACGTTAAGACACATAAGTTAGGTACATTATACATAAGAAGTTATAAGGCTAAGTTCAGGCTTTATTTTGTAATTTCAGTAAAATAAAAACTTGAGAGGCCCCGACGATAAAATGTAGAACTAAATATTTAAAGTAGAACTGTTGATAAGAATAAACATAAGAAGTTCTAATTGTAAGATTAATTAATATTGAACTTACATGTTTGGTGCCTTGCCAAAGTGTAACTGCTGTGAAATTCAGCCAATGAAAACGTTTTGTTAACAATGACGCTTCCGTCGAAAGCACTAAGTAGTGTCACACTTGAACCAAATTTCCCGACTTCAATGCCGTCCAGAAGGAAAGAAATAGCAGGATACACAGCCTGATATGGCCAAGCAGAGTCCAAAACAATGTATAAGTTTGTTTTTAATCTGTAGTCATTTGTAGTTGTTTCAGTGTTTATACAGCTTAGATCGTTTAAGTTGTTGGCTGAAAAAATACTTCTTTATAGATTTTTATCATACAAATACTTACAATATTTTGCATAGATCAATATAAACGGGGCTTACTTGTGTATGTTTGGAAGTTCTGTACTGCACTGGTGACTAATTGATCAAGCCCACTAACGATTGTTCCACGAAGGGGCATGCTTGTATCCAAAGCTGCAACAAATGCTTGAGATTCACCAATTAATGTATCCCGGACTATAAATTCTTGGCTCAGAGCTCTACGATTACAAGCTCTTCTAGCAGAATTATAGACACCATTCTAAAAATTGAACAAATTTATTAATTTTCAACTTTTAACATTTCAACATTTTACAAATACATAATTTCCTAGGTTTTTATACATAACATGTAAAGGTTTATTGAGACCCAATTTAAAAAATTAATTTGCATAAGGCGTAACGTGTGTAGACTGTAGAGCATTTGAGATAGTGTAATATAACATTTTACTTTAATCAAAATCTATCGAGTGCATCAAAGGCGCTGATACATATCATTTTACATCTATGACACACTCAGATAGTATTGTACTTATGTTGAAATCATTGATATCGTTTAAATTATTCATGATCACTGTTATTAAACAGACTGATATGATAAAATAGAGAATGTATAGTCATCTACATTTTATTTTTAGAAGAAAATTACATGGGTTGGTTTGGTTCGAGCGATTCATATGTTTATAATCAGAACTTACCCTAGGACTATAATACATATCAAGTAGCTGAGATAATTTCAATGTCCCGGAAGTATCTACGTTCGAGTTTATTAAAGTTCCGAGTACAAAGCCGTCAATGTCACCACGAATCTCTGGATCAGTCATTTCAACATTCAGTCGATTGTGTAACATATAATATCTGGGAGCTTGGGTAGAATTCCAGTTACCAGCAACACCGACGCTTATAGAATTTCCTCGTTCGGTTCCTTGTATGAGTACAACTTCCGCTATATCACCTACAACACACATGAAAATTATAAAGAGAAACAAAGTATTAACTAAACCAATTATATGATTTCAGGAGTTACCCAATTACCTGATAACGTAGCTGTAAATATCGAAGAAACCGTTTGCTGAACGTTAGAGTAATCATTCAGCGACCCTCTGGTTAATTCTTGTATAGGCACACGTTGGAACTGTGCGCCTCCTGCTATCCCAGCAATAACATGACCGGCAGATACAGCTCCCCATCTTGTAAATACTGCGCCTGTTAGCAGTGGACATTGGCTATCTCCTAATAATTGACGTTCTGATTTGGAGCCACCCATACTCGTGAACTCAACGTCACTTTTTGGATTATAATGCTGCATCTTTCCCATTGTGTTTGCTGATTTCCTGAAATATTCAACATGACATGGTCAGTATAATTTAGTAATTATTATTCAAGGTTTGTTTAATAGTCGATTTAACTTAAGTAACCTTATAGAAGTACACACTACATACTTACAGTGCGTCCAGATCTAATATTTCTACATCATCCGCATTGACCTGAGGTGGTGCATGTCTTGCAGTTCTTAGTGCGCGATATTGAGATAGTTGATTGCAACTATTCTCATTACCTCTAACTCGAGCATCAACAGTTGTTGAAAGCATGTGATGAAGAGCACACTGTGGTAATAAATTGTATATGAATTACGTTTTTGAATGTATCGTCGTTGGTTTTTAAAATAAAGTTGCAAATCATAAATACCTTGAGTGCAGAACTGATTGTGTTATTTGGTAAAGCTTGTGAATTTCCAGGTATTATTTTTGTTAATAATAGCCTATGTCTATGGAAGGAGTGGAAAGTTGGTGCATATGGAAGCACATTAGAAGATAAAACTGAACTTGAATCGGATTGATGAAATTCAATACCGTCTTGTCTGAACCTGTAAATGTTTAATGAATAATAAATATTATGGTGTGGTTAATAAACAAAAAGACGCGTTGTTGTATTCATATTTAATTTAAACTTACGCATGCAAAAGCTGTACAGCTAATTGTCGTAAGTCCATGTTTATATTAGGATTATCTTCTATTTGCTGTATGATGTCTATTAAAACAGGCAAGGTTGTGGGGGGTAAGTTATTCCTGTCAAGGAATTGTGGATTTGTATAGCACTCCCGTAGCTCTGGCGCTACGCTGGACTGTGCTGTTATTTGAGCATCCACGCATCTTGTGGCAATAAATAGCGTTATTGCCAACCAAATCATATTGTTTAGTTCTGAAATTAGATAAACGTTTAATTTAATGACGAAGTTATTACGTAGGAATATGAGGATATAAAAGAAAGGCATTTTATATTTGTTATTAAATGTGGTCTCAATTTAAATAAATGAAAATAGTCCATCATAGTAGGTATTTATTATGTTTTAGATTATGGCTAGCTTTATTATAACGTTCAAATGGGGACGTACGATAAGCTATCTATAATGAATTAATGTAAGTATGAAACAATCTGTGAATATATGAAATGGTATTTTATCAGTTGGGAGTGGTACGGAAAAATTGGATTAAGAATATCATCTCTACAAGTGAATATAATTAACATGCTCTCCTATTCTATATTATCTACTTTATATGAACTATTTTTGAATATTTTAAAGTATTATATAACATTAATTCTTTATTTGTACTATTTTGTTTACTATTAACAACATCGAGGTTAAGCAGATGTCAATTGTCTTGGTCCTAAAGTTAAATGTTTAATCATTTTTTATCTCGAAGTACCTAGGTAGTAGGTCAATGTCAAATAATAGAATCGTAAAAAGAATGCTTCAGTTATTTATTATTTTTATCATGGTTGGAAATCCAATGTAATAAACTGAAACGAACGTTTGTAGGGCAATTATTGTTTGGCTAAATGTCTTCACTTCAGGAATAGTTCTCTGTGAAAATTATTTGTAATTTTATTTCTACCCTAAATGTGGCTTTACACGTGACGTGCATCAGTCGTTACTATCTCTACCTACACTAAAAAGTTAATCTATGGTCTTTCATGATATAATCTCAATTTAATTGAAATAGCTAGTTTTCTTATAATTTATAAACGCACACCTGGAAGGAAGTAAGTCTACTTGTCTAGAACTTTCCTAAATATTTTGTTTTCATATTAACGGTGCTTTCACGCATAAAACTCACATATGCATGTAGCACAATGATAAATAGATAATCCTATTTAGGTCGTATTACCTGTCGCAAAATTAGTTAGATATAAAAATCCTTTCCACTAGTTGCACTTCACTATAAATTGTTTACACTGATCTCATGTGATTTACTTGTTTCAATTAAATACAATTATAACAGAAAAAAATCCCATTATGACAATGACACGCAATACGACGTGATTTCACCTCGGGCACACCTAACATATACCTCAAAATCGTAAAATAAAGGGCAGTAATATCCGATAAGATAATAAAAGCAGGTCTAGATAAATTTGCTCCGAATGATAGCTACACTGTGCAACTCGTTATCTAGGTACCTATATCTGTTTTTCACCAGCGATTACAAAGATAACGTCGATAACGGTGAAAAATTATTTGTTTTAGCATTTTCTTTGAATTCTTATGAAATGTATGACCAATCTTTGCTAAATGTTTTTTGGTATAATATGATTTGAATTATAGGTAGTTCAGAACAATATAAAGAAACGTTTCACAGGTCATGACTCATGAGATATTTAAAAAAGAGAGTACGGTATACTTGAATTATGATTTTTAACACGCAATTTCCGTTATACTATGCCATTATTGTGGTAGCATAACGTTACCCTTAGCCATTTATTATTATTTATGACTACATGACTCGGCGAACTTCGTATCACCTGTTACTTTTTTTTGTTTCTCTCCGTAGTCCGTTTACCTTCCCTGAACAACGAAAAACATTTCAAAACCAAAATTAGCTAAATCGGCCTGGCCGTTTTCGAAATTTAGCGAGACTAACTCAAACTCAAACTCAAACATTTATTTATTCAATTAGACTTCTTTTAGAAGCACTTTTGAAACGTCATTACATATTTTAACATTTACCACCGAACAAACAGCAAATGATTTTTATATACCTAAGTCTATAGATTGCAGATTGATATCATAATAAATAAAATACTACACCTACATAGGTATATTTTCTTATGTACATAGATATTTTCTTATATTTTATACTAACATACCAATGAAACCTTCATTGAAAATATATTCTCAATGAAGGTGTTAACTGGAAAAAAAAATTGAAAATCTTCCAAAAAATAATATGTAAACCGGACTTACGTATTTTTTAGACACCGATTATAAGAAGCTAAATAAAAGATTAAAAATACAATTTTATGAAAACAGCAAAAATATCGACGAGGATGGGATTCGAACCCACGCGTGCAGAGCACATTGGATTAGCAGTCCAACGCCTTAACCACTCGGCCACCTCGTCACATGAAATGGCTTGCGAATTTAGTGATCATATTCTTTTGATTATTAATTATTCCATATTTTATGTATTCTACAAACCATTTGTCACGATCTTAGTCACGATAGAT
The DNA here is from genome assembly GCF_905220415.1 of Colias croceus. NCBI lineage: Eukaryota > Metazoa > Arthropoda > Insecta > Lepidoptera > Pieridae > Colias > Colias croceus. The sequence goes on from NC_059537.1 coordinate 8,013,933, forward strand.
TGTGATAAAACTCTTTTATGATATTTTTATTTTAAATAACATAAGAACCTATAAGATAGAACCATTATATTTATATAAAAATCAATGCCACTTTTCGTTGTAATTCCATAACTCGAGAACGGCTGAACCGATTTCGATAATTCTTTTTTTATTATATTCCTTGAAGTACGAGGATGGTTCTTATGTAGAGAAAACGTTAATATGTACCACGGGCGAAGCCGGGGCGGACCGCTAGTTATTTATAAAAAAAAATGAATAGTTTAATTGATAATTAATAATTATATTATTTGAATTTAGAGCACGAAAAATCTTTCACAATTGTTCTATAATTAAATTTTACTAAGCAGTCAAATAATATAAGAATTAGCAAAATAAATTGAACATATTTTCGTCTTTTTAAAAAAAACTAATAAACATTATATTATTTTACGTAGCAAACATTTTAAATAATAATTATTCAACAAAATAATAAGTGACATCTAGTAATAAGTCTCAAGTCAAATTATGTCATACGTTTGACACTTATGTGTCTTGTTGAATGAACTTTTTGTTCCTATATTCAGATGGCAGTGTTACAAAATAATACAGTGAAGCTTAAATAATGAATTTATATATACTTTATTTTTACACATAAGATTATACGGAATCCATGTAAGCAGTACTGATTATAAAGATTTGTATGCTAAGTGCGTTTTTAAAATAAAAATTAAATTATAAGTTAAAAGGAAGCCATCTATTGTATTTATAAAACATTAAATTATACATTCATAACAGATATCTAGATGGCGCTGTATTCAATTATTATTTGAACGATAGAAAAGAATAATGATCAACAAAGTCATAATTATTCTATTAAACACGTCCGAATTTGTTAGTTTAAATCATTAAATATTTATTTCATATCAGCGAGCATTCATATTCACGAGGTCGTCGACGGTCGAGTTTACCTTTATATTGGCACTGATTGGCACACAGGTAATAACTCACAAGTGTTTTTATATACTTATATCTAAGCTTATATCGTGGTTTTTCCAGTTAAAATATAATAAAACAACATATTAGGTATTACTTATTTTGCACGCCTCTTATGCGAAGCGTTGAGGTGGGTACTACTGTCACTTCGCGCAAAACATCTGATTTTTTTTGTTATATGCGTTCCTTTTTTCAGTGCGAGAGCTTATTTTCAGAGTTTTCGCAATTGAAAAAATGCATTCGTTTGAAAATGGTTACTGGATAATTAATAACGTCCAATGTACCAACCATACTCGTATAAATAACGATCAATCCATCCAGTAATCCAAGTTCCAACCATCCACTTATATCCTCAGAATAAATAAAAAGAATACAGGTCGTAGCTTGTGCCTCTCGAGTTATGTATTAATTTCAAGACATCTCTAATAGAGCAGGTAGGTAAATACACATATTTTAGACGGCAGACTACTCCTTTATATATTAAAAAATTACAAATTCTGATTACTTATACAATAATCTATATCCGCCCGCGGCTTCGCATGATTTTTCAAAGAAAAACCTGCGTTGCGCGATTTTCGGGATAAAAAGCCTATATCTTATTCTGGGTCTTCACCTATCTACATACAAAATTTCATTGTAATCGGTTCAGCAGTATTTGCGTGAAAGAGCATCAACAAATATCCATCCATCCGCATTTATAATATTAGTAGGATATTTTACGTAACATCTATGTAGATGAAATACAATTTAATCGATTCAAACCGTTCGGGCATCTGAAGGTTGGGTAGAGGTTTATGAATATTAACATACAAAAGGACAAAATTATAATATGAGAGAACGCGAAGACTTAAAAATGCAAGGACTTAGCATGTAAACCCCGGGATTCGCAAGCAAGACATCGAAGGTCTTCATACTCGGAAAATTTTACAGGATTACGAACCATCTCTTGTTTCAAACAATTCAATTTCTTGCGAAACTTTTGTACATAGAAGGTATGGAGTATTTCAAGAAAAGTAATTTAAGAAAATTGTTCATTTACGAATTGGATTACCTAAGTTTAATTTTGTTCATATATAAAATCTTAGATATTAATTATTGATGTTAAAAAGTAGATATTAAATTTTATATAAATCATAGAGGGCTACATAAATACATAGGTATATGTAGAACTGATATAACTATAATTTTTGATGGTTTATACGCTTTTACGAATGAAACTTTTAACGAAGGGAATAAATGTAACAGAGAAAAAGGAAACGTATGTTACAATCCCACTCATCTTACAAAATACAGTAGGAGTACCTATACGATTTCACGATAATTTTCTCTGGGGGTGTGATCCTTCCACGAGCTGGTTCCTAACATGAGTTGTACCTACTCTCATTTCAATATCAGTTCCAAGAATAATAAATAATTGTGTATCTTATATATATTAGAAGTAACTCTACACAGAATACAGATAAGACATTTTTAAATGAAATATAATATGTATCGTCCATAATATATATATGAATATTATATTCAGCGTATACGATAAAGCGCCTATTGATGAAAAGATGTCTGTAATGTCATTATCAACCCTGGCACCGGTGTACGTTTCAATAAAAGAAAATTGTCCATTTCCCTTCTTGGATTCAAGTACATACTATGGAGCTTACAATGAATTCATATGAAGCCACTTATATCGTTCAATATGGATAGAGGAAAATTGTCTGAAGGGCGGAAATGTGCGGTGGTCGAGATATTTGATTCGCAAGCCAATTTACTCATAAGATACTCATATAAATTGGATTTATTTAAATATCATGTTGTTACTTGTAACAGCTTACAGTTACGTACAGATTACGCACTTCTATTTTTCTCAAATACGTTCCTTTTTAAATTGAAAGAATTGTACGAAAATCTTTAAAATAGCCACTTTCAGCCGTCTATTTAACTTAATTCTTAAAAATTTATACGATAAAGCCCATCTAGGTTATACGATTGACTTGCTTGATATATTGAATTAAATACTGTTCACTGGTTTGCGACTTAGACTTAAGTCACTGACACGGAATTTAATACAGAAAGTTATTTAAATCAAATAAAGAATTATATTATACTAGTGGACCGCCCCGGCTTCGCTCGTGGTACATATTTCGCAATAAAAGGTAGCCTATGTCCTTTCTCGGGTATCAAAATATCTTCATACCAAATTTCATGCAAATTGGTTCAGTAGTTTAGGCGTGATTGAGTAACAGACAGACAGACAGAGTTACTTTCGCATTTATAATATTAGTATGGATTATTGAAATTATATTACAATAATAGTAAATATTTTTGTGGTTAAATAAATAATCATAACATCAACAAACAAGACTGTTCTTTCGTTTATTAAGGTAATGACAGAAGAAAGATGTAAATGATTTTTACAGAAATTAAATTTGTACTATGTGGAATATTTTTATAGGAATGCTGTTTCAACTTTCAGTATTTCAGATTGATGCATTAGTATAATTGCAAACATGGGGTAATTTCAAAAATTGCGATTTCCTCTTCAGTAAATCATTGCAAATATTTTTCAATACAGCATGAAAAACTACATAAAAATCAAGTCAGATAATAAATTGTTTAATCTCAAAAATGTCGTTTCATTTTTAACAATATAACTCAATATACAGCACGAACAGGGAACATTCTCGCAATTTGAATACGAAAGCACAGAATACAATATAATAGTAGCTAAACGCTAACGAAAGTTTCATGTCGTGTTTATTGATTTACACGTAAATTAATTGAATGGCTAAACTTAAGTACAGCTCATGGGTGGTTGTAGATTTATTTCCGCCCAAACTACTACTCTTCTGCCAATTACACGTTGTGCTCTCTATTTCTGCTGCACCTTTTACTTAAACTTCGCAATGGGCATGACGACAGTATCCATAAATGATCGTATTAGTGTTTTTAAGGGAAAATGTATAATAAATAAATTAAATATAGTGACTTAAAAATCTTAAAAACATTAAGATTAATGAGAATAACAATAAAATAAAACATTGAAATTCTGCAGTTCGCCATTTTGACTAAAACACGCGTGACGTCACGATTAAGTAAACAACTCACGTCAGATGTATTTTGTTGTTATGAATATGTTGAGAATACGCATTTTTATTTATTTTCTATTGTTTCACGTATGCTTTATCGACTCAGAACAGAAATATAATTGCGAATTCACGAATACGTGGTTTCGGGGTTCTCCGCGCCAACTTTATACAATCATTTCTTATTATTTTCTCGCTTGAAATAATTACTAACACATTTTTGAGCATTATTTTTATGTGGATTCACACTGCAATACTGCACACTACTTATAAACTTTGAAATTCGATTCTATAACACATATTAAATAAATATTTCTTTAATTTTCTTCGCAATGCGTACAAATAATTACGTATTTACTAAAGAGTGACGTCACGCCTACGCCATGACACCTGCGAGCTGTTTTGGCACAGTTAATAAATATTTTTTGAAAAATGGCTTTTATCTTCGTTAAATTTAAGTATATTACCGAAATATAGGGTTTTTCTTGTATAGTAAACGTATACACACATAATGGAAGAGGATTTCAAAATCTTTCGTCATGCCTAAATTCCTCTCTAAAGTCTGAATTACAGGCAATAGCTACGCGTAAGTCAATATAAAATGCGGGGTTTACATGATTTTATGCCGGAGTATCTCTACAATCTACATTATTAAGTTAGGCGATGCACTTTCCAATTTTCCACGTCTGGCCCAAACTTGGATGAAATATTATTATGAATGTGAACATCTTGCAAATGAGTTTACAAGTGGGAAAAGTTTTGATGTAAGACATATTCATTATTTACATCTGCCATAATTTATTCACGGTTGGTAACTGTATGTTTTCTCTTAAGCGGAAAGGGAATAAAGTTAGATGATAAATATCCGTATGTTTTCCAGTTCTCTTCTTCCGTATTTTAAAAGGAATTAGTCATTTTGGAGTTTCTTAAATATAAATTCTTAAATATTTGTATATAAAACAATAAAAACAAATTCACTGGCCTAACGACTTATGATTAATCATCAGATAGGTACATAGGTATAAGCTGTGGGTATAAGTATTATGTATAAAAAAATATTTGCGTTGTACTCGCATAGGACAAAATAAATAACCTATATTAGCCGTTTTTAGGTAAAATACAATCTCACATTCGTACATATATCGATTATCGACATAAAGGATCGCGTGAAAAATGTTTATTTCAACCAAATTAAAAGTACGTACTACCTACAATACTGAGAATTGTAAAACTTTCTCCGGGGATTTCCTTACAAGTGCTATTAATAAGTATACCTACCTACTTAAATGGTACGAATCGTTGCCAACGTTTTACTGTTTTCCACTTCGTTTTCACATAATTTACACGAATTCCAGCCAGACGCCGTAATGAGCCAACCATTTTTACATAAAGAATACCTATAATAGAACATAACTTATTTTATGCATACGGAGACGAATCATCTTTTTAAAATAACTGGCACATTTGAAGGAAAGAAGAATAGAATATATAAGATGTAATTGAAAAGCAGTAATTCATAAACACATATAATCAGCCGGCGGCATCACTCTGGCAGTACGATAGGAACCATAATATAATACTTACGTGACTATAGGTGTGTTGAGCTTATCCCTGAAATAAATGAAATACATTATCTACATCACGATAAAAGAAGCAACTAGCAAACCCAGTTTCGCATTTTATTAGTACGATGAAACCACCAACTAGATGTTTCTTTTACCAAGTCATTTGTTTGCCCGCTTTCACCTCCGCTCCGTCTCTAGTAATTTATTCCAATGCTACGAGCGCAGTGCTGCGAGGACACTTACAACACAAAATAATTTACTGAAATGAAAATTCAAATTAAAATGAGAGATTGTCGAGCGCCATGGTGGTTGAATTTAGCGGAAAATATAATGCTGAAACATGGTCGAGACGGGAGAACCCCTTTCTCCCGCCGCGCCGTCTCGTAGTCTACGATGGATACATCCGCTGTGAAGAAATAGTTAGCGGACAATATTAAAAATAAGCTTTATTGGTGTTTCGATTTTCAGACGACTTAATAGTTAATAGTTAAAGTATAGCCACCTTGAAATTAAAATATATAGGTAAGTATAGCAAAAAGTCTTAACTTTCTACGAAAGAAATATCGGTATGAATAGACACTGTTATAAAATTTTATAGGTATTATTAAAAAAAAAAAAGATTAAATAGCGCTCCCCATAGGCAAATAAATAATTAATAGTATGACCAATGCAGTAAGCTGCATGAGTGTAAAATGTAGATAAAGCTATTAGCATAGCTTAGTTGAAATTTACAACCTCTACAACTGAGATAAAAATTAGAAATGCAGATTAAAAGTTCTTTAAATTTGTAACGAACATAGATCTGCATTGTCTGGGGCTGCGGGATTATGTCTTGATTTATATTTTCCATCCTTTAATTTATTCCTAGTTGTGCTTCTTTGTGATGACGCTAAGATGAATGAATACTGCAGGTTTAATACTTCAAACAAAACAGAGCAAACTGAAGACATTCGTACCTACTCTCTACAAATTGTGACACATAGGATTTGTGAGGATAAACCTACTACCGTACTACGTAGTCGTTATATAATTTAAATCCACTTTGTAACATATTATTCCATAAATTGTGTTCATGAGTTGAATGTTTCAAATTTTATAGTAAGACTGAAATAGGTTAGTAAGAAAAAGTGATTTGCGTGTGACACGCAGTATTTAGCGCAACTGAGTGCCACGATATTAATTTCGTTTGTATAAACACAAAGCGTGTATAAAAGCCTGTACGATAAAACTAGGTAGGCACGAAGCAGCAATCGCTTGAAAAATATATTATAAAAATATATTGGTTTAAAAACATAATGCGACTCATATTTTATCTGTTCCCACATTACAATGAGCACCATGAAATATTAAATCAATTCAATAAACCTAACTTAGTTTCACCATTTTCGAAAAGGAAAATTCTACATATACAAGTCCATTATGTAAAAAATATGGATATGATTTTGAATTATATTACAATGTGTCTACTAACCCACACAAGGCGCTACGATAACAATAATTTTGAATGTTTTAGTATTATTCAAAAAATCATATGAATCCAAATATTCTAAAAATGGACGTGAGGTAAAAGGAAGAATCGAATAAATTTACAGCTGTAATAATAAACAAAAACACAAGTATACATTTTGCGTTTGAAAAAAACGGCGGTAAAATGTTCAATATTCCATCTGGTATTTGTCACAAAATGTTTTATTTATCGAAATTCTAGGTAAATTTCTTGCAGATCCCGGCACACCGTATGGTGCGGTTGATGCATTAATAAGTAGAAGGCGACCCCGACACTTGACCCCTGTTTTAATATACCAAGAGCTCGGTTAAACAAACAAGCAAGCTGGTACAGCATTTTAGAGCTTTTACCGGGAAAACAGCAAACGTTGCACTACTTCATATGCACGCCGCCCTAAATGCTAAATTGGTGAACGGAACTCCCTTGTGACGACGCAATATACGAGTACGGCTTTATTAGATATTTTCTACTGGGAAATATTTTTTATTCCTTACTACGTATATAAAAGTTACACTTATGATAAACCCAAAAAATTATGAAGATATTTCGATGTTCCTAATATAATAATTATATTTTTACGAATTATAATTTTAACGAATAATCATACCAGCATTTTGGTAACTTGATTTAAAAAAACCTGCGTATTGCGTTTCATTGCATTGAATGCCAATTTCTCCCAAGGTAGGGAATGATTTTATTACTAAAAGCAATAACTAATGTCGTTTGCTATTAACATAATATATTCTATGTAGCTATGAACTTTAGGTGTCTTCAAACTCTTAATGAGATTATCGTTTTAGACATCACGTCAGATGCAAAAGGTAACCGACCCGACGTGATTCGATAACCCCTAAGTGAACTCCACTTTGTCTTTTTGAACTTCAACAGAGTTCAATAGTTTAATAATTTCTAATAAATAAATTGTCATAAAACTCACAGAATTATTTCTTGATGTTAGGCGTGCAAAATAATTCGATTTAGTTCGTAGTGAATAATTTTAATATTGGAACGAAGGGCAACAATTTTCCACGAAGAGGATAAGTATCCCATGGGGCCGTAACGTACGCAACTCGCTGAAGAACATTTTTTATTCTGATGTATAAGTAAAACGTCATTCAAGCGAAATATTTTATTTTTTGCTAGATGATGGTTAAATTTCACCTCGTAGCACTCAAATAATCATTTACTACGCGAAACCGTTTCAACTATTGTAAACAACGATTTATAATTTATAAAAAATAATTTTTCAATATTTCATTTATCACAAGTACCCTCAAGAGTACACTGTATAAAATCGTTTTGCTACGTATACGACAGCCTTTGACACCTCATGAAAAATTCAATTACTAGAGGAATTTTCAAAGCGCACGCACGAAGCATTTTGAACGTTCCACTTGATAGGACCTTTTTAAAAGAGTAAAATGTCGCCACAACCCACATCCAAATGTTTTATTCAACGATCTCGTTATGATTCGACGAATAAACAAATTCAAATATCCTGCTTTGTCTAGACAAACGTTGGTCTTAATATTTCTAGTTAAACATACAAGCACAATCTCAGACGTAAATATCATAGATAGGGCAGAGTTATTGCCTTTATATCTCCTTGGGTCGGTAAATTGACGGAAAATTCTGGTTATTCGACGCACCAAATAGAGTAATAAATATTTCATGAGGCTTTATATAAGCATCTATTTTAGTATTGAGTGTAAGAGATTGTGTTCACAGTGTTTGTCATTTTTCCACACCGTGGGTGTATTTAAATTTGATGGAAGACAAAATCTAATAAAATGAGTTTTCCCTTTCTTTTACTTGATGTTTGCAGTGACACCCAGTCTTTTCTATATTTTATCGGTAGAGTTTCTGTATTTTTATACCTTTTTACCATTTATTTTCTTCTTCGTCATTAATTTTTTTTATCGATCAAGGAAGTAAGGGATTGATAAGTCCTTCAATGTAACAGTATGTATAACTTACGTACCTAATTGTTGATTTATCTAAGTATTGGCTTTAGTTTTGAAGAATTTGGTTTTCATTATGTGCGTCTAATTTATTCTGTCGCAAGTTTTCTTTATTTATTTTATTAGACATATTTTTAAAGGTTAAAAAGATCGACTTACACGACCTACCTTATCACAGTCTCATTTTATCATTCACCCCCTGTAAGCAAAGTATCCGTTAAACCTATTTATAAATCACATTAAATACTTATATATATAACGCCGTACCTAAATCACGTCATTAATGGCGCATCAGGGTCGGTTGGTTTCAGCCGAGCTCTAATTGAAATTAAATCTCGTTACTCAAATAAGGGACGCATATATTATGTGCAGAAATAAATGTGCACCCGGGTCAAATGTGGATCACTAAACATATGTTCATAAAAATTGAGTATATAGAGATTTGACCTGCTCAAAATTATAGTATAGTTGTGAAAATTTTTATCGATAGTATGTAAATATATAGAGACAGTTATTTTAATAAAATCTAATCATCTTATTATTTTTATTTCTGTTATTACCTACTTACTACGTACGTTTCCTAGCCTACGTCTCTACCTAAGGATTCCTTACGTTTTTTTATAATAGGCCGTATACATTATTTATAAACTGATATTAAAGATAAAATAAATAATATATGATATAAATAAATTGAATAAATACAATATGCACTTTATAGACCGAATATTAAAAATTAAAATTTCATTGAATCATTTGCGTTGTATGTTGTAAACCGAGCATAAAGTAAACCATTTCACAAAAAAATATTCACAAAACTGCAACTGTTTCAAATAAAAGAAGAATAATAGGCTTTTAAAACAGTTTCAGTGAAGAATCATAATGCGGCATATTCGAATTTTTTAGTGAACAACGGGCCTCAATTCAGCAAAATAACAATCTGGACAATAGTAATTTATACTTGATTAATTCACTGTATTCACCGTTAAATTCATCGTATAAAACGGGGTCATACCTTTAAAAATGTAGAGTGTAGCCTGAGGGTACATATATGTATGTGAAATATGTATAGTGTTTATGTAAATATAGATTTTTTTTACCTCGAACACTTCCCATTTGCCTCTCTAAAAAAGCGGCTTTGATTGATGGATGGAGATACACAGTGTATCCAAACGCATACAAATCAAACAAAAATCGTAAAAACTATAATTGTTTTTCATAAATCGTTAGCAAGATTTATGTACGTATACACATAAAATACGAAAAAGATCTACCTGAAACCAAATAGTGTCACAATGTAATTAATTTGCAGATTCCCCAAACCGCAAAACGTAGTTCAGATGGTTATTTTATCACCTAAGAAGTTAGGTAGGTAGGTAGTTATTTTAAATCAAAATATATAGATAATGTGAAAGACAAAGTTGGTTAAGCTGTTGCAGAGTTGCTATCAACATAACAGCACGTAGGCGAATTCTCGCCCAAAGAGCACCAAGGAGCGACAAAAATTAAACAAAGTTTCCAGCAACAATTATTAACAACGAACAATGCCCATCATCAACAATTATGATCAAACATTTGTTGATGACAACAAATGTTTAACATAAACACATCCATGAATAAGAAAATATACTCCCTTATATCTGCAAATATCGCATAACATACAAAACGTTATAGAGCTTAAAGTGTAAAAATAGACATATCACAGACCATTTTCAACTGTTAGAGGCTAGAGTTTGTATCCATTTTATGTAAAAATTGAAATGTGCAGAGTGGGCGACTCCTGAAATCAGAGATAGGGAAGGTATGATCAAAACCGATGATAGATCACGTCTGAAATTGGATTTTGCACATTCATCCGTACAACGGTGCAAGGGATTTGTATTTGCTCTTTTAAGTTTTTAATATCTTACATTCTATTTCGTTGTTTGAACAATGCATCTTTAGATAGTCTGCTCGCCCCGGTTTCGTTCGGGTTGACCTGAGTTAAAAATAGCCTAATGTAAATCGGTAAAATGTGATTTGAAATGGGAAAATAATGTTTCAAACGATACAGATCCACCGTAGTTATAAATTTATTTACATTCAACAATACAAATCTGTCGTCTTTATTACGTTAGAGTAGATTCAGAAAAATACAATTTTATTTAATTAAATTATCCTCTAAACCGATCAGTAGTGAGAAGTGTTGTGCGGTTTATTTATATCATTTGACCTTTTATCGATTTCAGCATTATAGGCAACCTATAAAATATACATTGCTTTCACACCTGTTATAAAATTTAATTTAAATAATTATTTAAATCCATCACACTGCTGCTGAACTGAAATCTGAACTGCAAATACTACGTCAAAATTAAAGTATAACCTCTTATTAAATCTTCATAAAAATGAAGTTTTGTATACTTGATGATTTTTTATGATTACAGTCTTCATCCCGGTCGAACACAGAAAGAACATCTAAAGAAAGTATTAAAATTCAGGTATTAAAAATTTTCTATCTTTTTTTTTGTTATTCACGCTAAATGCTTTGTAAATTTTATTTAATTCAAAATGTCCCTTAAAACAAGCAAAACATAAATCTGAAAATGTAATTTAAAAAGTCGCATAATCTAGAGCACGAGATATCCGGGAACTTAATTGCTAAAGAGATTTGAGTTGTAATTTCATTATCTACACTGTGTTAATTCGCCCAGATTTACGAAGTTATACGGCCGTCTGGTATACGTCTAGCCCTGTTAATCCTTGTAACAAGACCTATTCATACTGCGGCAGTGCTTGCCGGGCGCAGAACAATGCCGTAGTCGACACAAGTAGTCGAGTATAATCATCGGAATTCCGTTCATACCTGAACATCCTTTCAGCTTCCTTCCAACCGAGCTTTTGAGTGGTTTACTCTACGTTTAGAGGACGGAAAATTTGTAAAATAAACTGCATCAATCGAATGCAAATTATTTGAAAAAAGTCTTGCGTTATCATGACGCATTTCACTTGTTATCGCATGCAAATGGTTTTATTTCAAATATTTACATTAAACATTAGTTATAGAAATTATTACATTTCAAGAATTAATAAAGAATAGTTTATAAAAATATATATAAACACTAGCTTTCCGCCCGCGGCTTCGCTCGCGTTTTCAGAGAAAACCCCGCATAGTTCCCTTTCCCGTGGGATTTCCGGGATAAAATCTATCCTATCTCTCAAGTTGGATCGAACTGCACATGGTGTGCGAATTTTATTATAATCGGTTAAGTGGTTTAGGAGTCCATTGAGGACAAACATTGTGACACGAGATTTATATATATTAAGATTTTTACGTGTGTAGGTACTCTAGCGTTTCAAATGATGACTTAATAAGAAGGTGCATGGTATGGAGTAACATTCATACGTAGATAGGTACTCTTACTTAGCGGTTTTTGTGCGAAAAAGAAAATCATGAAGTATTTTTTCAGCTATTTCTTTTTTGTATTATATTTAGTGCTTACAGAATGCCACTACACAGGTAAAAAATACTTTGCTATTATTATATTTTTTTGATGAATTTTATCGGGACATTTTGGTGTTTGTATTAATCTTGTTAAATTTTGCTTGCAGTGCCTAACATTTTTGATGAGAATTATTTTTCACAATATGCTGATTGGGGTAACAATTACAATGGAGTACGTTTAATTTTTTACACTTTTAAGAATGAAACCTTAATTGTAGAGTGTAATTGCCTAGCTGTGAACTAAAAAGGATTTTCTATTTTTCCAGTTTCCATATGGAGGATCCGACAAAGTTCAAATTCAATTATATTACGAAGTTTTTTGCCCTCATTGCAGAACCTTTGACACGGTGCAATTTCGACCAGTAGTTGAAAAACTTAGTCCTTACCTTGATATTAAGACTTATCCATACGGAAATGCTGAGGTATTTAATACACAAAGAAATTTTGAAATTAATATTTATTTAATAAGGGAGCTAAAATTATTTTAAAGCTATTTTTTTCGTTCTAATTAATGCTACTACCCTTTGATATTCACTTGATTAATATATATAAGTAGAGATTAGAGACCCATCACCCAACGGAATCTTAATTTTAATAAATCCTAATTAAATATTTATTTTAATTTACAGACTTATGAAAATAACGGTCAAACTGTTTTTAAATGCCAACATGGACCTACGGAGTGTTATGGGAACAAGCTTCACGCTTGTGCCCTAGATCTGATTCAAAATCAAACCACAGCATTGATTTACAATACTTGTATGATGGAATATTCCCAAAGCGATCGAGGATCGGACGATAACGCAGCTGATAGAGTAAGATCTATTTGAAATATTAATACCTAGCCTAGAATATATCGTAAAAGCAATAAATTTATAGGGGTGAATAGAGCTTTTGGCAAGCTACATGTAATAGGTGCTGAGACTATAATGCTAGACAAACATCCCGGATAAAAAATTAAGCATTTTCTGTGAATTGATTTACCGCCATATAGGATGACCTTCATATTTCCCTAAGAGTTATATAATCTTATTAACTCGTTAATTGTTACATATGCTTATAAAAACTATTATTCCAGTGTGGCGCGTCAATGTCAATCGATTCTACGCCTATAAAACAATGTGCAAAGGGCAACAAAGGAACTGAACTTCTAAAGTATTACGGAGTGGAGAGTAAAAAGGCAAATTTCAAACACGTCCCGTACATTCTAATTAACGGTGTTGTCAACGATGGCAAGAACTTTATGAAGGACGTTTGTGCAGCTTTTTCTAACCCTCCCTCACAGTGTGTGAACGTATTTTGAAAAATAAACATATAAAAGTATTTGTGATTATTAAATGTTTTGGCTATTTTATTATTAAGTATTTTTTTTTTCATTTAATAGATTCAAGGAAGGCTATTGTATATAAAATGCATAATTACAATCGTTAATAGATAAATTCAAGTGTTAAAAAATGACTTAAGTAAGAGTAAAAAAATTATTTTAAGTATAAAATACTTTAATATCCCAGTTTGTAGAAAGAAAAATGTATAAGAAATTGTTCCTATTAGCAATAAAAAATAAGGCTTAGTGAAACAAAATATACATATAATTTAGATAAGTATCTATTCGTGACGAGCTAAGAACGTACTCAACGTAGTTATAACTTGAGTTAAGTGTTCTTGAATGAGCTTGATGAATTATACATATATATATTGATGAATAATACTTGATGAATTATATTGATGAATTATACATTTACAGTTTTCATTAAATTCTCATACAAAAGCTCCAACAATTACATGGCAAGTGTGCGTGACAGGTTTGTCTCAAACTTACGTCTGTTTGCGTGAAAACTTAGCCTAAGGGAGCGGCTGTCAGCCAATTTCTGGCTGACATTCGCATTTGTGGTAACTTGTATTCGTCATATTTGTATAACATAGCTAAGTAACATAGAATTACATTATAACAACATGTTGCTAAATTAAATACTTCTTAATTTATTATTAACTAGCTTCCGCCCGCGACTCCGTCCGCGCGGATGTCGGTCTTCGCGTGGATGGTTTATTTCTCCATTTTGAGTAGGTACCTCTGACAATAAAATCTTATAAATATCAATTGGACCCAATTCCCAAATACGGCTAGGCCTATAATAATACGCAACGTGTGTTCGCGGTTCTACGGAACAACGTCTATGGATAAAACTGAAAAATTAAGATTAATTTTTTTCTACGTATTTTTCCAGGATAAAAAGTATCCTATTTTACGCCCAGGATAATAAGGTATAATTATACCAAGTTTCATCGAAATCGAACCGCTAGTTTTCACGTGATGCCTTCACATACAGACAGACAGACAGACAGACAGACAGACAGACAGACAGACAGACAGACAGACAAAAATTTTTTTAATCACATATTTGGGTTTGGTATCGATCCAGTAACACCCCCTGCTATTTATTTTTTTAATATTTTCAATGTACAGAATTGACCCTTCTACAGATTTATTATATGTATAGATGTAGACTCTATATTATTGTCTACACTTTACATTGTAGGCAAGTGTAAAATATACTAAATCTTCTTTTGCGTAAAAACAAATTTAACATACAAAATCACTCGTAAAGGTCTGTACTCCGTCTGTTCTTTCGGCCCATACTTGAAAATTACATAATATGATAGGTAGTACATTGTAACTGCCGACACTTTAGCGATTTCTAGTCAGCCTAGAAGGTAGAGAAATAAAACAAGTCCATATGGGATACAAGACTAGATTTGTGAAATATAGGAATTAGGAAAACGAAAAGTGTACACATAACTCTTGTGTTTTATACTTAGGTGGCACACCAAGCAAATTGTCGAAATATTTATTTAATAGGGGTCGGCTCGGGCTTCTATGCGACACTCACAAATAACATGATTTTCAATTGGTAAATTAATTTTTAATATGTATGTTCAGCAGATCTAGAAATACCTACAACATTATAAACTCACAAATTTTACCTCTTTATAATTCTAATACAGAACTATATTATATTAACACCTCGGTGATAGGGAGCATCAACAGATATCTACTTAATTTTCAATATTGTATTGGATAAAATAATTTAAAAATTGCTATGGAAAAACACAATACAGTTCAAAAATACATAAACATACTATTATATACTACATAAACATTTTTATGTCTATCAGTTGCATTCTTATTAATAAACACAAAAATATCTACATACAAGTAGGTACATAATAAAAATTTCACAAGACATTTATTTGTATAATTTTAATTCTTTTTATGTGTAAATTATGTTTTTGGCACATAAAATATAATTTTACCGTATTAAAAAGCTCTACACTAATATCCAAAAAGCTAATTATTCCTAAATTAGGTAGGTACTTATTATATGTTTCACGCAGATGTATGTTTTTAAATACTTCTTACCATACTTACAACTTACCTTACTAACCTGTTTATAAAATTTTCATAAAGATATAGCAATAAATAATAATAATACTTATTAAGAAACAAAGCCGCGTTCTACAATTATTATCTTCTTAATATATATATAAATCTCGTGGCACAATGTTTGTCCTCAATGGACTCCTAAACCACTGAACCGATTATAATAAAATTCGTACACCATGTGCAGTTCGATCCAACTTGAGAGATAGGATAGTTTAAACATGTAGGTACCACGGGCGAAGCCGGGGCGGACCGCTAGTTGTAATATAATGTAATGTGTATTATTCGTAGCTATGCGATCATAACATGCTACAAATATTTGTAGAAAGTATATAAATGTATACGTCGGTAATAAAGACACATTAGACGAAAAGTTCAAGAGTTGACCCTCTTGTTATAAGATAAACGTAGTTATTGTCATATCACTGCCGGTCTCAAGTGACATACAACATCGAGAAACAATGAAGACTCTTATAAAATATTTTTTGTTAATGAGTATTTCATTAGAAGCCCATCATGTTTATGCGAGTAAGTTTATTATTTACTATATCGGTATATTTGCCAAAATTTGACATTAAAACAATTAGTTACAAGTTACAAGTTTTATTTTAGTTTATTACGTAAACTTTAGAATAAGTCAATCATATTATATTCTCAGGTCACTGGTCGAACTTTTTAACAGAAATTGATAATATAGTCAAATTATCGGACGGGGATAAATACTTACTTGCAGACAAGGTAATATGAAACGAAAGTTTAGTCGAAAATATGTGGAATTAATGAGTTACAATAACGTTTTTTTTTTCTTTTTAGCAAAAAATACCAGCTGACCAAAAAATTGAAATCAACGTTTATTATGAAAGTCATTGTCCTGGTTGCAGAGAGTTTATCAGCGGTGACTTTAAGAAACTGGTTGAGAAACTGTATGATTATTTAAATATTAAAACCTATCCTTTTGGAAATGCAGAGGTATGAAGTAACATTCATCTTATTATGATACTAGCTTCCGCCCGCGACTCCGTCCGTGCGGAAAAATTAAGATTTATTTTTTTCTACGTATTTCTCCGGGATAAAAAGTATCCTATTTTATGCCCAGGATAATAAGGTATAATTATACCAAGTTTCATCGAAATCGAACCGTTAGTTTTCACGTGATGCCTTCACATACAGACAGACAGACATACAAAAATTTTTTTAATTACATATTTGGGTTTGGTATCGATTCAAATACACCCCCTGCTCTTTATTTTTTCAATATTTTCAATGTACAGAATTTACCCTTCTACAGATTTATTATGTGTATAGATTAAAAGATGACCACCAGAGTCATTCCTTTATATGATGACCATATTATGATTCTTCAAAAATTTACTTATTACAACTATCTACCTTCTTTGTCTTATTTTTTTGGGAAATGAAATTGAGATCGAATATATCACAGAATAAATAATAATTATGAGGTATATGAAGTTAGAATAACAATGTTATCGTCGATGTAGGTATTTAGATACCTCCTACTCTTATCAAACGTTCCTGTTCGATGCTAATAATAAAATGTGCAATTTATCAACATAAATGTGTTACACTCCAATTACTTACCATTACTAAAATATTTGGTATCCCTATTATAAAATAATATTTTGATTTTCAGAGGACCATTTAAATAATAATTAGAGGCTCTACATTTAACTTTCATTATTTTTTATTCTATTGTACTTATTTGACAATTGATTTTTCAGATGGATACACATGGTGGTAAAGTGGAATTTAGGTGTCAGCACGGACCAAAGGAATGTTATGGAAACAAGCTGCATGCATGCGCTTTAGACATTATAAAAAATCACAGAGTTGCATTGATTTACAATTCGTGTATGGCCAGTTTCTCTCAAGACGATTTGGGATCTGATGATGCAGCAGCAGCTAAGGTAAATATGTCATAAATTGTACTTAAATAAAAATGAATCTCAATGTTATATAAAGAATGTGGATGGTTATAATTAATTAGGTATCTACATTTTCGGCTAATGTTGTTTGAATGCAAAATAATATTCTAAGGTTAATAATGAATAAAATAAATGTTCTGCAATCTTTATGTTAATCTGTCTAATAACATTTCCTAAATTTTCCAATTATCTTCTAGCCTACGCCTATTGTGACTGAAAACGTTATTATTTCCAGTGCGGTACATCGATGAAAATAAAATCCAATCCAATAATAAACTGCGCAAATAGTGACAAAGGGGACCAGCTACTGAAGTACTACGGAGAAGAAAGCAAAAAGGCAAATTATCACTATGTCCCATACATTTTGGTAAATGGAAAGGAATATAATGGTGACCATATAGTTGAAGATATTTGTGCGATGTTTTCGAATCCACCACCACCTTGCTCTCAGTGATGATAGAGAAAGAATTATTTGGCAGTATTCTAATGACACAGATAAAGTAATCTAGGCTATTATTAATTGAAAGGCTTTCGTTTTATAGAAATCCACGACAATAAAATGTGAACATGGAGAAAAAATATATATATATTATTATTATTATTTAAATTAACAATTACTTTGTAAATTGTGAAATAAAAATTTGTGAACTTAAAAAAATTTGCTCTTTTAAATTCACGACCAGGAATAAAAATGGCAGCTTAAAAAAAATACAGGCTCAGCATAATATATAAAAGTACGAGGATGGTTCTTATATAGAGAAAACGTAAATAGGTACTATTTATTGTACATGTATTTATTCCATTCGATATAACAGACTTCAGATTTTAATCAAAATTAATAAATCACAACATAATAATTAATCCACTTATTATTTTTTGCAATTTTTAATGACGTAAACACCTATTGTAGAGCCAACTCAATAAACTTCCTACTATAATTCAAGTTCTCTCTTCATTACAGCTGCAATCACTCAATAATATATTAAGACCGTATATGACAAAATTTACCTTAACAATACCTCACAATAATATTCCAAGGAAAGATGATTATGCCTACAATGAATACAATTTTTGAATCAGTTTTGTTTCAGTAGAGGAAATACAGTTGATGTTAAAATTGTCTCTGTGAATACTTTAGGCGCTTTAAAATTTTTGATATATTGTAAAAAAGAACTATCACAAATAAGTGAAAAACAAATGAACCATTTTTTGTTAAGTACATAATTTCCTGTGTTATAGCTGTGTTTAATTAATAAAAAACTTTATTCTTAGCAATTAAATTAACGTCAAAATGCTTTGATGCGTAATGTCGGTCAATTGATCATTTCGATTAGTCAATGGTGTTTCCAGAAATAATGATTATTACTTTGAACTTCAGATTTTTTATAATAACATATATACGTACTTAATAATATAATATGTGTTTACTTTATTTAATTAATAAAGAAACTGTAGGTAAAGTAAGTAATTATTGTTGCAATTAAAACAATGTAGTATATATATCTGTCAACTGTGATTAAAATCTGATCCGAAAAATTCCGTCCGTCTTCGATTGTTAATACAATTATAAAATTATATGCATTTAACATTACCATCTCTAAACAAAAGCTACACAATCCGGAATGGAATCGATTTACTACGGGGAAGAAAGCATTTGTATGTGTCGTGAGACACGCAGATCTGTAGCCAAAATCCCGTTGTAAATGATCGGAACCTTTGTAACGTTGGGCATGGCAGACTCGTCGGGAATTCTTGGCGCATGTGCACGCTTTCCCACGTCTGGTGGGCGATGGGGTGACACGGCAAACTACACCAGTTATTCTTTTTAAGCAAACAAAGTTAGTTGGCTTCTAAAATCCCTTTTATTTACCGCATCACCTTCGATAACCATATTTGCAATAAGGTTTCCTAAAGGCGCTCTACTTATTCGTCTTATATGTACTTTCTTTTAAAGAAACACTCGAATAAAACAGCTATTTGCGATATGTCATTTTTATTTATAGTTTAAGTAAATAAATCTCAACATTACATACCAATATTTTAATTTATGCCATACAAGCGCTCGTTGATGAATCATTGAATAAATATTTTAAATATTCGTATGACTAACTTACCATTCTACTTGATCGTAAAATACTTTAGTTATTTCAACTCATTTACGATTGAAGGCAATGGTGCAATAAGTAAAAAAAAACAATATGGTTTTTTTAACTGTTTAAACTGCATTCATTCTTATTTATATTCGGTTGGAATGATTTTTACTCTTGAATACAAAAGGTATTATTCACTTCCCAGGGGGTCGAACTAATTAATACTCCGAACATTGCTTAAACAATGTCGCGAACACCCAAAGGTCCAATTATATTACGCTGTCGTATACTTACCTACTCTATTCTATGTTAGAATGCATGGAGAAGAAGTGTCTCTAACTAGAGCTACTTCTTAGTTTTCACGAAGCTATCGTTACATTTACAAAATGTAATATGTAAATGCTCTATTATCAATTAAATACATTCCCATAGCAACCGATGACTCGATGATTCTCTGGAATTAAGTTACGTATACTAAAATTACACACTTCAATCCATATACGAGGGCGAACAAAACACCAGTAGGTTCTATGCAGTTATTAGTAATAATAACAAGCTCATTGTGAGCTGTCTTTTTCCTACCTGCATACATAATTTGATTTCGTAGTAGTCGTTAGAAGTTTATAGTTGCATAGCGAACGTTTCCGCGCCTTATGCTATGCCATGCGGATGCATTTGCAATTTATCATGGGCTTTGACAAGTCTGGCGCGATAATTAAAACGATATTTAAAAAATCTTCATCCTGATGTTACTTTTTAATATTTAAAACAGAATAGTTTTGATAAAAATTCCTAGTTGTTACTGTTTATATAAATTTAAATAGGGAACAATATATAAAGTAATGGCATTATAATTCTGGTATTTTATAAAGTTTCCATCCGTATATTATGTTAATCAATTTATCATTCGAAACTAATCTTGATACATACTCGTATAGGCAAGTGGTCAACCTGTCAATCGAAGTGATTTTTATATCCGTTTAGTTTTACACCTGTGAATTTTCTCCTTTTTTTTTGTAACGCTTAGCCACTAGACCAAGGAGACAGTCAATTTCATTACACTTTATTATTCAATATTCATGAAAGTAAACTTTTGCATCACTACGATGTAGGTAGCCACTTGGTATAACAACAGGAAGAAAGCAATCAAACGTCTGCAATTATCTATTGCTTATTAAATTGATAGATGCATGCTGCGTAATGGAAGAAAGAACATTTAAGACTGATTAATTGAGTGCATTTTAAATTATACCAACGTAATGTTTGTTTTTATTTTGATAGAGTATTAATTAGTAGTCACGAACTTTATTATGATTATATAAAGGAAATTTTTTTACGTTTGCATAAGTCATGATAAATCAAGTATCAATATCAAATCACACGACATCTACAATCATGAACCTTGACAACGCAGTGGAAATTTGACACTGCCACCGCAACACCCGAGTATACTTGAGTCTTGAACGTCAAGCAATGTTATCTAACAGTATTATGACTACACAGCGGTGTACGTTACACACATCGCTCTATGTTGATCTACTATACAAACAAATTCATTACTTACATAACGTGATCGAGATAAAATTTACCTCCAAACCGGTTTCCCCTAAGGAAAAAGTGTTCAAGTAGGTATTCAAGTTAGGTTTAAACCCTTCGATCATTAAATCCTATGTAAAAGGGCGCGAAACAATTGCCATAAGCTAGGCACGGTGCCAAATTCAAAGCTCCTGTAGATACTGGATACGTATTTAAAATATTGTGATTTCTATAAGCGTATCTATTTATCAAAACCAAGTTGTTTCCTATGGTCCATTAAATTAGTACAAATTTTCTACGACTGATATTAATAGATCCATTATTAGTCGTAGCAAATCATGCAGGCGATTCAATTTTAGTGGCGTTTAGGTACTTAGTTATGCCTTGTTCCACTTATGAGGCGAAAATTTTAAACGAGAAGTCACATGTAATCTATCAAATTATAATATAGAGTCGAAATTATACATGCTATATATACCTATAGTAAATTATGTAGAGTCAATACTTATTCCGTGGTTTTAGGCCACCTATTTTTTTTTCTCTTTCAAATAATAAAATCTGCTTTAATACAGATGCGGTCTCTAATTGCGTGCTCTACGAGCTTCGAGGCTGAAGCAAGGCCAAGGCCTCCAGCACTATTATGTAAATAATAGAGCCAGCGGCCAGCACGGTGACTGGCGAACGCTAATCGTCATGTTAATGTGACAACAATACGACGAGGCCGTCATTCAAACATGCTCTGACCATTGTGCTGTTGAGATTTACCACACAGCAGATGTTTTTTGTATAACGCGTAGATGTATAAGTAGGCTTGAAACAATGCGCTAAAATAACAATAACTACAAAGCTCACATACTTTAGAGAAACCAAATGTGTTTTACTCTAACAATACTATTATATGTGTTAATGATGTAGATGCAGGAATATTGTATTTATTTATAAATAAGGAAATTTGTTTAAAATATTATACCTATATGAATCTGTATACATAATTGTATACGGGATCAGCAGCAAATATTTATAGTTTATACCAACTACGAATACTAATTATATGTACTCTCTTGAGACAAAAATATACGCATAAGGAAATATTCTTCAGAATGCTCACATGCTGAAATGAATGAATCAGAATTCTAAGATTATACATATTTTTGATGATAATATTATCATGTATTTATTGCTAAATAATTATTTATCAGAAACGAATCTATAACAAATAAAAGTATAATTATACGCCATTAATTTTAGCGTAGCATGAGACAGGGGTTACGATCAATGCGGATTGCGGGGGGATATTACCGACCCCGGGTTTTAACTTTTATCAGTCAATGCGTCGCTGCTATTCACCCAAACTATATAAACGCCCGCACTATGAGAACAACTGCACATTCTGTCTTTATTACATACAATATGAGCAATAGAGACGGAGTTATCGACATTGAAAGGAAACGTGCAGAGGTCTGGGGATACATAGTAGACATTCTCGTCTCCCGTTGACTTGGCAGAGCGCCCAGTGACGCGTGCCAGGCATCATCCACGTGGATCGAGACAAATAATGAATCAATTACAAGTTTCATAATAAGTTTCTTGCCACACGAAATCTGTATAAAATGAGCATTTGGTTGGCTCGATTAAATAATTCTCAGAACATTACCAACGCACAGTAAACGGGTCAGTACCTACTGCCGTTACGAAGAAAATTACATGTATGTACTTATGCTTTCATAATCGTCGTCCCTTTCAATTCCAGTGAAGACGTTATTACGGATAATTAATTCAAACTCTCGTAAACTTCATGTCGGATCAGTTCAGAGGAACGCATTAGAAACAGCTTTCTTTAAATACAAGTTTACCGACTTGCTAAGATATCACACATATCCTGTCTCCAAAGACAGAATTCTCACAGAGAAAAAATGTTTACTAATTATTAAAAAAAAATGTAACTAAGTATATATAATTTAAGTGCAACATCACTTTCGTTTGTGTTATTCGTTCGCCCACGTTTTATGACAATTAGGCCAATTTACATCAGTGAGATCATGTTACGAGAAGTTATGAGCATCGCTATTATAGTCATTCCGTGATTTTGTTTACGTTCTTAACTGTGATAACTTGTACTGAATTTACAACCATAATATTATAATCTATAATAATTATTATTAGCCAAATTATTTTCTCTGTATCAATCGACATATTAAAACTCTCTTATTTTTTATTCAATAGTTTGACCGCCAAGTCGTAACAAATTTAACAGACTGGGTTATTACTTTTTATTGTGATATATTATGTTCAGACAACAATAAGCAAACCGCAGACTGTAAATAGAGGATACACCAAGAGTCTGAGAGACCAATGCATAAAAATATATGCAGTAATATAATTTAACGTTGGTTAACATGATTATGAGATTCGGATGTACAGAGGTCAGTTGCCATTAACACTGTTATCGTTACTATGATTTAGAGCCAAGGTTTTAGGAAACTTTCGACATGGCGAAGTAGATTTTCTTCAATTATTACGTTTAACGCATATGAATTAATCCAAGGATACTAGGTATATCGTGTTCATTAGAGGTCGGTTACGTAGCTTAATATACACAATAATTTACCCTTTTTTTACTTTGTTCGTTAAAAATGGGACAAAAATAATCAACGACATTGATTGCACATAGAATAACAGATACTACGTACGTATCAAGATAGGCGTATCATCATCTATATATTTTAGGAACCAAAAATTTAATAATAAACTATAGTCCTTTTGTTGTTATAATATGTGTCCAATAATGTAAAAGAAGCGGACGCGCCTTTTCAATGACGTCACCATCAGTTGAATCATTCGACCGCAACAACGTCTAGAAGAGTGCAGCAATGCGTTTGAGCATACAATACGACACTCGACAGACCATTCTACCTGACTCAAGAACCGTAAATTACTGATATAATAGCATCCACGAACCTCTTATTAAAGATAATATCATCGACATTGATAAGATTTTGACGATAACGTACATTATTGCACACAAACTAATTAAGTCGTTGAGTGTAATCTTATGATACCACAAACGTTATAATGTATTTTATCATATAAGCCAACACATAATACTCAACTATTTGTCTAGCGGTTGGTAGTTGGCATGCTAAAACCGCAGTATGATCAGAAACAATGACGATATTATCAAATTAACAATCCTATGCACGTCGGCGAAGGCGCGCACCGGTATGACTACGTGCGACTGTAACTATAGATATTATATACCTTATAATTTATAGCCCTAGAAACACAACTATGAATCCATTAAAAAGAAGATAAAGAACCTGTCATAAGAATATTCAATTATACCTAGTTATTAATTATACCTTGAGGGAAAATATATTTATTTATATGGTCAATATTTCCAGAAAACATATATTTTTTTAATCTTCTAAATTCTAATGTTTTATCTATATGCCTTCCTTCCTGTTTTCAAACTTCGAGATATCTGAATAGTATTTTAAATATAATTGCGCTACTTATGTATTTATAAATGGCTAATAGCAACTCTAGAACACACAATTTAGTGTTAATTAATGTTCTGCGATTATTAATCTAGTTCCTTGTAGATTCTGTTACTTTATTTGATTCACTTTTTTTCTGTTTTTGCGAATGCTTGTTTCATATGTAGATAGATATATAGGTACCTACTTACCGATATTTTTCAAATACCTATACAAAAAATAATGTTGTCAAACAAATATTCAATTTCATCCATCCAACTTAAAGAACAAAGAGAAGAATAATTATATCGATATTTAGTGAAAATTATTAAAATGAATATTACGCATTAAGTAATTACAATTGCGAGCGAGCATGTTTATCAATTTAATTCGCTATCAATGTATGTAAAATACATAGGAATGGAAACATTAATCAATGATTGATAAGAGCTTCATAACATGCAAATGTTAATGTCGTAAATCATCCTTTTGTTATCACTTCCATTGTATGGACTTTGTCAATACATCCGTATTTTATTATTAGTCCTGTATATTTTGAGGTAAATTTAAATTATAGGTAATTATTACAAATGTGCTTTAGGAAACTTTCGACATGGCGAAGTAGATTTTCTTCAATTATTACGTTTAACGCATATGAAGATACATATCGTATTCATTAGAGGTCGGTTACGTATCTTAATCTACACAACAAATGTAGGATTCACTCATGATTCACTCCTCTTCGGCATTAAAATAAAAAAAAAATATACTTAGGTACTTGTAAATGTCAATTTAGATTCCATAAAAATAGCCACCAATTTTTTAAAATTATACCTATCAAACTAGATTAGGTTCAACGATTCAAATCAAAACTGATAAACTACAGACAACAATGGAATCATTATGAATGAAAATGATTCAATCGGTCCAATATACTTAATACAATTTTATTTCTGATCAGACTAAATTTTTTTTTATAAAATGCAAATTGAAAGCAACGTTCTAAAAGCGCGAATATTTTTGCAAGTGAAGGTGTATTGAACTTGACGACAAGTAGGAGTTGAAACTTCGTAGACAAGTGAAATCTGTAAGTATTATGGGACACGTGTTGAGTACTCAAGTAGGGGTGAAGAACCTACGGGTCGGCCGATAAGCCGCCATGTTTACTTGACAATCATTATAAATCAAAGACGTAAACTTTGCAGCCTATGACCCTTTTTAGAGGCAGACGCTATCCTCTCGCTTTGATACAATCTTACCTCTCACTGAAAATAGATCAGGCCGCTTATATCGCCGAGTTTAGAAAAAGCTATTCAAAGTTTCACAATTCAACACACGAAATTGGGTCAGTAGATCATCGGCTCCGATTAATGCAATTCTGTCAATAGATACACGACGGTATTGAGATTTATTTCTAATATTCTTAATGGATCCTGTGACAAATCACAACGAACAAAATAAAAATAAAATATGCTACAGTATAACGTTCGGATTGGATAGTAAACTATTTTATAAACAAGGTAACTATACTCAAATTATATACTACCTACATACATATGTGTGTGTTTTAACATAAAAAAACTGCTAATCAACATGTAATATCAGAATTGAATCATTTAATACCAGTATAAAACATACAAACAAGTTATTAAACAAGCGTTCCCATAACAATAACAAAGTTATCGCGTTAGTGCGTAGCTTTAATATGTATAATGGCTTGTGGGCCAGTGGCTTGACCACTATTTCCTGTGATACAGCAGCCGCCGCCCGTTGCGCCGATAAACGTGTCGGCCGACTTCCGTCCTCATCTCACTTTCCCCTTACTCATCCTAAATCCGTATTATAGACAAGTATCCCTAAGACTCGATAACCAAACTAAATATGCGATAAGGATAAAATTTGACGTGATCAGATATTAGGGTCAATTTGCCATGTATGTCGAATGAACGATAACACTATTGACATTAGCCAAGTGACGCCTGTACTTTAAACATATGATTATGATAATTGATAATAATATAATTTACTTTCAATATATGACTATGATAAACGTCGAAATTTACGCACACAACCACCTAGCATATAAAATTTTATTACATATTATTATTTAAAAAGATAACGAATAACGAGTTTATCTCCTAGAATCCCCATTTGCTATAAAGATTAGCAAAAAGGTAACTAGCATTGGAAATCTTATTTATTCTAGCAATAGCTTTAAAACCATTACCATAATATGATTCCTGTGGAACTAAATAACTAACCAGATACAAAGAAATACGTTAGCATCATCTTATACTATATAATTATATATATTTACACGACGTTGGTGTATGATTAGTGTCATCTATTAGAATGCCATGAATCAAGTATCAATAGATAAGTTTTATGATAGGTACGTACTCTTTTTTAAGTAATACTTACGATAAATATATCTAACGATGTTTACCATGTCCATGTAAGACTGTATTCTGTAATATGATTTTAGTGTTATTCGTTTAAACCTTGAATTACATCACTGTCACAATAATTTTACTTTGTTAAGAATGTATTATTGTTGAAGGATGGAAGGTGTAAAACGAACCTTTTAATAAAATAAGAATTGACTCTATGTAGAGTATCATCGTAAATTAATATACAAATAGGTAGAACCATTATAATTTATCACGTTCTTTTCAATAATTTCATACAATTATTAAAAAGATAATAAAAAACGGGAGAAAAAATATGTAAGGCAATAATAAACTGACTTATTGGAACTTGGAAGTCAGCATAATAAGTGAGTACCGCTATTATTTAGCACTTATATTATTTTAAACATAGTTGCTCAAAGTAATCAGTTGCTCCGTGAATTTGCCACTTACAACAATTGCAATTTTAAAAATTCCACGCAAAAGCGCATATCCACTATCTACATAATAATTGGGTTCAGCACGCACACAGACATACGTAAATCTATTATTTTGGTCCATTACTGAAGCCGGATGCATGTCGTTTCATATTAGCAGGTGAACAGACGTCTGGTTAGGGCGCCGGCTCAGCATCAAGACCTATTATTTAAATCCCGTTGGACATTACTTCCATTATCCAGTGTGTTTATCTTCTACGAGTGCAAACTCTGCTGCCCACTGCGTTCTAATGTCAAAAGCAACGCATTTTCGAAGGTTTTTGTTTTTTAGATTGAGTACACCTTTCCGTGTAACAATTTTTAAGGTATAAATTATGTGCGTACTTAGGCCCTCGCCTCAATATTAGTATTTTTGTCACCAAGAAGTAAGAACACATACTTCAACTATAGAGGATTTTCAATGAATGGTTAAATTTTCTCTTGGATTATAGATTAGACGTTATAATTCATAAATTATTGAAAATATTGAAAAAGAAAAAGAAATCTAGTTCAGGAGCGTTTGAATTTTGACTACCAACTTTAAAATTGATGTTAAAATTATATATTTACGGATAAAAAAAAATAATACCTATCTTATGCTAACCTTCTTCAATACGAATTGATTTAAATTAAAAAAATAACTTACTACTAATGGCTAAATTCTAAACATGGTGTAGAGCTTGTGTAGAGCATGGCAGAAATAAAAAAACATGTAGGTATTATAATTAGAGAATTATAAAATCAGTGTATTGTTTTTATACAGTAAATAAACAACAAACTATTTAAAAGAATAGGTAACTAGTTACTGCGTAATGTACCTACTATGCAAAAGCAATTTCGAGCCATTTGCTGCTCACTGGGCGTTTTTGTTTGATGAGGCAACTGTAATTAATCAATTCGCGGGCGACAGCACAGCTCGAAGGAAATTATTTTATTTACAGCTTCCTAGCAGTGCAGATATCTAATGCAATTCTATTGGCGTTACATGATGACTTCATACAGTCATGGACCCAATAAATATCTAGATTATATTCGTCCATGATACAGTTCAGCTTTTTAGGGTTCCGTAGCCAAAATGGCAAAAACGGAACCCTTATAGTTTCGTCATGTCCGTCTGTCCGTCTGTCCGTCTGTCCGTCTGTCACAGCCGATTTACTCGGAAACTATAAGTACTACAGTGATGAAATTTGATGGGAATATGTGTTGTATGAACCGCTACAAAAATATGACACTAAATAGTAAAAAAAAGAATTGGGGGTGGGGCCCCCCATACATGTAACTGAGGGATGAAATTTTTTTTTTCGATGTACATACCCGTGTGGGGTATTAATGGAAAGGTCTTTTAAAATGATATAAAGTTTTCTAAAAAACATTTTTCTTAAAGTGAACGGTTTTTGAGATATCAGCTCTCAAAGTCGTAAAAAGTATGTCCCCCCCCCTCTATTTTTATAACTACGGGGTATAAAATTCTAAAAAAAATAGAGGTGATGCATGCTAATTAACTCTTTCAACGATTTTTGGTTTGATCAAAGTATCTCTTATAGTTTTTGAGATAGGTTGATTTAACTGTAATTTATTATATTTGCTGCTACGGAACCCTTTGTGCGCGAGCCCGACTCGCACTTGGCCGGTTTTTTTATTATGCTTAAATATAAGTTCCATTGCATGAGTATTGTGTATTGTGTTTTACTCAGATTTTATCATAATCGCTATCTTATTTACTGTAGCTACCTTTTACCTATATTATATTTGTTCATCTGTAATCTATTTAAACGTTTTTAAAGACTAGAAAATTAGAACAATCGTAGGTTATTTGGCTGGGCACCGAAAGCTAATTGTCGAGCGAGTTTAAATTAAGAATTTTACTTTTAGCACCAGAGACGGGAAACACGGGCTGTTTTTATTAATGCTTAATGCATTATCAGACTCCTAGAAAACTGTCATACAAAAGAGACTCCCTCAGGATATGTATTGCTATTTGCTGGGTACACATTTCGCCTTACAAATTCACCCTCCAATACTAGTAGGGCGCATTGCACAAACAAGTCCCTTGCTCTCGAGAGCTTTGCGCTGTAACGTTATTAGGCGAAATGGCACAATGAAATTTGGCGTTTCAGAAATAACTTTACTACAATGCGATTAGTCATTAATTGTCTATGAACGTGGTTAACAAACATCGGTTGAGAGAGGTCCAGCTGCTCGGTCGAAGGCCAGGCAGACGTACGTAGATGCAGCGACAGTAATTATCGCCCGTGTCGACGACTCCCGGGAGAGCGTTCACCCCGAGGGCCGCGCACAATACACAACTGTCAGGATTGCAACCAACCTATCACAAATTTAAGACGCATGCACTACAGGCTCCTAACAACGACCACTTTGTTACCAAATAACGCTTAAAGATATCCTCTATATACCTAATAAAAAAGTTCCAGAGACCCGAACGGAGCGTTGAATTGATCTATGTACATCGAGAAACGTGTTACAGCTTCTTAATAGTAAGCATTGCGTGTATAAATATATGTAACATGAGTGCGTATTATCATGTTTATTTTCCTCCCTCCTGCTGTTTCATAATGTTGATTTCTCATTGAATTGCTACCATGCATGCGAGAGATTAATATGAAAATTGTGATCTCTGATTTACCTAGGGAGTGTCGCAATGAGCGGGGCGAAACCTGGCCAATATTACAAGTTGACGGCTCACGGTCGCCGGCTGCCCACTCGCGCCTTAACACCTTATACAGTATACAGACACTCAAATATACGATATAATGTTTATGTAACTTTATAAAGCAATATCTTTATGGAAAACATTTTAAAATTCTTATTGCATTATAGCATCTATGACACAAACAACACGATTATACATACAGTTCTATATATAATTTGAGAAAATATGCAATATCTTGCTCTGTATAACGACATTGTATTTATTAAACATTACGGATTTTGACAGAAATGTAATTAATACCTATGTTAATATTTATATAATCATTAATAATCATAAATTATGTAGGTAACTAGTTTATTTTTTTATTAATATGTGTATAGATTTATTGATGATGATCTTCCTATACTTACTTATTTAGAAATATATAATAATTATGTTCTTCACGTACCTACTCAACGAAGTAGGTATCAAAACAATTCTAATGTTATGAGATGAAAATAAATATTGGCCCGTCTAGACTCTGTCTGAGCTTTTGTATATTAAAAAGACATGTTTGGAATTGTGTTGTTGGCCGCTTCAGGTTCCATTTACCTCTTAAATAAAATGTATTCGGACATATCATTAAATTCCCAAGCAGTGCTTTATTTCATTGCTTTAATTTTCCTCATATATGATCATTATATTCCTCATAGCGTCATTTGTATGTATTACAATTATTGAGTGTAATAGTCATGAGTATTGGCGAATTGTAAATTGGTTATTTTCTTTTATTTACTTTTTAAATGATTGGTCTATCAAGGGTCTATCAAATTGGGGCATAAAATTGATCTTCTTTTATCTGGAACGTTCTATAACTGATCTCAAATCGAAGAACCTCAGCTAACAGAATTACATGGATGAGTATCTAAATCACCTATCTCAGTGAGAAGCAGATTTTATGTTACTCTTTATTATAATAAGAGTTATTTTAAACATAAATGAATATTGGCATTGTGGTTATAGTGCAATAAGTGCAAGTTTGATAACTAAATATTGAGCTCGAATGCTTTTCCGTTTTGTTAAGGCAGACGATAAAATAAATTGTATGTAGTACTTAATAATATCCTGTTAGTACCTACTAGGTAAGTGTGGATAAACAAGAGATGGTGTTTAATAACAATGGCCCATTAGCAGACTTAGCTTTCCATAAGCTAGAAAATTCCCGCGGTACAAACAGCAAACCAGAAATTACAATTTGAGTCAGTGAAAGCTTTTTAATACTTTTGAGTACCCTTTATTGTTTTATGTTCCCGGTGGGTTTAAGTAATTATTATTGTTAGCTTTCAGAGATAATGCTTTAGAATTAAGATTTTAATCTAACGTACACGAGGTTCATTCATTGTGTTATTTACGAATTTTTCCATGACAATAAAAGTGTTGTGGAATCCTGCTAAATAAGAAACTGCGAGTATCCCGATCAATATTGTAAATTTTATCAATAAATAAAATATATATACCTACTCTGTATGCTATAGATCAATAAAACAATAAACTGCAACTGGTTTACATATTTATCAAATTTCATACATATATATTATCATTTTATAGTAGATACTTATATAAAGAACAAATTCATTGGTTTATTTTTTAATTAATTTATCTCGTCACCATTGAAAATCATTATCTTGGTTCACCTATTTTTTACTCAAAGCGGGACCAACGTCCCTCCGCGAGCGGAGACCCCAATGATAATAAAAACTTATTATACGCACGATGACACACACGTCTCTCCTTTTTCATTCAAATCTATCGAAGCGTTCTTGTCTGCCGTACCTACCTGATATTTCTCAATCGTTCTTTGTTTTGAAGGTCGGCGACCTTCATATCTATTTGGATCCTAATAATCTACTTTAACGACGATCCTGTTCTACGTTAAGTCACAAACATTATCATAAAAAAACTTTTTAAAACCTGCTCTATGTTAAAATATGTTTAGGTAATTTTTTGCGCTGAATCTCACACGCTCTACTTAAAACGAATTGGCCTAGAGAGTTACTGAGGCCTCAATGCGCTAACAATAAAAACAACTCTATAAATGTGTTAATTAATCATAGTTAAACATCCTCCCGCGTTCACAGTATCGGTGACCTAACAATTTAGTGTGATGATCCAGTTAGATTATTGGGGACGGCCAGTTAAATCTAAATAGAGATGCATTAACAATTTGTCTTTTAAAGTGGTATTGTTTACCAGCCGTATTCAGTATCGTGTATATCATTTGAACTGTTAGAGCGTTTACATTATCAAGTTTGTGGCCAAAATTAGTTGTTCGCGGGTTCAAGGAGGGAAGGGGAGGTGCGAAGGGCGAAGAGTGTTGAGCAGAACGCAAATAGCTCTGTGACCCGGCCATTGACTCGGTTTATCCTAATCCGTCCCACTACTCCAGTTCAATTTCAATCCACGGGACGTGCGATTCGAACCAGCGTTCATCTTGGCTTACTTTGTTATCGGAGTCTTGCAAATATTTCCACCTCCCTGTGACCTAATAAGTCACTATTTGCGCACTCGGAACTTCAAATACATTCTGTTGCTATTTCTGATATTTTACAAAAGTTCATTCACTTCGTTTGCAAGTAAGTAATTTACTGTTTGGTATCAATATGAAAGCACAGAATCAAACTTGCTCAAGGAGTTCTACTGAGTAGTTCGGAACTTAAAGATTGGAACGTATTTCTGCTGTATTTTTCCCCAGTATGACATGATTGAATTTTCAGTTTAACTGAAAATAAGAAGAAAGAAGTTTAACTTAAATGATTCAAAACTAAAGTTCACAGCACTGGGCCGATGAATGTTAATAGTTATAGCAAAAAGAAATGATGCTATGAGGTTAGCTAAATGATAAATATAGATACAAATTGAAACGAACCATAATGTGGGATTAAACATTTTCCTCGGTGCCAGTAACAGATGTGAAAACATGCCCCCTGTGGCTGCGCGGAATCAAAATAAATATCTTGTCATGGTCTAGGCAAACATACTTTTAACCTACTTTTATATTTAGCAGCTGTGTTGCTAATGCAACGTCTATTGATTTCATTCCCGACTAATGTACTTCAAGTACTACGCGTTGATGTTGGTCATAAATTTGTTTTTTTATAAACCGAACGAATCATCAATCGAATCGAGTTAAACATAAAATTGTAAATAGAATTAGTTGAGATTGTAGAGCGCTAACATGAAGATTAATGTATTGAGTATTATCCAGGATTTTCTATATCATTAAACTTACACATTGTCTGTTCCAATAATATTATTTTCAAAAAAATAACTAGAAATGTATTGAGGTACTGTTTTTTTAAACCTATCCGAATGGGACACCGTCCAATGTTGCGTCCGCTGCTTGTGGCATAAAAAAATAGCCCGTATGACAGAATTTGTAACTGGATATGACAATAGAACGTAATAGCCTCATAGAATTAGCCAGAACAACTTCAATGAAAACACAATAGAGCTGTAGTGCACTGACAGCAACTAGAGACTGGCTAACAATAGACGATAGACAATTCCATAACATATTTGCTTTAATTCCACCTCTACATATTAAATATAGCAAACATCAAGGCAAACATACTCGTACATGACTTCTAACATTTTCTTTTTCAATGATAAAAAAACGTCGTTTTTGCTCTATAAATAAAGGCATTTGATAATAATTGATTCATACATTTCCAAGTACATTGTAAATAAAACATGACACGTTAAACCAATCATATGTTATAGTACTTTCATATCCATTTATGTGGTGCAGTTTAATTCGCATTATAAAAAGTACAAAGGCAGGGTAGAGTTTTCATTAATTTCCGATCAATTAAAAGGGGTGTTTATTTTGCACTTTGGTATTCATAAGCACTGTTACCCCCGTTCAAGTTTCATTGGTTTAAGTTTCTAATTATTATTCTAAGAAAGAGTCTTCTCGTGTTCTTGTAATCAGGTGCGGAGCTCATTTTATCCTGTTGTCAGACGCACACTTTCAAGTTAGGGTTCACACGCTTTGTTTGAATACAATGACTCTCTACGTTCTTTTTGTTTTCATTCAGACGACCTTTGTTGATAATAAACAATATCGCGACTTTAATGAAAGAAATCATGTAGGTAGCGTGAGATTTTTATAACATTTATTTTGCAACTTACGCATACCTATTCATTTGTGTTGGACAGTTACGTTGTGACCCTTGCACAGGTCCGATCTTATTCATTCCAAGCGTAGACAATGAATCAATTTTTTTATAATTTTAAACAACTTATTTTACGGTATAATGATACGTTTTATACGTATCATAAGGGTAAACCCGTAACGGTCATAACGCAAAACGATTGGGGGTTTTCCGCAGTTCGATATTCGATATTCATACAACACAGTCAAATTGAATTCTCTGCCTATAATTATAGAAAATAATATGTACCTGCTGTTGTAAAATTTTAGTGCAAACGAAAGAATGCCAATTGGTACCTACTGCCTATTGGTGTTATGCTAGAGTTACAATAGGAAACTTTAACAGTACTAATGTTTATCTTTAGGAATGCCACCGTGTAGTTACTCACTTATCCTCTTTTATAAGATTTTTGATAAATGGGCGTGGTAAATATAATAATTACAATACGTTATAGACTATAGTCCCTTAAAACTGTACTAAAATGGCGCACTATAGGTATTGTATTGCTATATCACATAGAAACACGCTCGTTGATTTGGTTTACGTCAATGCGGCCAAAAATATACCCATACAGCTATCAACAAATCACGATAGCATTTTGCCACACAAAGGTACCTCTACAAAGTCTTTAAAATAGAGAAACGAAAAATTAAGTCTGAGAACATGATACGATTTTGTCAATATAATTACTCAGTATTAATATAATTGGTTGATTGGGGGTTAATACCTCGCCTTGCGGTAGTGTTTAATTATACATTTTACGATTGTCATATTCATATAATACATAGGCTTTCTGGACTGATAAATAACATTTTTCGTATCAATATTATAAAATCAAAAGCTCTTAGCATGTCATTACTTAAATGATACAATTAAAAGTAGGACTTGTTATTATAACGTTACGTAATGGACCCATGTGGTTACAGCACGTGACATTTACGGTCGGAAAGCGAATCGCGTACAGTCACTGACTTTGGTTTACAAATTGACTTCTGGCCTTTGCTCGATGCAAGTGGGACACCAGAGAGATTTTATTGATAAAAATACTATATCATGTTATTGGTAACCTCTTACGCTCGACTGTTGCGCTTTTGTAGACGACATTTTTTATATCTACCCAGCGGTGATAGGTCACGGCCAAAGCTTTTTATTCGTTTGCCATATCGTAACTATAGCATTGCTAATGGGCTGCCTTTCGTTGGCAGAATAATGGTATAAAGTAAGAGCATTTAGATGCCACTACACTGACCTCATTTTCTACATTAATCCCAGTTACGTATATCTCGGGAAAATTGTATTCGTAACTGTAGTTGATGTGACTTACCTTATGACTTTTGCATATTGTCCTCTTAACATATGAATTATAGTAAAATATAATAATGTTTTTGTCTCATTAATCCTGTATAAATGTTCAATAGGTAATGAAGATGTACACAGAGCCTACCTATATTACTGAATAAGACCTATCATCGTTTAAACGTGTTATGAAAACTACAACCGGTTTCGAAAATATATCAATTGAAAGCATTAACAGTGCTCATGTTTAATATTATTGTGTAGCCCATTGGCTCACTTGCAACACCAGACGAGCTGGTTACATGACGGATTATCTATCTACACAGTTGATATCTGACACGAAGAAATAGATTGCTTTTTAATACTGAAATTATAAGCTACTAGGTTTCCGCCCGCGGCTTCGCCCGCGCAGTCAAAGAAAACCCCGCATAGTTCCCGTTCCCGTGGGATTTCCGGGATTGCGTCATTTTTCCGGGATAAAAAGTAGCCTATGTCCTATCTCGGGTATCAAAATATCTCTATACCAAAATTCATGAAAAATGGTTCAGTAGTTTAGGCGTGATTGAGTAACAGACAGACAGACAGACAGAGTTACTTTCGCATTTATAATATTAGTATGGATTGTTAATCTATACCTATGTGGTCAAGTTATACCTACTTACACGCACGTGATTATGCCCTTTTTCTTTAATGGTATTGTAGATAATAATTGAATTGAGTATCGATTTTACATTAAACCTATAGGTAACTAGCGGGCCGCCCCGGCTTCGCCCGTGGTACATATTCACGTTTTCTCTATATAAGAACCATCCTCGTACTTCAAGGAATATAATAAAAAAAGAATTAAAGAAATCGGTTCAGCTGTTCTAAAGTTATGCGCTTACCAACACATTTTAAGATTCATTTTTATATTATAAATATCATGAATTACAATATCTACAGTAAGAAAATGAATGCTCTACTTTTTTCATGTGCTTAATTAATGAATTCAAAGGATGATTTGATTGAATGATTTCAGTACTGGTAAATATCAGACTATAGCCATTGAAATAGTCTATCCTAAATTTATTACATACAGTGCACAGACAAAGACAGTGATTCAGAAATGCAGGATACTCCGTCTCATACATACATTTCAGGAAAAACCTCAAATAAATAACATGATTTATAAATTTGTACTAATTATATGAAAATAATGTTAAATTATCTAGTAGAAAATACAATATTGTAAGTAAAAGGTCATTTTTGTTTTAGGCTTCACCTGCATACGTATGACCTGTGGAAAGAGTCATACCGTTAGACATGTGTCATCGCGTCCTCGATACGGCGCCGAACGCGACCAAACACGTTCCCATTCAGCTTTTCAATATAACCAAATTTGTCTTTTATTTTCAGAAATTATGTTTTTCGTCGTATTTTTGATTCAAAGAACTTTCCGTCTATTCATGTTTAGAACTAAAACGACTATTAAATCTATATCACCATCGCTTGGAATTGATTCATTTAATATATCTTATGGACTATATTAAAGTTAATTTTAGTGTTTCATAAATAAGCATTTGGTGCTTTTTCATGACAGATGTATCTCTGTCCAATGGCGTTTGGATAAGATGCAGATGTATCTGTTGGCAGACTTCACCATCTAATTTGGTTGTACCGCTTATACTATTCGCTATTTATTGCCACGAATGTATGGCGTGTGAATTAATTCTCGCAGGTTACCCAATAGTTATGTTGCAATGTCACTAAAACAATCCAGAACATCAATTTTCTTGTGAAAAAAAAATAATTATAAACAATAGATGACTGCGAGATTCACGTTGCTAAAGTTGACCTAATCCACAAACTTAGGTACCTACTTACTTGTTTTCACAATCCTTTACATAAAGCTTACATATAGGCATTTAAAAATTTATGTGTTGTTATGCTTAGAAATAATTAAATATCCATCCAGTGATAATAATTAAGCATAGTCTGTAAAGTAACAATTACCTAAGCATAACTGTTTAGCTAGGAAGAAGGAACAAAGAGGTAACCAGTAGATTCGATACCATTTGGATTCCTACACTAAGAAAGAATATTTTATATTATTCATCATAGAATTACATAAGAGCATGAATAATATTCTATATTTTTTTTATCTTCACACCATAATAATACGAAGTGTGTACCAAGTAGATAGTTGATAGTCTTATCAACTAGGTATCTACTTGGTTTGGTGCACGTCTGTCCATAATATCTATATGATTTAATGCAAACAATCTGTATGTTTGTATTTTCTTTTGAAAACAATAATACTTTGACAAATGAGGTATTTAATCTAAAGCTCGATCAATAAAATTCCATTAATCTAAAGTACTTATATGCATTTTCGAGTTACAAATGAGTTTAATACATAGAAAAATTAGAATTCCGACTGTAGGTTTGAAAGGTCAAACGCAATGTCATTCATAACATCCGTTAGAAGTGCAGTGAATTCTTAACATTTTATTCACTTACACTTCTGAGAATCGTCTGCCACTGTTGAATGTAGCAGGCATTAGTCGAGTCCAGTCGATGATTCAACGATAATGACGTTTGGTACGTAATGGACTTCCAAGGTAAACAAACAGTCATCTGTCGACAATCGTTAATAAATATTACGACACGCCTTTTCCTTGTTCGCGTTCACTTCATCGAAAACTTACTTTTACTCAGATAACAAAATTAATACATAAATTCTCATTTTTTGTAATCTTAGTTCATATTTCGTACTCAACCACTATTATTAGCCTCAAAACTTCGTTTGCTCATGCCCAGAATTCAACAGAAACCGAAAACTCATTATTGAACATGTGACCTTCCTATACTGGAATAAAAATGTAAATTGAAATAATCGTTACTACTTGATGTCTCTACATGGTTTATATTAAGAATATAAATAGAATGAGCAGAAACGATAAATGTGCTTGTCTGCATAAATACGAGCGTGTAACTAGCACTTAGCACACAAATCTGTACAGGCGATGTCTGTAGAATCGTATAATATTGTCAGCGTTGAAGTGTGTATGTGTGGTTGTGTAATACATGATTTGTGTGATGCGATGTCCGTTGTGTGAAGCGCTTATCGTTCGGCAGGAAGTGGCTTGGTTTATTATTCGTGTCGTGCATCATGCGGCTGCGTGCGCGGGCGCGGGCGTCCGTCCTCCTGGAGAATTTCTACGTCCAGATACGACTCTAACCGTCTAACGGGACAACGATATTATCTCTAATTAACTTTTACATGTTTACCTCTAGTTAATAGCAATCCTGTTTGTACATCTGTTGTTCATCTCAACAAGTTTTTATGAATAATGAATTGTTCCACTGCACCATTTGATAGCGTTCCACAATACCAACCAACATAATATGTTTTATTTTTTGTTATGTGTTATTTTACTGAAAGCTCTATATATTATATAGAGCTTTCAGTAAAATTATTATATAAATGAACATCGCTCTTATAATTATCATGAATTGTGGTTTGAATATAGCAACATTTTTAAATATTTTTTTGTGATAATATTAAGTTGTACCTAGGTACTAGAATCTAGATGGGTATCTAATACAAAATTAAGTTCAGTAGATATAAAAATTCCTATCCTTGAGATATGCAAAGATAAGCAATCGGTCGATATTGATTTCTGGTTATCTAATAGACGATTCTAGATAAATACAAAAATGTGTTATAATTTTAAATATATGTATATCTTGATCAACCCACTCTTTAGAATATATTTTCTAACATAGAGCATAAAATATTCTTAAATAAATAAAAGAATATGAGTCGATACTTAAAAGTTTTTACCTTTAATATTATTCATTTAGAGAAAGCGCAATCAACGTACAAATTACGATGCGGCGCCGTCAGCCTTCAGGAGGAACGGGTTTGACGGCAGGGTGCAATTGCAGGTCAACAACTCACCTTATTGAACCAAACACGTAGGCTGATCCGCGAAAATCCACCGCCCACAGACACAATTCTTTAGGACCATTATCAGCTGGCTTAATCCTGCAAAATATGACTGTCGCGCTCATATGCAAGCAATAAATGTTGTCCACAGTTCTACCATATGGCTCCAAATATTTGTACGTTTAGGTAAATTTTTTATTATAAGCTACTGTGCTAATTTATAGACAATTGAAACTTACACATGTCTCTACTATTACAAAGCACGACAAAACATATCTAGGTACTAAATAGGTCAATTGAGGCTGGAGAAGAGAACTCGTCGAATTGGTTCAGAATAAAGTGTTTGTTTTTAACAGTTCTAAGTTAAATTAACATTACTGATCCATAAAGCAATCCGGTTTCACAAAGTTTTTTAGAAACAAGAGCCTAGAGCCCCGTTATTGCAATGACAAAAATGCAAAAATTGCCCACCTGTATCAATTACCAATGAAAACGACATTCATCACAGTAGCATCTATGACCTTGTGTGGATAAACGTGTCTAGTAACTATATATTATTTAAAGAAAAACTAGGTATATGTGCAATACGTCTGTGTAAGACAAGGATCAGACAAAGTATTATTAATACGTTACTTAAAAAGTAGTAAGTATGTTAAAGAGTTAAGATGTCTTATAAAGAACCGGATGAGCTAATCAACACATTGTGAGTCACACACATGCAGCCAAAGATCCACGCACGCGCTCCCGTCCTATAATTGAGCCCCTATTCCCAGTGTGAGAGCTTTTTTGTATAGTTTCTCTCTTTCACACTCACGAACAGTTGATGTAACATCATCAGGACCAAATCCTGCGCTGGTGGATTAAATTGAGCTTGGAGCTAATGACTTTAAAAATCCACACGTAGGTAGGCACACTCATAATAAACATAAGTGGACAACTTCTTTGTTTGCTTTTCTGAGACATTCGTAATACTCATACAAGACATGATCGAAAATAAACACCATTTTAAAAATAATTTCAATTAAAATCTCTACCAATAGGTAGGTACATTAAAATCTACTTACAACAAATCATATTGCACCTTCTACAAAACGCTAATTTTCATCTAGGTAGGTAGTTACTTATCTTTTTCGCTTTATTTGTCAAGGTGCGAGAATATCTATGAGTACATACCTATACCTATCTTAAAATTGAGTGAAATAATCTTTAAAAAAACCTTTAAGATTCGAGCAAGGTGTTACGAATTATATTAATTATAATCGCTTAATAAACATCGTTAATCTCGTGAAACCAACTGTTCGGTGTTATTGCGCAAATCGTTCTTGAAATCGCTTTCTACGTCGCGTCACGTCCCTGCCTTGATAAGCGAACCTTATCTTACGTAAATCACTGTTCGTATCGGCTGTAAACAGCGAAAATGTTACACCAAGATGTAAATTTTAACTACCTAAATCTTAAATAGTACAAATTGCATGCAAATTTGGTATTTAGGTAAGTACGACTTTTTCATACATGCAGGATAATGTAATTAGGTAGGTACCTAGTTTAAATGTGTATATTTTTTACATTGGGATTATTCTACTCATAATAGAGGTATTTAATATTTATAATACTAATCCACAAAATCTATTCCAAAGAGAATCACCAGAATATTGGATTGCGAAGATAAGGACGATAAGGGTAGGTAACCTTCGAAGGTTCTCCATACAAGCACATATTTTTATATCAATATGTAATCCATACTAATATTTGTATACGTAGTATATTATTATTAGTCTGTGCTAATATTATAAATGCGAAAGTAACTCTGTCTGTCTGTCTGTTACTCAATCACGCCTTAACTACTGAACCAATTGGCATGAAATTTGGTATAGAGATATTTTGATACCCGAGAAAGGACATAGGCATATTAATTTTAACTCGGGAAATAGGATAGGTTTTATCCCGGAAATCCCACGGGAACTGGAAATATGCGGGTTTTTCTTTGACTGCGTGGGCGAAGCTGCGGGTGGAAAGCTAGTGCTATATAAGCGTTATTAAGGTACCTACTATGTATGCATATTGATTGTCACTCTACATAATATATGTAGTTATCTTCTTGGGAACACAAACAACCGCGGATGTGCACTTCTGAGATAACGTGTAAATTTAATTTATTACTAAAACGATAAAGACACTGAATCGAGCAATATCTGTCAAGTTAGTCACGGAAATGTTGATTAAAAATGTACCAAGTGCTTTACACAGTGTTTATAAAGAACTAATATTTACAAACAGTTACAAATTGTCTATTTAACAATTTAAGTTTTGTAATATTTCCTATCAATGTAGGAACTACTTTTAAGACATAT
Source organism: Colias croceus (assembly GCF_905220415.1). Taxonomy (NCBI): domain Eukaryota; kingdom Metazoa; phylum Arthropoda; class Insecta; order Lepidoptera; family Pieridae; genus Colias; species Colias croceus. The sequence continues at coordinate 8,056,309 of NC_059537.1, forward strand.
AGAAGATTCGGCATGTACCTAGCTACTAGAGCCAAACAAAAAAGTTATTATACCGCTAGTTTTTCCTACGGAAGAAATACAAATGTGATGATTAGGTATCGTATAGGAGTAAACCTTACATTTCTTGTATGGTTTCAGGATTTATGATGTACACTGTACAGTATACACAATGCGCCAGTCAAGCAAATCAAAACTTTTTCAGTGGCCATCGGAGTCGGGATAGATTTACAGGTGGGCAGCTATGACGTCATCCGCGAAACCTGCACCAACTGCTCCCACGTTCACTTTCTATCAAGCGATCTGCCAGCACGCAAACAACCTGTTATACCAAATTAATCTTTACGATAGCCTTATAACCTGTTTCGGTTTTGCTTACCTATATGCTACACGGTGACAGCTAAATACGAAAGTGTCGAAACGGTTCTGCTAAATTTCAGCACCAATCACTTTCAATCGCAACCGTCACAATAATCAACCAAGTAGAGATGGTAGAGATAATATAAATAAAAGTTGCATTATATTTGTTACTAGCTTTCCGCCCGCGGCTTCGCCCGCGTTTTCAAAGAAAAACCCGCAATTGAATAAAATACAAAACAATTGAAAGAAAATTTAGCGACTAACTAATGGGTTCAACTAAAAATGCTTCCAAGTAGGTACCTACTTACCTAATTATGTTACATAATTAAAAACTTAAAACAGCTAACCTGATGTAAAAAGAGAAAGGTTTTGTTACCATTATCGACATATACCTACTACTTACCGTTATTGAAATTTCAACCCAATCAATAATGCTTTATTCTCAGTTATTTGATGGACGGCTCACCACTGGAGCAGCTGCCGTTCAAAATAGTTTACATTATCATATTTTACTCAACAGCGACCACAACGTACTTCAATACAATTAGTACTTGCCTATAGACAGCTCCACAGATTGTATAGTACCATATCGGCAATTTTTTTGCTGGTCGCGTGTGAACATGCGATTTCACCGGCAAACAGTAGTGATGATAGAATGAATACCTTTCGCTCGATTTGACATTGTATCAAGAAAGACGTAACTAAACGGTCTATTTGAGATAACATAGCCGAATATCAAATAAGTATATTATAGACTAGCTTCCGCCCGCGACTCCGTCCGCGCGGAAAAATTAAGAAAAATTACGATTTATTTTTTTTCTACGTATTTTTCCGGGATAAAAAGTGTCCTATTTTATGCCCAGGATTATAAGATATAATTATACCAAGTTTCATCGAAATCGAACCGTTAGTTTTCACGTGATGCCTGAACATACAGACAGACAGACAAAAAATTTTTTAATCACATATTTGGGCTTGGCATCGATCCAGTAACACCCCCTCCTATTTATATTTTCAATATTTTCAATGTACAGAATTGACCCTTCTACAGATTTATTATATGTATAGATTTGACAATAATTATGGATTATGGACTTCCATTTAGAATTAAACATCCAATAAATGAAACCACTAAGTACTTACTATGCACTATATACCAACACGTACAAAATGAAACTAACCGCTAAAGCATAACTTAATAAAAACTAGAATTGTCAATTGGACAATTCGTGTGAATTTTTGTATTGCTCATAGAAATTGGTGTTTTCTATCAAGAGGAGGAGCTCTTGTAACTTGTTATTGACGTTGAATGCATTGTATATCCGTTGTTCTACTTTACGCTTGCTTACTCGCTATGAACACATCGTTTATAAATTAATCACGTTCTTAAAAACATTCGTCATTAATGACCTAAAAGAAACAACTTCAGTAGAAATTACTAATTAAATACTGAAAATCAGTGTTATGTGTTTTAAGACAAAGAATATAATTAGGTAGAGGCACAGATTTATTAAAATTGGTAGAGGTAATTATGCGCGAGTAATCCAGCTTTATTTTCAAAATATAAAGGTTTCATTAGTTAGTTCATCAGGTTTATTATATTTAGAGAGGAGTAGGTACTATTACATTTTTGAAAAGGACATAAATCTACTATATAAACACTAAATTTCAAGAAGCACGGAAGGAGCTTAGAATTTAGGTATGTAGGTACTGAAAGTAAGCTACTGAATCTGATATTGATATTTCATATAATATTGCAATTGAGTGCCACAAACCACAGCTCTACTTTATTTTATGGAACAATTAAACATCTGAAACTGGAAGTTCTAACTTAAGAGTTTGATACCTAACTGGCACGTGTCTGTAGCTTGAAGCAATACATCAATAAAACTATTACCTACTTACGTTCAATACTATTACTATGACACAAAAACGCGAGCTGTGTCAATAAAAAACTTCAGTTAACACGTTCTATTACGTAGCCTGTTGTAATTTGAATAACTGAATTAGAGCGAAATTCGTTTCAGTCGCTTATTTAATTTCACTTTCTGGTACGTTCACTACGAATTGACTATCGGCACTTTTCGATATCACTGATCGCATGTTGTAATTGTAACTAACACACGCACGAAAAAAGCAGCGGGTGATCACTGGACGCGAACAGAACGCGAATAAGCATTCGACATAGTTTCACTGAACTTGCAGAGATTGAGCACCTAGTGATTATTCTGTCATTCAATTAGAAACCTGTGATAAATCTTTAAAGAATAAACATGATCCATAATGGTGGAAGAATGCACTTACAAATTAATGTGACTCAATCATATCGATACAATGTCTATATAACAAAATAACTGTCTGTTAATATATTTTTTCTTTTAATATACTAGGCATATCTTATCGTACCTTCTGTTCAATTTTATAAATCAATCCTAAAGGTACATATTAGGTGTATAGAGCATAAGCCATAAATTATTTTCATTTCGTAGGTTTAATGCAAGAACATGATTTTACACTATGCAAGTTTGATTTGAAATTAATATTCAAGTAGTTCAACTGAATCAATATTAGTTTATCTACATTGCTTTAATGATAACAATTGATAAAGTGGAGCTGTTCAAATTCTACAACAATGTGAAGTTCTAATTGTAACTTTATAAATGCAAGTTACTTTGAAGTAATATAACATCTTAATGAAAACTTATTGGTATTAACGGGATACCGAATAATTAGTTAATTAAGCATACAAAACGTTAATACTTCATTTGTATGCGGTCAAAGAGCAATAGGCTGACTAAAACGGAAGTCGGTGGTTCGTAACAGTCCATATGAAGCTCATGACTCCTTTTATGGGTACATTACTTACATTATATACTTATGTATAATTTATACACATACATAATCACTTCATGAAGTTATTTAGTATTATTCTCGTTAATCAATACTCTACTATTCAAATACATGATTGTTTTTCTAAATAGCGCAAAAAAAATTTTAATGCAATCAACCTAATGATCAGATTAAAGTTAGCAGCTAATCATAGTGTTCGAAGTCAAATATATGTACCTAGTTCTAGAAGAAATTTACTTTACCTACTATAATTATTTAAAAAGACGGAAGTTTGTTCAACACGTGGCTGCATCTCAATTTCAGGCTCAAAGCGAACACAATGCAACTCATTTTGTTATTGTCGACCGTCGGAAGCGAAGCACGTGTTTTGTTGCTCATCCCACCCGCCAACTTTTAAACCAGACTCGGATGTCCCACAAATATGTCCCCTAAACACTTACGAATTAAGATTCATTATAAAATTTACTGCGCAAAGAGCATTAACCTAAATATTGTTTCACAAATTACGATCTTAATATAAGGGCATAACGTTATTTTCCCTTCGGTTGAAGTGTTTCAGACTACGTGCATTGTAAAGATACCAAGAATTAGGAGCAAATGCATTTATTGTTTAAAGTACAGATATCACAATATTATGTTATAGTTTAGGTTTATTTAATGAGCCCAAAACAACAATTATGAAAGTATAAAACTCAAGTCTTCAACAAAATATGGTAAGCAGTAAGTACCCACTTATTTGATAACTGACAAGTATCATAAAATTGCATTTCCTGTTGGAATTAAACTGATTGGGCCGGTAAAGAATATTTTTGGTAACGACTTACGATTATTTATACTTTTACATTATTTAATAATCTACAAGAAAATATATCCACTTTTTACGTTATTGAAAATTCGCAACTGGCGAATCCGTTATGACGTTTTGTCGCTGCGTTTCTGCATCAGTCTTGAATCTTGCGATTGACTCAGATTTCATTTCCTTTTGAGACGGCTTCACAGAAAGCAATTGTCGGGAGTCCAAATGTTGACACGTATCACACTAGTATAATAACAGGTAGAGCAGTAATATTTAATGAGAGTTTGTTTGAACACGCTTATCTCAGGAACTACTCGTCCGATTTGAAAAATTATTTTGGTGTTAGATAGCCCATTTATCGAGGAAGGCTATAGGCATATATCATCAGGCTAAGACCAACAGGAGCAAAAGGGCACAGCTAGTAAAAATATTTTAAGGAGATTAGTTATAGTTAGGTAAGATTTAATGAGAATGTTATAGGTAGGTACTAGAAAAAACTTAGAAGTGTTTACGTAAGATCATTAACGAACTAATAAAAATACTAGATTGTAGCTAATTATAAGAAATATGCAAAGCGCTCAACCGTAATACCGAAGTTAGTAGAACGTGTCATCGTCTTCAATAGATATGGCGAAATCATGACACATCTATTAAAACGAGCTCGCCATGTTGGGTGCAAGTAATGCAAGTCAAGGTGGGCGTTTGCGCAACCAGCCAAGGACTGCTGAGGTGCAACAAGCCTACGGACAGAGGACCAATCGTTAGATTAGAAACGGTTTTATTTAAATATTCTAATTATAATAAATATACGTGTTTATGAATATAAGTCATAAATTAAGGAATTTAAATTTGTAAACCTATTGCAATAATTATAATTTTTATTTGTGTACTTTTATATACTTATATAGTTACGAACCTATAGAATACTCAAATTCTCAATAAAACAAATATTTCATCATTCGATTTCACATTGACCAGCTGTTACTTTTGGGAATAGTTAGGTTTCCTACATCCGTATTTCTTATGAGCTTATACATAAGCTTTTGTAAAACATGACGTACTTATATATGTATTAATATTCATATAAATAATAAGTACCTACCACACTATGATTGAACAAATTAAAATGGATGCATTTCCACATGAGTAGGTTATGTACGTCTATCACAAATAAACTTCTGTAATAAAGAGCTCCCAAGTGGTTGCCATTGTGACCTAAACATAAAAGCAATAAGCAATCATTTAATGATAATTTAAAAGTAGTTATTCAAGCGTCGGACAGAAATAAAGCTACAATACCCGCATTGATTGTATAAAATTCCTATAGAGTATGGACGCGAACATTCAATTTTTAGAAGGACCATTGACCAGTATTCACGAATCACAATAGTTACCAACCGTTAAAATAACACAAATAAAAATTATCCCACATAGAGCACAGTCCGCTACATGCTATCAAAATATTCATATACCGATTTATTACCAAACATTTTTCATAATAAGTGAATCTATGTACCTAACTATATGGAAATATATTTTGTAAACTGATGATGGAAATGACGGTTTGCTTCCCTTGTTTCTAATTATTATTAAGTATAATTTATTTATAATAAGGTACCTTACAGCTAGTGATAGTATTATGAAAGTTATTATTTCAATACACACAGAGCGGCTAGTATACGATATGAAGTATATTTATAGCTGCCCCACGCAGTAGTGACGAGGTGCGCGGGAGACGCCCATTCCAAGCTTCTATTCCAGGCGGACCTTGTTCCAACACATGAATATTAAATCATGATAGCTTTCCAACCTTAAACTAGTTTAGTGGTTTTGATTAGTAATATATAAGTAAATATAATAAAATTATTTTGCACACCTCAGAGAGTTTAGTACTCTATTATCACTAAATCAGAAAATCACGCTCCACTCATCTTAAATAATTTCCACCAACTTTATACAGTTTTTATAAATTATAGATAATCATAAGTAGATAACTACATATTATTATTATTTCAATCACAGTAAAATAATTAATTAGTTTTTGTGAGCAATTCCTTCTCTTCATTTTCCTTCTTGTACTAATTTGGTATATAAATTAGGTACATGTATTATAACGATCTTTCAGAGATTTGTTTATAAAGTATAGTTTTCAATATTTTTGGGTGTTCTCGGTCTCTGTTCGGAAAAAAATGTTTGAACCAAGTCTCCCCAGCTGTTCAACAAAAAACAAAACAACAGAAATTCTATTGAATTTTAAATGAACCTATCTTGCTTTGTTTCTTTTTCATTCTATAGGTACAAACTTGAACTCGAATATGCTTTATAGGTTTAATAAATTCTCGCCGTAACAGTACCAAATAAACTCGTCTTAACCATATATAAAATTGCAATGGACATCCATGTGTAAAATGAAACTGTTCATGAAACGAGGAGGACGACATACCTACTAATTACTTGTTTAAATATATTTTGAAGTTACTTGCTAACGGATTACAATTGTTTGGTTACACAACTATTGCCGGTAAAATACGCATTATTTTGATGGATTTTTATGAGTGGTTTTTTTAAAATACGATTAACTATAAATTCCACAGGTAGGTAGACAACCTTTATTTAAACTTAAGCTAAGTTTAACATCGGTCAGTTTTTTTCAAAGTTGCATTCCTGTTTTACGTTGTTTTTGTATATTTTATTTTTACTAGGTCGAAAAATATTACTTGCCAATACGAAGTACCTATGCGACAAGTATGCGACCGACCGTTTTCTTAGCTAACTAGCAGTTTGTACATACTGGTTTTTACCACATTTTTACCTACGTTGCATTGTTATAAAATTATACATAGATACGTACTTGATTATATACTACTACCTACCTCTACAATCATTTTCCTATACGATTGGTATACCTATTAGGAAAATAAAATAGGTACCTAGGTAGGTATGTGATATTTTTTACAGATTTTGCTAAAGCAATAATTTAAATAAAACGTCTGACGTTTATTAAATTCATAAGTTAATTTAGCTTGCGTATTAATTAATTAACATAATTAATACTTAATGGTAGCAAGTAGCAACTTATTAGGTATATTAACGTTCTTATTTTACTCACACCAATAATTAATTTAATATTTAATACAATTATGGATAAGTAATTAAGGCGAGAAAAAGTAAAACCTAGTAATAGATCAATCAGTATCCGGGTAAATTGACTTTATCTGGGCCGGTAACGGCACCTAAACTGTAGTGGCGCTCGAGCCGACGAAGCAACCAAACCATGACCTTAAACTCAACATGCCCCACTTTACCAAGTCTTTTTGCCACAGATAATATATACTGAACAATAAAAGATGCAACAATAGCACGAATTATCCATGGATTCTTTCCAGTAATTCTTGTCATCGTACATGTAACGTAACACGCACCAATTAAAACAATTAAAAAACTTGATGTAATTGTACAAATGAAATTCACTAAACCGCTAAAAATAAACTGAATTGAGTTTTATTTTTATGCGTTTAAAGAAATGTTCATTAATTATTTATTTTCGATAAATCGCGTGCGCAATGCCTCTACACAAGGAAAATATTGAAAATATTATAAATAAACGTATTGTTTACTGACAGAAGCAGAGTAAAATCACTGCTGTTAAATGAAGATGATTGCACACATGGTTACGGTCCAACGGTTGCTACTGCAATTAAAAGAAACATCTTTCTCAAATGAGCCTAATATGACAAACTTTAATGCTTGGTAAAATCTAGATAACTGAAACAAGTAAGAATCCAGTTTATTGTTAATTTAATCATGTTCAAGTAAAGCCCAAAATATAATATGTAATTCTAGTATCACAAATGTTGTTAATCAAATACCAGAAAATAGTATGGTATATAATAAATATCTAGGTATAAATTATATACAAGTTATAACAAAAAAATAATAACACTTGTATTGCAAGGATTTTTCACTTTCAAGTACTTACTTGAGGTGGAAGGTATATTGAATATTACCGGATCTAAGTCACTAGAAAATAAATTTTATTTTATTGAGATTTAACCTCTAGATCTAGAATAATATTTTATTTATACATAAGAAACTAATGAAAAATTCCTCTGAAGCATCATCATAACAAAAGAAATTTAAAAATAGTAAAACATAACAACAAACTGAGAACCTTCCGCTATTTTTGAGAAGGTCCGTTAAATATTATAATAGTCAATTAGAAGCAATGTACTCTACAATAATTATACACAAATATTGCTTTGTTTTTGCTTGGATAGTATTTAAAGAGTACTGTTAATGGTTTGTATAACTTCAATACAATTTGGAATGGTGTCAAATCAAATTGGTGATTTTTTATTACATCTGACTTGCCACTTAAATCATATTATAACAAAAATATTTTGTTTCAAATATTAACTAAAACATTGCAACTATAATATGAAGCTAAATTTTTTGTTTAAAATAGATATTATACAGACAAGAAAATCAAAAAGCCAATAACAGTTCCGGCGTTAACTCTTTGTTAATTTTTGCGTATCTCATGATGATGCATAGTTAAATTTAAAAAATATATATATAATAAAATAAACAAACAAGATCAAAGGCACACTAGAATTAGCAGAGCACAGCAATAATTGTAAAAAAATGCATATCTATGCACATATACAAGATATACAAACAGAACAAAACCTCACCTTTGTGCTAGAAATATGCTCCTTAGTAACGTTAAAAAAGGTTACCTTGTAATTCCATGAATAAAACTTCACATATTAATCTCCCACTTAAAACTTTTATTATAGATATTTTGTTATATGTATTATCACAAATCCTGGTAGATTTTTAAAACACAATCACGCCTCGACAAATCTTAAGTCTGTATTTCCTTGATTATTGATTTCTCATAATATAAACATAATTTACACAATAAAACACAATTTGCATATGACTTAGGTGTAAAACGCTTACTCATTGCACTTCACTCTACACAATCATATAAGATTATTGCATATTTGGATGGCTTTTTATTCCCTAAAACCGTCCTTGTCCTTTCACATTATAATCTCATGAAATAATATATATGTACAAAGTTGACTTACATTAATTTACAATACATTATTATTGTTGCTTACAATGACAACTGTTGCAACATGTTTCTTTGTTTTCAGAAAAGAAAATTAAGCTATTTTGATTCTGAACCTTTAATAATACATGTAAAAAAAATCCCTTTAAATGATGTTTTGTTTTGATTCCACATGATAATGGTTATTGCGGGAGTATCTACCAGTACTAAAGTATGAAAATATAAGATAAAGCACCTCGATTGGACAATGGTATGTATCAAAGATATTAACAACTTGATATGACGCGCATCGCGATCGCTAAGGGTCCAGCGATGGGGGCCGGCACGCCGCCGCCCAGGCTGCCCTGGAGGCGAACAGCCGTCGGGCCGAGGAGAATACACTTCCACCTCGCCCTTGCAGTCTTACGAGAAATAAATGCCACATTACACTCTAATTATTAAAGCACTGTACAACAACAATAAGTTTTCTTTTCTTTTTCAGGACTAACGTTCATTTCACGCACGATTTCCGCGAACATTTCGTTGACATTGGTGCGGCTTTTAGCAGAAGCCTCAACAAACGGGCAGCCCCACATCTGAGCTAGAGCAGACCCCTCGGCTTGTGACACTTCGCGCTGGTGTTCCAAATCCGCTTTGTTACCGACTAACAATATAGGCACGCGCTCAGAACCCTTCACGCGCGTAATCAATTCCTTCATTGGTTTAATATCTTGGAACGTCTGGTGATTTGTTAACGAATACACTACTACAAATCCTTGGCCATTCTTTATATACAGATCTCGCATAGACGCGAATTGTTCAGTGCCAGCAGTATCCAAAATTTCTAAAACACATGGAGAATTGTCTACTTCAATTTCTTTCCTATAGAAATCTTCTATTGTGGGGTCATACTTTTCCATGAAACATCCGCTCACAAACTGCACGGTTAAAGCACTCTTCCCGACCCCACCCGAACCCAACACAACTACTTTGAATTCGCGCATTATTATATTGCAAAAATAACACTTTCCAGTCTTCTTACGACGTTTAAAAACGTATTTCCACTTTGTGCTATAAAAATGTCATTGCTATGTTGGTTTATGACTCACTCGGATGTGATCACTGAGGAACGTTCACGTAGAGAATGATAACTAAAATATGATAAACAGCGACGCCATTTTAGTTTGATGAGTAACAAAACATCTGTGTTTGCATCGCGACACTCGATTTTCAGTTTTCACTTTACTACACCCGAAGCTATAAACGCGGAAGCAACATCTATTCAACTGAATCGCTGAATGCTGGAATAGGCAGCAGCAGCAGGTTGGTCAATGCACTCAATTGCAATGGTTTGATTGGTGAATGGAGTTTAGTCAAAACCGGATGGCAATGTTGCAATATATAAAAAAAATGGTACATTATTATTCTTCAGAATCTTTAAAGCTATATTTTGATTTGATATTACTAAAATAAATGATTTCTATAGTATCCTGAATTCAATAATATCTCATATGGATTTTATAATTTTGCTAAAGTGTTTAGGCCGAATAGTCATTTGCAAACAAAATATAGTACCTATAATGACTGGTTTAAAAAACCGGAAAATAGGAATATTTTTGAAGAAGAAAAAGAAAAATGAAAATTATTTTATTGTCGTGATTTCTTGAACTTGAAACTGTGATTTTAAAAACTTATTACAGATTCTTAATATTTACAAATGAATTCAGACACTATATTATTTATCTGTGTTCTCATACATCCTCGGCATCGATTATAGTATACTTAATCTGTGCTCGGCATACAAATTACAACAGACAACTGTCGAATTGACATTTTCCATGGCTGCTGATAGCTGTCATAAATTTGTTTTTCTAAATAAAAATAAATAAATAGGTAATTGAGTAGGTATTAAGATTTTTCAGCGTGAGTAAAAATAAATTATGAACATCGTTATTTTCAGACTTTAGATGTTGGTATACTTAGATGAAAAACACGGAATAGGTATTTGACTGACATGATTACTGTCGCTCGGTATTGAGTTCAGAAATCATATACAAGCAGGCAAAGACCGACTATAATTTGCGATTCTCTAACTCGTATCCAGAGCGAGTTTTTGCGAGATTTCTATAAATATTGGTAGTCAGGTAGGTACTCAGGTATGTTCTCATTCTATTTATGTTTTATACAAATATATACCTACGCTTTATATCCTCACATTATATTTCTAAATTTGTAGTAATTTTATGCATAAATAATTATTCAATTTAAAATATTCCGGTAAAGTTGTAATTTGTTGTTTATACAGGAAACTTTGTACGGAAAAATTTTTTTGAAAGTAAATAAATAATGGGCAAAGTTTTGTGATACATATTTTATTTCTTTAAATAAAATTGTAGTTTTTCAGGATGCCCATTATCAATTAAATACTCGATGTACCTACTGTACTCTATCAACGGTGATTATTGTTATAAAACTTCCATCAGCTGCACAATATTATAGCACAAACTATTTAATTATTTCATAATAGTATGCTAAAAATTGATTAATGGTCTCCACTCTGGTTGTATACAAGTTAAAATTACATCAAGTAACTTAGCTTTACATTTAAGTATTAAATCTGTAGAAGGGTCAATTCTGTACATTGAAAATATTGAAAAAATAAATAGCAGCGGGTGTTACTGGATCAATACCAAACCCAAATATGTGATTAAAAAAATTTTTGTCAGGTCTGTCTGTATGTGAAGGCATCACGGGAAAACTGACGGTTCGATTTCGATGAAACTTGGTATTATTATACCTTATTATCCTGGGCATAAAATAGGATACTTTTTATCCTGGGAAAATACGTAGAAAAAAAAATTAATATTTCAGTTTCCTCCATAGAAGTTGTTCTGTAGAACCGCGAACACACGGTCATTTACGGGTCTAATATTAATTTAGTGAGAAACGTCTTCCCAGTTCAAATTTGAGAAATAAACCATCCGCGCGGATGTCAGTCTTCGCGTGGAAGTCGCGGGCGGAAGCTAGTTGTTATTAAATTGCCACAATCACAGTTTAATTTAATTTGAAGACAAAAAAAATATAAGTAAAAATTAACATGTGCTGAATAAGAATTTAAGTAAATAACTAATTAATATTTTAAAATTCAAATAATAAAAAAAAATAACAGCTATGTATAACAAATTCTATTGAGGAAAATACATAAAACTATGATTTGACTTGTTTGCTAAACCCTTTTAAATGACAACTCATAAGGAAAGGATTGTAAATTTATTGAGTAACCATACCATTCCATTATAGTTAGAATATAATACTTACTGTACATATTGCACAATACATAAAAAATAAAGTGAGAAATATAGATTAATTTATCTAATATAGAATAGAATAATTATCTAAAATATAGATTAATTTTCAGACAATATGTCCCACAAACCAACACCATATAGTCCAAATTTTCCTGCTAGTCAGGGTTATGCCCCGCCAGCAGAAGGACAGAAACCAAATGAGAGCTACCCCATGAATCCTCAAGTGGGATACCCTGGACCACCACCTTCCCTGCCACCTGGCGCTCAGCCATTACCTGGCATGCAGCATGGGTTTCAGCCAGGATTCCAACCTGGCTTTCAACAAGGTTATCAGCCTGGATTTCAACATGCATATGCTCCTGGCTACCCACATCCACAGCAAGGATATCCAGCGCCTATTGTTCAGCAACCTGGACCAGCACAAGCTCCAGGTAAAAATATTGATTTAAAGAAATTAAGTTAATAATTACATGATACTTTACTTAATTGTAAAAGAATGCAAGTGGGGCATGGAGGGATAATATCAGCCTTCTATTCAATTAGTTGGGTATGCATAAGTTTATTACTTTTTCCTAGAAAAGATGTAAAAACCCATAGCTGATTTATAAGAAATATTTTCTATAGAAGCAAATTATCTCCAGTTCCTTAAATCAATTGTTGAGTAAACTAATAACTAAATTGTCATTATAACAAAATTAAGAAATAAAGGATATGTATTGACTAGGTATTTCCCTAAAATAGTTCAAAAGTGCATGTTATATATTTCCATATCAATATCATGGGAAATCCATAATGAACACTTTCTCTTAAACATTATTTCACACTCATTACTATTCAGTAATTTGTATATATCATTGAGTGATAAAACTTTATTTCTGGCTGCTAAAATAGTTTATAATGATGATTAATTTAATAAATAAGCAAATTTCAGTAACATTATTGGAAATTGTTCAATCTTACTTTTAACATTAGTTGTATTTAAGGTAATTACTCTTTAAAGATAATGATGTTTACCAAGTACAATTTCAAGGCATGCACTTGATAGGTAACATAATAGCATTATATTCCATTAAAGTATAGATAGCAGTACTGCTTTTTGTTGCAAACAAATAAAATTAATTTCTCAATTATTTGAAAAATGTGTATTAATTTTTAATAATGCAAATCTTCAAAAATAGTGAGAAAAATAATTTTGATATACTTTTTGAAGAAACACAAGAGAAAGTTAAGAAGCCAGTGATTAACTCAAAGTTCAAACGATTGTTTACCTTTAAACATAAAAGGTTAACAAATTTAAAAGATAAACATGTACTTGTGGAAACATTCAATATTCCCAATGTGAAACGGACATTTCATCGTTTGTATAAAGTAGTGTTTAAATCTAGTGAAAATAAATATGAAAAGTTTTTGTCTGAGGATGAAATAAGGTTCCAGTATCCTATAATTGATACTAAAACAGTGGTGGAGGGCATATAATTTATTGGCATTTATACCTATTTATATATTTTGTATAAAATATATTGAAATAATGATATGAAGGTTTTGTTTGTGTTATGGGTTGTGTTGACTGTTGTGTTGTAATTCATATAAATGTAAGTATTTATAACAATATGAACGATAAATGTTTATTTATTGATAAAATATCATCATCTTCGATTCCATATTTGCTCATAGATACATATGTGTATTGAACTTTGGGACAGCATGTATATGTACTTTCGACATGATCATGAGTTGCTTCTAACGGTCAATATGCGCAAATGATTTTCAGGTGGTTGGATGAGTATTCCGCAAGGGCTAAGCAACTGTCCGCCGGGCTTGGAATACCTTTCTATGATTGATCAGCTGCTTATCCATCAAAAGGTGGAGCTATTGGAACTTTTTGTTGGTTTCGAAACAAATAATAAGTACACAATAAAGAACGCGATTGGGCAGAAGGTGTATTACGCTATTGAAGACAATGATTGCTGCACCAGGAACTGCTGCGGCCCGATGCGTCCTTTCGATATGAAGATCATGGATAACTTCCGTAATGAGGTAACTACATGTAATTTTAATGACCACTGTCGCTATAATTTTCCTTATTTTTAAATTAATTACTGAAACTTTTCAAATTGATCACTTAATTTAATACTCCGGCTTAAATAAACTTAACTATTATTTTTGAAGACTATTGAGCAATATGGTTGATTTGCGTAATTTTAAGTACACTTGGAATATCGTAAAGTCTGTTAATTTGCTTTATATCCGGGACCCAGATGCCAATCGCTTTCTAACATTATCAACCACGTTGATATGTAATTTATTTTTATTCGACTTTTTTGTATCTTAATTTTGTAACAAAATAAATTTCCAGGTGATACACCTAAACCGTCCGCTCGCCTGCGACTCATGCTGGTGCCCATGCTGGTTGCAAAGCATGGAGGTATCCTCTCCCCCCGGCACCGTGGTGGGCACCATAGAACAGGAGTGGTCTATTTGTAAACCGTGCTATGTGGTTAAGAATACCATGGGCGAAGTGGTGCTGAGAATTAAGGGACCCGTTTGTACGTTCTCGATTTGTGGCGATGTCGAGTTTAATGTGAGTATGCTTGTTAATTTTTGATTGGATTTAATTGGACTACACTACATTTTGGCGTTTTAATGGTGACAAAAATGGTAGGAATTCTTGGAGTGGGTAGAATGTATTAGCCACATAACATTGTAATTAAAACATCTAGGATCTGTAACTACATTCTTGCAAATAAATATAATTTGAATTTGAATTTGGAGAATTTTAAATAGGCGACTCGTTATAGTACTTATTTTGCGCTGTAATTCATATAATATTCGGTTATTAAATCAGTTGTTGTGTGGTCAATTTATGCCCACCTGAAGACCCCGGCTTATGAAAGCATTTCATCATTTATCATTTACCTATAGGGCCACTAAATCAGCAGTGAATTTGGAATTACTATAAATGTTTACTTTCAAGTTTTAATGAACATGAATTAAGAATAAAGTTTTAACTATTTTTAATGCTCTGATAGCAGTACTACTTACAGTAATTTATAATTATTTATAGGTTTGATATGAAATAAATTTACGTCAGTGTAGTATAATCTAGCAAGTAACTGGCAACTTGGAGATATCATTGTACAGTCATAATTTAATTTATATTTATATGAATGATTGCATCATATTATCGGAACCTAGTATAAAATGAATACGTAGATGTATTCCATTGAATCCTGACGCATAAATCGAAACCTAAACCATGTTTACACCAAATTATTAATTACACTGTTACGGTTGTTTTTCAAATACTTTCGTCTAGATAAATTAAATTGCCATTTTATACAACCGTAATCTTCGAAATGGTGGGGATTATAATATTATAACACTAAAATATATCTGGCATGATGCGAGAAAAATATGTATATCCTGTAGTAATTACAAACAATAAAATGTAGTTACTAGTTAATCAATAGTAGGTATAGAGTACCAAGCCCATATTTGTGTCTGTGTATTTTAAATAACAGAAGTAAATACAATATATTTCAAATGAAAACCTTCATCAATATACCCTCTTAAGTATGTAATTACATAGTGGGTATTAGAATAACTATAGTCTACACCTTCTCTCCTTGAATTAATTACATTTGTTATTTCATTATAGTTATTGGAATTGTTATTTATTTTTTGCAATAGATAAATGCTGACCTAATAATAAACAACAAGATAAAGTGCAGTGTTTATTTAAAACTAAGTTTATGTATTTATCGTGATAATGTTACAGAGTTGCTTAGGGGTTATTGTAATTAATATTATACCGAAGTTACTAGAATTGTTTGAATATTTTCTGAAATAAACAAAAAGCCCGGTAAAATAACGATAATTTTTATCAACTAACATATTTTTATTTCACGCGATATTTTATATTATTTATTTTCTCTTTAAAAGTGAAATTGAATGAAAGAAAGCGATGTAGCGTTTGAATGAAATATAATAATAACATTTCGAATTTGTTCAAAAACCATTTGGATAGGTTAATATTATATTACTTACATTATTTTATTATATAATATATTCGAAAAAATGAAAATTATTTTTTATTCCTAGCCCAAAAAGCCCATACGACCGAAAGTCCTGTATTGTGTCCTGCACTTTGACATTAATACTACGTGAATATTTTCATTTTTTTTTCATTATTTTAGATATACTCGAAAGATGGTGAGACCAAAGTTGGAAAAATCACCAAGCAATGGTCCGGTTTGGCTCGGGAAGCATTCACAGATTCCGACTACTTTGGAATCACTTTCCCCATGGATTTGGATGTCAGGATAAAAGCCGTTTTGTTGGGAGCATGCTTTTTAATTGTAAGTTATATTTATTATTTGTCTTTCGTAACAAAAACAATTTTTATTTTAATTTACACGAAATCTTTAACTATAGGGTGTCTCAGAATGTTTTTCGTTTTTTAATATGAAATAAAAATAAGAACATTAACTTACAGACTACAAGACTACACAGATACAAACTAGTTTTATTTAGCATCAAATTAAAGGGCAATTCATGAATTTTATTTATGAAAAACGATCGTTTGCAAATGCGCCCCATTAGTTTGTTCACACTCGTTTAGTCTGGAGTTAGAATTTTAAATCACTCGCTGGAGCATTGGTCTTGGATTAGCGTTGATTTATTCAGTGATTCTTTGCTTCAAAGCATTCAAGTTGGGTGGCAATGGATTGTTAACTTTACTTTTTAGATAGCCCCACAGAAAAAAATCAACAGTTGTTAAATCTGGGCTTCTTGGTGGCCAAGAGATGTCTCCTCCTGAATTTCATTGTCCTGCAGAATTTGACTCGTTTAGCAGGATCATCGGGCTCCATTTCTTTAACAATAACAATTTAATAAGGGCGAAAATGCAAATCTTGGGAAATAATGCTATGCACCGTGGATTTGTTAAAATTTAAGGAAGTTGTGCGCAATCGTAGTGCCTGTCGCGAGTCGTCCATAACAGACTGGCAAACGCGGTCGACGTTCATGCTCGTTCTCGATGTTCTTTTGCGCCCCGTTGATTTATCCGGCATCGTGTTCCCAGTCTCTTCAAACTTACGCACCCAATGCTTGATCAAATTAGCACTTGGCACATTTCGTAATGTTGTTATATTGAATTGTATCCTATATACGCCGAACAATAGTGTACGAATCGTTGTTTTTGTAAAGCGATCGCACGCCAGACGCTCGCTGCGATCCCATGTAATTACTCATCATTTCTAAACTACAGAAACCCGCCAAGCGTTTGAGACCTCTCCCCTCCCCCCACTATCAGTGGTTGACGGCATAACGGTCAGTTGAAAAACGAAAAACATTCTGAGACACCCTGTATTTATTATTTTCGAAGGTTGCCTGGGAGAGCTGGCTTAGAGCCATAAGGCCGCCATTTGTACATTTAAATCAATTAAGATATTTATACAGTAAGATAGATCAGTGGGTTTAGTAGGTACAATAAAGAATAAATAAATAAATAAAATATAAATATTCAGCTCAAAAAAATACGTATATTTTTTCGAGAATAAGCGAAAACTTCTGATAAATGGTTGGCGGTAATTTAATGAAGTACAAATTGGAACGAGTAAAATTCAATTGCTATTACATATTTAATTAGGTACCTATTAATATAAAAATATCTCACACACTTTCTGATAACATTGCTAATGAATGTAACATTATTAATGAATGATGATTTTAAGTATCTAAAAAAGCTCCTTAATAGGTTTTATCTTGTTAATATGAACATTAGTTGATTAAATAATCTACTAGTATTAAAGGTGAAACTATTCTAGTGCAATTTAACGGGCTTATACTGTTAATGAGAACTCCAGTAGTTAGTACTAGCTACTACTACCCGTGTCGTCCCTCGCGTGGTACTTACCTGCCCGTGAAAAAAGTAGAACTAGAATTCTAGAACTTTTCCTGCGTAAACCTTAATCTCATGGAAATTCTGGGCTAATAATACAAAATCTGATAAACAGAGAGACAAACTAAAAAAATTAAAAAGTGTGCTTACCTATGTTTTATTTCGAATTTTAACTAAACCTACCTATTTGTCTCAAATAGGTATAGTTAGAACAGTTACTTTGAAACTAATTTTTCTTGATCGGTGGTGGGAACGTGACTCAGTCTCAAAATCGCGCGTGCCGTCATTTTATTTTTCAAGGCTATTCAATATAATTATTATGTACCTACATCAAATTGAATACTATAGAGACCAGAATCATCTTATTTATTCAGCTGTATATATATGACAAAAATGGCCAAAATGTAGGAGAGTTCTTTGATACTTTAATGGCTGCTACCAGTAACATATTATCTATAGATATAATATTTAAAACCGAAAGTTACTTATCACAGAATCTCAAAAAATGCTGAACGTATTAAGATGAAATTTAGTCTGTAATTGTTAGCAGGTTAGCAATAGCAATAGGGCTGCATTAAAACGTCTAGGGTTGTCGATAGTTTATATGATAAAAATCCTCCATCAACTCAAGTTACGGAAAACCTTATAGTTTTATAAATTTCTCTTTATTCCCAGGACTTCATGTTCTTCGAAAAGACAGGAAACCATGAATCCGACGGACCTGGCATGCTTTAAAATTTAAATGTTCGACTTTAACTCAATATGTTATGATATTCTAGATCTAGAAGTATATTATAATTATTTTGTAATAAATTTGCTTTTGATGTATTACGCAATGATATAATAATCAAATTGTAACCACATATTTTTAAGGAAAATGGAGGTTTATACATAATGAGTTCTGCTTGTATAAGTTAAAGTACCATAAGTGTAAGAGCATTTATATTTTTATTTGATTTTAATATTTTTGCAAAGTGTCTTTGCTACATTGAATCCTATTTTTACTATGTTTTTTTTTTCTATGAATTTTAGAAATAATATAATAAGCACAAAACTTTAATAGTTATTGATATTATTAAGATTTTGTACGCATTTTAATATATTATACTCCTGTATCCCTTATGTAAATTTGTGAAATTGCTTTATATATAATTATTATTGTATTCTCTATATGAATCTCACATTTTGTTAATAATTGTAAACACACTAAACGATCGAGTCACCTTCAGAAAATATTCTGTGAATAAAAACAATTAAAATACAGAACTAATAATATGAAACGGTGGTTATTGTTAAACAATATTAACAATAGCGTAATCAACAACACAAAATGAAAATGATCACATTGCATTGTTTTCTTAATGTTAATGTATTTCATTAATAGAGACCGGTTTCGGCACTTGCTGATAGTCTAATTGACACTATGACGTAAATTTCAAACAAATTATTTGTAATTACATTATATTAGAAGCTATAAGCTCAAAAAACCGAACATAATATTATCAGGAAGCCATGAAACCGGCTCTAAGTATTTTTAATGTAGAAATGTTTACTCATTTAAACTATCACTTGCCATAATAGTCCGTCAGGTTTAATATAAATTTGGCCAATAATATATTCTGCTAATATTCTTTATATTTGCAATAATCACAAAACTTATAATGCAATGTTTTCAAGATTGATGAGTTATTTCAGTGACATTCGATTTATAGAATTGGAGTGTTGTAGGTACTCATCATTCCTTCATACTACACATTTTTTATTTATTAAAGTAACAAAACCATTTCATATTTAATTGAGCTTGAAAGTAGGTATTGAATGTAGCCAACTATAAAAAATTTCTAGTCTTTTACCTACTGTTTATATTTCAATACAATTACTGTTTATATTTCAAAACAATTTCATGTTTATTGATATATGATTTTATTTTATTGGTGCTAATGAATAATCTCTTATGATGTTATACTTATGTAAAATATAAGTCAGCAAATATATTTATGCATTTTATTTTAGTATTTTGTATGTTATACTGTGTGAAATACACATTTTTCGTAAATAAATAAAATAATACATATTCCTTGTTTTATTTAAATACTTTATTTAAATAATTTTTATTTTATTTTATTCTCAAATCATTCAAAATTCATAAATATCAAGTCTTGTAAAATATTTTAAAGATTTTTAAATGCAGGTTTTTGTGTGCAAACAGAGACTTCTGCCTGGTGCAGAGATAGATCAGCAAAACTATCTTGAAATGTTGGCCCAGGTTTTGATATAAGGTTCATTTCTCTATGGTCATGCTTGATTACAAATGCTTTAGGTAATGCAGTAGCAACTTTTTCAGCCCATGGACTCTTTGGCATCTTCTCCTTGTTGGGCAGGTTAATCTGAAATTGTACATACATACATAGTTGTGAGTGCTATTGTAAGACAGTGGTATTTAAGAATTACTACACTAGTGATGGTTCCAATAATCTCTATGATCAAGCAGAGTCAGTACATGACACAGATAGTTTAATTTTGGACATTTTCACATAATTTCTATTGATAGAATATTAGTATTAATATTTAATAAATTCATAATAACAAAATATGATGATTTTTAAGTTGATATACATACCACTTTTGTTTTCTTAGCACTTTTATATGCAACTGGTGTTAAAATAACATTCTCTTTGTTATTGCTTTTAGGTTCTAAGTTTGCCTTAATTGGTTTGGGTATATGTGATGAACCAATCAATGGTTTCTTTGGACACACATCTTTGACAAGAGGCACTTGAGATTTCTTTATGTAGGAAGCCACTGGACTAGTTATGTGATCATATGCATTGAATTTGTGAATTGTCTTTTTATTAGTATTTTTATTGTGTAGGTCCAATTGTTTTTTTCCTTTTATTGCAGTAGATGGTGTCTTAAATAATGGTGTTCTTAATTGACCAGTCTTTTTACTACTGCTGTTCTGCTGTTGTGAGCTTGGCTCTGGCTTCATTTCCATTTTACACAACTTGTCAGAAGATGCAATAAGTTCTTCCTTCAGATATTCTGTGACAGTATTTGTTTCCTGCTTAACTATGAGATCTGAATCCGGATCTGTTTCAATCTTTATCTCTGGTAACAAATCAGTAGGAGAAGTATTAAAATAGCAATGATTGACTGGTATTTTCTTCACAATATCCAATGTATTATCTAATTCTTCTTTTTTAGGTGACATAAATAAATTTGCCACCATTTTCTCTAGCTTTATAAAACTATCCTCAGGGGAGTTATCATCCCTATTTGAACATGTTTCCATTTGAGAAATATCAGGATTAGAGATGCGTCTGGTATTTGTGTCATTGTTTAATATAAACTCATTTTCTCTTTTGGAAATTATATCAGGTTCAGAGTGCACTTCAATAATTTTGATACTGCTAGTAGTTTTATCAGTGTCCACAGGGGTTTTATCAAACCTATAATAAATGTTAGATGCATAAAATAAAGACAATTATATATATATTGTTAGTAGCCACAATAACAGAGCTATAATTTTTTGGATCTATCATTTTATTAAAAAAAATAAGTACTTTAAAAGTAGGTGGGTCGATCAACTTTTATTGGTCCGACGTGTACAGATCATGTCCCTGAAGGATAATTAATAAACATGAAATCATAAAGAGTTAAATTCGTTTTAATTATATTCCTTTTAATATTTTCTAGCATTATTGCGAACAATATTTTACTTGTTTTATTAATTTGTGCGTTGTTTCATGGTTGTCGAGGGACTAAATGCAATTTTCCAGTACTATCACATTTGTCCCCATGCCACAATGCATTAACAAACTTCGCATCACGAACACATACTATCACGACCATAAATACCAAATACACTCCTTGTTTCAGTACATAATTATTGACATCCAAACATACAAACCATTTTTTTTTATTGGATATAATACGATTTTCAGGCATTTTACTTTTGTCCCCATAAATCACCTACATGACACAGGTCTCACAGACAACCGTAATTTAGTTATGAAACCAAAACACATATGGCGCGGTAGATTCCTAAACAACAAGCTAAACACAATAATTAACTGTCGGGCTCAAACGCCACTTTGATTTGTATAAAATCACGGCAACAGTCGTCCGAGCGTTGTTGGTGAGTGTGGGGTGGCTTTTTTGTCAGTCCGTCAGACAACTGTGATTAAAACGTAAGTACTTGATGCATTGTTATCAATTATACTACACGAGATGCGCTTTCGTCTATATTTTAGTGTGAGCTGAGATTAATATATAAAATAACAATAGTATTTGCTTGGCGGCTCAAAATTTAAAAAATGTCCCGCGGACAACCAGTCACTTGGTCAACCAAAGTGGTTGTACCATGGACAATTTGGTTGTCCCTAGGACAATAATTATATAAAACTTATACTTTAACAGTTAAATAGTTCATGTTTTGTTTATTACTCGGCTGTTTCGGGAACACATTTTTATTACGCGATTTTATGTCTAGTTTAATTGTAATTTTAACATTTCAAAAATCAAGACGCTACTACTACAACTAAGATGTCCCCATATGAAAATCACATTATACTTCATTCATTCAGTTTTATCGAGAATCAGTTCATTTTAATTAAGTAAAATCAATAATACGATACGTAACAACCTCGCCTTAATAGTTTTTTTGTAAAAAATATCACTATTTCCGCTTTACTGAAACTTTTTTATCTATGAAACATTATTTGGTTGTTCAAAAGACATCATTCGTTTCAATTTTAATAAAAATATTTCGTATTTTGGGTGTAAATAGAACAAATATCAAAATATTATTTATTATTTAATATTAGAAGAATTTGTTTTAATTCTTAAGGGAATTTAACATTAAAAAAGTACTATTGTGTAAGTTGTCCAAAGGAATAGATCTGTTCGTGAAGTTAAATCCACAAATGTATTTAATCAACATCACTGCTGCTTATATAATCTTAATCTACGAAGAATTATCTTCTAAATGAAATAGTAAAATGCTGAAAATTAAGTAAAAAAAAAAATACGAGAAAATTATGATCGGGACCTTTAAAAATTGATTGACCCAGGTACTTAAATTAGTAATTTCAATATTAAGTACCTACTTCACTATTCCTTCGTTTATTTCTTTTTCACAAGAAACAATACACTCCTAACCGGTTTTGTGGTTCTTTAAACGGATAGTTTTCATACAACTTTGTACCTATGTATAGAAATAGAAAAATATTCAAATATCTTATGAAGTACAGCAATACTCACGAAATTGTTTTACGAAAAGGGCGCATAAAAATACGTTTTTTCACTTCTTCCAAAGACATTTTTCCAATAAATACCTCATCTTCAGAATCATTTTCATTTGTATACATATCGTTCTTCATCTGATCACCAGCCTCCAATCTCAAATTATCCATTATTAAAATAGTTATAAAATTAATAATACGAGTGAGTCTTTTTGTTCTTTAATAATATATCTAATATTCGCCGTCAATAGAATTTAATGACTAAAAAAGCTCATTTAAAGTAAGGTAGGTACCTACATAATAAAATACTTTTAAAATTGAATGCATCAGTTCTTAACTTCTTAGATTCAAATTCAAATAGAAAAACAGCTGTTAAAATGTTAAATGTCAAGGAACTTGACTGATACTATTTTTTGTCTATGGACAGGAAATACAAAGCGGCCTATTCAATGTTCGACTTTGTCATAGACTACACAACTACAAACTTAAAGCATATACAGACGCTCCGATTTGGTTGGTGCCAACCATATTGGAACCGACATAGCAACCATTCCAACATTGCTACAGATTGTCCGACGGTTGGCCTTCCAGCTGTCAGTTGATTTTTCTGTTACTATATTACTTGCTCTGTGTTTGCTATGAAATTAGTGAACGGACGTCTTGCCTCATGCCACCGGTATTATCAAAAAATGTTAAAATAGCGTTATAGGATGTACGCATATTGTACAACTTATTTTTCTTTATGTTTTTAAAGTAGCCGCACTGTCAATTTTTTTAAGCTATTGTATAGCTTCTATCGCGTGCCTTGAGCGCGGGGACCGAATCGAGAAATTCCGTAACGATAAAACCTCACGCTCCCCACTCCGACGGGCGGAGGTGTGGCTTGAAGGCATAGCATGCAATAGCTTTACCGCGGCAGTCGCCGAGTGCCACACGTCGTTTTTTTAAAACTTCTAGCATAATCAAATAAGCTTGATTTCTGGCAGTAATCTCACATAAGTTCTACAAACAGGGAAACTCTTTATAAAGTTCAAGTTACTTTATTATTATGTCACGTTCGGTAACCGTAACTCCCTCGGCGTTCATGTTGACGTCCTACACCGGCGGCGTTGCGAATGCGAATGAGCCAATTACCTATATTACTCTATGGAATGAGCCGATTTGGTCGGAACAAAGCTTCCAAACGTTCCAATTTGGTTGGATCCGATTTGGAAGTTGGTTTGGTCGGGATCGCCGGCGCATCCGACCACGTCAAACCAATATTAATAATAATTATGTCGGACCGACCGCTCTCTTCACTTTCCGATTTGGTCGTGGTCGGATGGTTGGCACCAACCAAATCGGAGCGTCTGTATATGCTTTTAGCACGAGTCTGCAACGTACCTAAATCAAATGAGTAATATTTGTGTAGTACGATTCAAACTTAATTGCGGTTCAGGTTAGGTGCAGGAGTGATTGTGGGTGCGCACTGGTGCGACTGACGAATTATCTCTTGAGAGGAAATAATTAACCAAATTTGCACCTGGCTCCCGGACCATGGTCCCTTAACGTCCTGCTAAATGCTAATACCTAAAATTGTTTTCTGCGCATCGGATCGTACGATGTTCCGAGCCGCCATGCCATTAAGTTTGAATCGTACTATAACCTTAGCTTGTAACAATTAAACTTACATATGGAATAAAAGAACTCCAGTAAAAAATAAATCAAGATCAAAAAAATGAAAGTCGGTTCTAACGACGTAGTTTCTGTTTGGAATTTTTAGTACAGTAAAAAAAACGCTTTATTTAAAGGTAGATTAAATTTTATTTCCGTTTAATTTTCTTTAATAATTCTGTCGCTTCTTTGTTAGCATGATGGTCATCATTTGATTTTGCTGGATAACTTGCTGCTAATTTTAAGTAATACTTGGCTTGATCTTCTTTCTTTAACTTCAGATAACAACTTCCCAATCTAAGTAAATTAATACTATAGAATCTTGGCTGTGCTTCCTCGGCTTTTAAGAAATATTCAAGTGCATCTTCGTAAGTCGAATGAGGTAATGCCGCAAATAATGTTTCGGCGGTTTTGCGCTGATGCCACGGCACCTCTGTTACTTGATAACACCATTCGCCTAACATATGCAGTAGCGTTGCATCATTTGGATTTAATTTTATAGCCAACTATAATTAAATTAAAAAATAAAGGTGAATATTAATTCAATTTATAAAATATAATATGTAGTATTTGGAAATTATTTGTGAGTGGGTTTTGAATTATAATCAAATTCATGAGATGATCCGTGAATGTACTAGGGCTGTTTTCCAATTAGAGCGTTTTCACATTATCCGATCCGATATCGGATATCGGAAGCCGATAGCCGATATCCGATATCGGACACAATTTGCCCTTTCACATTATCCGATAATATCGTCCCGATAACATGAGTGTTGCCAGAAACTGGAAAAGTAGATATATTGGGAATTAAAATAAACAGTGGATGCATTTGTGTTACAAAAAATAAACTTTATTTTAAATGAAATAAATAGTAATAAATAAACTGATGTTTTTCAAACCGGTTTAATCTGCTGACTGCGGAGTATGGATTTGTACCCTCTGCAGAGTCAGAATCTAGTTTCAATATTCAATTTCATTGTGAGGCTTGTTTTTTTATATGCTGTTTTTCTTTTTTTATTATTAGAACATGTTGTGTGGTCGTAGTGAATTTTAGAACTTTTTTATATTAAATCATGTATGACTGTTATGTTCTTATACAAATAAAATAAAAAAAAAATTCAACTCAGTATTAAAGCGACGAAACTAGCAAATACAAATTCAAATTACATTTACAAATGTAGGTGCTGTTATTACAATTTTATAGTGCTAATATGTACATTCTACCTAATATCTGGGGGTGCAAATATTTAAACAGAAATAAATTAAACTAAACTAATTCACAGTCACAGATTCCGCAATGTACATAGTACCACAGACTAATAATAATATAGCCATGACAACCAAAATAGTAAACAAGCTCAATAGTCGCCGCGCGTTCTTGACAAAATTTAGGGTCGCCGCCTTAGATTATGGATTGGTCTCCGCGCACGCTACGACTAGATACCGCCGGCGTACTCGAAAAATGCGGCAACTAAAAGTACGCCGAAATCGGCGTACCCGAGCCAGTCGTGTCACGAGCATTGTGTGGAGAGGGTGTACCGATAGTTTCTAAAGATTTTGGACAAAACCTGAAGTAAAATGCCTGTTTGTGCCATAAAACTGTTTAAAAAAAATACAACAAATAATAAGAAAGACACTGGGATCACGTAACATCAGGAATAATCGTATTATTCGATATTTCACCTGTACTTTGAAAATGTTGTTTACGAAAATACGACGCCATTTAGTGTTGCCGTACTGCATATCCCAAAAACACACTTTTAATTTGAACTTATTGTATTCATAATGTTTTTTTTTTTTCAATACTATTAGGTACTAACGCATATTATAAAAAAAATGATAATAACAATAATTTATTTCTGTTTAACCTTGTTTAACTGACTCATATGTTATTTTTTTATTACTGCTTTTTTACTTTTAAAAAACCTTTGTGATAGTATAGTGGCATCGCAAGTGGATTTGAGTCACATGTTCATGGGTTCGATTCCCGGCAAGGCCAAAATGAAATGAAAATATTTTTCAAACTTCTTTCCAAGATAGCCCATTTCCCATTTATGGGGTAAAATTTATGTAGCTGGCAGTACAATTCTTCACACACACTAGCGTCCTTACAAATTGCCTTACACACACTACAGAACTGAGTTGCCGCACTCACGGAGCTATTGTTTTTAGGTGGAGCGGTATCTAGTCGTAGCGCGCGCGCGGAGACCAATCCTTAGTCTAAGGGTTGCCGCATTCTAATTCTGAAATTTTAGAGAAAACTAAACAAAATTGCCGTATTGTAAATTTTCTTTTCAATAAAAAGGGTTTGATTTAAAAAAAATCAACTGATAGATCGTAGTTGTACATACAGTAAAAATAACTACAATAAAGAAACCGACTTCAAAAACAGCTGGAAAAGTAAAATATAAAAAAGATTTGATATTATTAATTACTTAATATTATTTAGATGTGCTATTTATTATACAGGTTTGATATCGGCGCTAAAACAAAGCACTAAATCTGTGACTCAATGACAACAATACAATAAACAGCTTACAGCACAACAGTAGTCCGAGTAGGAGGAGGAGCGAGGCAGAATGAGTAAATAAAGATAAAAGATACTAATATTTCGAAGATACGGTTGAATTTAAGAACACAATATATTTTTGTTTACTTCAGTTCAGCCAATTGCCGTATATTATAGGACGATATTAAAATAGCTCCCGTATAAATCGTATTTTTAATGCCTTTAAATACTTAAATGAATGTTTTCTTAATAAAAAGGTTTAAAGTAAATGAAAGGATTTTTTTTTTACATTTAGCGCCTAGAAATGACTGAAAATACACAAACTAGTGCTTTTTTTGCTGTTGGTATACTACCTTTTCGAAAATTGAGCTGGTAACACTGAACATTATCGTCCGATAGTTCACGGGAATATCGGTGTTGGCTCCGATATCCGATATCGGACTGGACAATGTGAAAGACAGGTACGTAAATCATACATTTTACTTAGCCTCCGATATCGGATATCGGCTATCGGCGTCCGATATCCGATATCGGACCGGACAATGTGAAAACGCTCTTACAGATCATAATGCGACTCAGTGGAGCACAATGCCGAATTATGCAAACGCACGAGCTGGTTGCGCTAAGTTCAGTGTTGAAAAAAAAAATATTCATAGAATGCAATAACCTCATTAATGTGTAAATAAAGTGGTATACATAATAATTGGTTGAAAACTTTTTACGGTTAAGTATTTTAAATAATTTGGATTTTGATTATTTCATTAACATATTTTATTTCAATGTTTGTACCTTCATCCATACTTATATTTATTTTTCACAATTTGAATTAACTTTGATTATTTCGAAAAAACTACAATGAAACGAAAGCTTTAAATTTTTTTCTAACAATGTGCTGTAGTTGGAACATTCAACGTTAAGCATTATGCCGCCTAATGCGCTCTAAAGTCCGTTCGCGTTAAGAAAATAGTGCTGTAATTGGAAAACACCATAGATCTGTGGAAAACACGGTATAACTTGCTATTTTGCTATATAGAGTATAGAGCTAACTATTTTCTTAATCAAATCTCATTCAAAAAAACAGTAACTACCTACATAATATATGAATGTTTGTTACTTTTGAAAAGTTTTTAAAACTTACTTCCATATGTTTTCTAACATTTCCCAGTTCTTCTATTCTCCTTTTTAAACCATCATTGGAACTTTTTATATCTAGTATTAAAGCATACCACTTTTGCACGGCAAAATTATCCCAATGCGTATCTAATTCTTTAGCAATTATATTATAAGCCTTTGTTATAAGTTCGCATTTGTACTCTTGATTATATTTTGGAAGTTTTGCCATATTGTATAAAACACGGCATAAGCGCCATTTTATTTCTATATCATCCTGTTTCTGTAATAAATTATGTTTAAAAAAAAAAACAAAGACATAGATATAGTAGAAGGTACGATTCAAACTTAATGGCGGCTTGGAAAATCGTACGATCCGATGCGCAGAAAACAATTTTCTGTGCGCACTGCGCACCCGCACTCGCACCTGCACCTACTTCCAAACCGCCATTAAGTTTAAATCGAACTGTACCTACGTACTATAATTATTGGTACCTATGTACTAATAATTCCTGAGATTCCTATTGCCACTTTATATTTTTATTCTAAAGAATTTTATTCTAGATTGCCCTGTTATAAGTAGGTACTTAATAAAAAGTGTAGGTAGATATGTTAATAACATTTAACATTCCGAGAAGAGTACGTCGAAATGTTGCGTATTAAATTATTATCTTTTAGCCATATATACCTACAACCGTAGAAATCTAAGTAACAAGACACTGTTATTTAGATTTCTATGCCTAACCAATTAACCATAATTGGAAGAATGCCATCCATTGCCGTTCATAGTAGGTACAATCAAACTGCACGATAGTAGGTGCGTTGTGCTGTTTTTGAAGATCGATTGTTATGTAACTTTATACTATACCTTTTTACATAAGAAAAAGAAACAGCATTTAATTGCAATAATCAATATCAATTGCGTAAATTAAAATTAGCAGTCGCGTTGATGGGCGTTTTTATGGACTAAGCTATTTCAAATTTTTGAAGGTATTTGATATTTAGCATTTTAGCATTCAAATGCTAAAATTTTCTCACAGTTGTGGGTAGTTTCTGCACTTCCTCATATTTAAACTGTGGTAAAACTCACCCGTAAAAGTATTTAGGTATAATATTTTAACCAGTATTTATAATTTAATTGCACAGATATAGATTTGCTATCAACATTATTTCTTTTACACAATTAAATAACTGTTAAGTACCACAATTTATATCTATACTAATATTATAAAGCTTAAGAGTTTGTTTGCTTCAACGCGCTAATCTCGGGAACTACTGGTCTGATTTGAAAAATTATTTCTGTGTTAGATAGCCCATTTATCAAGGAAGGCTATAGGCTATAGGATTTATATCATCTCGCTAAGACCAACAGGAGTGGAGTACTGCGGGTAACCCGCGGAGCACAGCTAGTCATACATGAAGCAATAACCCAACACCATTTGTTGATCATTATACTATAAAGCTTACATATCATATTAATTATGCTTTACCTCATAACCACACAAAATTTTATGACATTCTTCATATTTTCCCGACTCAAATAAACGATCTGCAACCTCAATTACAGATGGTGTCAAATCGACTTTGGTTTCAGGAGATAGTTTTAATTTTGTAGGCCAAATAAACATAACAACCAAAGGCTTATAGAATGATTTAATTGAATAATTAGCATGTTTAACCTGTAACAATATTTAAAATTACTAAATATAAGAAAACTAATACCTATTATATTTACTTTACAGTTTCACCAAATATAAAATTAGCTATTTTTTAAATTATCTGTTTTCCAAGTTTTTTAATAATAATAATTATTTGTTAATATTAATTGTACTACTTGCCGTTTCCATTAGCTGCTTAAATTTATATTTTCTGCTATTTTGTAGAATTGATCTATAGAAAAAACTTTCCCAAATGTATTTATTAACAAATTGTAGCCTCATTTTATTTAAATAGGTATTTAAGATCTGTATACTATTTTTATATAATTTTTCTTTATAAGAAGACACACATCACATAACCTTTTTCAGTCCTTACTGAAAATTACATAGGTGCCATATTAAAAATAAAAACATTATTTACACAAGGTTAACAATAGCATGTAATTAAAGAGTTAAATAACTATTGAAATTTGTGCTATATGTGCAAACAATAAAATATATTCTATAATATAAAAATGAATAGCAAAATATGTTGGAAAGCGCATAACTCGAGAACGACTGTACCAATTTCATTATTTTTTTATAATATTTCTTAAAGTATGGGGATGGTTTTTATGGAGAAAAAACATAAACATACATAATTACAAAATAAGTAGGTACTACTTTCATAGTAAGTATAATTAGTACTTACTCTGTTTACATTAATTATTGTTAATACAGTACCTATGAACAAAAAAAAATACACACAGTCCAACATAGAATCTGTTTGTTTTGTTTGAAGTCGGTTATAAATAATGTAAAACATAAAATTACAAGAATTTGCAATTTACTTTACACATTGTAATAAAATGTCCTTAAGCTTTTGGTGTAGGTAACTAAAAATCTGCGTAAAGTGCAATTTAAAAATCACACAGAAATAGATTTCTGAGTATAATAGGTAACTATTTTCAACTAGGTATTTAAATCCGAGATTTAAATAATAACTAATAATACCTAATAAGTTGAATTGTTGCTGTCAACGTCAAGTATCTGTGGTCAAGTATCAGCTGTGGTCAGGTCTGGTCAGGTGGTCACGGTGGTCACGAAGACGTTATACACGTTATACTATTAGGTACGGTTGGTTCACTATAGAAACGAATCTTCAATGGCGGCCAAAGCTGACTTTGACAGATGGTAGGATCAGCAAAAAAGAAAATAAAAATAACGTAAATTGATAATTATTTTATTAATTATTTCAAATTGTTTGTTGACAAACTTTTTTGTTATTGTATTTGTGTATTTATATGAATTATCATATTAACGTATACAGAATGTAATAAAATCCCCATAATACTTGTAATAAGCCCATAAAACTGAACAACTTTTCCTAAAGAACATATTTTGTCAAATTCCAATAAAACATTATTTACTTTCGCAAATGCATAATAGGCTATTTGACAGTATAAAAAATAAATTACTTTTTTGTGTAATCCATATTATATATAAGGTTTTTGAAGCGATTTAAATTAATAAATGATATAAATAATAATTTATTTATTTATATCTTATTATTATTTATTTATTTTATTATTTATTATATTATTTATTTATTTTTATTTATTTAATCGTCGAGAAAAAACATCATATTTTTTAAAATTACCACGTGACCGAAAACATCCATGATTGGCTGCATCTGCTATGACGTCACAGCGGCGTAAATAACAAATGATCCCAATGTTTATTCACGTAGTTGCTGAATTTCGCTTTTGGTTTTGTTTCTTGTATAACTTATTTCTTGTGATTCAAGGTGTCTGTAATCAGTTTTGTTCTTTATGTGTTAATTTTGTTTGTCATGGAACCTAATTTCGAAAAAGCAGGCAGTCGAATCTACCTAAAGTGGACGCTATAATGGTTGGCATGTTCTTTAAAAACAACCCAGAATTTAAGTTAATATTTCAATCGTCATTCATTACCTTTTTAGTTAAATGTACCTACAAACATGAATGACAATAGCACAATAATTATGAAGTATACATTTTTTAGGGTCCTTTGTTTTTCATTTCAGCCATCCAGTTTATAGGATTGACGTGTTTGTATTTTTTATTATTATTTTCAATATCAATACAAACACGTCATCATCAATTTATATAATATATATTATCATTATCTTACCTCAAGCAGGTACCTAAGTAATGAGACGATTTATACTATGTATTGCAAATAAAATAAACTGCCTACTAGGTATTCAACACCATACTTACATCGAAGTGGTCTTCACAAAAAAATATAACTGTTTTAATTGATATATCTAATATCACTTGGATTTCTGCGAGCTAACTGCAACCACTTTCTACGCATTTTTATATCTTTTGGAGCACATATAAATACCTAGTTTGTCAGGGGTTTTAATAGTTGTATTTCTGCATCCAGGAACTACACACCAATAAGAACTCATTTTCTGGTATTTAAACAGATTAACTTAATTATACTATAATTAAAACAAATACGAACAATAAGTACTAGGAGCAAGTTGATGTTTACGCCGCTGTGACGTCACCATGGTCGCGAGCCGCCATATTCTTCAAAATTGTGTTTTGGCGGCATATTTGAATATCATGTTTTTATTTTCCATTTTCTCAATGAATAACTACAAAAAATTAAGAAACATGTGTTTTGTGTGTTCTATAAACGTATCTTAATAATTTGAGACAGTTATCAAAACCTTGTCAAATAGCCTATTGTCATTGTAAATTTATGATAAAAACTATTATAGGGAAAATCAAATACATTTTAGTGATTTAATTTTTCGCTTTTTTTTTGCATACCGTACGGCCGTGTGTGAGCGAGAGGGAATGATAAGCGCCGCCATTGAAGATTCGTTTCTTTATTGAACTAGCTAATAATACCATAGAATATACATACTCTAACGTAGCTATGATTATACCGTGACTATACTGTGTAACTTGTGCTACGGGCTACCCAAGAAGCTTATATACATAAGCTTCTTGGTGCTACCTATTAACTAGACTGCTCACCAAAAATATTTGTTTTGATAAATTATGATCTATTTTATACGATTAAGGTTGCATGTTCCTTAGCGGAAGCAAATAAAAAGACGGTCCGAGCGAGTGGTGTCCCAGAAGGAAATGGTCCTTGTCTAACGTTTTGACAACTCTTCTTCTTCTTTTTGTTTTGACAACTTATTATTCAAGCAATCATTGACGTCTAGGGCCTGCGCAGACGAGGAATTTTAGTCCCTGGCACGGCGGAGAAAAAAGTACACTCCGCGACTAAAAACTCCGCCGTGGATTTACCGCGGACTCAACGCACACGTATTGCGGAGAAAAGCACGCTATGGAAGCGAATATGAATAGGTTACAACGCGGACTAAAGTCCGCCGTTTGCGTTGCTTCGTCTAGTTTTTTCGTCTAGACTTTTTGTACACGGTACTTTAATCCCTCGTTTGCGTTACTCGATACAGTTGTAAGTATTTTATTTTAGCGGACAAAAAAGTCCGCGGATTAAAATCCCTCGTCTGCGCAGGCCATTAGGAAGAAATAGTACTCAGGATGACCATGAATTTTGTTTGACTTTGCACCGACTTTCGCACCTTTACGGTACAATATGCGTAGACTATGATTAAGTTTTTTTACATACATTAAATTATCAATATAATATTATGTACTGGTTATTTACCCGCTCGCTTTGCAAGCAATTTGTCCCTTATTTTGTTAAGCCATGGTCACCTAGTAAGAAACACAGCTGTACAATAGTGCACCGCAGTTATTAGTATATAAAACGTTTTTGATTATATTTTGTTCTAAATGCAAACACTTTATAGAAGCTTTCTATCTTAGAGTATATATACTATCTATAGAGTGCGAACAACCAAGTGGGAACAGTAGGCACAGGTGGGAACAACACGACGCTCCCGCCGCGAGCGCTCGCAGTCGTGGTTGAGTGCTCACGAAGTGCATTGCTCTAGATTTTTTTCATATTTACGAATAAACGTGGTGAAATGTGCAGTTCTATCTTGCAAAAACGATACTAGAAAATAAACAAAATTGAAATCCACTATCAAATTTCATCAGTAAGTCGATTGTTTTACATAATTTGATGAAAATAAATCTAGCATCGCGGGGGTGAAGAGTAGGTGGGAGGCGGACACGCGCAGGCTCGCTCGCGCGCCTCACTGCCGCCACGTGATCGTAGTGATGTGACCTGACCAACGCTGTACTCGATATAAAGTTTACTAGAAGAACTATATTTTAACAAATTATTTATTTAACTTTAAAATTAAAACTCTTTTAAAAATGTATTATTAATAAATTTGTGGTGTGTTTTGTATGATACACTTTCTAAATTATGAATGCGAATGTATTATAGTGTAAATGTAAAGTATGTAATGTTACGATATATTTTCTGAACCGCTAAATTGATTTTGAAGATTTTGATAGTAGAATGGATAAAATTGAATAAAAAAATTATTAATATTATTTATTATATTATCATTTTAAATTATTAATTATTCCTTAATATTTTTTACCATTTTTAAAACATTATTATTATTGTTTGATTTATTATTAAATAAATAGCACTAAACCCGATCTTTTATTTTATTAACTTTATTATTTAAAAAGTACTCACGTTTTTCTGATATTCCAATCAAACATATTTTTTAAAGTACTTATAATTAATACAAGAAAATATTTAATATTCAAATGGAATAAACAAACTTTATTCAGTTGGTAAACAAATTTAAAATTACATATTTATACTTTATTCATATATTTTTCCTTTAATAACTTATTGAACATAAAATTTACTTATGATACATATTTATTTACATAACTTATCGATAGTTCAACACGCAATTGATATCTACCCATCCCTATTTGTCACACACACATCTATATAGTATCTATAGCTCATCTGCCTACGATGCGCACTATGCAATTTGTGCAATACACTCGCTCTATACTATTGTAATATATACTCTAAGCTTTCTATGGACTATCCAAGGACTATCGCTCCTTTTTTTTTTTTTTTTTTTTACGTTGGGAAATGCTTTTACGCATCCCCCTCTACAGTTTTGCTGTATGAGGGGGTATGTGGGACTCGCGAGAAGCCATACCCACTAAAACCCAACGGTGGCCACCGTTCACCTTCGGCGGCAGGGGTTAACAGCTAGGCCTTATACCCCCACCGCCTACGTAGTGAGTGCCGCAACTTGGCGACCCGACCAAGCCCATAAGTTGGCAATAGGTGACGGTATCGAAAATGATAACGCCACCATATTACCGGGCTATCCGCTTTTTGTCACAGGGGGGGCCGGTTTACTTGCAGCGAGCATAACTGTAGTATGCTCGTCTCTACGTAAACCTCCCCCTGTGTTGGTTCGCATTAATTTAAGGCTGACGTTCGACGTACAGACGTCTGCGTCTGCCTGGTTTACGTCGGCGCAGAGGGTCAGCCGCTGGGTCATTTTCCCTAGCCCTCTCTGCGTCCTCCTTTGCCCTCATGATGGTATCGCAGAAGGCCACAACCATATTCCAATTCGCTTCGCCAGCGACCATTGACTTAACGAGGCCTTGCAGGGTCAACTCGTTTCGTGTTCCCAACAAACTCTCTAGAGGCCTTCTTTCGCTTGTCCATGTTGGACATTCCACCAAGGTGTGTAGGGCCGTGTCCAACTGGCTGCTGCAGTGGTGGCATGCGGGGGCCGCTTCCCGCCCTATCCTATGCAGGTAACTGCCAAAGCATCCGTGCCCCGACAGCACCTGCACAAGACGGTAGGTGAGCGACCCCCACCGTCTCTCTACCCATTCTCTCAGCACCGGGCTAATCGCGTTGAGAGTCCAGGCCCCCACGCAGGACACATCAAGTTCTTGGCGCCATTTTAGGAACACTTCATCGCGCGCTTCCCGCTTCCAGGCTTCGAGTGTTTCAGGGGGCAGCTCTGAATCCCTACTTCTTGCCTCCGCTCTGCGCCAGTAGACCTCCGCCAGGGCGGCCGCTTCGAGGTGCCAGGGTGCAGTTCCAGCTATAACGCACACCGCATCGTAAGAAACGGTGCGATACGCCCTTGCAACCCTTATAGCTATCACTCGCTGCGACCGCCTCAGCACGATAGTGTTACGTGTTAAGAGCTTATCAGCCCATATCGGGCACCCGTACAGCGCCTGAGAGCGCACAACGCCAGCAAAGAGTCGGCGGCATGCCCCGCTTGGCCCCCCAATATTCGGCATGATACGGCAGAGAGCCGCTGCCGTGGTGCTGAGCTTTGTAGTCAGTGCCGAGAAGTGAGCTTGGAATGTCCATCGCGGATCGAGCACCAGACCGAGATATTTCAGTCTGGACCCAATTCGGATGGGCACCCCACTCACCACTATCTCCTCCCCAGACGGTGGAGCCCTCCGATGTCCATGAAAGCATATGGCTTCTGATTTTTCAAGTGCTACTTTTAGCCCTAGACTTTTAATTTTGGCGACAACCTGTGCCACTCCAGCCGTAGCACGAAGTCGTGCTTCTCTAAAGTCACGCCCAGTAGACACGACTAGGGTATCATCGGCGTAACAGATGGCGTTTACACCTTGCGGCAGGACTCCTTGCAGCACGTGGTTGTACCCGATGTTCCACAACAGAGGCCCCAAAACAGAGCCCTGTGGAACACCGCATGCAACCCTGTGGCTACCCCAGCCATGTTTTTTCGGGAAGGTAATTTTACGTCCACCAAGGTAAGACAGGATGGTTCGTCTGAGATAGTGCGGTAGGCGATGTCGAGCGAGGCCGTTTAGAATCTTGTCCCAAGGCAAGGTATTAAACGCATTGGAAATATCCAAAGATACTGCCAGTGCGACCCCACCTTGGGAAACGCAGGCTTCGCAGATGTCGCGCAAGCGGGCTATGGCGTCTACTGTAGACCGTCTCCGCCTAAAGCCATATTGCGCTTCCTCGAGGTCCGGTCCCGTTAGTGCCAGATGGTTTTGGATGCGGCTGGCAATTATACGCTCGAAGAGCTTGCCAGCCTCGTCTAACAGGACAATCGGCCTATAGGCTGATGGAGAGTCGGCCGGTTTGCCACTCTTTTTAAGCAGAACGAGGCGACCCACTTTCCATCGTTCTGGGAACCTCCCGTTCTTAAAACATTCCGTGAGTAGTTCGCAGAATCGTGGGGCCAGTCCATGTGAGAGGGCAAGTGACAATACTTTTCCACGCACGCCATCGGGGCCCGGGGCGGTAGTTTTCCTTTTAAGGCGATCCACCGCCGCCTCCAATTCGGTTAAGGATACATCCGGAATAGACCCAGTGCAGGCCGACTCACCTTGATCAAAGCATCGATCCGCGTAATCAGTTGCATTTCGACTTGGGAAAAGGGTAGACACCACCTTTTTAAGCAGAGCCGGCTCCAAAGTAGCTGTTATTGGTGGAGCCCAAGGACGTAACTTATTCATGACCAGCCTGTAGGGGCGCCCCCAGGGGTCAAGATTCAGTGTGTCAAGCAGTTCGGCCCATGCCTTCTCCTTCGCGGTCGCTATGGCCTCTCTAAGGGTCTTTTTTGATTCTTGGTATGTGGCATACCGCTCTGATTCTTCGACAATGGAGTAATCTGCCTGCCTCCTCTTTCGTCTATGTTTAGTGTATCGGCGTCTGGCAGTAACGCAGGCCGATCGAAGCTGCGCAAGTTCTGGTGACCACCAATAAACTTTATTATGTGGCGGACATGGCTTTATTCTCGACATTGAGGAGTCTGATATATGCGTCATTGTTGCCGCAAACCATTCCGCCTCAGTATCCACGTTTGTGGAGTCCGGTTTCGGACACCACGCACTGACTATGGATGCTAGTTCCAACAGGTGCCTATCCAGGGTCTTGAGGGACCATCTCGGGCCAGACTCGGCAGGCGCAGGACTTGTGTTCCTATGCGGATTTGATTTGTATGGCAAGATATCAAACCGGATGTATTTGTGGTCAGACAAAGTCTCCACCTCTGACAAGACCTTCCAACCACGAGCACGATGAGCAAGGGTGGGGCTCGCAAACGTAACATCCACGACTGACCCCCCCTGCATGCGCACACATGTGTTCTCATTGCCCTGGTTTAGCGGGACCAGGTTCTGGGCTGCGAGCCATTCGACAAGAATGTCTCCGCGAGCATCCGAGGCAGTGGAGCCCCACAACGCGGATTTCGCGTTTAAGTCCCCGGCAATGATAACTGGGTGAGGACGACCCCATTGGATCATGGAGTTTACTTCTCCCAAGAACGCTTCGAACTCAGCCAGCGTCTTGTTCGGTGAGAAGTAAACTCCAATGACAACCATGTCAGTTAGTTTCACGGCAACACATCCGTGACCTTTCATGTGCGCACAAATTTGAGGTGATCCGTTTCCTTGTATTATGATTAGGGCAGCAACTTCGTCGAGATCCCCGACCCAGTTGTCCCGCTCAGATAGAACTGCATAGGGTTCCGACAGGATTCCGATGTGTATGGACCACTGTGCCAGGCTCTGCATCAGTAGATCCTGAGCCCTGGCACAGTGGTTCAGGTTGGATTGCAAAATCCGTAGCGCCATCCTATACTTCGATGGTTTCTACTATCTCCATGATCGCTCCGTCTGCCTGGGAGCCCGCAGTGTGTCTCTTAGGCCGTGTTTTTGGCGCTCTATTATTAGGGGCAGCGCAGCCATCACCGCCTAAGCGATGGTCCGCTTTTCTGCCTGCTGCTGTGCATACTGTGCAGTTCGGCTTGGCGGTACAGTTGGCAGCTTTGTGGTCTGGCTGCCCGCAGCGGTAGCATAGATGGCTGCGATCACACTCTGAAGTGCAGCGGTTGGCCACGTGCCCGACTTCCAGACATCGGAAGCATCGCATCTCTCGTGGTGCCTGTACACTTACCCTTGCCGCTACCCATCCGACGAGAAAGCGCGTTTCGGTAAGTTTTTTGGCCACTGTTACAGGGCAGTTTACCCAGGCTGCATAGAGTCCAGTTCTGTCTTTGCGTATTTGGCTAATCCGTATTTGGTCAACCAAGCATTCTCCCTTTGAGACAATGGCGTCCTTCAAATCATCCGCTGTCACGGACGCGTCTAGGCCCGATACGCGTAGGTCTGCCATTTTAACTGGTCTTGAGACCTTGATGGCATTGTCTTTAAAAAGGGCCTTCAATTTGTTTGCTAATAGATCAGCTTTTTCTCCGCTACCGGGCCCAGGGATCTGGATAACTGTGGCTCCTGTGACCGCCTGGCGAAACTTCACGCAGTCTATTCCGGCCTCCTTGAGGTCAATTCTAGTTCTAGCTTCCTTGATAGCAGAGGCGTATGTAACGCCGTTAGCCTGTGCCTCTGCTGAGATTGTCAAGACGACTGCGGCAGATCGTGGAGCCTTCAGCATACGTTGAGATGGTTTGGGTGTTTGGATCTTACGTGTATCAACCGTAGTTTTTCCGGACCCAGCACGTAGTGCCTTGTTCGCGTCTGATCTGCCCTTTCTCGTCACCACTGACCAGCCCTCGTTAGAAGGATCGGCCGTGGGCGCCGTTAGGGTCTCCGCGTCGTCACACGAAGGAACTACCGTCGCGGGAGAGAAAGCAGGAGTAGATCCCCCGGCTCGCAATTCCACCGCTCGACTCTCATTCCCAGATCCTTTCCCTTTCTTCTTTTTCTTCTTTTTACCTCCCTCTTGTATTTCGGTCTCTTGCTTTTCCTGCGCCACGTTCTGTGCCAGCTTAGAGAGCGCCTTGGTTTTTTTAGGCCTTGGTCCCGTATTCTTTAAGACTTCTGGACGACTGTCCTTCCGAGGTTCGATATCTCGGCTTCTTCCTCCCTCCGTAGAACTGGAGAGGTGATGTCGCCGCTGCGGACTCGCTCGTGGTTGCAAGTTCTGCAGCCGCGTATCAATAAGCTCTCCTAACTTGCGCACCATTCTGGCTTCGAAATCTTCAGGTATCTCCACCGGTTGCGCAGAGCCAACAGAGCCCCGATGTATGAGCAGCCGCAGCTCCCGCATTTCACTTTGGATTACGTCCAGTCTTATGCGCAGACGCTCATTCTCGGCGCGAAGAGCACTTGTTTCTTCGGTAAGAGTCCTCACAGCCAGGGAATCAGCGTCCTCCCTAATCGCCTTGGCGGCGCTTCTCAAGTCGGCTACGTAGGTAGACTTGAGGTGGTTGGAAGTTTTGGCAATCTTTTCGACGATTGTTAGATTTGCCTCTATTCTCTTCCTAACCTCTTCTGTCGCAGTATTGGCACCAATTGTGTGCAGCGCTATGGATGGTGACCTCGCAGTTTTTGATTTTGGGTCTGCCGAGGTGGATGCTCCGGTTTCCGTTTCAGATTGGGCTTCTTTCTCCACTCTGTGTGCCTTGCGGAGACCTGTGCGAGGTCTTCCTGAGGGAGATGGGATGGTAGTATCGCTCGAACTTCCGTCATCCAATCGCGAGCGTTTTCGGGTGCGCCAGAAACGTGACTCTTTGCCTGGGGTACACAGAGCCTCTCGGCAGGCCAGGGGACTCATGGTTACCCGTGAGTTTATACTCGCCATGGAGTTAGCGGAGTCTGACTCCGCGGCTACGTCTGTCATCATATAAGAACGATTGACAGTTCCTCCAGCTTCAGTAGGTGTAGTGGTAGCGCCCGATATACGCTCCAATACCACACTACATCTTCCAAGTGCCGATTCTCTCGGCAATCCTCCTCCTTCTACTGGTTGGGGTTTCATTGTGACTGTACTTAAGTCCCACGAGTATGGGGGAAATATGTGGTCCGCCCGAGTGGTGCCCCCTGCACCCGGGTAACCCTGTTACACCCCGGAGGGCGGGCGGTATCCGGGGGTTGGCCGCTCCGACTTGGTCCTCTCGCCAAGCCACCTACCTCCCACCGAGAAGGTAGGAATCCGACGTCGCGCTTAGGCCCCGTGGGGCGCCCCAACGCCGAAATAGAGGGGTTTTTTATTGAG
The DNA here is from genome assembly GCF_905220415.1 of Colias croceus. NCBI lineage: Eukaryota > Metazoa > Arthropoda > Insecta > Lepidoptera > Pieridae > Colias > Colias croceus. The sequence goes on from NC_059537.1 coordinate 8,097,686, forward strand.
GTCACCTTCCTCTCGGGCCGGCCGGTTAAAGCGAGCCCCCTGGACGCACTGAAAAAGGACTATCGCTCCTATCCTAAGAGCAATTAACCTATAGAGTTCTTATATTAAGACAGAACAAAATACATATTTTCTAATCTACTTACTCTTAGTCAATAACAGCATAAGCCAGATTGAGATAGCGATAGAGTATCTGCACTGTCTTCAAACGTAGCGCGCCGGCAGTCAGTTTGTTTTCCAACCAGCTGGTGGGCTCAGTGCGTCAAGTGTTTTTAACGAAATATTTAGAAAATATAAAGTGTACAGTGTTTCTTTTTATTTGTCAGTGTGCTAAAATAACTATTGTATGTTTAGCAACCGGTTATCACTAGTCGAATGGGAGTTTTGGATAAAAACAATGTAAAAATATCTTTCCATCGGTAAGTGATTTTCAGCAAATTGATAAATATTTATGTTTTAAACCTATTTGAAGGTTTTATCAAGCGCTTTTTTGTAATTTTATGTTGTAACTGTAACATTTACCCACTTTATGGGGTTGTGGAATATAAAATAATGAAATAATTTTTAAAAAACGTCACAATAATATCACGTTTGGCATTTTGTTTACCACCGTAGTGTTGTAACACATCTAGCGTATATTATCGATTTATGACAAAAAATCTATTTCATATTAACGTTGATTTATTTATTTTGTTTCATAAATCAGATTTATATGTAGTTGTTGTTGCAAATAATAGATGTAAATTTTTTACCGCAGGAAAATAAAACATACCACGTGGTTGTTTTATTTGCACTATGTGTTTTAGTTTTCGTTTGTTGTTTATTAATTTCTCTTTCAGATTATTAATAAATTCATTTTGTTTTAGATTTCCAGAGCTAAATAAAAAATGGGTATAAAACGTGAGACATGAGTTGATTGGACGCCGCCACAATTTGCAATATTGTGTTCACTGCATTTCGAGCCTACTTGTTATCAAGATGGATACTCTAGAAGAATTGTGCAATCTTACGCTTACGTTTTTTTTTGTTCCTGTAGATAATAAATACATTTGATTAAAGAGAGTGAATTTTTATTTTGAAATTTTTTACACATAAGTTACCTACTTTAAATGTGTAACTATGTGAAAATTAAACGGTTGATTAAATGACAGTTCTCATAGATGAGAAACTACTATTGAAATACATACTTAATATACATGCGTTTTCAAAGAAAAACCCGCATAGTTCCCATTCCTGTTGGATTTACGGGATCAAAAGTATTTTTTCCAAATTTCATTTTAATCGGTTTAGTAGTATTCGCGTGAAAGAGTAACAAACATCCATCCTCACAAACTTTCGATTTATTAGTAGGATGTTAGGAAAATGTTTTCATTAAGACTGTCCTTTTATTAACTTGTTAAAATGCTGCATGATTCCTTCATGCTGACTGTGCCTTTCTCCTCACTCCTTTAACTTTATCATCATTTCCTTCTTTATTTTAAATTACATTTCAAGTTTTAAAATTTCTTTTATAATGTACTAACTTTCCGCCCGCGTTTTTAAAGAAAATCCTGCACAGTTCCCGTTCACGTGGGATTTCCGGAATAAAACCTAACCTATGTGTGTATGTACAAAATTTCATTGTAATCGGTTCCGCAGTGAAAGAGTAACATCCCTTCTCACATAATTTCGCATTTATTATATACGTAGGATTAAACAAATAATGTATTCAACTGAAATTAATTATAAGTTTTGTTTTTTTATTATTTATTATTTCACGAAACCGTAAATGCAAAATACATTCACGATTTTATCGATTGAAGCACATCCCATCACTATCACCTTCTATCTATCTAAATACGTACCTATAGTAAAAATGGTGCCATGATGGTGCCATGACTATGTTGAAACGTAGCTTGTTGTCTATAGCTGTCTCATTCTTTCATACGACGTTTTCTTTAGATAGAGAGAAACAAATATATGTAAATTGTATACGCTCGATACAAGTACTCTATAGGTTAATTGCTCTTAGCTCCTATCACTTTTTAATTATTATCTGCGGTTTTTTTTTATTTTTATAGCAACACAGATTTCAAAAAATCAATTCTACCCGGGCCGGTGGTTGCAACTTGCAAGGGCGGGTGTCGTTATTGACAGTTCAGTTTGTGAAGTGTTGTTATAATTTTTGCTGTGAATTGTGATAGATATGTTTTTCGATTGATTAAAAAGTGCGTTTATCTTTATCATTATGCAGAGATCAGGTAATAATAATCCGAAGACACGTACATTTCATTATGTTAAGTAATTAAGCGCGCCAATAGTATTGATGATCAATAAAAAAAAAAACATCGTTAATGTTTACTGTAATTTGTAATATTTTGAAAAAACTTGTTACGTTAATGTATGAAATAAAAGTATAGTAAATACTATATATATATTGAATGAATTTATCATTGAAAGTTAATTATTAACTTAATCTTCTTTAATTTAATAATTAACATTCACCTATATTTGTTTATTATAAGTATAAATTACCTCCTAAATACAAATCATTATAAAAAAATTAATTTAATTCTTCATTAACTTAAACAAATTAAAATTGCAATTCACTAACAAAATTATTTTTTTTGGTGCCTATATTTTTTGAGTATATATGTACTTATAGATGTTTTTAATATTTCATCAGTTGATAACTTGATAGTCCTGTTGTTGAAATGTTAGGTTAGGTAGTTCAAAATTTATCTTCAATTAATAATTTCTGATTTGATATTATATGATATTTTATAAACCTACCTGTATATTTTGTTTTTATCTTGAAAATTAGATCCACTGTAATATTTATTAAGGAACCTATATTAATTGATAAGAAAGAAAGTCGATAGCATTAACAGTTTCAACTTTTAATATTAATATCTTCCAAAGATAAAAACAACAGCGATACTTCTTACTGTCCCTTACTTTGTGATTCTCAGTATGATTTCAATTTGAAGCAGAGATAAATTAAAACATTTAAACTAAAATATCAATGTATTTATCTCTTTGACTATTTGTGGATGGAATCCTTGAATATTAAAATGTTTAAATACTTATGCCTCCTCTACACTACTCGCGAAGTTCCTCGGCGAAGTACTCGGCCGAAGTTGACTGAAGTCGGTACTACACTACACACTCGTTCAACTTCGCGAGGAGCGTATTCGTTCATATTCAGAACGCACTTCGGGTAATTTCGTGCCCTTTGACTCGGGCACAAAAACCGCCAATAAATGGAAATCGGCCGAGGCGAGGTAAAGTTGGACGAAGTAAGCCGAACTGCCTCTGTAAATTATTCTATTCGTCTAACCTCGTTCAACTTCGCGAGTAGTGTAGAGGAGACATTAGAATGGTCTTAATTGTATAACTTGAGATATCAAAATCTTACATTAATTATAACTGAAGCATAACTAATGTCATATAACTAAATTTATCTATTACAATCACAGGATTCATATATTATCATATATCTATTCTTATGGATACTGAAACATAATTTTTGCCTTAAACCATGCTGGTTGCGCAATTTGTAAGTTATGAAGGGTTGGACCTATGGACGTACATGGAAATGATTTCATTTTAGTTTCTTTGGTTCGAGGTTGTTTGAGTCAATTTGAAAAAAAAAAAAAAACAAATTGTATAAAAATTGAAAATTGTATAATTTAATACCTACATATTCTACAAAATTAATTTCGGTTTAGATCTTTTGGTAATTTATTTTGGATATCGTAAATGTTTAAATTTTAAATTAAGCATGTAACATCATACTTGATTCTGTGCTCTGTACCGTAACCAACTACAGTGACGTTGGCGCGACGTCCTGTAAATGTAATGGACACCATGGCCATACGCCCATACTTCACCTACTTGTGCTTCTGTAATTATATATTTGTTTCCAAACTCCAAAGTTATAAATTAAAGTTTGATGCAAAGTCATGCGGCGTGCACGTTACTTTGTGATTCTCATGATGAGTTCAATTTGAAACGGAGACCAATTAAAACATTCATTGCTCGCGTATATATTGTCATATGATTAATTATGATTGCACGACAATTGCATCTATTTAAACTGGAATTACTTATTAAAAAAAATACAAGCTTAAAAAATGTTGGTTAAGAAGATGACCTAGTTTTTGCTAGTATCGTACATTGATACTAAAGGGTTGACCTCAATATGGGAGTAACGATGCTCTGGCCGGCCTCGGGCCTCCCTTAGCGTTGTACAATCTGTCGAGTTGCAAATTCCCTACACGTATTGAAATAGCTTGGAGTTCAGTTGCATGCGGTCCAGTGCGCCGCTCATCTACGTCTCGTTCCCGCGTGCATACCGGCAACTCCGACATTGGCGTATGAGACACGTAAATATCGCACACGACTTTTCATTTGTCGCTTTTATCTTCACTTTAACGAATGAGTTATTATTAAACTGATGTATTGTCAATATTTATTACCATCTGGGTCGACAAATTATTGTTCGTCAAAAGGCCGATAGTTGAAAGGCGACACGGTTTTGCGTCAGTGTGCGTTTAAGTGTAATGATTGGTTTTTTGTTTATACAAAAATTCGTTTTTTGTTAACGAAGCTTTATTAGTCGCAATGGACATAACAGACACGTCAGACATATCACGTAAGATTGAATTATATCTTCTTATTTTTCTATCCAATACCTATATTGTTATGAGAAATTGTAATTACATTTGTCATCTTATAGACACGCAATTTGTTTGTAATAAATTTCTCACCGATGTAAACATTGAAATTAAAAAACAATGCTAGCATGTTTTCTCCTTTATTGACACAGAGTACAGACTCATTGTTTGACTTTTTGACGAAGATTGTGGTGCACGTTCTTGTTCTCATTCATGATTTTTAAATTAAGATATTAATGAGCATGAACATTAAATAACTATAAATTAATGAATAAGTTTTGGAAATAGAATTCATGAGTACCAATAGTCTTGAAGGCGTAGGTACATGTTGTCTTCCTTGTTTTGGTATGTGTTAAAAAAATCCTTTGATAGAAGTTTTGAGCAACGAGTATTGTTAATTTTCTTTTTCTTTTGTTTCATGTGCTGATTTTCCTGCATTATTGAATATTAGCGGTAAGTGAAATTATACTATTATTATGGAGTTATTTTATGATTACGATTGATTTCTAGACTAGCAACTTTTATATTTTTATAGGCTCTTTTTATACTGCATTAAACTTAGACGTATATGCTGTAAATTAAAGTCAGTAGGTTACCATTATAATATAAATGGATATCACTTATGCATGCAATATAAATATAGTATCGAAAATATATAATTAGGTCGCTAGGACCGTTTGTTCATTGAGCACGTACGAAAACGTTGCGTTGTTTGAATTACGAGCAGGAATTCGTGACCGCTATTTGGCCCCCGAGTGTTGAGTGCGCGGAGTCCCTCATGACACCGATATCGTAGTCCCCATGGTCAGCCAATGGTTTAGCGACACTACACAAATACGATATGGATTGCGGTGACGAATGGCTTTGTCATCCACCACGACTCGCTCTTGCTATTGTTTCAATATGCGAAAGCTTAATCGCGAAACGGTCGTCATTTGGTTGCACTTATAATCGCTTTTCCACGGGTTTTTGTTACATGAAAATTCTTGACCGTTGAACAATCACCACTATTTTTGCATCCGATGTGAAAGGAGCAGTAAACTGTAAAGCATGTGGAATGTATTATTGGCGTGAATACCCTGGCATAAATAGAACTTCGATGTGTAGATAAAACTGTGTTAGAGGTCTATTCAATTAATTATTCAGTGAAATTGTTTGTGCATAAAACGCGATTAAATTGTTATTAGTGCTAGCTTAAAGCTGAGTGTTAGTTTGCGTTGATTCACCCGGTTTCATTCGATTCTTCTCCGGATGTGATTTGTCGACGGAAAATGTGGTATCGCATTTGGTAGCAACATATTGCTGTAATCGTGACAGTATGTTTCCTCCACATACCATTGGTGGTCGGGTTACTTAAATTTATGCAGACATTTTTAATGACATATTACAGAACTGTGTGTTATTTGTGTACTGTATAAAAATGTCGTCATTATCGGAGTCACCCCTAACTAGGTCTCGTAATCGACCTGTTCTTTCGCGATATAGGCCAGTGCCTGCAAATTCTTCAGAAGAGGTGAGACATTTTGCTTAATTAGCATTTGTTCGATAATAATCAGAAAATATTCTGTTTAGAACAAATACCTAAGTAGTAACTTATATTTATGTCATGATAAATATAAAATTATGTCATTCAAAGCTAATTTTATATATTTACTGCGCTCTTTTTTCAATTATGTATATCCAAAAATCTGTATTCTATTTTACCATTAAATAAAATGAAAAATAAAAATCTCTACCGCTTAATAGGGAACAGTGGTTAATTTTTGTTTTAACTAATCATCATGAAACCCATTAAAATTCCTGGAATAATTGAAGTATGACGGCCTCGTTTGACAGTAAGGAAATAACTTGGCGTTACAAATTATTAATTAACACGCTATTTATAAATAAAACTTAAAATAATATAGCAAAGAAATATATATTTTTTATATTTATAAATAGTATTTCCGAATATAGTTGTTGGCTTGTTGCTATTCAATATTCAGTGTTGATATTAGCATCTGTTGGAGTATTTGTATTTGTATGAAGTATGTTTAAGAAACATTGATGTTGTTATGAGATGGCACGTGCCTTTTTAGCTAAACAATCCATTTAGTAGGTACCCACATAGCAAACCTCGGTCTGTAGCCAGCGATAGAAGTACTTATAGAACACGAGTGCTTTATAAAAAGATGCAAACTTATATTTCGAACAATACAACATAGAACGGCAGATATCCCTTTTTAAAATTGAAAAATGTATGGTGAAAATTGTACAATAGAACTCTCATGTGCTGTTTAAAGTCAACCTCGTACGAGTATAAATGAAACATTTGAATATAAAACACAAGTAACTATGTGTATTATCGGCATACCTATATGGAATATTTTCCTTATTGTATTGACGCAAGTCACAAACAGACAAGTGCATATATTGTTAAGTGCAGTTGATTACTTTAGCGATTAGTAGTATTTACTAACCTAGATTTAAGTATGTACTTTACTTATCGTTTGTTTGAATATTTTATCTCGTTATAGGTAGGGCTTTCCTGATAACTTTACATAGTAATTATAACAGTTCAACGTTACTTTGTATGTAATATTTGTTGATTTCTCTGTAATCATGTAAATACCAAAACATCTTAATTATAGTATTCTGTGGATGTACCTAGTTAACATCCAATAAAAAGAAGTCGTACAATGCACTAGTACTAGTAATTGTACCTACAGTTGCCTTTGTGGCATTATCTCAGTGCTAGTTACATATAACTAATGGTTTTTCTACAGAAAAAAAGGATTCTTTAAGTAACGAACGACATTTCAAAGTTTCATGTATTTTTATCTAAATTGCCATACAGTGCAATGCCATTAAATTTATTCTGTTCTGCTCTATTACCCATTTTCGTGTCTTTTCTTCATGAGAACCTTCTTTGTACATTCATGTAATTTTATTTTAAACGAAATTTATATTAGTTCAGGATACATCGCCCATTTTTGCAAGTGACTACTATCAAGCTGATTTTCCGTTTGTAGCTTTATTTTGATGAGACACCGAATAATTTCGTGTACGAAACTCTCGATTGTGGTAGCTAACAGAGATAACAAGGATAAAATTTTTTGATTTGATGGTTCTCAAATATTTATTACGCAACTAGCTTTCCGCCCGCGGCTTCGCCCGCGTTTTCAAAGAAAAACCCGCATAGTTCCCGTTCCCGTGGGATTTCCGGGATAAAACCTATCCTATCTCTCAAGTTGGATCGAACTGCACATGGTGTGCGAATTTTATTAAAATCGGTTAAGTGGTTTAGGAGTCCATTGAGGACAAACATTGTGACACGAGATTTATATATATTAAGATTTGTAGGACAATATGTCTGTTGAATTATATAAACATTAACTAAGTGAAAACAAAAAAATCAGCTTGTTAGTAATCATTTATGATGACCTCGTTATCGATACACTTTGGAAAGGGGGACTCTTTGAACAAACCATAGATTTTGTAGGACAAATGTTTTTTCGAATAATTTAGGTAATTATCTTGAGATTGAACAAAAAAAAAATTCATTCAGTTAGTAATAAATATTTGAGAACCATCAAATCAAAAATTTTTATCCTTGTTATCTCTGTTAGCTACCACAATCGAGACTTTCATACACGAAATTATTGGGCGTCTCATCAAAATAAAGCTACAAACGGGAAATTAGCTTGATAGTAGTCACTTGCAAAAATGGGCGATGTATCCTGAACTATATGATTATAGTACCTAGTTCATATTCGCAAATCAGTCACAATGAATTTTCCATGTTTTTCTATCAACATGCAATCAAGACAATGCGTACAAAATAATAATAAGTTTAATACCATAATATATCATGTATTGGTCGTACTTATTCAGTATGGGTAATCCTAGTCTTGAACCTAGTCTTGATATTTTTATCTATTTTGTTTATTTTTTTCGAAATTGCTATTACGTGCCTATTTTCGTAATTCTCAGCCATGTGTGTTTCACACAAACGTTCATCTTTACAGCATCTTTCAATATGTTTATGGTTCAACAAACTTTCTGAGGTGAATGAGGTGTCATGATAACATGTTCCATATTAAATACAATAAAGAATTGTACCTATAATGTTATATGTTTTGTAAATTTACGAATGGAGATAAAGTATACTATCTATATCGTCGTAATACTATTTATTTATTTTCATTCAATAATGTAAATAATAGGAATATACATTATAATTGTAAAACAATGTAGGTATGTACATATTCTCATTATTTAATTGTAATGTACTTACCCTTAAAAACATGGGATGACCTCATGCTAGTTCTGATTTTATTATTAATCCTAAAATAAAGCTTTTGATACTCGTGTAGCTTTTTACTAGCATAAAGAACGTCCCTAATGTATGAAGAAAGTACATGACCGCACACACGCAATTGAAAGACTTTTTTTCAATGTCGAGCCAACTGAAACAGTGTTACGGGTAGCGTAGGGACTCTAGTGTGTCATTGTGTTTATTGCGCCACTTCCCACGGTACAGGTACCCACTTGACTTAGCGTAACAAGCATGGAGAGGGTTCCAGAAAGAGTATTTAAGTGCCCACTGTGTTCTGTTTTACGAATATCTACTTAATTTCTGCTGCTTAGTTTACAGTTACACTAAAACATTATTACATAAGTACAAATCGATTTTCTATGTTCTAAGTAGAGGCATTTCCTTTGTTACTTTTTACTAAAAATAAACAAACATAGCTTCAATGGAGTTTTAACAATTCACTTTTATATTATGGTCATCAGATATATTCGTCGTTTTAAAATTACTGTTAAATCTAACTATTCTTAACGTGATAATGTTTTTCACAATAACAATTAACAAGTAAGTTGTAATGACCCACTTGTTATTTTCTTTAAGTGATTTTACAATAGCTTACGCTATTGAAAATGGTTCCCATAATTTCCAGCGTCCTATTGTTCTAGAAACTTGTCATTAAGATCGTGAATATAATATTTATCCGGCGTGTAAGAATGCTAAACTTAAACCTACATAAAATACATCTTAATACATATTATATATATATAAATCTCGTGTCACAATGTTTGTCCTCAATGGACTCCTAAATAAAATTACCTATAATAAAATTCGCACACCATGTGCAGTTCGATCCAACTTGAGAGATAGGATAGGTTTTATCCCGGAAATCCCTCGGGAACGGGAACTATGCGGGTTTTTCTTTGAAAACGCGGGCGAAGCCGCGGGCGGGCCTATCCTATGTGTTAATCCAGGTTACCCTATACTTAAACATATTGTGCTAAATTTTATTGTGATCGGTTCAGTAGTATTTGCGTGAAAGAGTAACAAACATACACATACACATCCATCCTCACAAACTTTCGCATTTATAATATTACTAGATTTCCGCCCGCGGCTTCGCCCGCGTTTTCAAAGGAAAACCCGCGTAGTTCCCGTTCCCGTGATATTTCCGGGATAAAACTTATCCTATGTGTTAATCCATGCTACCCTCTATATGTGTGCTAAATTTCATTGTAATCGGTTAAGTAGTATTTGCGTGAAAGAGTAACAAACACACACACACACATCCTCACAAACTTTCGCATAAATTAGGATAGTAGGATACTAGTGCTGCCATCTATTGGTCCGTCTGTGCCGTTTTAGTTTAAGCACTACGGGACTACGGGTACCGGCCCGTATATTAGTGGAAGAACAAACAATCGAGTTTGTGTTTACACGATATCAACATAGGTGGCGCTAATGAAAACCTTTGTGAATCAGTATAGCAAGAGCTCCATGGGGTTGTCCCGATATCAATAACACTTCCATTTGACATCTTTTCCAAAGACGAACAGCAGTTATGAGTAAAAACACACCTACAGTTTTTTATCAGTCGTATGTTGGTGAGTCCTCTGTAGCAGTTAATATTAATTGTCTTTGCAAAATAGTTTTGATAGGATGTGTATCATTGGGAAATGATTATCTAATCTCCATAATTGGATATTATGTCTATCATTTATTTAAAAATAGAGTATCCTTAGATATAATGCGTCGTTTCTAGTCTGAATTGTGGCTTATGATTTTGTATTTTAAGTTCATATGCATGACCCAAATTGCAGCATTAAAGTTTTTATTAAAAATTATCTTCCGTTATCGCTATATTACATCTCACTTGAAGATTGAAGTTATCCGAGTGCATAGGTGCATGTGTTGGTAGTGCATTAGTTTCCATCCTGAACTTGTGACCCTGTACGGTCCCGTCGCCTGATAACAGGATGAGTGTGATCCCGCCTGTGCACGTTTCCATTTTGCAAGGGGTAAATGTGCGCATGCGTGGTCGTGCCTTCGGTCGATTACTGTGACCATGACCACAACACGCGTATTTCACGTGGTTTATGTAGGTTGCATATGTATGGTCTAGACTTCTTTTATAAACCTATTTATAAGACCGTATTCCGACGAGTGTTACTTTGCATACCAATTGATTTGTGCATTACGTGTCCTCTAAAGCAATCAATGTTCGGCTTATAGTGTAATCTAATTATAAATGAAAGGTAATTAATTAATCTAATGTAGTATACTGTATAACAAACTAAATTCCCTTACCAACTGAGATCATTCGAACGGAACACTTAACACTTTCTATTTCGAATCGCTTATATAATTTACATTATATGTGAAGATTTGATTTTTGCAATGAAGCAGAAAAAGTTACTGAATTCTTTGCAAAAATGTTCAATAAAATAACTTAACTTTTAAAACGAAAATTTAAACCCTGATTAAATATATATAATATGTAATTCCTTTTATTTTTTTTAATAATTGCATACTTACGTAAATATAAATAAGTAAGTCGGTCAGACTTAAATTTTACTTAAGGAAAGTAGTAAAATAAATGAATATAAAGTTAATCTTATGTCTTTCAAGCTTGAATAGGTTATTGAACTGTACATTGTCGTTTCCTTCTTTCACCTATTGTAATCCATTCATTGTAAGATAATACGGATCAATCTAATGTTCCTCCTTTCCGTTGAGTACACGCTTACTTTCCTTGTCTATTTCTATTTATTTAGGTATTGGGAGTAAATAACTGTCTAAATATTGGTCTTTCTTGCGTAAATATTATTAGTTAAAACTGAATTGTATCTACGTTTTCTGAAAAAAAAATTGTGATTTAAAATATTTCTATTTATTTAGTTAGAATTAAAAATTGTAGTTAATAATATACAGTACATTGTATGTACATTTGGTATCAAAGTCCAATAAGGCATTACGCATTCGCATCCCTGACTAAGTTTGCCAAGAATTTCAGGATTTGACCTTGACAGAGAAGAAACAATGCGTTTTAAACCCTCCTAAAGAAAGTCGTATCGCAATAGCCCTAAGATCCACCATACCATTGGGGTCGGCGGCAATAGCGAGTGCCCGAGTGGCGACGGCGTCGAGTGCGGGGCGCCGTATGATTCCGCCCGCGCGCCTTGTCTGCACCGCGCGAGCTGTCAAACCGCCTCCGACGGGCACCCCGCTCGAACGCACCTATATTGGCCGAACTCGCGATCGGTTTCTTGTTCACAGTGTGTGATTCGTAATACTCGCATGACGAATAATAAATTAAGGAGATGAACGGCAGTGCAACGACGGTGAATGGTGGCGCCGTCAATGGCACCAATGGATCTCTCAATGGAATCGGAGCTGCTCCTCGTACGGCGACTCTTGGGACTCCAAGTAGCTATGCGTATACGTCCAGCGGCTCGCTCCTCGGTAGAGGAGGTTCAGCCAGGCCTGTGCCACCGCCGACATTGCCAAAATATAGTGGATCGTTCAGTGCCGGTAGCACGCTCAGCTCGACCGGCTTGAGGGAAAGGGATAGAGAGGGTACTGGTGGATCACATCGACTAGCAAGTTTAGAAAGACTAGCGCTTCGTCAGCGCATTATAGAACAAAATGCAAATAATCAGGTGGCGAGCGCTTTGGCACTGAATACTGCAGCGACGAATGGTGGACCTACCTCAGCCACCGTCACCCTTACCGACACAGCCACAGTGAGTCCCCTTTACCATACATCTTATTCACCCTCAGTTCGCTCCCCTAATCGAAGTTAACGCACCCCAAAAAAGGGAGTTTTAGTTATTTTAGTCGCTCTTACCCTCTTATGCATATAATGGGTTCTAACGTCCTAATTGGTTGTGTTTTTTTAGTGTTTGACCTTCTTTATTTGAATGTAGTTTTATCAATATCAAGATGAATGCAGTTTAAACAATAATCACGAAGTAATAGTGTGATTTTTTAATATAACAGCTTTCTATTGGTATTAAAACATAAACGCATAATATACAGTCTATACCTACCTACGTAGAAGTTCTCGAGGAAATTAAAATATACACAAATTATACCTACATATTTTTTCCAATAAGAATATTTAATATAGTAGTATTTAAATACAGCCATTTAAAATAATCATGGTAAATAAAATGCATAGTAGGTATCTGAGCTTAAAGTTATACAAAATAAACAAATATTATTATGTTGATAACGATAACGCGTATGAGTTATAAGGTCTACTAGCCGGACAAGAGTGTGTTGGGCGTGCACTTTGTTTATTTTTTTTTTAAACGAGATGTTTTAACGTTTTGCAATAATTTTTTTGCGATCGAATCAAAACATTCTTAAATCAGTTTTTTTTTTGTTTGGATGAAGGTGTATCAATATTTTATCTACCGTCTCTTATTTTCATAATAATAAAACGTATTGTTGGAGTGCCTATCAAGTTTTGATAAAAACAATACTTCATTATATTTCTGCCATAAATTAAAATATTGAATTGAATTCATTTATATTTTTTGATTTAATGAATACTTGTAAATAGGCACTTCATCCGAATAAATATTTATCTTTTTAACGTTATGGACACAAAAACTCACGATTTCTATTTATAAGTAAATCAACTTTTATCTTATGTAGAAAGATTTTGAAGAATCATGTTTTTTTTTTTCTTTTTTGCTGCTTCGGACACAGAACACAGAAAGGTGTTTTGTTTAAGGATATGTTTTCTTTATTCCCACGCAAGTTCCTTATGATAAGACTGGTCTTTGTCGCGGGAGTACAGATCGGGTTAGTGACCCTGATGCCTACGGGGTTAAAAATAACCCGTGCATCGGCGGCCATTCTGCTCGCATGTGTCGAATTCACTAAACAGACATTAACTGTTTCACGGTCGCACCCTGACCTGAAAATTCTCAGAAGTCCAATAAAAATGTCGATCTTCAAAGCTTTAAAGTTTAAAGCATTCCTTATTCGTTCTCGCACAATACCTACTCTTTACAACATTACAAAATATGATAACGAGTGTATTATTATTCCGTCGTTGTTCCAACTTGAACATAATATTTCCAATGATCGTTTTATTTAAGATGAATGGTTCATTAATAAGTGCACATGCATACAGAGCTATTTGCGACACAAGTACTCATATCTGAGTCCTTTTGTTTGTTATCCGTCTTCTCAGAATTTCTCTTATCAATAGCCTTATCAGTGACTAAGAAACTTTTGCAGATAAGGAATTGACAATGCATTAATATTTTTCTTCAAATATTTACATATTAAGTACCGTCCGGGTAATATACTCGATGAAATAAAAACCTGAATGTTACAAAGACGTTGCTTTTCGAAGCCATATTGGTTTAAGTTAAAACTTTTTCATCAACAAGCAAAAGCGGTTAGGGCACGTTCTCTTCTTGCATTTGTAATTTGCAAACTATAACGACACAAGAGCACCTGATTGCTTGTTTATTTTAGACCCTAAGTGAGAAATAATATGATTGATAATAGTTGTAATCTTCTTCTTGTTTTATATCTTTAAAGTGTACATTGTCCTTGCTTTTGTGAGTCTGGTGGGTATAGGTGTGACGGTCTCGGGATCCTTTTACGTCTATACGTATAAATAAATGTACAGCTATAATTAACTTATACCTGAGTTAACTAAAGCTGTTTCATACGTGTGGCAAGTTTTGTGATGAAATGCTGTCTTGAAATTTATATACTCAAATTAATACTTATTATTATTTATTTTCCTTGTTGTAGATTTTTAAATTTAATTAATAGTGAACGTGATATTTTTTTATTTAACAAGTGCTAAATTCGCGCAGTATAAATAGACAAAACGTCCCAGGATACAAGTTTTGATAACGATTTACTAATACCGTGTCAAACCCAACGTCTATCGCCTTTTAGCTGTTGTTGATAAGGTTGTGTTTACAATAAAATAGAAGTTTTAAAAACATCTGTTCGTGTCTTCGTTCCGTGTGACAGGGCCCGCACGGGGGCTTGTGTTCCCTGCCAACCGACAGCCGGTAGTGCCGGTAACTTAACCTCAAACTGATACAGACGTGAGCGTGCTTCAAGTTAAAACAGACCTCAATAGTCTTATTATCAACTAATTCGTTTTAATAAATACGTAAAAATCGCTACTAAAATTCATAAAACGGTCGTCCTATGGAGTTCGTGTACCATTTGAAAACGACGTTTTGTAAAATGTTTAAGCGACTTAAGTGATGTGTAAGGAAGATTAGCTGAACTTTTAGTGACGCTTTTATGTTTGTGTTTTTGTGAGTGGAATGGCTAATCGAGCAACGGCTAACGGCACTGCTCACCAAACCAAACTTGCTAGGTGTTCGAGCAGTGTCGGTGATAGCGGAATCGATAAAACCAAAGTTGGCTGGACCAGTCCTAGAGAGATATGGAGGAACTTATCACTCCGCAGGAAAGTCGAGGTAAAAATCTTAGATGACGAAAACATTTTTTTTTGAAATGTCGAACTAAATTTGCTCAGTGTCTAATGGGGTTAAAGTCTGATGTAATGAAGTAGTTGTTGGTAGTATTGATTTACCGTCATATATATGATGTACTGGACGAGAGCGTCGCGACACGTGAGCGTCATAGGGCCGCTAAGACCGTCGGCGTCGTCGGCGCCTAGATAATTCAAGATAACATTGCAAGGCAGCTTGATTTAAATATCCCTTGATAAATAAATTGTATACTTGTAGCGCGTGCGTAGGTTTTCTCTATTTAAAAATATATTTTATCACTCTTCTCATTAAATATAGTACTTGCAATGCTTTTTTTTCAATTTTACGGAAAATCTTAAAGGACTTGTACGAATAAAAAAGAGAGTTAAATAATAATTAGCAAGGAGTTATGTGCGATTGATTCGCTATAACTTGGAGACAACTGTGACCCATGTCCATTTCTAATAGTCTGCGACTAGGTCGTTGACTTGTTCTTGGATATATAATAAATCACAGCCGCATTAGACATCTCAGTTCACAAGCAGTGAATGTGTCTCGGGACGCAAGTTTATTTAGTTGTGTCTATTATTACATCTTTTGATAAATTGAAATATTTTCATTATTATGCCTTATCGTCGTTTACAGTTACGATATTGTTGTTTACGGAGTTTGTTTATAGTGATATGCTTTGGTGATATACCAACAATGTTTTTAAATTTTTAAATGTTACTATTAAATTATAACTTTGAAGTAGTTAACATTATAAATATGGTCCTTTGGCTGATTTCTCATTTCCTCCACCGTACCCCAATGCCCAACAGCAATTTGCTTCACCGTGTAGAGGTTTAAACGTGTCAATTAATTTAACCTTAATTAAAAAGGTCATAGTTTTTCCTGGACTCTTAATTCTACCTGCTTTACCATAAATTAGATTAACTACTACATAATTATTATTAGGTATCAGGAAAGCTGACAAATTCATATTATGCTTTTAAATATTCGTTTCGATTCTGAGTGGTGGTTGGTTTTTGTATGAATAAAGTTTTATTTGCAGTGACTTCGTATCATGAATAATGCAAGATGTAATGGAAATCGCACTGAATGCGAGAGAAGCATAATTTTGAGTAAAATTTAAAATAAATACCTATATTACTATTTCTTGTAGGTACCGTTAAGTCTTGTGAATTAAAAATATTAAGCTATACAGAGACGCAAAAATTCACTTCAAAGTCTAGAATTATTATAAGTATGGATCCTAAAATATCAGAATAGCGGTCTAGAAAATCTGGTTTATTTAGACTAAAATATGTATTCCTATGAATTATAATAATAATATATGTTTATAATGATTGATGCTTGCAATAGTAACGAGCTCACAATGTATGCGGATGGAAAGAACTTCACAGAAACGTGCAGAGAAAGTATAATGGCAAATGAACAGCATCGACCCAAATAACAGTTAATCGTCTTTGAACATAAATTACGTTTGAATAGATCTTAAATAATAAATTTCATGAAAAAAAATTTTTTAATTTGTCTGAATTCATAAACACTTTCTCCTAGTCAGCTTGATTTAATCTTCATTGACTTTTATTTCATTTGTTTACATTAATGATAAACAAAAGATAACTTTTAGATAATGTTGTTATGTTATCTTGTTAGGTGTGGAGGGTGGACTGTGGACATTGCTTATATTATGGTCCTTTGTCGGTTATTTTTAAATTAAAAAAATTGAATCCATTTGATTCTATAAGTAAAATAGGCTAATTTCATTACAAACGTGTGGCATAGAATATAAAGAACTAATTAATAACTTTCGAAGAAATAATATGAAGGAGAACCAGTAAGTAATATGCCGATAAATAATTATAATTAATGTATATTATGAATTCATGATCATAAACGATGTAATATACCACCGGTTACCTTTACACATTTCTAACAATTTACATTCCTACTGAACAGTATGAATATGTTTAAAACCTGTACATTATGCATGAATAAACTTCTAGGTAGAAGAAATATTACATCAAAGGGTGAATGCGCAGTTGTGATACCACAATGAAAATTCGTTTACACACAGTCGATCGCTTACTAGCTTATGTATGTAAGACGCTAACTGTATTATAGTTGGCCATATAGATGTAAACGCACGTGCACTTGCCCATTAATGTTTACTTCCCGTGGAACGACGAAGTTTGTTTTGGTAACAGCTGCGCCATGAGTATCGAGTAAAGGCGGACACATTAATCTAGATGCTCAAAGAATATTTTTTTGTTGGAAGGATGAGATCATTCCAATTTCTTCTACAAAATCATGAATTTGAATCATGAGGGCTGTAAAGAATAGAAAAAGTATACCAATTGTAATGTTGACCGCAATGAGTCAGATCTAGTTAGAAGTTAGTACCTATGAAGGTAGCCGGTTGTGCTTGTTAGTTAATCAGGTTTGAGTACATCGACATTTGTCCAGTTGAAGTAGATTTAATTCGTTAAGTACAGATTGTTTTTTATGAAAATATCCTATTTATGACTCCAGCTTAAATTGTACAACCATCTATGCGGCTTTGCTTTTCTATTCTTCCCTAACAACAATAATTTCAGTCTAAAACTGTTTCTTGTACTATTAAAAGTAATTATTTGCATATAATATGTGATTACCATCTACTCAATAATATATATCTCCTACGTGGGCTGACTGGTATTATAATCTATGGAGGGTCTTTAACCGCCGGAAGCCTATGAGTTGCTTTGCTATTGAATTTACATGCAACGGAACTGGCCGCGACTTGAAGGAACAACTGAGGAAACAACTGCCGTACGTAATACGTTATCCTATAAACATAGTATTACGACCATTTTATAAAACGTTATAAATAATATAGGTAATACAAAATATAGGACATATGTATATATATTTAGCCCAGGTTTATTAGTTTCAATACAGGTATATGCTAATAATATTTGGTACTTACATTATTTGGTTCAATCTCTGTGAATACCATGACAGATGACTAGTAAGTCATGGAATTTTATTTCGAAAAATATAATTGCTGAAAATAAAACAAAAAACGTCGGTAGAGGTACATTCTCGATGTAAATATTGTGAATGCCTCTCTCGGAAGTTGAGTAGCGATGAAGTGCAAATCAGCAAGTCGGTATATTATACTGAGCAAGGTCTCTCCACTGACGTTGAAGGACTCTTCGTCAATGAGTCCTGTTGGAAGGAAATTTTTAATCGGTTCCCAAAGAGTCTTAACTCTTTTTATTTTAAGAACACTCCGACACATCGTGCATTTAACCGGTTCCGTTACAATAGAAAATAAAATGTGTCCCCTGATGCCATATTGTTCAATGTTGCATGACGTTAATGTTGCGCATTGTGCACTTCATGCTCCATCTCATTTTGTCACCTAATGAATACACACCTTTGCAGCTAACAATGCAGTTGATCGAAATGAATGCTGATCTTAATGAATCTCATTTATTACATTTTAGCTATTTTATTTGATTACTCCAATTTCAGTGAAGCATGGAATTTATAATGGAGTGATCCATTTAAAGCTTGGAAGCTATTTATTCGAACTTTTCTGAAAGAAAAATTTAAATGGTTGCCTATTTTTAGGCTTATTATTTATTTTTTGACCTTAATTCAGCTCTATTTTGGGACATTATAATCTATGAAGTTTAAAGGTACATTATAGTTTTGTTTAGATTAATTATTGTTTTATTTAGTTGTATTTAGCTATGTTTATGAAGGTTAATATTTTCATTTTACGTAATTTCCTGCCAAGGTTAGATAGGTATTTGTGTTTGTGGCAGTTGGATGATTGTTTCCTCATTTATTTGCTCATAATAAAATTGTTCAGACGTATTCAACTCACGCTGGACACTCGTAATCACTTCCCATGTATACATCTATAATAATATAATGTTCAAAAGTTGTACACGCTTTATGCGTAAAAGTAAGAATCAGACTAAAAACTCTAAGGAAATCAACACAGAGATTAAATCAAATAATGTAAGTACAACATGTATAACAAATATTTTACCAACATGGCTTTCGATTGAAAATAAATTGGTTTACGTTGTTGCTCAAATCTGAAATGCTTTAAAAGTAGTTGGTTACTTTTAAAAATAAACATAATGCTGTTATGTTTATTGAATTCGTATTATTTACATCGTTTGCACGTTCTTTAGTTAACATTCCTCCGGATAAGGCAATGTGCCGACTACGATTAAATAAATAATTAGTTAATTACATCACTTGATTGCATAGCTGTTAAAATTGTAACTCTTTCACAAATATATTATTTATGGACACAGTGTGACCAAATTTGGGACCATCCAGGATTCATCATCATTCATCAAGGGAAGTGCAGAATAGTTTATTAAACTTAACAGCGTTAGTGCAACCAAGTAGCTTAAAAAATAGGTGATTTCATATACTAACACTTGCAATTAGATATTTTGCAAAACAATAACACGAGTACGTGTCTTCTTTCAAACCTATTGTTTGATAAAGTTAATCAGGTCTGACCAATCTGGTTTAAAATTTATATTAATAAACAATACGAATAAAATACTACCTATTATAACAAACGTTTTTATGAATTCGCGTTACCGTTTAAATTCCATTTTCTTCCATAAGGATTTCTTCCCAAAAATTTCATTGCACGGGTAGTGGCCAGTGGGCGCAAACCTTCTATAACGGTACCTTTTGAAGTGGCTACATAATATTATTACGGTTTCTTGTTAAAAGGCAATCGTTCTTTGCGTATGAGTGTAATATTTACGTTCGGCTGACCGGGAATCATTAGTGAAGAAGTATAATATGATTCACGTGCGCAGTTATGAGTAGAGGTTCCGATTATGACTCATTAGTCATTACACAGCTTATGCATTGAAGCTAAAAGAAATCTGTTCTATATCTTGCTATAAATTTGAAATATCCATTCAAGCAGTAATCAAGAAAAGTCAAATAGGTATCATTGTTATATCTACTATCATGTGTCTATGCAACCAGCGTATCGAATTCCTCTGCAAGAGAAAGCTATTGTGACCCATTAAAGGTTCTCAAATTTCATTATTGTTATACTTGTAGACTCACATATAAGGCATGTTGTAATAAATAGTATAATAATATCACTACCCACTTGCCTTATATCGATGAGTCATCTGACGCCGCCGCGGCCGCGCCGGTCTTGGAGCCAGCTGTAGACTTCTACCCATCCATATCAAGCGCTGCGATGTTTCGCAATTCTACAGCGAATTTATGCCTATATAACTTACTACTACTAACGTGGGAGTTCTAACTTGAGGAGTACTTATACGATCATTATGGTTATGGCGTTAAATTTTAATTGTATGGATCATAGTTCATGGATCAGGGTAACCTAGTTATCTGTTTTGATGATAATATTTAATTTATAACACAACGATTCATTAGAGGTGGTAAAATTTTTATTTAACAGTGGTATGTTTTTTATTTGCAGTTGCAAAGTAAACGCGAGCTGTTCTTCAAGTCGGAATCGGTGAGCAGCGGCGGAGTGAGTGCAACGGGTCTGCCGAACGTTGCGCCGCCAGCTCCGCCGCTTGCGCCTTCCTCTATAAAGGACGCGCTCGCGAAGCGTTCAGCGACGCTACCCGAGCCCCAAGAGAACAACCACTTGGAGGCGAATGGGACTGCGCCTCCCAATAAATTGAGTTCAAGCGCGTCCGTGGACGTCGGGAAGAGCGGACCGCCACAGATGCCAGCGCCGCCGATACCCACCTCTGCACCACCACCTGCACCACTCAGAAGTACAGAAAACATCATCAAAGTTTGTATTTTTACCTCTAATTCGACTAAGTATAATTTGATTGAAGAAATATTGTTTGTTTTTGTTTTAACCTTATTTCTGAACAACAAAGGATATATTAATTTGATTTTTCTTCCTTTTTTCAGAAACCAGATCATCCACCAGTTGCACCAAAACCGGACATACCTAAGATAGAAAAGCCTAAGACCAAAGAATTAGATGGATACGTCGGATTCGCAAATCTACCCAATCAAGTGTACAGAAAGGCTGTTAAAAAGGGATTCGAATTTACATTAATGGTCGTCGGTACGTAATGAGATTTACATGTTTCATCTTACTAAAGTACATTTAAATTTCATGTTTAAAACCTGTTCAACATCACATGAATACCAGATTTAGCAAAACTACTTTCAAGAACGGGCGAAAAAAGTACTTGTTTAGTAAAATTCTGTTTAAGTGGTAAAGTAGTAGTATAAATAGTAAATGTGAACAATATGGATAAAGTTACTGTTGCTGTACTTATAAATCTTGTGGTTAGCGTGTTGCGTTACAAACACATGTTTGTTACTTGCGTACTAGCAGGAAACAGATGAATCATAAAACAATCGAACCACACGAAACGTTGAGGAATTTGCCTGTTTTCTTTCGGAATTGTGTTGAAAAATTATATTTTGCATATTGTGTTTTAGCATTTACATGTGAAGTGGTGAAATATTCTATATGCATATTATGAATATTAAATACAAAGTTTTACCAACATAATTTATGGTTGATTTCACTCGAGTATTACACTTTCAGTGAAGGAATTAATATTTACAATGGATTTAACTCGGCTTATTCATTATAACGTTTCGGACACTTAAAATATCGAAAGTGGTCACGGGCAGACCGTGTCCATGATCACGCTCAGACTGTGCGTGACGCCGACGCCCATAATATTAATTAATTGAGCTTTTTAAAAGTAGCATTGAGTCTTTGAACCATGCAAACACATACATATCGCAAGACTGTCTCGTCCGTTTCAAGGACGGCTCAGGTTTTGTAGTGATTCACTTAGCGCGTATTCGTCGATCGCGTTACTAATCGATGATTAACTGTTACACTTTCAGGTGAGACCGGTTTGGGCAAGTCGACGTTAATCAATTCGTTGTTTTTGACCGATGTGTACGATAAGGACAAGCACCCCGGGCCTTCGCTGCGGGTCAAGAAGACGGTCGGCGTCGAAACCAGTGTTGTGCTCCTTAAAGAGAATGGAGTAAACCTAACACTGACTATCGTGGACACACCTGGATTTGGAGATGCTGTTGATAACAGCAATTGGTATGTTGTACCTACTGTTAATTAAATGCACATTTAAAGTTCATGAGTGATATAAATATTATTTTTTAAAATCTGATTTATCTTTGCATATTTAGTGAAACCGGCTTTAAACGAAATATCAAATGAAATTGAAAGTTACGAACGAGTCATGTAAATTAATAAGATAATTTGATTTTACTTTAAAATTAGTTTGGATTTCTTCATTTAAGCTGTAAATTCTCTTATTAATTAGAGTGATAATACTAAGACATTCAATAAATTTATGCTTGAATTACTGCCAGTAAATAAAATAGACCTGAAGCCTCATTATCATATCATAATAAATAACTTCATGTTTCACAATTTCTAATCCAATATCTAGTTTAATACGATGTGATTTCTCACATTAAACGATATTGTATTTGAACTCACGAGCATGTGAAATGAATACAACAACATGCATTTTACTGCTCCATTATCAACATTAACATTAGAAAACAATAATTTCTTCATAATTAAACTAATTAATATAAAAATGACCGCTTCCTTGGTACAGTGGATGACGCGTGAGCGTAGAGCGTAGAAGTGTTCTGGGTTCGATTCCCGGTGGAGACGAATAAAAAAAATGTCTCGGTCTGGCAGGACACAGAAGGCTGATCACCTACTTGTCCCTAAAGAAAAATCGATCAGTGAAACAGATGTATGCATAATGCATCTGCCCCTTACCCCACTTGGGGACATGGGACTTCACTAAATCTTATTAATAACCAATAATCAAATAATCGATCCTATTAATAATCAATATATTAAAAAGACGATATTTCCAATGAAAACCACTGCTTCCACATAACTCATGATGACAATAAAACTTCCTAGCTGGCAACCCATTATCGATTTCGTGGAGTCGAAATACGAGGAGTTCTTGAACGCGGAGTCGCGGGTGACCCGTCAGGCGGCACCTCCAGACACGCGCGTACATTGCTGCCTGTACTTCATCGCGCCCAGCGGCCACGGGCTCAAACCGCTCGATGTAGAGTTCATGCAGCGCCTCGGCGATAAGGTCAACATCATACCCGTTATCGCG
This sequence comes from Colias croceus, assembly GCF_905220415.1. NCBI lineage: Eukaryota > Metazoa > Arthropoda > Insecta > Lepidoptera > Pieridae > Colias > Colias croceus. The sequence continues at coordinate 8,121,300 of NC_059537.1, forward strand.
AAGGCGGATACTATGACGCCGGAGGAGTGCAAGGATTTCAAAGAACAGGTATGATTTAGTGGTAGAAATCTGTAGATGAGTATTTTTCGTTGGAAAAGCAAACTTCAAGCACCAAAGTAAAGTGGTGCTTGAAGACGTTTGTAAATAAATTATCTCGTTTCCAAGCAAAAGGTTCGGTCAAGTTGATTTTCACGCAAATACAGTTGTCAGTTACATCACAATCTATATTTAATCCCTCAGCCCCGGAATCACGGACACAATAGAAATTTATTGTATCGTGGTCTCATTGGGCCGCTCGGTGGTCAATGGGTTAAACAGCATATCCTTGCTTGTAACATTGTTGTAACGAAATAAGATAAAATTAGAAACAATGTCCTAGTGCTAATATTATAAAAATATTTGTTTTTTATTGTGCCAAATAAGATTCGGATCTACAATATTCCTGAGCGAGACAGACTTTTTTGGTTATAACATTTTGCAATATAATTGATACATCTGATTCGTTGCAGATAATGAAAGAAATAGCCCAGCACAAGATCAAAATCTACGACTTCCCGGAGAGCACGGGCGAGGAGGGTGAAGCCGCAGAGGCGACGAAGGCGTTACGTGCCCGCGTGCCGTACGCGGTGGTTGGAGCCAACACGGTTATTGAACAAGATGGCCGCCGGATCCGGGGCCGCAAGTACCCGTGGGGTATCGCTGAGGGTACGTTGTATAACATGTGCTAGGGTATGCTTCTATACGAATATATATGATGTTATATGTTATGCACATATTACAATATGTGCGATACGGCGTAAATGATGAAGGCTCCGCGGAAAGGCAATATATTTTTCACAGAGCAGTCGAGCATCTGTAATTTTAGGCTAACTATGAAAGTAGGAAGTGTGTTAATATGCAATATAATAAATGTAGGATGTAATAGAGATAAGTAAAAAGGTGTTTAATCCCTCTCTATTTTGACCTCATAGGATATTTGTGGGACTATAACATCATGCGTTTATCATCTAATAATTAAAGATACTACATACAATATCACATCATTACTGTGACAATAAACAAATTTACAAACAATCAGTTGCAACGTGCACAACAATTGTTAACGACGCTATGCACAAATCAATACCATATCAATTAAGCCGTTCAACAATCCACTTAAAACTGATCAAGATCAATGAATTCCAGTTGAGAACCTCGAGCACTGCGACTTCCTGGCGCTAAGGAACATGGTGATACGGACTCACCTCCAGGACCTGAAGGATGTGACCAGCTCAGTGCATTACGAGAACTACAGGTGTCGCAAGCTCGCTGGCCTCTCGCATGACGGCATCCCGCACAGGATCAACTCGAACAAGTATGTATTGGAAAATGTTGGACGTAGCTTGGCGGACGCGGTGGCGTACTGTAGAATGCGGATTGGATGTGTTTATGCACTATTTTTGTGAGACAGTTTGAAATTAATAAATAAAATAACTGTCTTAAAACACAAATTAAATTAAAATTTAGATACACTTTTCATTAATATCACTGAGTGATAGTTGTAGGATAGTTATATCACAAAGCACAATATCGTAAAGATTAGTGTACAAGTTAAACATAACTAACATAGTTAATCAATCAATCAATCAAATCAATCCTTCCTAGTTTAAAATGTGCTGTCCACATGATAATTTCATACCCTTTATTTTTCTTTACACTGTTATAGAATTATGAAGACCTTTTATAGTGTAGATTTTTTTATTGTTATCAATTTAAAAATTAAACACTTTGTATAACTGAAGCATAAACACATTCATTCACTCGGTCGTCTAAAGTACGTTCTATCACTGCGCCAGGTGTGTCACACATGCTGTATTGTGCCCTAAATTTCCTTTCAAACTATTAACTATGTTATCTCTACTAATATTGACATTAACAGTATAGTCTTAACTCTGCTATGGATTAGATGTTCAATGGAAGGCATGATAACAACCTAAGTAGACAGGGTTGGTATTTACTAACTTAAGTGTCGTCACCGTTATAAGGTGACCAGACTTAATTATTTTACATTAACATGCTGAATCCAAAACTTTAATTCATTATCCAATTTTTATTTGATGTTCATTGCTGCATGTCTGGTCACCTTCAAAACGGGTCTCATTTAAATTGCCAATGTACGCTCAGTAATATATTTTTTTATTTCACTCTAGTTTTATGCGATAGTTGCATATATGTTTACTAATGTTTTGTGCTTGGGCATGCAGTAATGAAACTCGTTAATAATTATCATTTATATTCGTCATGGATTATTTTAAGTACAATCAATTATTGTTTTGCATTCCTAAAAGATAATAAAAAGTTCTTTTTTCATTACAATGGTTTTAAAATATCCATGACATAAACTTCATTAATCATAATAAATATTCCGTTCATACGCGTTCGCAATGGCATTAATAACAATTTATTGTCCATCGTTTACATTATAAGTCATGAAGATGCTAATTTGCGTGTGTCACACGAGTGCATCGATGTTATTGTTCCTACATCACAATTGATTCAAACAGACATCGTTTTCATTACTGAGTTTGCGCTCCAAATAAAACAATGCACGCGTTACGTAGTACCTAACTTGTTCGCGTGGTGAATGTGAATGTACTCATGATAATTATTGAAATTCATTTGAACATGTACTGAATTGTTAAGTAATCGACGAAATATGAGAACGCGGCCTGAGAATATTGCGTTCATCGAATTTTTGTTGCCTATTTGCATAAATATTCGCAAATATGTGATGCACTGAATAACGTTTCTTTCGTAAACATTACATACGCGTTTGATTAAATTAGAAAGCAAAAATATTTTAGTATTTTATTAATTTAATATTACATTTAAATTGTAATTTAATTTATTATATTTTACTGTTTAAATATTAGCATACATATTTTTCACTTGTTAAATGATTATATTTGAAATAACAACAATGCAAACAATATACAATTATTGAAATAATAAAATAAACAAACATAAACAGACATTGATGTACTATGTATATGTTTATAAATTACTTGAACAAATATTTTGTTGAATACCATACATTGTTTCAAGAATGTAAAATATATAAAAAATAGGTTATCAATGCCATTGTGATATATGAATGTGCACAGCCATTGGTATGCTAACTCTGGTTGTGTTGGTGTTCAGTTTCTGCCCGCAAGGATTGATGAACAGTTTCATGACCGTGTGGTAAGTTTCATCACATCCACATAAATAATATTATTTCAAATTAGCTTTGTTATGTTCCTTCTTATTTGCATGGTGTGTGTCTAACCTTAACGTTTTGTAGATTTTGAGACGATGTTTATTATTAACGATGTATTGGATGTCTAATTTTATTGTAATGCTTAATTAGTGTATATCATAATATATTTGGATATATCAGGAGATTTTATTCATCATCACGCCATAAACATTTTAAGCACAAATCGTAAATGAATCGATAACGTATTTCGTTACTGTCCTTACGTCCAAGCACTTATTTATATATGTATATGTTATTCTTATAATATGCATTAATTATGCTAATTTAATTGATCCCCCAAATAAAGTCTTAAAATATGTTAATTTTTGCCAATTAAAGCTATAACCGTTTTGTGTATATGTAAAAACTGTAAATTGCATGGCAATGTGTATTTCTAGATTTATTATTGTACATAACTATGTGTTTTTATTTAGAAATCTGTAGCACTCGGTGTTGAGTTTTATTCTAAGTTATTTTTATAAATCTTTACAGGAATCCATTAGCTCAGATGGAAGAAGAAAAGAGAGAACACGACCTCAAGATGAAGAAAATGGAGAGTGAAATGGAACAGGTTGGTATCAGTTTTTATTAATTAAATTTTACTTAATTACAGTAGTCCCGCTTTTATTCCACGAACGTTTTGCAGAGCAGTGTCGGAATAATTATTTGACGGATTATAGAGTTATCTGTAGATCCACCTATTATCGGGAAAATTTTACATACACACAATGATACGATTTTTTCACAAATTTTCTTTAGCATATAATCACGCGAGATTTTCTTTATAAACTAACGGTGATACATATATTTAATTTTAATTTATTAATAATTCTTTATTTTTCTTCAAGTCGTTTCCGGTGACAGGATTTAATAGCGATAATACAATGTGTAGAATACAACAAATTCCCATAATTCCAGGTGTTCGATCTAAAAGTTCGCGAGAAGCGTGCCAAACTGAAGGAATCTGAAGCTGAACTGGCCCGACGGCACGAGGCCACGCGGCGCGCGCTCGAGGCGCAGGCGCGTGAGCTCGAGGAGCGTCAGCGTGCGCTACAGGCCGAACAGGCCGCGTGGGAACGTGAGACTGGGCTCTCGTTGGACGATCTGCGGCGTCGCTCGCTAGAGGCTAATAGCAAGGAGTGAGTGATACATAACACTATAAATTATAATATATACTACAATGCAAGCAACACAGGACATAACACAATACACTCACAATACACAAGAACATTACATGACACAAGCGCGCAAGCTCGAGGAGCGTCAGCGTGCGCTGCAGGCCGAACAGGCCGCGTGGGAACGTGAGACTGGGCTCTCGTTGGACGATCTGCGGCGTCGCTCGCTAGAGGCTAATAGCAAGGAGTGAGTGATACATAACACTATAAATTATAATATATACTACAATGCAAGCAACACAGGACATAACACAATACACTCACAATACACAAGAACATTACATGACACAAGCGCGCAAGCTCGAGGAGCGTCAGCGTGCGCTGCAGGCCGAACAGGCCGCGTGGGAACGTGAGACTGGGCTCTCGTTGGACGATCTGCGGCGTCGCTCGCTAGAGGCTAATAGCAAGGAGTGAGTGATACATAACACTATAAATTATAATATATACTACAATGCAAGCAACACAGGACATAACACAATACACTCACAATACACAAGAACATTACATGACACAAGCGCGCAAGCTCGAGGAGCGTCAGCGTGCGCTGCAGGCCGAACAGGCCGCGTGGGAACGTGAGACTGGGCTCTCGTTGGACGATCTGCGGCGTCGCTCGCTAGAGGCTAATAGCAAGGAGTGAGTGATACATAACACTATAAATTATAATATATACTACAATGCAAGCAACACAGGACATAACACAATACACTCACAATACACAAGAACATTACATGACACAAGCGCGCAAGCTCGAGGAGCGTCAGCGTGCGCTGCAGGCCGAACAGGCCGCGTGGGAACGTGAGACTGGGCTCTCGTTGGACGATCTGCGGCGTCGCTCGCTAGAGGCTAATAGCAAGGAGTGAGTGATACATAACACTATAAATTATAATATATACTACAATGCAAGCAACACAGGACATAACACAATACACTCACAATACACAAGAACATTACATGACACAAGCGCGCAAGCTCGAGGAGCGTCAGCGTGCGCTGCAGGCCGAACAGGCCGCGTGGGAACGTGAGACTGGGCTCTCGTTGGACGATCTGCGGCGTCGCTCGCTAGAGGCTAATAGCAAGGAGTGAGTGATACATAACACTATAAATTATAATATATACTACAATGCAAGCAACACAGGACATAACACAATACACTCACAATACACAAGAACATTACATGACACAAGCGCGCAAGCTCGAGGAGCGTCAGCGCGCGCTGCAGGCCGAACAGGCCGCGTGGGAACGTGAGACTGGGCTCTCGTTGGACGATCTGCGGCGTCGCTCGCTAGAGGCTAATAGCAAGGAGTGAGTGATACATAACACTATAAATTATAATATATACTACAATGCAAGCAACACAGGACATAACACAATACACTCACAATACACAAGAACATTACATGACACAAGCGCGCAAGCTCGAGGAGCGTCAGCGCGCGCTGCAGGCCGAACAGGCCGCGTGGGAACGTGAGACTGGGCTCTCGTTGGACGATCTGCGGCGTCGCTCGCTAGAGGCTAATAGCAAGGAGTGAGTGATACATAACACTATAAATTATAATATATACTACAATGCAAGCAACACAGGACATAACACAATACACTCACAATACACAAGAACATTACATGACACAAGCGCGCAAGCTCGAGGAGCGTCAGCGTGCGCTGCAGGCCGAACAGGCCGCGTGGGAACGTGAGACTGGGCTCTCGTTGGACGATCTGCGGCGTCGCTCGCTAGAGGCTAATAGCAAGGAGTGAGTGATACATAACACTATAAATTATAATATATACTACAATGCAAGCAACACAGGACATAACACAATACACTCACAATACACAAGAACATTACATGACACAAGCGCGCAAGCTCGAGGAGCGTCAGCGCGCGCTACAGGCCGAACAGGCCGCGTGGGAACGTGAGACTGGGCTCTCGTTGGACGATCTGCGGCGTCGCTCGCTAGAGGCTAATAGCAAGGAGTGAGTGATACATAACACTATAAATTATAATATATACTACAATGCAAGCAACACAGGACATAACACAATACACTCACAATACACAAGAACATTACATGACACAAGCGCGCAAGCTCGAGGAGCGTCAGCGCGCGCTGCAGGCCGAACAGGCCGCGTGGGAACGTGAGACTGGGCTCTCGTTGGACGATCTGCGGCGTCGCTCGCTAGAGGCTAATAGCAAGGAGTGAGTGATACATAACACTATAAATTATAATATATACTACAATGCAAGCAACACAGGACATAACACAATACACTCACAATACACAAGAACATTACATGACACAAGCGCGCAAGCTCGAGGAGCGTCAGCGTGCGCTGCAGGCCGAACAGGCCGCGTGGGAACGTGAGACTGGGCTCTCGTTGGACGATCTGCGGCGTCGCTCGCTAGAGGCTAATAGCAAGGAGTGAGTGATACATAACACTATAAATTATAATATATACTACAATGCAAGCAACACAGGACATAACACAATACACTCACAATACACAAGAACATTACATGACACAAGCGCGCAAGCTCGAGGAGCGTCAGCGTGCGCTGCAGGCCGAACAGGCCGCGTGGGAACGTGAGACTGGGCTCTCGTTGGACGATCTGCGGCGTCGCTCGCTAGAGGCTAATAGCAAGGAGTGAGTGATACATAACACTATAAATTATAATATATACTACAATGCAAGCAACACAGGACATAACACAATACACTCACAATACACAAGAACATTACATGACACAAGCGCGCAAGCTCGAGGAGCGTCAGCGTGCGCTGCAGGCCGAACAGGCCGCGTGGGAACGTGAGACTGGGCTCTCGTTGGACGATCTGCGGCGTCGCTCGCTAGAGGCTAATAGCAAGGAGTGAGTGATACATAACACTATAAATTATAATATATACTACAATGCAAGCAACACAGGACATAACACAATACACTCACAATACACAAGAACATTACATGACACAAGCGCGCAAGCTCGAGGAGCGTCAGCGTGCGCTGCAGGCCGAACAGGCCGCGTGGGAACGTGAGACTGGGCTCTCGTTGGACGATCTGCGGCGTCGCTCGCTAGAGGCTAATAGCAAGGAGTGAGTGATACATAACACTATAAATTATAATATATACTACAATGCAAGCAACACAGGACATAACACAATACACTCACAATACACAAGAACATTACATGACACAAGCGCGCAAGCTCGAGGAGCGTCAGCGTGCGCTGCAGGCCGAACAGGCCGCGTGGGAACGTGAGACTGGGCTCTCGTTGGACGATCTGCGGCGTCGCTCGCTAGAGGCTAATAGCAAGGAGTGAGTGATACATAACACTATAAATTATAATATATACTACAATGCAAGCAACACAGGACATAACACAATACACTCACAATACACAAGAACATTACATGACACAAGCGCGCAAGCTCGAGGAGCGTCAGCGTGCGCTGCAGGCCGAACAGGCCGCGTGGGAACGTGAGACTGGGCTCTCGTTGGACGATCTGCGGCGTCGCTCGCTAGAGGCTAATAGCAAGGAGTGAGTGATACATAACACTATAAATTATAATATATACTACAATGCAAGCAACACAGGACATAACACAATACACTCACAATACACAAGAACATTACATGACACAAGCGCGCAAGCTCGAGGAGCGTCAGCGTGCGCTGCAGGCCGAACAGGCCGCGTGGGAACGTGAGACTGGGCTCTCGTTGGACGATCTGCGGCGTCGCTCGCTAGAGGCTAATAGCAAGGAGTGAGTGATACATAACACTATAAATTATAATATATACTACAATGCAAGCAACACAGGACATAACACAATACACTCACAATACACAAGAACATTACATGACACAAGCGCGCAAGCTCGAGGAGCGTCAGCGCGCGCTACAGGCCGAACAGGCCGCGTGGGAACGTGAGACTGGGCTCTCGTTGGACGATCTGCGGCGTCGCTCGCTAGAGGCTAATAGCAAGGAGTGAGTGATACATAACACTATAAATTATAATATATACTACAATGCAAGCAACACAGGACATAACACAATACACTCACAATACACAAGAACATTACATGACACAAGCGCGCAAGCTCGAGGAGCGTCAGCGCGCGCTACAGGCCGAACAGGCCGCGTGGGAGCGCGAGACTGGGCTCTCGCTGGACGATCTGCGGCGTCGCTCGCTAGAGGCTAATAGCAAGGAGTGAGTGAGAACCCATACATCTTCATAACACCAAGCATACACACACGCACTCATATTACATAACATAGTGCAAAATAGTACAGCACATCATAATAAGTGCGAGCTCGAGCCTCGAGGTAGTTCATGAACACTTTACACTGTAATTGACATTACACTGTAATACAACCCAGTACACTGCTCTGGACAAAAAGCAATTCGCACACACATTATATTACACAATGCGCGCTTGCTCGAGGAACGCCATAGCGCGCTGTAGAACAGCTGCTTGCGTGGAAACCTAGTATAATAGGTCATTGGTGGAAACAAGGCTTTACGTGATTTACAATCAGATGCCTCTCAAGTCTTGATAATATTGAAACTTACCAACACAACTACGACGACGATTTATTGAAGTGAAACTTCTTTATCGAGGTTGGAAAATAATTTAGTGTAAAATTTCTTTCGTTACGCGTGACATTTTTCAGTTACGCGCCATCTTTTTCTTATCCCTACCACAGATTCGACGTATTACTGACTACTGTAAAGTTGAATAAAGTAAATTATTTTTTGAAAAATAAAGTCATAAAGAAGTTTCACTTCTTACGTGTGTACACTAGTACACGCACACATTTTTAAATATTGTTTTTTGTTATTTTCCTTATCAGCACAATAATATCTTGACATTCTGTTCTAATTATTTATTTATCAATTTCAGGATGGTGGACGGCAAGGATAAAAAGGATAAGAAAAAGAAAGGTTTGTTCTAAACTCGCGATAAGTCGCGTCGGCTTCGCACCCACCGTACTCATACGTGACTAACCCCTGTTGGCGCCAACTATACGCCATGCTCGACCAACGTTGGTCCAACGTGGCCTATAATTGTTTACTGTATATGTTATACTCTACATTTTATCTAGAACACATTTCTATCCAGATCTCGAACTGTAGACACTTTGACTAAACCCCTCGAACCAATGTGTGTTGTAACAGACGACAGATGTCGCTTCATTTTTCCATAATCATCTCCAGATTGCTTCGGCCTTGTTGCTAGACACTATTGTACAGAGTTTAACTATATTATTGTTTTCATTTTAAGGTAAATATTCGACATATCGTAATGTGTTGAAGAAATATACCTTGTAACTTTTAACATGAAATTGCTATGACGTATGGCATTTCGTGTCATTAACTTTAAAAGTGCCATTTCAGGAAAATAACGGAGGATTCTTTTGGTTTCTTACTAATACTGTATGTATTATTTTTTTCTACTTTTTGTATGTATTGGTGTTACAGTGATGTATTCCAAAGTAAAAAACCTTTCACTAACAAAAAATTGATCTCCGTTTTGTGATGTAAATATATATGTTGCATAACTTTTATACAAGGTGTGGGGACATAGATGTAATATTACTTTGTGAAATTAAAATCGGGATTAACGTTGTACTCATGTAAAAATGAACTAGCGATTATTTGCATTTTGCAAGTCGCGTAAATTATTTTCTTTTTATTTATATTCCATTCGTTTATAGTTATGTATTTATTTGTTTATATGACTTTCAGATTGGTCATTTAAGAATGTCACAAGCGGGATAGCCCTATAATGACTGAATGTTTAACGGAGTGTGGCGCGATTAGTATTACGTTTCCTATGATAATGATCGAACAACGATTACTAAAGACTACAATAAATTTATCGATGTAATGATCCATCGTCAGTTAATTAGTTATACTTAATACAGGATTGTTTGACTTTTTCGTTATACATTCTCCATGACAAAGCATTTATTTCGATAAAGGCCTAATTTTGTATAATTTTATTTCTAATGTTTTATATCTACTGAAGGTAATATAAAGACCTCTTATGTCATCGGTATATATTTTTAAGCACAACATTTTTGGCTTTTAATTCGACGAATACGTCCGCCAAGTTGCCAAAGTAGTGTATGATTAGGAAAACGTTAATTATACAGCATTTTACAACCCGAGGTTTTATAAAAATCGCTCAACATTGAAAATTACTGTTTTTAATTTCCCTTCGCGTAGTATTGAACGCTAGTGTCTTAAATTTTAAAAGTTCACGATTTAGTAGTGATTTGAACAATTTATAATAGGAACACAATTCTAAATTTTGATGTGAATTTAGATATTTTTTATATCTTTACTAAATTATGCATTAAGCTTAATCAAGACAGCAATTTTCGTGGTGTGTGGAGTGGCACGGCGTTTGATTACACATCGGTATATTGTGCTTAGTGATATTCAAGTATGCTCATAGTTCAGTTGTGAAATAGCCTCTAGCTTTAGCTAGGATATAGAATTTCTTTATATTACGTAATACGTAAGGTGAATGTGTGAGAACCGCTGGCCACCGATTGGGTTGTCGGACCGAATCCGAACTGCCTACAGTTATTCCTATTGAACAATACAGATATTCTATACTGTTGTGAATGATACGTATTTATGTTATTCCATATTAGCCTCTTAGACTATAATCTATATTATTGACTTTTCCTGTAAATATTTCGTTTAGACTTTACACGACAAAGGTATATTCAAGTTGCTCTTAATCACGTTACTTTTGTGAAATTGCATAATCTTTATTTAATCTATAGCATGGTTTAATGTTTGTATTTCAAACACCACAGTATTGACTTCCGCGTTGAAATTAGTATCGTAGATGTAAGTGTAATGCTTAATTTTTATATTTTGTGTAGGGTCGCGACCCAATTTACCGAATAGATCATTTGCACAGTCATAACGAGGGATGTGATGTGAGTTGGAAAGCGATGACGTTCAGACGATGTAATATATTGTACCTTTGAATAAATATAAATAAATACGTAATATATAGGAACTATGTGTATTATTTGTTTTCCTTTTACGATAAGAATTTGTTTGGTTGGCCATTATAATAATAGGATAATTGTCAAATTATCTATAAATGTAAATTTCCTGGTATATTTAATAAACATGGAATATTGAAGTGAATCAACCAGTTACATGGATACATTACAATGTGGACTTATTAATTAGGAAAGGGATAAATAAAAAATCAGTATTATGAATATTTTTTATTCAATAAGTAAATACATTTATGCACATGCCAACGCAGTATAAGTAATTTGACCAATTTGTGAACATTTAGACAATTTCTTTATGTAATTTATAGTCTAAATTCTTAAACGATTTTGGCAGTTACATAATAACATCCATATTTTTCAAACACATCGAAATATAAGTCATGAATCCACATACAACCTCAAATTTGATGACGTAAATAACGTGACTACGTCTATTTTAGTTAAACTTTGGCAGCCCTATGGAAAATATACTTCTATTTATTCCATGAAAATGCAACATTAAATATATGATAACAATCACAACAGTTCCGACGATACAATACTATTAATCCACTCTTAGTAAAATATTAAGTATAACATATTTGACGACACTATACGTACGCGTAAACTACAAACGATTTAATTTAGTATTTTTTTATAAATATAAATATTTACAATTTAACGGGGTTTTCCTCCTTCAGGGTTTCTTACATTTACACGTTTTTGTAATTTTGAAACAAATTCATAATTTGTAAGCGTGTATTGAGAGATACCTCGCGTCTCATTTGAAAGCATAAATATTAATTTTAGTTCTAACATCACTCCGCCTTCGAAAATCCGCATTACCTACATACCCGACAGTTTGGAAATTTAAAAGTTACAGTCATTTAAAATCAATTTATGTCCGAGAAAAAATTTATTCTACGTAACGGATTGCGTGTTTAATTTTACGATACTATTGATTTAAAAAAATGAAAATTATTCAAGACTAAGTAAATTTATATTTTATAGAAGTATCTATCCACATCAATTATATTTCACCTGCATTTCTGATCATCATTAATCACTATCAAAATAGTATTATAATTAATATTAAATATATTATTGGTGTTCATTTAGTGTCCCACTAGTCTAAGTTAATATTGAAATAATAAAGGACGTTGTACTAATTTACCTCAATTAACTTTTAATATCACAAATCTCTGTATCGCTAACTACGTTGTACTATCCTAGCTGATTATAATTTTATAAATGCAATGGAAGTCAAAACGTTTCAGGTATGATTTAATCACCGATATGAAATATTTATCTAGTGACGTAGTTCATGTTAAGATATAATTGTCAAAGTGAATCAGCTTTTCGGCGATCGATGACTAAACCTGAATGTGATCACAAATTATAATATAATTTGTACTATGAGTTATTCCGGGGCATTATCGCATCTTGCTATCTACTACGACATGAGGCACAATGGCTATTGTTATGTTTTATTCACCAACAACAAAATCACACACCTTATTTGATCTCCAGCTTGATCTCGCGCTCTCAGTAAAGTTAGCCTACAGCTGCACATACTATGGTGAAAAAATGACTCTAGCTTAATTTAAAATACATTGGTCATGAATATAGTTACAACGTTATAAGCAAGTTCCTAATGATCTGATGTGAATGTGCATTAGGTAATTAAAAAAGTCGGTTAAATGTAGGAAATATTTTACGTTTGTTACGTTTGCTTTTTTTAACTTAACGAGTCACAAAATATACAGGATCTTAAATTAAAGTAGTGATAATAGTTTTTTTTATTTTTGTACGAATAGATATAACTATTTGATACTTAAATATCTACTAATATAAGCTGAGCACTTAAAGGTCATTTAGAGCTTGCTTAGCCGAAATAACTATCGCTATGAAAACTCTTATAAAATTAGGTAATTTGTAATTAAGATCCGAAGGCGTACTAACACTAATATTGAGTCTATAACGTTACGTGGCCACGATTTCGATTCACAACTCTTATGATAAAGCTTAATAAAGCTCTTTACATTAATCGAATATTGTTCGTGAATAAATTAACATAAGGCGTTGTTAAAATTTACGAATTTACAATTGTAATGTCCCTATATTACTTAATTAGTTATCTTAGAGAGCATAAAAACGTATTGCAATCAGAAATCGATGTAGATATTAGATTATAATATACTTATAATAGTATCTAAATAGAAAAATTGAAATCGAGATTAAACGTAGTGTGAAACGAGAAAAGTGTTATATAGACCACAGAAGACGAAGTCAGATCGAAGACCACATCGGATTAGAAGTATTTGAGCACAGAGCAACTATTAGAAAGCAGTTTGAGATTTATTGCTTTGCAGAAGCTGTGGCAAGGATGACAATATTTATCTATAATTTAAATATTGACATGCTTAACCTGATGGCTGAAATGCTAATTTATGACTTTAGTAGTTCTAAGTAAATGTTTAACATTGCAGTGTTGCCATACGAGATATGTTAAATAATTAATTTTAATGACGATATTATAATATGTACGTTAATCCGCAATTTTTTTTCATTGTATTTAGTAAGTTTTGCTTACTTCTATTAGCATTTATTCAAAACATGTGGGTACAAAATAATAAAAAATTATTTCTCTATTTTTGTAACGTTCATAGGCACATTTGAACATAACCTATTATTGCTTAAACACTAAATAACGGTATTTACTGATATAGCAATGTATAAACTAATAACTATGTTGATATGTTTATTATTACCATACGTTGCATCTATGATAGATGGGCGACATGCCGAGCGATATGACAAATAGCATTTCGTAGCAACAATCAGCCACTTAGCATGCAACACATATATTGAACCTCGTGTGTGTGTGAGCCGTCGCCCGTCACGCGTCTCCCATCGTCCGGTCTATATAACACTCGCCCTTTCACTGGCGACGAGGCGGTTTCCTCAACCACCAGAGTCAAGTTCCACCATCTTAATACTAAACGTCTTCCCGTCAGAAAGATGAAGTACGACACCCATTACCATTGTCACGTATACACACATGCAACACACATCTATATTATTTGTTCCACAGTCATGCAATGTCTGATCGATGCCTGTTGACTCAAAACATTAACTAGCCACATATTTACAGTAGTCGAAATATAATGTAAGAATTACGATGTAATATCGAATGCAAGGATAAATGTGGTGTGATGTAGTATGTGACCGACGTTGCATGTTAAGAATATTATACAACGACAGATGCGAAATAAACAAAGAAAGCGTACGTGCATAGGTAAGAACATAAAAGTGCAGGAGGACCACTGAAGGTGCATATTAGATAAGTATAGAACATCGATTAGAATAAACCATAATTCTAATACAATAGGATAGGAACTATCTACCTATAAGATTACAATATATAGATACATACATAGAGTTATAGGCTAAGAGAGGGGAACATAAAAAAATAGGCTTCTTCTTATAGGCGCTTAAATATGTAACATTGTGTAACAATATTCTAGTGTAACAAGTATTTGTAAGTTTATTGTACGATTTCACTCTTTTTACTTAATGATCACAATATGTTCAATTTTATACTATAATCATGAAAATCTTCGCTTCGTGAGTGTAATAACGGTATAAGTTTTCAGCATGTCTTCTAAGCTACTAAAAGAATAACAGAGTAAGAATTCAGGCAGAAGAAGTAACATTCTTAATTACATTATAAATATTCTAGAGGTTCTATGAATAGGTACTATTTTTATTAGGTACCTACGTTAGGTCCACAGCCAAATGCGTCGTGTCTGCACGATTGCGTATTGCGATCTACTCGATAAGAATCTTATTATAATAAAGTTACTATGCCTGAAAGTTCTTGTGTGTCGCAAGTGGTGTTCTTAAAAATATTATTTTATATCGTACTGTCCATCTTAATACTAAAAATTTGCTGTAATCCGTAAAATAATGGCAAAACACGTTACGAGCATATTGCGCATTATTCAACACATTAACAACATTAATATTCGGTTAACGGTATAATATTCAATAACCCAACGCGAAATAATCCAATTACAAACTAGCTTAATCCCGTTAGTTTGTACATGTTTGTAGGTTGAAGTTGTTGAATATAATACCTTGAACAAGGCTTGGTTAAAACTTGCATTAAAACATTGCATTAAATTTAAAGTGGATTACAATTTTTTTGTTTACCTACATAGGCGATAAAGGCAGTTTATTCATTAGTTGATGAATATTTTGTCTGTAATATACATTGTATTAAATTTAAGTATATCACCTATCATAATATAATCACATTCTTTATCAGCCGTCGAGATTTGAAAGAGTTAGCGAATCATAAGAGTATCATATCTATCATACAAACGTCAACCATAGCCTTGTCCAACCGATATTCGGCGACGAGTTTTAAGACGTTTAAGTGCTTAAAACAAGAGGAAGCTGACCCTGGTCCGGCGCGCGTCGCCTTTGCCGCGCCGGCCCATGCCGTACTGTCACATGGCCGTGTCGGACGAACTCCCCCCCGGCTTCGCGTCCGAGCCGCCCCCGCCCCCGGCCTCGTCGTCCCGCGCCGTCCTGCTGGCCCCCGCCCCGCCCGCTGACAGACCCGTGAAGTCCAATTTGTACTGCATGAAAATCGTACCATTAATTATAACCCATCGATTGCTACAGTAGAGTTTCCTCTATTTCGCATTTTATCTCAGTCATCAAGTTAAAAGATGCGAAGTAAAGGAAACCAGAATCATCATCACGTCTACACCACCGCTAACGCACCCACCGAGAGAAACGCCATGCATACGTACCCATTTTTATTTAACACTTATTACAACAATAATAATTAGTATGATTTTAGCTTTGGATTAGTTTCAATATAAATATTGAACGACAGCAAAAATGTCGAATCGAAAACTAGCAATAAATCATTAAATAGAAATAGCGGTGGACTTAAAGTTTATAAGTGACTTTATAAACCTTAAGAACATTTATCTTTGATCACACATAGACTAATCTAAATAGTTATTATAAACTGTCATTGCAACATCACATAAACAACATTCATTAATTAGCTATGGGTAAACACCATCAAACAATTCTACACTAATTTTCAGTTAACCACGATGTAGATGTAAAGGCCTCTGATTGTATAAGTACTGTATTACAGTGAAAACAACGTTGTTAGTGAAGTACACAATAAAACTTTAACCACACGTATACCTACATTAACCATTCAATACACTATTTTCACTCTTAAATGTAGATGCTTTTCGTAAATTTGGCTTCCAATACATAGGAACTCTCTCGGGCATACAAAGGGAGTACTGAAATTGTGGAAACAGAATAAAACTTAATTTGGGAGTAAAAATGTAGCGTTAGTGGCTCTTTGGAGTTGTTTATCTTGGTCATGTAGAAGGTAAAATCAGAGAATTAAAGATACTAAATTTAGGTATAGGGTAAGATACCACAATAACATGCTTCGATGCTACCAACAAGGAAAGTAACTCAAGGTAACAAGGTAACAACGTACAAAGATAAATAATTTGAAATCATAACTTTTTCATTGAAAGAATTACCGTAGTGGGTAATAAAGTGTATGGCCCAGATTGTCCTATAATCGATATTATATTTCAGTAATATGCGGATTCGTGAGAAGCACCCGTTAATTAAAATAGGTCAAACGAAAAATAAACATTACGATAAACTCTGACACCAAGAACAAATATACTAAGTATCTCTATATCAATCTAAAATCTAAATACTAAGGAAGATTTATTCTCGTTATAATAAGTGTTAGAAAGCTGATTTTTATGCCATAATTTTAAAAGCATATTATTTTAATAAAGTTTTCTTTATCTCGAAAATAAATCTTCATACTGTAAAAACACACTGTTCACCCCCTCAAGTCTAATAGACATCAACGAAAAAATCTTTAAAGTACTTAACAGGTGCAACACTCTGGTGCCTTTTAACCACTCCCATACTCTTCTCCCACGGCAAAGGTACCTAAGGAACATTACGTTCCAATGCACTAAATATTTATTTTGTCTAAAAAATCTCTATAGGTTTTTAAAAATGTGCCATGTGTTGCATTTACAATCGAAAATCAAACAATTTATTTAGTGTGTAAATTATGGATCACCTTATTTGCGCAGTCGAAACACGTTGTTACAACTTTGCTAATGACATTCATGAGGTGTTTGGTCTCTTGAATGACATTATCAACTTTGCTAAAGGTTGCTGCTCGCCCCACCGTGGGTTCCTTGACCGTAAATTGCAGTTGTTGCACATACGTCGGGACTTTGTCCAAGTGTTCTAATAGCTCCTTCTTGGCTGTACCTGCCGGCACCTTTTCAAAAATATCACTGTTAATTTTAATTTTTCTGTAAATATTTATAGTAGTTTGGAACTAATTGTGGTTTAAGAAAATAATTATACCTGATATGAAAACTGCCGCACAATTTTATACAGTCTATTCGCTTCTTCTGCAAAATATTCTGCTTGCGTAAAAAGATCTTGGGTTGTATTAAGTCGACCTTCACCTTTCGTAAATTGGTACATAGCAAAGGCCATGGAAGACATATTTTTTGCTCTGAAAAGATTTAGGTTATTATGTTAGGTATGAAAGAAATTAATGGTAAGATTGTTGTACTGAATAGGTCGGTGTAAAATATACCTCTTTACAATGTCATTATTTTCATCAGCGCCTTGCCATTTCTCGGTTTCCGCATCCATCTCGGAAGACATCATCTTCATTTCTAGTCCCGATTTAGCAATCTTGGCTTGTTCATCGGAATCCAAGCGAACCGCCTTTAAGGGTTTGCTAGTTGTACCATGTTTCTGAAAGAATCGGGAGGCTCAAAAAGGGATGGAAAACTAGAAGTAATTTTAAAAAGGTTTATTTAATTTACCCCAGGTCTAGGTAAACTGCTGTATTGTTGCTTATCGGGCCTCTCGTCAGTTAAGTCTAAGAGTTCCCTGGCAAGGCGGGCAGCGTCTGCAAGCAACCAGGCCCACATATCTACGAACACGTCGAGGTTCTCCCGCGCTGCGGCGGAGCCCGGGTGCGCCGCCAGTGTCCGCGCCGCCGTCACAACTTGAGGACCGTATATCCTCAAATTGATTTCAGCAAATTTTGCACTAACTTGAAGGGTCTCGGACATCGCTATATGCCTAAGCAATTTGCATACCTGTTGAAGTGCCAGTTTGCAACATAACATTTAAAAGTTTCATTAGACCTAATTATTGGTGATCGTGACATATTTGTTGTAACTTCACATAGGGTCTGGTAAAATTACTGAAAAGTGAAAAGAAGACCACATTTCACCAGCAATATTTGTATTTATTTCTTATTGAATGGAAATACTCGTTTATAATCGAGATAAGGCAGTCTATAATATCATACAAAAGTAACTTAGAAACAAAACAAAACCTGCCTCGATAATATGATCTAATTGCTCATGAAGCTGGCTGGCTATATTGTGCAGTCTCTCTGATTCTCTCTCACCACAGGAACTAGCTGGAAAGTGGAAAAATACAACGTGTGTTATATCGATATTAAAGTTTATTCTAACTTCGCTAGCGTCTGCGAACACCTCTGTGATGTGGTATATATTTTGGTTAGTACAATTTTGTTATGAAGTAGGTTACAAATACATGGATATAACAACGATACTTGGTGTACTTTTGTAGGTACACTTTTAGTTATTATACGTTTTAATAAATCATTAGTTTTCCATTTTGTTTGCTTTAACTTTAGAATAACCAGTACACACAAGTGTTCGCTGCTCATACAAGTACGACTATACCTAATTTTCGTCGTAGGTTACCTATGTGCGCGAGGTCGGAGGCAAGTTTTCTCGCTTGTTCGGCGAGAGGAGCCAAGTCGCGCGCTTGGTCCCTCGCGGCGGCGACCAGCGCGCGTTCCAGCTCTGCGGCCGCACTGGTGGCGCCCGCACACGCGCTTTCCAGTGCAGCTAAAGTCCCACTTACACCCTGTTCCTCCTAAAATTGCGGTCTTTTTACATTTTTATGCACTGCAATTTCAAGATTTTTTTAAGTAACTCGCACAGGATAACTACAGTGTAAACAGATAATAAATTGTTATACGATGAGACTATAAGATTGCATTAGTAGTAACATAGGATTTTAACCTTTCAAATTGATTAGATAGACATCCAAAATGTTACTTACTAAGGATACAGCGACCGACACTAATCTCTCTAATTCATACGCTATTCTTTCGGCCAGGGCAAGTATTCTCTGACGGTGTTCGTGCGAGGTATAGGCGGAGTCAGTGAAGTCGTGTGTGCGTTCGACGAGCGCTCTCAGGGTTGATGCCAAGGCTCTTCTTCTGGGCCCATCAGCACCACCGCGCGCCCTTGCTGCGCGGACCTGCGTCGACAACCCTCGCAGGGCACCTAATGCAGTTCCAGCTTCCCATTGAGCTGCCTACCAAAAATCCAATACGCGATCTATTGGTGCTTCATATCCGATTAGGTATGATTAAACCATCTCGACAACTACATAAATCGTAAACAGTGTTGCGTACTGGGTGATTTAAAATCATTCAAATGACCTGTCGGCTGTCTGCAATGGTTTAATTATACAGGCTGTACCTAACATGCATTTAAAAAATAGAATAAATGAATTAAACTATTTTTGACCATTATAAGCATTTCTAAATTGATTGCCTTTTACAGTACATTATTTCATCACACGCGATAGCTTTTAAAATGTTTATTATTGAACAAAATGGACGAAACGTATAAAATTATATATATAAGAGAGAACGTGTAGGCTTATGGTGTTACGCGCAAGCTTATCTGCCTATTTAAAGATTTACATAATTTAATATATTTTTGAGGCACGAAGCGTTGACAGCTTATGAGTTTGCCAATTTAGCGTGATTTTGCACTGTCGAATAGCTATCTCGTATACGTCTGAATAAATGAGGCAGGTATATTTTTAAAAACTGGTAACTGAAGCATAGCATAAATGTAGAGAATGCGATGGAAGATTTTTTAATTCTTTCATAATAAGTATTTTAACTATGCTTCCCCACTCTCTAAGAAATGATATATTGAAATTGCATTTATTAGTTACATAACTGTTGACGACTACGTTTATCTCACTTACACATTTCAGAAGTTTGGGAGAGCATTATCTAAAGTGGCTTGTACAAGCATTATGTACATTACTACTAAAAGTACGTGTGTTGATTTGAAAAAATAGAATAATATTTTGTTTTACCTAAACAAATTCTTTATACCTGTTCTTGACTGTCCGAGAAAGGTTGCAACTACAATAAAAATAAAAGTGTTTATCTTAAAAGATGGAAAATAAGATAAGAAATATAATGAAAAGATTTACAGCTTGTAACTCATGCCACACTTAAAAAATGTGAGTGAGTATTTAAAAGTTGAAAGTGTAATGTATAAAGTTTAAACACGCAAGACGTAACCCAGATCTTTGTCCATCGGGTCAATTGTATTAAAGATCATTATCTCGTAAATAAGGGCAAAGCCAACGGAATAAACCTGTCTGAAAAATTTATACCAATGGTGTTTGTTAGAAGAAATATAATTCCAGAATTTTTCTGCTCATACTGCAGACCTACATACTTATACATTTTACAAACTGCAGAAAACAAGTCACTATCCATTCATTAAACTAGATAAATTCGTTAAACCGATTTTGTTATGTAGGTAACTAAGTTTTACTAATATCATACCTATGATAAAAGTATTATTAGCTATAAATAAAACTAGGATGTGGATTGTGGACTATGCAAATGGCAGAGTCAAGCTTACCGAAATATACATCGTCCAACTGATTTCCTATTCGGGATACGTTAAAGAGTTATTCCACCCTTTCTAAATAAAGATTTATAGCTGAAAATAGTATATTAAAACTTAAAGGCATCACTATTTAACATCTATCATGAAAACCTCTCTATTTATTCATTTATTTATTTATTTAATTATTTATTGCACACACAAAAGAAATAGAGACACATAAAGTACAGATAAGATTAAAATAATGTGTACAAACGGTGGCCTTATCGCTAGATAGCGATCTCTTCCAGGCCATATCTATCTATATGTCTATCAATATATTATATATTCTATATCAAATCAGCTCTTTTAAAAATAAGTGAAAATAGAAAATAATTAATGTTCATGTAAAAATCACTATACGAATTGAATTAAATTAAGTAAATGAACATCTCTTAACACTTGTTATGTAAATATATTTGAACGAAAATAAAGATAAGTGCACTGATACAAAAAATCTAGTGTGCAAGTTATTGGATATTCAGTATTGAAAGGCATAAAGAATTATACCTAAATACACGGACATTTAAATTATCGGTAAATAAACCATGCAACGTAGTATATAGGGAAGATTTTGACTCTACAATTTGCAAGAATACGATTCATAATACCTAATATGTACTACTTCGAGGTCAAAGATAATAATCGAAAACCGTTACCTAATTCTATTTGTTACGAGAAGTCATACTACACTAATAGGTGTCATTAAAATTTTGTCATGCAAAACAAACGTTCACTTGAATGTGAAAAATAAAGCGTGTTATTGTAGCGCATTACATTAAACTCAACCTGTTGTATCGTGGGAGCTTTTATAAGCCTCAGTCCTATTCATCAAGTGGAGATTTAATACAAAACGTCGTACTCGGTGATTAGAGCGTAACTATATGAAGTCAATAAAGGTGTTACGTTTACGACAAAATGTTATACGGGAAATACGTCGCAAAAGTATTTTTTATAGTTATTGGAGCGAAGCCAGTGTTTAAATCAATTTGTGTGCACGTAAGCGCCATATTCACGACTGTTGATGTGTTTATGAAGGTCCTACGCTTTTACGTTCTCTAGGCGGCTATCGTGATAGTATTTGGTTTTCGACCTAAATTTATTTTCACAATAAAACTTTAACCCATGTATATTTTACTCATTTATCGATTATTCAGAATTAAAATGTATATACCTAGTAAGGAAGTCATTGCATTAAAAAGCTCTGCAATAAATTAAAAATGTGTATAAGATGCAAAAATAAAGTGCAGTAATAAAAAATAACGAGACAACAATACAACAATAACGCGACATTATAACGATTTGACAAAGTTTTAAAAAAGCTTATTCAAATTTAGTATAAGAAGGCTCACCTGCTCTTTATCACGAGAGTAGGTTACCTTAATAAATAAATTGTGAGATAAGTAATATTATTTTATCGTTCGTCGTTATACGTAAAAAGTTCTTATTTAGGTATATATTTATCATGCTACGAATTTATTGTGCAAAACATTTTCCATATCCATCCATTAGAGTAGGTAGATATAACTCAAGATAACTCACGCGTAACTTTTTTCCAAAATTGTTGTTATTAATATGTAAAAGTGAAACAGTATAAATGTTTAATCAGACCTCTTGTGATTGCTCCTCGTGACCAGGCAGACCGTCTCGAACTACGTAATGTATCAGGTCCATAGCCCGCCTCATTTGACAAAATACAGTGTCACGGTTTTCCCTCGCAGAGGCGCTCCCTGGATGCCTTAAACACGTCTACAACAAATAAAATAATAAAAATGTGTTAAGTATGTAGACATAGTATTGTATTATTATCTGTAATTAGACGAAATATTGTTGGTAGACCAGTTATGGAAAAAAAAATGTTGTGTGGTTTTATGAAACCACGGTAAAAGTGAAACTTTTTTTCAAACTATAGACATTTAACTAAAAATTATCGTATTTGTACGATAATTATCGTACGTATCGTGCGTCACGCGACATGCGCTACACAGACCAAAAAGTTTGAGACGATGTAATAAAAGTTTCACTTTAAAAGTGATGACAGATACCGAAAATTTTTATCATTATGATACTTATTTGTCCCTATATGAATATTAAACACAATATGCCTTCTGCCAATTCCACGTAAACATAACGTGGTGTACAAACGAAGAAATAATCTCACCCTTTGAATCTTCCAGAATGAATTCACACGAAAAATTATATGAGTAATACAATTATGTCTGACAAACTTTGTTTCCCCAACAAAGGAATTCAAACTATGTATATCGTATCTGGCTGTTAATTATATGCAATTGTAGTTAACGTGTGTAACATTCCTTCACAGGATTGCGGTGGACAAAGAGAATTGGGTTACATAACTTGGATCAATGTCCACTGGGGTTTTTCCCCCGTATAATTTACAAGTTACATTATTCAACCTGACTAATCACCCATTTCCGCTTGTGTATGTTTTTTGTATAAATTACTATGTACTAAGTAGTTAATAGTACTAACTATATTATAATTGGGATGACTTTTTTACTAGAACTGTTTTAATCATGATGCTACATTCTTAGCTTAGTCTAAATCTTGATCGGATATAAATCGTAGTATTATTTTTTTTATTAATTTATTAATCATGTAATGAGAAGTATAATAAACCTACGTGATACTTGTGCATATATACAGTCAGTCATTCACATAATAAATTGATATATTGGAATTTATACCATGTGTAAAGGCGAACGAATGTATGTAGTAATTCAGCTAAGACTTTATTTTCATTGGATTGAAAGAAACGTAAGTATTTGTAAGAAATAAGGTATTTGTATGAGTGCTTGGGTAAAAGCTCTGACAAATTAAGGCCTGTAAGGGCGGGCAGCTGTTAACGCGCCCTCCGTAATCTCGAGTAGCCTAAGCCTTCCTTTGTTCTCTAAAATATATCTCTAAATCTTTTAAAATCTTATAGGTATTATAGGTAGTATCATACAAAAATTGTATCGATTTCCATTCCGTTAAATTTTAGCCCATTCCAAATCTTAATAATGTCGCAACCTGTTTATAAGCTTCCATTTTAAAGCATAATAATTAAATGACGACTCTGAAGCACAATTTTAATTGTCCAAGAGTATTATTTAGCAAAAATGTAATTAGTTACTTGGCACTTTGTGAAACAGACTCTTGAATAAACCTTGAAATTGGATTGAAAGCTAGGCGTTAAAAGCTCTTTGTCACTGGAATATAACGTAATGTTACCTTTATTTAGTTTGAATGTAAAATTTTAAACCATGTAACGAGATTTGTTATACATATAAGCTAGTAGACATACAATTATTGAAGATTATAATTAGAATATATGATACACAGAAATGAATAAAAATGAAAAAAAAAAAAATCAGTCCAAAAATAGAAGGTAGACACTAGCACTAACAGATAATCAAAATGGTAAACAACAATAACTTATAGTTTGATTAATACGAGTTGAATGTCCAGGAAATAATCATAGACAGTAGAAACATTGTTGTCACCAACAAAGCGCCCGAGTCCGAATTGGGTTGATCCCACATAATTGATGACGAAGGCCTCTGAACGGTTCTAATTTGCGAGAGATGCGCATTCGACATTCCAATGGGAAATTTATGGCAACCCGAACCCTTTAATAACTGTTTCCTACGATTAATATTAAATGAAATTTCCACAGGCCCTCATTGAAGACGCTCTGTTGATTTATTTGAAATGGTTGTGAGGACTTCAAAAGTTAAACGTTGCGTAATTTGAAATAAATCAATTTGAGGTTAGATTTAAGTGAGTCGATGAAAATTTAAACATGTTAATATGGAAATGGAAAATTATGTTTGGTATAACTTTTCCACGTGTTGTATGATTAATTAGAGAAATTAAATTTCAAGCTCCCATTCAACTTTGATGTTTCTTATATTATTAGGAATGATTCTTTACAAATAAAAAATTCAAAGAAATGGAGTTTCATTTACACTTTTATGAGGAATAGAAAAATACCTATCCTAGAATGTTTCCGATAATTTGATAGTCAATAACACAGTTTAAATTATATTGAACACATACCTTTGATGACGTAAGAAGCATTAGCGTAGATCGTTCTAGAACATTCCTTGCTGCCGCCACTTGTGCTCTTCGTCTCTCGTCCCTGAGGTCAGCTCTCCGCTCCGCCGTGAGCCTCGCCAGCTCCACCATACTCCCGCCGAACTCCGTGAAAGCTCGCACGAATTCTGCAAAGTTGGACACCGACTCCAGACGATCCAATGAACGTGCCACCTGCCCATATGTACAGAATTCACAGTCAAGTTAGGTATAAACTAACTTTGGAGTTTGGACACTTTATGTATGCAGCAGTTTCCTGCTAGCGTAATTATGACAGAAATTTTCAACCGTGTTAGTTTAGCATACTTTACTTGGTAATATTAGGTAACAGAGATAGGTATGTAACTTAAAAAATATATGTATATTTTGGAATTGTAAAAATATCATTTTAAAGCAAAGGGACTTCATTGATGATAAGATTATGCTTGAAAAATTATAGATCTATTTGCCATGACTTTGCTTAGTTTGTTAAATAATTTAAGTGAGATTATTAAAAATAATATTTTCAAAGTTACGACACCTATAATGGGAACAAAATGAATTTTTTATAAAATAAAACCTTAAGAAGGGTATCCATTGTTTCAAAATAACAAAAAAGCGACGAACTTTTTTCTCACCTTTCAGCGTTTGCTAAAGGTTAATTCTTTACTGCTTTCTTGTACATAAAACGTGGAATATGCTTAAATGTATTTCATACATGTAAGGAAACATGAAAATAAATCAGTTAACATATTCGACGTTCTCGTGACTCGATGTAGCGTTTAGTCGTGACAAATAATCGTCAATTCGGAGCTCTACTGCTTTATTGGAGAAAAACTTGTAGATTACACACGATAAGACTTTATACAACTTTCCTCGCGTAATTCTATTTTACTAATTCTATAATGAGTATAATGACTAAGCGTTGAATTGTACTTTTGAATATTTTGCTGGCTAACTTATACTAACATTTAAATAAAAATAAACTTAAGTATACATTTAAATAAAAATAATCATAATATTCTATGAACAGATCGCATATTATGCAAAAGTATTGCAATGCCTGGAATAAAAAAGTAAAGTTGAGCATGAATGCTACGGGAAGTAATCCAAACGAACCAGAGAAGATTAACATTTGATTTAATATGGAACATACTCTTATTGTATAAATGTTCTTACGTTATGTGATCAACGTTCATATGCCGTCCTATTTCAAAAGGAGCTAGGCAATGAAATTGTCGTAGCGATGTAAGTACACCTAACCTAACCTTATCCTTAGCTAATAGCAATTGCCGCACAACCACCATATCAGCCAGCAGCAGGACCCTCGTGACCGCGGCGAGGAGGCCGCGCGCCGCCGTCACCATGCCCGTGCCGTCTGACCCTGTGCATACGCGTTCGATGGCACGACCTGGTTACAAAATATAAATTAAATAAGAACTTAATACAATAGAAAGAAATAATGCTTAGTTAACACCACCATATAATATAAACAAAAATATAGATATTCATACAGTGAAATATAGAGCCACATCCTTTTTGGACGTTGGATAGAAAAATATTTACTCATAATAATTAATTAATCGGTGTGGTGCTTAAAGGGTAACTATTTGTTAGAGAGCCTGATAAATAAAAATATATAGTGACTCTATCAGTTTTTCTCTTTGTAGGT
Source organism: Colias croceus (assembly GCF_905220415.1). Lineage (NCBI taxonomy): Eukaryota > Metazoa > Arthropoda > Insecta > Lepidoptera > Pieridae > Colias > Colias croceus. The sequence goes on from NC_059537.1 coordinate 8,148,372, forward strand.
AAAGTTTTTTATACAAAGCTAATTTTGATTGTAAAAAAAAAGGAATTTTAAAGCTCTCTTTTGTCGCCAAAATTTTAGTTGAAGAGGGAAAAATAGTTACCTATCGCAAAAAATCGCGAAGTTTTCGTAAGGCAGCTATAAATAAAGACAATACGACCGTCTTTTGGTGTAGTGGATGAACCACGTGTCATTGTGAGTTCATCACAAATATCAAAAGTCAGTCTGGTAGCTTATAGAAGCTATGACCTAGTTGTTTATATTCATGGAAAGCAGATCGATTAGTATATCAGAGCTTTTAATAATAATTTATCTGCCCCAGAGACAAGGATTTATTATGGTAAACAATAAGCAACAATCAGTGATAATTTTATACATATATTTCTGGCGCTTTTTTATTCATTTGACAAATTCGAATAGCAGGTAATTAATTATTGAGTAAACTTTATGTATAAGCAGCTCTGAATTCACATAACTTTACACTATTGATGCTATACAGGTATGTCAGCATAAATTTTGCATAACGAGTGTTTTATTATACCATACCAATATGAAATATTTCATATCTCTACAAAAACTTTCAATAACCAATAGCATTACATTTGTTTCCATTAAGCTAATGAGTTACAATTGCCTTAGACCACGCTATGATAAAAATCAATTCAATGATACAGCCACAGTTTAATTTGTACAAGTTTCGATAAATTACACTGTAAAAAATGTCATAAAGTAGGTAAACACTGTCAAAAATAGCTCGCAACTTTAATTAATGTAATAAGAGAGCTGTAATTTATTGCAACATCTTGGCAACAAAGAAGACTGTACCATTCACTCGCGTTATTACATTCTTGTGATCAATAATTAAAGTAACTTAGAGTAATTAAATATACTACTACTTTTCATCTGTACAGTAAAAAAGGTTTTTTTTTGGTCTAAAACATTTAAAGGAAAGTTGTTATTAATAGCCTTTTAGGGGAGGTACTACTAATAGAGATAACTTTTATTTTAATTCAACCCTTTTCGCAAAATATAATAATTGGGAAATGGGTTCCGTCAGTTGCAGGGATCAGATATTTTATACGTTCTAAAATAAGATATGTCCCAGTACAACGAGGAGGGTAACAAAAGGGCTTTAGTAGTCTATAAATAACAGGGCAGTAGGGTTGAACCTAAGTAATTAAAACTCAGAGTTGACAATAAAGTTTATGTTTAAATATATTTTTGGGATAAGCAAATTTGCAGGTATTAGTGCAGTTCACTAGGATAGTTCCTTAGGATGAAATTAGTAGGTACTTTCTTGGTATAAATAGTCTGCTTGAGAAAATAGGTTTAAATTTAGGTTTACTTCCAAAGTTGGAGCTAACTTTAACAAACAACTACTACTTGAATAAACCATGACTTTTAGTTCCGGTTAAAAGCAAAATTATGTTTATGAAAAAGTCTCGTACAGTCGTACTAGGGTGGATGACATGAAGTCGTAGAGCAGCGGTTTCTTGGCATTTCAGTGGGAACTTACAAAAAAACAAAATGAAGGCTCATAACTTGTCCGTAGTGAAAATCGATCAAAAAGGTGCGTAATGCACACTCCATACTTCACGAGCGGACACGGGACTTCACACCAAATACTAGTTGCGTTACGTTTTGTGAAAAAGAAATTAATTCTAAAAAAATCATATTAAAATAGAACTTAAGAAATGTAGGTTAAAAATTAACGGGTTGAAAATCATTTGCATAGCTTTTGATATCGCTTACGGCTCGTTGGAGCGGCAGTAACGCTTAAATAGGATTAATAGCCCGAATCAGAATATGAAACTTGAATATTTCGTATTTTATCTACAACTTTTAAAAATAGCAGAAGGTCTGATATAAACGAAAGTTATCTCTTTCACCCGTGCCAACCTTGACCAAATAAATCGTAAAATCCTCTAAACAACGAAAGGTGAACGAACGGTATCAAAATGAGTTTATCTAAAACGGTCGTTGAGCAGGATCTATTTGAAGACGCGATACTTCTTAAAATGAGCTATTAACAAAATCTCGAAGCAAATGATTAGCTACTAAATGAAGAATCTTCAGAAGTATTTTATCTTTACAGTCTACGAGTAGATAGATGAAAAGGACGCTTAAATTTATTTAAATATCTAATTAAGTTACAACTCCCCGCAGTGGTGTTTCGTATGATACCGCCTCGAATAACTACACCTAGTTAAGCCTAAAATTTTGCAGCGGTAATTTATATAACTTTGCGAAAGCTGAAGTTATAAGCTCTCTGTAGTCGCAGATAATCGTGTTCTCTCAGTAAAGTGCTACTATCTTACTTATGTTTGTAACTAGATAACGCACGCGACTTCATCCGCTTTCCGGTGTATATTATTTGGCAGTTGGCAAATCGTATACTTTTTCTCCAAAAAGTGCCCGGTGAAAGTCTCGTCAAGATCGAATTAGTAGAAGTGTGTTTTATAATAAATACTAATTAGTAATAGTCATGTATTATAGAAACTCTTGTAAAGTATACTTACACGTTTTAATTAAAAGTGAATTAATTTTACAATCACAAACACTTCCATTTTATTTACTAGTAGGTAGTCGTTAACTGAAAACACCTTAAAAATATAAGTTATATCAGAAGCACCTGGTGCGAGCTAAATCGCTGTAATTTATAAAATATTGAAGTACACTTAAGATAGTCTGAAGAAATAAATAGGCCAATGGAGAGTCGGTCTCCTGCACTGGTCTTATTTTTCTTCGTTTATTTTACAGACTTGTCACAGTTTTTATAGGTACATATAAATATTATTTATGCAGCCGAAGATATTATTATGTTCTTATTCTATATAGCTTTGAATGTGGATTGGTCAAACAAAATATCGAAAAATCACATTCGACTACCAAATCCTAAAATACTTTATACGAGCTGTGAGAGAGTAAGTTCATATATCATTTTTGACGTTTGGATAACATCACAATATTCAAATTTTTACAACATTTTTCAACAGAGATGAAAAATCACTCATGTTATTTATATTCCTTGAAATTTTATGATGACGATTATGTGACGGCTACGAAGAAAACTCTTATTATGGCTACTAAAACTCGTTAAATATTACATCTTTTCGATATTCAATTACCGATAACTTTAAACAATATCATGTAGGGGCGTACAAAGGCATAAAACGAACCCTTTGTCAAAGATAAAATGGCAGTAAGAAAGTCAATGAGCCATGCGTATGAGAAATTTTATTTTATGGACGGTCTATATTTTGCTAAAGCTTCCACCCTCGAATATAACTTTGACCTAACATTTTTGAGTATGTCAAGAACGTCAGTAAACGTTGAGACGTTTTTAATTAATTCTCGTATATTTTCATTCAAAGGTACTCGAGAAGTTCTTGCTCTTAGACCTCTTCATACATTTCATTCACTAATGTTAATATAACGTGAAAAGGTCGCAAGGCGTGATCCACATTTAATGTAAAAAGGGAAGAAATCTGTATTTACTTTAGTATTGGCCAGTAGGCGTAGTCTCGACACTAATCGACATCGATATCGACCGAAATCGGTCGGTAACTAACGATTATCAGTAACCAATCAGTAACTATAGTATAGACCTAAAAAATTTAGTGTTCTTTTTCCAAGAAATTTAGCTTAGTTTTAGGGAATAGATAGTAAATTAAAATTAGTTATATTAATTTTCGCATTATTACAATTGCAATTGCATATAAAAAAAGCAAATTTTATGCACACAAAAACATGGCAGTTTATTTAATTTTAATCAAATTCGATATTTTTTATATCAATCGTTTAATTAATGTTCTATTAATTACATATTCATGGAATCCAAAATTCCATGTATGGCAACCTCTTTATTTACTTTTTTGACATTTGACATCAATCATCAATCATGAAAATAATATTTCTATCAAAATAAATATAAATTGTGTGTTTTCAAGAGGATAATTTTTAATTATGTTCTTAAAAGTCCTATAAATCTATTGGATAACAAATATCCTAAGAAAATATCAATCTGCGTTATGTTTTTATATAGTTAAAGCTATTAGTTTTAGTTTAGTAATATTTTGTTATTTGTGAAGTGCAATAAAATTCTAATCAAAAGACTCCAAAAGCTCTACAAGATAATTCTGCTCAATTCGAAGCCTTTTGAGAAATCTTTAAGACATCATAGAAACTGACGGAACTAAAACTAAGGACGGAACGGATAATTTGTATCACTTGTATTTTTAGCTTGTATTATTATATTATATTATGTGCATCATTGTATATTTTATTACAGTTAATAAGCAAAAGATGCAATGCAATTGATTTAGCGGTTCACGGTTAATATTATTTATGTGTTAAATATAAATATTTATCTATAAATTTTATATTTTACAGATGAACAAGTTACTAGAATTATTATGTTGGTGAGGGATGATGGTTTTGAGCCAAATTTTCAACTACGCTATTATAAACTGTTAAATTAAAATTTTCTAATAAATTTATTTCGTAATTGGATCGTTTTATTTTATTTGTATTCATCTGTATAATTTTATTATCCTAGAAGTTCAAAAAGAAATTAATCGAATATGAATGCAATAATTTAGGCTGAATAAATGCAGACGGCAGTACACTATTTTAATATTTATTTAATACTAGCTTCCGCCCGCGACTCCGTTCGCGCGGATGTCGGTCTTCGCGTGGATGGTTTATTTCTCCATTTTGAGTAGGTACCTCTGACAATAAAATCTTATAAATATCAATTGGACCCAATTCCCAAATACGGCTAGGCCTATAATAATACGCAACGTGTGTTCGCGGTTCTACGGAACAACGTCTATGGATAAAACTGAAAAATTAAGATTAATTTTTTTCTACGTATTTTTCCAGGATAAAAAGTATCCTATTTTACGCCCAGGATAATAAGGTATAATTAAACTAAGTTTCATCGAAATCGAACCGCTAGTTTTCACGTGATGCCTTCACATACAGACAGACAGACAGACAGACAAAAATTTTTTTAATCACATATTTGGGTTTGGTATCGATCCAGTAACACCCCCTGCTATTTATTTTTTTAATATTTTCAATGTGCAGAATTGACCCTTCTACAGATTTATTATATGTATAGATAATATAAGAGGCTTCTTAACATTTTCAATAAGATTTTGAAACCATCTTAAAAATAAAACATTATTTGTTTATTTTATTTTAATTGCAATAACATGAAATAAGAGAAAAAAATATTGCGTTAAATCATAATATAGCATCGGAAGTGTGAAATATCTTCTATTTAATATAAAATTATAATAATATAAAATGTTTCCGATATTATCAACCGTACCTATCTACAAATCCACACAAACCGTAAGGCCCTTCTCCCATTTCGATACTTCTAGAATACGATACTCGAGTAGAATACTAGTTAGATATTTGCTCGCTGCCCGATGCTCGCATATTAAGCGACTGAAAAATGACTAAATTCATCATTATTGTGCCTCGTTTTTGTAGACGGACGCTATGTCGAGCGATTCCAGTGACGACGTAAAAGTAGGATGTACTGGATTCATCCATATATTGAAAGAAACATAAGTAAATTGTAGAGTTTTTATAGCCGCACGAGAACTACAACATGATGATAAGAATTATTTATCTTTCTTCCGAAGAGATACGCGCGAAACGCGACGCAAAAACGACCACCTATACTAGTCGCGGACGTGTAGGATACCGGTAGCGTAATGGGAGAAGGGCCTTCGAGATCTTGTCGAGATCAAACGTCAGTATCATAACGATTGACAATGTCAAAGAATAATTTGTTTTGACAATATTCGAATGTGTTGCAAAGAAATGATTTTCCAAATCCATGAAATCTATATTTTATTTATTTTTCATATATCTACGGAATTGAAATAATGATGTTATTAATTTAGATAAAAATGCATTGCTACAAGGCTATTATTATATAAATATTTTGACGCATAAAGGAAAGTTTTGTGAAGAATAAAAATTATAAACAAATATGTATCCATTGTATGCTTCCATCAAATTGGGGAGAGGTATTAAGCGACATCATTTTCATTGCTGAAGACGGGTCTATAAATAAGTTATCGGTAATTACCGACTAATTTGTACAGACTACAGGGGCAGGTCGGGTGGGAGCTGGTCCCGTCGGTCCCCTTGCCACCCACTGCAGGCCACAGGTGCGGTGTAAAGCCGTTTTATGGCACTTTAAATAAACGCACAAATTTAGTTTCAGTGCACAGCTGTTACCGAGATTACAATTAAAATAAATACTTTAGAATCAACCTGTTTTAAAACCATATTGGTTTCAACTGTTAATTGTTATCAGTCGAGTATGATATTGTAATTCGGTTTGATGTTATTCGCATATTATATAGTTTAATTTACATTTCCGCATCGAGTAACTCTTAGTAAGTTTCAATGCACAAATAAAACCATACTTATGAAATGTTTTATTGGCGTTTTATTTAATTTCCACGTTTTCAGTAAAGCTCGCTACTGAATACTGATGATGCGATTTATATGATTTATGGATATTGTATTTAAATATCACATACTCAATAAGAGTTTCAAAATCGGAATATTCCACACCACTTAATCATTACAAATTTGTCATATAAATTATTTATATTAATATTTGATTGTATGATATGATAAATTCATACATTAAACTCCTTCATGACAGTCACTTTTTAGCAATTTTCTGTGCTTTAAACAATGAATTCATCGCAGAATTTCATCCAGAATGAAATTGAAGTATATATAATGTTTACTGACGCTCGTGTTCACTTTCAAAATGAAGACGAGCGTTCCAAGGAATCATACATAATATGACATGTACATTTTACACAATAACTAAGCATTCGAAATATATAAGCATACTAGGTTTCTGCCCGCGGCTTCGCCCGTGCAGTTAAAAAAAGTCCGCATAGTTCCCGTTCCCGTGGGATTTTCGGGATAAAAAGTAGCCTATGTCCTTTCTCGAGTATCAAAATACAAAATATCGCCATACCAAATTTCACGAAAATTGGTTCACTAGTTTAGGCGTGATTGAGTAACAGACAGACAGACAGAGTTACTTTCGCATTTATAATATTATATAGGTAGTATGGAATTCTGACGTTGTCGAGTAAAATAAGATATAAGTCTGAACAATAAATCTCATCTAAAAACTGAACTCACAGCCCCGATTGTAATAGACTAGATTTGAGCTATTAATTTCAAAGATTTATGATTATGTTTTTCACCTTTAGAGTGGAACTGCTAAAAATATATTCTGAATAAAAATATGCTAAACTTAATCTACTTCTATGTACTTGTCATATGACTTACGAAGTTACGCGATACACTAAAAATAATATAAAAAGACATCGAGTCTATCTGAATATTATGTAGAATGTAGAGCAACATTAAAATACAGATATTTCGTGACGTTTCACTAGCTACCTACCTATTTTTAATAACATTCTTCCGAGTTTTATGGTAGGGAATATTTGATATTTCGTTTCCGAGCAGTATTTTTGATTTCACGCGGGAATCAGGTGTAAAAGTAGGTTACGTACGATATATATCTTCTTGGAATAACTTATGAAGCGTTAAAATATTTCATATGGTAACACTCTTTTATATGATCACGAATAATGCTAGAAGATTTTTTTGAGGAGACAATACAAGTTGGCAATTGAAATAAGTAATTTCTTATGTACATATTGATATTAAGTGAATATATTTATAATGTTAATAAAAAAGCATGTCGTATTGCAGATGGGCTAAAATATTGCATGCATCGCACACTCCTTTATATCACTCGAAATAAAAGCTGTTGCCGCGTCTAAAAAAATGTAACAACACACAACCAGCACTCGTCACTAATGAAAATAAGTGGGCTTCTACCTTTACATACATACTTGCGTTAGAATTCTCTGAATATTTTTGTATTCTCTCAAGCGACGTTAAATTTGCCCTGCATACAAAGTTAGCACGGTATATGCGTTCACATCCCACTGAACCTTATCTGCAAAACGCTGCAGTATTGACGCAGACTGCGGTAAAACCATATCGGTTTTACCAAATATCAATCTCCATAAATACATTCGAAGCAAATGTATTGGAAGCTACTAGAACTGCGAATTCGAAAGGCGTTTAGCATTTTCGTGACAGTTTATTTTATCTGATACAAAATACAAAGGAAACTAATAAAATATAAGGTAGTATTAATATTGTATACTTTGAATTATATACACATGATTTATATAAATACATATTGCATTTAGATTTTTAAATTAGAAACAGAAATTAAAGAAAAACTTGAGACGAGTTACTCGAAGCGAAATAAAAGGGCGGTCCTTTCTTTATAAAGTAAAGGCAACAAAATGGAAATATTTATTCGAACCCTTTTACGGTCATTGTCGAATAACTGAGCAGTGACCTTATTTAATTGGATAAAATTTTTACTCCTACGTATTTCTATTTTCTTAAAGTATTGAAAATCAAAGACATGAAAACAATCCTATCCATCCATAGGAAAGCCCCTGTTAAGTCGGAAAAGTCTCAGTCGAACAACTTCAGGGACAGTTGGAAAATATTCTATGAATGTAGAGTATGTAAACTATTTCTCCTAAAAATGTCTCTACATACTACAATAAAGTTATTTTTTGTTGTTAAAGAGCAACTTTCTCGAAAATATAAGTAGGCAATTTCTTATGTGTAAACAAAGAAAAAGTAAAAGGAAGATGTCTACTTGGAGGTACACTTACAAGTTCTGGTTGACACTGAAAGGACACTCAAGACAAGCTTTAAAGTGGGTCATGTCTAACTCACAATGTTTGAGCAATATAAGGTAAGTAGATATTTTGACATTACGTTTATTTATTTGTATGATCTTTCCAATGAAGGTTTTAAAAAGGAAGGTACATTTGTTTCGTTGTTTTAAGCATTCAAAAGAGCTCCAATACCATGTAAATATAACATCGAACTCTGAGAGAAAAGAAAATCAGTTTATTTACTATTTAGACGTAAGTGTATGTGTTTTGTTAGTATCTGTGGCAAATCGAACTAGAGCAAAACATTATCTGAATAACATTAGTCATTAAATCTTATAGCTATACAATTTTTTCTGAAAATAGGTCACAATAAAGTATCGAAGTTACTGTAACTAAACTTTTGTCCAAAAAACTTTGTGGATATAAAACTTGGCACTATATTTGGGTCATAATAAATAATATCAATATTTCACGCAATGCCACGACTGAACTGAAGATGTCAGTGATATACTTTAAGTATCGCGAAGGCAGAATAGCTTACATACTCTTTAATTAGTCAATTAAAACAATTCTACAGAAACATACTGTATACAGTATAGAAACGTGTTATCCTAAGTCTAAGAGCACTAAACAGGTCACATACGATTTTTCCAGTCTTAATATATTCCTTTGGAAATTGAATCCCTTTGAAGCGTTGTCCCAGTTTCTCATTTCGGATGCGATCGAAATAAATCGTGGACACCACTGAGATTGAACAAGCCAGATTTAACAAATACAGTAAGCAGATACATTGTGCTATTGAAGACGTCGTACTGTATAGTGTATACGTCTGTTTAAAGCTCTTATGCATTGGTACGTATCGTATCTTTCTCTGAGCGAACAACAAACAAATTTGAATAAATCCTTTTCGTTATAAATAGAAGTTTACTTTTTACATGTAAGATAGTACATATTATATTATCTTTGATGCAAGTAAGCTGTAGATTAAAAATAGAGTACATAATTCGAGTTAATTTACATTTTTAAATTTATGTATTATGTGATGGAAATATTAATATGGGTTTATCCGATATTAATTAAAAGATGGCGAACACGGTATAGGTACGTAACGTTATAACGTACCTATATGAAAAAAGAAAAGATTGTAACAATCTTTTCTTTTTTTTCTCATTATCCATGTAAAAACCTAAAACGCCTAATACATATTATATTTTGCTGATAATTCTAATCATATGGGCAGAAACATTAGGGCCAGTTTCACGACTTGCTGGTAAGAGAAGTCACTGATTAACTATTTTAACACTCTTTTACATTATTTGTCATTTTAAGTATTAAGATATACAAAGCTTAACAGAGTATAATATTATCCATAATTTGTGAAAAAATTTTCACAGATTAGAAAATACCTATCTCTGTTTTACGTTAGATTGGATCGTTTAAAAGGTTTTATGTTAATTCGCGGTACTGATAATGAATTTATAAAATTTGGGCTTTTTGGCTTTTGAATTTTCATTGAATTGTAACTGTTTCAAGTCTGAATATTCTGAACTGATTTCCATAGTAGTGGGCGAATTATCGTGCTTTTGGAGCGGCGGGACGGATTAGTTTAATTATATTTACGTAGCTAATCCCGGTGGCCCTTGTTACCTAATCTGCATACTAATTAATTTACTTTACTTCTTCTTTACCAACATACAAATTGCTATTTTAAGATGGTATAGTGTTAAATTAAACACACGCACAAATTAAATTAATTATTTATGGTATGCTTATAATTCTCGATCTCGGTCTATCTCGAATGTTAAATTGGAATTGCTTATAATGTTATTCTTCATAATAAATATTAAAAGTATAACTTCATCATCATAAGACATCATTATAGAACTATACGAACGAATAACATAAAGAAAATTAGAGAGAGCTTTGTTTATTATTCTATGACTACAGTACATTATCATAAAATATGTAAATGTAAGTTACTGCACAAAGCGAAATAATAGTTTTTGGCAAATAAACTCCATCTTGGTGAAATAAATGTAACAATGCGACCATTGTCGGTGAATGGAAGTAGCAGAGACGGAATAATTACCACGCTCTGCCTGAGGTTTCAAAGTTTAGCCCCGTGAGCCGCGCTCCACCGCCTTTTATCTCTAGTCTCTACCCGTATATTTCCACTTTAATTTGATATTGTATTCTCATTGCCGATTCGACAGATATTTAATGTTTCTTTTTATTAAAGTAATTTAATAAATGTACAGCGAAGTGGTAATTTGTTAAATGGAAAGAGAACTGAGACAATAAATTATTCTTTTATATTTACTTACCTACTGAAACATTTAACTATAATGAATTTAAATTAAGTTTTGAGATAATGTTTAAATGATGTTTAAGTTTTAAGATAATATTACTTAAAATCTTAGTTTAGAGTTTTGCGATAACATACTTTATGATAAGATTTGTTTCTATTGTGATTTATCTTTGTACACAATTCATTTTTCCACCAAATACGTTAGATACATTGATGTAATGTTTTGTAGCTCTTTGTTTTCCAACGCAAAATGTAGTATAATTAGCAGTATGCAGCAAACCCAAGCATCTGCAACAATTTGTCTTAGATGTTCCCCTTGAGGATTTGAAGAACTCGATAGGATTACAAGACAGGGAGACGAAATTTATCACACGCTATTTTATCAAAGCACTGTTTAGAGAAATGCAATTTATTCGTGGTGTAGTTGATGTGTCATAGTGAAGGAGACGAAGAGAGGAAATTCATCTCCCGCTATTTTCAACAACAACAAAAGGACCTTTGTTACCTCAGAACTTTCGACTGAGTTATTTCAATCATTCTTTTTTATTAGAAAGTTGGTGCCTGCATGCCGTGTTGTCATATTTCAAATTGGTTTAGTACCTACTGACAATTTGAAGGCGGTTTTTTAAAAATATTTTTATTGCAATTTGTGGTCTAGTTGATGTCATAGAGAAGATAGAACACCAGATATACCATACTGATGGAACCAATCCTAATAATACTATCGTATATTATTTGAATACGTCCTTCTAATCCAGGTGAGTGTACTGAACTATTTTCAGATTGATGGCGCGAGTTCGAAATAGTCAATCGTAAAAGTATTAATATACCAATTTAACAGTTGAACCACATGCCAGAATTATCCTGTAAATAAAACTTTAAAGCTTTTTTCGGAATGTCAGTCTGTGTAGATATAAAAAAGCAAGGAGAAAGCAAGCTGGTTCTAGAGAAAAAAAATGCTGTGCTGTCTTCAAATTCCGAAAATTGGTTTGGAATGATATTAAAATGAATTTTCTTGACTGGAAAATATTGGACATATTTGACTAAAACATCTACAAAGATACACCACAAAATGAGAACCTTCGTCATTTTGAAAAGGGTTTCCTTGATGTTCCAGTGCGTTTTCTAATGAGGAGTCCTCATTTAATTAATATTCATTAATTAGATTTAGTTGTTTAATGTTAGTTAGTATAGTTTTTAATTTATGGAATAAATTTTACCGTCAATGTTATTAAGGCTCACTTTTATATTATAGCTACTATTTCAAAGAAAATAAGCCTTATTTATAGGCTAATCATGAATGGAACATCCAATACCGGGTCAGGTATAGGCCATAGTTCGCGATCGATTTGCCACGGCGGCGAGCCATTTCAGTGGCCATTTAAATGCTATATTAATTTCACAGATAAGATAATGTTGTGAAGTCGGCTGCAATGCTCACGCTAGCAACCATCGCGGTGATTATTAAGAGTGATGGATGGCCTGACTCGCTCAGCGGCTAGCTTCACTTAATGAGGCTTCCACTTTGTTTACTAGGCCTCGAGATTAATACCCCGCAACCCCTTTTTCATTATATAGCTTGGAATTTATAATGTCTAATTTCTCCATTTGCATTTATGGTAATTCAAAGGTGAAAAACCTGTGCGTGCGTATATGTCGGCGCTTTGTTGGTATGGATTAGTTCGAAGCATTATGTAATACGTGAAATAAGACTTAACATTTTTATGTGTAAATTATTTGCAATGTGAAACTGAAAATTGCTGTCGATATAGCAATATTTAAACGTTCCTTTTAATAAAATGGCAAGAATATTTGTTCAGTAAGCAGTCGACAGCTGTTCCTTTATTATATTCTTATTTCATTCGAAAAAAGCTGAATGTGCATGGCTATGTTGGTCTACGGTACAAATGAAATTGCGTCAGCTTGTTGTTTCTTTAGGACTTGAGCTTCAGGAATTTTCAAAGCAATAATGCAAAGCAAAGCAATAATGTGGTAAGTGTTGGTGTATGATGTAATTAACGTTGTGGTATGAATAATTCTCACCGAGGGGAACTCTCGCATTTATAAATACAGCCATAATGAGCTATAATTTCTGTGGTTCATGGTAATAATGTGATGAGAGATTAATACGTTGTTTTTGTTCAAATTATATAATACTAGCTGTGCTTCGCGGTTTCACCCGCATTGCTCCTCTCCCGTTGGTCTTAGCGTGATGATATTATAGCCTACTAGCTTTCCACCCGCGGCATCGCCCGCGCAGCCAAAGAAAATCCCGCATAGTTTCCGTTCCCGTGGGATTTCCGGGATAAAACCTATCCTATGTCCTTTCTCGGGTATCAAAATATCTCTATACCAAATTTCATGCATATTGGTTCAGTAGTTAAGGCGTGATTGAGTAACAGACAGACAGACAGAGTTACTTTCGCATTTATAATATTAGTATGGATAGCCTTCCTTGACAAAATGGGCTATCTAGGACCTAGGTAACGGACCATACCAGTTGTTCCTGAGCTTAGTGCTAGGTAACACCGAAATAATTTATCAAATCGGACCATACCAGTTGTTCCTGAGATTAGTGCGTTCAAATAAACAAACAAACAAACTCTTCAGCATTATAATATTAAGTATAGATTATTCAAAATTAAGTTATGAATATAAATCAGTATCATATGTTTATTTTCACAAGCTTCTAGAGATTTCTTTAATATAAAGCTTGTTTATTCTGTACGCAAGATCATTTTCATTTAGTTACAATTTATTTAGAAGGGTTTGGAAGGGTCTAAGGAAAATTAAATTTGAGTCTTGTAAGACGTGAAAATATGACTAGGCGAGCACTTAATATATTTCTTTACGACGAAATATACTTCAAAGATTTTCTTAAAGTCTATTTTTATGGAAAAGTTTCTTTGTATATATTCATATTTCAGCTCATTTGGATATAAATTAGTTATTAAGAAAATAAGGCTTACAATGTTTTAGGAGCCAAAGATACAAAGGGGATTATTTGTAGCTTTTCTCTCATTATTAAGTATAAGAAAATAAGTTATATATTACATAGTATACAATTATTACCTACTAATCAAAATGTGAGTGTATATTACATAATAAACAGAATGTAGATTGTAGAGTACCTACAGATGATATGTTTCGAACATCAAATATTTACATGCTATATTTTGTCGTCTAATTTAAACTAAAAATAAAGTTTGAATCCTAATGATGTAACGCACGCTATTAAATTAACGAGATCTATGTAGATGCACGTGGATATCGTTAGGGAAGGTTTTAAATAGTTTCATCAGATAGCGTTGCGTTTATGCTAACGAGCAACCGTAATGACGCCCGGAGGGGATGCCGTCCCACCTAACTAAGTACCCACACTCGTATTATTTTACAAACAATTTGCTTTCCTTGCAAAAAATAGAGACAAACACTTCTTACTTGATTGTGAATATCATTTGAAAGTATTGAATAGGTTCTAGTTCTGAAAGCATAAAGTATTGAGTAGGTAAGTTCTAAGAAACTTATAAATAAATAATATGTGCGTTCCATTCACGTAATTATAGATAAGAGAGCTCGATATAATGGGTTAACACTTGTTGTGAAGTATCATCCCCGTCTAAGAATGCTTACAATGTGAGATTTTATCTGAAATTTTGCAAGCATTTCGCATTTCTTATAGGATTCTATCTGCCACCTTCTCGCGACTCGTTATCGCTTGAGATGAACAGTTTCTTATAAATTCCTAAGCTTCAGTGGTTATGTACTTCTTTTTGTTGGAGATGATCTAATTTTAGAAATATGTTGTATTTTTTAATAATTTATTAAAATTGAAATGTTTAAACTAAAGTATATTATAGACAATATCTACTTGCAAAGCGTTCTATATATAGGGAATTATTTCAGTATTTTTTAATTCATTCTATTATTTTATAATTTTGAATAAAATATTATAAAATATACAAGACTAGCTTTCCAGCCGCCATTAACCTAGGTATATACTAAACCTTCCCAGAGAACCATTCTACCTATCTATTTAGAAAATCCCATCAAAATCAGTTGCGTAATTTTAAATATCTAAGCATACAGACACACATACGGCGAAAAGCGACTTTGTTTTATAGTATGTAGGTAGTGATTTTTGTAATTGCAGTGAGGGAAAACGTCATGTTAAAGTTCTAGTTGTGTTAATCTGAGCTCAAATACGAACATAATCCTTAAATCCCAAATCCCAATCCAACAAATCCCAAGCCCCGAGCTCTGAAAGCCTTAATGGACTTAAAGATGTATTAAAATACATTAAAATGCGATGGTAATTGATAATACTCATAATTGTAATAACGAATTACGTGAATTAAAACAAAAAAAAATGAAAAAGGCGCAATTGTTATTGCAAGAATATTAAAATTAACGTACTTTCAAAGCTAGGGACAGTAATAATATGCAGACACTTCGTCTAAAACACAGAGGGCTTGAACAGGCTCGTTCCTTTGTTTTAAATTGTATCCTGCGTAATAAAAATGGAAAATAAGCCCATTTAGAAATTTCATTTCCTTGCGTTTATTTTTGCCAAGGATGTTTTTGAGTTTTCAAGAATTATTGGTACAAAATAATATAATGATTGGTATTCTCACAGATGATTTCTATGTGTTTTATTATGATAAAACATATATTTTTTTGAACCGCATAAAATGTCTTATAAATCGTACCCTAAGTTTTTAATATCAGTTCTTGAAAAGAAAAGCTTAGTATTAGAGATAAGAAAGCTACTTAAAAAGACATTCCGTTTTAATTCAGTTGGGGAGACATTAAAATTTTATGCTATAAGCTATGTTATTTTAAAGTATGTTTGTAAGAGTGCCGCCGTCATGTCGTGGCAGTTTGCCAGCTAGTCTTCTTACCTACATTTGGGGGTATAAAGATTACTAACTAAACGAAGCGAAGCGGTCATGAACTTGCGATAAATGTTACGTAAGTGGGTAAATCGCGTAAGTACAATCTAATTGTTTTGCGACGGTTATCAAATTACTGAGTCCTTAGCATGAATTATGGAAAGCTTTGGATAAAAAATATTTTCTTTCTTTCCTTTCTTATTTCTTTTATTGTAAGATATAATAACAGGTAACAAAGTACATAGTATATTATACATTTCTGTAAATATAAGACATTAATACAATGGGAGATTGCTCAAGTAATTGAATTGTGAGCAATAAATCATTTTTCAAAAAGAAACACTTTTTCGAAAAATTTTATCCGGAGAGAGTCAAAGATAATAACAGAAATTAACTAAACTTTGAGCACGTTACTCAAACAAAAAGCGTCTTGACCTACTTTTTTTCTAAAAGACGTAGCAAGAGGTACAGTGCCCGCCTCCATTACCTTCATTTGTTATTTCTGTGATGCTCTCTCTTCCTGCATATATATAATATATGTTTCATGTTTTATTCTAAGCCTAGTATTTCTTGAACTTTTGTATAAAATTTCAAGAAATAATTGCTTTTAAACAACTTACTTATTAACCGACTTCAAAAAAAAGGAGGAGGTTATCAATTCGGCCGGTATGTTTTTTTTTTTTTTATATGTATGTACACCGATTACTCCGAGGTTTCTGAACCGATTTACGTGATTCTTTTTTTGTTCGATGCGGGATTGTGTCGAATTGGTCCCATAAAAATTTTATTCGGATAGGCCCAGTAGTTTTTATTTTATGAGCATTTTTGTCTGTAGGTATTTGTGAATTTTGCAATTGCAAGTTTGAAGTCGGTTGTTTTTAACGCAGTTATCACTTGTCTTACTATGAATAATAATCATAGAGCCTATAGGTACTATGTACTAAGTAATAAAAGAGTTAGTAAATAAATAACAATAAAAAGTGTAGAAAACTAACTCTATTCCCAAAACTGCTTCCTTCCCAATTTCCTTCCTGCTCAATTCCACACGCGTATACGTAATTTTGTTCTAACACAGGAAGAAACGTGAGGATCAGCGCCGATATCAAACCCATATCGAAAAATTACACTTGATTTATAGTTGTTAGCGCTAGTAAGTTTTTTATTAACATCTTTTAATACCAAAGATTAGTCGCTTCTTTAGTCAATTTAATTTGTAAGACGTTGGCTGGATTTTCATTGTGTAAATACTATATACAAACAGTTAACGACTAAAACTTAGTCTTCACACAATGTCGTTAATGTTCCTTATCGGGCAGTTCTTGTTCGTGTCCCAAATACTTCGCTTAATATCATGTAATGTTCTAACATCTAGCAACGTAATAGTCTTTTAGTAGACCAGGCTATAACCATTTTCTACTCCTAATGTTAGCTATTTGTTAAAGTTTTTGTTCGTGATTTAGGTAATTAATAATCTAAGTTGAGTTTATAACAAAGGTCCGTTCTAAAGTTATGAAAATTATGGTAAGTTACAATAATGTTACAATCGTAATTTCATAATAAATAAATAGAAGGGATCTTTCACATAACACGCTTATGTAACGTAAAATATTAAAAAATGACAGCTATCTGATATACTATGATTAAAATTGAAACCCTCTAAGATAATATCTCGAAACAGTAAATGTAGTTTACGAATAAACAGATTTGAGCATTCTGATTGGCAATTAATCAAGCCAAGCTACGTCGAATCAAGATGACTGAGGATTAATTGCCCAGTTGACGGGTTGAAGTTTGTAGCCAATGTACGTTCCAATAACTCCACTGCGTTATTAAAACGTAAATATCAGGATAGCAAGTGCGGATTAACTTAATAGCTCAGTGTTGCCGCGCTTGATATTTAATTAAACTTTTATAGCGTATTTACAATTTAATAACTCCTTTATCCATAGATTATTTTGTTGCCGTGGTCTTAATGACTATTAATTATTATGTTAGGTACGCGATATGTTTCAGTTTAATTGAAAATAAATGAACACATAGACGTTTGTTTACTTGAAAGTTGAACGTGAGCATTTACAGTAAGGTTTGGTTAAATATCTAAACAAGGGACGAATACGAAATGAAATGGCGCGATCAAATTGTGAATAGCGAGTGCATATTATGTGGGGTACTAGTTTAGCATACGTTAATGCTTTTGACGTGACAACGTCTTATAATTCGATAGAGCCGGATGCACGCACGAAAAAACATGACTCATGCGGCGTTACCTCGCTCTGAGGCGTTCCATGTGAAGTGCAAGCGAGAGCGCGTTGTCACTTCTACTATCGTCAGTAAACCGACTTTACATACAACCAATTTTTTATAAAAAACGAATATGTCGGTTAAAATGCGAAGCTTTTAAAGGCACGTGCGAGTGCAACTGATAGGTGTAATTGAAGTCGAATCCGGGCAATAAATCGTGAGTGCGGCGTCGGGCCCGGCGTCTCCCGGGAAATTATTGACATTTCTTTTCCAACAAATTGCAATACTGTGCCATCTCTGAGTCCGGTGTAGTTGTGGAGAACTATAAACATCTGTCTTCTTTAAGCTTTGCAAAGTAAAATTGAACAGCTTCTTTTGTGTAGCGAATTTTTTGTTGTTTTACAGCGAACGGATTGAAAGTCTCCCATTATGCGCGGTAAAGTTGATCTAGAAATTTATTGATATTGTAATTATTGAAAATTGTTATTAGATTTTGAGGTATTTTTTTGATAAAATATCTTTACAATTCAGATATAATATATAACGGCTTTGGTACTAGTATAAAATAGAAACTCTTTAAGTTAAATATTGAAAAAGTAATAAGCGCAGTAATTTTATTTAGCACAAGCTAAATTTACATTAGCGAGGTTAATCCGCCATGTGACCCTGCATAAACGAAGCGGCTTAGAGTCGATCGATAGCCGAGAGATGACCACAAAACTCTTAGCAGGCCGACGAACGCCTTAAAGTTCATCAATGCTTCAGGCCGTGGCACAGATTTTTTAAACATCAAAATTTCCTCTATTATATTAATAAGGTCATATTTTGTAGAACCTACAATTTACTAAATTGACGAAGGTCAAATGTTTTAAAACGTCAAGTAGGCATAAATTTCGTTTTGCTGAATATTCTTGGAAATGTTTTTTGTAATACATAATTTTCACTCTTCATATAATTTATTATTATAATGAGATCAGCTGCAATCTACGAAGCAAACAATGGAACACAGGCTATAATAGATACTACAAACATTAAAGAACATATTTATGTTAAATAGATATTTTACCGGAGAGAACTTTAAATGGATAATCGCTTCATAAGCGATAGCACGTCTCTCATTTTAAACAAAGTAAACAAAGTTGAAATGCATTTCCAGCGTAATGCTAGCAAAATAACTAAGCAAATTCGTGTTTAAATTCCATCTGGCGACACTAAAGTCACGAAACCACATCAATTTGTGCGGGACACCGCTAACTCGAATCTTTTGTGCGATGTTTGCTTTGTCGCCCGCAATGATTAATGCATTGTTAGTATCTGTTACACTGAACGTAACATTTTTATATCTCCGAATAATAACACAAAAAATTGTGCGAATAAATCACGTTTAAAAATACGTTTTTAATCTATTTTTGGCCGGTTTTATATACGATTACGTTACATACGTTGTATGTTGTCTTAATGTCACATCATAAGTCATATCTATTAAGAGATCGTTTGATACATAATATATGGTTATTGCAATTTGCATGTTTGTCTATTTGTTTTATTAAATTCTTATAACTAGATATTTTAAACTAATTTTTGACCATTGACATCACAAGCAGTACCTACTCAATATTTGTACATAATGTACTTACATTGTACATTTTTAGATGATATTGATATTGTTATAATTTTATGTTACAGCCAAACATCTCCTCTGAGGCTCAAATGAATTTCCCTTATCTATTTTAATTTCAGAAGGTAATGAAAAGGTGTTTATAATAAAAACAAATACTTATAATGAACTATCGCGCTTTCAAGAAATATCTCATCATCACGAAAACAATGGAAGTTTGTCCTTGTTGTCATTGTTCAAGTTTAATTTAGTAAAATGTAACTACTTAATTAACTTACTGTAAGATATTTTAGGAATAAAAAATACTAGAATGAAATCTATTTTCATGGAACACCGCTTCCTGTCAAATTAGAGACAATGAAAAGAATGTATAAAAAAAGTTGTTACAAAAAGCTTCGGGCGCTTTTTTGCTTTATAAATGGATTTTATTCTTTTAAACTTTTACTTTGTTACGTTAAACCGTGCTTTGATGAACACTTGTATCGTTTTAACAGTGTTAATTTGAAATAAAGCGAAATATCTTTTTAAATGTTAGTGTTAGAGCTTGCCGAAATTTGAAATCGTATTATCTAACTTCAGGTATTATTAAGAGATTCACTGTAATTTATTCAACAATGATGGAGATTGTAAAGCTTTTAAATGTATTGGTTTTCTCTCGTGTGAAGTAATTTATCGTTCAATTAGTATGTTTTGAGAATATCGCCATCACAACAAAAATGTTTATGCCTTAGGTTTATGCATTTATAAATTGAGGTATAAAAAAGTAGTTCACATAAATGAGCAAGTCAGCAAAAATGATGACGTCGCATGAAAGGCTGAATGAGCCGACAAAACTAAGCGCTACATCGAACATCAAAGCTGTTTTGAGAGACATGTAACGTTTTAATGGCCTTATAAAATTGGCCTTTGCTTAATACAACAATGCTTTACGCACACGTGTTATTTTAATAAAAATACTATAATAATATTATGTTCACTTATTGCTGCATGCACTTCTATAACTGATAGGTATCTTTCAATTCCGTATTTATATATATAATAATTATTTAATGAAAGAAAACTGATATACTCAACATTTTTCAATTGCATTTTCAATTCAACTGACTAGTATTTAGGTGCGTATCGACATTTCATTAAAAACAATTTAAATGTGTTCTCGACTATCTATAACAAGTAACAACTGTGCTAAATATTAAGATGAAAACTTTCATAATAATATGAGAAGGTTTCATAAACATTTTCAAACATGACAGACTACAAATTGCTTGTGCAAAGTGTTGAATTTCCGGAAGGTCGCTCCAAATTTCCGTAGATTGACAGACCCTTCGTACTTTGTAAAAGCAAGTCGCATAAGTGGCATAAACTTTAGTTAGTATCAGGGTTTATTTTGGGCTTGGTTTTGACATAATCACTAAACGTTAAAGGGTTGATGTTCTATTGTGATAACGAATGGCCATGGCGGCGTGGTTTAAACATAAATCCGATCTGTGGTTTCCATTTTATTTACATTCTTACTTTGTACCGAGAATAAAAACAATTATTGTGCTAATTGACTCTAAACGCTGAAAAAGAAAATTCTGGAAAGTTGTATTTATAAGGAAATCGTAGTTCAGTTAATGCAGCAAACTCTTTTCCAATAATATACACGTACACGCGCCTACCGAGGACCGACAAGTCACGCCATACAGTACGTGTCATTATGCCACTTTGTATCAAACCGCTCGTATAAGCTTTTATGACAGTTTCATTACAAGTAGAGATGATACTTTTGATAAAGCGATTATATGGCATAACCTGATAATAATAACACTTTCCTGCTCTAGAGTGAAATATGAGTTAGTTTTACGAATTACTGACACTTAAACGTGAGATATTATACTTGTCAGAATTTCGGTGGCTTTCCGCTTTGACACATGAGAAAAGGGTTGTTTGTGTGTGGGCTAAACGGTAAATTGATATGTTTATTCCTTTAGTAATATTTATAGTGTAAAAATTCGTTTCAAGTTGTGTTCAAGTGTGTAAAGTGCAATAACAGGCACGTGTGAAGGAACGTGCCTAACAAGTTATTCTATTCATATTTTTATTTCGACCTATATCAGTGGGGAATGTAGCGTTCATTCAATTTGCAGTGTGAAGCCCCTGAGGGCATAATCCATGGCTTAGGCGTGTTGCGTCCTGCTTTTGATACTCCTAGAAACCGACTAACGTTCTCGGCATAAGTTTCATATTATGAACATTTTCAAGTGTGCTTCTGCTAAACTATTCCTATTTTCTTATTCAGAAGTTTGATGGTTTAAAATTGAGTGTGAGTTCAGCGATGTTTATGAATGAAATAATTTAAAGTGATATAATATTAAATCATGTTGGTCGATAGTGATAGACGTGATCATACGTCTTTTATATCGATAATGCGTTCTAATGGGATTGTTTGTTGTTATATTTATTTTTCTATAATGCAAAAAATAAAAAAGAAGTTAGTTCACACAGCAAATTGCGTGCTGCCGGCAATTTAGCAGCTCTTACTAAATAGGCTAAACTTGATTAATGACAATTTATGTTTCAATTTGCAGGTTAGCTAAAAGGAAAATATTTCGATTTACACGATTAATACGTACTACGTTGATAAATATTAATTAAAAATATTGTTGTTCTAGTTTTAGATATTAAATTTATTTCGATGTTTTCACTCCCAAGGAAATATAGGTTAATTATAGTATTGACATTGACTACATTGCCAAATAGGGCAATAAATAAAATGTACGAAGTGTTTTAAACGACATAATTGCAGTTACAACTACAAATATTCGCATGCGAGAATATAATAATAGACGAATGAGTTAGATAAGTCATATTTTGATTAAAGGTAAGTAATACGAGGGGACAAAGGGATCACAATTCACATATTATGGACACGGAGGACTCGTATAAAGAGCTTATTTGCGCGTAAAGCCTTTGGCTATAATCCACAGGGTAGGCTCGGGTTGGCACTCGAGGAGCACGTTATCACGGTATTATGCTGATGCGTGATTCGGATCTATTTTCAGCTGACTTCTTAATATACTGGCGGTGATTAATTGCTGAGATTGGAGTTTTATAGCATTCGATTAATAACAGGTCGGCTCTAGATTACCTAATTATGCGAAGACGTTTTTATTTAAATGATACAGTTTGTTTGCAATTTGTGTTGGACATAATATTATTTTGTTACTATATGTCTTACGATTATTTATCTGACTAGTATAGAATTGCAATAAGAAATGTATTAATAAACATTGGCTTCAGATTTTGTAAATTGCTTTATTAGATGCAAATTATTGCAATAAGTCTACATAACTATTATCTGTCAATAAAAGTTTAAATTATGATCACACAGTAACGTGTAAAATATTACGAAAAAATAACAGCCGCAAATGGATAACGTAGCATATTTAATACGACGAAATGTAAATGTTTAGCGCCGAAATCGCTTTATTTCATCAACACAAAGAGAATGCTCTAGATTGTCTGCTCCATTTAATCTACCTCACTTACGAATACTGACTGCTGTCGGATAAACTTCCCCGAAATTTCCCCATAAAACATAATGGCCGCAAGTGCAATAAAACGTTCCGGAAAATTTAAAGTTTATGCCGTTTGTGCGGAGTTTATAAACTCATAACTACGATTTGTGAACATATTAAAAAGAAGATACGACAAATAATGGAATCATATTGCAAAAGTATTCCCTAGATAAATGTTCCGTAACAGCACGATAAAAAACGGCGGTGTTCTTTTCTCAAAAGTAATGATGTTTTAAATGTCGATTTAATTGCTGCTGGATAAAAGATAACGTTTTTATATCCATTAAAAATGCTCGAAGCTTTATGCCCATATCGAATACTTCGTTTCATATTTATTTAGCGTCATAGCACTGCAATGTGTGCTTCGAGCTTGCACTGCATAGTACACTCGGCACACAATGGACCGACGAGCACCCACTTATACCTGAAGCAAAGTAAACGCTCAAGTGAAGGCACTGTGCATATATGTTTTTCCATTTTAAGAACAATGTGTAGTCGATATATTATATTCTAGCTATATACATCGTCTATATTAAAAAAGTAGGCTACAAACAATTTCATGACAATGGTTAATAACGGAATGAAATAATTATGATAATTAATTTATATTCCCATATATTAGAATATATTTTTTAATAATTGTAGTGTAAAGAGAGCTCTATTGAAGCGGACATATTGTGACCTTAAACAATTACTAACGGGTCAATTGTAACTGTAGAACAACTTAAATAACTCCCTAGCATTCAAGTTAATTATAAAATATTAATTATTATTAATATCACATTAAATATTAGTTCCTTAACTTCTGAACTGAATTAAGAATGTTCAATATTTTAAGAAAAAAGCAGTGGCGGAGTTAAAATAAAATAAATCGATTTGAACGTAACTTAGAACGAGGGCAATGAAATTAAATGTAGTTGTGCCATGTTAGTTGCCATGCCACGAACGGTATACAAATATACATATTTCAATATACTATGATACATATTAAAAAGAACAACAGCTTTCGCAATTTCATTTTTAATTTCACTCAAACAATATTCTTTAATGAAATTCCGTGCAGCCTTGTAAAATATTATAAAGCTGTTCTGTATATCACATTTTTTGTAATATAACTAAACACTATCATTGTAATGGAATGTATGTTATTTTGTTATTTAGTTTCTTTGCTTTTCCGTGAACCAGATAATCCAAGTGTCGCGGTGACCTAGCACTTTCAATAGATGGCCTATGCCCTATAGGAAAATGTAAACAGTGTCGGGTAAAGGCGGCGTCACATTTCCACGTTAGCCCTGGGCATGGTACTAACAGCCTTAACTACACTGCGGCGGGATGCCACCTAACTTCTTTCGCAATGTTTGCGTAATAGGTCAACTACATAATTATACAATAATGTGTTTACATGACCGGGGTTATAGTAAGCGCATACTCTAGGTTATTGTTAGAATGTCATATTTGCAGGCGTAAACAGATTTTATTACATGAAGTTGAAAAGACATGGCCAATTATACGATGTGTGTATGATTAAAAATAATATTATTAACAGAAAATTCACATCACTAGTTCCTGTATCAAAAACTGCAAAAAGAAAAATGAGTGAGAGAAATTGCTAAAGAGATTTCAAATCACTATTTATTTAATCGATCAAGAAAGCTTCTATGTGTTTATTTAAACCTCTTTTTATATATGACTATATCAAAGCAAAAGCCTAGCTTACTCAAAGGCATGAATGCACAATGAATGCATGGTCCTCATAGAAATCTCAATAACAAGATATCCGATTGTGCTGGTAATGGTTTATAGTATACAGTGTTGTTGCTTTACCCTATGATATATAAAAGAGCTAGATACGTTACCCGCTCTCTATTTTGGCAAGAAAAAACTCAGGTAAGTGCCCGAGTTTCACTTAGTCACGCACCATTCAGCGTCGTGGCTGGACGTTCTTTTTGTATTTTAATCGGCAGTTGTTATTACGAAGTACATGAGTGAGACATGTATTATGTCTCGTGCGTGAGAGTGAAAGAGACAACAACTGTATTGGTGATAATGCGTTAGTAAGTAGGTATGTATTAATTACGCTGTTTTTTAGTGCAATGATGTTGGCGTATGCCGCGTCTACTAGTATAATAGGTCATTGGCTTTACCTGTTTACTTTGCCTATATAGCTATGACCATGGCATTTTTTCTAGTATAATAATAATGTAAGAGCTGTTCATAAGAAGACGTTTATATACAATTTTGTTCATATACATATTATTATTCATTGAACCGATACCTACTATCAGGCATCACGCGTCGTTGGTTTTGAGTTCGACGCGTGTCTCAATTTGTTCTACAATACATAAATAACATATCAAATGTTTTCTTGTTTGTTTTACGCGAGTATCACATTTAGAAGTTAGACTTTTCAATGGATTGAAAACTTTCATTGGATTTTAACGATATATTTGCTCGCTGTAATGTGTATGTAAAGTCGTCATAAATCTATAGTTTTTATCTCATATATGTATATTATATCATCTTAAATACATTAATGAGTCTGCAATTACTTATCTAATACTTACGAAAGAGTTTTTCATTGTTTCATGAGTCCGGTGTCGATTTGTTCGACAAGGCGTGTCCGAAATGGGGGCAATAATTTGGTGATTGATGTGGAATATTTTGCTTTTTCTTAGTGTTCTTTACATATGGTTTGGTTTTAAATACTACTTATAATTTAAACGGGTATGTCTACGAAATGAAAATTCAAAGAAAATCGTTAGACAGACAATAATAAAATATAAAATTGTTATTTATCCTATGTAGTTTATATACCTACATTTTGAAATATGACCACCAATGACAATTGAAAACTAAATTTAGGTGAAAAAAAAAAAAAACGAAAATCCCAAACATGTGGGAAAGTTGCCGTATGAGTTAGCCAGTGGAAGTTAAAAGTGTTGTTAACAGGGGCGTTATCCAATAAAGCTTTCAAAACTTTGTTTTTACGATCTCTACACAGCATATACCTACTTGCCTTGATTGCTACACAAAGTGGTTTGTTATTTATTCATGCGATACCACAGTGTGAAAAATAATACAGAATACATTTATTATAAGCGAAAGCCACATAACATAAATTATTTTAATGTAATCCGTGCTATAAGCTTTTATTCATGGAGATTCATAAAATATTGCTATCTGATCCTCTACAACCAATGCAATTTATCTACAACTGACCTTAGTCAACTCAACTCTGCTTATCTCTAGTTTCAGCCGGAATGACTCGGTAAATTTCAAACTTACTGATTGCAAATTAAGAAAAGATCTAGTAAATCTAGAGTATTATTTTATTATTTTATAGTTGAAATCTGTACATTTTTAATTATTTTGTCGGTAAAACAATGCATTACATGTAGTCGCTATATAGAGATAGTTAATATCGTTCGTAAAATCGATATTTAATAAGTTCGTAACGCTCCATTAGCCCTGTAATCGATAGAGATAGTGTATAATGTACTGCTGTAATACGGTGTATCTAAATGTATTCAAACAACATACCTACATCACGAAATGCACAAGCTTAATGGGATTTGAATGATTAACTAATAGTTATTGATCAACGACCACATTAGAAGCCTCATTGACTAGCACGATGTGTAATCCCACTACTATCGTAGTAATTAATAATAAATTGCAGGCATTTTGTAAAGTAAATATATGTTTTGCATTAATTTTACTTTACTGCAGTCTGCATTACTTTAAAAGTTATTTGACGAGTATTAAATGGAGGAATCAAAGATAATTCACACGGTATTAACAAAGACGTAGCTAACAATGACACAAAAGCAGGAATTGCGGACACAGCGCCACTTCTTCATTAAACTCGGCCTAATGATAAAAGTTTGCGATTTCATTAGCAGCGCTCGGTCGTAAATATTAAATGTTCAATAGCTGTAGGTAATGCTTGTGAATAAATGGAGCGGTGAAGTTTATATGAGACGCTTTTACGAGGCATACGTGGTTAGGAGTAACGGTAAACGCTGAGTTTCGGAAGGTGCCTCTGAGGTGTTCGAGGGGGTAACAGAATTTACACTCGAGTCGTGTTTATGGCAACACATACTGAATATTGAAAACGCAAATGTTACATCACTCGCGTCGGAAGTTACTGCTCACTTGGAGCAAATAACGGATGTCGGAGGGTAAATCGGCTTGATTACTTTAATTGTTAGATAGGGTAAACGGTATGAAACGTTTGCTTCAGATTATACTGCTATTGTAAATGTGAAAGTTGGAGTCGATGTTTGCCTCTGAAATTTGACATGGATTTAGAATATGAGACACTTTATTTTATCAAGCGATAGACAAAAACTCTCTTGATAAATCTTAATAACAATAGGAAAATTGCTATACAATATCGCACGAGTAGATAAATAAATAATACGTTTATTTTGAACTAAATGACATCCTTTGTTACTCTCCTGACACTCAGTATATTTATGTACAGAAAGTGTCAATTTAAGGCAAAGCTGTCACTGCATTTAATTTCCGTACGTTTCGATTGTCATCACTGTCAGAACTGGGGCAATTTGTTTCGGCGCGAATTTTGTTGACATTCCGTTGATTGATCATCATTCATTGCCCAGATTGAATTCGAAAGCAATTTCTTCGAAAGCACACTTCAACGAATTATTTCAGATACTGTTCATGGTGTTTACATAATTTGTTTGTTGGAGCTATGCTTCTTTCTTAATTCTTTTGTATACTTATTATTTTGTATTTGTGTACTCTGTCGAAAAATATTAGTCGCCGTAAATCATTTTGTATTTCTTAGGTACCTACCTACTGCTTGTATTACTATAAAACTGTACCTATATGTATTTGTATTCAGAATAATCTTTTTTTATGAAACTTAAATGTAATGTGTTATTATTTATTTATATTAAGTAGTTAATATTATGTTGTTTTCATTTCGACAGTACCTAGTAGTAAACACAGTAAAAAGAAGAATAGTTTAATAGGAAACGGCCATAAGTTCATGAATATTCTAAATCTATCGTACCGTAGAATTAATTCATAATACATACGTGTAAGGAGACTGCACTAGCGTACATTGATGATAATTCATATAATATCAGCCCGTTCCGTGTAGACAGGGTTGCCATTGTTTGTCTCTTTTGTGTGAAGCCATGCTGGAGCTCGCAATAACGTTCGAGCATTAAAATTCGGGTCAGGTGGTTGACATAAATTTATGAAGGCTTTACAAAATGATAGCCTTGATTTTCCAATACATTAATGTTTAATAACTGAGCGTAATACCAAAGGATTCGGCAAATCCGTGAAAGGAATGCATCATTTGAATGAATCTGATCCGTAAATTCGTTTTTTTTAAGATTTATCATGTAAGGATTTCTTTTTATAAGGATTCATTCCTTAATATGTTTCAATTAACATTTCTTTAATTTTAAAAATTCGTAGTAAGTAACGTAAAAGTAAAGTAGCGCATATGTGTGGTCGAACACATTAGTTAAAACACAATAGAGGTAGTAACAAATAAGTCGATACTTTCGAGGATACATAATTCCGAATCCTAACAAAGTTTAAGACTGTCAGCTTTAGCAGTTATATCCATCTATCATCCATGTTTTTATCGTGTTATACGTGTCCTTTCCATAAATATAATATTATATTGTTTAGGTAGTCTATTATTTACTATAATGTTGTGAAAAATACGGGTTCAGGACCAAATTATGTATTAATTTATTGTTTATATTCGTTATCGATATCGATTTTATCACAGAATATAGGAAAATTACGGTAAAGGTACACCATTCCAATAATAAACAGCAAACACGTTCACAAAACATGCGGCAGTAACAATTTCAGGAATAAATTATTGGAATGGTTATCGTATTTTATCCGGCCATTGTGCCGTTGGCAATTTTGGTAAACTATTGTAAAAGTTTCTATGCAAATTTATAATATATACTCTCGGCAACGGTTATCGTAATTTAATGTTGAACAAAAGACGTGCGTTAAAATAAGTTTTGAAGTTTTTAAATATAACTCTCATTTATTCTTCCACACAATTTCCTCTTGATAATGTCCGCATAAATTGTTCTTCAGTTATGAAGTTACGTTTTTAAATATTAGTTGTATACAATTACACAACAAAGGAATATATTTTTATTTTACGTTATATTTAACAAACATTATCCAAATGGATTGTACTCTTGCAAAATTTACTAAGATATATTGTCAATTAATCACGATTTCTCGAATATTGACGAATTTCGTCATAGTACGATATTCTTAAAGTCATTAAGTTTAGTAAGCACTGTAGAAATAATCTTTCATTGGGTGGTTATTTTATCTTTAAACTGAGTTGTCGAGGAGAGATCGCCTTTGTCGTAGCCCGTAGGGTTCTTCGTCGAAGTTTCTTGTTTTGTCTTCTTAAGTGTTTTGCATATAAATTTATTTAATTTGTTTAGTCTAAGCCTTTCTTTATTATCCAGATATCATGTATTATGGCAAAATCGATGTAGAATTTAGTATTTCGTTATATTTCTTCTTACATTTTAGTAAGAAAATCCCATGTTAATTGTGCGTACCTGCAGCGCGTGCCTCTTTACAAGCGAGGACCATGCTGTGTCGGACGTCAGGGTTGTCGTCAGCGATGGTCTCTCCGACGGCTACGAAACGTTCTACGGCGCAAGCGACTGCGGCGCCTACTCGTTGCACCGCAGCGCCGCCGGCCGCCGCCTCGCCCCTCGTTGCCACAAGGCTGCTGATCTGTTACATATACATAAATAAATAAAAAAACGACGTGTGGCACTCGGGGACTGCCGCGGTAAAGCTATTGCATGCTATGCCTTCAAGCCACACCTCCGCCCGTCGGAGTGGGGAGCGTGAGGTTTTTCGTTACGGAATTTCTGGATTCGGTCCCCACGCTCAAGGCCCGCGATAGAAGCTATGCAATAGCTTAATATAAAAAAATCGTTTACTGCTCCTCATCTTCACATTACCATTGTTCATTAGTTGCTTATAGGACTTACAAGAAAGCGAAAGTCTGCGTCTCAGCTATTGCTGTCCATAACAACTCTATTTTTCAGACGCCCCTGATAAATATATTGTATTTATATAATATTTCATATGAATACGTTTTTCAAGGACAGCCACATCGAACTCTATCGAATTCAGTGCTTCCACCGCGACCGTCCACGAGCCGTTCTGAACCCTGACTATCTGACCCACTATCTAAATAAATTTTGAGGTAAGAACTTAGGACCAGTTGCCACTTAAAATCAGCGTCTAAAAAATAATACTCTACCAAAAGCCTTATAGTGATACTCTACCAATTCAGATCTTCACTGTCAAGAGATCATTGAGTAAAAATTAGTTTGTCGAAATATGAAAATTGTAATAATGTTAAGTCGACCCCTGACATTTTAAGGCTATCAATCGATTGTAATCTCATGTTAATTTGTATTATAATTGATATGTAAAGTACTACAATCAACGTTTTACCTTCATGAATTTTTCTTTTTCTACGACGGAAATTAACAGAAAAATATTTTGCCTCTCGGTTGTTGAAATGCTAATGTATATGAAATTATATAATATATTAAGATCAAAACACGAATAATCTTGAAAACTTATTGAGTAACAATGAAACAATGCACAAAGATATCACTTTTTTTCCTTTCTTTATTAAGTCGTTTTTTTCGAGGGTAGGAGCAAAAAATAGAAACATGTTTTTTTGAAAGCTCTTGTATTTAAATTCGTTTTATATACATAATTACAGTTGTTTTCTTACCTCTATGTGTTAAATTTGTGCCTTTGCCCACTAGTTCACTTTCCTTACATAAATTTTCAACATTTCAACACTACTGTAATAACATCATTTCTGAATCTCATCACTATGGAATCCGTCAAACACTCAATGGCTGAAATGGCAGCGTTGTTCAATGAGAAAATGGCTGAATTTCAAAGAGAGCTGCAGAATGTCAACAGCACTAACAATCCTCAACCTGCATCTGCCAGCCCCACTTCAAGATTAGCGGCGGAGTTCAATAGCTTTCGCTCCTTTGTCTTATCTTCTCTCCATACTTTACAATCCCAAATTGAGTTCCTCTCTAACCAATACATTAAATGGGAGATGAGAAGTCGGAGAAAAATGTTGCTGATTCATGGAGTGCCAGAAGCAGTAAAGGAAAACCCTTCCAGTCTTGTATCCAAAGTTGTAACAGATCACTTAAAAGTCCCGCATTTTCAACAAGAAGCTATTTCCCGGTGCCACCGTTTAGGAGCTGTGAAGTCAGATAAGCCCAGACCGATCATCATAAAGTTTAAAGATGTTTCTGTGCGGGACACCATATGGTTCTCAAAAACTTCTTTGAAGGGTAGTGGTTATACATTATCCGAATTCCTGATCAAAGAAAGACATGATGTCTTTATTTCGGCAAGATCTCGCTTTGGTGTATCCAATTGCTGGACCAGAGACGGTCATATTATTGTGCAAACCACAGATGGAACAAGACACAAGGTCACAATGATGGCTGAACTTGATGGCATCCCTTCTGCTGCTGGGGGTTCTTCTGGCTCGGCTTCTACTTCCACTAACTCAAAACAGATGCCTAATTCAAGACCCAAGAGGTTCGGTAGAGTTAAGTAGATTGCATTATGTACTCTTTTATTGCATTTTGACTTCACTTGTTAGACTCAAAATTGGTAGTTGTTTTTTCACTGTATATAATATTTAATATCTCATTTCAAAATATTTCTATGTTTCGGTATTCACTACTTTAACTTCTTGCTTCTTGAAATAGTGTGAACGTCTCTTTTCTTCAAGTAACTTTTAGCTGTATTTTAGCTGTATATGTTGTTAAATTTTAAGGTAATTTTAAATTAAAATTTCACATTGTAATTATTATTATTGTAGGTAGGTACCTTTGTTTTTGTAATTTGTTGTGACATATGACAATGACAATTCGTGTCATTCTTATATTCTTTTAGTTGTCACGGATACTAGCGCTTTGGACATTTGAATTGTAAATTACACAAGTAGTGTGTTAAATTCGGTATATAGTAACTGGTGGTAAAGGTCATGTTAGATTATTGGATTATAAACTTAGACTTATTATTACTATATTTTATATATATTTTTTTTTATTACTATACATATATATATACATATATTTTAAGATTATTATTTTTGATATTAATTATTTATTATTTTCTTCATGGCTTTAAATGATAGCACGGAAAGCGAAGCGTTTTTTTCACTCTCTTCAAATGGTTCAGAAAGCGATAGTTTTAATAGTTTGACTTCCTCTTCTTCTCCTTACATTTCCTCTCTATTCTCCAATCAACCTAATAACTTTAATGTAATTCATATAAATGCCCAGAGTATTCCGGCACACTACCCTGACCTCCTTGCTACCTTTGACTCCCATCCTGTACATGCCATATTAATTTCAGAGTCCTGGCTCAAACCCTGTCTTCCTTCCTCTTCTTATAGTCTTCCAGGATTTCAGTTAATAAGGAACGATCGCATGGGTCGGACCGGAGGAGGGGTTGCAATTTACTTACGTTCTCACATTCCTTACACTATTGTCAGCTCCTCCCCTCAGCCGCCACCTAGCGATGCAGCTGAACATCTCCTTGTCGAAATAACTTCTTCCAACTCTAAAATCCTGCTAGGCGTCTTCTACTCCCCTAACCTCTCTGTTAACTATTTCCAATCCTTCGACCAGATCCTTGAATCCTTTTCTCCTCTTTATAATCATATTATATTTATGGGAGATTTTAACACCTGCTTACTCAAGGGTGATCATCGTACTAATAAGCTTATAAATTTAGTTGATTCCTATAATCTTAAAATCCTCCCTTTGCAGGCTACCCATTCCTCTCCCAACTGTACCCCATCCCTCCTTGATCTCATCATTGTTTCCTCCCCAACGCATGTCGCCGAGCACGGACAGTGTTCAGCTGACATGTTTTCCTTTCATGACCTTATTTTCCTTTCTTATAAATTAAAACTTCCTAAATCGAAACCTAAGATTATTTTGCAACGTAATTTCGGTAAAATTAATGCTGAGCGCTTGTGCGAAGACGCAATAAACATGGACTGGTCGGTAGTTTCGTCTGCTGAAACCATCAATGATAAAGTGTCACTTTTTAATTCATTAATTCTTCAACTTTATGATTCACATGCTCCTATGCGTCCAGTTAAATTGAAGCACCTGCCTGCCCCTTGGATGACCGACAACCTTAAATCACTTTTACGGAAGAAGGCGCGTGCAAAGACTAAATTAAAGTTGTCTAACTCGGATATAAATCGTGAAAAATTTAATCGAATTCGAAACCGCTGCAATACTTTGTGTAGGGATGCTCAACGACTTTATATATCTAAGTCGGTTGACAATGGTGATCCTTCTAAAACTTGGAAATTCCTCAGATCTCTTGGAATTGGCAGATCCCAACATAATCCTTGTCTTAATTCAACCCAGGCCAATGTTCTCAATTCCCATTTTTCTAATCCTCACTCAGATTTCCATCCTACCCTTAAATCTTATACACTATCCTACCTAAATAACCTACCCCATCCCAGCTTTCCTCCTTTTGTATTCAATCGTTTTACCGAGTGTAGTGTTAAGAAAAGCATATTGTCAATCACTTCAAAGGCCGTCGGTAGTGACTGCATTGGTCGGAACATGATCATTCCAATCCTCTCTATAATCATTCCTACTATCACACATATCCTAAATTTTTCCATTGCATCTGGCATATTTCCTGATGATTGGAAAAGTGCTCACATTATACCTCTCCCAAAAATTCCTAACCCTTCCACTACATCTGATTACCGACCCATTGCCATCCTTCCATTTCTCTCTAAGGTTCTCGAACGACTGGTTCAAGAGCAATTGAGTATTTTCCTTAACTCCAATAATCTCCTTAATCCTTTCCAATCTGGTTTCCGTCCCGGTCACAGTACGACCACTGCACTTATCAAAATCACTGACGACATCCGGCGAGGTTTTGACAATAAGCAGCTCACAATTCTAACGTTGCTGGACTTTAGTAACGCTTTTAATACGGTCGATCACGACATATTGCTGGCTTTACTGCGGTCCCTTAATTTATCTGCATCGGCTATCGATTGGGTACATAGCTACTTAAGGGGACGTCGGCAACGTATACAGATTGAGGAAATTTCCTCATCTTGGTGCAATGTTACTGCTGGCGTTCCTCAAGGCGGCGTTCTCTCTCCCCTCCTTTTCTCCATTTTTATTAACACCATTTCCAAAAATATTGAGTCACCCTACCATATGTATGCAGACGATTTCCAATTATATAAACACGCATCACTACTCGAACTACCTGAAGCGATTTTTCAAGTAAACGCTGATCTTGCGACAATCGTCTCATGGAGTAAACATTACGGTTTAACAGTTAACCCAATTAAAACCAAAGCTATTATTTTCGGAAGCAGACAGCTCGTATCAAAAATCGACTGGGCCGATTTACCAAGTATCGTTGTTGATGGTGTGTCTATCCCATATAGCACACAAGTAAAAAATCTTGGTTTGATACTTGACCCAACTTTTTCGTGGGATGAGCAAATAAAACAAGTACGTAAAAAGGTTTTCTCATCGGCGTTCTCGCTACGGCGCTTACGAAACTTTTTACCGATCGCTACGAAAATTGCGTTAGCTCATTCTTTACTCCTTCCTCTCCTTGATTTTGCCGATTCATCCTATCCAGATCTCCATGAATACCAACTAGACACCCTTGAGAAGCTTCAAAATTTTTGTATACGATTTATTTATGGATTACGTAAATTTGATCATATTTCTGAGTTT
The DNA here is from genome assembly GCF_905220415.1 of Colias croceus. Lineage (NCBI taxonomy): Eukaryota > Metazoa > Arthropoda > Insecta > Lepidoptera > Pieridae > Colias > Colias croceus. Next base: position 8,183,608 of record NC_059537.1, read on the forward strand.
AGAACAAAATTAAACTGGCTCCCCGTTCGCTTCCGCCGGAATACTCACATTCTTCATCTCCTGTATTGTATTTTATTTCACCCTAAAACACCGTCCTACTTAAAAAACAACTTTAACTATCTTAGCTCTACTCACACTCTCACTCTTCGTTCTTCCAACCTTTTATTATTATGTACTCCTGTCCATCGGTCAAACTTTTACGACAATTCGTTTACTGTTCGTGCCATTCAGCTCTGGAACGCCTTGCCGGAAAGTATCCGACGTGCACAAACACTTTGTTCTTTTAAGTCCCTATTGAAAGCTCATTATCTAGCCATGCAATAGTAGCATTAGTAAATAATTTATGTATGATTATAATTTTTGTATATACCGTTATATATATTTTAGTTTGTGTAGTGTATTATAGAAGTATATTTATATTACTGTGTAGTATATATGTACAGTATATGTAGTTTATGTAGTATGTAGGCATTTTTATTTATTTTTTTTTATATTCTATCTTTTATTTCTTTTTTGCGCTATCCTTATTCTTCTTACATTTCCTTTCCTACCAGGTTGCCTGGAAGAGATTGCTGTGTAGCAATAAGGCCGCCTATTGTGCAAAATTGTTGTACCTTATTAGTCTGTACCACATGTCTTAAATTACTTTGTACAATAAAGAGTTATAAATAAATAAATAAATAAATAAGTAGTACCTGAGCTATGCTGAAATGTACAATTGATTAAATTCAAAACAAAGGACGTTGTATGTAGACTGTAGAGCTTATATTACAGTTTTATAATAAATGTATTTAGACAATTTAATGTTTTATGATAAATGAAATATATCAAACATATCTACTAGTTAACATAATATGAAACATTTTAATATTAATACAATATTTACATCAAATCTTGCTCTTTGTTAGAAATACGAAACAAAGCGAATATTTTGATGTCTTGAAAAATAATAAGGTGTAAATTAATACAGACCACAACTGCAGCGTAAATATTTGAAAAATCGAAGTAACTTTGGTTTTTGACACGCTTGAAAGAAATACAAAAAAGTTAAAATGTAATTATTTTACTTATTTTACGTACTCTATGAATAATACCTATATTGGCACGTTTGACCTTTAAATAAATTCCTTTTCGAGATCGTTTCATAGTAGGTATGAAGATTATATAAATTTCCTACTTAATGTTAATTAAAAAAAAAAAAATGTTTTCCAATTTAAGATAGAGCAGTTATACTTACATATAAAAGCTTTGTAAAACAACAAAACTTTAATTCTAAAATATGTGCTTTAAAATGTAATAAAGATTAAAGTATATTAAAAAGTAGGTACTCACTTTTGAACAGAGAATATTATATTGATTGATTGTAGAGTATTTCTTAGAGTAGAGTTTTTCATAGAGCAAAACTCTACAAACAACACTATTCTTTTCTTAATTCTCAATTTTGTGAATTTTTAAATAAACCATGAACACAGCAAATCATAAATGTTGCTTGTTATACTTATTATGGTGCTCATTGATACAGAATTGTTACTAAATGTAGGGCCTTTTTTAACCTGATGCGACAAAAAAAACGATACGAATGTATAATAAATTATATAATATAAATTGGTACATGCATATTGCATACTATACCATAAATTATATAACATGTATATTTTAAAGGACTCTCGTATTTACATTGATAAGGCGCTGAACTACGAAAACACGGTATCCTCAAGCATTTTATTATTAGAACGTAAACAAACGTAGATAACATCAATCAATTTTACCACCACGAAATAGTTCAAAATAATAACGCTTAATTTATAAATTAAAGGTAAGTTTAATATTAAGCTTTATTATTATTACTTGGGTGTTTCTAAAAAGTGTATTTGCTAATTGCAGGATCGTAAATACTTACAAAAATTCTCTATCAAATACGATATTTTAAATTCAAATGAGTGTCGTATTGATTTTTGAATTGTATAATAAATAATGGAAATTCTAATAACCAAGAGAGCGAGACGGTTTGGCGTCGCAAGACCTACGCTTACGTAGCCGTCGGCCCGGGAACGGAGGAGGCCGCGATTTTCGTTCAAGGTCGTTCTTGCACGCGAGCCTCTGCACTAACTACTTGTTGAATGAGCACCTTCGAAGGCCCAGGACTTGGTCGTGCACGATAGGAATCGGCACAGGAACAGCTGATTCGTTTCTTGAGCGCAACTCACCTGGGGCTCCCTGCAGGTGTATTCATCGTCATCGGAGAGCGCGTCCATCTCGCAGGCGTGGTGGCGGAGGCCGCGCGCTGGGCGGCGCGCTGTCGCGGACGCGCGCACGTGTTCCGCGGCGGTGGCGTGTCGCACCGCACCGCGCCGCTCTGCCTGCGTCCGCCACGGCACTGCCGGACCCCGAGCATCGATCCGCTGCCTCCGTCGCCACCCCGCTTACGCCCGCCCTTCACGGAGCCCACGTGGTCGCCCGCCTCTCTTTGTTACCGTCCGATAGTGCCTTATCAATCCCCCTCGACCGATATTGCTAAAGTTGGTTTCGTAATAAATAGTATTCGCTCTGGTCAATGATACGCAACAAAACAGTCTACGAATACTTCTAATATGACAAATGTAGCGCAGGTTTTCAAATTTTCCGCCAAAGAAAATCGCATCGACTGCGACGGCGCGAACTTATGCAACAGATGTTCCGAGGGCGGGAAATCTGACTTTGACGTGACAGCTCGGCAGATCGACGCTAACGGATCTAAAAATAAAGTTACGACTGCAGACAGTGCGTAAGAGCAGCGATTATCGTCAGCGCGGCGAGGATCTGACGTAGGTCGCGCATCGTAGCTTCGCAGTTTACGAGCGTAGTGCCAGGCTTCGACGAGTCGAGTCTGTGGAAGTTCGCAAAGCATGCGTGTTTGGCGTACCTGCTTGACGAGTGGGAGTAGCGTTCGCTCGACGGAGTGCGTTTTTATTTGCGTGAGATAGACGTCGAAGTCGGGCAAGCCGGCGGCCGCCATGGCTGGCGCGGGCGCGACTGCGCGGGCGCGCGGCGGCCATTGGTCGCGACACGCGCCCGCCGCTCACCGCGCGCCGCGCGCCGCGCGCCGCAAACACGACGCGCGGCTATGGGATTGCGTGTTCACACATACTCTTGCGGGGATATAAAACTTTTCCAGCTTTGCGTGTTATGTTTTGATTGAGAATGCCAATTATAAACGCAAACGTAGGTATTTTTGTTACATTATAACGCTTTATTTTCATGGGCCATTAGTCGATGCCGGCGTTACCGGGAAATATACTATGTTTACTAATTATGATAAGGTGGGAATGTGAAGGAAATGAAACTCCATTTTCTGAATAAAATTTATTAATCACATATATATCTTACACTTAGATACAATTATTTATCAATAATTCCTTACAATAATCATTGGCACATTATCACAAAACTTGTCAATGATCAGCTAAAAATATTAAGTACAGATATAATATGAGATAGTAAGAGTGAAATTAAATAGGAGGAAACAGTATTTTTAATCACTCTTGTTAACTTAAATGTCAATTACCTTTAGGCAATAATTTGATTTTTTGAATAATTTGAAACATGAAAATTTCACATTTAAAATAATATTCACTTTTTATTTATATGGTCATACGAACGGAGTAATCACAGAAAAACAAACACTCCCAAAATATTACAAATTTCGACCAAATACATAATATAAGTATATTATATCCTTGAAAAATAAATTGATGAAGGTACAGTAAGAAAGACATAATATAATAATTATTATTATCTTCAGACTTCAACCACTATTTGAAAATACATACTCAAAATCTTAATGCTAATCAACTCATAGTGATTTTTTTAATAGCTATTCTTACAATTAAAAGTATACTTTGGTAATCAATTATAAATTAAATTAATATAAACATTTTATTAATATAATATTATGTACTTATAATTTATATTCAAAAACATTTTTTTATTCGAATATTTTATTTTAGTGCTTGTTACAAATTGATTTATTTTTTTAAGTATTTCAATCGACGGTTAGTTCAATTTTATATAGTTTACCATTACAACTCCTTTTTTATATTAAAACCAATTTTGTAAAATACACAAAAAGATCTAAAACATGTGTTATGTATCTAGCATTATTTAGGATCCTAGAACATATCTACAACAGGACGGCTTTTGCATATCAATCCTACCACTAAACTACAAATTATTAGTTTATTTCTGACAATATTTATTTCTCTATACTTATATGTTTAATATGGAATGTATTGCTTAGTTATAATAGACTCCCATACTAATTTGAGGTCGTCGTTTATTATAAAGTTCCTTAGAGCTATTGCTATCCTGGGAACTATCGGAGAGCCAAGGACTTTGTCCTGGGGAAGTTTTGACTTTCCGCTTTCTCAGACTTTCCGTTGGACCTACGGTGGGTCTCAATAATTGTTTAAAACGAAAAGGTCCATAGTCATCGTCCGAACTAAACATGGGTTTTGCGAGCATTTCTGGCGAGTTCCTTAGGATTTTCCTCAAATCGGATTCGGGGTCGTAAGCCGGGCTGTACACGGGGCGCGGTGGCGGGTCGGACTTTTGGGACTTTTTCACTAGTTCTATTATTTTGTTGCTGGAAACATAAAGATATAGGATTAGTAAAAAAATTGCATTAAGAGGCGATATACTACAAAATAATGATTATTAAACAACTATTTGTTTAATATTATGTCTTTAAATGATTTAGAATACATAAAATAGAATATCATTACACTTGAAAGCTATTCCATTTTACAGAAAATCTTATTTTTACAAAAATATCCCGCAAAGGTATATCTAGTATTTTTACAAGAAGTAATCAATTTGAAACTTAAGACTTAGAGAAATTAATAATTAACAATGTCTTCAGATCTTTAAAAGATAATATTTCAGTAAATGCCTTTGTTGGAAAATACTATGAGATGTTAAAACATTACAGAAACGCCACCTGCCCTACTTTCTTGTAATTTATGCGTGAGCTTTAGAGCTCCAGAGAAAAGTGTCGAAAGGTTGACGTAATTACATTATATAAGAGTAACTTTCTCATTTTAAAAAATATAACTCAATTTTATAGCACTCTAAAATATCTTAAGATTAGAATTTAAAAGTTACGAACTCCAATTCCACTGCGAATTCCAAGTGAAAAGCAGAAATTCGTCTAAAAAAATTGTAATAATTAAAAATACATCTGGGAATATGAGATGCGAGAAGGGATGTCTACATTAAACGCATTTGAGTTTGAGTTTACTAGTTAATATGGCTAATGCTATTATACCCAAATGAGGCAACAAAAAAATGACCTTATTTATATTAATAAAAAAGCATACCCTTGCAATATTTCCTCACTGTATGCGTGCGAAAGAACAAACACAAATTAATATTACGGCCAATAGAATTTTATTTCGCTTTCAGCGTCATACCTGACTAGACCTCCACACTGCCTGTTGCAAGGCAGATTTTGCCAATTCTGGTTGTTTTGGAGCGGCTTTTCACCATAACTTTGGTTTGAGGATCTGTTTTGTTAAAACAAACATCTATAAGACACTTAGCAATCTACTATATACATATATTTTAATGGGGAATGATGACTGGAACAAATATTATAATACAGATGAATACCGCCCGCTGGATTTGGAAACTATTTTTCTAATGTGGTCTCAAGGGGTAGGCATTGAAGATTGTATTATATTGAAAGGAAAAGGAGAAAGCCTTGGATATATCACTAACGACGTTGAATTGGATACATAGTTTAAGAAATTATTGGTATGATAAATATCGATACTCTACCTTCATTAAAAGGAAATAACTATTATTTACCATCACTATTTTTTACTATTGAGATATCGTGTCATGATTAATACAAACCTTTGATTTCTAAAAAGTTCCTGATTGTTATTATCATCATATAAATCGTTATTCCATGGAATACCGGGACTTACTAAAAATTCTGGCGACGGACTGCTCCAATGTAAAGACAGCATAAACAAAATGATATAGAAATTAATTAAATATAGAGATAAAATTGTTCCATAGTGAATAGGTTCAATAGATTTCAAATTTTAAATACTTTATACACAAGAATTGTAATGAACTTGCTGGATCGATGCACTTTTCGAGATCATTATCCATACATTCTTTCAAACTTTCTCGTTTATAATATTTGTAGGATAGTAGGATATGGCATAGGTATCTAGTATCTACGCTAAATTTCCCCACTTAAAAAAAGAAAGGATGGTAATATGAACGATATTCACAAGAAAATTATCTTATTATTCTTTCAGAGATATTTATTAGTCATTTTCTCACCTGGATAATCTACTAGCTTCTGCTTCTATTTTGGAAGGTTGTCCTCTTATAATTGCTGGCACCAGAGTAAAGCCGGGCGGTGCTCGGTACTCTTCGGGAGGCTTGCTGACTTCATTCAAACGAATCCCGGATTTGTTACGACGGAGATTTTTGTGAATCTCCTGGTTTGTGTTGTGAACCTGAAAGTGAAAAAATTGACACGGTTAAAATCGAAAAACAGAATTAAAAAAAAATTAATCAATCAAACATTATATAAAAAGCTTCAGAGTTTCTGTCTAAGATAAACAATTTATTTAGGGTAATGCAGAGTGATTTGCGTTACACAATGAAAAGGAAAGATTAAGACGCTCCTTTGTTATTTAGAACAATATATTCTGAGAGGAACCATCACATCACAAGCCAAAGAATGACTCAGCTAATTCAGTACCTATTAGACTGCGTTCTCCGAGCGAGATGAGCAAAGCGCCGAAGCTGAAGCAGGCATTCAAATGAGTCTATTGTAGCATCAATTATATGCCGCTCTGCTGGGATAATGTCTCGACTAGATTTGCCATATTTTTTTTTATATTCTAGTAATTTGCCAAGTAAGTTTGAAAAGTGATATCACACATTTTTGTGGTGTTATCAGAACCTATTAATTATTACAAAACAGTATTGCATAACTGCCGTGGAAATATTATTAAAATTATTATTATGTTCTTTGTAACTAAACATAATGTCATGATATGTAAAGATGTATCTATCTGTAAGGATTATTAATATGTGCCAATAAACGATTACCTATTAATTAAGTGCAGTCTTCATGAAAATATCTAATGATGCCAGTTTAGTGACAGTTACATATAAAAATATAAATATAAATTATTTATTTCTTCCTTTTACAATAGGTCCTTAACTTATTTGTGATTGGAACACTCCTAGTAAGCAAATAAATGCTTGTGTCAGGAGGTTCCGCTCTTCCTTAACACTATTAGACACAGAAACAGAAATAAAACAGAAATAAAAAATGTAATGAAAGTCTTGAGTCGGAAAGGCAATGTTGAGGAGGCAGATAGATAGGTACATATAGGAGTAGGTAATAGAAGGATGGTGATTGCTATACAGAAGGAGATGGGAGTTACATTATTATTGTGGACGGTGGTTGGCTGTTAAGGCAGTATTACGGTGGACAGTGGTTATCTATTAATAACTCAGGCCCCGGAACCACAGACACAATAGAAAATCTATTGTGTCTGGGACCGATCGGGCCGCTCGGGGCTCAATGGGAAGCAACATACCCGTTCAGTGAATATCTGCAGTTGCGCAGCTCTCTCGTGCACCGAGTGCGCGGGCGGCGCGGGGGAGCGGGTCGCGGGAGGTGCGGGGGTGCGGTGCGCGGGGCCGGGGGGCGCGGGCGCGGGGTGGCGCGGCGGTGGCGGCGCCTGGCCCTTCTTGAGCTTGCGCCGCGTGTTGTAGCCGCGGTAATCTAGTTTTAGGAGGAAAAATATATGGTCTATGGTACCGAAAAGGGACAACGTGGACCATCAGCTGTTTATTGGATGAAAATTTTATTTTATGAAGCAAAATTTGTTTCTGAATTTAAATGGATAAGCTTGCTATAAATCTCCGGTTTGAATATACTTACCTGTATTTACATAAGAACCGGGAGTAGAATAAGATAGGGAACCGGGATAATTTTCTATGTTGCATTATCGGAAGAACGTATCAATAGACGTTCAAGAATGCTTGTGAAATTTTATAGAATATTTTTTGTATAATTTTATCAATTACGTACATCCTTTTTACATCCTTTATCATATTTTTATGGCAAGCCTTGAATTATCGTACGGAAGCAAATAAAAATTCATAAAATAAAATTTTCATCCTATTTCATAAAGTAAATGGGTGAAGGTTGACCTTCTTTAGGATCCCATAGTGTGAGAACTACTCGTATATTTCACATGAAGGTTTTATTTATTTTTAAGCCAAACTCTGGACCAGCAGAACTTAACATTATATTCTTTGTCTTCAAACTTTTTCCCATGTTCTTATTTAAATGCGTAATAAATTACCACAAGACATACCTAATTGTTTTTTTTTACTGAGCTATTAAATAATTAACTTATTTAATACCTATGAAATTAACTTAATAGATTTTCCCATTTGTTTCTAAATTACTGTTAAAATTAATATTTCATTGTATTTTATAGTAAGAAACAGATTAAAAATACGGAATTTTATATAAAGTTCATCAGTAATAAAAAAATTTGAAAGTTAATCTTTCCAAAAAATACTTTCGTTTAATAAAAAAAGAACATGAGTATGGAATTCATATAGCTTCTTCCATCTTATTTCCGATTAATTTCCCGCAATCCTGCGTCATATATCAAATTACATCACCTCAAGCTTAATGGCCTCGTTCATCCATATTTCATTTATCAAGAGCCATTAGAACATCCTTATCCCATTACATATTTTTATGATGCATTAGGATTGAATTTAAATGTTTCTAAATGTTAACTCTTACCAAAATATTATATTTAAAATGTTAAAATATGAAAGGTCGAATGTATTTTTAAAATGATGTCTGAAAATTGGTGTCTAATATTATCAAAATTATTTTATCACCACTATTTATTACTTGTAAAGCATAGCAGAAATTTCACTGCTTATATGAGACTAATACTGCGTATTTATTTATTTATAAATAAATAAATAAGCAGTATTTCCGTTCAAGCAATCCAGTTGTGGAACTCCTTACCAGTCAAAATCAGAAAAGCACAGACCCTTCACTCCTTTAAAAGTCAATTGAAGAACTACTAACTACCTTCGCTCGATCACTGACAAATCGTTAAAATAAATCTAAATTTAAGTTTCCTTCTATACATATAATTTTAATCTTATTGTAATGTTAATGTATCAACTTATGTGTCCTTCATTATGTATAATATTTTTCTATGTTTACTCCTTCCTTGTCTTACTCTACTCTTTAATTCTTGCACACTATATCTAAATCTACATCGAGTTGTTTGGAAGAAATCGCCCACGAGCGATAAAGCCGCTCTTTGTACATCTTTATTATAAGCTATCATAATTACTATGCAACAAAATTTATTACTGTGTAAGTACAATAAGGAGTATTTCATTAATTATTATCAGTCTATTCATCAATGTACCGTTTTATATTCATGAATAACTAAACTAATATGTACTTACGGCTTTGAATGATTACAGCCGCCTTATCGGATACATTTTCCTTGTTATTGCTGCTCCTGTCGTTGTTCTCATCTGAAGTCATTTGCCTCAACACCTTCGCTTTCATCATTGCTTTGTTTTTGTTCAACAAACCTGAAACAAATCGTCAAATAGACAAACAAAAATAAAACTTTCTTATTAAGCTATTTCATTTCCGTGTTTTTCTTCTAGTGAAAATATTTGCTTGTAACAGAGAAAATACGAACAAATCATTATGTAAACAATATAATCAGTCACTCAACTTTAAACGACCTAATTTGAATGTACTCGTATATGTTTTCAACAAAATTAGAATAGCTTTGATCGCTTAAATTAAGTCTTAGGTATACAAAGTTGAGTAAATGTAATAAAGCCATGACGATGGTACAAAGAGCGCGGTGTAATTTTGTGTTTGGCTATAATACGGAGTCTACAAATTGGTTGGAAGGAAAATATTCATATTTAAATTATACCTACATATTTAAATGATAAAAAAATATGTGCGTGTACTAGTGTACACACGTACTAGTGTACAAATGAAACTTCTTTATGACCTTATTTTTCAAAAAATAATTTACTTTATGCAACTTTACAGAAATACGTCGAATCACGCGTGGTAGGGATAAGAAAAAGATGGCGCGTATCGGAAAAATGTCACGCGTAACGAAAAAATGTTACACTAAATTTTTTTCCAACCCCGATAAAGAAGTTTCACTTCAAAAAAACAATAATGTGAAATGATACAACAAAAGCGATGGTTGGACTCAAAATTACTATAAACGTGATATAATATCAAAATGAGGGAGGTGTCAGGACATTAAAGTTGAGAACAAAAATAGTTTAATGTACTAAGGTGCGGGTAAAAGGAAGTAAAGTAAGACTGTTAATAATTATAGAATTGCTGTAGTTACTGCACATAATGGTAAATGAAGAAGTTTATAATTATAGGTTAAACGCGTTCGCGCGTTCCTTTTCTTTAAAACTAGGTTAATTGGGGCAGTTATAAAGAGCCATTTAATATTATTGTCATTGTCGTAAGAATGTGAGACACATGCTTATCTGAATTCTTTTTCTTACCTTAGATCATCATACCTGTATAAAACTATGTATATAATATTATGTTTTAATTCTTTCTTTACATCTCATCTGTTTTATCATGTAGAGCAGTTTAGCGAGTTACCTATTATGTTTTCTAGCAAACTATCCTGCTTCCTAAAAACTTATGCAGTCACCGCGAGTCGCGCGGGCATCCGCTGGAAGAGCTGCTTGCTATTCTATTTCATATAAAAATATTCTGCTCCCTTACGATTTCTTCTGTACCTTGCTGCTTCCTATCGTCCTGCTTCTGGGTAAACTCCTTCGCTAACAACTTTTGGCGTTCTCGCTGCAGCCGCTTGCGTGTGAACAAGCTGCGTAGGTACGTGCCACTGCAGTGTAAGCAATAACACCGTGAGTGGCGCGGGAAATATGCTGAAAGCGCTGCCGAACTATCCAGTTTTCTAGTGCACTGCCTTGTATCCTTGTGAACTATTCTGCTTCTTAGCGAACTCTATTTTACATACCCTGTTGCTTCCTATCGTCCTGCTCCCGAGTAAACTCTCTCGCGAGCAGCTGTTGGCGTTCCCGCTGCAGCCGCTTGCGTGTGAGCCAGCCGCGTACATGGCGCTGCAGTGTCAGCGCTGAAACCGCTAGTTGTGCGCGCATGCGCAGGTAGCGCTGACGGGCGAGCCAGCCACGCACACGCGCTTGGACTAGCACTACTTTTCTTATCTGGAACGTAAATTGTGTTATTTAAAAAGTGCAAAATTGCTGTGAGATACAATTGCTTTATTGTGCATTTAACTTTACAAAATGCATGAAAGTAATCGAACATCAGAGCAGAAGGAATGGACTTGTAGATAAAGCTCTTAATCTCTTTCAAGCAATAATCGACAGTCTTCCTTATATGAAAATAACAATTTGAATTAGATTTTATATTATTTTTGGTCTCGAAGGTAACATTACTAATTATGAATTTATTGATACATTTAAATTTATCAATTTAACCGAAATTTCACTTATTCTGAACATCATCTACTTAAGGATATAATAGCTTATGATGGTGGTATGAGGTACTGTGTTTAGTTTGACTTTACCTCTTGTTCATAAATTCTGGCAAGAGTCTCGACATGGTAATATTTGAGGAACACTTTTGATTTGCCCAGCGCCCATCCGTCCATCCTCAGTCTTATTAATAATAAACGGCAAGTATCTCGATTTGGTTTGACTTCTTCATTATAACTAAATGCTAGGAACCCGTATCTGAAAGGAAACATTTTCAGAAGATTAATATTAGTTAGCTTGATATTTTACGTGAAAATATATACAGCAGTTGAAATAATAACAGTATGGTCCAAAATCTAAATTACCTTTTCAAAAAATCGTCAAAAGTTAATCTATGCGAGAATCCATTCTGCCTTATCCTAATAGTTTCTAGTACGCCAGTATAACGCAATTGCTTCAAGATTTTCGTGGAATCAAAATGTTTTGGTGATCTTGAATCGTTTGGTTTTAAACATCTCACGAACTGTGGAGTGCCGCTAACCATTTTTTGTAGAAGTTCCATCAAGGAATAGCGGAAGTAAGTTGCAACAGTCTGCTGAGCGCGGGACTGAGATGCAAGACCACGGCTGTTGAAGCGATCCTGAAATTTTCAAGTTTAATATACTTACATTACAGAAACAGAATAATTAATTAAATTATTTTATAACACTTTGAAATTTGATATTTGAAAATTCAACAAAAAAACTATAAAAGCTTTTCGAATGTGCTAGTAAATAAAAAAATAATCATGAATTTGAAAATATTTCGGTTTTAAATATAATTTATCAATGTTTGAGTTCATAATTATTAATTTCTATTTCGAATCTTACTCGAAAATCACCCGATAAAGGACTGTCCAATGTCCTGGAATCCAAGTCTCCTTGGAGCGGCGAGTATAAATTGCCAGTCTTCGTTATCGGACATTGGAATAGGAATCTGATGACATCGTATTGACTTTGCCTCATCAATTGCACAACCTCAGGTGGGAGGAAATTTCGATTCTTTTCCAAGAACCCGTCAGCTTGATACACAACACGACCGGCGAAGTGATGGATTGCGAAACAAATTGCATCAGATTTTGGTCGCACGTAAAATTTACTCTTTATATTACGATGGAATTTTTCTGCAACAACAATCAAATTAGAGTGTATTCAAGTTCATTGTATTAAATATCTTAAAAAAAATAGCTTTTGGTTTACAATTTTTTTGAGAATATAATAAGATATAAAAGATAAGATAAGAAATTAATTTAATATTTATGATAAATTACCAATAAGACTCCTGTCTGTTGATCGTGGAAATCGACTCTCCTCATCAAGCAGTGCTAATAAGCCCATAGGTCGAGACAGAAGCATGTCCAAAACTGGTCTATTGTCAGAAAACTCAACAAGGTCTACTGGAACCCCTTCCGCCATATACTCTTGTTGTTCCCAAGTGAATATATGTTGGTTGAAGTAATATTGGATCTGCTCATTTGCTATGTTTATACAGAGCTGTTCAAAGGAATTTCTTGTGAAGTTTTCGAAACCAAAAATATCTAGGATGCCGATAGACAATTGGTCATTACTGGAAATAAATAGATTTTATTTTACAATTTTTTATACCTACATCAAAAAATCAGTATGAAATAGACAGTAGAATCAATTTAAAATATCTCTTGAACTTTTTGTTTAATATTTCAAATTAAAGTTATCATTTATCAACATATTGCTGAACATGAAAAGAACTTAAAATTGAACAATATAAATCTTTAATTCATATATCTCTTTCATCTCATCATTTTATCACTGACGAGATGAACAAAATTGACTGCATATCTGTGATTCATGTAAGAATTTAGATCGTCATACCTTTGTGGGCGATTATGGCAAAGCAGAGCATTAATTCGCTCCACAATTCTATCAAACGCTCTCGCATACAAGCCTCGTGCTGTGGCGTCTCTTGCGACCGCAGCTTCGAAAGGCGAACAGTATCGGGCGATAGTTTCGCCTTTTGTTACTACGCTACTACTTGTAAGGCATTCTCGGAGGTCTACAGTTTCTACTCCCAGGAGACAGGACGCTGAAATGATATTATGGTTATTTTTCAAGCACAAAATATGAATAAAAACTAAGAACTCGCTTTCTTAGTCTTTTATATAAAACCAAACGAACTGTCCAATTATGGACCGTCCAATTATGGTATAAAAAATAAAATGAAATAACTTTATGAATAAAACTTTCAATTAAATAATATTAAAATAATTGAGACATCTGAAAAGTTACAAACCCCTGTGTAATGGCGCTGTATCAATTATCGTCGCCCTGTTATCAGTATTATCTTCCCCAGCTGTCTCTGCGAATTCAATATCTCCCAAATGTAATATGGCAGCTAACATTTTATACAAAACTTGTACCTCGTCTTCGTGAAAGCCGACAACCTGAATATGAAATGCTTTTTACAAATAATATATTTTTTAAAGCGACGCGATAGAATAACAATTGACAATATATTTTACCTTAAAAGCTTGGTTCAGTTGGCGCCATCGGTATACATTATGCTCCCTATAAGTTACCGACAAAGGTTGTAAGTATCGATGTCTCGATTTGAATTGATCGTCAAGATAGAACTTCCTCCATCGCCCTTCACTTTCAAGACCATCATACAAGTAATAAAAAACGTGAAAATTACTTTCACCACTGAAATTATAAAGATAGTTATATTAGACGATAGATTTAGGCTATTTTTTTTTATTTTTAGACAGAATAACTAGCAACTTTTTCAGGTAATTTCAACTTACAATGCTTGGTGCACAACTCTAGATTGCTCTAAAAGATATACAGATATTCTAGCTCCTGATATCTTTCCCACCCTCATCATAGATAGATCTAAATATTTCCCGAATCGAGAACTATTTGCGTTGATTCCAGTTCGCGCATTACCAAATGCTTCCATTATTGGATTCACTTGAAGTATTTTGTCTTGAAGGTTTCCACTTTGCGTCTATGAAAGAACATACAAAAGATCTTAAGAAGGCAATACAAAGTACATATTATATCACAGTTGAATATATTTTGAATTTTTAATAACTAGAAGTCAAATATCTTTACAAGGTACCTTTGATAAATAAACAATTTGCTTTAATAATAAATTAGCAGATTCAGTCTTGCCAGCCCCACTTTCGCCAGATATGACTATTGCTTGATGCTGCTTTTGATGCATAAGTGCTTGATGTGCTGCATCAGCTACAGCAAAAATATGTGGTGGGTTATCCGATCGACAACGACCTTGGTATGTTTCTTGACTCTGAAAAATTATATTTCAAATTTGTAATTAAAAAAAGAAGGTTATCCTTATACACTAATTCTTACTATTAAAAATTTAGTTACCTTTAATGTGTAAATTCCTATATCTGTAAAAGGATTGACTGCTACTAATATATCTCCAATATACGTATAGATCTGATTCTGTGAATATCTCTTCTGTAATTGTTCCACTATCGCTTCTTCTGTAAGTACTTCGAGTGTGGCTAAATCATCAGTGTACATTTTTTCTGGCTTCGCTTTGCGATGTGATTTAAGCTTTCCTCGTTTAGTTGTTGCTTCTGGAGCACGACAATTCCTACCTTCAGCCCGCTGTCGTTTTATTTCAGCTTGAAGTTCTTTTCGAATCTAAAAAAAGGAATTACAGGTTTGTACAAAACTATCAACATTTCAAATATAGTATTTTGTATTTAATCTTCGAAAATAGTAGAAAACTCACTTTATCCTCAAAACTACTAACTGCAAGTAGTAATGGGTGCTCCAATAGTTCGCGTGCAAATGGCCTCTGATTCATATCCTTTACCAAACATTCCGAAATGAAATCAGCAAGTTGCGCCGAAAATTGTTCTGGGTGGGTCAATGTCGGTGGTGGGTTTCGTGGAATTTGGAATAAAGCCCTCATTGGATGCAGTCCAGATAGTGGTGGCTCTCCTTCAGCTAGCTCTATAGCTGTTATACCTACAGACCAAACATCACATCTACAGTCGTAAGATTGATCTAATTGTTGTTCGCATGCTATGACCTGGAATAATTTAACGATAATTTGAGCGTGAAAAGTTTTCATTTAATTTATTGAATCAGGAAAACTTAAGTTATTAGGAACAATGCTTACTTCAGGTGCCATCCAATAAGGAGTTCCTACAGATGTATTTCTTCTGGCAATAGTCGCAGCTAGATGAGATGAAACACCAAAATCGACGAGTTTGACTTCGGCATTTTCAGTTAAAAGAATGTTGTGTCCTTTAACATCGCGATGCATACATCGATGTGAATGTAGATGAGTTAAAGCTCTGACTGTTCCCCGGAGCACATATGCTAGCTGCGGTTCCGTTAGACTGGTGCCTCGTGCGCGCATTCCTGCACACAGATCTGTGACAGATCCTCCTGTGCAAAGCTGCAAATTAAACATCATTACTCCATTTCTTTGTATACAATTAAATGATTAATAAGTCTTATAAAGACTCACCTCCATAACAAACCATATTTGATCATCTTCGGAAGTTATTCCACGTTTCAAAAATAGCCCAAAGAATTCAGGAATGTTGGCATGACTAGATAGATCCCGAAAGACTAGGAATTCTTCTTCTATTTCTTCGATATTTTCAGCTATGTTTTCCAAAATCTGAAATGAAGTATTTTTGTTTATTTTTTTTGTATAAAATGCATAGTGAGATAAATCATCATCTTTGTATCGACTATAGATACTATTACAAAATATTGTGGTATAATAGATGGTAATTGAATAGACGTTTATTTTTTTAACGCTAAGGCCATCTCATAATATTGTTACTATATATTATTATACTGAAGGCAGCAGGACAATAAAACAACTTGACCATTGACACAAAAAGCTGCATTCATGTCGGTAGTTAGAATTACGAATTGTTTTATGACCTTGACACCAATGTCGGTGAGATAAGATCTACGCAAACCATAACTAGCGAGTTACATATAACAATACCTTTCATTTATAAGCTTAATTCAAATTCACAAAAGGTGTAAAGAATATGTAATATGTACTTATTGTATGTATTTTGATAGTAGGATATATTTTTATTAACAGAAAATGGAGGTGGCAGAAAGAACAGATGGCAGAGAGCGTTATAATTTTATTTCATTTTTTATATGAATATATCTAGGTTTTTTATATATCATAAACCATATGTTTCGTTATGTTAGTAGGTATTTGGACATATACGAATTAAATAAATTACAATAATTTCGGATTCCAAATAAAACATAAATTGGTTTCGAAGATTCTCAAAATCATAATGATGATGAGATTGCCAAATTATTTGACTTACATCAACATTTTACGCAACATTGGCTACTGCAATAAGATCACATATTAAGAAACAAATGGTTTGGCAAATATGTTATTTTAATCTCAAATTGATTGAATAATTTTATTGTAGATTAAGTAACATTCACAAGATATTCGAGATTTTTTGAGGTAAGGACTAACTTTCATAACTCTCAAATAAATATTTATGCAAAGAACTCGAGTCAATATGCTATTCCATACCTTCGTGAAAGAATGGTAAATCTACGAGCATTCTTTCATTTATTATATTAAAAGAAAAAAACTTGATGGCCGCTTCGGCCCAGTGATTGGCTTGTTCGGCAGCAAACAAAAAAAAATGATTCGTGTTTAAAACAAAAGTAAAATAATAACAAATATTGTTATATTGAATTCAGTTCAGTATTAACAAGTCTGGAAAAATACCGTAATGTTATGGTGCTTCGGAATACTTATTACGTAATTTACTGTATCAATAGTTTAGTTTCAGTAGTCACCAATTTGATCATAATTGTCACCTGTGGATCAAGTTAATATCAGGAGAAAATTTGTTATAAGTACGAATGCGTTTTACCTTAACTGCCACCCGTTTTCCAGACTTTTTATCTCTAGCGCAGTAGACTTCCCCATAAGTCCCTTCACCTATAAGGTCTTGTAACGTGTATCGTTCGGTAGGGTCTGCAGCCCTATCTAGCTCCACGTGCTCCGACAGCCCTCGGTACGCCATGTCGCTTCTCATATTCGCGGATCACATTGGTGAAAACTGTAATACAAATATTATCTTTATTAATTTACTCATAAGAGCGGATTATTATGGTCTTGAAAAAGGCTGGAGAGTTGTATTTAAAGTCTAGAGTCAGGAAGGCGCAGATCGTTAAAAATCACATATAAGATGGATGAATGGACTACATTTCAATCATACAACTATGGTTGATATGTAATAGAGACTGAACGGACTGCGAAGTAAGCATTACGTTTTCCTCAAAGAATTTCCTTAGAAATCAAAAAAATGATGCCGAGCATAAAAATCATAAAAATAACGGTTGAAATTTTTTTTTTGTTTTGAATAATATTGAGATTTTGAAATAAACTGTTATAAATTACTCGCTGAATATGTGCATAATATTTTCTCATGAACATTGATACGTGTGAGAGCAGATAATAATTTTCTGATAAATATAATCTTATTCACGTTACACTTTAAAAATATATATCTTATAGAGTTATCTGTATTTTGCAACATTTATTCCGATGAAGTGCCCACAAGTCTCTAGTTATATGTTTCTAGTTCTAACTAGGTAGATCTACTATTTATGTATATACTAGTATTGATATAGTTATGTTATTTTACTGCAAACCCCACTGCGTAGATATAATGTAAACCGCAATGTCAAGAAACCGCACCCGAATATGAAATATTCAAAACGACAGAATGCGCTTTAGGTACTTATTTATCAAGAAAAAAAGATTAGGTAATTTTCAAAATACAACTAACATACGATACGTTACGTTGCTTACATAGATTTTTATTAAAATTCCTTCTTATTTAAATTAGCTTCATGTGCATAATATGTAAAATAATGGCATTTTTATCAGACTTTTATTTAAACTATTTTTATGCAAATTAAGGTATTACGCAGATTTTAATACTTATTGTTTCGCCTAATAGGCATTTGATTAGCATACAAATTTTGGTACTATTATTATACATTAAAAAATGCTATAGATAGTGGTACATAACATAAAATATCCATTAAAGATTTAACGGAGTTTATTCTTGTATTGTATATCACGTACAACCGCAAACCAAATAAGTCAAAATCTTAAATTACAGTTATGTTTAACGACCGTCACTCTTTTCACATCGTCTGGTCTTGCCCCTATTTATTCGATACTAATCTTCGAAATCTCAATAAGACGAGAGTGATGGCATCGAAAAAGGCGAGTAATGAAATATGGATTAAAATTATAAAGCATAGCATGCCGTCGTATACATGTGCGTGCGCAAAGACATTTAAGTTAGTAATATACACGTTACCTTATAATTATTGTCATACATCGCGATTTACTATGTAAAGAAAACTGATTTAGGTAGGAAAATATGTGTTTGGTTTACAATTTACATTAGCAGTGTTCACTTGTGAAATGGTTCGTAACATGGATCTATCAGCTATACAATGAACTTTTTAATCGCTTGCATGCCGTTTATACGCCACACCTGTTTATTCAATCGATGAGTACCTAATGATTCGTCCATCAAATGACACCGGATATCCACGCTTCGATGGGGTATGCAAATTTCGTCATGTACGTGCTGTACTAGTTGTTTCTCATTATTGACCAAAAATAATTGGAACATATTTATTGAGGTGGATGCACTTTGTGTATATGAAACTCAAACAGCACAATTAAATTATTATGAATGATTTCATATATTTTGTAATGTGTGAAAATAATCTCAACATTGAATTTAATATAGTGAATGTTTTAATTTTAGAGTTTGTATTAAATTATTTATTCATAGCTTTTTTATTCGTTGCATACAATTTTATATGTTAGAACTTAGAATAGACAGGAAGTATAGATAGCTACATTATAGATTTTTTTAATGCTGATACCTTGCTGATACCGATATTGTTACTGTGTAGATAGAATACGATAGCCAGCAGGGCTATTGCGTATCTCATTTGACATTTCATAGTGATGATAACTTTGCACGGTGCTCAACGATTTCTTGTCAAACCATGTTTTTCGTATTGGCTATCTATAGTTATCAACTGAAATGACGTCATGAGCACCAAATCAACTTGAAAGCCACCGTAACACATTTGACAGGTGTTTTTGTATCGATAGTTTATAAAATGGTATTCCGTAAGCCAAGTGACCATCAAAAGGTTGATCACTATAATAATTTTATCTGCTGTGAAAGGAACTAGTATTGAGCAGTGTTTTGTAAATTCTCAGTGATCGACACTATAATCCGGATAAGTTAAATATTACAAATATTTATACAAGATATAGGAAGAATAGCACGTATATGATTTAACGTCTTTATATCAAGTGTTTCTATACTATAAGTAACAAAAAATAAATAGATAACATTGAGTTAATATGTACTATGATAGATAATAATTTTTTAAGTATAAATACATAGCCATTTTATTTTTTCCAAAAGGTTTTTACTGAGCAATAGAAGCGTAGGTATCCATATAATTTATAAAGAATGGCCCGTGCTTTTTTACTTGGATTTGCGGAAGAAGAAAGAAAGAGGAAAGCATTAAGAATTGAAAGGCGACGCTTACGTGATGCTATCATGCTAGTGATCCTGTGGTGATCCTTTACAGCTGCCTGAAAGAGAATTTATAGCGAACTTTCGTTTGACAAAGGCTGGTTTTCAACTGGTGGTGGAGATGTTGAAATAGGAAACATTTTCCTTCATTGAATGTATTAATAGTAAGTTTAAAAATATCCATGTCTTTTGTTTTTCCTTTTTTATGTGTAATTTATTACTGATGACTTACAAATCAATAAAATTACTATTCAACATTAATAATTATCTGTATTAGGTTTAACAGACATTAATAACTCATATAAATACTTAGATATACCTACATAGAAAATACTACAATAATTAATGTAGGTATATCTTTTCAGTTATGTGATTCCAAATTAAACATAATGTTTTATAAATTAAACAGCACATGATTCCTATGTTTGGAACCATTTTCATTAAATATACTAAATCTTCATTTAATTTCTGTGAGCATCATATGAAGTATGCATAGAGTATAAAATATTATACCTGTTTTTAGGTGACTCAGGATATGCGCAACGGCCCTGGATGATGACACCAATATTAGGAGCAGGGGGACACCTGAAGAATACTATACCAACCTTCATTGCCGTGTCAGGAATACTATTGAACGGTGTTTAGGGTTATTCAAAGCACGTTGGAGTTGTTAAACTTTGTTGGCCCATAGAGTACTTCATTATGATCCAGTTACTGCTGGTAAAATAGTGAATGCATGTGTTGGTCCTGCACAACATTGCAAATATGCAGAATGCCAAAATACCCGAAATACAGGCATGTCTCAGGATTTAGGAGAGGATGCTATAGTTGAGGTTATACAAGATCTTACCGAACAACTAGTACAGAGACTATGGAATTCAAGAAGATGATATGTTAAATAAATCCCTTCCCCTCTTGGATCGATTCACGACAGTCGTGTTTTTTGTTGCTGGATTTTTATTGTAATTAAATTCATTTTAACATAAAAATTACGCCGATAATAATAGGATAGCAGCAAGCGATAGGAGATTCAAACGCGCTGTACTACGTTCATAAACTGAGCTCTTTGCGGATCCTAGTCTCCTGGTACTTCACAAGAAATATCGTGAGTAAAACTTCATATACGCTATCCCTCTCACACTCCGCACCTTTTACCGCTACTGAGTCATCATCGGATTTCATTCACCGCTTGACAACGATCTATCGAACGCGCATGCGTAAAGCCCGCCATCCTACTGTCAAGAAGTTATTCATACGTCTTTTTATATCTACCCTCTATAAAAAAAAAATGCATCGATCACCACCGACAAGTTTTAGAACATTATCTGACTCACAACTTTGCACTACGGCAGGCGATGATGATAGTAATGTAACTTTTAGAAGCGAGAAAAGGCGTAGATTATCGGGCGACAAGTCTGATGAAATGTTAAATTTTAAAACCGAGATGCGAGATATGCTTACGAAATTATTCTCCGACTTATCCGACAGGCAGAATAGTCGCTTGGAGGCTATTGAAAAGCGTATTTCTTTAATGGACACCAAAATGACTAATGTCCAGCGCACAAATAAAGACATAGAAACGTCGTTGAATTTTACGAACGAACAAATAAATGAATTACAGTCGAAAATTGAATCAATAAAAAGTGAATTTAAAAATGTCAACTTCAAAATTAGTTTATTAGAGGAAAATGTAGATTTACTACAGAGAATTTCACGTAAAACTAGTTTAGAAATACGCAAACTACCCAAACAGATCAATGAAAAGAAAAAAGATTTGTTCTTGCTGGCATCCAATTTGTTATGTTATCTTGGACTAGAGGACGAACAAAAGAATATACGTGACGCCTTTCGTCTGCCGAGCAAGAAAGACTCCACTGACTCAACTATGATTATTGAATTTTCTAATACATTAACTAGAAACACTGTTATAGACGCCATCAAGAAATTTAATAGAAATAACCCATCACAAAAATTAAACAGCAATAATTTGGGCATTAAAGGTCAATCAAAACCATTGTACATCTCCGAATATCTTACCCCTAAAGATAGACGACTGTTTTACCTAGCAAGGGAATTCGCAAAGTCAGAGGAATATCTATTTTGTTGGATGAGCAATGACAGGGTCTACCTCCGGAAGAAGGAAGGGGCATCGTATATTTTGATTAAAAGCGAAGATCAATTGAATCAACTTAAACTAAAAAAGTGACTAGATGTTAAGCTAAAATTATTTTTAATTTTTTTCTTATATAATTTTATAATACTTTCAATTAATATAATCTTTAAAAACTCATTTCTGCAAATATACTCAAGTTACATATCTTACAACAATTACAAAACTTACACACTCAAATCTAAGTACAATCTTTTAATTTGCATACAAATAAAAACATCCTTACATATACATCATTTAAACACCTCAATTCACATCAAAACCCAATACACTCAATCACCCAAAGCATCAAAAATGACCTATCAGAAGCCTTCTTATTATATAGATATAATTTATGCATTAGAAATATGTGTTTGCTCTAAATTAAACTTACAAACTAAATACGTGAAAATGGGATCATGTGCCTATAACACTTTAACCCTAACATATTATAAAAAATTATGGATAACGTCTTATTAAATAAAATATCGGTTGAAATAGACAACTACTCCAAGACACAATCGTTCACATGCAATCCCGATGAGTCACACCTTTATCTGACAAACAAAGATACTACGAACTTCATTATTACTTTAAATATACGAAGTGTTTATAAAAATTTTAATGAATTTGAACTATTTTTGAAACGATGTAACTTGGAACCGATGTTTATTACTCTAACGGAATGCTGGTTGGATCAATACAAAATACCTCCTTTATTGAATAACTACAATTCTTTTTGGACTAAAAAAACCCGTAACCAAAATGATGGTATTGTTGTGTACTGTTTAAATAATTTGATTTGTAATGTGGACGAGATGGAATTGTTAGATGGTACATGCCTGATTGTTACGTACAGTAATACCGCAATTATATCAATTTACCGTTCTCCATCTATAAAATGTATAAATAATTTTCTACTTTCTCTTGAAAATATATTAAACAAGCTTAATAAATTCAAAAATATCTATATAGTTGGAGATATAAACATCGATATTAAACCAGAGAATAACGACCCTAATAGCTCGTCTTATCTTGATTTTCTACACGGTCAAGGATTTTTACCCGCTCATTTACTTCCTACAAGGGACATGAATTGTCTTGACCATATTTTTATGAAATCGGATTATACTGGCACATCTCTCGTCTTTAACACATTTATCACCGACCACAAAGTTGTATTTCTTAACCTAAATTTTAAATCAAATACCAATATAAATAAAATCATACATAAAATTAACTATGAAGGTGCCATTAATCATTTATATAATACAGACCTCAGTAAAATTCTCGATATAAAAAATCCCCATTTAGCTGCTGAGTATCTCACTACTGCAATCATGAACTCCTTAAAAATAAATACCAAAATTATTTCTCTTTCTCGCAGTCAGAAAATTATTAAACCTTGGATAACTATTGGAATGTTACGATGTATTCGTACGCGAGACCGCATGCATTTAAAACTAAAAAAACAGCCTAATAACATGACCCTAAAATTAACATATTTAAGATATCGAAATTTTTGTAATAAAACTTTAAAAAATTTGAAATTAGCATATGAACGATCGGAATTTTCAAAAGCAGGCAACAACAATAAGTTAATATGGAATAAATTAAAAGAGATAACAAATTGCAAACAAACGAAAACACCTCCGATTGATTTACTCTCGTGCAACAGTGATCCTAAAATTTCTATTAATAACGTTAATCACTTCTTTGGTTCGGTTGGGAAAAATCTAGCTGCTAATATTAAACTAAATTCTAATAATAATAATTTTGGTACTAATTTTCTTGTAAATCAGCAATCTACTCAATCAACATCTATTGTTCTCTTGGAAACAAATGACTTGGAAATCGATAGTATTATAAGTAATTTAAAAGATAGCAGTGCATGTGGTTGGGATGGTATCCCAACCAACTTCATTAAAAAGGCGAAACACATAATAATTCCTTATTTAACTAATATATTCAATTCATGTATAGCTAAAGGCATATTTCCTAATGTTTTCAAGAAGTCGCTTATCCATCCTGTCTATAAGAGTGGGGACAGAAAAGATGCTAATAATTATAGACCTATCTCTGTGCTCCCTGTCCTTTCGAAAATATTAGAAAAAATTCTTAATAAACAACTAATTAACTTCTTGGAGAAATATAATCTACTCTCAAACTTCCAATTTGGTTTTCGAAAGGGCAGGTGCACAGAAGATGCAGTTAATCACTTGGTTAATCAAATAGGTAATCATGTCGATAAAAAACAAAAGGTTCTAGGTATCTTTTTAGACTTAAAAAAAGCATTCGACACAGTTTCTGTCCCGATACTTTTGGAGAGGATGGAAAGGTATGGTATTCGTGATGTTCCGTTAAAAATTTTTAAAAACTACCTCGAAAATAGATTTCAGTGTGTTAAAATAAATGATCATCTTAGTGACGACTGTCCTATGTTATTCGGTGTACCGCAGGGAAGTGTGCTCGGCCCAACTCTCTTTTTAATATATATAAACTCTCTCTGTAATTTAAATCTTGCCAATGGTTCAATTATTAGTTTTGCAGATGATACTTCACTTATCTTTCATGGAGGGAGTTGGGCTGAGGCGTGCTTCCACGCGGAGAACGGCATCAGAACTGTTTCTAATTGGTTGCGAAATAGTCTACTCACCTTAAATCTGGATAAAACTAATTTTATTGCGTTTAGTTCCACAAATTCTTCTCAACCACCTAATGATTTTATATTAAAAGTTCACACCTGTGATACATTCAGTTCGAATATATTATGCAATTGTTCTGCTATAAAAATGGTTCCACACATTAAATACCTAGGAGTTATAATCGATAACCTTTGTAAATGGAAGCAACATATTGAACTTATAACCACTAGAGTTCGAAAACTATCGTGGATTTTTAAAAGACTTAGGGTATTACTGGAACACAATATCATCTTTATGGTTTACAAAGCTCTTTGCCACTCAATTATCCAATATTGCATTTCGGTATGGGGTGGCACTTTCAAAACGTCGTTATTAATTCTAGAAAGAGCACAAAGAGGCATTCTCAAGGTCATTCTTCATAAACCTTTTAGATATCCAACTGACCAGCTGTATAGGGAAGCTAAAATTCTGAATGTAAGGCAGACATATATATTGCAAATAACACTTAGACAACATAAAATAACACCTCTTTGTGCTGTCTCTTCTGGTAAGAGAAGAAATGACCTTGTATGCTCTAACCTTATTCCGCGTACTGGTTTCCTTCGTCGCCAATCTTCATACATGAGTATATTTTTATATAAAAAGGTCAATAAAAGCCTTTCTATACACAATCTTACCTTAGTAAAATGTAAAAAGAAGGTTACAGAGTGGTTGCTGACCCAGAATTATTCAGATACTGAACAGTACATAGTTCAAATAAAAATTTAGCAAATGCAACCACTATAATGGCCACTACATCCACTCACGCGCTTACACACTCATTCACACATACATTCACACACACACACACACACACACACACACACACACACACACACACACACACACACACACACACACACACACACTCATACATACACACAAGCTCACACATGCATACAAACACGCACACTCATTCAAACACGCACGCACAACATATGAGTATATCTACTAAACTTGAGTTAAAATGTATAATTTAAATTTTATTTTGTATAATTTTGTATAAAAAATAGCTAAATTACCTAAATCATTATTTAAGTTAATATTATGCTATAGTTTTGTTATTATTGTGTCATTAAGGAAGGTGGACCCCAAAATACAGGCTGTCCTAGTTTGGGGTCCAAATGTTACATGTTTGTACCTAACCCACAAATTGATCAATAAATGATTTTTATTTTTATTTATTTATTTATTTATTTAATAAATACTTATTGTGCTTAAAAATGTATTAGTTTTAACTGAAAATTATTTATACTTGTATCTGTGTACATATTTTCTTACTTAGATAATGTTATAGCTTCTAATCGAATATGACAATATTTCTTGTATAATTTATAAATTATCATACATTGTTAATGCTCTGATATTATAAGTGTGATGTAGTTGTGTCAATTAGGTAATAGTTAAAACAAGGTATTTAAGTAATTAAACTTTTGATATCTAAAAAAATATTTTTTTATTTATTTTTAAAGAAATTTACACCATAAAGATTATGTAAATTCAATAATTGTTATTTTTAGTTAAATCTAGACAGTTATTTATGAAAAACTCAGAATAGAGTTATAATTAATAATTAATAATAATAAATTACATTAATGTAAACTATAAAAAATAACAAAAACAGCTATTTAAAATCATTTTAATTTACTAATATATATATGTATATCTTCCTGTATCTTGGTAAGTGATGCAGCTAATTTTTCTATAGCAGCTGTATGCCTTTCCTCAACAGCCAATCACTTGCTTTCCAACTCATAGGCCCAACGAGGCACTCTCTCATCTTGGCTTACTGAAATAACAATTAATAGCATAATAATTCACTTACATTTTCAAAATTAAATATTGTACTCAGCAGTTTCTTTGTAACTAGAGCAACTATTTTCGATTTCAATACATTAAAAAAAATTGTCACAATTAATTAGATAAAATTGTTAATCAACTAACTATCTATAGTTTATAGAAAGGTAAAACACATTATTACAATAACAAGTATATTTAAAAATAATGGATAATTTAATGGGAATTAAATAATATTTATTTCTCCTCAAGTACTGTTTTTCCG
Source organism: Colias croceus (assembly GCF_905220415.1). Classification (NCBI taxonomy): domain Eukaryota; kingdom Metazoa; phylum Arthropoda; class Insecta; order Lepidoptera; family Pieridae; genus Colias; species Colias croceus. The sequence continues at coordinate 8,210,742 of NC_059537.1, forward strand.
ACAAATCTATCTAATTTAGAAGCTCTCATGAATAGTCATTTTCAAAAAGAGATTAGAACTTATAAAGACAATATAATTGTGCTTGAAATAAATAACTTACATTTTATTAGATGTACTTTAAAATAGATTTTTGTTAAACATTTCATAAAACTATACAAAGCAATATAAAGGACAAATATTAAAAATTTTCAAATTTATACCTACCTATTTAAATAATTAATGTTAATATTTCTCTAAAACAAGGGTTATAAGACTTACCTCAGTTTTATTCATTTGTTACTGTTTCTAACTTTCAAATACACTTGTGTACACAAAACGACGACCAAAATTATTGTAATTGTAGACAGACCAAAATTCAAGTGTTATGAATTTAGCGCCATATAGAGTAAACATTTCAAATCCCAAGTGTTCCGGTTAATATAACACGTAAGATTTAAATATGCTCACGTATTTATGGAATGTACGACCAAATGTATATATTTTTAATTTGGCTGCATAATGTCGATAAAAAATAGTGACGTTCGGTGTAATCGTTGATAAGCACCGTAATACACCGTGACATGATGTCCACTTACTAAGATACGCAATACCAAATCTTTAAATTTTTAGTGGACATCAAAGTTCAGTGATCATCAAAACTATGTTGATCACTTAATGTGTCAAAATTAGACAATAGCCCTGCAGATTTCCTTCAGCTGTCCAAGCGCGAAGTTAACATATTAATTATTATCAATATTAAGTTCATGTGCTATCCTTTTATAGTCAGGAAGCGTTATTGCATAAATGTTCGAGTAATTGAAATGTATCTATCGTTGTGAACTTCCTAGTTCTTACATTTCATGTTTACAAAATATGTTTGTACGAATGTAACGAGTAAAATGAGAACATGCAAAGGTATCACCTGTGTGAGAATGTCGTGGGGCAAACGAAACTGATGTAATATTCTGTAAGATCTGACTTTTATTTACAAGTACGCTGTACCGAGTTCGCTATAAATTGGTGTCACTTTTGTTTGATGGAGTGCTGGAATTTCGTAACCGTAATATGAATAGCAAATATGGTATCTGTACAGATTATTACATATTGTGTAAATAGTAAAATATTTTGTATTGATCAAACAAACTTCACTTCCGTAACGACTAACGACACAAATATTAAAATGTGTGCAATAAATGTTAAATTTCGACAAGCTTATCTAATGAAATAAATTATGTAACGTTGTAATTAAATTTGTTTTTCTTATGTTTAATTACTTTACTATTAATTTGAAAGTTATAATACCTAGCTCTTAATATTATACGCTTTAATAATTCAAGTATACAATTTAGGTATATCTGAAGAATGGCTTTATTAGGTAACAATATAAATTACAAATAATTTACTTATATATTATATCTTATAAATTACAATTAATATTACTTACTATACACAAACGTTAACTTGGTATTAACTATTAGGTAATAATTGTATTTAAGTAGGTTCTTATATATACGTCTTCTTCATGATTATCCACAAAGCCAAATTGTATATATTTTATACTAACGCAAACCAAACATGTGATATGTTTATTTATTGGTTATCCTCCAAACCAATAAGTACATCCGCTGCATACACGGTGAATAGGTACTTTAATTACTCATCCTACTTATAAAGAGTGGAGTGTGAACTATTCTCGACAACTCCGTCACAACATGGACGTCATCGAATATTAATTAAAACAAGTACACACAATAACGTAATGCATGCATTAAAATATTTTCATGCACTTAGGCGTCTCGCTCACTCGATGCCGATGGACGGACGAACGGATAGATGCGACACTTTCACTAGTTCTTTGTCACGAATGTGTGGTACCGACAAATTGGCTGTTGTTTAATGCTTTGTATCGTGTTAAATTTGCTCTACTAGATCATATGCGCATTGCAAATTGGTAGATTACAACGCTGAGTATGGAACTGTAACTCGATAGAAATGAACAGTGAGAGATTAAATAATATTTTAACATTGTATGAAATTACAACAATGTTGTAATTAGGCACATACCATGTCATGCTATGTACCTAAGACCTAAGGTTGAGACTACATAGTAGTAGTTCTTTGTCCAGACCAACAATACGTGCTATAACCACGTTTTACCACTTCCCAGCTAAAGGTATTGTTTTCTTAGTACTCATCTAACAATAACAAAATATTCTCAAACACAATTCACAGTTTATTAAGATCATAAATGAAGATTGCATACTGCAAGTATTCTCGTTGTATGCAATTAAAATTTTTTTCGGGAACAAATGTTCTTTTGAAACACTGATTAAATTTGAAACACTGTCTTTATGAAAATAACTGCGTCATAGGTAAATTATATCAGGTACCTATTCGCGCATGAGGAAAAGGATAATAATATATAATATTGTAATTTGTAACTAATAATAAGGATAAAAATTTGTTAATATTTTATGCTTACAAATAATATGTTGTTTAAATTAAGTATCCATGAATGATGTAGTATATCACGTTCCTATTTATGCAGAATCAGCTTATAGTGTTAGCCATAATGGAAGCCTGAACGTACGCAATTATTCCTAATTGAAGAAAATGTTTGAGCTATTTACCACAAATGACTTGAATTCTTTAATCTCATTTCTCTTTAACACGTACAGGTACTATAAGTATTATAATGTCGCACAAATACGTAAGTTGGAAGTTAATGAAGGTTATTTTACCTCACTATTCTTAAACAGTTTAAAATAAAGGAATAATAAATTAGTAAGAATTTCTGAATTAACCTTTTTTTTTGAAACCATAAATTAATTGAAGAATGTATCAAATTCAGTAGTCTTTAAAAACCATTTTATGTTTAAACTATGAGTAGTTCGAAACCGAGAAATAAATATCTTGTACCTAACCAAAGTAATAAATATTATTGTGTTTGATAATAATTGGATGAAGTCGCACCTTTGTATCAACTATCATTCTATTCTGAACATTTCAAAAGCATATTATTATCTACTTATACACGTAGTCACGTATATAGCTCTACACTTTAGGCAAGAAGCCTCTTGACAGCTGGTAATCTGCTTACTAAAGCTCACTAATAGTTTAATTCTCATCCAGGGCCATAGCATGCGTAAATAGAGTGTAAATGTAATTTATTATTATTTTTAATACGCAGCGTTTATTATAAAAATATACCTTTATCTAATTAACTTAATGAGTATAAACTACGGACATTATATTATCTTGGTACTTTACCGTGCTGCATGACTGCGATTATTTCAGTGAGCCCGCTACTAATTTTGGAAGGGCCAATCTCTTTCAAATAGTTTTAGCGTGACGATAACTACAATTGTTAAAATCGTCTTCAAAATAAACGTGAAGTTGAAAATTACTCTATCGTAATAGCGAGAAAGTAACACTTTCTAGTCACAATTATTAACTATTAAGGTAAATAATAGCTTTCAATTATCGATAACAACGACTGTGATGTATCAAATGAATTGATACGTTTTATCGTAAAATAGGTAGGTATGTTACTTTTAACTTGACTAAAATATTTTTTTGCATTCTATCTGCTAAGATTCATCAATACGCCCCTAAGATACGCCCCGTTATACAATGAAAAAGTAATGGAATATTTAAAATTACCAAAATCAATGTGTAATAAATATTGTAACATAAATAGGATAACATACATAAAATATAAATCTAATTAAGAAAGTTAAATTGAACTAAACTTTACTATAAGTATAATACAATATGACTAAACGCGCTGTTGAAAAGTGGACAATAGTTTATAAATAAAAATAACCAAACATATTATTATTATATTATAGCGAAAGTGGATAATCCATATGTGGGGAATGTTTGAAAGTCGTGAATTTTTATAAGGTAACACTGGAAACAGCGATAGATGGTAGGCATTACTAACATGCCTTTACTAGCTACAAACCTGTCTCCTATTAAATTTAATTTGACAAACGATTAGAGAATTATAAAAATGTAGAAATCTTTATCTAAATAGAAAATAGAATCACAATATTTTTAACCTCTGTTATTTTAAAACTAGAAATGTTCATTAACGCATCAATGCGTGAAATATTCCTCATAGAATCAATTTATCTTATCAGCCCGGTATCCCGTTGTGAATCGATTAATAGTAACGGCGAGGAGTGTCACGGTTTTTGCAATAAAACGTTTTTCATATTGTTCACAGAGTTAGCATATAGAACGCATGTTGCACTCGATACATGTATTATGGTTTCCACGCAAATCCGATTGTGTGAGCAGAGAACAATACTTTCTTGGTTATAATAAAAAAGAGGACTAGTATAATAATTTCATATTTTATATTGATTAATTTTTATAGTTCTACTACGTATTTAGTAGAAATTTCATCGTAAACTATAGAACAAATTTAGGCACAGAAGGAAAACTATTTAAAGCTAAATACATATAAAACTTTTGTCTACGTAGTTTATGGTATTTTAATTTTGTTCTAAATGTTCAGACACACAATTTATATATATTTTTTTTAACAAAGTCCTAAAAAACGTGCATTGCATTTAAATTTTAAACAAACCAGTATATATTATTATGATCTTAAATTAGATCTGCTCAGACAAAAATAAGTACCTACTTGACTGTTGTATTAAATTTGTTTTATTTGGTTATTTGCCACTAATGGAAAACCTCATTAGGTTGTTTAACATGACATTGCCGTGTACCAAAATGTTAATGAGACCATGTTATATATACATTGTTTTGTATAGGTACTTCTTTATAATTGCAAGCCATAAATACATAATTGTATTAAACGATAGTCCAATAAATCGCTCTCTATTTTCTATAAATTTGTACAGTCGAAACCCATATCTCGTGATTATAAAATCGTACACGTGATCCCATAATCTGTAAGGTTTCATCCTCACGCACGACTATGGATTCATATTATTTCCACATTACAGCTTGTAACGTGAATCGAATCCAGGCGCAATGTCACGATCAAGACTAATCTGACCATGACTTTACTATCACGTCATTGTAGAATACACGAAACAGTATACGAATTTATAATCGTACTAGCGGTTCGCCCCGGCTTCGCCCGTGGTACATATTTACGTTTTCTCTACATAAGAACCATCCTCGTACTTCAAGGAATATAATAAAAAAAGAATTAACGAAATCGGTTCAGCCGTTCTCAAGTTATGCGCCTACCAACACATTTTGGGATTCATTTTTATATTATAGATTATTTATTTATATACTAGCTTACCGCCCGCGGCTTCGCCCGCTTTCTCTAAAACGATTTGAGATTTAAACTATCCTATCTCTCAAGTTGGGTCGAACTGCATATGGTGTGCGAATTTTATTATATGTAATCGGTTAAGTGGTTTAGGAGTCCATTGAGGACAAACATTGTGACACGAGATTTATATATATATATTAAGATAAGATTTGGTCAACCAACATTTGTTTACAGTGATTCTTACAACATAAATATTACATGCATCAAAATATGCTCTTGCAAAAAAGTAACAAATAACACAGCATGCACCAATTAAACAGAGCTATTTCTTAAAAGTAGAATACAGACATGTTATTATTAAATAGATGGAATAATTTAATTAATAGGCTGATAACAATAATTTACGTTTTTAATTTATGAATTTCTTTTACTATAGATCTATTAATAATAAATAATTCTGAAAGTGTCACCTACAAATTAAATTTGGTGGCCTTATTATCATCTAAATGCTAATAATGTAGAGCTATTAAAGAAACGGAGAAAGGAGATTCAGTAATATTGCATACTAAAAATAAAAATGAAATGTTTTCATAAGAAATACGAACTACTTTGCATAATTGATCGTTATATATACGACTCTTGAACTATAAAATATTAATTAAAAGTTGAAGAATTTTGTAACACAATCCAATTCACAATGGTATATTGTAATGGATTATAAATTTAAATTGTCTGTATTATATAATTTAACCTTAATTCAAATTGAACAAATTTTATTACCATGTATGTACTTATGTCAATACTTGTTAAAAATATATATTTTTCTTAAATCTTCCCGCTGCTCATTTCTAAAGTTTATGATCTCCAATCAATTCGCATTAAACTAGCAATTAAAATTATATAAAAACTCAAATAATTAATTAAGCTAGCTAGTGCAGCATTAATTTTCGTAAATGCTTAGAAAGAAATACATATTTGATTAGGAGATTGGACTGGCTTTGATAGTCATAATGTTGTGATTACGACACATTCCGTTTGGTTAATTATTTTTTAATTTAAATTCTCAGCGATTAAGTTAAAGAAATTATTTTATTATGACCTTTTAATTGATTACGCGTACGCAACTAGAAAATATGTTTTGGTTACCAAATATGTTATGACAAAATATGATGTGTTTGTGTTAGTAATTTGGAAAATATTGTTTTTGCTTATTATTTTAAATTAATTATGTTCGTGTACTCGGAGATTGTCTCTTATGGTCATTTGCACTTGCATCAGTCATCATAGTCTTGTAATTGATGAAATGAATATATAGGTAAATGTTACATTAGCATGAGTGTATTCATATGTGTGTATTGATTGACACACAAAATACATCAATGACAACACAGTGTCCGATTGTAAGCCTGTTTATTGTTCTGTGTTATGTAGAGCATGCTTATCGTACACACCATAACTGTGTTTCAAAATCGACCTGACGTTTCAATATATTCTTCTTATCATAATAATATGTAACTTTCCAATTTCCAATACATAAAATGTAGAAATTTGAAAACTTTTACACAAATATTTAACATTTTTCATTAGCGTTTTACACATTAACTATCTGTATATTTTATTTTTATATCCACCTGTTAATGATCAGTGCTTATCTAGTATCAACTTAATGTTCTTGTTGTATAACCTGTATAAACATTATCATAGTTAAAAAGGCAGTTTATAAGAGAAATCTTTATTTAAATGAAAAGGAAATGGTTTCCCTTTTTGTCAATTTCCCTTTCCCATCTTTGAATAATTTCGATGTTAAAAACACGAGCGCTTTATTGATTCGTTTGATTTTATTTATTTGTAAAAAAAATATTAATGCCAAAAACGGGATATATAATGTATATGTTTCTTTTGACTTTAACCAGATTTTTATAAATAATGATTTTTAATTAACTTCGGATCGGTACATTAATAATTATACTTTACTTTCTGTTGAGAATAAACTTTTCATCTGTATTTAGGTATGGTATGTACCTTAAGTTATAATTAAACGTTTGTGTTATACAATATATATAATAGAGCGTAATTACATTCGAAGTAAAAGCTAATAATAGTGTATATTGTGGGAAATATAAATGTAATGAAATTATAGTACCTATAGATGTTCTCTCTATGAATATTTTATAGAGAAAAAGTTTGATTATTTCTTTGCCCCGAAAAGGCTCCGAATTCCGAAACTATTAGACCGACTTTTATATTTTCAATATCAAGGTACCTACATCTTTTTACCTAATTTTAGCCGGGGCAAAAATATTTGCATATTTAAGATGACTCTATATCTATGTTGTTTCAAGAATATAGATTCTTAATTTAAATGGGTAAACCATTTAAATTAAGAATCTATATTTGATATTATATAAAACTGGGCGATCCAGATAAAATATTTATTAAAATTTTTGAAAAAACTAGAACGTATGCTTAAAAATTGTGTAATATATTTACACAATTTTACAATTAAAATATACAGATAGTTAATGTGTAAAACGCTAATGAAAAATGTTAAATATTTGTGTAAAAGTTTTCAAATTTCTACATTTTATGTATTGGAAATTGGAAAGTTACATATTATTATGATAAGAAGAATATATTGAAACGTCAGGTCGATTTTGAAACACAGTTATGGTGTGTACGATAAGCATGCTCTACATAACACAGAACAATAAACAGGCTTACAATCGGACACTGTGTTGTCATTGATGTATTTTGTGTGTCAATCAATACACACATATGAATACACTCATGCTAATGTAACATTTACCTATATATTCATTTCATCAATTACAAGACTATGATGACTGATGCAAGTGCAAATGACCATAAGAGACAATCTCCGAGTACACGAACATAATTAATTTAAAATAATAAGCAAAAACAATATTTTCCAAATTACTAACACAAACACATCATATTTTGTCATAACATATTTGGTAACCAAAACATATTTTCTAGTTGCGTACGCGTAATCAATTAAAAGGTCATAATAAAATAATTTCTTTAACTTAATCGCTGAGAATTTAAATTAAAAAATAATTAACCAAACGGAATGTGTCGTAATCACAACATTATGACTATCAAAGCCAGTCCAATCTCCTAATCAAATATGTATTTCTTTCTAAGCATTTACGAAAATTAATGCTGCACTAGCTAGCTTAATTAATTATTTGAGTTTTTATATAATTTTAATTGCTAGTTTAATGCGAATTGATTGGAGATCATAAACTTTAGAAATGAGCAGCGGGAAGATTTAAGAAAAATATATATTTTTAACAAGTATTGACATAAGTACATACATGGTAATAAAATTTGTTCAATTTGAATTAAGGTTAAATTATATAATACAGACAATTTAAATTTATAATCCATTACAATATACCATTGTGAATTGGATTGTGTTACAAAATTCTTCAACTTTTAATTAATATTTTATAGTTCAAGAGTCGTATATATAACGATCAATTATGCAAAGTAGTTCGTATTTTACACAAAAATATATTATACTAATTTTACTATCTCCATTTCACTTCTAAGCATTCAGAGGTGTCGACTCGGATGCTGTTATAAATTTAATGTTTAAACTTTGGTGTTAACTGTTAGCAACAAGCTATCTCGCCAGAAAGATATTCCTAATGTTCATAAACAGAAAATACCGGAACAATAACAAACAATTCATATTTTTTAATAATATTAATGCCACGGTAATAAATAATGTGTTACTTAACAGATAAATTTTAATTGGCAATTAAGTCTTCACCTAATTATGCGTCTTCCCCGCTATTTGGTCTTAAATTTAAATTGATTAATGGTTTTGTAATATATGTACAATCAACAATGTGTTAATGAGTTTTATCTATACCTGTAAAGTGTAAACAATGCAAATAATTACTAGACATGGTCATACTATTCTATCAAATAACAATATTAGAATTTTCTTGAATGTTTTATATATGTAGTTACATGGTAGTTACAAACAAGTTCAGTTTGTGGCACTGTATCTGTTTACTCCTTACTTCAGAAATACAGTGACAAATGCTTCTTCTTTTATTATATATATATTAAGCAAATAGTGACAAAATTTGCATATACATTAGAACGAACTAGTTTCTAACAATAAGGTTATAGGTCATTTCCGTGAATTAGAAACCGTGACAAACGGAGACTTGCTTCGACGTTGACCCATTGTCACTCCCTACCGCTTCTATTTACACAGCATTAAATATTGAGTCATGATATTCTTCAATTTCTTCGTTTTACTTATCATGTTTTATTCTTCTGTTAAAGATTTAATCGGAAGCGTTAATGTTACAATTTATTTTTATAGGCTAACTAACATTATGGCAGTCAGTTGCTTTCAAATCTGATTTAAGATAATGGAATATCATTGAAATATCATCTATTTCAACATTTTTATACAAAATGTAGCATTTTAACGCATATAGAATAATATTATACACCCATGGTTTTATATCGATCATCGATAGTTTGACATCTGAATAACTGCTAGAAATCAAGGCAGAATGTTAGTATGTACATTTTATAAGAGCCACATCGACCGAACTGAATGGGAAAGGTCTAGATTCTTTTATTAGTTACGAAAGTTCAGCTTGCAGACTCATGTGCAAATTACAACATAAATTTCATCACGAGTCAGAGTATTCTTCAATAATTTTTTATAAAGTATAATGGTACAATAACAATTAAACTTTGCGTTAAAAGTAATAGATTTCTTTGAAAAGATTATGCAAATAAAGATTTTCTAGTTGAGTTGAGTGAAAACATCGATTGGCTTAGAGCAACGAGGTCGATCTTGCAATTGTATAGGCGCATCGTTCGCTCTGATTGACAACTGCCGTGACGTATCGATGCTGGGCCATTTCACGCGACCGCGACCAATGTACAAATTAAAACAATCTTTACCGCATTAAATATGAAGCGTTTTAGAATGTTTCTGTTAAACTCGTCGTTTTGTGAAAATTCAATGCACATGAGTGATGTCGCACTTAGATACGGAAGAGACAAGCGAACGAGCATGCTAACCGTCACTCCGTTTTCTTCCGTTGTGCTTTTTATATTATATTAAACCGTACATGTACACTGTAAATATACGTCATTATGTACGTTTTAAATATTCTACCTAATAGTCTCTTACAATCCAATCCAATGTTATTTTATGTTATAAATGGTAAGCATAAATGATAGAAAGATAATATTGCAGTCAAATGAAATTAAAGTTATATCAGTTTTTTAATGATTATTATGCATGCAATTTACCTATATGGTAGTTCAGTGTGTCATTCAGTCGAACAATACTGGGAGTCTAGTTAAGAAAATCGTGATGGGAAAATAGCAAAACAATAACTTCGATACAAAGAACACTCCCTCGTCTGTATGTGGTATAACGAAGGTATAAAAAATAATCCGTACCTACAAGTACATGCGATTGTATTAGTTCGATGATAATGATCTTTTAATAGTGAGCGTGAGACATAAATACATCAGTCATGTCATACAAAATGGATAGTGAGCTTGGTACTTATTATTTAAGTACCAAATACCTTATGCTTTTGTTGAGGCAGGTTATAGGGGAAAGTTTAGTGAAATAATATTGGTAGGTACGAGTCCCACTAAAACCTATTCTTTAAAAAAAAAATAAAAGAAGAAGCATTTGTCACTGTATTTCTGAAGTAAGGAGTAAACAGATACAGTGCCACAAACTGAACTTGTTTGTAACTACCATGTAACTACATATATAAAACATTCAAGAAAATTCTAATATTGTTATTTGATAGAATAGTATGACCATGTCTAGTAATTATTTAGGCTAGTGTTTACTTTATGCTCTTCAGTATAGCATCAATACCATAATTTATTTGCATTGTTTACACTTTACAGGTATAGATAAAACTCATTAACACATTGTTGATTGTACACATATTACAAAACCATTAATCAATTTAAATTTAAGACCAAATAGCGGGGAAGACGCATAATTAGGTGAAGACTTAATTGCCAATTAAAATTTATCTGTTAAGTAACACATTATTTATTACCGCGGCATTAATATTATTAAAAAATATGAATTGTTTGTTATTGTTCCGGTATTTTCTGTTTATGAACATTAGGAATATCTTTCTGGCGAGATAGCTTGTTGCTAACAGTTAACACCAAAGTTTAAACATTAAATTTATAACAGCATCCGAGTCGACACCTCTGAATGCTTAGAAGTGAAATGGAGATAGTAAAATTAGTATAAATGGGAGGTCGTTTATATAACGATTAAAACTATTTTTGTGATAAATAAAATAAATTAAATGTCTCATTAAGTAAAATCGAAATTAAATAGGATTTTTTATAGATTTTTTTTTCATTCGGATCGCTTGAAAAGAATATAAAAATAAGATGTACCTACCTACCTACCTAGTTTTTTCCCACAACCTTTATTATAACCTTTAAAAGAGTTTAGTAAACCAATTAACGATACGGAGGAAAAAAAATCAAATAAAGATAATGCAAATATTTAATGATTTTTGTTCTACCTGATTATGACTCATGGCCATGAGAGCCAAAAGTCACGACTCTTACCTACCTACCTAGGTATTTCAAGGATATTTTGTTGTTTGCAATTTTGATAGATTTTAGTAATTTATAATACCTACCTATATTAGGTATAATATTGTATGTAGGTACAATATAATAAAAATGTTTTTATATGATAAAAAAGTTCGATAATCACAGATTACGTACGTGTTTCCGAACACATTAATCTAGGAATATAAATATTAAACAAAATAACAGAAAAATTCATAAGTCTGTAAATGTCAAGATCCAAAAAAAATTAAAATATTTTGCAATCAGGTTTAAAGCTGTATGTTTTGGGCTTTGGCCTTTGGCATAGGTACCTGCGTAAGCTAAGAATTGTTGTTTTCTTTTTATCTTATAATCTTACTTGAGTACTAAACCTTGAGGGAGCAAGTTACACGCGTACTTTTATAGGTACTTTTTATTTCATACTTTTTATTGTTCGAGGTACTTAATGAGTAAGTAACGTTTGGTACGTTTATCCGAGAAATGGAATAGTAATAAAGTCATTCAACTTTTATAATAATTTAAATTAAATACGAGGAAAACAATACACTAGTTTAAAATAAACATTAAACTTATTTCTATTATACATTTGTAGCCGGGCAGGAATATCCATATTTCATGAATGTAAACAAAAACTCACCCACGGATGTAGTATGTTATGGATGGATTATACACTAATTGCTTCAATAACTACACGGAAGTCACAGTATCCACAATAGTTTGGCGTATCGGATTATAGTTCTAAGTTACCGGCATTTTCGTTCGTGTAGTGCAAAGCGAGCGCGCGGCGGCACGGTCACAGACATGTGAAATCAGCTGTGGCTCTGACTAACGGGACCTCGCCCCTCCCGCGCACTGCCGCATAGCAGATAAGATAATTATTCTGTTTATTTACGGATAAATCTATATTAGACTTTTCACGTACCTAACGTGGGAATTTAAGCCAGATACAAGATTTGTTGTAGCTAGTACGTGCAGGTCTGTAAAATTAACTAGATTGTAATCTACCCGCAAGAGCATGAACATTTCTGTTCACTGAAACGACCGAAGGTCATTTTTTTATTGTTTACGTTTTTATTTATTTTTCCAATTAGGTATTTCATTTATCTGGAACAGCCAATTCGTATATTTGCCAAATCAGTTAATTGTCATCACCGTTAAGTTTGAAATGTAAACTTTTCAGAGTAACTAATTCAAAGGTAAGTAAATAAATACTTAGTAGATACTGTGTTTTTTAAACCTACCTACTCGTAGAATACAAAAGATATACCTACCTAGATAAAATAAAGAGTTATGCTAGGTATGTAATGATAGTATGAAATATTATGACGTAGTATTTGAAAATACTATATACCTAAATACTTACTGAATTTATGCGAAAATTAGCCGATAACGGTTCCGCCCGTGCCGTGTATTGCAATTTGCATTAGAGTTGTAGGTAAGTACGGCAATTTATTTGATTTGTTTTAAAAATTCATAATCAATATATTCTGATAGGTGCATGTTAATTTTATTATACAATAATTACAGGTACATAATATAATTACACACGTAATATGTGTTTTTGTTTTAAATTTTAAAATATAATTCACATATTTAAATTATTTGATAATAAAAAAATGATTATATATCGGAACGAAATAGGTACATAGTAAGTAGGTATGTTAAATATAAAAGCTACTTACCCATAACTTGAATTATGCACTGCTCTTCTCATGGCGATCTTATTGCGACAAGGAGAAAACTTTCAACAAAGGATAGATGCAGATACGTGCACCGCATTTCTTGGTATAAAATACTTTTACCTCTTTTACTTTTCCTTTTGTGATAAAAACATTTAAGTGCATTTCAAATAAATTTATTTACGTATCTTGTTTTTAATTCCAAATTTATTGCCGCCATATTGTGACGATTATGACTTCATATTTTATTACATACTTTTTATAGCTCTAGATACAAGCAAATTTGACTCAGGATTTTTTTTCTAGGAGCGTAGGTACGTACCGAAAGAACAAATGAAAAAAAATTAACTCGTCTTCAGATATTCAAATCTTTGGTTTGAAGGTTTTATTGATTTTATTTTTTTGTTTGGCTCCAAATTTGGCACACAAGCGTTTTTGAACTCTTCTTCCCTATTTTACAAGTAACTACTTACCTACAATTAAGGAAACGTTGATTTTAGGTATAGGATTTAGATGTAAGATGAATTAATTATCACAGAAAAAGAATTAAATTTTAAATTATCTTTAATGTCTGTTGTATTTTTATTTTTTAGTCTCAATATAAGACACACAAGACCTGTGAACAGGACAAATAATTATTTTTGACACCTGAAAGTAGAATTTGTGGTAGGTAACGGGAGTTACCAAAAGAAAATCTAATTTACCTCTTTCCATTTATGGTCCTCGTTTCATGAAGAGTAAATGTAAATATTTATTTATTTATTGGTAAACAATAATTATACATACATATAAAACAAATAAAGTTAGATATATATTTAGGCGACCTTTTCACTTGGTGATGATTAGGCATTAGGCAACTGGGGCATAAAATAACCAGCTCAATATTTTTATTTTTATTTTATTCCTCTGTTTGATAAATTTCAGAGAATAGACTTCGTCATTAAAATAAGTTAACAGTTCTTCGTTAGTGAACAATTAAATCTGTCATTTGAATAAGTGGCATGTTTGTATTTAAGCTTGTTGCCCATCATCGCTTGCAGTCACACTTGCAGTCATGACTCGCGCAAGAATTTGACTTCGTGGTAATTTTGTAAATAATTAAAAATATTATATTATGAAGTATGAACTAGTTTTGAATGTAGATATTCATTAAAATTTATAATTAGAATTAGATATAGTTTTATAACACCATAAAATATATCAAGTATATACCATATTTTTAACTGCACGTCAAAATTGTCCTAATCTTAGACACTAAAAATTTTAGTAATGCAATATGTATGTAGACTTTTATACTTTATGAAATAAAACTTGTTCTGAATTTATCACTCTGCTTAGTTTAAAAAAATAATATCTTTAACATTTACAATATCACAAAATGTGTATGATTAACGAAGAATTCAATATCTATTAATTTTCATAAAACAATAAAAAGGTACCTAGTTATGTATCTACTATCATCTATAACTAATTTTTAATCTGTTTTAGTTGTTATATAAATCCAGAGTCTTACTAATAGAGTCCCGTTTACCCTTTGGGTACGGAACCCTAAAAATTAAATAAGATACATCATTGAAATTAAATTAGATAGTATTTTGCCTAACGTTACGCAACAAAGCAATTATACAATATTATTTTTAGCATTGCAAAGCAGTTTCTTATAAAGTAAGATAAATTAAAAGTATTTTATATGTAAATAATTATAAAAATAATTCTGTAACGGTTTACTAACATTAGTACGTCTTATTAAAGTTTGTGGTTATGCTCCATAGAGTCACGGTGGTGAATGGTCAGTATACCATAATTTTAATTTACTTATTTGTCGTCGACATATTGACTGCTGCCGTCGACGTGCCGACGACTGCCGTCGACATGTGGCGACGGCTGAAGTAGCCTCTGCGCTTACACAACTTGCCGGTCGTCTGTTAGAAGTCTAAAAGATAAAAGATTTATCATTTATTATTATTATTAATAACTTTATTTTCATCAGTCTTATTTTCTATTCTCAATGTATATCCTTCAAAAATGTATCTCAGATAGTTATACTTTTACAGGTTTTAGATAACATAATTATGTTAAGTATTTTGATTTGAAGGATCGAAACATTCGCCGGCTGAACTCATTTTCCGAATTATGACAAGGTGGAGCCATGATAAGGATAGTGGATGAATCCCAGTTGGGAAACATCCACATAATAAAAACACTAATAGCTCATTCTCCTTAAAGGTGGTGCATATTTTCAGGACGATCAGTTGAAGTATTGCGAAAAATTAATTTTGAAATCTTGGTACGGTATAAAATGACATTTTCCTACAAGTAGGAGTGATCGGCACAGGGTTTAGGATCACAGGAAAAATTGGCAAAAAGTAAATACTTGTAACAACAGGAATGAAAAAACTGTCACATGGTGTAAATTTTCTGGAATTAAATGAAAAATCCATAACTTCAAAAATACATGACTTAATTTTTTTTTCAATTTTTCTGATAACTGGTGTGGCATTACCTTTCAGAAAATTTCGGCTTGACTTCTGGGACACCCTGTATATATACCTACTTTCCTTGTCAAATGACTCCTAAAAGCCTAAAAGATATGCTGCACGCGCCATTACTCCATTAATGCGCATCACACACGGTGAAGATACTATATTATTTTATGTTAAGATTCTCTAATATAAAATATTACAGTATTTTATGGTATCACACACGATTAAGATAAGCTAGCGATACTGATTGTCATTTATTTTAAATGTCAATTCTCGATATTTCGCTAAGGATTTGTTCACCCTACCAACGACGAAGACGTCCACAAACAAAATTTTCATCCAGTCGCAATTTAAAAAAAATTGTGAAAAACACACTTAAAAATAAAATATTAAAATTTCCTGTCGTTCTGATGATTGGAATTTTTTTTGACGTGACAACGTCTTCTAATTCGATAAAGCCGGCTGCACGCACGAAAAAACATGACTCATGCGGCGTTACCTCGCTCTGACTCATCTGAGGCGTTCCAAGTAAGGCTTGAAGTGCGAGTGAGAGTGCGGAACGAGCGACAAAGAAGCACAATTTCGGACGTTGTCACGTTCAACTATCGTCAGTAAACCGACTTTACAGACAACCAATTTTTTTGCGAATAATAAATGAAAACATAGATTTTTCTTAGAAACGGTGGCTCCTAGAAAAAAATGTATTAGAAGTTTTTTATAGATAATTTTATGATCTATAATTTTGGTCCCAGGTAATTATATGATTAGCTTACCGTTACGGCGAAAATCGCAAAAAACCTATTTTTTATTAATTGACCTCGAATTTTCTTTCTTCCGAGTACCAGTATGACGGGAAATTTTAATATTTTATTTTGAACGAATTTTGTCTGGATGGGAATTTTGGTCGTTGTCGTCGTAGTCGTTGGTAGTGTGACCGAACCACTACTAAAATGTCATAAATAATGTTACATGTATTTGGTACATTAATAAAACATCTTATAGGCCGGGAGATACTGACACAAAATTTCGGGTCATTTGTAACAGGATGTCGGTCACTCACATTCTCACTCGCAAGCCTAAGGGCGTTTGAGCACTACAAGGAATTTTACTGTCCGGCATTCTAGTTCAGGATACATCGCCCATTTTTGCAAGTGACTACTATCAAGCTAATTTTCAGTTTGTAGCTTTATTTTGATGAGACGCCCAATAATTTCGTGTACGAAAGTCTCGATTGTGGTAGCTAACAAGGATAAAAATTTGGCGAGGTAGCTAAATGGCGTGATTCAACGGCGTCGCCGAGACTTATCAAAATCGAAAGATAAAATAATTTTGAAAAGAAAAGCTTCTATGGTAAAAATCATTTTAGCGGTGGGTTTGGCGTGTACGGATTTTCAAAAATGTAAAAAAAACAGTAACTTGGGCATTCTCGAGCGCGTCAGATATTTATACTACGTATGCCCCAAGTGCCTCTGATAACAATGGTATACTAATCTGCCGGTTTGCGTGGTGGGGATAGGCATATAAAATCGTCAAAAATGCACAAAAAAAAATTTACTCGAGCGCGTCAGATTTTCGGAAGGGGTGTTAATTAGGCCCCAAGGAAGCTCCCCTTAAAAAAACTGACGATTACGGCGTGACGATAAGTTACGATGAATTTTTGAAAATGCAGAAAAAAAAAGTCCTTTTGAAATACTCGAGCGCGTCAGATTTTCATAGGGGAAGTTTATCTCGGTATCCTGAAAGCATATTTTCTTAATCTGACAAAAATGTTGGTGGGTTCTCTTAATCTGACCGAAAAAGGTTTGTGGGTTTTTTTTTATCATCGTTATTTCATATCAATTTTTCTTAACACTCTCAGTTTTCGAGATGTACTCAAAATACCGGGAGTTTGAGTTTTTATGATGCTTCAAGTAAAAAAAAGTTTTAATCATGGACAAAAATGAAAAGAGACCTTTTTTTGGAAAATAAAATTACCTTTTTTGTTTATTTAAACTTCTTTTTTGGAAAAAGTACCTAAAGTTCGCGACTTATATGGTGCAACGCGTTTTTCGGAAGACGAAATGGCTCCTCCAGATTTCCGGTCATGCGGAAACCGGCAGATTTTGTATTTTTAGTAATTTTTAGATTATATTCTTCAAAATAGAAATAAAAAAAATCGCGCTCGAGAATGCCGGATTAACGTTTTTTTTTTACAAGTTCGCGACCCTATAACTCGGCGGCGTCAAGGACTTATGGTCAGATTAGTTAAAATTAGCCTTAAAACACTAAAATCAACCCCCAATATCTTAATCTGACGCGCTCGAGTATTTCAGACTATCGTTTTTTTTTTACTAATCTGATCGTCTATCCTAGGCGCGCGTCACTACATATAGAGCTAAATAGTTAACAAGGTTGTTCTATTAGGTCTAAGGTATCTCTCATATCTTAAACTGCCACGCTCGAGTATTGCAGAAAATTCCCTTATTCGCCTCCCTATCTACTACATGAAATTGTTTCACCTATAACAGATGAGCGTATATTTTTTTAACCCCAAATCTACACAGTACATTCTTTTTTATCTGAATTTTAATGTTGTGTCATAAATCTATTTTGGTGCCATTTATCAATCGACGATTCGATTTTACCTTGATTTTTACACAAAATAGCCGAGACCATTCGACCGTCCCACATCGTTTCGCAAATTAATTTGAACATCACGGTGTAGATCACTGTCCTCTATAATATTAATCCATACTTAACATAATATTATAAATGCGAAAGTAACTCTGTCTGTCTGTCTCACTCTGTCAGTACAACTCAAGGATGGTATGGAGATATTGAAATACATAGGCTACTTTTTATCCCAAGGCCGTCTCACTCCCTGCCACTCTCACTCCCTGCCACTCTCACTCCCTGCCACTCTCACTCCCTGCCACTCATGTCATGTCAGAGTTATCCAAAGCTTATGCGGGTTGCAAACCAAGTTTAGCTGACTTAGTTTTCCATACTTGTGTGCAGACCGCAAACTATGTGAACTAAGCTATGTGAGCTAACTAAGACCCGATTTCACCAATATTTTCTAAATCAGAGATTTATTAATCGAGCTTCAAAATAAACATGTATTTTAACATCGTTGTCAACTCTTCAGGTCCCAAGAAGGAAATCTAAGACCCGATTATCAAATCGGCCTTTAACTGAGCGACTCACGAATCATTCATTCGTATTTTAAACCGCCCGAAACAAAATGTCATAGTTGACAATGCCATAGTTTCGCACATTAGGGCTATTTGTTCTAGTTGTATAATAACTGTCATGTTTGGTAATTCGACTAAATTGAGATGTTCTAATACAGTATAACATTTAATAATCATGTAGTAACTTTTACGTTTCCTGGTTTATATGTCAAACGATTTGGTCGTTACCATGGTTACAAATGTTTGATGTTATTTGGAGATTGTTTTGTTGTGATTTTTCTTGTGTTATTTTAATTTTATTAATTCGAGTTGAATAATTATTATAATAATGTTGAAGAAAAATCGCGGTTCAATTTCACTTGGTAGAAGGTAAACTGGATCTGGTTGAAATTACGAAAAAAAATTCGGAGTCCGAAGGAAAGTGGAGAGATCTCATACTAGAAGCACACCCCGGACACTCCGTACAAAATTATAGTTTTGACAGTCACACTGTAGAGACTGCAAATGTGTGTGTAAACTCTTTATGGTTGGCACATTTGTGACTAGCGTAAAAAAAAAATTCGCGTTTTTCTGATGAAATACATCCGTAAACAGCACAATATCTAACCATTTTCTACTAAAAACGATAATCACAAATCCAAAATAATAAAATTGCTTTAAGTCAATTTGATTAATGTTGTCAATCTTCGTTGCGTTTCGTCTAAAGACGTCGTTGGTATCGTCCTTGCGGGGAAATGGGTACCATAACATGTCTGATCGTGCGGGGTGAGGTAAGTGTTTAATTTTGGCGGGAGGCGGAGAGTGTCCGTTCTGTAGCGTTTAGCTACTATTATGTATTCTGTGCTAGAAGAGCAATTAACAAGAAAAATAGAGACAAAGATAAAAGAAAGCAGTAAATTAATAGTAAATTCTTGTTCGTAATAACCTAGTATCTAGTTGTTATAACCAATTTATTGAATGATGTTGATAGGTACAATCTAAGGGTACAATAAAAATGTTTTATAAAAACACAAGTTTTATTTATTTATTTAGGTAACATGAAAAATAACATATTTCTATAACAATGTCACATTTAAATTAAATTAGGATCATCATCATCGTCAGCCCATATACGTTCTCACTGCAGGGACATGGGATTGGTAGTGCTAACTTAAACTTAAACACGGTAAGGGATCAGGTCATTATCCACCACGCTATCTAATGATATGTCGGTTACGGTTTCCTCACAATGTTTTTCACCACTGAGCCATCACTGCGACACTGCACTGCACTACAATAAGCAGTTGGTCTGTAGGTGAAACTGATTGATTCCTAAAATAGAATTTAAAATTAAGATAAATACATTTCATAATCATGAGGAGGCCTGAGCCTTACCTGAGTAGTGGTGAAGTTTACATTTGAAGTACCTATATTGGTATTCAATACTAGATTTGACATGACTCACAGGATTATTATGGTTTAATTGAAAATAATACAGTATGTAGGAAGGAACCTTTTATGCACATAAATATAAATATTACCTCACGAGATAGTTATACTTACAGATCCGACGGTTATTCGAGTTTATCTTCAATTAATTGCAATACTTCCAAAACCGATTGTTTTGATAAACGAAATCTTGTACTAAAATCAACATCATCATATTCTACGAAACAATGACGACCTCTTTATAAATAATTCTGGGCCGTCGCGTTCGCACTATATAATCCAAATTATACAAATCACATTTTCAAAAATAAAATAGTATGCAGAGTCCATCTTGACAGCAAGAAAACATCAAATCATTTTTTCTAATCGCTTGTTAAAAATTTAAAGAGCCTCTATGCCAGTAATTAAATATGATGCCGTGTTAAGGAAACTAAACCTCGATTAGGTCATGGTGGGATACTCCCTTACATTGATGTCCCGTTAAAAGAGTTAACAACGTGTTAAACTAACTAACAGAGCTTGGTGAAACTGGGCCTAAATATGATAATTTTTTAATCACATATTTGGGTTTGGTATCGATCCAGTAACACCCCCTGCTATTTATTTTTTCAATATTTTCAATGTACAGAATTGACCCTTCTACAGATTTATTATATGTATAGATGAGAAAATCAAAATATATTGCAAGTTTAGTTCCTTCGTATTTGTGTACGTAGTATATATCTGTCAACTGTGGTATTTGCAAGAACTTGTCAGTGTTCGTTTGAATATTACGGTGTGCTAAAAATAATAAACAGTGTTACATATTTTGTAATTTATTTAGACAAAACGGCATCGATTAGACGGAACACAAGGGGGTCGAAGCACCTCCATGAGACTGGCGGCGACGATTCACCCTTTAATGCCCACGGTTAACAAATCTTTGTACAGCACGTGTAGATGGTTATGCAAGGGCAGCATGGGCCGCAGCAGGGGCCGCCGCAACATCCACCGCAAGGTCCGCACCTGTAAAAGAAAGTATTAATTATTTGTCCGAAATTTTTTGTTCATAGTCCACTGAAATTTCTTAAGATTTGTCTCTGAGAATGCAATTTTTTTAGCCTTTAAGGGAACAAATAAAATTGCAAGATATTAAGATGTAAGTGCTGATTTACACAGGGTCAGTAGACAAGTCAGTTAAAGTCAGTCGCGGCGCCGAATTTCGGCGCCGCGACTGACTTTAACTGTTTACATAGACTTCAAGCCTCTGTACTGACTTCAAATCTGTTTACACAGGGTTTTTTTTCGGGTCAGCACTGATTTGCCTCGAATTTGTAGTCAGTTACTGACCCTGTGTAAATCAGCACTAATAATAGAATACTTACATTTTGGATTATGGAAGAATAGATTGGATTTATAGCTAAAGAGTATTTTTGTACTTATCAAGTTATTGATATTTTTTTAATACTTTTTAGGTTTATGTAACGCCGGAGATTTTTATGAACTGACGACTGTAGACTCTTCTTGGACTATTTATAGTAAAATTATTTTTAAATATGGAAGAAGATTCTTCAACAACTAAATTTTTTTTAATAAATATTCAGAAAAAAGGTTTTATGTTACTTTATAATTGAAAACTAAAGGTTGTGTTACAACATGCAGTTTCGAGATTATAACTAACTACTAACTAGTACTAACTTAGATTTTCAGTTTCTTAACAGAGACTCTTTAAGTTGATGAAATGCAAACGCAAGCGTTGATCCCGATTAAACTGGTATGATGTTGCACGTCGAAATTTGACTAATTAGCCACATTCTACAACAGTCCCTTTTCTCACGATAGTTGATGTTCGTGAGTTCGTTTGTGTGCCGTTTTTGAAGATCGAATGTTGTGTTGCTACTTTTAACTTCATTGGTTGCCTGTGCCATGTGTCAAAGTGTACAAAACAGACATACCTAAAGCATAATATCCTCTTATTGATTATTCGACCTCTACCTACTCAATATTATTGTTAACAAGGAATACAATATAATACAGAATACTTTTCACATAAATCAACAATAATTTAAAATAGCCTTACAAAAAAAAATATACCGGCCGAATTGATAACCTCCTCCTTTTTTTTGAAGTCGGTTAAAAACTATATTGTTATTAAACCTATGTAATAGGTAAATAAATAAATGTCTTGTATAAAAAAAATATGGTAAAATAAGAACCATGGCTATCTAGATTACTAGTTTTAAATTAACGGGTTTCATTCACCTTCAGACATAATCTACATAATTTTGTTTCAAAATTCCAGTGTGTAAAATAAAAATTGCATTTAAATAATTTTGAATTCCAAATAAAAGTATCTTATTATGGGCTGCAATAAACCATGTGCACCCCTGAAGTCATGCAAGAGTCGCGAACTAAGAGGTGGAATCCTGTACACAGACTGCTACTGCTTACGCCGTAATGGCTTGCAATATGACTGTCGCAGGAGCGGTTGTCAAACATCCCCTCTTTGCCAAGCTCTACCTGCCCCGCTTTGTGGGCCAGCGAACGTAGCTTGTCATAAACATCGTGCTAATCCACACGCGGAACCGTTATATAGCATTTGTAAAATGCGAAAATATAGCAATTGAATCAGAAAATTATTATGTTATCATGCGGTATCGGCGTATACCTTTATGCTTTGTTGAATGTTCTGTTGGCACATACATTTCAAAAATAGAATTCAATTGAAATTTGGAAAAAGAAGCGACGAAACTGACAGAAGATTATTGTCTTTCGACAAATGCACATGATTTATTAAAAATTTTATAAACAATTTTTTTTTATCTAAATTTACAAGTGAATATAAAAGTTTAAAACATTAAAATAAATAAAAATCTGTAAAATACTAAACCCGCGAATCCTCCTATCTTAATTATTCCTATTATCAGACTACAAAATGTAAGTAAACTACAGGAAGGCAAAATTCTCCTCAGATATGGTGAAATACTTAATAATATTATGTATTTAATATTACAGGTGTTCGCCATGTGGACCAATGGTATGCTACAAATATGAAGACTGCGGGCCTCCCGTTAGTATTACACACAAACAAAGTTGACAAACTTATTATTTTTTTCATAAGATAATTCTGTCTAGAAATGTCTTAATTATTATTCAATATAATCTTTAATTTAACATAATATTATGTACAGCTTCAGTGCCTCCCGAGGTCAGCATTCAAACGCAATGGCCTGCAAGATTGCCAGTTCTTCCAACAAGGGTCGATTCGCTATTTATGCCGGGACGGCCCTTGCTGTCCGAAGCCTTGCCCGCCGCCCTGTCCGCCGTGCGTGCGCCGCCCGCCTCCTGGGAAGACATACGTGACTAGATTCAGTGACTTCGACTTGATATCGCAATGGTAGTAGCTAACGCTTAGTGTAGCTCACTGACTGCTGCGAGGATCGGTAATTTTATTTCATTATCACGGCGGACTGTGGGGGCGTACTTTTTGAACGTAAAAATTAAATCGATAATTTATTTGCAGAAAGGTAGATCTAACAATGCAGATCCTCAAGCAGAGGAGAGCGGCACGGAAAAAAAGAATGAGAAAGAGAATCAACTCAAAAGAACGAAAAGTCGTGAGCTTCGTGGTGGGATAATGTATTACAGTTGCCACTGCATCAAACGCAATGGCTTGCAACACGATTGTAGGCGAACTGGATGCGGGGGGGAACCAGCGTGTCTAGTTCTGCCTGACCCCTTATGTGCTCCAAGTCAACTAGCGCGTGCGCGGGGACTTGCAGATCCTGCTCCGTTAGCAGCACATTATCGAGCACAAGCTGGTGGCTCTGGAGCATCTGCAGATAGCAGTGGCCCATCTGGTGGAGGGAAGAGGTTCATAGTGTGTGAGTTAAAAGGAATAATGCCTGAAGCTCAAACTGAAAAGGGAAATAAATGCTGTAAGTGTCCACTTATATCGAATGTTATTCAATCAAAAGGAAACCCTAGCTACGACAAAGATAAATGCTGCTGCAACGCTACTAGTCAGCCTGATAGCATATCGCCCCTTTTTCTTTTTGATGAAACAACTTTAGCAAGTATACTCAATAGATTTAACGATAAAGAAGTAGATTCGGATGATGTCGTAATAGGACCCGGTGGTCGTCCTCGAAAACCACAAATAAAAGCTCCAAAAGAAGTTTGTAATCGATCAGGTTGTGTACATTGGAAACCACCACCGCCCTGTGTTTGGGATGCTCCTTGCAAAGCTGACTGTTTTGAGGCACCACCGGGTATTCAACCTGGACGCAATCCGCTAACGGGTGGCGGTGGCGGTTCTAATACATCTGGTGCTTACAATACTGGTGAAAAAATAAAACTCCTTACACTTACCTCATTATAATTACCAGGTTGTTCTGCTTCGAAAGCTGGAGGGACAATAGCAGATGATGAAAAGGAAGCTGCAGCGGGCTTGCCAGTTTTAGTCATGAAACTTTGCTAAAATTTAAGAATAAAATATGTTGATAGCCAAAAATTATTTTATTTATACTACACTATTAGTATAGAGGAGGTAGCAACGTTGACAAGTGAGCATTTTAGTATAGTTGGTTCTTTGATATGCTGTTGCTCTTGCTATTTCGGTTACAGTCCGGGCTGTCTGGCTGGCCGCAGTGGTTGCGTTTAATAGTGCGCATCTTATCTGCACAGGAAAATATCCTTAATTTAAAGTCATTTTTTAACGCGTAATTTTTAATCGTTTGCCTTTAGATAGATCCATAAGACATACATTTTTTATTGCAAGACGTTTTTTTCGTTGTTAAATAGGTGCCAGACGCAATTTTTATTTCAAAATAATTAAAATATCATCGAAATAAGTGAAATTCCATCAACATGAGTCCCAGTGAAGGATAAGTAATCACTGTGTTACTTATATACTATATATAATATTCATTTTACTATTTACAGTTTTTTTGTACCAATCTACCATATCGCCTCCTTTTCCCAACGAACCTCAAATAGGACGTTAATGTAAACTTGATAAAAACCAAATATCATCAAGAAATTAAAGAATTTTTAACGGATTTTAAACGCGATTTATTCATTGTATTATTTTCCCAAGTCTTTAATTTCAAAATGTATAATACCTACTCGCGTAAAATCAAACACTAGAAAATACAAATATCATCAAATTCATATTTATACCCAAAAGTGTAATAAATATGAAACCATATTCTATTAAAAATATTAGTTTACTAATCTATACATATAATAAATCTGTAGAAGGGTCAATTCTGTACATTGAAAATATTGAAAAAATAAATACCAGGGGGTGTTACTGGATCGATACCTAACCCAAATATGTGATTAAAAAATTTTTTGTCTGTCTGTCTGTCAATCTGTATGTGAAGGCATCACGTGAAAACTAGCGGTTCGATTTCGATGAATCTTGGTATAATTATACCTTATTATCCTGGGCGTAAAATAGGATACTTTTTATCCTGGAAAAATACGTAGAAAAAAATTAATCTTAATTTTTCAGTTTTATCCATAGACGTTGTTCCGTAGAACCGCGAACACACGTTGCGTATTATTAAAGGCCTAGCCGTATTTGGGAATTGGGTACAATAGATATTAATTATAAGATGTTATTGTCAGAGGTAGGTACCTACTCTAAATGGAGAAATAAACCATCCACGCGAAGACCGACATTCGCGCGGACGGAGTCGCGGGCGGAAGCTAGTTATTCAATATAAGTATTAAAAAGGATAATATAATATAAATAATAAAGTTATTACTTACCATTTATGCGGACTCATGTAATTTCACTTATTTCGATGACATTTTAGTTATTTTGAAATAAAAATTGCGTATGGCACCTATTTTACAACGAAAAAAACGTCTTGCCATAAAAAAATTATGTCTTGGATCTATCCAAGATCTATCTAAAGGCAAAAGATTAAAAATAACGCGTTAAAAAATGACTTTAAATTAAGGACATTTTCCTGTGCAGATAAGATGCGCACTAATAAACGCAACCACTGCGGCCAGCCAGACAGCCCGAACTCTAACCGAAATAGCAAGAGAAACAGTATATCAAAAACCCAACTATACTAAAATGACTTTTTTTTAAACGTTGCTAGCTCCCGTACTATATGTGAAATAAGTTTAACAAAAATAAATACAGATATTAAAAATAGTTATACTTACACGGTGTGAGTTCGCAGTTTACTCAACGCGTACGAGTAGACGTTATAATAATGTACTCTGTGGAGTAGACAAACCTTGTAGCTGTCTACTCGCCAAGCAGCAGCTCGTACTGTGTAAACGGGCCTTAAGGTGCAGCTACTTGCATCGTGTGAGCGTGTGTCTTTGTTCAATAATATCGCATGCATTATTGCGATATCTATTATCAGTGCATACATTGTGAATGCATTTTTTATTGAACGAAGCTATCTGACAGCAGCTAAGCGTTCTGGTGGAGGCTACACGTCAATATAAATATTGTGATCCTAGATCTATGTATTCTGATGATGTATTCTGATGTCGTAATATGATATGATAATACAAGAAGCTTATATCCTTGTGATAATATGATGTATTCTGATCCTAGATCTAGGATCACAGCCAGGATCGAGATATTTATCTTTCGTGTAGTGTCGCGTTGTGGTCGCGTTTGATATTAATTATTATCGCATCAGTTCGCAGCGTACGGCAGCGATGTAGGACGTCGGTGACACCGCGTCTGCCGCAGGGAACCCATGCCACCTTGCATGCCACGAATCCCTGACAGGCGACAAGCTTATTTTGAAAGAGTTTATTCTCAATTTGGAATCCAAATAAATTCATCATAAATTCAGATGTGTATACTGTTCTTACCACTTACTGTTCTGTGGTCTAGCTGTTTACATAGTAAATAAGTGTTTTGTTATTAAATTTCTATGCTGTATTACGATGAAAAAAAATTAACCTGTCAAGAATATATTTTTCTGTTCTTTATCACGGCATGCTACATCTTTCAATTTTGACACATTTTCTCCATACTACTTATAATAAAATATGTTAGGAATCTGCAGATCTAAATTATTTAGATCTAAATTTCATAAACACATGATGTAACAATAAACCCTTTTCCACTATGTTGCAACATAAAGTATTATCTTTTTCATCCAAATTCTTTGTAATAAAACATACGGTTCCGAGAGCTTCATATTGTTCTGGAGCTAATGTAGGAGAAGGAACCGGCGCTGGTGGAGGTGGTAGCAATGATACGAGCAGTCCAAAATCTGGCAGCTTTTATGACGTATGTTTAATATTATGATGTTAAAGTAAAAAACCGATCATGGTATCAACCAATAAAGTAGTTAACTAATCATTGGTAATCCCGTATATATCAGTCTTCTTTAATTTTTTATAAGATTATGTTTTTAATTAATTACGATTACGCACTGATAATACACACTTTACACAAGTTTTAGACATTAAAATTTTGTGTCGTTTTTTTCATATTAGGCGCGTAAATATGGACACAGTCTACCCACAGACACTGTGAAACCACGCTTCGAAGCGCTGCCTGGTATCCCGTGTGGCATATTTAGATGTACAGGTGGAGAAGTGAGTTAAAAAATGAAGCTACATTTTACTTCAATTTTGTGTTTGTTTTATATGATCAAATAATGTATTATAGATAGGGAGGCGAGGTAGCCAAATGGCGTAATTCAACGGCGTCGTCGAGACTTATCAAAATCGAAAGAGAAAATAATTTCGAAAAGAAAAGCTTCTATGGTAAAAACCATTTTAGCGGTGGGTTTGGCGTGTACGGATTTTCAAAAATGTAAAAAAAAACAGTTACTTGGGCATTCTCGAGCGCGTCAGATATTCATACTACGTATGCCCCAAGTGCCTCTGATAACAACGGTATACTAATCTGCCGGTTTGCGTGGTGGGGCTAGGCATATAAATTCGTCAAAAATGCACAAAAAAAAAAATTTACTCGAGCGCGTCAGATTTTCGGAAGGGGTGTTAATTAGGCCCCAAGAAAGCTCCCCTTAAAAAAACTGACGATTACGGCATGACGATAAGTTACGATGAATTTTTGAAAATGCAGAAAAAAAAAGTCCTTTTGAAATACTCGAGCGCGTCAGATTTTCATAGGGGAGGTTTATCTAGGTATCCTGAAAGCATATTTTCTTAATCTGATAAAAATGTTGGTGGGTTCTCTTAATCTGACCGAAAAAGGTTTGTGGGTTTCTTTTTTTTAATCATCGTTATTTCATATCAATTTTTCTTACCACCCTCAGTTTTCGAGATATACTCAAAAAACCGGGAGTTTGAGTTTTTATGATGCTTCAAGTAAAAAAAAAATTAAACTTTGGACAAAAATGAAAAGAGACCTTTTTTGTAAAATAAAATTACCTTTTTTGTTTATTTAAACTTTTTTTTTTGAAAAAGTAAAGTTCGCGACTTATATGCTGCAACGCGTTTTTCGGAAGACGAAATGGCTCCTCCAGACTTCCGGTCATGCGGAAACCGGCAGATTTTGTGTTTTTAGTAAGTTTTAGATTATATTCTTCAAAATAAAAATAAAAAAAATCGCGCTCGAGAATGCCGGGTTAACGTTTTTTTTTTACAAGTTCGCGACCCTATAACTCGGCGGCGTCAAGGACTTATGGTCAGATTAATTAAATTTAGTCTTAAAACACTAAAATCAACCCCCAATATCTTAATCTGACGCGCTCGAGTATTTCAGACTATCGATTTTTTTTTACTAATCTGATCGTCTATCCTAGGCGCGTGTCACTACATATAGAGCTAAATAGTGAATAAGTTTGTTCTATTAGGTCTAAGGTATCTCTCATATCTTAAACTGCCACGCTCGAGTATTGCAGAAAATTCCCCTCTTCGCCTCCCTATCTATTATGTTATAGAAGCATCCGTTTGGGTAGTCACTTCCTAGATTTAGATACACTACATAGTATAAAACAAAGTCGCTTTCTCTGTCCCTATGTCCCTTTGTATGCTTAAATCTTTAAAACTACGCAACGGTTTTTAATGCGGTTTTTTTTAATAGATAGAGTGATTCAAGAGGAAGGTTTTAGTATATAATTTATTAGGTTTTAGACAAAGCGGGCGAAGCCGCGGGCGGTAAGCTAGTATCATTATAAAACTTAAATCTTCAAAACTGTCAGTCTATCCATCTCGTGAATCTACTTTCGGGTTTATGATTTTGTCATTGATTTTCAGATTCTCGGACGTGGTGCAGATAAGTGCTGCTTATATAAAAACCCGGAATATTTTTCTTTCCATCATATGACATTTTTTGATCTTCATTTATATTTGAGACCATGCCGACAACCAAGTCCTGTTACTGGCAGAAAAAAATAAATTTAGTATTATAATTTAAATGGTTATTCATTACTTATTTAATAAATTTTATTTGGGTAGGTATTATTTCACACTGATAATATATTGGTTTTGATATGAAATTAATATTTAATCATAATAGCTCACATTAATCACATGACGATTAAGATGAAATAATAGGCTAATTACATTCGCACTGATGACGTTTTTTAATAATGTTTTATAGGAGATAAACAAATGCCTCAAATTAGATTACTTATAAGATTATATCAGATTATTACCTTTGCTAATAACCACCCCGTGCTTGTGGTAACCGTGGTAAAAGGTGGTAACCTTTAGGTTAAAAAAAATAAAATTGTAAATCTTGCATAACATTCTCATTCACACGCAGGTATGTTCTATAAGGAATAATTAAAATTATTCTGATTCAAAAATACATATTACTGTTATTATTGTTGATAATATTTTTGCTGTCATATATTTTTGCAACTTAGAATTTTAAAATAACTGATAAACCCACAAAATTTTAAATATTTAAAAATTGAGTACGGAACCCGTACAGGAATAAAGACGTGTTATCAAAATTTTAGATAATTATGTTTTATCTCTAATACACGACACAATAAGAGCTTAAATAGCGGGGTGTATAATAACTAAAATATTTGAGTAGTGAATAACACTGAAGAATCATGAGGGCTTATATTTTGTGTGCTCTGTTAGTAGCAACTGTTGCAGGTTAGTGGTAATAAAATATCTGTAGTAAATTTATTAAACAAATTAAAGAAAATCTATTCAAGGTTCAAGACTCATTCCTGTAAGGAACGCCTATCATAGTTCGTCATTTCTATGTGGATGAATTTCATTTGATGTCTTACTTATTGCGTCTAATTTTAATACATTAAATGTTTTATGCACCGCCTAATGATAATTAAATAATAAGCTGTTTTTGCTAAGGACTACCTGAACAGAGGATTATTGGTGGCGTTGAAGCAGACATCTCATCCTACCCTTATGCAGCTGTGCTTCTGCGCTACAACTCCAACACCGGCTCATACGAACAACAATGTGGCGGCGCTATCATTAACAACAGATCGATTCTTACTTCTGTTAACTGCGTTATGTATGTAAAAATCTAAGCTATATTTAGCATAAATGCGATAACTAAAACTTACTTTAATTTACGTCAAGAATTCCGCAAGAAAAGTAAACAATTATCTCGTATCATTTCACCAGAGAAAAAAGAATTAAACCAAAACTGATTGAGATCGCTCTTATTATTTAAAATTTAACATGTCTTCAGCGTTTAACTGATAATTTATGTTTTAGAAACGATTCACCTCAGATATGGAGCGCTCGACTTGGGTCGTCGTTGGCCAATAGCGGAGGAGTCCTTTACACAGCTGGATCCTTCATCATTCACCCGCAATACACTGTGTACAATAGCGATAACGATGTTGCCATCCTGAGAACTCAAGGTTTTATTACCTACGGCTCAAATATTAGAAACATTGGTATTGCCGGTTCCGGATATATTCTCAACGACAACACTCTAGTAACTCTTGTTGGATGGGGAGCTATAGGGGTAAGTAGAGTGATTAGTTAATCCAACTCAAACCCTCAAAAACTTAGGAAACTATTCATTCATATAAAATATTTCCAACTTGAACCCTGATTTTCTTAACTTTCAGTACGAACAAGAAAAATCAAACCAGCTACTCAAGGCCGATTTGAGGATCATTAACCATACGACTTGCAGACAAAACTATAACATCATTTCTATGGAAGTGACAGAGAATATGATGTGCGCTGGCAACCCTAGCGGTGGTATCGACTTCTGCGAAGGAGACGTCGGCAACGCTTTGGTTCACAACAACGTGCTGATTGGCGTCGCATCTTGGCGCACCGCTATCTGTGGCTTAGCTGATTACCCTGGCGTTTATACCAGTGTTAATAAATACACTTCCTGGATCCAATCCAATGCATAAATGAATTATGAAGACATCTGAAGTAAATTATTCAAAATACTCTCATATTATAATGTTTTCTTCTTTTTACTTACCGTGTAAAACATTGAAAATGGTGATGTAATATTGTTTAAGTAAAATACCGGCGTATGTCAATCCCATACATTTTTGCCTTTTCTAACTTCGTTATCGTTTTGTAATTGTTACTTTGTCTAAGGCCCCAGATTCTCTAAATAAGATAAGCTTAATCAAGCTATTATAATAACAATACCTAATTTTAAGCCATTTAAGACATTTTTATCAGCTTAGTTTAGTAACTTGAATATGACTTATCTCGTGTTGGCGTAATTTATATATAGATAGATAATTTTATCTAAATAAATAATTATAAATGAAAAATGAACGGAAAACATGCCACGGTAATGAATTCTATACAGAGGTAGAAACAATTTTTACTTATTTAAAAATGACCTATCCTCTATCCTATGACCTATATTATTTATTACTTTTAGAAATATCAATTACTGTTGCTGTTCGTTTGTCTTGCTTGAGAATGATATATTATTTATATTATACCGTACCGTATATGACCGAGATATATTATTTATATTATAATAGAGATATTCGGGGGAGATGAAAAATAGTTGATACGAAGTTCATCCAGTCATTTAGTTTTGAAAAAAAATGCCTATAAAATGTAGGGTACCTCCAAATTCTTACCTATTCCATTTCTGAATATGTATTTTGGAGATTGACAAAATAACGAAACCGTTTATTTTTCCATCATTTATTACGTCACCAAATGGGCATACAAGGTCCACAACGACCACAACAGACAGGTACACCGGGGTGGCTGCAGCGCTTCACAGAGCACAAGGCGGGCTCAGTGCAGCAGTAGCATGGACACGGCCTGCAGCGGTTCGGCCTGCAGCACGGTATCGCCACGCTGTCGCAAGATGGCGCTGGCGGTGGAATTGGAGTCGCTGGCTGGAATGTATATAAAATAACTTGTTAAACATGAAATCGATTTAATTATTATCAAATCATAGGTGGTAAATATTCTTGGAAGAATTGCAGACATTAATTAGCCATGTCTCGTATTTATATTAAAACCTTCTGAATTTATAAAACAGGCAACTGCAAATTAAAGTCTTAATTATTGTCGTATTACCAAAACCATTTTGTTTTAAGATTATAGTAGAAAAAACCCATAAAGAGTTTTCCTATGATTCAGGAAATAATTGATTTCCATCTCGTTTCTGTTGTACAATTTGAGAAGCAAATTTGATTTTTTGTGCTTTAGTATGAAACTCAAATATCCTCTTATGTTAATGTTTATGAACCATAGCATAGATAAGAGCTAATGGAACATAGGAATGAATTCTGATAGAAATAATATGTAATGATAGAATTCCTTTTTGCCACCTTATCACACGGTGGACATGGGGGCAAACAGGGTAAAATTGGAAGAGCCGGGCATGGAGCTGGACATGGTCGCACTGGCGCAGGGCACGGGGAACATCCACCACCGGGACACACGGAGCACTTTCCCAGGTCGTTACATGATGCTGCGCAAGGCTTCGTTGAATACGGGTAGCAGGCCCCGCAAGGCATCCCAGTACAAACGCAAGGGTCGTAACTATAAAACGGTGCACTCATTTTTGGTTTTTTTATAAATTTATATAAAAAATATTTTTTACTTAAA
The DNA here is from genome assembly GCF_905220415.1 of Colias croceus. Lineage (NCBI taxonomy): Eukaryota > Metazoa > Arthropoda > Insecta > Lepidoptera > Pieridae > Colias > Colias croceus. The sequence goes on from NC_059537.1 coordinate 8,244,367, forward strand.
ATTTACATAGAAAAATGATTGCATGTCATGTTAATGTCACGACATGCTTCTATTTTTTATTATTTTTTTTATTCTTCTTTTTAGAACTGGTGGTAAATAACTGCGAAAGAAGAAAATAAATCTTGTCATTCTATAAATTCAATTAAAAAACAAGTATAATAAAAATTGTTTGACAAAAAATTTAATAGGTATTTAAATTGAATAAAAATTAAACAAGTGTTGCATTATCAATGATAACGAAGTAAAATCGTACAAAAATATAATGTGTTCAATGTGTTTTTGCCCGACTTGTCCAGCTATATTACCTTGTGGGACGGGTCCGTGCACGTTTTCTTGTCCACCACCAGCGCCATGTTGCCAGCCTTGCTGTCCTCCTCCCGTACCATGCACCCCGTGCCCACCCTGTATTTGTAAACCGAACTTTAGACCACCACCGGCTCCAGTTATACCGGATTGTGTACCACCTATAGTTCCCATATTTCCTTGTTGCAAGCCTCGCCGAGCGCCACCTAGCGACCCACCTCCCTATCCTCCACCGAAGCCTGTCTGTTGCCCACCAGTTTTACCTTGTTGCCCACCTCCAGAACCTTGTGATCCTCCACCAGTAAGTATAACAAACTCCTAGTTAAGTTTTACTTATTTACTTATTTATTTTTTGCAAAGAAAGGATAACTAATACTTTTCACTTCAAAGTTCTCCAAAGATATCTTTCAGTTTAAATATACACGTCTTTTATTTTTCAGGTCTGTCCTTGCGTCGAACCGATAAATTGCTATCAACCAGTATTGCCTTGCTGTAATCCCCAATGTCCACCGCCGATTCTTCCCAAACAGCGCCCTATATGTCCGAGAGCTCCACCAGCACCGTACCCTTGCTTACCTGTGTGTCGAAGTTGCTGCCCTGACTGCGAACTAGACCCAGTTACCCGACGCAGACCTCTCATTGTCCATGACAGCGTTTTCGCTAATAGACCGTCAGCTTTTCCCAAAGAATGCTTCAATAGACGCAATCAAAATGTCCGCTATTCAGTATGCAATTACTTTAAACAGGTAAGTACGTAGAATTTAAATGTTTGATAAACAATAAAATTTTATTCAGGTTCTATTAATAATAATAATTAATAACCAATTTGCTTTCAGAGCCCAACACCAAATCCATGTTATCATGTTCCTGTTCCATTGAGGTAACACAAGGTCACTGCAAGCTGTAATTGGGAGGTTTTTTTTACTGATGTCTGTAAAAAAACAAAAGTTGTTACTAATTTCGGTAATTTTGAAGTGTTTGTATACAATCAGCTATTTAATATATTTTCATATTTTTCGTAAGATGTGTTTTATTTATATTGGATTCATTTCACAAAGAAACGTCATCTAGTGAATATGCTGAGAACTACATCCAGAACGTTTTTCAGTACCTACTTTCCGGTCACATTATAATGTGACCGTATTTGTGTGGCGCTGGTGTGCAATTTATTTTGTCAATTTACAATGTTTCTGAATTTTTTATCCACAACGACAACGGGATGCAGTAAAGCTAAAATTGTACAACACAATGGTGACTGATAAATGGGATAATATTGAGTGCAGCCTCATAAATATTTTTAATCAAGGGTATCTCAACTGCAGCATAAAATCTTTAAAAAATTTCTATATCGTATTATTTGGTAGGTTTAATAATGGTTTAATAGGACCTACTCAATACCTTTATATTTTTAATATTTAAGTGCCTTATTCACGGTCCATCCCCGCTGTACGTCCCGCCAAGGTCATACTCGATGCACGACGCAAAACTACAGTGAATAAGTATTGACGTACGTACAGCCAAATGGACCGTGAATAATAGATAGGGAGGCGAAGAGGGGAATTTTCTGCAATACTCAAGCGTGGCAGTTTAAGATATGAGAGATACCTTAGACCTAATAGAACAACCTTTTTCACTATTTAGCTCTATATGTAGTGACGCGCGCCTAGGATAGACGATCAGATTAGTAAAAAAAAATCGACAGTCTGAAATACTCGAGCGCGTCAGATTAAGATATTGGGGGTTGATTTTAGTGTTTTAAGACTAAATTTAACTAATCTGACCATAAGTCCTTGACGCCGCCGAGTTATAGGGTCGCGAACTTGTAAAAAAAATACGTTAACCCGGCATTCTCGAGCGCGATTTTTTTTATTTTTATTTTGAAGAATATAATCTAAAACTTACTAAAAACACAAAATCTGCCGGTTTCCGCTTGACCGGAAGTTTGGAGGAGCCATTTCGTCTTCCGAAAAACGCGTTGCAGCATATAAGTCGCGAACTTTACTTTTTCAAAAAAAAAGTTTAAATAAACAAAAAAGGTAATTTTATTTTACAAAAAAAGGTCTCTTTTCATTTTTGTCCAATGTTTAATTTTTTTTTACTTGAAGCATCATAAAAACTCAAACTCCCGGTTTTTTGAGTATATCTCGAAAACTGAATTGGTAAGAAAAATTGATATGAAATAACGATAATTAAAAAAAAGAAACCCACAAACCTTTTTCGGTCAGATTAAGAGAACCCACCAACATTTTTATCAGATTAAGAAAATATGCTTTCAGGATACCTAGATAAACCTCCCCTATGAAAATCTGACGCGCTCGAGTATTTCAAAAGGACTTTTTTTTTCTGCATTTTCAAAAATTTATCGTAACTTATCGTCATGCCGTAATCGTCAGTTTTTTTAAGAGGAGCTTTCTTGGGGCCTAATTAACACCCCTTCCGAAAATCTGACGCGCTCGAGTAAATTTTTTTTTTGTGCATTTTTTACGAATTTATATGCCTAGCCCCACCACGCAAACCGGCAGATTAGTATACCGTTGTTATCAGAGGCACTTGGGGCATACGTAGTATGAATATCTGACGCGCTCGAGAATGCCCAAGTAACTGTTTTTTTTACATTTTTGAAAATCCGTACACGCCAAACCCACCGCTAAAATGGTTTTTACCATAGAAGCTTTTCTTTTCGAAATTATTTTCTCTTTCGATTTTGATAAGTCTCGACGACGCCGTTGAATTACGCCATTTAGCTACCTCGCCTCCCTATCTATAAGGCGCTTTATTTTGTACAAGCTTTAAATTATTTTTGTAAAATTTGTTTGTATTGTTTTCTTTGTTTGTATTGTAAATATAGTGCTCACCAAGGTGCTCAGTGCTCACATAGATATGAATAATTACCTTTTTAAGGTATAAAGCCCGTGCACCGACATCAAACCTTTAATTAGTAAATGGCACATCAATAATATGTAGTAAGGTAGTAAGTAATTAATAATATCAAATCTTTCTTATTTTTTACTTTTAACCCGACTACGGCAAAGCAAAAGGAGGGTTATGATTTTGACAGGCTATGTATGTATGTATGTATGTATGTATGTATGTATGTTCATCTGTTCCCTCGTAACGTCTAAACTACTTATCAGAATTTGACAAATGACATATCATAAGAAGCGTCTTAATTGTCCGCTGGTTATAGGCTATATGGGGTTTCACAAAATCTAATGTGGCGTCCTCTATTGGACAAAACATACAAAGTAAAAAAATAAAGTTAAGATAAATATCCCGTGTTTAGTATCATTTGAAAGCGCTTTCCTTGTACATTTTGAATATATATATATTACTAGCATTTGCTCGTGACTTTACCTGTATTCATGGGCTGATTGCATATAATTCACATCTTTTCGTCAATAGCTTCTTTATTAGTTCATCAGTTTAACTTTTGTTAATATTATGCCCCCAAATACACTTTAACACCAAAATAGTACAAATAATATAAAGTGAAAAAACTAAAACCCAACTACGACAATAACCGGCGCTGAAAAAGTATAAAACAAGATTTCAGAATACTGAACTGAACAAAGTTGCTAATGTAGTTTCAAGTAAAAGGACACAGTAGACTCTACCAAGATGCCTTCGTTGTAAATTGACAATAATGTCATACAATACTATTCTGAAGTATGCAATATTCCACTATGTAAAGAGAAATTTTCATGTTTGGAAAGGCGTAGTCACACGTTACATAATATACCTATCTACCGTAGCTCTTCAACAACGTGTGACTACGCCTTTCCAAACATGAAAATTTATCTTTACATAGTGGAATATTGCATACTTCAGAATAGTATTGTATGACATTATTGTCAATTTACAACGAAGGCATCTTGGTTGAGTCTACTGTGTCCTTTTACTTGAAACTACATTAGCAACTTTGTTCAGTTCAGTATTCTGAAATCTTGTTTTATACTTTTTCAGCGCCGGTTATTGTCGTAGTTGGGTTTTAGTTTTTTCACTTTATATTATCCGTTTTTGAAGTCGGTTGTTTTTAACGCAGTTATTTTTATACATAACAGAATATACTTTGGCACTTTTCAATTGCCTCCCTAAGATTTTTAATCTTAATCGATATTGCGATAAGATAAGTTTCAATTGCAATCAAACAAAATAATAAGTAAACGAATTGTGTTTATTAAATATCACCAGTGCCTCTTAAATTACGCGTTATTCTGGATCCAGCTAGTATGTCGGTTGATACTAGTGTATATTCCAGGATAATTGCGTCTACCACAGATGGGTGTGCGGAAGGACGCGATACCAACCAACACGTTTTGGTGCACCAAGGGATTACCGACGTCTCCTTCACAGAAGTCAGCTCCGCCATCTATGTGGCCTGCGCACATCATGTTCTGAGATACTTGAACAGCAATGATATTGTAGTTCCGTCTGCAGGTCTCGTGGTTTATGGTCAAGAGATCAGCCTTCAACAGCTGGTTTGATCGGGGTCCTTCGTACTGAAAGGTGTGATAAAAATTTATAACCGAAATCACTTTTGGGAGAAACAATTAAATAATGAGAATAGTGTTTGACTATTCGCATAATGAGATTTTTAAAATGTTACCTATCTCTGCAGTAGGACGCTAATATCACATAAGCCGATGATGTTGATAATGAATTGTAAAAAAAAAGATTTGTATATTTTAAAGGTCAACTTTGTCAATTTTACTAGGTTTATAATGATTTATAATTTACTTACCTCAATAGCACCCCATCCCATAATTGTGACCATTGTGTTATCATTGAGGTTGTAGTTGCTGCCAGCGATGGCAATACGGTTGACATTTTGACCGTAGTTAATGAAGCTTTGAGTTCTCAATATAGCGACATCATTGTCTTCGCTGAAGAAATCATAATTCGGGTGAATTATAAAACTGTCGACATTGAGAACCTGTCCGCCACTGTTTGCTAGTGATGATCCCACTCTGATGATCCAGTTTTTTGGAGAGTCATTGCTGAAATTTAGTATAAAGTTATTAAAAGAAAAAACAACAAAAATAAAATGTACTGGTAATAAAATCAAAGCGCTATAAAGAACTCTGGAAATAGATTTATCCACCAACCCTGAATAAATAAAACCCGAAGATTAAATGAATGTTAAGGAATGATAACATCAGAGACGGCGAAAGTCTCACACCACCCACGGTCTCGAGGTGCAAAGGCCCTCGCGCCTCACAGCCGAAAAGAACTCAAAAGTATACGCCAAAAGGTTGCGTTCTCTTATTCCCAACTCGAGTTGAGTTCGACTCTCGTATAACCATTTGTTTATTTAAAATTATACACGTGTCGTGTGCCCTCTGACAGTAGAGATTATAAAATACATACTTACTAAATGCATCTAATTGACGTCAGTACCGATCTATTGTTGATAATAGCGCCACCACAGTGTTGTTCGTAGAAGCCGGTGTTTGAGTTGTAGCGCAGAAGAACAGCTGCATAAGGGTATGATGAGATGTCTGCTTCAACACCATAAATTATCCTCTGTTCAGGAAGACCTTTAAAGTAACAATTCAGCTGATAAGGTATTTATTTATTTCAACGTTAGTAATTTACGTACTAGCCGACCCATGCCCACTTCGTTGGGCGACAAACAATCATTGTGTTTGATATTTAGTTTTATAACATTTATCACCAATTCATTTACAAAAAGTGTCAAATTTTATGTAATGTAAAATGCAATTTATATACATGTACTTTTCACTCATGGAATCTTAGCATGGAATATTAAAAAACCAATTACTTAGCGTTAATTTGCTCGCTTAATATAACTGGAGTGTAGAATTACCTAATCAAAATTAAACATCATTTATTTTTAGCCCTCTCTAAATAAGATCATCGGTATATAGAGCATCCGGTTTGTAACGATAAAATAGACAGTACCTAACTCAAGGTAAATCAATTTTCATAGTATTATTAATTTTCTTAAGTGCAGATTATGGTTTTGTAGAGTAGTTCTATATTAGAGTGTTGTCTAAAATAAATATTCTATAGAATTACAATTACTGTGTACAATAATAATTTCAAATAAATATTTAGAGTAGGTGGATGATTATATTAACAATAAAATTTTTAAACTTAAAAGAAAATACAATGAGTAGGTAAGTACCTACCTGCAACAGAGGCCACCACAAGTGCACATAAAATGTAGACTCTCATTATTCCTTTGCAACTGTTACCTATGAAATCTATAAATTTATATTGCACCTTGTTTTATACCCTATTATCTACATATCAATAAAATTACATTGATTATCTCATGATAGGAAGATAATTTTTACAGGATTGACGTTAATAATAATCTCATCCACTAAAAATATTGGACGAATATTGTTAAGTTTAACGAGAACGAGTAAAGGTAATCTTTAAAATATTTTATTTACATTGCAACTTTCCCGGTGTGGTTTCATTGCAAGCACTGCAAAAGTAATGGTAAGTTATAATTACATGATCCATATTTGGTAAATTCGAATTATTAGGTACTTTTAAACACATGCTTTATTAGATATCCATATCAGCCCATTATCCTGCTCAATAGTATCATTATGTTTACAAGTAGTTAAATTTTCAGCAACAATACCATTATCATGCGATGAATGTGCAACGATTAATGTTTCTGATAATCCGTTTTTAGGAGTAGGTGGGTTCGTTATGTTCAGTTTGTATTTTTGAATCTGGTTTATTATTTAGGTATTAAGATGGATCCCCATAAAAGTAGGAGCATTCTCGTAGGATCTATAGGAGCGTGGAGTTAATCTGCTTTTTCAATCCCTTGATCCCGACTCCGTCTGCTTAAGATTGTATTCTCCGGTAGCACAACAATTCGACTAATAAATATAATGTTTAGTCACCAACTTTCAGAAATACTATATATCTCGATAGAACTCGTAAAATAATAATTTTTATATCAGCCTGTCTAAAAATAGATAGTTATCTGGTTACTTATTTTTTAGGCCTTAATAATCATTAAGATTATTTTTTAATTTAATATACGTAATAAGCTGAGTCACATTGAAATTATAAATTTAAATTTTATATCGATGATTCTTAAAACTAAATTGTATGAAAACAAGATACACAGTTAGCGAATTGTATTTATTATATATCACAGTATTTATTAAATTACGCGTTGCTCTGGATCCAGCTGGAGTATCTGTTAATTCTGGTGTATATTCCAGGGTAATTGGGTCTACCACAGACGGGTGTGCGGAAGGATGCGATACCAACCAACACGTTTTGGTGCACCAAGGGATTACCGACGTCTCCTTCGCAGAAGTCACCGCCAGTATTGGGGTTGCCTGCGCAGTGCATGTTCTGAGTTATTGTCATAGAGATGATGTTGTAGTTGCGTCTGCATGTCTCTTGGTTGATTATGTAGAGGTCAGCCTTCAACAGCTGGTTTGATCTGGGTCCTTCGTACTGAAAAGTAACCATTGTGATTAAATATGTTTTGGAAACTCAATTCGATTTAAAAATTGAACTATGTTATTGAGATTATTAAAATATGAATTAAGTATGTATATATTTTGTTTATAAATTAAATTGAAATATAACAAAATAGTCTCAAATTGGGTTAGGTAATTATGATTGATAATATTATACTTACTCTGATAGCACCCCATCCCATAACGGTGACCACTGTGTTGTCATTGAGGTTGTAGTTGCTGCCAGCGATTGAAATACGGTTTACATTTGTACCGTAGTTAATGAAGTTTTGAGCTCTCAAAATAGCGACGTCGTTGTTACTTTCTGTGACGTCATAACTCGGGTGAATTATGAAACTACCGACATTGAGAACCTGTCCGCCACTGTTTGCTTGTGATGATCCTACTCTGATGATCCAGTTTCGTGGAGCATCGTTGCTAAAATGATTATATAAATAGTTAATATTCAAATAAACGATAGATATTAATATTCAAATATTCGATAGCAACTGACAAAATGTTTGTATGTACGGTTGAATGCGTGAGGAAATGAAAGCGTGAGTAGCATTTTAAAGATAATTTGGTAATTATTAAGTAAATAACAGTAGGAGAAGTAAAAGTACCTACTTATAAAACCATAAAAATAAAAGACGTTTTTAAATGATATTTATACATTCCAATTACCACCCTAGTGAATACATCTGCACCAAAACAATCGACAACTTCGAAAATATACTACTAACTGAACGTTAATAAATGGATCCTACTTAAATGAATATTAAGGAATCATGAATATCATTGTCACTACACTTATTAGTTAGGTTTTTTTTTATGTCAGAACAAGCAAAGGAGCAGGTGGGCCACCTGATGTTAAGTGGTCACCACCGCCCATTAAGTACTTACTAAATGCAGTTAACTGAAGTCAGCACGGATCTATTGTTGATGATAGCGCCACCACATCGTTGGGCATAGGAACCGGAGCTATAGCGAAGGAGAACAGCCGCATAAGGGTATGATGCGATGTTCGCTTGAACACCACTGCTGATCCTCTGTTCAGGAACACCTGCAAAACATATGATTTAATTTAAATGTTATATATGAAATTTATATACGCAGTTAAAGAAAGAACATTTATCAACACAGTCCATATAAATTTATAACAATTTTAACGATAATTTAAACGAATACTTATTCAACCTTATTTTTCAACATTCAACATTCGCTAAATAAAATAGGGCGCATTTTTTATATATTCCCTTCTTATTTTACATTATGTATATCGTTCCGACTATAGTTCCTCATAAATGACATAATACAACTTTACTGAATCAATAAGAAAAAATTTGCAGTGATATTTTTTTAGAGTTAAAAATAAATTAAAAGTTGAACTAAAAAAAAACACATAAAAGTAAGTACAATAAGTACCTGCAACAGAGGCCACGAAAAGTGCACATAAAATGAAGACTCTCATTGTTCCTTTGCAACTGTTCTGAAAATCTATAAAATGATGTTGCACCTTAATATATATACTCTACTGTATTGTACTTATCAATAAAGCCATATTAATTATATTATCATCAATTATCTCTTGATCGGACCATAATTTTTGGGATCGAAGTTTATAATAATTATATGATTAACTAAACATTATTGATGGATATTGGTTTTTACAACATGATAATGTTATTTATCACAACATTTTTCTTTGTAAAAGCTAATCAGTAGCACTTAATCTGGCCACCGAGGCGGTGTTCTGCTAAAAAAATGGGTGCTAGCAAGTACAGTATTCGGTCTAATGGTCTCCAAAAAAAGAATGCGTTATATACCTACGATGTTAACCCTAGTGCCAGCTATTCTGATAGAAATCTATCTATAAACAAATAATTTCATAAACAGTGTGCTTTATTCATCAATAGTTACTACAAATATTATTAAGTTCCTTTTTAATATAAAAGACACGAACGAGAAAAATTAAAGTCATGTCAAAGTAGGCCCAAAACAAGTAGGTTGAAAATTACTTATTTTTCTGGATTTTGATACAATTACCACGAACTTGTTGCTATGCTTTTTTACAATTTCTTTTACGTACCCTAGTATTTTACTTGCTATTATTTACTATTTACTCTAGTATTTCGGCAGATAGTCTATCGTTAAAAATCAAATGATTACGTGACAAATTCCTTATCAGATCTTTGAGTAATATTTTGCAATCTAAACAGCAGAAAATCCATTTTCATTCCTTTCTGGTAGTTGATAGGTATAACTTTTTCCAGTTTTTTTAATTCAATCACATCATATTTTCTTGAATTTGAAATTTTCAATTATTATTTAAAGTTACTTAACATTTTAGTTTAGGTAACTAGGATCATAATTAAATTCTATTTATTTTTTATTGTTAAAATCCGTTTTTCCTTTAAAAACCGTTCATCTTGCTGGTTATATGGATAATATTATTATCTAGATTTTTAAATTTGCACGACGAGTTGCAGTATATAATATTATGTACTGTTGCTGTTGTGTATGTAATGAACATAGCTGGAGTAAAAAAAAGGAAAGAGATGGTTCACTTATTGTGGAAATAATTTCATTTCGGAAAAAAATGAACCCAATGGAAAAACCTCTTGAATCGGTATCTAAAAAATATTATGTTATTATTTTTGATGCATATTCATTTTATCTACACTTTAACATGTAGGTATCTACCTCGTATCACGCTAATATCATTGTAGGAAAGGATTAATATAATAAAATTCACAAGCGATAACAAAATCTTTCGTTTCGAATTGACATAACATAATTCCGACAGTTTTTTTCGAGAAGAAGAATTTTTTAAAATATATCGTTACTAGCTTTCCGCCTGCGGCTTCGCCCGCGTTTTCAAAGAAAAACCCGCATAGTTCCCGTTCCCGTGAGATTTCCTGGATAAATCCTATATTACTCGTGGATAATGTATAGTTTTCGAATGGTGAAAGAATTTTTAAAATCGGTCCAGGAGTTTATGAGCCTATTCATTACCTACAATCAAACAAACAAACAAACAAAGATTTCCTCTTTATAATATTAGTGTAGATGAAGAGAAAAGAGATGAAGTTTATCTTTATAAACTTTAAGGTAGGTAATAAAAAATATTTAAAAATTTACCAACTCTATAAGCGTTTATTTATATTGAATCACCTATTTCACAACATCACTCAAATGTATCTTTAAAATATGATTAATAAAAAATCGTTGCAATTCCCATAAAAGTAGACAATTTTCTTCTCTCCAACTGATCGTAGTCTTGCTATATTCGTCACTTATCTTTCTTGTTACATAATCTGTGTGTGGCAGCTATAGATGTTGATGCAAGGGTTCACTGGATAACATCTTTGCGTTGGTGGAATGTTATTCTGACACAAATATGGTCCTGCTGGTCCACAGTTAGAATTTGGGAATGGAACACACACCGGCGGGCAAGAAGGAGGTCCACAACCACTCATTGTGATATATTTACTTTTAATTTTACTGATGTGAAAGACCAAATGAGACTTAAATATGGTTGAGGTCTATATATAAATAAGAATAAGCCCACTGGATTGCCGAAAAATAGATTTTTACTAAATCATGTTGGCTATGATTTCAGGATTCCGCAAAATATGGATAATTATTACTTACTATTTCAGGCATTTCTTTCTTGCAAGATTATCCCCGAAATTTGAGGTTGAATATTCAATTACAATTATATAAATGTAGTAGTTTTTCATAATATGATTTCTCTGGTTTTTCGGTTTCGCTCTAGGCTCTATTTCAAAGGTTGCCAATTCTCTAGCTACTCAAGAAACACCGCGAGACATAAATTATTATCATATTAAAATTTGATACAAGTGTTGGGATGTGGAACCCATTGTGATTTAATAAGATTGGTATTATGTATCTATACTATGCCAATCCTAAAATCAGTTTATTAATCCATGACCATATTGATAATTTAGAAACAAACGTTACTACTTATACCCAAACACCAAATGGTAATTGAAAATTAACGTTTTCAAAAGAAATAGAAATTAGTTTTTGTCCAATAGTCAATAATGTACATCTGGTAAGAGCATGTTGTTAAATCACTTAATTTTATATAATTATTTTAAACAGTTTTGTAATTACTAAGCTATTACAAATTCTTATAAACGAAGAAACAATAAAATACACTTTTTACATTGCTTATATTTATATAAGCTTATTATTCTTTATATTTTATTATATTTCGTAGTATATTCGTTATGAAGATTATTCTTCTTGATAAAAATTGGCTTATAAGTATTTTCTGCTAAGTATTTTTTAAACGTTTTTAACACGTTTTTATTAGCTTCACCTCTATAATATGTTTGTAAGTAATGGACTCCTTTCGACTCGATTTTCATCCACGTAGGTAAAACAGACAGTATTAATTCAAAGTTTGCAAACTTATCAAGTGACAGTAGAATTTTATTAATTTATGAGTTTAACCAAGGTTGAGTTTAACTTATTAAAGTGCTTTTTTCAGTTTAACTACACTTATTTTATTGATTAAATACCTATCGGTCGATAGGTGTATGTTTTGACCTTAACTATTGTGCCTATGCCTTGTGCCCTTAATTATTGTGCCAGTGCCACATTGATTAAGATATCCACTTCATGTTTGTAAACATAAAATTTAATTGCTTTCAATTTATCTAATCCCAAAACACTATTGTTGTTTAATATGATTTGAGTGTCCCATTTATGGTCACAATTATTTATGAATAAGACCTTGTTTCAACAAGCTATCAATCAATTAAAGAAAAAATCGTCAGTTTACAAAATTTATTGAGACACCACTTCGATTCACAAGCAGTCAGACGATCACAGAAAATTGACACCGATGGTTTACGATCTGACAAGGATATAAATTTTGGGTAGGTAGATACTTTAGACGAGTTTATTGCACGTGTGGCAACAGCAAGGATGGAAAGGTGGGTTAGGGCAGGTGAAAGCTTGGCACGGTGGAACGCATGGGCAGCAGTGGCGTAGCTAGGGGGACAAGGGCCCTGGTGCATAGGGAAAGAATCGGGCCCTCCTCCTCCCCTCTTTCCTCTTTCTCTTTTCTTAGACTCTCCATGTGTTTAATAGAAGAAAAAGGGAATAAATAAACAACGACGCACATGACAATATAGAATATCTCTATATTATAAAAATGAATCGCAAAATGTGTTGGTAAGCGCATAACTCTAGAATAACTGAACCGATTTCGTTAATTCTTTTTTTATTACATTTCTTGAAGTACGAGGATGGTTCTTATGGAGAGAAAACGTAAAGATGTACCACGGGCAAAGCCGGGGTGGACCGCTAGTTTATTATACAGATGAGATTAATTAATGGAAAAAACGATTTTTAACATAATTCCCCGCCCAATTCACAATATCTTGCGCGCTTTAATTTTTGCGAATTCGTCTATAATTTCACTCAAATCCAAGTTTGATGCCGCCTCATTTTCTATTGCAATTAACGATAAATGTCGGAGGCGATCTTGTCGAATGCTGTTTTACTGGAAAGATTGATGAATTTAGTGTATCGAACTGTAAACAATCCAGTGTAACTGTTAAAATCTCAGTTTGGACAGGAAAATTCTCTGTTCCACTGTAGACTATACTGCCGCGATAACTAAGAATGCAGTAATCGCAAAATGGCGGTTTTGAGATAAACGCGGGAAAGACATTTTTACATATTTGAGGAAGATGTTTATATTTTATAGCCCTTGAAATCTATCAATAAAATTGGAAAAAATACAAGCTTTACAAAGATAATTATCTTATATTTCATAAATTAGTATATCCATTAATAATGCGTATTATTGCGTTGAGGTTTAGCATCAGGCCATGTGAAAATCACAGGACACTAAGTCTAAATACAGTACTTGCGCTCATTACTGCATTATGTTCTAGCGCATGTTGATTACTGCATTATTTTTTAGTATTTGATACAGGTTTTTAATGTCCGGGGCTAAGTAGATGTACACATAATATCTTCTCAGTTTTACACAGATTTAAAAAAAATGCTCTACGGTTGAAACCTACTGCGGGGATATTAAAATTAAACAATTTGTAGAAGAAAATTAAGTTTTATTAAGACAACATTTATTTTAACATCAGTTAAACTGACATGTACATGACTTAAAAAACAAACAGCGCGCAGGAGCAGCACACGTGCCGCACGTCTCACTTCACCGAGCGACGACGACGCGACGCAGAGATTTGCTTCAACAAAACGCAGCACTGTATCGTACGGTTACGATCTCGCGAACTTTTACCTGTGCTTTTACTACACACAAATGCAGTAATGTGGAGAACTGCGTTTTGACGTAGCAATTGGTCTACAGACACTAGAATAAAATGCTACAGTAATGGCTATTACTGCACTTTGTTTTAGGGTATCTTAACAAGAACTGCATTATTTTTTAGCACATGTTTAATACGGCGCTTTTTCTTATCATTGATATAGTTTTCATGTAAGTACTGCAAAAATCGTTAGCTAAAAAACATACTTCCGGGTACTTTTTTTATGAAATTATTTTTTTTTTCATGTTAATAAACCCCTTGGGATCCCATTTCTTGCAAAAAGTAAAAATCCCAAAAATGTCGATTACTGCATTCTTTGTTATCAGGGCAGTATACGTGTGATTATACGGTTACCGTTGTGCTGCAACCGGTATCGAATACATATTTTGTCATCGGAATTTTTTTTAGCGAAAATGAGTTCTAGCAGAATTTGGTGCCAGATGGATGGATGTGCGGAATAGAAATCATAGCATTAGTGGTAATACGCTTGATGAAATAAGGCTGGTAGTAGGGAATTACGAATTACAACAGTCAGCGACACACCTAGCGTCAACTATTGTAGTACGTCCCAGACCCCAGAAAGTTGAAAACATCGCCACAAATATCATAAATGAGAACTCATGCAAGGCAAGAGCGAATGAAAGTTTCATTAAAAAGTTGATGGGTGGAATTGGCGAATTGGTCTCACTACCGTCAAGCACGTGAGCTTATCGCTGATCCAATGTACTACGGGCGTACTCATCAAAACTACCAAATAACCGAACTAACGATAACAAACAGCACATGCCTATCGAGGACGCTTGGCGCATGTGTTGGAAACAAGGTTGGAAATGTTGAATAAGGAGTTCTATAATTGTTGATTTGAAAAAAAAATTAAACAAAAGGCTCGAGCCTGCTCACAAGATTTTTTTTTATTTAAAAAAATATATTAAAAAAAATTTTTTTTTTCAAAGCTGAGGTTTGAGGGCCCCCTGAGCTCCGGGGCCCTGGTGCACTGCACCACCTGGCCATATGATAGCTACGCCACTGATGGGCAGCATTCACCAGGGTACCAGACAGTACGAGCATATCTTCCGCTAGGGCGCGTGCAGGCTCCGTGATTGAAACAATCCGCTTTGCAGGGATAATCATAACAGCATGGTCTGAAACAATACAGATTATTAAATGGTACAATCTTTTTTATATCATGAACAATGCTAATCGTCGCATTAGGTATAGTACAAATTGAAAAACATATCTGCAAGGCACTGCAGTGGTTAACGCATGAATTTCACAACCTCTGTAACAAATTATATTGTACTTCTAAATCTATACTAATATTATAAAAAAAAGGTTTACGTATGTATCTATGTATGGTTATCACTCATAAACTACTGAACCGAAAACAATGAAATTTAGCACACATATATAGAGGGTAACTTGGAATAACACATAGGATAGGTTTTATCCCGGAAATCCCACGGAATCGGGATGCGGGTTTCCTTTAAAATCGCGGGTGAAGCCGCGGGCGGAAAGCTAGTACAATATAAAGTTTATCAGATATTGCCTGAGAAAATAAGCGTAGGCTGTTATATAATAATACTCTTTAGGTACGTGTTATGATAAAACAACTATTTACCTATCTGCTCGTGCGTTTGTTGGTGCACTCTTGTATGGTGCGGTCTCTCTTTGAAAGGGTTGTGGTCTAGGTTGACCATACCGCGGTCTTTTGTAATACACGCTGTATTCACCCCTTACAATACCATATCTGGGAGATGCACGAATGCTCTCAAAACCTCTTGGAAGTACTGACATGCTTGTGAAACGCAGTGCTTTGTAGGATGGATATCTGAAATATAAAGCGATTATTGTGAAGATTAGCTTAGAATAAAAAACGTGCCAATTTAAAATTTCAAGAAGCGTTCCGAGTGTTCAGTTCGTAATAAGAGTGCTGAAAACTTTACACCCGCTTGGCGGGCTAACTTCTAGCTATATTTACAGGCGAAAGGGCATTTAACGTTGATAAGGCCTTGTTCATAAAAATTGTAAATTATATTCGAGCAGATCCTATTTATTTCGCTTATTGCTTCATAATATAACAGGAATATTACATAATTACCTTTATTTTTATGAGTACTGTAGTAATTTGCAATTTTTATGGTATTTCAAATTTTATTAGAAAAATATTTTTTCGTGGACTTTTTATGTAATGATCTAAATGTCAATGAAAACAAAATACATTGTTCTGAATTCGTAGCAAATTTTAAGAAAAGAGGATGAATGTGGTATTTTAAATCAAGCATTATAGGATAGTCAGGTCAGGATAGTACATATTTTCAGTTTTCACTGTATAAATTTGCTTGATACAATTTTAGCATATAATAAACGAGCATGTAAGTTATTTGACATCAGAGAACAAGAAAAAAGTGTTATCCGTTTGCGGATAACCAACGGATAACTATAACACTATAACAAAAATCGATGGACTATTTTATCTCTACATAACACATTCCTCACATATTAGTAGTGGAAAAGCACCCATAGGTTCACATATTATTACAAGCTTTTATAAATCAGGCCGCTTTTTATAAATGTACGTTATACCAACATGTACCCATATAGCTCTACCAAGAGCTCTACTAAAGAGTGGTTTTAGAGTCTAGTTCCTATTCTGATTGATGTGCCAACTTGGTGCTGGCAAGTTTAAATGTTGTAGCTCTTCGAGAACTTTTCATCACACGTTATCAACACTGCAACGTAGTTGTTCATATTGACAACTCCGCAGAATGTTGAACTTTTATTTATATCCCAACTTTGGTAACATTATGTCGATTATCTAGGCAATTATTACTATATTTAGACAAAATCTTAGAAAGCTTTATTTTTTTTTATTGTAACTAACGTTAGGTAATCTGAAGAGCCAATCTAATTTATTGAAAATGAAAACAACGAATTCCTTAAACCACACAATAATTTATTCACAAAAATTTCAGTTGCTCTTTAACCACAACGCGCCAAACATAATTACAATATTCATATTATACAGAACATTTTTAACAAGTCGAAACACTAGTGCCGTGGTGACCCACTGCGATAACTGCTTTGTCGAATGCAGCGATTGGTCGAGGAGGCTGCCCCACGGCAAGAATTGCATCTGTAATAGGTATATGTATAAAAAAACATTTGTCAGTAAAATCAAAAACTTATCTACTAAATCAATTTTGAGCGATCTCTGCACTCAAGACTCGCTGATTAAATTAATAACGTGACTATCAACTCTATCGACGACTATCTATACTGCATATGGATAAAACGGCTTAATTCTTGCACCGTATTAACTGCGGTTTAATTGCGGTTGGAACTGTAAATTTTATCGCATACTTTTTTAAGTAAGATCTACAATTATTTGAATAAAATTAGCAAGCAGGTGATAAATTGCCAATTTAAAACGTGATTCACGCGTTCAGCAGATTTATAACACGACACATTTTCTTGATTTGGTCATTGACGTTCCTATAAATAGTACGCGTCAAATAAATTCTAGTTGTGCGTTCGTTGCGGAGGATCACCAAGTAGTCAAATAATAAAATTGACTTATAAATGTGTAGCTCAATTGGCCGTGGGTCACTGGATATGTGCTACTTGACTGTAAACTGTGACGAGGGAGCCAGATCCGCCGCAGCAAGGCGCGGGCCGGCAGGGGGAGCAGCAAGGCGCTTGGCAGCCGCCGCACCTGTAGTACGACATAATTATATGATAGATAAATAATGCCAGGTGCATTTGATAAGGCGAACGAATAAAAAAATCGACCTTTAATCGAGCCTCTGGAATATTCTAATACGATCACAATACCTATGTATACCGTGATATCAGTGAAAATTTTGTGACACGGATTATATGAATCCCGATACCAAGAAATGATAATTATTTTAAAAACTCACTGAATGGCAGAAGCTATTGACTGTAATTTATTGATTATTTCCATTCTATTGCACATTTTGTTTTAAAATTTATTAGGTACTATGAGATCACTGTAAAAATTTTGACCGTAATGAAATATGTGACAGTTGCTGCGTTTGTTATATTTTGTTTCGTTTTCAGTCAACGTCATAAGTTTAAATATTAGATACAAAAAGGTTTTAATTTTTGCGTCAAAAAGTTTTATTATACTACTAGTGGTCCGCCCCGGCTTCGCCCGTGGTACCCACATGTTTAAACTATCCTATCTCTCAAGTTGGATCGAACTGCACATGGTGTGCGAATTTTATTATAATCGTTTAAGTGGTTTAGGAGTCCATTGAGGACAAACATTGTGACACGAGATTTATATATATTAATATATACTATTGATAGGAAATCATTTAAGATTTATAAAATACCCATTTTCTTAGCAAATAAAAGGCAGATGGAGCGTAGCCTTTTATTTTGTGATCTAAGCTCATTTTATCCTTATTTTATCTATATGACACTGTTTTACGCGATATACTTACATACCTACAGGTAGGTATCTCAAAAATGTGTAAAATAATATTACGAAAACCTCGTAAAATTCTATGCATCAAGAACGTAACTACTGAATTGACGCCAGATTGATATGGTTCTGTTTCTCTCAACTTCAATTATAACTCCAAGTGTTGGGGCAGCTTTTGGAGCGCAATATAATACAAAAATAATCTTCTAACAGATACTTACCAAACCGAATTGGGCTTGTTCTAGTTATATGATGGGGCACAAGACGGATAGTGTGCTTGTATCTAAAAAGAAAATATCATTCTGAAACCAGTTCCATTTGTTGATATAAAACATTTGTAGTATATTATACATACAGGACGTTGGAAATTTATTAGCTGGTATCGAACTTTTTTATCCTGGTTATTTAAAATCATTCCTGGATAGCTGGTTGGACGGTAATCGAATGTGCTGTCATGTACTATTAATGGTCGACGAAGAGTGACTGGATCCATCCCACAAGGTAAACATGGCAGACCCTACAAAAATAAGCAGAGGAAATTTTTGTAGATTAACTTAATATAAATCTTTCATTATCTTTCGATTATGATTATTGATTGCCAATATTAAACAATGTTCAATAAATAAACAGACAACCGTATTACGATAGATAATCTGATTGATAAGGTATAAATAGGTAGCAATAGTGCACGTTAAGCATGTGACGTCAGTAAATTGTGAAATTAAATTAATTTGTTTTTTTGAAGCTTACCCTCACTGGATAGCATGGTATACAATCTGGTGGGGGCTTATAGCTTGGTAAGTTGAGAACGGGGCTGCACATTATAATTTAATGTCGATTAGTTAAAGCACATTAAAAAATTTAATTTTTGATAATTTTTTTTGCATAAAATATTAAGGATACAAACAATTTTTCCTGTGAAGAAATGTGGAATGAAGTTTTGATATTTTTCTTTTATAATACGTCAGTGTAATGAAAGAAGGTTTTATTGTGCCTTATTGTGCATTATTATATAGAAACGGATGAGTACCCGTCACAGTCGTATATTAACGAAAGGTCAGGAAAGAATGCTCTTGCTCTTGCTCTAGCTCTAGCTCTATGTTCGTTTGATGCACAATATACAGATACATACAGTAAGGAAACTTCATACAAAATGTTCGAAATGGCTCCCCCCCATCAAGCGTGTTTACGAGGGTATTGAGGGGGATCGATAGTAGCGGGTGACACATCCACAGATTTTGAATATAGTATGGAAAAAAGTTTAAAGTGATGTCAATTCACATTAAATAAATATCGATTGTTTCAGTTTGTAGCCCTTTCAATAAATATATTTGTAAATACCATATCTGACTACAAGTTAAATAAATAAAATAAAATAAAATAAAATAAAATAAAAAGCCTTTATTGTTGATCTTAATTTAAATTACAAAACTTTTCTAAGTATGCCTCAGAACTAATTACTCCTAAATATTTACTAACTAATTATACTTTATAAACTATATTTATTTTTAAGTGATTTTAGTTCGGCAAACGGTAGTTATTCCTCTACTTGTCTTCCGACAAAGGCCTCCTCTAAAGATCGCCATTCTGTTCTGTCCCTAGCCTTTCGAGTCCACGTTGGACCTGCTATTTTCCGAATACCATCTTCCCACCTTGTAATTTGTCTTCCTCTGTTCCTTTTGCAGTCTATCGGGTACCATTCTGTTATTTGTCTAGTCCATTTTTCCTTCTTCTCTCTTATCATATGGCCTGTCCATTTCCACTTTAGTTGTTTGTATGTTATATATGCATTTTTGAATTTAGTTTTACTTTTAATATCTTTTAGTTTTTCTCGATCTTTTCTCTTAACCCCTATTGTACTTCGCTCAATTCCATTTTGACAAACTTTTATTTTGTTAGCCAGTTGTTCTGTCAATGCCCAAGTTTGGCACCCGTATAGCAAACATGGTAAAATACACATATTAAATACCTTTCTTTTTTCTTTCATTGGCATGTCTTTGTTCTTCATAACTTCGCTTAGTGACCAGTATCTTTTCCAGGTGTTAGCTATTCTTCTTTCTATTTCCTTTTTCATGCAGTCTTCGGTAGATATAAGTTGTCCTAAGTAAACATACTCATGTACATATTCTATTCCCACTCCGTCTAATGTTATGGTATCATTTTGTGTAGAATTTGACATAATTTTAGTTTTCATTAAATTCATCGTAAGGCCTGCCTTTGCACTTTCGTCAGCTAATTGTTGCAGCATTGATTGTAATGTCTTTGGGCTTTCCGAGAAAATAATTATGTCATCTGCAAAACGTAAGTGGCTCAGGTATTCGCCGTTAATATTTAATCCTAGATTCTTCCAATCCAATTTCCTAAATATTGTTTCTAAGACTGCTGAGAATAATTTAGGAGAGATAGGGTCTCCTTGGCGTACGCCTCTTCTAATGGGAAATTCTTGGCCAATAGTTTCAAGCTTAACTTGCGCTGTGCTCTTGGTGTATACGTTTTGTAGAATTCGTAAGTATTTTGGTTGTACGCCCTGCGTTTTTAGTGCCATCCATATAAACTCGTGTTCTAACGTGTCAAATGCTTTATTAAAATCAACAAACCCTAGATAGTAAGTCTTGTTATATTCTTTATATCTAAGAGTGTGAATGTGGTCTATAGTGGAAAAATTTCGACGAAAACCAGCCTGCTCTTTCGGCTGATTTTCTTCAAGGGTGTTTGTAATTCTTGATAATATGATTTTTGAAAATACCTTATAAATATTCGACATTAAGCTAATGGGCCTGTAATTTGATATATCTCCTTTATCACCCTTTTTGTGTAGTAGTATAATGGTTGATTTTGTCCAATCGACTACAAGTTAAAAAGAGACTATTTTTTTAATTTCTATAGATATGGCAGTATGAGTTTTAAATTATGTTGACATACACTCACCGGCACGGAATCTTGGCCACTTACAAATTTGCCGATAAAAAAAGTTTGAAGTGTTTTTCACGATTTTTTTGTATGCAGATATGTTAACATATTATTTGTTTAATTTTATGGTAAGAATTCATTAAGTTTAAGAATATTCTTTTACCACTTTTTAAGAGTTACTCGAAATTTGTGATTTGTGCGGTTAAGCCGAAGTTACGAATTGTTCGTTTTAAACTTTTTTCGATATCGTTTATGCCGTTTTAAGATATTGTTATTGTTGTACTGTAGTCAATGATCATAACAAACAATAAAAAATGCCGTTAACATCTGAACAACCTGCTCAGGCCATCACAATGTTAGACCAATGACTGCCGCAACATAAAGTACCTAATGTACAGTACATACCACGTTCAGCGATGCACTGTGCATGGAGAAGATACCAGGAGACTGGCAGCTACACGTGCAGACCAGAAAATGAAGGCGTGAGGTGCACATCAGCTCGAGAAGACCCGTTTACTGTTCAAGAGATACTCAGAAATGGCTTTCTGACAGTTTTGGAGATACGCCAACGGCTCTAAAACACCAGGATAATAAATGTGAGTGAGCAATCGGTGAGAAGACTAATGAAGAAAGTTAATTTGAAGGTTTGCAGACCAGCACGCCATCCAGAACTCCTCAGACATCACAGAGAAGCACGTCTTTTTTTTGCACGAGAACATGAAAACTGGACCCACGGCCAGTGCGCTCGTGATGTGTTCACAGATGACTGCTAAGGCACTTTACGAGCTTCTGATAGCCAAGAGTCAGTATAGAGGAGACGAGAGGAGAGGTTTTCACCCATCACCACACTCAAACTGCGATTTTTCATAGAGGGTCAATAATGGTATGGAGAGGTATAAGTTCCGATGCTCGCACGGAGTTAGTTATCGTAGATAATGGCTTAAATTTGATCAGGTACATTGAGGAAATTCTCCAGGAACATGTTCAGCCCTATTACAGGTTTATCACTGAAGAAAATTTGCTACTAATACACTGTAACGCACGTCCGCGTGTCGTACGACGCGTATAAGAGTACCTTCAAGAGGTTATTATTGAAAAATTGGAGTGTCCAGCTCGTAGCCCGGATCTTAATCCAATAGAACACATCTGGGACATGCTTAAAAGAAACATTAAGTTCGATTCTAACCCAGCACCAATGTTAGATGAGCTTAGAAATACAGCTGGGGCCGTTTGGTACACTATAGCTCAAGTTGGCATCAAAAATGTCTTCTAGAGTATGCTAGACTGGATGCAAACAGTGTTTAAAGCAAGAGAAGGAAACACCCTATATTAAAAGGTTCAATTTTTTTTATGGAAACGTTCTTTCTAATTTTTGTGCATTTTTTAAGAAATCATTTAAATTTCACAGGAAAAGCGTAAATTCTTCGTTTAATTCATATCTACGCGGTAGTACTTCTTATAAACTTCCAATTATTACTAAAAGTTAGTAAAAACATTAAAGTAACTAGTTTTGATTAATTTTTTATTGAATTTTGTATTAGAAAATAAATAGTGTTATTTTACGCAAAAATTTGCAGTGGCCAAGATTCCGTGCCGGTGAGTGTATTTTCTATCAAAATGATAGCTACAAATAGTACCTATTAGGAGTCCAGTCTGTTTAAAGATCGCATCTATTTTTTACGCAATCTAGAAGAGCACGAAAATATAAAAAAAGGAAACCTTAAAAAAATCTTGTTTAAATTTATGTGCATAATTACGTAAATATTAGGGAAGAAAAAGACAGATATTATAATTATTGTATTTTTATCGATACGTGGCGTCTCCACTTTGTCAAGCACTAAGCCTGTCAAACTATTTTCTTTTTCTTCCTAAAACAAAAAGGTAGAGGTTCTCGTATAATAATAATTTTAATTTATTTTTGCATATTTTGTGTTTTTTAATTTAATTTAATTTATCGTTTTAAAAATAATTTAGTAGTTATACCTACATACAAGTATTGTAAATTCTGGTTTAAAATAATTATCTATACATATAATAAAATCGTAGGAAAGTCAAAACTGTACATTGAATATTTTTTTAAAAGAATACCTGGGCCGTGATCTATAATCGATATAGAAGCCAAAAACATAGTTTTTAGAATTTTTGTCTGTTTGTCTGTTTGTCTGTTTGTCTGTATGTTTGTCCGAGCTAATCTCGAAAAGTACTGCATAGATTGACTTCAAATTTTGCATGAATATTACTAACAGGTCGGGTGAGGCTATAGGCTACATATTATCAAGCTATCATCTACGGGGGAGGAGCTGTGAACCTTTATTTTTCTTACGTATTCCGTGTATTACGACAGCGTACAATCTAAAGACTCATGTTTAAATGTTGGTTTCGAGTAAGCCATGCTATTATCTAGCTTTACAAAATAAAAACTATGTCATTTACGTAATTTGGGCAGAGAAACAGTTTAATGAATTTAGTAGTATAAAAGACAAATTAGAAACAGCGCCATCTATTAAATGTTATAAAAATCAAATCAATTTACACGTTAACTATTGGAAATTAATAATCAAATGACGTATATATAAATGTTGTTTGACAATATCTAGATTGACACTATAAAAATTATGCCATTTGAGTAATAGACTACAAGCCCGCATAGGAAAAAAATATGGGTCAAATGAACCACCAGGGGACATATCTAGAACGATAGAAGACCATAAAATAATAAGATTCATCACTATGCCGTCACTTGTAAGCTGTCCAACTGAGTGCAGATGAGAATTGAAAAGTACAGGTAGACTCGGTAAATTTTGGTCATTTGACCATGTACGGCATTCTTAACCATCGATAGATCCATTAAAAATAATAAGAAACCGCTCAGTGCCGTACAAAAATGGTGGTCCACAAAGTCGGAATTTTTATTTAATTTCCGAGAGTTACCGGGGGTAAATTTGGTCATTTGACCATGTACGGCATCTGTGTCATACTATGCCTATACTGCTTTTAATCCATTATTCCGCAACGCCGTACAAAAATCATGGGGACAAGGGGAAAAAATCGAGAGTTGTAATCCCCTCTCTTTCCCCACTCCAGGGGGTCATTTGACACAACACGAAATAAATTTATTTTTAAAGTATTTTATGCATAGATAATATTTTTTCATGTGCCGTACATTTTCGTTGGTTCAAAGGGGAAAAATCTGAAAAAGAAAAAAATCCATATAACGAAATGTTTGCTTTATATTTTGATAATAAAATATAAATATACATTAATATTAAGAAGCTCGAGGTGGTTAATTATCACCTTGGAAAGTCGGAGTCAGGTGGAATGGACTCCGTTAAATTGATGAACTAATAAAGAAGCTATATGAACGAAAAGATGTGAATTATATGCAATCAGCCCATGAATACAGGTAAAGTCACAAGCAAATGCTAGTAATATATACATATTCAAAATGTACAAGTAAAGCGCTTTCAAATGATACCAAACACGGCATATTTATCTTAACTTTATTTTTTTACTCTGTATGTTTTGTCCGCTAGAGGGCGCCACATTAGATTTTGTGAAACCCCATATAGCCTTTAGCTAGCTGGTCGCTGGTTATCCAGTGAACAATTCAGACGCTTCTAATGATATGTCATTTGTCGAATTCTGATAAGTAGTTTAGAAGTTACGAGGGAATAGATGAACATACATACATGACCTGTCAAAATCATAACCCTCCTTTTGCTTTGCCGTAGTTGGGTAAAAATATGTTAATGCCGTACTGTATCAAATGGCCATAAAGCACCCTTAAAATTGTAGCTTTCGTCGCTTTCATCAGCCTAAAAGAAGTGGTCTGCACAAAAATGTACGGCATCGTTTTTTCCTAATTTATCTATGTTAATACTATTTAAAACAACGAATAAAGTGTAGAAA
The DNA here is from genome assembly GCF_905220415.1 of Colias croceus. Lineage (NCBI taxonomy): Eukaryota > Metazoa > Arthropoda > Insecta > Lepidoptera > Pieridae > Colias > Colias croceus. The sequence continues at coordinate 8,269,731 of NC_059537.1, forward strand.
ACTATTATATTTCATTAATCTACGATGTTTAAACTTTTACAAAATTTCTGTTTTTGCATTTCTCTATAACTTTTTTTAGAACGGTTTCTTTTGAACGGCAATACTATACAACAATTATTGAATTTTACAATATCATGTTAAAAAAAAAGTTCCCGTACAGGGTCAAATGACCTTACAGCTCTTTATATCAAGAATTCGATGAAATTAAGATGATTATTGGTATACATTTAAAAGAACAATTATTTTTTGACGGCATTGCTTTTAATAGTACTTTTGAGTGCTAGATAATGTTTTGGAACCGAAGCCGTACTTAGTCAAATGACCCCCTGGAGTGGGGAAAGAGAGGGGATTGCAACTCTCGATTTTTTCCCCTTGTCCCCATGATTTTTGTACGGCGTTGCGGAATAATGGATTAAAAGCAGTATAGGCATAGTATGACACAGATGCCGTACATGGTCAAATGACCAAATTTACCCCCGGTAACTCTCGGAAATTAAATAAAAATTCCGACTTTGTGGACCACCATTTTTGTACGGCACTGAGCGGTTTCTTATTATTTTTAATGGATCTATCGATGGTTAAGAATGCCGTACATGGTCAAATGACCAAAATTTACCGAGTCTACCTGTACTTTTCAATTCTCATCTGCACTCAGTTGGACAGCTTACAAGTGACGGCATAGTGATGAATCTTTTTATTTTATGGTCTTCTATCGTTCTAGATATGTCCCCTGGTGGTTCATTTGACCCATATTTTTTTCCTATGCGGGCTTGTAGTCTATAACTTGGGAAGAGAAACATAGCTTAAAGAATGTAAGTTGTATAATGTTAATTTTGTAACAGCGCCATCTATGAGATTTCGTAAAAATCAAATCAATTTACATGTTAACACTACTGAACACAATGTTAAAAATTAATAATTTAAATATAATTATGAAAATAATAAACTACATTTTTTTTAAAGTGAGGGTACTTATATGTTTATTATTTTAAGTAAAAATAGACACCATTATCTACAGTTAATCTAATGATTGTGTTCCAAAGAGTATAATAATATATTGTTGTGTTCATTAGTTACAATTTTTAAAATCTTCGTGTTTTATAAATTTACTAGCTTACCGCCCGCGGCTTCGTCCGCTTTGTCTAAAACCTAATAAATTATGTACTAAAACCTTCCTCTTGAATCAGTCTATCTATTAAAAAAAACCGCATCAAAATCTGTTGCGAAGTTTTAAAGATTTAAGCATACAAAGGGACATAGGGACATAGGGACACAGAAAGCGACTTTTTTATACTATGTAGTGATATTTATAAAGCGATTGAATGCCATAAAACCAAAAATATCAAATGCAATCTTCGTGTTTTGTGAATTTTCACCATCATGCGTTCCCACAAAAGGTAAGTTGTTACTTACAGGTATTTATTGAAATGAAATGAAATGAATGATTCTTTTATTATTTTGAGGTGCATTGGGAACAGAAGTTTTTGATAAATTTTTATTTGTAAGTAGCTTTTTTTATAGATTTACAGTTAACTTCTGATTTTTTTATTCAATGCTAATAAAATTATATCGCCTTTGGAAGACGATTTCTGCTGATATTTTTACTACACCACTTGAAAATTGATGATTTGATGATAAAGACAGTAGCAGCGAGGATTAAGTGGAAATTAGTAATCATCCGCTTCGTCAATTTTTGACTGAAGTTAATGTCCAACGTCCAATGGTTCAATCATTGGAAGTATCTCGGGAAATTTTAGAGGATATTTTTCAGGAAGGAGGGGCAGCCAACCACATATCAAACTACTACGTTTTAGTACCGAAAAAAATGTTATTGCCAAATGAAACGTAAATTTTGCACTCACAACTTTACAAGTAATGTTTTTATTTTGACTTTGCGGTTATCTGATTATAATATTTATCGTTATGGCTATCGACGTACCGACCGTACTGGGATCAGAGTAGGTACATGATATACAGTTCATCATCCAGGATTGCTTAGAGCATTTTCACACTGAAAAAGATATTTTCTTTGAATCGTAGTTGCTTCATTTATTTATTTTTAATCATTTTACATAATATGTTTTATATTTTATAAATATATCATTTTCATTATTTAAGTAGATAAAATAAATTATGTAACGGTTTTATAAGAAAACACATTATATTTGTTAGGCGACCGCGACGGTGATTTCTTCCAGGCAAAAGAAATCATCTTCAGGATGGAATCATCCTGGATCATCTTCAGAATCATCTTATGAATCATCTTCAGAATCATCTTCTGAATCATCTTCAGGATGGATTATGGAATCATCATCATGGATCCAGATGGGGGTCAAGTGACGCGGGCCACGTACCACAAACATGCTTAGTTTGTGGTATCGAGCGCGAAAGATAGTCATCGTGTTTTTAGTAAAGTTACTATGTAAACTAACGTAATTTAATACTTAGGTACATATTCTATAATGGTGTGCTCAAACTGTTAATCTACATTTAATTTAGATTATTATTTGATACTAAGTAATGTAGAATTTAAACCACATTCATGTTTTCTTCAGATTTTAAGATTTTCTTATCAGAGTGTTCAATTTTAATGTAGTTAAATTTTATAAGAGACAATAATTAAGAAAATTTTAAAATAAAGTGTCACGTATTTTTTTTAAACAACGAATGACGAAAAACGACCTAATCGCGGACGAAGTCGCGGGCAACAGCTAGTTGAATATATGTATAATACAAATATCAAGCATTATAAATAATTTAGGTACATTAATGATTAAATAGCCTTCGGCGTCCATAACAAAACTAGATTTCGAAATATAGCACTGATAAAAACGTATTTACTTTTACAAGCTGTATTAATTCGGATTGTTTCTTCTTGTAAATTCATATTTAGGCTACACCATTTTTGTATTTTAACGGGTTTTAATCTCCAAATTACCACAAAATCAACTGTGAAAAAAAGCAAACAGAAATATACAGGCCGAATTGATCTTCTCCTTTATTTTTCAAGTCGGTTAAATATGAAAAAGTAACAGCCCTATAGCTATACGTCATAATTTCATGGGGGGGGGGACACGTTGACACGTTAGAACACGAGTTTCCTAACAGCTGTATGTATATATCTGTCAACTGTGTTTGATGTAAATGCAATAGAATAGAAACAGGAAAGCTAATGCGTGCACGAAAAGTAAATAGGCAGAGATGAAATTTCAGTATAAAAGAAGTTTATTTTTGAAGACAAATATAATTAAACACCTAGACTGAAGTTAAAATAAAATTTAAATGACTCAAAAGAAAACAAAAAAAAAAAAAGTAAAAAAAGTGTTAACGTTAATTGGCAAGAAGTCAACACTACTAGAAGCTGGCAAGAAACATGATGATTACCTTGTAGGTAAAATCTGATTGCCTATACTCCATTGACAAGATCCTTGCTTTTAAACAACTGATGATAATTAATTATTCTAATTTTTATCCGTCTCTATAAATTTGTAAACATACATCGTTGTATTACTATTCGTTATTCTCGCGGGAATCTATCCGTTGAAAGATTGTGATCCATAACTACTGCTTCCAAATTAACAAATTTTTTAAGTTTGGGAAAAGAAAGTTCTATATATAATTCATAATTCCGATATATTCTTATTTTACTAATGCGTTAAATTGCAAGCAACTGTTATGGTCTATGGAGTTATGGGCCACTTAGATTATAATTTAACAATTTCACAACCTTACAGCGACATCCATAGCCTCAAGCGCGGATCCAGGGGGGGGGGGGTCACGGGGTCATGACCCCCCCCTGGGCTAGGTCCAAGACCTAAGTGGACCACTAATTTAATTTTTTAAATTTACAAATTGTAGTGTAAGTGTAATGGTAAAGTTGTAGGTAATTAATTTTTTTACTACAATTTTTGCTGTTACACTTTTCACACAAAACCTCAATATCGAAATATCCCAGTTCGTGGATAAGACATAAAATAGCAATTTTTTTTAATTAACAATAGAAAATTACGACAAAAATCGGCCAAGTGCGAGTCGGACTCGCGCACCGAGGGCTCCGAGCAAACCTATTTGACATGGTTAGTGGAGTGGGGAAAGAGAGGGGATTACAACTCTCGATTTTTTCCCCTTGTCCCCATGATTTTTGTACGGCGTTGCGGAATAATGGATTAAAAGCAGTATAGGCATAGTATGACACAGATGCCGTACATGGTCAAATGACCAAATTTACCCCCGGTAACTCTCGGAAATTAAATAAAAATTCCGACTTTGTGGACCACCATTTTTGTACGGCACTGAGCGGTTTCTTATTATTTTTAATGGATCTATCGATGGTTAAGAATGCCGTACAAAAATATATGACCAAAATTTACCGAGTCTACCTGTACTTTTCAATTCTCATCTGCACTCAGTTGGACAGCTTACAAGTGACGGCATAGTGATGAATCTTATTATTTTATGCTCTTCTATCGTTCTAGATATGTCCCCTGGTGGTTCATTTGACCCATATTTTTTTCCTATGCGGGCTTGTAGTCTATGTGGCTCTATTTGCTTTTTCTTCAGATTGCGTTGACATAGAATTTGAATTAAATAAAAGATTTAAGTTATTATAGACCTGAGTTCTGATGTGAATATCAATTTAATACATGTTCATGCGTAAAGGGATTGTAATTTTAAAAATATTTAAAAAATATATTTTTATTTAATTTAATTAAATAATTAGGGTTTTTGCAGTTATTCCTACATCTGTGCTATAAGACGATACTTTTTACTCAATTTCAAGACTCTGTGTTTACGGGACAGGGTGCTCCCTGCAGGTTGATTCCCTTGCTAAAGTCGTAATCCTACGGTCTACGGTCCCGTGATGCTGTGAAAAATTCAAACGTTTAAGCCAACGCAATCAAAAGATGCAGCTGTAAATGCTGAAATTTTTCGCAAAATTGGATACTCCCTAGGAAATCAAAACCTACAGGGTAGTTCCAGAGTACACAGACTCATGAAATGTAGTACAATCTTATAACGCAGACTAGCTTACCGCCCGCGGCTTCGCCCGCTTTGTCTAAAACCTTATATACTATTCCTCTTGAATCACTCTATCTTTAAAAAAAACCGCATAAAAATTCGTTGCGTAGTTTTAAAGATTTAATCATACAAAATGACATAGGCACAGAGAATATACTACGATATTAAAAAAAATTTAAACTTACAACCCTGCTCATGAACGCTTACATGTATGAAATTGATATTCATGCCAAAAACTCAAGTCTATGATACCTTTAAGCTATAATAAAATCAAACTTATATGTCTACGAATCAGAAAATACAGCCGTAAATGCCGAGAAATTTCGCAAATTTTGACATTCGCAAGGGAATCAAAACTAGGTACTTTCGTAAACTCAGAGTCTTGAAATTCGGTACAAAGCAACATCTTATACTTAGTACAGATACAGGAATAATTGCAAAAAATATTTTTTTTTAATTACATCATATAAAGAAATATAATATTATCTTGAACAATTTTCAAGTTTGTCTGCCTGTCAAGACCCTTTTTCTCAGGAACGCGTGGAGGTGTCAATCTGAAATTTATACCGAATACTCAAATCTACGGTTCCTTGAAGCTGTGAAAAAATCAAACTTATAGCCAACGCAATCAAAAGATACAGTCGTTTATGCTGAAAATTATCGCAAAATTTCGACATTATCGCAAGGGAATCAAAACCTACACGGTGGAGTGACTACATCCGCAGGGTTGCTGGCCACAATTGGCGGTAAAGGGCCGTCGATCGGGCTCAGTGGCGTGCATTGGAAGAGGCCTTTGTCCAGCAGTGGACGAACAAAGGCTGTTAATGTTGATGATGATGATGAATCAAAACCTATATTGTACACCTCACAGAGTCTTGAAATTTGGTTAAAAGCAGTGTCAGCACAGAATATGGAGGAAAAATTGCTAAAACATACATTTCATGCTTATCAAATTTCTCAAGTGTCGCCAGGAATAAAAACCTACAGGGTACTTCCCGTGAACACAGAATCTTGATATTTTGTAGAAAGTTACGTCCACAGAACAGTAAAAACACTGTTCTGTCTTATAGCACAGATAAAAGAAAAATTGCAAAAAGCATGAATTTAAAATTAAAAATGTTTGTACGGAACTCTTGGTTCGCGAATCCGACTCGCACTTGACCGTTTATCATACTACATATCACCACGTACTATTGACCACGACTATGTGACCCCCCCCTGGCACTAAAGCTGGATCCGCCCTTGCATAGCCTTAATTAAAAATCATGATATTTATAATTTTACTTATTTACTCTATAAATTATAGAATTTAGGATTCTTATAACCGTAAGAGCCCAAAAAGCCTCGTATATGGAATCAATTTTCTAGCCTTGTCGATTTCTACATGGATAAGCTTTTATCTTTAATTTTATCTGCAAAGACAGCTTTATTCTAGAACTGAAATTGAACCGATTTTCACCATCGTAAATTCCTCATTTTATTCACCGGTACATCTCCATTGCGAGATTTAGATTTTTAGATTTATGCCTTTATGAGTAATCTTCCTATACAAGTGTATGAATATTACATACTAGCTTCCGCCCGCGACTCCGTCCGCGCGGATGTCGGTCTTCGCGTGGATGGTTTATTTATCCATTTTGAGTACCTCTGACAATAATATCTTATAAATATCTATTGGACCCAATTCCCAAATACGGCTAGGCCTATAATAATACGCAACGTGTGTTCGCGGTTCTACGGAACAACGTCTATGGATAAAACTGAAAAATTAAGATTACTTTTTTTCTACGTATTTTTCCAGGATAAAAAGTATCCTATTTTACGCCCAGGATAATAAGGTATAATTATACCAAGTTTCATCGAAATCGAACCGCTAGTTTTCACGTGATGCCTTCACATACAGACAGACAGACAGACAGACAGACAGACAGACAGACAGACAGACAGACAGACAGACAGACAGACAAAAATTTTTTTAATCACATATTTGGGTTTGGTATCGATCCAGTAACACCCCCTGCTATTTATTTTTTCAATATTTTCAATGTACAGAATTGACCCTTCTACAGATTTATTATATGTATAGATTATAATATTCTGGCACCTGTGAGTCGCCCACATGCGCGGCGTAACGCGTTACTCAGATCATACGCGCTAAGATATAGTTAGTAGTTACTAGTTGTGTTCGTCGGAGCTTTGGCTCCGGATGCTGTCGCGAACGACTGTTAGCTTTTTCGATCGCAACTGCGAAAGCGGTGTTTGTATCAAAATGTTTACTACATGTGCGCTTCTGTTTTGTTTTTTGGATTTTGGTAAGATTTATCTTTTATGATTTTTGTTAAACGATACAAAATATTGAACACATTTTAAATTGTTATTTAAATATGATATGTTTCATATTATTAAACAAAGCTATTGTTTCACACAAAAAATATTCCTCTTTCCTAAAACAGTGAATATCCGAAATAAAATCATAGATTTATCAATAATGCGGCTGACAATATTTGCGTTGTTTCAATTCGGCTTTTTCTAAATTTTATTTCATTGTTTACATTCTCGGGAGAAAATTAAAACTCCCCCTAATAATATAATGTAATAGCGGTGCAGGTATACCAACACCATTACAAGATCCGGTGTTAAAAAATACAAACCTATAAATAAAGACATGTTCATAAATTTTATAATTAAATTAAATTTAACTTTTGTTTTGACTCTCACTCTCTTTAATTGTAATCTTAATCCTTCCTCAATGTTGACTAATATTATTACATTACGAAAGTACGTTTTTTTAGTTTATATTTGTATTTGCGACGCAATGAAGCGATTTTATGGTAAGATTTTTGTGGCTGATGATAGATAGTAAGGAGCCTGGAGGCTAAACATTCGGGGTTTAGCGGGGAAAGATCTCGTTCCTAATTCCCTGTCGCGGGTAACGTGGGAAACCGGAAAAGTCTTCAGCACAGAAGCATGATTGAGAACTATGTATGAGATTGCAATTTTTTTTTTAATTATTGACTTCACATTGTTCACAACAATCACCACTGCACAATCCAATGAAAAACAACACTATGAAATCAGCCAAGCCAGCAATCAACAGCCAGAAAGTTTGACGTCAATCCTCATAAGAAATCCATCATATAAAGATCTACGGTGGAAACACAAAGTCACGTTGATCACGATAATGTTATCACAATAGTAGTATAGTATTATATTGTTTGTGATAATACTATAAAACATGTCTTTGCTTTTTGCATTACAATTTACACATCTAATACTCACCAACTTTGCATAGGCGCACAGGCACATACCTAAGTACATAACCATCTATTTCATTGAAACATACGTACCAAATTTAATCAACAGAAAATAAGGTACACTCCATATAAGATTTTAGATTGTTAAATAGTGTCCAATAAAATTGTTTTGTATTAACCTGAGTTTTTGTCGTCATTGAATATACCTACCTACTTCTTGTATTTGCGTACCATAAAAACTGTAAATAAAACAAATCTCGACACGATATAGCAAATCATAATTTGTAACAAAAAATACTTCAATGTAAATAGTAAGTACTTATGATAACTCGAATCATCATTATTTTAAACCGATGACATCACAATACTAAACGCTATTATTAATTGTTATGCGTTATGCAGGCTCTATGTTACTTCAACTATGATTTTAGAAAATGATATGGTAATGAGTGCATTTACATTCCCATTTATTGCACGTGTAAATACCACTATCCAATAGAACATAATATATATAGATATATATATACAACGCCAATATTTTTTATAAAACAGCATTAAATAATATAGGTATACGCTATGATTTGAGAAGATACATCTTTTGGACAACGTCGGTCAAAATATTAAGCTCACGCGTAAAAAAGGTGATAAACCTTTCCTTAAAACGATCATAAACTCAATTTTCTATCTCCAGACATATATTTCAGAAAGCATTACCCATTTAGATCTAGAAAACTTATAAAAAATTTACGAGCAAGTATAGAAAATGGCACAAATTTTTAAATAATATCTGGACTGACCTTATCTGCTTATTTCGCTTCCGCTTTTTTAATAGTTTATGTTTAGTTGCTTTTTCTTCACACCCAATAACTTACTGTTTTATTATAGTCGAGCCATTCTTCGTGAAAAATAAGAAGATAAAATTGCGCGGGAAATGTACTGAAGATAAATTTATGTGCAAATATAATAGATATAAAATAAATATAGGTATATACTAGTAATTCTTTATCATCATCACTGTCGTATTCAGACATTATTATTTTAATTATGAATGTGTATTGTTTATATCAAATACATACGGAATATTGTATGGAATGAATTGCAGGAACCATGTAAAATTATCGGAATTAGTTAAAATCCCAACGTTCTAAGAGCTAATAACAAGAAATATTTTTTGTGACAAACAATCGAATACTTAATAATAATCATAGAAAATCGTAACTAGCTAACGTAGTGGTTTCCGTGTCTACATCTTAGGAAGCAAAACTTATAAATAATAGGTATCTACTTATTATAATATTTGTGAAAGACCTTGATCTGCACAACTACTTTTAAAAATATACATATTCAAAATAGTATTAAAACGTAATATTTCGACGATTGTACCTACACATGTCACCTTGAAATAAGCTCTTCATTCTTCAATATTCATTCCCATCGCATCGGTTTATATATATGCTGAACAATTTCATTATAATATCAATACTAATCTGCAAAATATCTAATCTACCTGAAACATGGATAAAATAATTCTATATCCTGAAGTGAACAACTCGATTTCTTTCTAAATATTATAATGCTCTATATAATATAATTCATGATTGATTGAACCTTGATTCAACATACAAAACTTTAAATGCTACCTATGCAATGCACGAAAAGCTGGCAGAAATAGTGATTTATTTATTTATTTTATTACTAAGGATAGCCAACGATTGTTAACTCTTAGGTTTTATAGACAAACAAAGAAAGTACAATTTAACATAATAGGTATCAAGTGCAACAATCAATAATTATAGGCTAACATTGGGCTAACACCTCATGCTTTTAAAAACGGTTAGGTATAATGTTAACTAAACTAACCTAATTCATTTTCTTCACTAGGTACGCACTTACAGATAATATTGTAACTATTTACAATATATTATAATAACTATATCATTAAGAATTTCCTGGTACAATTAGGTGTGAATTAATTCCCTCATATCCATGTGTTTTAGATAACAATCTGAAGTGCGCAAGGTTTTGAAAACATGTTTAAAATTGGCTTTCAATGCAAAATCAACACTGCAAATGGATTCAGTGACACAACGATAATTTTAGTTGCGTACCGATTATAATACAACAATTTCTTTGCCTGGCAAATTGCGTCTGCTGACCAATAATTGCGGTTATTGAAAGAAGTCATAATTTAAGTCTATTAATTCTGTTTAGGTCTATTAAACATTAGACATTTAACTATTGTTATTAACATAAAGTCAATTTGTTTCAGGCACTGTTAGAGCTCATCAAATGGACGTAGATTTAAACAGGTTCGTCAGTATGAATGTAACAAAACAGCTAGGCATTTGTTACGCATATAAAACAAACACCTACGTACTTTGTTAAAATACAATTACGTTTCCTGCTTGTATTCCAAATGTTGTGCATTCCAAAGATAATTGTAAACCGATCTACTTTTGCGTATACACTATACACTAAACGCAATTCGATGCATTTGTAATGCGTTTATGCTATTTTACTGACATCAGAATCCATTTATCTATCGATATTAATAACGGCACTCTACCGTAATCCAAATGGATGCGAATATATTACAAGTAGACTTGTTTGTTTGCATATTATGTATATTCAAGTTGTGACACCTAAAAGTTACCCTTGTTTGGTAGTTGCAAATTAATGTACCTAAACTTATAAATTAGATTCAGTGTTTACCATTAATTTTATCGCAATGGCTCTATCAGTCGCCTTTAAAATAATGGTTAGGTAAGCGCAGTATGCTTTCGAAGCATATTCTTTAGAAGTTGTATGCTTTCTACATAAAAAAATTATAGAAAAGTTCATTTATAAAATGTAATTTATTACATTGCAGAATACATCAATTACCTAATGAGCTATCGCCAATTTATACTTCAATAAATAATAATCACAGTCGCAGATCTATAATCAATAATGAGGATGACATCTTTGACTATAAAAATTATTACAATAACAATTGGCAGAGGGTACGGCCACCAATGCATATTTTGCAAACTATAAAATCAGAAAATGGACAACCAAAGGAAGATCCTAAGCTCTTTTATCAGTCTGAATCATACTTACGGGAAATTAAAGGTCGCAACACAAATAACGAAGTAGCCTCCATATATCCAGGAAGAGAAGTTATTAGAGCAGATGAAGAATATGCACGACCTATACGTATGAAAAAAATGACGAAAAGTTTTTCCGCTGATCGAGGTAGATTTTTATTTACTACCTACTGTTTTTAATGTGGTCTTTGTATAATGCTCACGATAACTCTTCACAATTTATTGGTGTTTCAGCTTTCGAAATGTCTTAAAATTACACTTTTTTAAGTGATTTTTCCTTTATAATTAATATAGATTGACCAATCAATGCTACGATTGCATAGATTTTTGTTCAAAGATTATGCGTGAAGGTGTAGGATGGGTGATAAATATTTTTTTACAGATTACTGTGTGAAATGCCCACATGATAGAACACTAATAGCAAAGCCTGGATCAGATCGTGTTGTGTTACAAAGGCCCCGCCTTTCTTCCTGCACAGGAAGAATCGTACCAAGACAAATTCGTTTTGTTCATATGTATGGACCTAATTTTGGAAGTCTGCTGCACAAAGGTTCTCACATTGTTGTGGGCAAAATTATGCTGAACAACAAAGTAAGTATTTTTATCTTCATTTTTACACTATTAAACATAGTTAGTAATATAATAACATTACTACATTTAATTTCAGGTGCTTCAACTTTGCAAGATACAGGTACACGTCATTTTACAAACGTGTCCCGCCCCAAGGGATTTAATTACTCGTTGTGATAACACCCTATGCAACTTTACGTGTCGAGATCCAAAGTCTGAGCTGCAAGGATCGAATTCGCTTGTTTGTGGTGAAGATCTAACGTGGCAGGGAAATCTACCGACATGCAGAGGTAAACAAAAAGGGTTATTTTATTAACGTTCGATAAAATATCACTTTCACCACTATTCATAATTATTTCAATTTCAATTGCAAATTGATTTCCCTTCTGTTTGAAAAAAAATTGGTTGTCTGTAAAGTCGGTTTACTGACGATAGTTGAACGCGACAACGTCCGATTGTGCTTCTTTGTCGCTCGTTCCGCGCTCTCGCTTGCACTTCAAACCTAACGGAACGCCTCAGAGCGAGGTAGGTAACGCCGCATGAGTCATGTTTTTTCGTGCGTGCAGCCGGCTCTATCGAAATATAGACGTTGTCACGTCAAAAAAGCATTGCAATTTGCAATCGTGTCTTTATAATTATTATATCGTATGCTTTTTTTTTCAATGCATCGTATTATGACAAGAATGCTTTGTTATAGCACGTAGCTGGTGTATGCCGCAAATGCCTCCAGAAAATGGAAGAGTAAGTTGTAAAGGGTCTACTGTAAATGAAGGCGCTGGTTTGTTGGAAGGATCTAAATGTAAAATACGATGTGCTCTTGGTTGGCGTGCCCCTCGCAACTCGATAACTGTCTGTCGTCGCGGAAAATGGACCCATCAATTATATTGCCAACCGAAACGAACCAAAAGATAATGAAAAAACGTGTAATAACAACATGTATACTTATGTAATAAAAGTATTTGCATTTTTATTAAGATTTTTATATTTTTGTGTCATTTATAATCACTAGATACTTTTTTCGTAAATAATATTCAGGAATTAAACCTAGGTATAATTACTAAACTTCTTAAGTTTCAATTGCCTCCAGGCTTGGGTTTAATAGATTTGAATAGGATTTATAGAAAATACTGTAAAATAACTTAAGGCTTTCCATCAGTTAATTATTATATCAGCCATGGTATAGTGGTGGTCCGTGGTGTGTAGGTACTACGTGAAGTGTAAAATAAATAAGTAAAATTATCTGCACATATTTATTTATGTATTTCAATGCATCCCTTTGTTTCAACAAGGCCCTTATTTCTTCTAAACAAATGTTTTAAGTCAAGGTAGCCGACCAGTTCTCATCACAGAGCAGCCCTCCATGGGACTTATTTCGTGGCATCTTCTTTAGTTCCCAATTTCACCACGCGCCAAACGATTATTGTAGGCAACTTGAAACATTGTTGTAGGTACTTGTTGCGATTCCCAAAAACGAAGCGTTTATCCAATTTATGTTTATTTACTTAGCTAGAGCAAGTGATGATTACCAGCATTACACATGCCCCAAATTCACCCGTGGTAGTTAACAATATAGCCCAGGAAGTACTGTTCTTGTTGACTAGGATTATGCGCATTCGAACAAATAGAACAACTCTTTTTAATTTATTAAAGTAAGAATATAATATCACGCTTCAATTATTAAAAAAATATATAGATAATACAAGGTTATTAAGTTTTTTACGATATTATAATATCAACGCAACGGAAACAAAAGGTTGCGTCTCAGCTTTTACTGTCCAAAACTCGTGAAGTGGATTAAAAATTAATATTTTAAATTTTATAAATATAATCATATTAAACTTAATTGATACATGGTGAGGAGTAAATCTTGTGGTCGAAAATTTAACATATAATTTTCACACACATCAAAAGACTCGTCTCCATGCCAGCAATATGAATGCAAATAAAAACCTCAGCCTACTTGCTGTCTGCCCGGTTTAAAAATAGAATGACAGTTGTAGCCGTTATTAATGTTTTGAGACTTGAGTTACATAGATGTTTAAAATATTTTATTTTATTTAAATTTTCAATTGGAATGTATTGTTAGGTATTGTAATTAGTTAATTAAACTTAAATAAAGTTGTTTAGGTTATTGAAAGAATGGGTAGTAATATTAGTAAAACGGGAAATGAAACAGCTGCTCAAGCGCAAAAAAACGACCAGGACAAGGACATTGGCGGCAATCCTGATCCTCGGTCTCCAACTCCCGAAATAACTCGAACTCCATTACAGGTACATATATATTAGACTAAACGTTTATACATTTCTTCCTGTTATGTCCATTTTTAAATATGTTTTAATTAATTGTTATTTATTGAAATTTGTACTGTCCAAGTTTGTCCTAAGAACGCTGTTTATAAAATTGAAAATTTGTGTGTTGTCTTTGATCTCTGCTCACTTGATCGAATCGATTTTATATAGATACTAGCGGTCCGCCCCGGCTTCGCCCGTGGTACATATTTCGAAATAAAAGGTAGCCTATGTTCTTCCTCAGGGTCTAAAGATTGTCTGTGCCAAATTTCATAAAAATCGGATGAGAGGTTTAAGCGGGAAAACATAACAGACAGACAGACAGAGTTACTTTTGCATTTATAATATTAATAAGTAGGTAGTAACTATACTACCACTAACTATATAAAGAATACTAATTCTTTAATTATTATATCAAAATAAGTATATCGTTCTTATGATTTTCAGAATAAATCGGGATCAAAACATAATATTACGAAGAATGTGGACTTAAGAAAGACATTTGAGGGTAATAATGGAGACGTAAAGCTTATTCACAATAATCCAATTCTCACCGCTGTCATTAAAAATCACTTGCAGTCGTTTGATCCGAGGTCTCCAACACAAGATTTCGAAAGGACGCCCATTGTGATTAATTCTAAAACTGATAATCTAAATGGTGAACATTATATATGTGGAGCAGATAACTTTGGTAGTCCCAGCCTTCCAAATGATTCATTTGATAATAACAATGATGAGGTGTCACAAAAGGTAAGCCCAGAGTTGATTCCAAAAAATCTCTGCAATGAATTTTATGATTTGAGCTTAGAAGATAGTTTAAAAAATGAGGAACCACTGGGGTCATCAACTGCATCAAATGAAGTGATAGAGAACAATATATCAAAAGAGGAACATAAGCCAACTCAATTACTAGAAACAAATTTCGACTTTGTTGAAAATGACACAATCCAAGAATGTAACGAAATGGCATGTGATTCAGAGGTAAATCAGGCAAATGATATTAAAAATATTCCACTTTTTAAAATTATTAATGAAGATCCACGATCTCCATCCATGGGAATTGAAAGAACACCCATCGTTGTGTCTAAAGTAGATGACAATTCTATTGAACACAGCATAGAGGAAATGTCAGATGATTTACTTATTAAGGCATTACAGGGCACAAATGTACAAATGGATCCAACAATAAGTGATAATAAAAATTCTGATGGAATTCATATTTATGAAGATGAATCAACTGCATTAAATGACACACCAAAAAAATCAAAGTCTGCAAGTAATAGTGGTTCTAGAACTCCACTATCATGTATGAGGAATAAAACTGATGTAAGCCATGGCAGATCAAAGTCAGCAAATACATTATATGATCCCAAGAATCAAAAAGTACTAACTAAAATACCAAAAAGAGCATCTCATATACCTCGACTCAAATCATTATCTAAACAGACAAAATGTGTTTCAAGAGAAAGTAGTATTTCATTGAAAAATTCTGCAATAAGTGGTGATTGTGAAAATACACCACCACAATCACATCGTGATAGATGGGACAAAGACAGCAGCATTGTGCTTTAAGTTTTTCTTTTTTAATAGTACAGGATGATGTTAAAAGCTAAATTAGTATTAGGTTATGTTTATTTCTATCAATGACATTGGATTATTACTCAATATTTAATTGTGTGTCACGATTTATTAAATACTTTAAATACATTCTTGTTTTTTTTTTCTACAAATTAGTATGGTATGAAGTAGAAAACTAAAAAAAATTCATGTAAAAGAAAATAGAAATGAGACACTTTTTAAAGACTCATGATATCTCATGATGAATTTTTTCTATTCTAAAAAAAATTCCTAAAACATAAATCTTATTACAAGACACCCGACTTACTAAAAACCGGGTCTAAGTATTTAACCCAGTCGAAGCTCATTATAATATAATACTTTACTTACTACTATTAAAAGTACATAAAAGTTTTATTACAAAACCTACAGAGGTTGTTGAGCCATGAATATATTCTGGGTCTATTTAATTTCTTCAATAAGATGGATTATGTTCATGAAATTATAGATGTCGCAATATTACAATTAGTAAAAGCTCCATAATACAGCTTGGCTACATAACATTGTGTGGTTTAGAATAAAAATGAAAAACAAACTGTTGCATTAAAATATTTATTTTTGTAAAATAACAGAACTGGTAACATTAAAAGTACATACTAATGTTATAGTATTAAGAACAATCTTTTTCAAAACCAAAGTTCGAATAGAAAATAGTGGCAAGTTTTAATTTCATAGATATCAATTAATCTTCTACTTATAATTGGCTATTACTACATTATTAAGCTTCTTTATAATAATATTCAGTTTCTATAAGCCAAATTTGAATAACCAAAGCTTTTTAGGACATTTTGTCTCTTGGAATGACTAAAAGATAAATACAAACATTCTTAATCAACTCTTTATATATATAGGTTAGATTAAATATTGTAATACATATATTGTTCCATCCTTTTATGTTGGCAATGTACCTCTCTTCTTACTAGACTTACTGAAAATTCATTAATCGATGATATATCTGTAGTACACTGTAAACATAACATCATAATTATTATCACCTGTATATCAAAGTTTATTATGTACTTATTATTTAACATTTAATATGTGGAATGATAAATATTGCACAAAATGTAGGTACTAGGTACTATTTCAAATACCTGTGTTAGTAATTAAATTGTAGCTTAAAATTAGTTAGTTTAAAAAACAAAAAAAAAAAAAAACATAGACATAATATCATACATAATATTATTGTATTGCATAGGTATTTGCTTGTTACATTTTTAGATAATCTTATTTGGCACAGCTTAAAACGTTATAATCCAAATTCAAACAACATAGTTTTATTTGAAACTCCCAATAAATTTCAGTAAATAAATACTTTTATCATCACTAATGACAAAGATTTTAAAGTTTCCTTTAGTTGAATTTATATTTTTTGGTTTTTATGGCATTCAAATGCTTTATAAATATAAATTTATAAAGAATAGAAAAAAAACATGGTTGTTAAATCATCTCAATAGATGGCGCGCGGTGTGTCCCTTAAGACACATAAAACTGAAAGAATAGAATAAATTCGATTACTCAGGCGGGTCACGAGTGGCTGAGTTGGTTAGGCATCCGCCCCGGAATGGCGCGAAGGATGCGGGTTCGAGTCCCGCCTCGTGATCGAATTTTTTCTATTCTTTATAAATTTATATTTATAAAGCATTTGAATGCCATAAAAACCAAAAAATATAAATTCAAGAAAAGGTTGTGTTCCATCGTTACAATATTGTATTCACTGAAAAGTGCTTCATATTAGTTGAGATGGTTGTTAAATCATCTCAATAGATGGCGCGCGGTGTGTCCCTTAAGACACATAAAACTGAAAGAATAGAATAAATTCGATTACTCAGGCGGGTCACGAGTGGCTGAGTTGGTTAGGCATCCGCCCCGGAATGGCGCGAAGGATGCGGGTTCGAGTCCCGCCTCGTGATCGAATTTTTTCTATTCTTTATAAATTTATATTTCCTTTAGTTGACAATAGGTATAATTAATACATCTATATAACATCCAAAAGCTTACACATAACAATAATAAATACTATAAGTAAGTAGTAACATTCTTCTAGTACATACTAAGAGCAAAATTCTACAATCCTAATACAAACTAGAAGGGATTTATGAATCGCATAATATTTTTATCTGTACTAGGATCTCTAGCTTAAATTATTTTTTTACATCAAAAAGCCCTAAAAGACAATATACATGCATGGTTACACCGAATATACTTGATTGTAAGTCATAACTCATAACTCATAATATGATTCTTTTTAGTGTTTTACACTGACTTATTTCAAGGACGATTATAATTTTAATTTTGCAGTTACTGCATTATCATCATAATATCTTCATGCATGGTTAATTTATTTGTATGTTCATTTTATTATTTACAGATAAAAGTTAGTTAACTATAATACATACGAAAACTTTTAAGTTTTTAATAAAAATCCATCAAGCTGTTAATACTTAGTATGGGTAATATGTTTTATAATATTACATTGTACTTATTGTGACACTAGTGGAATTGGGACATTTGATGGATTATGGATAAATACATTATACCAAACTTCATTCGTCCGATATTTTTGTGGCAGGGATAAACCAGATTCAATACTGTGAATGTTAGATTTAATTTGGTTTTAAAACACTAGGCGGGGCTATATCATTACGATATATTTTCCGAAAATGACATACTTAGGTACTTATATTTTATCATTCTATTATATATTTTACTTAATTTCTAATAAAAATGAGAATTAATGTAACCTGAATCTACAGAATACCCGACTTCAATAGGTAGATGTGATGGTGACATTGGGCACAATATCCTTAGCTACTACAATTGAAATAGAATACATACTCAATTAATCACCAATGGTTTTTTCTCACTCATTAAATCAGGAATAGGATCCGTGTTACATATCCATGTCCATATATTATTTAGAACATAAATATATTTTAATGCAAAAAAGCAAATATTTTAATGTTAATTGAGTCATATTCAAAAAAGTTGTAGCTTGTCTCTTATTATGCTGTCCGTAAGGAACAAACCCGCCATAAACCTGTTTTTTTTTTCACTTTTGATATTTTTCAATTTCATATAGCTTACTTTTTGTTATTGTTTATATAATTAATAATCAATAGCATTTGTTCCTAACAAATAATAAGAGAAATCATCATTTTATTTTGTCATTACCCAATCCATTCCATATATATTTTTAGTGTCCTTCTGTACACAAAATTTATAAAACAGCAATTTTGGATTGATTCTCGTATTTATATTCACATTGTAAAGAGGGCACATAAATAATTAGAGTATACAGTATGTTTCAGTGAATAGCATTATAATTACAATTAAATTATAGTAATAAAAATGATTAAAAACATTTTGTCATTAAAAGTGTACACCATTTACTGACATTTATTACTGAGGCAGTTTCTCCTAGCAGCAATTAGTAGATCAATGGCAGATTTTGTAAATATCAGATGGCAACACCGATCCATTTCATAGACAACCTAGAAGTTGGCTGTCATTTTGTTTTCTTGTTACAAATGTTGTTCCAAGTTCCAAGACTGTGCGGAGTAAAAAATATAATACCATTTCGTAACGCAGTTTGAAGGACTAAATGTGAGTATAAAAAACTGATTATCAGTGTTTAGCTCTAAGAAACTAGACATTTTAAGGCAGTAAACTGTGAAAATGAATAAACTTAATACGCGAGACATTTTTACAATTTTTAGGTTATGTTACACAAATTTACTGACGACCATTTCATGACTTTAGTGACGTCAGTAAATGGTAAAGCTCTAAGGCTGCATTTTCACTGGTGTGGAAGTTATCAATTCAAGAAGAGTATGGAATAATGTAGGCATTTTGCTATATTTATATAACAATAGTTTATATTAAATTCTAAACACGTGTGCCAACTTTCATATGAATGAGTATATTTATGTGTATGTATATGTGTGTTTGTGCAAATATTTTTCAGAAACTTGAAACTAAATTGAAACAATTTTTTTTATGGATTTAGTTAGGGAACAGTGCATTAAAATCGGTTCAAAAGTTTCAGATATGAACTATTAAACCAAAAAACTACGTAATAATAAGGAAATTGAAAAAAAAAACATTCTAGAAATACAATAACTCAAAAAGGAAGAATAATAAATAAGTGTAAGTACATAGTTTTTTGTGATATTTTATTCACTTTCTTGTAGCTTCTTTCATCCTATTGTTATTGTTTGCACTGACCACAAAGAAATGTTGACTTACCTACTTAGGTTATACTAGGTACTTGGATCTAACTAAGTAAAAAAAAATATTTTATTTCGTCTGAGACTTACATAATTAACCATTTATTACTAAGGTGAATTGGGCCATATTATTTCCATTACAAATTTGGGTCACTAAAACTTTTGAAGTAATAAAGTTCAACCCATTTTCACATTCTCATTACAATAATTCTAATTATCTTCCCGAGAAAAATTAATTTCATTACTGTACAACTTTGTTCAGTACTTTAATGAAGCTTTTTAAATTATCTCTTGGTCAGCGCCATCTAACGGAAATAATTTTCAAAGTGAAAAAAAAAACTGTTAAATAAAGTTGAACAGTGATAAAATTCGTTTTCCGGGAAGATGAAAATTTAAACTTAGTTCAGGATACATCGCCCATTTTTGCAAGTGACTACTATCTAGCTGATTTTCCGTTTGTAGCTTTATTTTGATGAGACACCGAATAATTTCGTTTACGAAACTCTCGATTGTGGTTAGTGGTAGCTAACAGAGATAACAAGGATAAAATTTTTTGATTTGATGGTTCTCAAATATTTATTACGCAATTTGTAGGACAATATGTCTGTTGAATTATATAAACATTAATTAAGTGAAAACAAAAAAATCAGCTTGTTAGTGTTGGTCATCATTTATGATGACCTCGTTATCGATACACTTTGGAAAGGGGGACTCTTTGAACAAACCATAGATTTTGTAGGACAAATATTTTTTCGAATAATTTAGGTAATTATCTTGAGATTGAACAAAAAGAAAATATTCAGTTAGTAATAAATATTTGAGAACCATCAAATCAAAAATTTTTATCCTTGTTATCTCTGTTAGCTACCACAATCGAGACTTTCGTACACGAAATTATTGGGCGTCTCATCAAAATAAAGCTACAAACGGAAAATTAGCTTGATAGTAGTCACTTGCAAAAATGGGCGATGTATCCTGAACTAACTGTTATATGATAATAAGAAAATATGATGAACCCCATCACATCAAAAGCTGTCAGCGACAAAAAAATTGTATACATTTGCTTCCAATTCTCCTTAAGGCATTTACAGTTATTTTTATTTTGAAGTCAGTTTTTTAATATTACTTGTTTAACTATATGACTAGAAGCTACTTTCTGTATTTTAGATGCCATTATCAGGAGCGGAGAGATAAAAACGGTATATGGAACGCTTAAAACTAGAAAACCCCTTGAAGTTTGAAGAAAAGAGAAAAGCACATTTAGAAAAAGTGAAACAACGCAACATCAAAATATCAGACTTATCTGAGGAAGAGAAACTCATTCAAAGATTAAAATGGCGCGATGCGAATAAGAAGAAGCTTAGAAAAGATGAAAAGACACAAAAAGAGAAAGAGGAAAAGCTGAAACAAATAAGAGAAAAACGAGCAGCCGCAGAAAATGTCAAGCTGAAAAAGAATAACAAACTATTAGAATCAAAAATAGAGCAGCTCAACAGAAAGATAAACTGTCTCAAAAAAAAATTATATCGGACCAAGAAAAATCTTCATCAGTTAAAAGACCAGATAAATAGTGAAAATTCTGTTGTGTGTATTTCAGAAGACACACAAGATCTCAAAATATGGCAATAACTCCAAACAGCAAAACAAATTCTTTCATTGATTCTTTAAGTGAGACTGTCTCGGATGACGATAGGAATATAATTAAAAGGAAGGTTTTTGAATTGAACGTTTTGTCAGAATCACTGAAATCCGAATATGGCAAAGCCGAAACAAACGACACTAAAAGAAAATTTAAAAGGATTGTGAACAATGATATAACTCAAAAATATCAGATGAAAACAAATCTGACACAGAAATTAGGTCTCAAGGGTAGGGTCAGAATAAAGCAATCTCAGAAACAGCCTTCAGAGGTAAAACATCAGGACATTCAGAATTTCTTCTTGCGTGATGATGTAAGCCGTTCCACGGCAGGAAAAAAGGAAACGAAAATTTTAAAAAAAGTGAAAGTACAAAAACGTTTCTTGAATGACACTCTGGACAATCTTTACGAAACTAAATAAGGTAAGGCATCCCGGACAACATTCGGGCGATACAAGCCATTTTATGTAAGAACCCCAAACGCAAATGACAGAGACACCTGTCTTTGTAAAAAGCACACAAATTTAAAAATGAAAGCAGAAAAACTAAAAATTTTAGGGGTAATCAAAACCACCAGCTATTCTGAGCTGATTGATGAAATTACTTGCGACAAAAACTCTAAAATTTGCATGTATTCGGAATGTACATCTTGTAAAGAAAAAACACCCACAATGGACACTAGCATTAACAATCAAAAAGAAACATCCTGGTACAAATGGGTCTTGAAAAGTCATGAATACAGTAAGCACCAACCAGGATCCTCAAAAAGTACCCAACAGATGTGATCATTTTGTGATCAAAAAAATACACGAAAGATCTGATCACTGGATCTGTAGAAATGCTGGTTGAAGAATTCGTTAATGAACTACATGCTTTTAAAAAACACTATTTTAATGTGGGTATCCAAGAATCAGCTTTCAAAATGTGTAGGGAAACAATAAAAGAAGACGAAATAGTGTTGATTTGCGACTTTTCAGAAAACTATGCTTGTAAGATGTCAGAGGAGATACAATCCGCACATTTTGGAGCCAGCAAAAATCAATTCACGTTACAGACAGGAGTTATTTACACAAAAGCACATGAGCCACAATCGTTTTGCACAATATCTCCATCGAACTTTCATGATCCAGGAGCAATATGGGCTCATTTGAAGCCAGCAATTGACCTTGCATAGAACCTATGCCCGTCAGCAAGAGTGCTTCATATATGGTCAGACGGACCAACCACTCAATACAGACAAAAGAAAAACTTTTACTTATTCAACAAACTGAAATATAAATTGACTTGTCTTTTATTTTGAAATATTTTCAGTTTTTCAGTGATTTTAACCTCCAGTTTCCCATCAAAAGTAACCTTTGTCACTTCCTTCTCAAGTTTAGCTCAAGATTTATATAGGAATTCAAATATTTAAAAATGTTCAAAATATCCAAAATGATAGCTAATATAGTGTAAATCATAATAAATAGCAAGTAAAATATAAATAGTTAAATAAGGAGATGTGAAAAAGTTTTTTGTTTCTACTGCAAAGCTAATTTGACAAAAGGTGGTTTTTTAAATAATGTCTTCAATTTTATAATTTGATCCATTAATTTCAGTCAATTGAATACTCAGGGCGTTTTATAAAAATGCCACCGAAAAAACGGTTTATAACTTGCGAAATCTGTGGTGATCGAGCCAGTCGCAGTGGTTGCGAAAAAGGGATGTTCATGGCTAAATTCCCTAGGGATGAGGCCCGGTAAGCATTGTATTAGATATTTCTAGTCATATATGTGAATATAATGGAGTATTCTAAGCGAAAAACGAATGTAATCTGGTACCTATTTAAATTTTCATTATATTGTGTACCGTCAGATCTGGCAACTTTGCCAAGGGTTAGTAGCTTTGCCACCCATAGAGTACCAACATTTAACCCTTAATACCGAAGACAACACATTTTTTTTGACGGTGTGACTATGTTTAGGGTAAAATGTGGTAAATATTTGGCAACACCAAATATGGCAACACCGGAGCTTCCGCATCGGTCTCATTTTAGTTCGAAAACTGACACTAGCGTAACCTACAAATTTTGTGCCCCGAAACTTTAATAATTTTGGACGCTTAATTCAGGTTCCACGGTAAGTAAATTTCAATATTTTGTTAGTCCTATGTTAAAGAATGGATTTATTTAAGTAGAAATACTGTATTTTTCGAATTACGTCTCAAAATTTTGATGGCAGACCATGTTGGCGAATAAAGGTGGGCAACTTTGCCATATTTTGTATAGACTAAGGGTTGTCACTTTTCAAAAACTAAAATTATAATGAGAAGTAGGTACCTACTTTTTTTAAAGCCATGTTTTATTGGTTAGTGAGTAAATTTAAATAGTCCATAGAAAGCATGAAGAATGTTACATATGAATTTATAATGGAGGTATTAAAAATATTTTTTATGTATACTAAACCTCTTAAAACAATTCAAAATTAGGCGCATCGTGGAGACCTATGTCTAGCAGTTTGTTAGGTAATAATAATGGTAAAGTTAGTGTACCCAGTTTTGTTTTTGTAAATGACCTAGGAGTGTAATGTTGGTTTTCAACATTTCTCGGTTATCAGGTCTTCAGCATTTTGAAGAAAAAAAATTGTTTGTTTCGCTTTTCAGAAAATGGGTCGCCGTAGTCGACGAAAATTGGGATCGAGGCACTACAAAAATTATACCCCGGAAATGCTGCACTTAGCCGTTGATCTTGTTAGAAAAAAAGAATATATCATTGGAGGCCGAAAAAAGATTTCACATTCCTCGACGAACTATAGAAAACAAAGTTAAAGGACTCCATATGAAACTGCCCGGTGGCCAGTTGCGCCTAAGTGAAACCGAAGAAAAAGGCATCGTAGATGTGTTGATAGCTGCTGCAGATTTTGGATCACCACTGTTGCGGTTAGACTTACGTATACTGATCTTCGAATATTTAAACAAAAATCGTCGCGACGTTCTATTTTCAGCATAACATACAGTTTGCCTTTTTACCACCAAACTCTACACACATAACTCAACCTTTGGACGTAGCCTTCTTCGGCCCACTAAAAAAAGTCTGGCGAAAGATAATTACTCAATACAAAATAGAAAACCCTTCTCAAGCGCAAATAAATA
Source organism: Colias croceus (assembly GCF_905220415.1). Taxonomy (NCBI): domain Eukaryota; kingdom Metazoa; phylum Arthropoda; class Insecta; order Lepidoptera; family Pieridae; genus Colias; species Colias croceus. The sequence continues at coordinate 8,294,559 of NC_059537.1, forward strand.
AAAATCACTTCCCAATATTATTAAAAGAACTACTAGATGGAATTCAAATTTCAAATAAGGAAAATATAAAAGCGGGTTTTAGAGCTACGGGTATTGAACCATTCAATCCGCAAAAAGTTCTTAAAAAGTTACCTGACTACGAAGAGGAAATAAAATATAAAATAGACACAGCGCTGCTAGATTACCTGAAAAAAACCAAAGCTCCTAACCCCATTAAAAGAACAGTGCCGAATAAAAAATTAAAAGTGGAACCTGGAAGCTCGATTTCGTCAAAAGACGCAGAAGAACTCCTTACGAAACCAAAGAAATCGACTCAAAAGTCAACTGAACCAAAAAAAGATCTCAACCAAAGACAGTGACTATAAAGTCAACCGAACCAAAAACAGATCAACCAAAGACATTGACTATAAAGTCAAATAAACAAAAATCGGACCAACCAAAGACTTCAGGAAAGCGAGTTACAATTTTATCAGACATACGAATCTCTCCACTAAACCAAGCTTATCTTGATATTAAACAATTTTTTTTAAATCAAGTGATGAGTGTACATCACTTGATTTAAAAAAATTGATATAAAATCTTATCTTACTCTGAAGAAGAAAGACGCTGAAAACATAAATCCGTGGGATAATCCCGAGCCATCCCCACTTCTGGGACTCAAAAAGTAACTAAACAGAAACTTCCAAACAAAAAGCAAATGCCGACAAAGAAACAGAAACTTGAATATGACAGTGACGTGGAAAACGACGATGATTACTGACTACGTGACACATCCGATGAAGAGTCAATCATGTCTGAACATGAAGATATGGCTTTACTAAACATTTAAAAAAATAATTCGATGTATGATGCTGATAACTATTTTAACGAAACTATGCCTGATATAGAAAATGTAGGACTTTATGTTGATTTAGAAACGTAAGAAAACAAGGGGATTGATTTACATGAAAGACAGAACGAACCTGAGAAAAAGAGACTGAAAGTAGAAAGACTGATTACGATATTGACAACACGATGAATAAAGTTGCAAAACAAATCACATACTCGAAAAAGTCTGATAATGAAAGAATGATCTCAAATATCGACAACATTGAAACAAAAAAACATTGAAACAACACAAACAAATTTACACAGGAAAAGGAAACACATGATACGGAAAAGTTCAATAAGGAGGTTGTAAAAGAAGATTTGAACTTGGAGCATAAAGAAAGTAGAAACATTAATTGCGATGATGAAAACAATGAATCTGTGATCTCAGAAGAGTCAGGAAAGAAACAACATAGAATTTATGAAAACGAAAGCGTTTTAATTAGGTACTATAATCGTAATAACTGGAAATATTATGTCGGTTTTGTAGAAAAGGTGGATATTCAAGAAGAAGATACATATTATTCGATTCTCTTTTTGAAAACTTAAAAAACCTAATTTAAAATTTATTACTTGCAAAAGAGATCGTGATGTCGTACCCTCTTCTTGTGTTGAGAAAAAACTGAAATTACATTCGGTGAAGGAAAACCACGAATATGTCATTGATGATTGTGATATGGATTACTTTTAAATTTGATTTACTTTTTAATTGACCTTGAAGGATTATAGAGCCTGGTTTATTATTTATGATATTAACAAGAACAATTTTATTTCGTTTCTTTAATAATTGCAATAAGCTAAGCTAAGTACCTATCCGCACGAGGTAGCCTGGAAAATAGGCTGTTTTATTTTTATAAGTTTTAATTTTTTTACAATAAATGTCTCGTTAAGTTGCTAGTACCAATTTTATGCTTTGTTTAAATTTTTGATTCATTTTTATTTTATGATTCGTTTGATTTTATAATTCGTTTTGATTACCTTTATTAAATATTCTATCTTATAGGTACTTACCTAAGTAAATATTATAAATATACTACTTGCTTAGTAAAAATGAAATTTTATTTTTCTCCATTGTCCCAACCCTGATGCCATTGTCTGACTTACTATGAAATATTATGAAATGGATGGACAACTTTGCCATTGTCAATGTAGATTATTTCATAACCATAATATTGCATATTATATCATATTCTTTGTGTTGTATACCAAATTATTAAAAAGTGTCTCATAGATACTAATTGAAACTTTTATCATTTTTACAACAAATTCCAAATTGGCAATCTTGCCACATGCTACCCGTAGCATGTGGCAAGATTGCCAATTTTGTCTTTGCCACTTTCATTTAAGACTGCTGATCTTCTTATTATTGATTTAATGAAAAAATAAAAACATTGATATGAAGGTAATCTTTGATATTTATTCTGTATATATTTCATGCAATAATGGTCTGAAATATTTATTTTCTGGTCTAAAAATTTTGAGAACTTTCTATCTCTATTGAATAATGGAAAGTTGCCAGATCTGACGGTACTAGTGATGCGACGTAACTATCAATAATTACGAGGATCGGGGGCAAAATTCTTTTGAGTATTTTAGACATTTACAACATTTAATGGAATTACTAAGCGTGGTGGCAATGGAACTACCATAGGGTGTGCGCTTTGCTCTTCGATGAAATAGCTTTGAAGAAGCGTCTAATCTTCAATTCCAGAGAGCCTAGAGAAGAGAATAGAATACGCTATCGATAGAAATTGACATAAGCGTACGATGTTTTGCCTAAGGATTCGGTCACCCTACCAACGACAATGACGACCACGAACAAAATTTTCAACCAGTCGCAATTAAATAAAATTGTGCAAAACACAATTAAAATGACATTTAAGAATTTCCTGTCGTGTTGGTATTTGGAAACATTTTTTTTTGAGATCAATGAATAAACAAACAGGTTTTTCATAGAAACGGTGGCTCCTAGAAAAAAATGTATTTAACATTTTTTATAGATAATTAGATGATCTACAATTTTGGTTCAGGTGATTGTATGATAAACTTATCGTCTCAGCGAAAATAGCAAAAAAACCCTATTTTTTTATTAATTGACCTCGAAATTTTTTTATTTCCGAGTACTAGAATGACGAGAGATTTAAATATTGATTTTGAACAAATTTCGGCAAGATTGGAATTTTGGTCGTGGTCGTCTTCGTCGTTGGTAGTGTGACCGAACCATTACCAAAATGTCATGAGCTTATGTCAATAATTAGCGTTAGCAGTTTCTATTCCATGGCGTTACGTACGTTTGTCTAAAGGCCCAGGACGGATAAAGTAGTGGAGTTTGTAGACCTAGGCGAAAATCAGTACAGATCTTCAGAAACAGCTGATCATGCTTTAGTTTTTATGCTTCAAGGTCTCCATAAAAAACTAAAGCAACCAATAGCGTACTATTTCGTGAAAGGGACTATCTCACCGCAAAGCCTCGCTGTTCTTATCAAAGATATTATCAATCAAGGGCCCACAAATATTGGCAGTTTAAATTTACTAAAGGATTGGTGTGGCATTCCAGCAACGTCCAACTATTTCATGGTAGATGATGAGAAAATTTTTAAAATGTTTGACATTCCTAATCTTTTTAAATATTTGCGAAACAATTTTCATAGTGGGGGAGTAATAGAATATGACGGGGAAAAAGGGCAGTAGTCTCATCTGCAACAGGCGGCAGAAAAAAAATACAAGCACTCTACATTTTCAAAAATTAACAGCCCTTCACGTTAATCCTACATTTAAATCTAAAATGAAGGTCAAGCTGGCAGCTCAAGCGCTAAGTAACACCGTCGCTGCTATCTTAAAACTCATGGCCGAGAAGTTCCGCGGCGATGACGTGAAATCTCAAGAAGTTTTAGAGACTGCACAAATTGTAGAAGACCTTGATCGGCTTTTTGATTGCACCAATGGTCCCTCATCCAAAAAAGACATAAAAAGCATCAAAGAGTAAATGTTTCCAAAAAATCAAATCATGTTGGTTTGTGGAGACATTAAAAAAAAATTATGAGTATATAAGCTGCAATTAAAAAAAAGATAGCTTTCTACGACTAAATAACGTAAGATGCACCCAGGGATAAACTGCGAGAACATCCATCGAACAGCTCACGTGGTTTCACCAAGATGGCGCCACGCCGCATACTGCAAGAACCACCATGAGTCTCCTTCGCGAAGAATTCCCCGGAAAATTAATAAGCCGATTTGGAGACATCTCATGGCCACCCAGATCGCCAGATCTTACCCCATTAGATTTTTTTCTATGGGGATATTTAAAAGGAAAAGTATACGAAAGTAACCCGACGAATCTATCGGATTAAAAAAAAAATATCGTGGGAGAAATGAACGCTATTCCTCGTCAACAACTGAAGGTAAGTAAAACTTTCTTTTTTGGGTTTTTTAAATTATTATCAATGGACATTGAATGATTTAAATTTTCAAATTTAACTATGTACAGTTGCATTACTATTTCGTGTGTCATGATGTATTTAATAATTAATATTTCTTTGCTTTAGCGAAAAAATGGACCCCCTATTGGAAGCGCGCGTGACCCAATGGCTGAACGAAGAATTAGAGGACAAGGAAGTGATCCAAAGTGACTCGGACGATGGGGAAGTATATGTACAACCAATGGAACAGGAAGATAGGAATCAGATGCAGGAAGCTGTAAGTGAAAATCATGCATCTGCATGCATGAAGATGACACGCCTCCTTCTGAACTTGTCCAAAACAATACACGTGATGACTTTTATGTGGAACACGCTGGAGTAAAACATGTCCTTCAGCAACCCGGGCAAGATCTCAAAACATCCGATTCAGACCTCCAGGGCCAAAAGGTGCCGCAAGAAACGCTGAAACACCGTTATCTTGTTCTGAACTATTTTTTGATGAAAATATTTTCGAAATCCTAGTTAATTGCACGAATATTTACATTGATAAAATACAGAACCGATACCAGAGAGAAAAAGATGCAAATAGAACTGATTTGGTTGAAATGAAGGCATTTATTGGATTGTTGCTCGACATTGAAGTCTCACGTTCGGGCCGGCGTAATCTCAATGATGAGCTCGAAATCGGTCGAAAAAAAAATGGTGTAAGCGATGTGCCAGATGGATTTTTCCTGATCACTAAGTTGTGGTCTGTATTGAATGTCGGGATGATGGCCAATAAGTCGATCATCGCTTATTAGAAGTTCTTTTTTTTTGAGCTGATCTCCAACTTGCCAAAAATGTTGATTATTTTCTTGATCTCATAATTTGATCCTAATTTGAATTATATGCTTTTATAATTTTATTTTTTTCTATAATTATTTGTTACAATAATTAAAAGTTTAATATTACTGAGTATTATCATTTTAGGACCACCCGTTTTTTTAATATTTCAAATACAGTTTTCTACTATGGTAGAGCACGCGAGCAACCATGTAAAAAAAAAGGGCGCGTGCGCTGTAGTGTTAACCGCGAGTCATGAAACCGTAAGAAAGGTGTTGCGTAAAATTGGTTTTCGATACAAGATAACGCAATCGAACAGAAAAGTTCTTATTGAACGCTTCTCGGTCCTATCATTGAGATTTGAATGTCATAGAAATGTTCTGGAGTTCGATGAAACGTTCTGTTGCTGAACATAACATTGGAACGTCAGATGCTGAAATGCCGCGGTTAATCGCAGAAGCATTTAATGAAATAACAACTGCAGAGAATGGCATAAACGCTGTGCCCATGTAAAGAACATTGAAAATGAATATCTGAAAAAAGATTCTTAGATTTTAAAGATTTGGTTAATTACCCATTTTCACAGACTTTTCATACGAAATATTTTGTGTAAATAAAAAGTTACTTATTAATTGGTATTTGTATCATCTTTACCTAACAGCTGGTGTTGCCTGTATTATGCTTTTTTATTGAATTTTTTCCTAAAAGTATGTACAGAATATAAAACGGAACGGAATCTTAACGACTTTAAAACAATATAACTCATTTTACTGAGAAATACTTTTTTTTATAATTATTTATTCATAACCATGGATACAAGTCCTTCAGTCGTAATCACTGAGAATTAATACTGTATAGGTAAAGTTGCCATATTTTTGGCTTCTTTACCTAAATCATATTTCAGGTGTTATCTTAGTGGATTTAAAAAGCAAAGATGCAAAGAATAAAATAAACAACTAAACCGGAATGCTTTATTCATCGATTAATATACCTATTAATATATTATATCTATAAGATTTATATCTCAATCCTAAATTGTTTTCGATTTATGACGTTTTTCCTTCAAAATTATGGTAAAGATGCCACAGTTGATGGAATAAGTTTATAGAATCTAATATATAAAAATCAATGCCACTTTTCGTTGTAATTCCATAACTCGAGAACGGCTGAACCGATTTCGATAATTCTTTTTTTATTATATTCCTTGAAGTACGAGGATGGTTCTTATGTAGAGAAAACGTTAATATGTACCACGGGCGAAGCCGGGGCGGACCGCTAGTTAAGTATATATTATTATTATATACTATTCGATTTTTGTTTTGCAGTAGATTTTTATAATTTAAATAGACGGTCATAACTATATATTATGATGATTGAATAAATGCATTTTAAATGACTAAGATCTATTTCAATCAGAATTATCAATAACATAATATACTGTAGGTAGGTATAGTGTAAAATTGGGGCAATATAACTTTGGCATAATTCTTACAAAATTATTTATAAGTACAAATTTGAGATTGACGATTATTAGTTTCACAATTAGTGTCAGAATATGCAAATTCAAAATAAAAAAGAGCGTGTGTGCCGAGCACATTTGTCAGAAGTGCAACTTCTTTGGCAAGATTCATAGATACCTACCAAAATCGTTGACTTAGTCTATCACGTGACGGTATTGCCATGATGCGACCTTGAATTTTTACTCTCAACGCGCCTTAAGAAGTTTCACTTCATAAACAGTAATAATACATATTATAATGCAGAAAATTTTAACATCATTTACAAAACACACATGCAGTAATAGAATTTGGTTTCAAAAAAATTCATTAGAGGTATTTGTTTAAAAATCTACTTAACTCATTAATAAAAAATACATTAAAAACTTCAATAGATATCCACTGTTATTTTAAACGACAAAACTTTTAATAGTATGTGTTGTATAAATGTATGAAAAAAAACAGGAGGAATTGCATTCAATATTAGTACTGATAAAACAAAGTCTTAGACCAACTATCCCAAGGATATAATATAAGAAATATATTTATAATTCATATACTTTAGCCTATAATTATTATACCATGCTTGGGGGATCTATTCTGAAGTTATAATTTTGTGTGTTTAAAACAGAACTACATTTCAGATCATTATATATTATGCCAGCTAATTAATTATTACATTATATGACATGATCATAAGATAGTTAGTCTGTCGATATTAAGTTTTTAATATCATAAAGGACGAGATACCAAGCAGGCTGCTTACTTGTTCTGGGTAGCATTTGTTTCTGCAATTGAGTGTTGATGTTAGTTCAAATCTTCAAAATTCAAATATGTTACCACAAATTTTAAAAACCCAAAAAATTTGATAAAAATAAAATAATTAATTTTGATGTACAACACAAATCATAAATACATGTTCTTTTTCCTTTCCATACGCAAACAAAGAATGCTCACAAATTATAAGTTGTCTTTTAAATTAATAAAAACTTTTATTATACTTTTTTTTTAAAATCAGGAAGTATTTATATCCTTTTTAAGGAAGTCAAAAAGACCATGTATCAAACAGCATGTAAATTAATTAAAAGCAATTATATAATTACCTTCCTCGACATTTTCCGAATTCTTTGTTATGAAATCACGTAGCTCCGCATATGCCTTGTCCAAGCTGTCATTCAGAATCACAATATGAAAATTGCCTGGCTCTTGACCTGTAATGTTCATATATTTCTCTTAGATCTTATAAATAATCTATAATATAAGAATGAATTGCAAAATGTGTTGGTGTTATAAAAAAAAAATGTTAAAAGCGCATAACTTGAGAACAGCTGAACTGATTTAGTTATACTTTTTTTTACGAATAGTATTGTTGTTTTTAAATTATTAAATAACTATTTATATACAGTATATTAATTATTTTGTGTTTATGTAAGATTGTATAATATTTTATCCTACTTTTGTGTTTTGCATGACCCCTCATGACCCTGTAACCTTTTGCCCATTCAGTATTTTTATATCAGCTCTTTTTTTGTTTCAACTATTGTAAAAATACAATGTTTTTTCTTATTAACATAATATGTATGTGTGAGTTGATAATTTAAATATTGTTATCTACTTTGTTAGATAAATTATTGATCTATTTTTATTCAGTTGAACGTTCAGAAATTTTTTATTGCAAGCATTGAGCAATTTTTTATTGAGAGCAAGCAAAAATATTGTATCAATAATTGTATCAGGTATATAAAAGTAATCATGAAGTTACATATTCCCATTTAAAATAATATTTTTTCACAATGTTGATCAGATGATCAAATTAAAAATCTTTTAGGAAAATTGTACATAACAAAATTGCAGTATAAGGACACACCCAAAAAAAAGTTTTACTTAAAATCTAAACTAAAAGATTTTTTATTTGTTTGTTTTACTAAGTCAGCTCTAAAACTACTGGTCAAATATTGAATTTCTCTCAATAATAGAAATAATTTACAATACTTAGGTGTAAGCATTTTTTTTGTTTTATTTCAAGCTGGATTGATTGTGAATTACCTAGCAATTAATAAATACAAGTATAGTACACAAACCGTACCGTATTTGATCTCATGGCGTGCAGTTTCTAATCTCTTCTGTAAAGCCTCCTCTTGTTCAGTGTTACGGTTGCGCAGGCGTCTCTCGAGCTCTTCTATAGATGGTGGCATCACAAACACAAGCAGAGGATCCAAGTCAGTACGCTTGATTTGTTTGACCCCTTCTATTTCAATATCCAGCACACAGATTCTACCAGATAGACGAACATCATCCACAGCCTTTTTACTGAAAATTAATATAATGAATACTAATATTATAAAGCTGAAGAGTCTGTTTGTTTGAACGTGCTAATCTCGGGAACTACTGGTCCGATTTGAAAAATTCTTTCGGTGTTAGATAGCCTATTTATCGAGGAAGGTTATAGGCTATATATCATCACGCTACGACCTACAGGAGTGGAGCTGGGGGGGTGAAACCGCGCGGAGCAGCTACTGTTTTATAAATACAAAATGTTTGTATGAAAATTGTTTCAGAATTTTGTTATACTAATCTTGTAGAACAATTAGTCATACATTTTGTTTATAAATACTACAGTATTCACTTACACATAGTTATTTAAAGTATATTTATTAAAAAACATTCAAAATATGTATTCTCAACTATAGAGATAAATTTTCATGAATATATCATTACTGATAAATGTTTATCCAAATGTTTTAATTCAGAAATACATAAATATAGAACATGCTACAATAAAAAATATGAAAACAAAAATAACTTGACTCATCCTGTAAACAGATATTTGTTATTTTATGAATATTGGTATGTACCATAAAACTTCTTTGTTTGCTGCAGTAAACAATGAGCTGTTCATAAGCCAGCATGATTATTGGCAATCTGCCAATACTTGTAAACAAGAAGCACATGGTTAAAATAAGTATATATGGCAAAAAAATTACCTTGTCCCATACATGTTACCACTGAATACAGCTGTTTCTATAAATTCCCCCCTCTCTACTGCAGCAAGCATGTGATCTCTTGTTGTGAAGTGATAATGAACCCCATCTTTTTCACCCGGTCGTGGTCCTCTCGTCGTATGCGACACGCTAAAACCAAACTTGTCTGGGAATTCTTTTAGCAATCGCTTCAATAAAGTGCTCTTGCCGGATCCTGAAGGACCGCAAAGAACTAATGGTCGAGGTCCTTTCTGCACCATTTTGTTCAGAACTACAAAGTACAAAACATTTAAGTATTAATTAAATTAAAAACGCCGCAAATTAGGTTATGAATTATAAAAACATTATAGTAATTATTATGATCTCACATAATAAAAAATTCGTGATAAAAATTTTTGAAAGATTGCAAAGTTTTATTTGAAATAAATTGCTGTTATAGTTGTTCTCTTCAAATTCATTAAGACCGTGAAAACACTCGGCGTAAAATCAATATTCTCGTGTAAATGTAGCAAGGAACCCGAACCGTCAACAAAGAACACGGCACTTGACTATGGTCTGGTCGTGGTCGCCTTGTGGTGGAACGTCACTCGTCAGTCGTCAAATTACGCATGTCGCATTGTTTGACAACTGACGTCTGACATTTCAAATTTCTAATAACAAAAAGTTAGAGAGTCTAGGCCAAGGTCAAAGAGTAAAGTAATATAAGATGCCAAGGTCTAGGCTCTAGACTCTAGGGGTCTAGAACATCTCACATATCTTATTACGTTTCAATTTAGTACCTACTGATTAATTCTTTTTTTTTTAATCCAAGGATAGCTTAAATTAAAAATAATTTACACAAAGTACATAAGAAGCGTAAAAATATAATATATATTTGCACATTTACTAGAAAAGGGTAAGAAAATACATAATATAAAATATTATAATATACTATGATAACATTATTATACTTGAAAATAGAAATAAACAGGCACAGGGATTATATATTATAAAATATCTCCTAGCTACTATTTAATATTAGATCTATCTACATGACGTGGTCTACAAGTCTTCCATGTGGATGACGAAATAATACATAACTTAATTTTTTATGATGATGCTAATGAAGAATAATAATAATAAAACGAATAAATATTCCAGGAAAAAACACACAAAAGATGGGAATTCTGTTTTTGTCATAATATAATCAACAAATTCACTTGTACATATTTCAGATAAATTTGAATCAATTTGAATGCTTAAAATGTGCCTAAAAGCCAAATAAAAAAAAAAAAATAAAGAATACAAATTATAAAAATAATGCAACTTATACGTTATCTGTCCATAATATGACGTTTTATATGCTGTATTGCTCAGCTGATATTGTCTATGGTACAAATCGTTTAGAAACTATTTGATTTAATTAATTTATTTATCGGAGAAATTAATAAATGTGACGTATGTTTAATTTATGCATTTTATTTAAATATTAAATTCAATATATACTAAGTAGCAACTAGTGCATTTTTAGTTTGAAAATTATATAAGGGAAGAAAGTTGACTTCCGGCAGTTAATAATTGACCAATCACGAATTAGAACTGAGGTATCGTTTGTATTGTCCGAAATCCATCCGTTATTTTCAATCAGTTCAAGCAAGCACATAGGTACAACTAGGCAACAGCTAATCGAAGAATCGGAGTGGATAGATTTTCTAAATGTTTTTTGTAGTTTTTTAATATACAAAAACAGATGTTTATAACTATCATAGTATAAACTATTCTGAACTATTGGACGATATCATCTTTATTTTGCAGAGAAGATGGAAATTCATAGCAGAAGGAATCGCGTGGTAAGTTTTTTCTTTACTGGGTACTTCCCGCCTTGGTCATCTGTTAATTTAATCTTTTTTTTGTTCCATGAGCATTATTATAATTTTTTCTATACCAATTCTGCAGATACAAGAGCAAGAAAATAAATATGGCGTCAAAGGAAAAATAAATGCGATTCCTAAGGCCGAGGGTACGACGGTTAGAGGAGCTTTAGGCGAACTAGCAACCAATATTCAAGCTCAACGCGATGTATGTGTTGGAAAAGTTACGTTTTCTGCGGCTGAATGCGAGAAAAAATCGCTGAAATGTAATACTAAGAGGTAGGTATCTGTTTAAAAGTGGGTAGACTTCGATTGACGTTGTATTGAATCTAACTAGTTTTGTCGCTAGTAGTTATATAAATAAGAGCTTTGTATTATTTTATTGCAATGGTATACAGCTAATCATGGTATTTTTACGGGTTTACAGTAATTACAGCCACGTACAGTCTAAAATTGACACGGGACTCGCTGGTAAGAACATCATTCAGCCATCATCAAGACCACCACTGAGACGTGAGGAAAGCACTGGAGGACTTGCTACACGAGCTGCTCTACAGACAAAGGTTTGTTCAGTTTTTATAACCTGCTGTTGTGAGGGCTGTTTATTCAGTTTTTGTTGTCCAATATTTTTTTAAAGTAAAAAACAGTACTTTACAATGTATATACTTATAACAAGCTGCGCTCCGCAGTTACACCCGCGTGGCTTCGCTCCTGTTGGTCGTAATGTGAGATGATATTTAGATTATAGCCTTCCTCGATAAATGGGCTATCTAACACCGAAATAATTTTGCAAATCGGACCAGTAGTTCCAGAAATAAGAATGTTCAAACAAACTCTTCAGATTTATAATATTTATAGATTAATTAATAATATTCTTCAAGAATATTAAAATAACATGCCTATAATTTTATACAAGGATTACTATGATTTTAACAATGGTAGCTTCATCTGTGTGTTCAACGTGACCGACTGCCTAAGTCAATTTTGCCTTATTTAAATGGACAGATTTAATTCAGTCTTTGTACATTTATCAAGGATTGGTGACAAAAAAATAACATCATTTATTGGGTGTTATTTAGATTTTTTAAAAAAGTATGTATAATTTAGGTGTTTTGGTGAATTATTCTTAATAAATCTACCCGTGAACAAACCCAAATGTAAAATCAATTGTTATTCCTGTCCAGTAGTATTTATGTGGAAGTATAACAATCATCTATACTTACTAGCTTTTGCATTCATAATGTTACATGTAGTCATAACATTTATTTTTCTCTAGGCTGCAGCAAAACTTGCATTAAAGAAGCCAAATGAAACCAAGGAGCCGAATTTTGTGGTCTTGAATGATAAAAAATTAAATAAAGAGGTGAAAAAGACCAAGCTCAAAGTAATCAAAGAAATACCAAAGGAGCATAATTTGAAACCAATTTTAAAAGATTCTACCAAGTCACTAGGCAAGCTGAAATTAACTGAAAGCTCTGATACTAAAGTTAGCAAGACAACTGAAATATATATAGACTCCTTGGTAAAGTCTCCACCACCATTACCTGATGATATTGAAGATATTGATGCTGGCGACAACAACCCGCTACTCGTTTCAGTATACATTAAGGACATTTATAAATATTTAACTGAACTGGAATGCAAGTATCCTGTTGAAGAGAATCACTTGAAAAATCAGGTCAGTTTATTCTGAAGAAATTTGAAATAAGTTTTTGATTTTTGAAAAACTTATTAGCCAAGTTGTGTTGAGATATTTCTGTTTCTTTTTTTTTTTTAAAAGCTCAAAGGTTCAAAATATATTTCATTATTATTTTCAAATATTAAATTATAATAGTATAATGGTAATATAAATACTTTTGTTTACAGAATGTGATCACAGGTAATATGAGGGCTACTCTGATAGATTGGTTGGTAGAACTTCAGTGCCAGTTCACATTGATCCTTGAGACGTTCCATCTAACTGTTGGAATTATTGACCATTATTTACAGGTAAATATATGTATACTTTAATATTTTAGTACCTACTAGCTTACCCCACGCGGCTTCACCAGCTTTGTCTAAAATAAGTACCTACTAGCTTACCGCGTTTTCGCCCGCTTGTCTAAAACCTAATAAATTATGTACTAAAACCTTTCTCTTGAATCACTCTATCTATTAAAAAAACCGCATCAAAATCCGTTGCGTAGTTTTAAAGATTTAAGCATACAAAGGCTATGTCCCTTTGTATGCTTAACATGCTTATGGACAGAGAAAGCGACTTTGTTTTATACTATGAAGTGATGATGTTAGATTTGTAATTTATGTTACTGTTTGTTTTGAATTGAAAATTTCTTGAGTAACAGTCAAAAGCTCAAATACATTTTAACAAAGTAATAATGCTGCAAATGCAATATCCTTCTTAACTTGTACCACCCATTTTTAATAAGTTATTCTTCAATAACAAAATAATTGTTGCAGGTTGTGCCTAATGTGCCCAAGGAGAAACTACAACTTATTGGTGTGACAGCGATGTTTATAGCCAGCAAGTATGAAGAGATCTACGCCCCCGATGTCAACGATTTTGTGTTTGTAACAGACTATACATATAGCAAGAGTGACATTCTCAGATGTGAAAAGGAGATACTGCAGAAATTAGGATTCTGTCTTGCTTGGCCGATTCCTCTTAACTTTTTGAGAAGGTAAGTTATGACGAAAAACAAGAATTAAATCTATACTAATACTAGCTTACCGCCCGCGGCTTCGCCCGCTTTCTCTAAAACGATTTGAGATTTAAACTATCCTATCTCTCAAGTTGGATCGATCTGCACATGGTGTGCGAATTTTATTATAATCGGTTAAGTGGTTTAGGAGTCCATTGAGGACAAACATTGTGACACGAGATTTATATATATTATAAGATTATAAAGCTGAAGAGTTTGTTTGTTTGTTTGTTTGAACGCGCTAATCTCGGGAACTACTGGTCCGATTTGAAAAATTCTTTCGGTGTTAGATAGCTCATTTATCGAGGAAGGCTATAGGCTATATATCATCACGCTACGACCAACAGGAAAGGAGCCACGGGGGTGAAACCGCGCGGAGCAGCTAGTTACTTATATAATGGATTCAAATATTATTTTCTTAATTTATTTCTCTAAAGAATAAAAATTAAGTCTATTTATTGGTGTTTTGCTTTTAGGTTTGTGAAAGTAGCTCATGGTACATCTAAGAATCATCATTTGGCGAAATATTTCGTGGACCTCTGCTTAGTGGACTACTCCATGGCGCATTATAGACCTTCAGAATTATCTGCAGCTGCTATCTGCTTGTCCTTGTACATTCTTTCCAATGAGAGGCTTGAAGACGTGTGGACCCCCACATTATCATACTATTCAGGATACAAGTTAGATCACATTGAACCAATTATTAGGAAAATAGCTAAAATAGTAACAAATACAGAAAGATCTAAATTTAAAGCAGTTTTCAATAAATATATGGATGTAACATTAGCAAAAGTATCCTGTCTTCCACAGCTAAAAAGCGAGACTATGTATGAACTTGCTCAAAGAGCGTAGTTATTGCCTCAACTAGATTAATTAGTGACCTAGAATTAATATGTATTATTAATTTTTATAAGTGTGTTGTATAAATATTGACTGAGTTTTTGGATAAGGTTTTTAGGTACCTGCTTGTATGTTTGTTAGGGTGTATTTTTAATTTTAGAAACAATTGTATGGTCGCGATGTTTTAAACCTAACTATTTATTTATATTGCTTATACCAAATGCAACTTAACAACGTAGGCACTTGTCTAAATTTTGAACAAAACTAGGAAAGATGTAGTTGCAAGTAACCTGATTTTTTTGACATTGTAATTGCAAGTATTGATTTTTTGACATATTATTATATATTGGAGGTTATAAAATCTCAATTTTATTGAAGTCTTCATTGATGTTTTTCTTTTTCTTTCTGTCTTAAAATCTTATATATTGATTTCTTTTATATATTTTAATGTGAATGTACCCGAATAGCGTTTGTCGACTTTACTGTTGTTATTAATTTTAAATATCGGTTTTCTATCTAGTGTAATTTACGTCGATTAAATATGAATGCTATTTGGAACTAGAAAGATTAATAATAATCTTGTTAGTAGTTTTAGCAAAGTTGGGTCCAAATCTTAAGATTTACAGCATTTAATTTATAATGTTTTTGATTCTGTGACTTGATATATTTTGACTTGATGTAATGTAATTTGATATACCTGTGATTAGAATAATTATTAAGATTTGTTGAAATAAAGTATCTATATTATAATTAAAATGAATTTTTATTCCTTACAAAGAATTGTTTTATTTTTCTACTGGGTAATAACTAATGGGTACATATGTTAGTAATGTAGTATTAGTACTACACTACAGTTTAGCATCCCTAATTCCCTAGCATATTTTATTTTTTCATAGTGCACATCACACAAGCTTCAGTTTCTATTGTTAACCATGTGTACACCATGCACCATTTGAGAAGTGCACAAGTTGCTAAGTTCACCATTTGAGCATGGTGTACAAGTTGAGAAGTGCACCAAATGCGTCAAACCCTCCTGTGAGCTATGATAAAATATTACCTATAATATACAGTATAGGTATGCCCATATTCTTAGGAATCTTGGAATTTCGTGCCATCCCACTTTGTCGTGACGACAGATAATCGTGTAGTTGTCTCTTATATAATATTTAAAATTTAAATGGAAGTGTTCACCTAATATTATAGAACGATACGATTCACTGTCGTCTACGACATTTTTAAATACTATTTGTTTTTACTTTTTATTCCCGGCTCTTGAACTGTGAACATCGAAAACAATTGGAAACAGAAATCTTTTTATTTCCTTTATCAACGGCTTTAACATAATTTTTGTAAGTTTTAAGACCGATATTAAAGATAGATAATATTATTTATGTAGTTATAGAGATTAGATAATATTAGTAAGCAGTTATTTAAAAAATTAAATGCATGCTTTTGTAACTGTGTCACGTATCTCGAAATATATAGGGGAAGTACGGACAAAATGACAGGGTGTTTTGTTTTCCAATCATATTTATTTATTTAATGGCATTATAATCAGTCTCAATCGTTTATACTCATCTTAGGTTCATTGACTATCAGTAACACAGTCTATTAATTAAGTAGGATCTATAATAAAATATATAATAATAAAAAATATAACTAATAACAAAAACCATTTTGTCCATATAGTATGGACAAAATGACATATAAGATAAGGACATAATGACATACAAATTTTTAAGAGCAAAGTTCACAAATAAATCCTTTGGTCTTCTTTGGGACACCAGTACATGACGCATAAGCCCAAAGGTAACAAGTTATACATCGTAACCAACCTTCGCCGGGCTTAGAATTGGAAAAGAGGTCATTGCAATAAATGCAAGCGCAGTCACTATCGTCGTCATTATGGCCTCGCATGAGATTAAATCTTCGCTTCCTGAGCCATCATATTTCGGAGCAGTTCTACGCTGCCTCGATGCTCTCAATTTCTTCCCTGATTCTTTTCTCTGAGCGTTTTTAGAAGCAGAAATATTTATTTCATCCTCATTACAAATTTTTCTTTTAACCTGTCCCTTTTTTTCTGTCGGTGGATCCTTTGGTCTATTTTTAGCAATAATTACCACCAATAAAATCACCTAAAAAATTATAAATAAATCAATACTAGGTACACCCAAAAAATAAATCATCAAAATTATGTTAACAGAAACACTATGGACAAAATGGCATACTATAGGTCTACCAGAATCTGATGGCATATTTATATTTAAGAAATATAAGATTTTCATATGGCAATTTTATTTGACAACTATCATAATTGTTGTCAAATTATTTTCTTCTTTGCAATTGTTGAATAATTTTTAGGATTTTGTCTAAAAAATCTTCGAAGATGTCGCAAAAGCCGCTGCGATCACAAGCAAGAGGTGTTGTTTATAATGTGTATAGAAAAACATTCGATGAAGAAGGGTCAAACACATCACAATTTTCAATTTTGAATATTTTATTGGTAAATTGGACTTACCCGTTTTGATACTTAAAATTAAAAATATTATAAGTAGGTAACTATAATATTGTTTGTTGATTACAATATAATTTTATGAAAACTTATTACAGGAGTTTCCAATACGGCTATGCGTCAAGTCCAAGCTGTCCAAGTCAATTTTATCATTATTTGTGTATCTGTTAATACTTACAAAAATAAACATAGTTTTATTTTATTATTATTTTATTTTATAAAAAAAAATATTAGCATTATCTAGTTTTGATCTGCATTATCCTTACATCCATATTTTTACATGGCATAATGATAATGAATATACAAATATAGGTATGTGTAAATAATAATATTATGTATTACATAGATAAAAGTAATATGTATATTATACATGTAAGTATGTACCTACATAATATTAAGTGGATATCTCATTATTAAGTACAGTATATTGTTCACTTATGTAATGTGACTAATGATGTTGAGGACAAAATAAAAAATAAGCAGTATCAAGATCGTTCAGTCCATTTTCCCTAGGGTTGCACACTCAAAATTTTGATTTCCCCAATTGCCATCAGATTCTGGTTTACCTATATGTCGTTTTGTCCAATTTGTATGTATGTCATTTTGTCCCAATTCACCGAAAAACAAATAAAAATCATAATTCCATAAAATAACTAATGATTTCAATAAACTTAATCGAAATCACTGAATACTAGCGTAGTTTATCGATTTAAATACAAATAATTACAAATAACAACAAATAACTCACCAGAAAATAGGAAAAAAACACCTGTAAAATAAACTTTTGATGGCGAGATACAAGTTTGAACTGGTAACTCCGGCGCAACTGTCAGAATGATGCTCAACGTCTGACAGGATTGTAAATATGGCTGCCTTCACGTGATACAGTCGCGGAGACGTAGCTAAAACCCGCCAATTTTGAAATAAGGGGACTATGTCATTTTGTCCATACATGTCGTTTTGTACGTATTTCCCCTACTTACATAATATGTAAGACGAATGGACTAATTCACAACTTCACAAGATTCTAAAAGAAGACGAGACAGTACAGCAATCAGCATTACTGTCTCATGAGAAGGCTGACCTAAAAAATGTATTGTAAAGTTTATGTGGGATTGCATGCAGTAGGCGTCAAGCGTAGGAGGTTGTAGAATTTTTGAAACAACGGTTTGGCTTCACAATGTATGCACGTAGTTGTAATTCGGAAACTGGGAGACTTGTCTCGTAAATATTTTGTAGATGCAATTTACGGCAATGGCAATCCTCTTAACGGAATTGTCGGGCAGTTAGTATGGCTCGGATGTTTATATAATTTTAGCAGTGTTTAAGCCGTATTTTGTGGGGATTATATTTGGATGCACAAGTATTAACAAAATCCACTAAACAAACTGTTTAGTGTTTGTTCGTATAGTATAAATCTATAAATAAATAAGATCACAGAATAAAGTTCTATGAAGTAAATAAATATAATACCTACTTATTGTTGGTCAAATTAATTATGTTGTGTAAATTTATGCTCCACAAACTTTTCTGACCTCTGCGCTGCTCACTTCGCAGCCAGCTTAAATTTCAAGATGTTAGTTTTGTCTGGCAACAAAATGTTCCATATTATTGTCGTGTTATACTTTTCTATTTAACGTCGAGAGTCGCAAGTGTCTCCAAGTAACATTGCTTCCGTTGTTTCCCAAACTTTTAACGAGTTTGTCGGACACGAGTCGAGGGCCGAAGTGCGACTACCGACGGATCCTACTGCACATAACACATGTTACACATAAACAATCTTAGAAATATAAAACCGACATAACTTTGCCCCTACGTAGAAGATATTACTGTTTTCGCTTCCTAATTTTAAGTTTCTAAGTGTATTGTACGTCTTGATTACAGAAGACATTTAATATTGTACAGCGCACAACTTTTATCAACAAACAGCGCTGAAATGTAATTTTATCGTGCATTATTAAGTATTCAACGAAATAACTTTACCGAAAGGACTAATGTTTCTGTTACCTGTACAAATTTATACAAGTTGAAAATGTAATTCATTTTTATAATGAGAGGGACCCATTTGTTATTTTTTAGTTAGCGCCGAGATTGCGCATTCACAGAAATTTTATTGCCTCAACACTTTAAGTCACAGTCTAATAGCTACTTGTTCGTAGTTATCGATTTAAATTATTTTCTATTCATAACTACCTTTTAATGCAAATTTCATATCCGTTATTTTTATAGACTGACTGCAGTGCTTTCTTCTTCAGCCACTTCGCATGAAATGTACGACAACTTATCTTGAACTACCACAATGAGCAAAGATCATCATCTCCCCCACTGAACGGTTGATTGTATTTGATTACGATAAGTAAATGTTAAGTCGTATACTATATATATATATATATACAATATATACAATATATACAAGTAACAATTTTTTTATATAAATTTTAAAAATATCGGTTTTTAGACATCTCTGTGAATTCATTTGTAATGTTATTACCTATTCGCGGTTGGTTAGTAACTTGTACTGAGTACATGAGCGATCAACAATCCTGGCTGGACCGCCACGGGTAGCACTTAAAAGTGCCGTTAAAAGGGGCATGGCTTCAAAAGCATCGTATAAATAACACAGGCTCCGGCGTTTACCGTTGTGACGATATTTTACGATTACCTTTCATTTCCTCTTCCTGCTTCGTGAACAATATAATTTTATTGCAATATTTTTATCAGTACCAATTTGTATTTAAATCTTTGCTATGATTGCTGATGGTCTTTTTGCTGATCTGAATTAAAAAGGAAGCTTATAAAAATAAAAATGCACTAATTTCGTATTTTCGTAATAATTTGCAAATTGTGTGTGTACTTAATAGGTATGCTAGGTAGGTATTCTATTTTCATTCTCACTACTTCTACTGGATTCACAATTATTGGAAACTAAGCGACCGTGGTTTTCTTCTCTTTTGTAGTGTATTGTAGCACTTCCCGAACGAGCTTGGTCACGGGCGGCTTATATTTGCTGCCATGATTTCCAACCGTTGGATAAAATATTTTAAGTATCTAATGAATTACTATCAATTCTCAGTTAAGTATGAACTCTCTGATAAATAGTCAACAACAACATTATGATTGATAAATGTCATCATTCAAAATAGGGTTTTATTCTCTTTTACTACGAGCTCTATCTAAACGTAGTACTAAAGATGAAGCATTAAAATCAAGTTTACCGAGGTATCCTGTCACAGTGAAGTATTAAATAAATGAGCAATAAGAGCACTAACGTCAAGTTGATGTACGTCGTTGAAGGTTAGACCCTCTAGCTTCACCGCTTCAGGGTGAGAGGGTCCCGTAAAAAGCGCTCAAACGGTGCGAATTATTGTCGACGTGCGAACTCGCTTGTTCTAGTGACATAGAGCTGCCATCCGACGTCCATTCTCTGATGCTAGTCGATTTCAATTTTGAACGATTTGCATTGCATTTTGGTTCTTTTGGTTCTATTCCTATTAAGAACGTGACGTTTTCAATGCAGAGAGAGTTTTTGCGGTGTGTTTATGTAAACAATAATAATTAAATAATTGGTGTAGCGTAAGTTATTCAAAAGTTTTCATTGTTTTAATAATAATATTAGGAATATTATATGGATTTAATAACATAAAAAATAGTTAATTATTTATTGTAAGCTCTTTAAAGTCTTTAAGGCTATAAAAAAACTACATCAATAGATAAATGAAGAACGGCACTTTTAAACATTTCAATGTTTTTCCTACACACTTGCACATAAATGAGAATCAATATACAAAAGAGAGAGCTAAATTAATATTATCTTACGCACTTAGCGGCTATAATAGTGTGCTTGACCAACCCATCTCATATCGTAAACAGAGACGAGAGATTTACGACGTGTTATCCATAAATTGTCTTCGTAGGGCTCTTCTGCAAAATTCGCGTCAGCATGGGCCTGGGCAGGGTCGGCTGATTGCTCCATCCATCTGGATCGCCGGGTTAAGGGTCCAGAAATAAAATAACTGCCAATAATCTCCGCCTTGGCTGATATAGATGTTCGAAAACAGCACAATTGATCTAGGTAAATGAAAGCCATTTTCGTGATTTGTTTATTATTAACTCCTTATTTTCGTGCTCGTGAATAGATGATAGAATATTCATAATATTACCTAATACATATGTGAGAAATATGGAAAAATATTGACTTAACTATATTATTAAAAGTTTTTTACCTAGTTACTGGGCCTTGATAATATTAAGTAGGTAAAATATGAGTTAGGTACAACAATGCTTACAAATTCAGCACTGTTCTAAGTGTTCTATATAGAATGTTATAATTTTTTTCTCATTAAACTTTTAAACTGACACAATAATAGACAAGTGCGTTTTCTACGCAAAAGACAATGCAAGCTGTGCGCCATGTTTAAGCTGTCAATGGTATATACAATTTAAAATTATGAGCACTCTTGTGGGTATCCATTAGCTGAGAATATTGAAACGTGAACAAGGAAAGTCGATAGGCTTCCACCATTGCGATAGCTACTTAAATAGCAAGGTTTTCAAAATCGCTTTCAGTTTAATGTCAGCTTTACGTGCGAGTGCATCGACAATGGGCAATTTTATAGCTGCTCCCACGTGCATTGAGCTCTGACGTAGCTATAGGTACTGTGAATTGATTGTGAAATAATAGTAGGTACCTGTACAGACGGCTGAGTACTGAGTGAACATGGCTTTAGGCGTGCTTGCGTTCAGTCGAGAGAATGAGAATCTAAAAAGAAAAGAAAACTATTCGATGCTATCTTTTCTGTTTTGTTACCGGGTTATTTGTTATTTATGATACTTGGTTAAAAATGTATGTGTTTTAGCGAAGAGCTTTTTTTGAAATAAGTCATTTTGACGAACGAATTTTTAAGTTGTACACATTGTTTGCTGTGAAATCTATGACAGGATAATAAGAGTTCTAGATAAAATATGTATATAATATATTACTTTATCAATTGTTAGATACGAGAGCTCTGCGGGACGTCTACGACGCTTGCTGAATCCGTTCCGTTTCCGTTAGTGTCCCCTAGTCTTTAGATATTATTATTTCGCAACATCAGTAAAATATTTTAGGCGATGAAAAGTAGTATTGATATTTGAGTGTAATTAAATGAAAAAAACCCAGTAGCTCTATATTAACTTATGGGATATTATTTGGTGAAAATAAATATTCAATGCCGAGTACCTAGCCTTTTATTTTTAATAGGATTTAAGATTGAACAGCAAAGCGATTAATTTGTAGTAGACAATTTAACAAATCATCTGTTAAGTAGATGTTTCCACCAAAATTTAAAACCTTCCCTACCCCATACATAAATATTTATTAACTGAACAGTTTAACAAAGTGCTATGAATTCTCGTTTATCTTCCACATAACGACTAAAATGGCGCGGATGACGTTGAGGCGCGTGGCTAACTGCCACTTTTTCACTTCTTACTTGGTTGCCCGATGCATAGTGGAGTGGTTTGAATTTTAATGATAGCTGAAGCAATGGAATAATTTAAAGTTGACCATATGCTATATATCACTATCACATTATCTTATTAAAAAAAGCTAATTTTAATAAAGGTCAAACAAACGGCACTAATAGACCGTTGAAAGTGTGTTATTGAGTTTGTATTGCTCACGTAATTTTTAATATTTCTCAAAAGTGTACTTACCTAATTGTATAATTATTTCTAGAAAAAACTTACGAACTTACAAAAAAAATATAGCAGTAGGTACTCTGTCGGTGTTGGCCTTACAGGTTCAAAAACATTGTTTTAAAGTTAAAACAGTGATACCATTTGTCTCCAAATTTCTATAAACTATGCTGAAAGTTCTTGTGAAACGAAAAGTACATGTCCTACTGGCTCAACATTAATACTTTTCACGTTGCAAATTAAACTTGCTCTACCGAGCGCACAGTAACGTAAAGCAGTTTATTTTCTAATGAAATGGCGTCTATGCGCTTCTATTTACAGTTTGCAACTAATAATGTACCTACGTTATGGATTCCTTTGTGTGTGTGACCTTCTTTTCAAAATGATGTAAAATTATTTTAACTCTTTGGCGAGTCAGTTCGTTAAGGTAAGTTTCCGTATATCAGAATTTTGACGCATACCTATATTATAGGCACAATTCTATTTTTATTAATCAATAATGATTAAAAATAGAAAATACCTCTAAAGATTTTAAGTGGTGAGATTCGGCACGAGATATATTTATAGAACGTCTTTTAGACTAAGTTCAAATAAAATACTTACTTACATGAGATTTAAATGTTTCTATCGTGTTTGCTACTTTAAAATAAGACGTTATAATAAGAATAGAAATCGGAGGGTTAGTATATTATATAAAAAGAAGTATGTAGGAAGACTGTTTTGCTCAAGTATGAGGTTCGAGGAAATTCGTAGTTGAAGCATTATTCAAACAGCTTGGAACTTTTGTCGCAAATGAAGCGTGACAAAAATAAGAGAAAACTATCTAGAAAATATATGCATAGTGTAAAAAATTCTACTACAGTTCAATAACCTGAATTCAGACATAATTCCTTTCGGTGTAAACTGTATTCGGTTTTACTTAAATTTGATCCGGATGTAATTTATCCTATCATCTATTATAACATACTTACAATATACATCATGTAAGTTTTACAACGAGTATGTTGTATCTACGATAATATTTAGTATATTGATAAAAGAAAAATAATTAATAGATACAGTAATCGATGGAAAAGTCAAGTCACAATGTTTAAGCTCTCGCCAGTAGGAATCCGGAAGACGAAAATTCCAGAAGCCACAGGCAATTTCTTACCCGCTTTTCAGTTTCGTTTTTCTATGAAAAAAAAAAAAAAACTATAGTACAAAACAGGCAAGACTAACTTTCGGGCAATCAGCAAGCCTAACTTTGGGCAGGGTTAAATCAAAGGGTTCCGGTTTTATGAAGACTTATTTTAGACTTACCTTCAAGTTGAAATTAGATTTAATCTGACTCGAAGCTTTAGGATTGAATTTTGTAAACAAATTCGAATACCTCTACAACTTCCAGGCTTTGTTAAAATACCAATGGGAACTCGGGATACTGTTGTTTAGAAATTCTGCTAAAATGAAATCGTAAGTACTTACATGAGGTTTGGGTTTTGTGAGTGCGTCGGTTTTGTAAATTGGAAATGCCTATTTAATTGTGAATATTTTTGTAGCATATTTACTCAAGTACGAAACGGTTGATTCCCACGAGAATAAGGCAGGTTTGTATAAATTGAAGGCAATAAAGGAACAATTATTAAATTTTAATCAAATTCATTTTAAATTTAATGACTTTATTATTTATAACTTAAATTAAAATGAAGTACAAATTATTATGCAAGACAGCAAGAGGGATAGGATATTAATAGATATTATGTATATAAGTTAACTATAATATTTTCAATCCGTTACATTGAATAACCTTAAATAACGTTGGAATTATTGGAGTACAGAATAATTTCATCAAAATATAGAAAAGCTTAAACATTTTTTTATGACAATGGAATTACGACATAAAATGCCATCTTGTTGGTAAAAAAGGTTTTGAAGAACACAATTTTGGTGTTCATAAAAGTATGAAACTATCGTATGCCACTCACGAAAACTGCCATATCGACACAATAGTGCGGGCCGGATGTATGTTTCTCTTTTGTGCGGAGGCTTTTAACACCGAAGCGATCACTAAACCTTCAAAAGGCAATAGTGAAATCAGAAAATTCTTCTCGTTTCTATTTTTGCTTTTTATGTAAAGTTTTGTAGGTGTGGTTGTGCATTTTTAAGACATTATAATATAGTAAAATAGAAACCACAAGCTTACTCATTAAATTTAATTTTTATCGGTTTTTTTGGGCATTATGCAAGGCCGTTCAGTAACACCATCCACAGCAAAAAAACCCTGTCTTATATAATTAGTAAAAAAATAGACAAAATACGAGATAAATATAAAAATTATAACGCGATCTAATGATCTACGTAATTAGTTTATTACACAAACGAGTGGGATGCATTAACTCGCTGAACATTCTACTATTGCAATAAAAGGCTCTCTTGGATAAAATGATCGTTAGGTGAACAGCCATAGAGTATGGGATCCCATACACAGATATAAAAAGCTTTACAAACTGGGCACGTAGCAGCTAATTATCCCTTCGAAATCGTCTATCAAGTGTTTTGCTATAGAAGCACATGAATCGCTCGCTTGTATTTATGAGAGGAGGAGGGGTAACGACGTGCTGAATTAAGCCAACATTTTTTCTGAGTGGGTATAAACGTTCTGCTTTCACCCGTATATATTGAAGTGTCGTATATTTTACGATCTATCCCGCTCGAGGGCACTTCCAGGGGGTGAGCATCCACGTCGAGTGGACAAAATTACCTTACTCATGTTTTACAAACTGGATCACTTTGTTTTAAGATATTTGCCTTGAGAACATTTATGTGATAGGGTCGTTTTCGCTTTGTAGTACAGGATATTTAAATGGGGTAGTAAAAAAGAATTCTTTTAATAATAATTATTTTCCAGATATCAATTTAAACCTTCGTCTAAAAATGTAGTTATTCATAGATGAAGAGATAACGAGAAATATTTTAATAACACGTATTAATAAAATGTAAACTGTAGAAGTATTGTTTCAAATCGTAATAGTTTTTCAAATTGTTTAAAGAAATGCACATGACTACATGGTCCCATCCGGAGTTAAAATTTTAATAAAATTAAATTTAAATTCGGAATTTTTAACAAAAGTTCATTGTGGTCAGTCGGTTGAAAATTGTACACTGTTAATAAATTACACTAGTTCTGCTAATTGTCACACTAACAATACAACGGAATTCACTGAAAACAAATACAATTGCGGCATACTAGCGAATGTTTTATGTTTGTTTATATTTTATAGTTAAATGTTTGGGAAACTGTAGACCTTCAAACATGCAAACGATTAATTAGCAAGGTTATTAATGGGGGACATTAGTCAGGGCTGGTCGTGTCAGCGGTTCGAGCTACGAGCCTCCCTCATCTTACAGAATATTAAAATTTCCCTCGCAACCCTGTTGCTTTATCTACATGATTATCGTATGTGAATATGTTTTATTTAATGACACGTGCTTTTCTTAACTGTGATTATTTTAATGAATACCTACCAGATTGTACAGACTTTATACCGACAGTACAGATTTATCTATTTAAGTCAGGGCAACACATGAGGATTACAATTTTTCTTTATTTACCAGATCATTCAATTTTTTACAATTGAAGGAAATCAAGAATATCGGATAGTTACTTTATATATGATAAGAAGTCAAATAACTATGATTTTATGGAACTATCCCGCTAACTGATAATGGTTTTGGAAGAGAAAAGAAAGAAAGAATGTTGTTTATCCCAGCATCTATAAGCATTAAGTAACTGACTGTGATGAAAATATTTGGTGCTATTATAGTTAATTAACCATCGATGGTCGAAGCGTGTACAGGCTAGCGTTGATAACGTATATAATCCGATAAAATATAATATCTTCTAGCGCTCCGCACTGCTCGTTAGTTGTAATTACTCTATGGAATTGTACCGCAACAGAAATGGTAAAGCGCATCTCGATCGCTCTTTAATTAAGTGTGTTTTTTGATATACATGCATTCGTTAGTCATATTTGTGTATCCAATGGAGGAGAATATTTCGTTGTTTTAGATTTGAAAATTTATAAATAACGTTGGTATACGTACGGTACGTTTGTTATTATACCTTTTAATTCCGATCGTAATTAAGCCTTTGAGTAAGACATAATTATAACTTAGAAATAATATTAATATAACAGAGGTTGTAGAGTAATCGATCACATTAAAAATATACTGGCGTGTACAATGTATGGATAGTATAATATAATATTGTTATCCATAAGATCTTCGTAAGTGTTTCCACATACACCATGTCGTCACGTATAATGAGTGATTGGGTACTTACTATACCCTCAACCTTTCCCGTCCCATAATCCATATCCCAAATCTTATTGGAACTAATTGCAGTGGATGCCAGGTCATACGTGTGTCTTGTATGTAACATGTTGTGGTTATTTTATAAAAAAAAAAATAGCACACAGATTCTTGCTATAGGTAACTATATGTTTTTTTTTATTGAACTATGTATTAAAAAAAACATATAAGTACCCAAGAATAACAAAAAAAAAAAAATATGCTCGACTTTTTGCCATGTTGGACTTAATGCTGCTGGTTAAAAAGAAGAAGCCTCTTATATTTTTTTACGTGGCCCGCAAAAGTATGATTTAACAAAAACCAAACTTAGTATCATTTAGAAGGTAACAACTAAAACTGAAACAGAGGTGATACTACGGTTAAAATATATTTTTGGTCAATTAACTTTTTTTGATAATATGAATGTTGTAACAGATAAAGAACATAATTTGTATTGTTTCAGATTGCAATATCCCCTATATGTCGCGAGAGAACCCGCGGATAGTAGCTAGTCTCAAATAAACGTTTCCAATGCTTATCAAATTTTACGATCCATAAAGTAAGTTTACTTTTGTTAAGCACGTAATTGCATAAGGATATTCGGGTCTACATTGCAACTTAGTAATAAAGACGAGAGGGGAAGCACTTAGGTCTCTATCCGGACTATCATGCCCCTCATTTAATACGACCCGGGAAGTTGTTACAGTAAACGTATATCAAAGTAACCTAGCACATAGACGCGATCCAAATCCAAAATTTTTGGAAATACATTAAAGTAAGTAATAGTAAAGTGGAAATGTTAGGAAATGTTCGAGGAAAAAAAGTGCATGAAATTACACAGACGAGTAAACTATTTGATAAAAAAATACATTGTAATTAATAATGACATACGTATTATAAAAATTTTGACCCAAGAAAAAATCTTATTTTTTTTCAAATCCATCCATTTAGTTATAAAGATTTTCAATACATAAAACCATTTATCAAAAGAAAACAGACCTTGGATCACAAATTTCGATGCTATTTTAAAGAAATATAAACTTGGCAGAAACATACGTAAATGGCTAACTGTCCGAGCCCATTCTCGCACGGGCTGCGAGTCAGCGCTTTGTCGCGGCTTCAATTTCACTCCGTTTGATGTGTTTAATTACTTTGTTTGTTCTTGTTCGGCTGATGCTTGCTGCGGTAGCCCGAAGTCGAAAACGTTACCAAAACACTGTTTCGAAATTAAATGTAACCCACGTCAAACTAAGCGAATAGTTTTATGTTGAAACGAAATAATTAAAGCGGAATTGAAGATTAAAGTAATATGGCTTACGAAGTTTCCAGAATTGATACATTTCATATGAATTTTGTAAACTGGATAGCGTTATGTTTGTTTTTTTTAATCAGCATTAATTAATGAATTTCCATGTTAAAAGCCATATTATCAATATTTCTCGGTAAACTTTGTTTTCGCGGAAAAGGATAAGCAATTGCATGGTTTCATTCATATTATATAAACAGATATTAATTAAACGGATAATTTTAAATGAACGTGGGATTGTTTCGGTGGGACCATCCTAGGGTCTACAATACATCTTGTGGGCAGGCAACCGCGATTTGACTGACGGCAAGCTCTGAAAGGACATTTATCAGCCTCACTAGCGGGTTACACTAAACCAAATAACAATGAATCCTCATTGACAAATTATCCGACCATTTCTCATTCTTGCTCCTTTCTTTTGAGTAACCAATGTTAATGATTCAAACGTTTATTTACATAGTCAAACGTTACATTTGATTAATGAATGTAAAATCAACTTAATACTATTTATATTTAGGTATTATATATTTTTTTATCTGACTTGTATCTGTATACGAAAAAGTTATTGTCTGTGAGTTCATCCGTCTGATTAAAGATTTAAAATACTATAAAATGTTTGTACATATAATATTATCCTTTCTTCTATCCTACGGGCTACGACAGTAATATTATAATTTGTAAGTTCGTGAGGATGAGGATGATGGATAAAGGGATGAACTCTTTCATGCAATAACAGCTGATTGGACCGGAAAATTATTTCCAGGTGGGTACCGCGGGTGTAAATTCGCGGAATGAACTTTGCAACTAAATTGTATTACATACAAAGATATAGCATTTAAAAAACCCAACTCTATAAAATCAATATTATTTTTAGATACTCGATTTAAAAATACTCGCGATTTATGTAATTGTATGAATCAAATTCAGAAGGATAACATTATGATTAGCTTTGACATTGGAAACGTTAAGAACTTCTGACACCGAGACATCAATGAAGGCAAACGTAAAACAGAGGATAAACCAAAGCTCATTTTCCGCTTGAAGTAAAGCGGGCGGTTACAAATTGCTTTGGGCAAAGCGTAAATTTTAATTTTATCTCTAATACCCAAATGAGCACCGTGACTCGACATAATAAATGTACTCTTCTCACGTTACCAGCTCACTCGATTCAGTTACATTGTACGCGACTTGTGAGTGCAATCGCGAATTTCATTCATATGTTCGCCCGTTATTACTTCTTGTACAAAGTTACGTAAAGAAAAATGTTCGATGGCATTCTTTTGTGTGTATTTTATTTATTTAAGTCCGATTGATTTCGATTTATCCTTCTGAGGAAATTATTTAGGGAACTCTAAGAGTCTAAACTTCAATACTTTTACTAACTATTACTTTACTTTGTAGGTACACAGTGAGACGTTGAGGGTGCAATTTAGATTTAAAAACCTACTTAATGTACGATAATGCTATATTATTATGTTTGTAATTGTGTGTTCTCCAAATGAAATAAATAAACTGATTGCTGTTAATAAATATTTTTTTAATTTGTGAGGTGATGCCGATTATGCTAATGCTTACGGATCTTCTTTTGTTAGAATTGAAAGTTCTCGATATATTTCTTCGCCCAAATCAATAAAGTGTGTTAATATCGATTCACACGCATGGATGAGTCCGATTGGTGTGCGAGTCACGACAAAACAGTTTATTTCAACTTCTCGACTTAGCCGGGAGCGTTCGAATGGCGCATAATTTTCATAAGAAGCGCGTTACTTCGGTTCGACGCAAAAATTAGATTCATCAGCCTCGCAGGCACATTTGCTCGAAACATTCTCCTTGGTACAAATTCAATTCCGACCTATAACGAGAGTGTGAACAGTACAATAACTTCTGCTACTTAACATTCCCTTTATTAAATAAGGCTCGTTCACATGATCAATGTATTGTACGTTGTAAATGTATTTTTTTTCGATCGCATAATGTAATATCTAATAATCTGAATATTTTATAAATGGTCAAGGTGGATTAGTTTGTGGAAAAAAGATTGAAGGTTAATGAAAAAGATTGGAATTAAATAAAAACATTACTTACCGGTGAATAATCTCCGTATATTTTTTTATAAGCATCATTTTTTGCTTTTTAATTTAATAATTATATTCGCAAAAATCTTTTGTATTTTAAGACAATCCAAAAACAACGAAGAAGTAAAAATAAATTAGAGCGCTGAAAAACTTGAAATAATGGCGGCTGTAATAGATTGGAAAATTATTCTAAAGCTGAATTATTTCATAATTCGTTTAGGAGAATAAAAGGAATGATCATAAAATACTGTAAGTCTTTATGCCGGTATAATTTTGCAATCTGCCCTATATATTATATTTTATGAAAGACTCGTGCGTTTCTCCAGGCCAATAAACATCGGTCCGCGTCCATGCATTATTACATTGGAATAAAAATGAAAAATTGTTGCGTATAGTGTATGCGTGGGGGCGTTCAAGGCATAAACATAATTTACTTATCTCACTTGAGACCAGAAAGTTGTTCAAACAAATAATATAGGTTTCCATCGGTGCGGGGAGCACCTGGGCGGCGCTACGATCGGTGTGTCCCTGGGGAAATAAAAACTTTGTCGCACGTCGCTTGTCCTAAAGCCTTCCTGCAGTCGCTCAGCTACACGACACGTTCGCCGATTTGCTAACATACACTTCACGGCACTGATTCAGGCATTTAGTTTTGAATAAAATATTTTTGATCCTATGTTTAACAGGTTTTTAGGGTAGGAGGTTATATCAGTAAGCCTATTATTATAGAGCCCATAAGTTTCCGATTAAAAGGGCAAAACACATAAAAATATTGATTATAACTGATATACTAGTCCCCAAGACAAATTCATTATTCATTCATTAAAGAAATCTCTCGTGCTTTACACTACTCTTTTTCACTTATGTCACTTATTAGCATCTGAACGGTTGAGAGAAGGTAAGGAAGGTATGGCCAACCTTGGTGTTTGCATTACAAAGTGACAATGTATGTAGCGCTTCGTATCAAAATAATAAAACAAAGAACATACTTACGAGTTGTAATGTTACATTGAAATGCTACATATAATAACACTAAAACGTCTCGCTCTTCCCCTTTTAACCGACTTCAAAAAAAAGGAAGAGGTTATCAATTCGGCCGGTATATTTTTTTTTATATTTTTTTTTATGTATGTACACCGATTACTCCGAGGTTTCTGAACCGATTTACGTGATTCTTTTTTTGTTCGATGCGGGATGGTGTCGAATTGGTCCCATAAAAATTTTATTCGGATAGGCCCAGTAGTTTTTATTTTATGAGCATTTTTGTCTGTAGGTATTTGTAAATTTTGCAAGTGCAAGTTTGAAGTCGGTTGTTTTTAACGCAGTTATCACTTGTTTAAAGTTTAAAATTCTTCATTATTACTAAGAATTTAGATGAAGTTAAATTGAAATTAACACTCCTACATTCTTAACGTCAGAATTTCTTGGAATGACATCTCTAATATTACTACAGCACTGAAAGTTTCCGACGTACCGAGTTCGATAACTGCCTGGATCTTTGCTGGATTTCTTAAATTAATTCAAGAGAAAAATAAAATTAGCAAAGTTCGTAAAGCTCTTACTATAGTGACATAATTTGTGTCCAGAAACTTACAGAAAATTAAATTCTTCCTCCGTTTTTGTCATATGCGAGTTTTATAAATATTCACATTAGGAATTTACTTCATCTTCTTAGTTTTGTATTAAGTTTAAAGGGTTACATAATATGGTTACTTTGGTAACTTAATACAATTTACCTAAAGTCTCCAAGTTGACTTGAAAGTTAATAAGTTCGTAAAGGATTTCTTTTTATTTTTCCGTCGTATACAATCTATGAACCTTTAAATAAACATTTACCTTCTTCGCAATCGTAAAAGGGATCTCAAAGTTCGCCCAAAACTTATTTAAAGTTTTCTCTAGAAAATCCTTTTGGAGCACTTCAAACGTACAATAGAATATGTATTAGGTAACGAGTTGCGTTAACTCTTTAATAATAGTAAATTCGAGTATAAAAATCGAATTTTATATGCAATTTTGTATCTATGAAATATAAACTTACAAATTTTAGATATATATACTTGTATGAGCGTTTAAATCAGAGTGGTCCTGGGTTCGAACCCCGGTGGCAATTAATAAAAAGAAGATTTCACAGGGAACATATTATAAATTGCTTGGTTTCTCTTTTTGCTACTCACTTGTTGCTCATGAAGAAAACTTGTAATGTAAGAAGCATATGCAAGCAATAAGGAATGGAATGGTCTTAATTTGCTTTTAATTTATAATTTACTTTTATATAAGTGTGCTTTTTTGAATTATGAGTGCTTTTCTCACCAGTTTAATCTTTCTTTTAAATAAAAGCACAAACTAATTAATCGTATTAAATCAAATAAAATCAAATTCCAGTAGTTCGTTGATTATAAATAATAACATAGCCTAACGGAACGATCAAAATCATAAAGTTTATTTGACTTTGAATGTTGTTCTAATGCCGGTACCGTAAAATAACAACTCCTGAAATGCTAATCAATATAGTTACGACAAGGGTTCTCAAAAGCCGTCGATAACCTGTATCATATTATACTATTTTCAAAGGGCCCAAACTTAGTTTGCCCCAGGGTATTTCTTGATGCGGCAAGCCGTTTTCCAATTTTAACTTTCAAAAGCTTAGCTAGCGGTTTTACACGTCTCCGTGCTGACAACCTCATCAAATTATGTTCGTGTATTAGAGGCTTCTTTTGGGTATTATCGCAGAATTATTTGTTTAAAAATATATATAGAAAAATGTATTTTAAAACAATTTATAATAATGTAATTGTTTGTGAATTATTTCTTGTGGTCGAGTGTGCTAAGTCACAAACATGCGTCTAATATAACGATTATTATCAAATGTACATGTTTATGGATGATGTATGTATATTATGGTCTTCACTTTTAAAAGAAATTCAATAGTATTGAATATTATTTAGGTACAAATTTAATTCATGTGCATTAAATTTTACAACGAATTGTCTAAAAAATGCAAACCGCGCTACGAAAATGTAACACTCCGTGCATGTAGTGAATTTTATTTTTAAAATAAAAGTGTGGATTCTAAATTTGGTGCAAGGAAACTGGAAGTCAGTGGCAGCATGGCAGTGTGTGTCATTGTTTAGAGATCTCGGGAACGTCGCTGGAGTCAATATGCGGAACATTTCCTATTACACGCCCACTTCTTCCCGTGAGCGTGGATTTATATAGAACGATTAATTGATTGTTAGATATGTTATAAGAACTTGATAACGACTGGAATGTAATAAGGTAAGTTCTGTATTTTACTATAGTGAAACGTTCTTGTAGAAAATTCAATATGTTTTGAATCGCTGCTTATAACAATAAATGTGAATAAAAAACATACTTAATTTTTTAAATTCTTTCAATTCAAATATGACCATAATATTATAATTTGTCCAATTTTATGCATCTACAAATAGCAATAATTCTTTTATAAGTAACATACTAATAGATTTCCATGTATCTCCTCAGATTATTAGCTGCAATTTCTATTATTCGGTTGTTACAACTCGAGATCATTACAAATATATTTTTATTCCAACACAATTTGTAATGGAAGCGAAACGCGGAGACAAGAGAGCAAGACGAGGGCGGGAGGGCATCGGGTCGATGTAGGCGACAAAATTACTTGCAAATTCCATTTACCAACCCGACAGACGCCGTCAAAAGAAACGGTTCAAATGGCTACCTTCTGTGGTCCTAACATAACCATTGCACATCAAAGGAAAAATAACAATAACGCATAATTAGCCCTCAGGTAATTAAAACGTTAATACACCGTGTGTTAAGAAAAATAGCCATCGCAATCAACGAATTGTTAAATTCGGTCTGAAGAATAAGGGATAAAATGTTCTTTTTTATATTGCTCCGTAATAAATCTAATAAATCCGTAATATTCAAGTACATTGAAGTTTTCCACAAAAGTTTTTCACAATGTTTATGTTTACATTATATTAACTTACTTTTTAACTTATATTATATTTATTTTCAATGTATGAATCTTTTTATATTTTTGTCTATTTAGTTATTATTTATTTGCTTATTAGTGTACTCATAAACTTTGCTCAATTAGAATAAGATCTTCCCCATGTCTATTCTATTAGATAGAGATGATAGACCAACATGTATTCTTGTCGCTCCCGCCAATATTTTAATCAGCAGCAGGAATCACTTTCATTTTCCCGATTATTATTCTTCAAGTTTAAAAACTTATGGAATAATCCAATAAGTTCACCGTCCTTTGGGGTACAAACATGATTAGAAGTTTTCTGTTTTCAATGTTTGTGGCATGATTACCAATGGCTGCGAGAAAAGTAAAGTTGGAGTCCGATTGGTATGTAAGTTACGAGATGTTACCGTGAACTTAGCTCATTACCCGTGTTACGTTACCGGCATGATAATGGAACAATTTTTTACTTTATTCTTATCGAGTTCTTGCTCAACGGATCGGTTCATTTGTATTGAAATAACTCGTTTGACTAGTTCTTTTTGTCTTCTATTGTTCTTTTGGTTAATTATCTATCACCTAGACCTGGGTACAAGTTTGATTTATATTCAGTGCTTTATATTATATTGTTTCTACTTAGGAATCTTATTATACGATCACATCACGCTACATTATATTAATTTGTATAATCCAAGTATCAATATTTATAAAATTCGTAGCGGTTTATATCTCAAAAGATTATAATCCGCCCATTGAGATGGTTATTGTCAAAACACGCTTGATTTCACATCAAAACTGCGGTCTCGTGTGGAATAAAACACCTAGATTTTCCTCTCAATCTCCAGAGATATGTCTGCGAATTTGACTTAAAGAAAAAGGTTACATGTATGAAATATACATGGGCGAATTTGAATTATATTGCAAAAGTCATAGGTTGAATCTCTTATTGGTTTTGAACATCTTTAGGGTCGCTTGCTTGTAAAGTGGTATTTAGTAACAGAACCGCATATCTCGTAGTGAAAAGTTTACAATTTGATCACGAATAGAGAAGGAAATAAGGTTGATATTGAAGTAACAATATTTGGGTGTTCGAGTTCGAATTGAAGAAAGGCAGCAGTAAATAACAAGTGAGATCGGATTATTTCGATAAGATCGTAAAATGAAACAAGGCGCGCCTTGGCGGGACGTTTGCCTTTTGAATATGTTGTACTGGTAATCGGCTAGCCGTATTATGCCATAATATATATGTATTTTCAGGGAGCGTATATTAAGATAAGAAATTATTTTCAAACTATTGCAAAATTATTAATGAAGTGCTGAAAATATTATAAAATATATATAGCGGCTAACTTTACTATATCAAAATCAGAAGATATTTCTAAAGGATTAGTTAAGTAGAAAAAGAAAAACGAAATCGTTCGTGATTTCAAAATAATCTTATTTCCAAGCATATTTTAATCTCTAATGTACTCGCTGCTTAGTACTCAGACGGTGTGTCGTGCAATCGTATATCAGAGCACGCACGGGAGGTCGCAGCGTCCGAGTGTGATCTTATTTTTCGAGCGGCCTGCCGGCGCTATGCCAGCGGCTTATTGCCTACGTGCCGGCCGACCGGTCGCGCTCCTGTCATATTATTCTATCGAGCGGCTATCGGCTGCTCCCACACGACCGATATTAGTATACCCACCGCTGCCTTCTTCAGATATTGCTCCCGTCGTAAATAAAACTAGTGCCGCGCAGTAAACTATTCGTTCTAGAAAAGCTCTCGCTACTTATCACCTTGAGACGTCTTAGGTCAAGCGGGAAAATTGCTTCGGTATCGACTATCGGAATTATTCGAATGCAGGCAAGAATTTATTTGTTTGCTGCTGAATTCATTTAACCGCTCTTTATAGCACTGCATAATTTGTATTCTTACAACTAAGAGCTTTTATAAAGAATCACTTTTACAAAAGAATTCTGATTCTTTTATGTTAATTTCGCTAATTTTATAAGAACGATAATCCGAGACATGTAAATCCTCAGTGAATTCAGGATGTTGTTGCTATAAAATGAAATAGAGACATTGCTTGTGTTGCCTCAAATGTGACCGCAGAGAAACGCGAAAAAAGTGAAAGTTTTATCTTTAGTCGGTCCCTGGCCGCCCGTTCTCATTTTCACGGAGTCACTGTTGATCGCAATCGCTCGCAGTAGGGTTGAACCACGCCGTTGCTTAATTGCTGATCTAACGATACACGATGTACCTATTGTATCTAGACTGCAACTTTAGTAGCATTTTATTTGGAAAATGTCGATATTGTTCGAGAGAAATAGGAAGTTTCCACTGTATGTTACGAGATTTGGAAGTTTATGATGCTTTTTTACCATTGTTTGCATTTATGTCATCATCATCATCAGCCCATAAACGTTCCCACTGCTGGGACACAGTCCTCCTATGAGGGTACAGGCCATAATCCACCGCGCTGGCCAAGTGCGTGTTGGCGGATGACACATGTCGTCGAACTTTTTAATTCTTCGACATGTCGGTTTCCTCACGATGTTTTCCTTCATCGTTCGAGCAGTGGTGATGTTACAACATGCGCAGATAAATTGAAAAATCAATTTAATTCCTGCGCGCTCGCCTGGTCTCGAACCCCGGACTTATCGATTCGAAGTCCGAGGTCTCACCACTGAGCCACCACTGCTCTATGCTCTACTGCATTTATGTATATCTCGATAAAATATAAATATTATATTCTAATCGTTTATATTATATTATTAAACAATACTCTGTTGTTGTACGTCAATGTCAGAATTTTATGTTATGCTTCCTGCGTGACAACCCTAGAATAATAAGGCAAGGAGAACAAAGAAAAATATGTACACCCCAGGGCACTATAAGTCAAAAATTGTAAGCACGGAGTACTTTATATGATTTTATAGGAGAGACTAAGCTAGTTCATGATTTCTTTTTAAACAGTTTATTCATTATCAATTAATTTAATTTGAATTTTAGCATTCTTGCAACAACAAGTGGAATTAATTGAGAAAAATTGTCGTTTTGGAATGTCGGTTAAAATAGCCCGAAAATAGAGATTTCTCTGAACAAATATTTTGACCTGTTTGATTGATTTTTTTTGGCATCAAGACA
Organism: Colias croceus; assembly: GCF_905220415.1. Classification (NCBI taxonomy): domain Eukaryota; kingdom Metazoa; phylum Arthropoda; class Insecta; order Lepidoptera; family Pieridae; genus Colias; species Colias croceus. Next base: position 8,332,537 of record NC_059537.1, read on the forward strand.
AAAAAAAAGCCTCTTATTTCCAAAAACCAAAAAGGTATTTTCCACTTCAAAGGGTCATCAAGTTTACTCCGTTGCGTCTAGGGTAGTATAATAATAAATATCAACAAAATGACATCGATTGATGCAGTGTAGGACAAGCGTGCGGTTTGAAACGATCTACTTAGGTCATCAGCACTAATCCCTGAAACTGTCGTGTACGCTACCGTATTAAGTACACTGTTATTGTTTGCGAATAATACGATAAATGAGAATCTAAATGCTTTTCATAGTACGTGACACAACGTATAAAGTAGTATTGTACTTTTTTTACTAATATATATCTTTAAGCTGGTCACTCACACGCTGTCTATCGCACCTATTGTTTGTCGAGTGTTTATGAAAAGTCTGATATCGTATCAAAATGATTTTATTGTCGTCCATCGTAAATCAAACTGTGCTACAATGTGGTATATTTTCATTTGTCGCTCGTAGTTCAGCGTTACAGCCAACATAGCTAGAAAAATTTTGAAATCATATTAGCATATCGCGTTAGTGGTTAGCGCCACATCGGACCCCTAATAAAATAAGCCGAGGTAACGGCGTGTTTGCGAGCGAGATGATAGATACGGCACGCCGCTCCACAGAGCTAGCTCGTTCTTATGAACTATAACGCCGCGAGTATCGGCCACAGAGTAGATGTTATGTTTGAGTGTTGTTTTACAGCCAGTTAGTACTTTAATAATAATAACAACTGTAAATTGATATACATTATTTATCTGTATAATCGTACGTATTGATTGAGATCTGTATTGAATAAGCCAATTCTATTCAAGTATTGCTAAAGATTTCAATTAATACTGTGAATAAAGAGTTTAACTATTTCATATTGGACATCAGAATGAATTTTAAATAACTATAGCACGGGGCTTTGAAGTTATTCAGGCCGTCGGACCACGCGTTGCACGTTAGTACTTTCTTTCTTTGATATGATACCGCGGATGAGATTGTTGTATTTATATTTAATTGTTTAATTTATACTGCGAATGCCTCCGTTTTATATTATATTTATTCAATAAATCAGACATTTCGAAAACCGAAAAACAACTTCAGTCACGGGCAGACTCGAAACGTTTATTTTAATAATGATGGAAGATGAGTGTGTCAAAACAAGGTCAAAACACATTGTATACATTTATCTTGATCAGTTTTCCATATTTATTTTAAGTGTCCTGTTGCAGCCAATATTTGTAAAATGTATTCAACCTTTATAAACGTTTTCCTAATACTAGGCTACTTATTATAATTTATAACTAGAACACTAAATATAGGACTTAATTTTATTAAAATATTGTAACATTTTCAACATTGATCATGTAGGTAAGTAAATATTAACGTTATTAACCTACTATCTCTCATTATGTAAGTATTTAATAAAATATAAGACATCTCTTATAAAGGAAATTGTACAGAGCTCCCACCCAACACCTCGTGTATATAAATCAGCAGTTTAATAACATTAAGCGACTGCGCCTAAAGTGCGCTTTAAACTTCTTACTTTTAATTTGCGAGATTTTAATTTAGCGTAAGCCTGTTCCAAGAACTTGATATAATGCATTCATAATATTAAACAATGAACGTTTGTTATATTGGAACGGCAATTTATTAACGTAGTTTGATTCACGTTTAATAACTTAGGTATTTTAACTTGACAGATAAGAAATTAAATCCAACAAAAGTGGGCTCAAAAACGTAATGGAATTTCGCAAAGAAACAGCAAACATATCCGATTTCAGTAAGAGTTTGAATTAGTTTAAAATTTGCGGTCGGAACGAATCGTGCTCTAAAAGAAAACATTATTTTACACTGCATGACTGCCGGGACATTTTTCTTTACGAACTCCTCGCCTCGTTTTCATTAATTCCTTTTCCCTCGAAATAAAAGCTAAAGCTACGTTTTCATACTTTAAATACCTACACAGACGGATATGTTGGCTAGCAACCAGGAAAAATACGAAACGCTTAGCTAAAAGGATTAAAAATACACCTAAGTGCATTCTGAATAGTCTCAACGTGTGGAATTTTATATGGGTCGCGTTATAAAGGCTTAGTTGACAAAAACAAGTTTGCGTCTAATACCTAACGTTGTATAGGATTACAAAATACTACAGTTTACTTTATTTTTCATGATTGTTGCGGCGTATATACATCTCTTACAAAAATATGTAAATTATTATATTATATAAGTCAATATGAACCTGAGAGAACATTTTATATAATAATTGGATATGGCATACGTCCTGTTCTATTTGCCGACACCGTTTCAGTTCGAGTAATTTCAGTGCTCACGACGAATTGATTCGACATTTTAACGACTCATTCAAGAAGTCATAAAGTTGGCGCTGTCTCACTGCTTAATATACCCGCGTTGCAAGAAACAATTAGACAGGGGTACGCTCATAGGTACGACAGTTTCACATTGATGTTATAATACTTGGAGTTGGATGAGGCAATATTGTGCAATTTATAAGTATTATATGAATTGAAACGCTCGAATGCGCAACAAATTAACATAATCATCTTTATAATAATAGATACAGCCAATAGGTGATTATTAAGAATTTTTTCAGTTACCCTTAACTTATCATTTCCAAAGATAACATATTGTGTAATTAGTTACGAATATTTACTTTACTATTTGTATGATAAAATATAATAATCTTGGTTTTTTTCTCGTTAATTATCATGTGCATTGACCGTAGTAAGCACCCGTAGCATTGCGTAGAGCGTAGTTCTACGAGATATAGATATATCAAGAAGACATCGTGTTATGTACAGCGAACACTTTTTTCAATAATTCTTTAGTTGCTTTATCATACTCATATATCGTATAAAAAACATGATATTTTTACGTACAATTTGCATGTTTTGAACTTTAATATTATAACGTTCTATTTCTTCCTGTCTGTCCTGAGAATTTCGTAGCTCCTTGACAAAGGTACAGTAACATGTCGAATGACATGTAATACGCGAGTATAAATCGTGTAGACACGGTGACAAGAGGCGCACTTACACCCAGAATGGGAGAGCTCCACGCTTAACCCGCGTTCTTCTCGACGAAATTTCCTTTTAATTGCTCCCTCGAACATACGACATTTGCCATTATTGCAATACAGCTACTACTAAAAAGCCTACTTGCCTAGCATTTTCTATATCAATTAACGCTATTTCCATATTAATGTTTAAGATACTACTTTTATGAGCACTTTGTATTTAAAGTGCTCAGTTAGAACGATAACGCGGGATAACAGTCGACTTGCACAATATTCAAATGAAATTGCATCTTTGCCAAAACTAGCGAGGGAATGGCGTCGCTAACATTAATATATAATTGTATATCAGACCCTCTTTGTACCGTGGCAGGCTCTTTGTTTTTATAGGTCGTTGGATACCTAAGTATCACCTGAGTAATTACAGGGACAGGTAAAAATTACACGTTGTACTTTATCTGGTATAAGCGTTAAAACATTTATAGGTATTAATTTGTATTATAAAGTTTAGTGGATAGCTAGATACCAAGGTACTTGTTTAATCACGTGATTGTGCCGACGTTTAGTTTATATTATTTTAATTTATTTCACTACATTTTACCAATTCATTGAAACAATATTTCAGATTATATTTATTAAATTTAAAACATATATCTAATATTCTCGTTGTGATGATTTTATTAATTATAATTATAAATAGTCTTCATTTGATTAAACATTTTACATAAGATATGACTTTTAACAGATTTTTTGCAGCGTTTCAATGTAAGCACAGAAGAGAGACGCAAAATATTGGTGTTGGCACCGAAACCTTGTACAAAAGGAATTTGAACAATTTGGAAAGTGGGCGCAAATTAAAAAAAATATGTGTATTTGTCGCCACTTCCACTGTGAGCTTCATATTTTATTATCTTTACGGTATTGTATGTATTGATATTACTTGTGTTGGTATTTATTTATTATGTGTATTTTTTAAAATATGTTCTTATTATTTTTCATGTTTTCGATGGATAAAGTTCTGAGGATTTGAATATTTACAAATCTGATAAGTCGAAAAAGGTTTTAGAATCATTAGTCTTGGATAGAATTCTTTAAGACTTCACAGTGTAAACATGACCCAATTTTCCGAATGAAATTTAAAGCAATTGTTGAGTGAGGATTATGATTCGATCGTGGTTTACTTACTTATCCACAAACGTAGTCGAATTGGCTACGTATTGCATTACTGAATATCACCCGATCGTATTAGTCCGATTAGAATAATCACAAATAATTTGCTAATGTAGGCTCATCGCTGTGAGGATTCATTGACCCCGCGTATAAGTTAGCATCAATAGCGAATGCAATTAGTTGAAGTGCATCGTTTTTGATGTAGTGCCGTGTGCCGACAGCGCTGGGACGCATGTGAATCGAGAGCAATCCAATATAACTAGGTTTTACCACTGACCCTACATATTGCATTTGCTAAATATATTAAAAGGGAAATGTACATCATTGACTTTTTATATATATCTATTTTATACTTCAGGCTTGGGTGTCTGGAATGATTGTTGGCAAAGACAATTCATATACAGAAAGCTAAATAGTTAAAATCTATAATATAAAAATGAATCCCAAAATGTGTTGGTAAGCGCATAACTTGAGAACGGCTTAACCGATTTCGTTAATTCTTTTTTTATAATATTCCTTGAATTTCGAGGATGGTTCTTATGTAGAGAAAACGTGAATATGTACCACGGGCGAAGCCGGGGCTGACCGCTAGTAATACATAAAAAGTAAATGTTTTAAGTACATATTTGTTGTTTTCATATGTATATTTCACTAGTCGTTTTAATATGCATATGCAAGTTTTTCCTTACAATGCAATGTTTTAAATACGCTTCATTTGTACAGGGTATTCTTCATAATGAACAATTGTCCTATCGCGTTAAATTTGTGAAAAGGCTTGATGATGCCAGCCAGATGCTATTTTTCATTATTTACTTAATAATGTAATAATAAAGTAGCCATACATTTTGAAGAAGACCTAACTAACCTAACCCTCATTGAAGCGGCTAGAGAAACATCATCAGCATCGTTGGTTTTATAATTCTTAACCATATTTTTTAAGGCATGACCCCTGACTCCAATCGGGAACCTTTCTAAACATGCAAAGTTGTTAAGCACTGCACCAATGAGACAGGCAAACTAGGTCACATGATATATGGACATTAATTACATAAGTGGTGGAAAGGAAGAGAGCTGATGCTATTAGCAAAATAAGTTATGATAAAGTATTTTTTAAATCATGGTGTCAAATTACATTATACAATTATTGTTGAAACAAATTAGATAGGATAAGGGTTAAAATCTTAACGCGGTCAACAGTTTCTATTTTAATAATTAATTAAAGAAAGATAAAGGCCCCATTTCTAAACATCGTAATTAACATAATTTAGCTTTTAGGTATTTTTACTTCATTAACAGAGATTCCGTATTTCAAACCGCTTTGATATAATTGAATGCTCGGCTTTCTATATTATATTTTAAATATTTTACTAAAAATAGAATATGCGGTACCTATTAATAAGTTTATTGAATAGGCAGCGTTTATGAACGATTTCAAAATAGTTATCGGTAGAGACTTGTCAGTACGTTTTAATTTCATTTATTATAAACCAGGCACTCGAATACATACGGCATTTGAGGGCAAAATGTTTTCCAGTTGAAAATCTGTCGATATATGTTCAGCACTGTTGATTTACGATTTCATTAGTTGGAACTTGACGAGACGGGGCGCTAGGTGCTTATGTAGCAACTATATCTGGTCTCGATGTTGACCAATCAAAATGCAACATGAAACTGTCGGGATGTAGGAAAATAAAGGCTATTTCGCAATTGTTAGTGCTGTAGCAATTAGGAATAAACATTCTGTTTGTCGCTTTTACGTTGGGGATCTTTAACGTTATCGGAATTAGCTTGTTTAACATTCTACATGCTATTCTTCTATTCTGCCTCTGAGTTCATTTGGTTCCTGAAATACTTTTAAATGTTGTATTATGGTGCAATCAGGCGTTACATGTATTTTGTAACATAATACTTGACTCATACAAATAATTGACTACATTATAAAAATGGTAAAGAACGACATATAATATTATAATAATATTAGGGAACGGTTCTCGCTACGAGGGCTTACGGAATTAACTTACACAAATTGGTGTCTTTGTTAAAAGGCTCATAATTAGTTTCCGTAAAGCCAGTAAAAATGGTGTTTACGAACGGTAAGATTATAGCCGCTATCACTGCACTATCACGAAGATTAAAAAGTAAGCGGCTTAGGGAACGTAAGCGTGGATCGATATTAATTATTCAATGGGTTTTAAATATAACAATTAAAGCTATAATATATCTATGGTTTAACTTGGGTAGACGTTAGCATCGGTCATTGACGTTGTGTTGTGAAACAAAAGAATACAGTAAGGTTTTATCTTTGAAAGAAAGTCTAGTATAGACAATCTAGTACTCTTCCTGTAGTGACACATCTTTTACCTAGGTACTATGGGTACTACGTATACGTGGCACGTGACGTATGTTTCCAAATACAAATGTTTGACCACAATGCAATCGAATAAAAGGATGTAGGATATTGCATTTAAACCAATAGGTATAAGTATTCATCATCCGTCATATTATTTGTCAACGAGCCGTCATCGGCAGGCGCTACCGGCCGTCGAGTGCGAGCGACGCATAGCGTATCCAATTACGCATTCGCAATATTTTCTATGCTATGACGCCTGTGGAAAATGCAATCAATCTATTGAAAGCCTAAAAATATACGGCGAATTGTCGACGCGATATATTTGTATCATTTTAGATGGAAATGGAAAACAAATCCTAATTTATTTGTGTTACGGCATTGGATTTTACATTGATATCTATAAAATAATATAAGTTATATAACTGTGATATTTTACTTATATTATCTTAATTATAATGTTTTCAATGAACACTGTACATAAAAGTATGTATACAGTATTCAAAGAATTGAACAAACCACAATGCCACTAAAGCTAAAATAGAGGATATAAAAATTTCCATACATTCTTTTTTAACAACAGTTTTATTTTGTTTCGTGTTTCATTCTATTCCTGACCATTTAGTATGTCCCCAATGTGCTATAGCAAAAATATTTCACAAACACTTAAGCTGAGGTGGGTCTATTGAATCCAATATTCTGTTCACTGTTGTAGTGTGGCCCTGAGTAGTTTCGAGTTCAAACTGACTTAAGATTCAATTTCTGATTATTTGGAAGCTTCTGGTATATTGATAAGCATAAGTAAAATAATATAGAACTTTACAATACAATTATAATGTGGACATTATGTTCGTTTTCAGATATAATTTCTACACTTTAATTGAATAACGATAGTCATTTATAGTAAATAACATACATGCAACAAAAGGAGAATGCCCATTTTTGGTACTGGTTTTTCTCATGCATCAAGACAACAATACTATTAAAAAAATCTCGGCAATTTAGAGGCCTTCTTACCATCGGAAAATATATTTTGAACAGGGAATGTTTTGTAAAATCTAATAAGACATGTAATTGTTTAGATCCGTTATTATAGATTTAGTGTCCATTACCGTTCACATTTTTGGTACAGGAATTTCTCATGTATCAAGATAACAATACTTTAAAAATAAATCTCGGCAATTTAGAGGCCTTCTTACTATCGGAAAATATATTTTGATCAGATAATGTTTTGTAAAATCTAATAAGACATGTAATTGTTTAGATCCGTTACCATAGATTTAGTATCCATTACCGGTTACCACGGTAACCAAGCGGTAACTATTATGACATTTACTATGGTAAATAGCTAAATGTATTAATGTCAATTATTGTTTACATTGAATTACAAAAAAATCAATTAACATAAAATCACTTTTTAAGGTATTGTTTATACACTGTAGGTTGTTTTAACATAGATAGTGAAGTATAAAAATAACTGCGTTAAAAACAACCGACTTCAAAAACGGAAAAGTAAGAAATAAAAAAGATTTGATATTATTAATTACTACATATTATTTTTATGTGCTATTTACTAAAAAGGTTTGATGTCGGTGCATGGGCTTAATACTAAGTGCTTAGTGTTTGGCACCGACTTCAAACCTATTTAATAAATAGCACATAAAAATAATATGTAGTAATTAATAATATCAAATCTTTTTTATTTCTTACTTTTCCGTTTTTGAAGTCGGTTGTTTTTAACGCAGTTATTTTTATTTAATACTTTTTAGTGTATTTTTCAACACGAATCAAACGAGCCCAAACTCGATAAAGTTGAGTCAATATATTACTGAGTTCCTATGGCCACCTTCCGATTCCATCATCAGATCAGCTCCATGTCATGATAATGTTTCATCGCTATCCAATTTACATTCGTATACAAAATTTCAGCTCAATCGGTTACCGGGAAGTGAATCAAAGTTACTTGCTACATTGAAATTAAGTCATCGAGTACAGACAAAAATGCCCATAAAATAAAAACTACTAGGCCTAGCCGAATAAAATTTTTATGGGACCAATTCGACACCATCCCGCATCGAACAAAAAAAGAATCACGTAAATCGGTTCAGAAACCTCGGAGTAATCGGTGTACATACATAAAAAAAAAAAAAAAAAAAAAAAAATATACCGGCCGAATTGATAACCTCCTCCTTTTTTTTGAAGTCGGTTAAAAATAATAGAAATATATATAAAAAAATATTATTATGACATATAGCTTGTTAGGTAACCAGTTATTTCTTATTTTTATCTTTCTTCGAATATGTAGTGAAAAAATGATTCAAACAACAACAACAACATGTAAACCGAATAAAAACTCTATTGGCATTTTTTAAATATATATTTAGGTTTTCTTGAAATCCGTCCCGGAAGATTTCTGGTGCCTACCTACACTAGACGATGAACAGGTAGACTTTGTCTGAAAGCATAAGCTCTACGCATAGATTAAATATGTTGAAACGAAAAATAATCTTCGGGCGATAAAATACTACCTAAATAACAGATAAACCTTACTAAATCGGGGTTATTTAAGTTTTGAGGTTATTTCACATTTTTCTCAATATCTTGAAAACCCCTGTTTTTATCACAAAAAAATCAATTGGTAAAAATCTTTTGAATATCGAAGAACCCTCCAAAACCACTCCGGCATTGACGCAACACTATACTGTGGTCCATACTTTCATGGGCATTCTCCTTTGTTCTAGTTGTTCTATGTAATAACATAGTACTGATTTCGATATCCGTAATATTGTGTTCATTAATCATGATGTTTATCTCGTTGGGATCATTCGAGTAATGATTAATATTTGGATTAAAATTGTATGCGCAATGTTAAATGTTAAGCGATAAGCAATGAAGACTACAAAGGCTCCGGCGGTTATTTAAAGCAACAGTCGACCCGAGGACGGTTGTGAGAGCGGTACCGGTATTTTCAAACTCACATAGAAATGTTTTGAAAGGACCGATTTTTACTTTATGTCTGTAGGTCCCCGGCTCCCACATGTCTCGGCGCCGAGTCGTATTGTAAAGGCAACTACAATCGCACATTATTGTTTCGACGGTATACCCTTTTTATTTCAGTTTTCATGGAAAACCGTACCTTTAAACATTTCAGTAATGGAAATTAAATTAAACAGAGTTTTACGTTTTGTTTTTACATCGTGCGAATTTTAACATGCGTTAATATACTCCTTTTTTCCAAAGGCAAGTAAACTGTTATGGAGAATTATTCTTTAAACATGATCTCATTCCATCTTTATTCTGCTTTTACAAAAGCATATAACCATCATATTACGAGTATGTTACGAGTTGAAATTGATGACATTTTATATTATAATATGTTGTTATTAAACAAAACACTATAATTGCTTTATTGTTTTCTGTACAATTGTTTAAATCTTATAAAAAGTCAAAAGTTGATTCGTGTTTTTATTCTCTGTCGATGCCCCCCGCGAATAATCCGGTAATCGTAAAAGTGTAAATGTTCAGGAAAAATAAAAAACCATTTTTCCTTAATAACTCCCTTAAACAACAAGTATCAGAGACTTTGAATATCGCATATGGAAGCTAATTTTTTCAGCTATCTGGTTATTTCAACAAAATTTAAGTAGTCCCAAGGGCTTCGTTATAATTTAGCTGGATGCATTTTACTATACTAGTGTAGGTCAAGCTCTGGTCAGTAATGTCACTTACGATATTGTTCGTGTAAATTTATATTTTCGACGGCAACAGTAAAATCTTGTTGCGCTAATATTCGTGTTATTTGTTTTGTATACTGAACATTTGTAAAAATCTATTATTAGGTTATTCGATTGTTTAACAGTAACGTACATTTTATTGTTATAACTATTACTGTTTATTCGAATAGTTTACTTAAGTATTATTTGATGATTATTATAATATATTTTATGAAATACAGGACATTTTAGTAAATGAAACAACTTTGGATTGTTTCACAAAACACGATAGTTATTATTATCATATAAAATAGACACTGCACTGAAGACACGACTATTACACATGATTACAATCATGAAAATTATACTATGGTCCTATTACAGTTAAAAATTTAATCAGAATCCTCATCAGAATCCCACAGAAGGCGAATCCGCCGTGACCAGTCAGTACTTGTGTGGTGTGGTGTGTGATGTCTATTTTCCCGACTACCTTGTATGCAGCAGCAGCGCTTGGGAAAAAGAGCTTCGTGACTCCGGCCGTTCCTCCTACATCGTATCTCCTATCCCATTCGCTGATCGTATCCTGTCTCAAAATACTCTTGACGAATGAAACAGGACACAGATCGTAATCCGGTTTCCTCCTCAACCCCAGAGCGGCCTCCTTGGCTAACTCGTCTGCCCGTTCGTTCCCCTTAAGCCCTGCGTGCGCCTTAATCCAAAACAGGGAGACCTCCCGCCTCTGCAATGCAGCTTTTCGGAGGGCCGCCCGTGTTTGCATAGCCAGGGGATGAGGGGAACTCAGGGTAACCGCCTGGAGCGCCGATCTGGAGTCGCTGAGGACACTGACCTTTGCCGCTCTACTCTTGCAGGCTATGTCTACTGCTCTTCTGAGCGCTAGGAGCTCAGCCTGATAGACGGTACAATACGGTGGCAACGCAAGCTAAATGGCCTTTGTCTCGGCCTCACCTTTCCATACGGAAAGGGCGGCTCCGACTCGACCCTAAATCTTGCTGCCGTCCGTATAGAGTCTATAGGGTCTATACTATAGACCCTGTGGACGTGGCTGTTAACCACGTTGGCATAGGTGTCCTCATCTATCAAGCCGAACCCCAGCTCTACCTGCTCTGCCGGATGTGGGTCCTCAATCGCGGGTGCCATTCGTTCCACCTCCCTGTCCCTCAACACCGCCGGGTGCGACACACCCCTCTTGATCTCATAAAGCCTCGAAGCTTCGAGTATCCTGAGATCAAGAGGGAGAATCCCAGCCATTAGCATCGCAGAGTTCAGGGAGACAGTCCGATATGCTCTGCAGATCTTCTGGGCAAAACCCCGTTGAACGGTGTTAAGCCTCTTTTGTACCCCCATCTTTTCCGCTGTGGGTGCCCACGCTGCTGATGCATACAATATAGTTGGTTCTATAACTGCGATATATAGAGTCTTAACTACTTGGGGGTTAAGCCCCCAACTTACTCTAGCTGCTCTTGCTAATAGCTTATAACGGGCGATTGCCTTTTTGCAAACGCTTCCGACATGGGTGTTGAATATCAGGCCGCCATCAATAGTAAGGCCCAGTATCTTAATACTTTCGAAATATTGGATGTCCCCATTACAAGTCGTGGCCTGTCAAATTTTAATTTTCGTGTCGAGAACAGGGCACATTTCTTGTGTGGCGCGAATTTTAGTTTATTTCTGACACCCTATTCGTCAATTTTCCTCAATGTGCAGTTTGCCTTCGTCTCTACTTCTAAAGCAGTATCTCCATCAAACACTAGCACAATGTCGTCGGCAAAAGCCTGACAAAACACATCCATCTCCTCTAACATCCATAGCAGAGGATCCAGCAAGAGGTCCCACAGGAGCGGCCCACCTATGGAACCCTGCACGCACCCCTTGTTGGTCTCTCTACTCACTTCCACACCCGCATACCTAACTTTCACACCTCTTCCACTCAGGTAGCTGCTGATCACCCGCCTTACGTTCCCCGGACACCCAACTTTAACCGCACCTGGCTGGCACCTGGCTGGCCACCAGGCGTTGTCGAAGGCTCCCTCTATGTCCAGAGATACCACAACAGAAATCTTCTTCTCCTCCCTCTTATTTCTGATGTGGCTCACTAGTCTATAGAGGGCGTCCTCAGTGCTCCTCTGTGGCATGAAGCCATACTGATGGGGGCTTATTTTGGGCAGCAGGTAGAACCTGAGTCGGACGACCAGCATCTAATGAAGATGAAGATGAAGGTTTCGATGTGGTCTATTCTGATGCCTGCCTCGTTTATCTATCAAACTTTCATCTCTTTTAATTTTTTCTAAGGCCGTGTAAATCATTTGCTCAGTAATAGAAAGAGTGTTTAAAAAAATACCATGCATACTTGCACTCCATAATGAATGTAACTGGAAATCGATTTCTTAATAAAACCCCGAATAAGCCTGTACTAGCACTTACTTAAATAATGTAGAAAACTATTTACCTGAATAATATCGTAACAATGTTTACTGTCAAATCATATTGATATTATTTTTCGTAAAGATCTAAAACCATATTATTCGTTTAAAATACATTTTAATGTTATTTTATGGAATATACGCGTAGTTTTTCATATCTTCGTAAATAAAGATAGAAAAATTCTGAAAAAAATTTACATGGTGTATTTTAACTTCTAGATGCCGAAAAACGCATAACATGAAAAACCCCGTAATAGGTCATTACCGGATTATTCGCGGGGGACGTCGCTGTATATTATGTACCTAGATACAGTTTATGCGATTTGCCTAAACAATTTATAAAAAATCCTTCAAATTCGATCTGCATAATTGCACGCCTCATAAGCGAAGCGTTGAGGTGGGTACTACTGTCACTTCGCGCAAAACATCTGAATTTTCAAACTTAAAATGTCTTTATGTATCATACATTGCACTTGTAAGATAATACATACACACACATATTAAGAAAAAACACTATTTTTAACATTCATGATATTTTTGATGTCATTTTTGTTATTTAAACTAGTTAAAAAACAGTTTAAAAAAGTTCTGTCTTGGACGTCCGTGTGTCTGTATGTGCGGAGGATTTTCTTGTTAACACGATAGCGACCGAAATACTTTACTAATCGAGTCTTTTTTTTTCTCTTACGCTTGAGTATGCTCAGGAATAGAACCCTTTCATTTTTCAGGGTCTGATTCGATGTGGTTTAATTGTTATTAAATAAACAAAAAAAATATCGACTTTTTTTTTTATATTTATAGTGTACTCAAAATTCACCATTATAAACTCGATTCTTTATACTATAAGCCAAGGTTTAAAAAAATAAGTTGGTAGTCAGTCCCTTAAACCTGCGCAGTTTCACATCTAGGTGGGGCCACAAGAAAAATAGCTCAATTATTACGGTACCGCTTTCTTTACTTTTCCAACTGTTTTGAGACAGTACAAGAGCATTGGCACACGAGAACAAGTGTATCTACATACTTATATTATATACACCTTTATAAATAATCAATTTTATTGTAAAGGATGAGATTATGAGGCGTGCACTTTTGGATTTTCCAAACTTTTTGGATATATGCTGTAAAACTGATACCTTAGTTTAGGATGGTCGATTGTCTAGCGCGTTTGTTCAGCTCCACTGCAAATCATTAGCTGGATAGAGATGGCTGCGGCGGACCACACTCTCTGTTTGCATTTGTAATTAATACACTGTTTGCACTTCTGATTTACGATAGCGTTTGTTGTGCTCCTAATGTGTTAATGGTTTTGAAAATTAACACCATTGTTCTTAGCATGACGTCACACATCGTAATTATTTATCTTCACTCAAACAGTCGTAGGTTATTAAAACAAAATGAAATTTCTTGAGTGAGTTTCATTGTTCGCAATCAACATGCCTGAGTGTTATGAACATAATATTGTTCAAAATTTTTTTGCTTTATTGTAATATCCCTTTAGGCGGTATTTAAATTACCTTGAATGATGTTTTTTTTTTAATTATAAAAAAGTAAACGCGGAGGAGTTCAGGGTGTGGTTTGACGTTTTGGTTCCGTGAAAAATTATCTTCCCGCCCTTCGTTCCGTCAGCTTGGCGCGACTCCGTATAGACTAAGGGCGTGGTGTCAGATCGACAGAATTTGCATTTTTAGCGAAAGTACAAAGACGCACGTCTCGCGCAGACAGATTGTGTTGGAGACGAATGATCCCGCGAACGATGAACGAGTTTCCTCTGTGAAAATTCTTACGAGATTTCTCCATAAATTATGCAGATTTGAGAAAATCTAAAACTTTTATGATTTAACATCGATTTCCTTAAATTGTTAGAATACAAAATCTATTTAGAATATTTCATATATTTTGTATCTATAATAACAAATAAAAACCAGTTTGTTAAAGAATTGCAAAGAATCTTTCCTTATTGATTTTTGTCCAAAAAATACGGTATGTATTTTCAAACGTTTGTTCAAGTTTGGGGCTGTAATCATAAACTCATACACGTAGTGAAATTTTAATATTATTGCGTCTCACGTCCTCTAAAAGCAATAAAAATCCAGAAGTAAGTTTTGCGTGGAAAGTTTGGCTTTGCTTTAGCGAGGCGAGACGAGTGGAACGCAACCCGCGCTCCAAAGCCCTACAAGGAATAGGCGTGTGTGGAATGTATAATAAACAGGGAGATTAAAAACTAGAAACCTTGTCAAGTGCAGCGTCACATCACCTCCGACAGCTACTCGATATAGTTAAAGATTATTGAATCTTAAAAAAGCTCGACTTATGTTCCAAATGCTTGTTCCTTTTTATAGGAAAGTATATATCCTGACTGTTATACAACAGAATAGTTATACTCAAAGTTATTTGCAGATTTGTTATTGATCTCGAATCAAAATATGTAACTTAAGCTTTAAATGAGCACACACATAGGTACGCTGTACCCTATTTGTGGATAGATACATAGATACAAAATTTTCTATAGACACAAAGTATAAAATATAAGCATTACAACAAAAATTTTACGAAAGCAACAATCAACGTAGTTACTGTGCTATTTCAGTACGGTATAAATAAGAGAAATGTGTAAATTGTCATAGTAAGTGTTACTCCTACCTTTCTTTTGGAAAAACGAATGCCATTTTTAGTTTGTAAAACTATTCCAGTAAGTGCATGTTACACTGTCCTGATACAAACTCCTGAAGTCAGTTATTTTGAAAGTCAGCTAATATTAGTTTCATCATAGTTTAAGATTTACCTGTATTTTGAAACTCCTCTATAATCATATGATCATCTCATATATCATATGATCATCATCATCAGTACAGTTGTATTAGATGACACTGTAATATAGCTAACAATAACAAAATACAATTTCCATAGGTACTGCTTAACAGATACTGTGCGTTATTTATGATTTTATATTACTTGATAGTTAATACTAACTAGCTTGCTGTCCTTGGCATTACCAAAAGACTGTCCTCCACATGCTTGCGACGTATTTTGGAATTCTTCGGTCATATTGCAAGGAAGAGGGGAGACAACCTGGAGAAAGTCCTTCTAACTGGCAAGGTAGAAGGAAAAAGGCCCCGAGGCCGCAGCCCAATGCGCTGGTCAGACCAAATTAAAACGACCGTAGAAACTAGCGTACCTGAAGCTATCCACATCGCAGAAGATCGAGACAAATGGCGTAAAATAGCTAGGAAATCACAACTCCAAAATGATCACGACCCTCAGCAGTGAGGATTTCGACTTAAGGAGGAGGAGCTTGCTGTCATTTAATGCCTACTACCTATAAATATTACAAGCTCGATAGCAGACATATCCAAACAACTCCCGGTAATATTATGAGACTAAAAAATATTCCAAAAACACTTCCAAGTTAATTGGATCGTTATGAATATGTTCACGAAATAAAATGTGTTTTCATTTACGAGAAGGCAATATAATAAGCATTTTTCAAGCGAGATGCGATGTCTCAGGTGCTGGCCCGTATCTGAATATTGGAACGAGTGTGATCAGAATTGAGATGCATTTTTATTGTCACCTAGTGCCAATGAAGCTATGAAATGTTATTGATTCCATCGACATTCCTCATGAATGCTGTGAAGGTTCGCTTGGTTACTTGAATAAAGACGGAGGTCGAAAGGTGTTTCGTAAATATGTATCTAGAAGTAATATGAGAAATCAGAAACCTAATAAAATTCAAACAGTAGAAAGGAACAGATTTATAATTTTTATAACAATTTTGTTTAATTAATAATAAGATAAGAAATAGCGAAATGAGAATTCTAATATTTTATGTGAGTGTTCTAATTTCACATTTTCTCCAGTGAAATTAGAACACTCGGTTACGAACAATTTTTGTAACTGCACATAGGTATAAAAATTGCTTAGAGTTAATTATTTCGATTATTAATAGTTATATTATTTGCTCGTGCCGTCACGGGAAATGAGAGCCTGTATCTTAGGATTCACACGCGACTGAGTTGTGCAGATTGTCACGAAATGTGGCGTCACTAATGTACTTAATGTCGTATGAAAGGGCGTTATTGCTTTATCTGTGTCGTGTCATTTCATGTGAGCAACTGAATCGTGATCTATTATTAGGATTTTTAAATACATAATATTTGTATTTTGTGTGGAACATTCGTGTAAGTAAATAATTTTTCATGATTTCAAATTTCAATCTACTTTTACGTAATAAATTTTTTTATAGCACTAGTACATTAACTACACAATTAATGTTATTATGAAAATTAATATCAATACACACTTAAATTAATTAACCTTCACAACACTCATTAATTATATTATGGTCCAAAATACAACGATTCCAATATAAAAAGATAGACATGTACTTGTATAAATTGATTTATTACATAAAAAGATTCCAATCATCTCCAAATCGACGGAACAAACGAAATAAGTATCAAGTGAAAAGAAACTAATTTGGAATTTCCTTCGCAATATGTAAAGATATCATGAGCGGCTTCATCATATTTTAAATGAAAATTGGTAATTTAATTACGTACGCTTTTCATAGTAGTATAATCTTTGACGGCAGCCCGCGTATGGCAATACATCAATCAGCTGTTGTCAGCGTGACGGGAGGTTCGCAATCAAATAAAATTTAACTCGAAACCGTTAAGCCCTCCCATAAGCTGTTTATTGCAGTTGCCGCCGTACACTACTATACGGAATACTAATTGCATTATTATCCCGGAATGCATTTGCAAATTGTGCTTGATTAATAATTGACCGTTGAAGGTGATGCGAAATTTCATGTCCAATTGTGATTTGTGTTACAATTAAAGACAGCTAAAGAGTTATTATTTAGTAATCTGTGCTATTATGATCTTTGCATTTTATCTTTACAATAAATGGCTTTGAATATACTTGTTCCATAAATAAATATTTATATAAGTAGTGTTTATTATATAGTGTTTATTCAATATCAAATAATCACGCTGCAAAATCATCAGGACCATTGCTATATGAATTTTATTTGATTCATATTTTCACAAATTTTTGTGATAAACTTCGTTTTGTGAAATACATATTATTTTTCAACTATCGGTCCGCCACGGGTTCGTATGTAAATATAGCAATCAGGAATTACTTATATATATCCAGCGAATAAATATTTTTTTGATCGGTCCAGTAGTTCCTGAGGTTAGCGCATTCATACAAATAAACGCTTCAGCTTTACATTATTTCTACAGAAGAATATATTATGGCGTTATATTTAGACTGAGACTTGCAATTATGTAAAATTACATTACAATCTAAATAACGACGTGAAGGCGGAACCGTATGTTGGGAAAATTTCGGAAAGTCGCCGCAAGCGAGGATAGCGGACATCCTTCTAATCATGGACAGCTTCTCTCGTAAACTTACCTAAATTATTGTACACGTGTTTAAAATTTTATCAACCGATATTATAATGAGTAATATTTAATATAAATTACGTTAAAACCAATCTTATTCCTGAATAATATCAATTGAATGGCAAATAATAATAAGCTAGATAGAATCTGATTGAAACTTTGAGATAAATTGTCATAAAGAAATGAAGATAGGATAGATGTTTCTTAAGAAGATAATCATATAAAGGTACAATCTTGGTGTAAGGGAATTCAAATAAAGCCATTTGTACTTGTTTTATTATGATTTAATACACAATTTCTACATCTGTTAAATATATCCAAGCGCAATTTTCTGGAAACTTCTATCTCGCAAATCTCGTATTTTCACTATCTTATTGTAAGTTAGGTAATCTGCTTCAACTGGTTGAGTTAAGAAGTTTTTCACACAAGAACATAGCCGGACGGTCACAGTACGTCACTTCAAGAAAACCAGTCCTGGAGATGGCACCACAGCGCTTATCTGTCGAAGTTTGTAAACTCTCTTTTAGTGGACTCCATGATGCGTATCCAGCTTCTTCAAGAGTTTCACCTAAAATTAATTTGCTTTTGTATTGTGATGTTCAGTCAATCGTACGTATTAATTTGAAACAATTTATTTTATTTTATAGGTATATTCATTACTAGCTTCCGCCCACGACTTTGTACGTGCATCCCCGTTTTTACCCGTTCCCGCAAGAATTTCGGGAAATTCTTTCTTAGCGGATGCCTACGTCCTATCATCTACCTGCATGCCAAATTTCAGCCCGACGTCCAGTGGTTTGGGTTACGTCGATAGATCACTATATCAGTCACCTTTGAGTTTTATATTCATTATTATCAATTACTTTCGAAACGATATCTAGTAGAAAACTAAAACACATCAGACTTTATTACTATACTTCAGTATACCATGATCCTATTTCAGAAATCTCTTCGCCCTTTAATAAGAAAAGAAGTATTAAATTAGAAGTTTCAGTATTTTAAGTCAATGCGATTACGTACCAGTTATAGTTCGATATTGATATGGAAACATTAAATCACTGAAACCTATATACAGTATATTAGGATCCGGAGTGTTACTGTTCAGATGTTCTCCCAGGAAACTGACAAAGACATTAGCTTCTTTCGGCGAGTTCACGATAGCCAAGCGACCTTCTTCCAATTTGCACGCAAGATATGCATCGTGCCAAGATAACGGTTCTGAATGAAATTTATAGCATTTATTCGTAATGACACCGTGCGGTGAATAACCTGAAATATTATATAGATGTTTTATAGAGCAATAAGACTAGCTAATTATATCAAGTGAATAAATAATGATATGTTAAATTGAAATACGTATTTCGTATACGTACGTATCTATACTAATATTATAAAGCTGAAGAGTTTGTTTGTTTGTTTAAACGCGCTAATCTCAGGAAGCTAATCTCTGGTCCGATTTGCATTTAATGAATGAATCGCATTGAATGCTTTCGGTGTAAGATAGCCTATTTATCGAGGAAGGCTATATACCTTAAGCTAAGACCAACAGGAGCGGAGCCACGCGGGTGAAACCGCAAAGCGCAGCTAGTATTAGATGAATGAAAAAATATAATATTTAAATTGTGTCATTGAAATACAAAAATAAAAACAGAAAATTTGCGTTATCATTTGCACTTTATCTCGTTAATATTCTGAATTCGAATAGCTCTACCCTAGATCAGTTTTTATGCAATTGTTAGTGAAAGATAAAATGTAAATGAGTTTACATATCTAACTTACCCAAATCAAAACCATCACACGCTTCATTATACTGCGTATCATTTGCTAATATTTTGCAAACGAATGGAAATATACTATCACACGGTCGGTCGTCGAACAAACCCTCTCTAGACATGACGACACAGTGCTCCGTGCCATTGAAGTTATCCGGTCGACCTTCTGCCCACAAAAGTTCTAACACTGTGCCGGTTATTGGCTCGCCTAAAAATATAACTGATTAATCTGGTCACATTTTTAAAGGTCCTTGAAGTATTTATGGAGGCGTTTATGTGATAAAAAATTACATGAGATTTTATAGGTAGTGGGCGAAACTAAGAACAAATTTAGATATTAAATATTTTCATGTTAATAATTTTGCATTTTAAACAACAACTTCTAATTAAAATCTATCTAGTATAGATATAACTAGTTGATTGCATAAGTGCTTTTAACGATTATTTGTATAACAAACCTTTGACAGTGACATAGTGGCCATCAGCGAATTGGTCATGGATGCCTATAAAAACAGCTGTATAATATGCTTTCATGTTACTCATTAGCAATTTTAGGTTCTCAATTTCCTCCAAACTAGAAGGAATTAAAAGTGTTGTGCCTTCTGCTTCACACATTTGTCTTGCTTGATCCCAGTCAGTGGCTAAGTCATGGAGTCGATAAAAAGTCTGAAAGGCATGAGCCCACATGTAATCCATGCGAAATTTCTGGGCTAGAATAATAACACATTTATAATAACTATCAAACATTCATTCAAATTTGCGGTCTATAAAGTGAAAAATAAAAATTTGAATATTTCTTACCACTTATTTTGATTTTTAAACATATTAGCATGTATAATAAAATCGAAAATAGTAACATAGTAAACGTCAAAGTAATGAAAAATTTACGGTTGGTGAATATTATAATTGGAGGAAAATGAAATTGTATTTCCCTTTGCCATTCATTGGTTAGTAACTCAGTTTGCGATTTGATATCATTCCGCAAAACATGCTTTCTGATTACCTGTAAAATAGAAATGTTTTGGGCAAACAACCGAGACAAATTTAATTGTCTGATGCTCGGTTCCAGACGATCTAATCCTCAGATATTGGGTATCAGTTATTTTTACCGCGATAAAGCCACGGGCCGACCGCCTCACTTGGTCCTCGTGAACGCTTATTTGAATCTCTTTTCTAAGTGACTTCCTTTTCTGTGAGTGTCAGGTAATTATCTATGTGGCATTCCAATTTTCCGATCGAACGGCTAATTCACTTTAAATCTCTTCGTATTATCTAATCCTGGTCCCTCAGAATCAGTCAGAGTTGAGAAGCGATTTCGGCCAAAATATATATTGATTGTGGACTTTTTTCACTCGAATGTACTAATGAATCGGACTTAATATCTGAAAGTGGAATTGGTAATTAAAACTTTGCTTTAATTTAATATTGGCATAACTTTTATGGTATTCAATATTGTTACAACTTTTATGGTTTCAAAAACGAGGCGAAACTTGGTGTACTTTACATTTATTCTGGTTAATTGAGGAACAATGAACGGATATAAAGGGGTTTCCTTATTTTACCAATAATACCTATGATATTTTAAATACTCGCCATTTATTGTTTATTTTGTTAGTATAACATTTATGCATTTGATTGAGTTTTCTGTGATTGAAAAATGTGTTTTAAATACTTAGCGTGGATTTTGTTTATTTAGAGGTGACAAAACATGAATGATGAAATGTAAAAATTGATGTTTATTTGTTATGTTCCTTTATCTACAGTCAATTCAAATGTTTATCATGTTTGTTATTTAAGAAAAAAAATAATTATTAAGGAGAATAGTGTGTTCGGCATAAGAACTGAAAAAAAATTGTAAAACCAAATACGTTTATGTTTGCATGTACCAAAATGTTCTCTACAATTTTCTGCTGAATAAAGTGAATCATTAAAGGAATTAGTGCTATCTAAATGTATCGTAGAGTTATAGTAAAAATGGCAATCAATCTTTGTAGAATCTATCGCAAAATGGCCATTATTTTAAATCGAAATTCATTTTCATGTCAAATGATGCGAATGAAAGGATTCTAAAGTTTTTATTGAACGATCGAAAGAGTAAATAACTACGAACACTTTCAACGTTTTCAGTCGGGTTAACCCGTAAACCATCTCAGTTTAAGGAGGCATTAAATCGCAACTCAAACAAGAACCGTTACACTGAAGTTAACTCACATATTGCTTTGTGTCACGAACGCTGAAGCGAGCGCACGGACGTCGGCTAACCTTTGCAAGAGAGAGACGCCTGCTTCGGATTGGAGAATACGAGTGAAGGGTGTAAAAGGAGAAAAACTACGTCGCTAAAAGTGAATGCGGTCGAAAGCCACGCTTATTTCATCGTTAAGTGCATGGATTTTTTTTGAGTACTGTGAGTGCTTTAAGAAGTGGAAACAATGGGATGCAGGGTAATTAAAGTATTCCCTTAATCGCAATAATCAAATGCGGCTAGGGGAACTCCTGATCAGATTTCGGCCATGATGTCACATAAAAGCGCAAAATTCGGCTATTCTAAAAAAAAAACGCAAAATTTTTCAATATGCTTATATGTATAGTGAGTATATTTATGATTCAAATTTCAAGCCTCAAAAAAAAAAAATATATTTCATTAAGTTTAAATCTATGTATGTAGTATGAATTTGATTCAATCAGTTAATCAATTGAGTTTTTTTTTAATTAAGCTGTACCTTTGTTGGATCGGTACTGTTTTTACGGTGTATATTTTTTTTTAATTTATCGAAAATGTATTTTCAATGTTATGCAGAACTCTACATTAACTAAAGATTTCTCTACCTACTTACAAAAAACTTACCCGTCAAAATGACATCACACGATACTATAAATTAAATCCAATTATGTAACATGTACACAAGTGTTTTTGTCATGTTATTACTTATAAACGAGTTTACACAACATCTGGTTAATTACGGACAATGTAGTGTGTGGTCGATGGGCTGTGACATCAGTAATTATGCTTTTAAAGTTGAATCAGATACCTAATTGATCAGACATTAAAATTCGTGGCTTGTGTTCGTATTATGAGGCTGACGTTCGATTGCCTCGCTCAAATAATTCAATTTGTTTATAATTAAACCATGATACTCGAAGGAAATTCAATTATTAACCTTTGAACTACTTTATGATTAAAAATAATTTTTGAATGTGTGAATAATAACTGGCGTTTTTTTTAAATAATTTAACGTAAGTTATCAAGATATTTAAGTCACATTTTCATAAAAATATTGCTGAAAATAAATGCGTTAACTTCGGTATGAAAATGATGGAGTGTCAGCAAACATCGACTCCGGTGTATCGTTCAATGATTGTTTCCTGAAAATCTTTTATTCAACCATTTTATCGGTAACGGTACGAGGTAAATAGAGGTGTATTTTTACATTTATAAGGTTATTGTAAGCGAGTGGATAAGGGCTGGCACAGCTGCCGCCCCGATCCGCAACGCTCGAGGGTAGGTGCTAAAGTGACAACACGTGTTTTTTGTGATCCTCATAATTTAATTAAAAAAAATATCAATTTTTCTATAATAAAAATCTATAATACATATGTGTTAAATTAAAAAGTTTGCCTACCAGTGTTCCTACAGTTTGTCCTGCTTTATTTATCACTTTATCACTTCACTACACAGTCAACATAATGGAATCTATTAAGCAATCCATGGAAGACATGACTTCTATTTTCAATAAAAGAATGGCTGATTTCCAACTGGAGCTCCAAAATAATCACAATCCACCCGCCAGCAGCAGCCCTACATCCAAACTTGCAGCTGAGTTTGAGTCTTTCAGAACCTTTGTCATTTCATCGTTACAATGTCTTCAATCACAAATTGACATGCTGTCTAGACTTCTAGATCAACAAGAGATGCGGTCCAGGAGGAAGATACTTCTTTTTCATGGTGTGACTGAATCTGATAAAGAGGACTTATATGCCACCGTCTCTAATATAATATCGCAGAAGCTTAACATATCCAGTATTGATAAAAATTCCATGGTTCGCTGCAACAGATTGGGTCAAGTTAGTGGTGACAAACCTAGACCAATAGTAGTCAAGTTTTGTGACTTTCGTGTGCGAGAAAGTGTTTGGTCTGCAAAGACTCATCTTAAGAAATCCGGCATAACTCTTTCTGAGTTTCTAACTAAAGGTCGTCACGAGGCCTTTTTGGCAGCAAGGGATCGCTTCGGTGTTGCTAATTGCTGGACCCGGGAAGGCTTCATATATATAAGACCAAAAGATGGCTCCAAGCATCGTATAACTTGTCTTTCTGAACTGGAGGCTATCCCGTCTTGGGTCCGCCTAAAGCAAAGGGGGCGCAAAGTAAGGACTTAGAAATTTTTTGATCCAAAGTGAAAATTGTATAGGAATCATAAAATACTTAGGAAAATTTTATTCAAAACGCTAAAATAAGCATGTTTTATAGAAAAAACTTTTTCTCTAAAATCAAAAATGGCCGAGATATTCGCCCTCAAAGATTGATGGTTTTCAAGGGACTTAGAAAATTTTTGATGGAGTTGGTGTCATTATAACACCTATTTATTATTGTTTTATCGTAAAGATTACGCTAATATAAGCATATTTTATAGGAACAATTTTTCTCTAAAATCAAAAATGGCCGAGATATTCGCCCTCAAAGATTGATGGTTTTCAAGGGACAGAAAAATTTCGATGGATGTTGGTGTTACTATAACACCTATTTATTATTGTTTTATCGTAAAGATTACGCTAAAATAAGCATGTTTTATAGAAAAAACTTTTTATCTAAAATCAAAAATGGCTGAGCTAATTGACTTCAAAGTTGGCAAATTTCTAGCACTTGTAAAATTTTCGACGAATGACTTTAAATCGGAGCGCAGAACACGTCCGCACAACCTAACCTAACCTAGTGACTTTCCCTATTTCCTCATGTCTTTTTTATATTGTGTCAGACACTGCCTTAGCTCCGGCGCTACGGGAAGTGCAGCCCTTCCGCCCTTGCGTGACAAAGCACGGTCGCCCGTACTCCGCTTCGCAGCTTCGGCTTGTTGGTCGCCTTCGGCGACCAGCCTCAGCCGCTCCGCTCCGCACGGCTCCCGAGCTTTGTCACGGCGGGCGAGGGCTGCTCTCCCTCCGCGCCTCCGGCTTTTTACATACACTCTAGGGGTAGGGCAGACAAGACCACGTGGAATCGGGGTTGACAGCTTCGGTTCTGTGGCAAGTCTTATGATAATGCAATGCTTATTTTAGCGTAACGTTTTTTAGCTAGATTCGGACTTTCGCAGCTTAATATTGAATACATAATATTCCATCATTGAAAAAAATTACATTTTACAATCCGTCATGTATCTTGATAATTATCAAGTTTAGAGAAAAGTTGCCCCAACAAAACATGCTTATTTCAGCGTATTTATTACGATAAAACAATAATAAATAGGTGTTAATGATACCAACATCCATTGAAAATTTTCCAAGTCCTAGCTCCCTTGAAACTCTGAGGGCGAATATCTCGGCCGTTTTTGATTTTAGAGAAAAAGTTTTTTCTATAAAATATGCTTATTTTAGCGTAATATTTACGATAAAGCAATAATAAATAGGTGTTATAATAACACCAACATCCATAGAAATTTTTCTAAGTCCCAGCTCCCTTGAAAACCATCAATCTTTGAGGTCGAATATCTCGGCCATTTTTGATTTTAGAGAAAAATTGTTCCTATAAAACAGGCTTATTTTAGCGTAATATTTACGATAAAGCAATAATAAATAGGTGTTATAATAACACCAACATCCATCGAAATTTTTCTGTCCCAGCTCCCTTGAAAACCATCAATCTTTGAGGGCGAATATCTCGGCCATTTTTGATTTTAGAGAAAAGTTGTTCCTATAAAACATGCTTATATTAGCGTAATCTTTACGATAAAACAATAATAAATAGGTGTTATAATGACACCAACTCCATCAAAAATTTTCTAAGTCCTGCGCCCCCTTTGCTTTAGTCCAACCCCGTCTTGTCCTGTGGCACCAGTCAGTGCTACTGCACAAGCTTCCAGGAGCCATGAATCACAGAGAGATGCAAAGACAGTTCCTGGCGCTAGGACAAAGAGGCTTCTTAAAGGGAAGTAAAGTTGGTACATAATATTTTGTTGTAATCACTTTTTGTCAATGTTGCTGCATGTTTACTACTTAAATTGTTTACATTTTTAGTTATAGCTATTAGTTTCTTATGTCAAATGTCTTGCCTGTATTCGTTACCTATAAGTATTATTTAATTAGTTAAGTTATATGAGGTGTTTTAAAACTTTTCTCCCGCTTTTATTTTATTGTTTACTTGTTACCATCTTGTTACCCACTTTTAGCTTTATATTTTAAGTCACTTTGATTATAGTTGACATTTGACAGTCACAATTCACAAATTATAAATGTCGCTTAATAATTCTTACCGAGTACGAGTCTTTTTGACTTACAATATTGCCATTTGTATATTTTATATTTTACTTTATAATTATTATTCTGCTTTATTTTATTTTAAAGTTTCATTATTACGACTGTTTTAATTTATACTTGTTTTTGATCTTTTATTGTTATACGCTGGATGGTGCAACTTTTGTATAATTTTGTTGTATTTTATAGGTAAAATTTTATAGCTGTTTTATTGTATTATTAATAATTATTATTTATTTATTTATTATAAGTATTGAAGTAATATACATATATATTATAATAATATATATTAATAACACTTATTTATTTATTTAATTGTCATTATTACACATAAATATTGAAATGTCTCTTAACAATAGTATGAGCAGTCTTGGCGGTTTTGAATCTCTCAGCTCTTCCGAGTCCAGCACTGATTGCAGTTTCCACAGTGCTTCTCCTTTTTCGCTAAATACAGCATTATCCTCTACATTTTACAATTCCAAAAAACACTTTAACGTCGTACACATAAATGCTCAGAGCATTCCGGCACATTATCCTGATTTCCTTGCATCCTTCGATTGTCCCGAGCTCCATGCCATTCTCATTTCCGAATCCTGGTTGAAACCTTGCCTCCCCTCTATAGCTTACTCCCTTCCCGGTTTTCAACTCATCAGAAATGATCGCCTTGGCAGAGGTGGTGGTGGGGTTGCTATTTACCTGCGTTCACACATTCCGTTCACTTTAATAAGCGCCTCTTCCCAACCCCCATCCCATGACGAGGCTGAGCATCTTCTTATTGAGATTTCCCTTTCCCATTCCAAACTCCTACTCGGTGTTTTTTACAGCCATGACCTTACTGTTAACTTCTTCCCTTCCTTTGACCTTCTCATCGAAAAGTTTTCTCCCTCCTATGATCATGTCATTTTTATGGGCGATTTTAACACCTGCCTTTTAAAGAATGATCATCGTTCCAAAAAACTACTTTCCATTATTAACTCTTATAATTTCCATCTTCCTCCGTTAAATCCAACTCACCACTCTCCAAATTCACCTCCTTCCCTTCTTGACCTCATCATAGTTTCCTCCCCTGATCATGTCTTGAATTCTGGGCAATTTCCTGCTGACGGATTCTCTTGTCACGACTTATTATTCCTTTCCTATAACATCCGCCCTCCTAAACCCAAACGTAAAGTCATCATGCAGCGAAACTTTGGGGGTTTGAACAGAGAATTGCTTTGTAACGATGCGGAACAAACCGATTGGTCAGTCGTAGTTAACGCTTCGTCAGTTGATGAAAAAGTTGATCTGTTCAACTCGCTAATTGTTCAGCTTTTCGACAAACATGCACCACTTCGTCCAGTTAAACTGAAACATCTTCCCGCACCTTGGCTAACTAACGACATTAAATCTGCATTAAATAAGAAAAATCGTGCTAAAGCAAAACTGCGGACGGACAACTCCGATATCAATAGAGAACGGTACAAGGTAATTCGCAATCGCTGTAATACTATGTGTAGGGATGCACAACAACGCTACATCCATAAAACTATTGAGAACGGTGAGCCCGCAAAGGTTTGGAAATTTCTGAGATCGTTAGGGATTGGCAAATCGTCTCAAACCTGCAGTATTAATACAAATATTGACTTACTAAATAACTTTTTCACTAATGCTGCAGTTAGTGTAGATGCAAATACCAAATCTCACACACTACACCATCTTTCATCAAAACCGGTCCCGAACCTACCGCCGTTTAATTTTAGTCAATTCACTGTCGATAATGTTAAGAGGAGCATCTTGTCCATTTCTTCGAAAGCCGTCGGCAGTGACAGTATAGGTCGTGATATGGTTCTCCCTATCCTTGATGTTGTAGCCCCTATCTTAACTCACATCCTTAACGTATCCATATCCTCTAGCACATTTCCCAAAGCTTGGAAAGAAGCCTTCATCATCCCGCTTCCAAAAAAAGCTAATCCTTCCGCTTTCCATGAGTACCGTCCTATATCAATACTACCTTTCCTTTCTAAAATCCTAGAACGCCTTGTTGAACAACAGTTACGTTCATTTTTGAATAAACAGGACTTATTCAATCCCTTCCAATCCGGATTCCGTCCAGGCCATAGCACGACCACTGCTCTCATTAAAGTCACCGACGATATCCGCCAAGCAATGGACAACAAGCAGCTCACAATTCTTACGTTATTAGATTTCAGTAACGCTTTCAACTCGGTTGATCATGACATTATGCTAGGTTTGCTTGCTTCTCTTAACATTTCATCAGCAGCTATTGAATGGTTCCGTAGCTTTTTTCAGGGACGCCGGCAACGTATTAAAGTTGATGACGTTCTGTCGTCGTGGTGTGACTTAAGGGTCGGTGTCCCTCAAGGTAGCGTGTTGTCACCAATCCTTTTCTCAATATTTATTGACTCAATTTCCTCAAATTTAACTTCTCCCTACCATATGTATGCAGATGATTTGCAAATTTACTCACATACAGCCATCTCGGGAATTTCAGAAGCTATACAACAAACAAATGCTGATTTAGACACTATCTCTACCTGGTCCCACAATTTCGGTCTCACTGTTAACCCGTCTAAGACCCAAGCTATCATAATTGGTAGCCGTAAAATGACTGCCAAGCTAGACTGGAACAGCTTACCAAAGCTTATTCTTGGTGGATCGCACATTCCATTCAGCGAGTCTGTCAAAAATCTCGGGCTCCATCTTGATAAGAACTTGTCTTGGAATGTGCAAATAGAGACATTACGGAAAAAAATGTATGGCGCTGTAGGTTCCATTCGTCGAATCCGTAATTTTCTGCCCATTCCTACAAGAGTAACGCTTGCTGAGACTTTACTCCTTCCTATCCTGGATTATGCTGACATTTCCTACCCTGACCTCTCCGAACAACAACTTGACTCCCTTGAGCGACTCCAAAACGTATGTATACGCTACGTATTTGGACTGCGCAAATATGACCATGTGTCCGAATTCCGAGCCAAGCTCAAGTGGCCTCTCATCCGCGTCCGCCGGAATGCTCATATTCTGCATTTATTGTACAAAATTCTATTTGATCCCAAAACCCCTTTTTACCTTAAACAAAATTTCAAATTCCTGGGTGAAAATAGCCTTACTCTCCGTTCCTCTAATCTACTCACCTTAAGTATCCCTTCCCATAGATCCAATTTCTTCCATTCTTCCTTCACTGTGTCTGCAATCAACCTCTGGAACTCTATTCCAGAATCGATAAGACGTGCTCAGTCAATAAATGTATTCAAGAATGCATTAAAGCAATATTTATCGCAACCAGGTTCGTAACATATTATAATATATCTACTTTATTTATTTGAATTTATTCCTTGCCTATAATTTATATATGTAGTTCCATAAGTATGTTGATGTTCCTCTTTAAGTTCGTATGTGTATTTGTGTAATATATATGAATGTATGTATTTATTTACGTATTTATATGTGTATGTATGTATATATATTTGTTTTTAGTTATTACTTAATATGTATCTATTTATTTACATATGTATTATTTATGACATATTTATTTATTATTAATTTTATTCAATTTTAAAGCATACTATGTATCCAAAATATATTGCACCACCACCATAAAATATGTAATCCTTTTGGTTTTTCGGGTTGTCTGGCAGAAATCGCTTACAGCGATAAGACCGCCCTCTGTACATAATATTATAACTTGTATGATTCTTTTTTGTTATCTTGTATTTTTGTGTGCAATAAAGAATTTTTCATTCATTCATTCTTTCATATCTATACTTATATTATAAAGATGAAGAGATTGTTTGTTTGTTTGAACGCGGTATTCTCGGGATCTACTGAACGTCCGATTTGAAAAATTCTTTCGGTATTAGATAGCCCATTCATCGAGAAAGGCTATAGGCTATAAATCATCACGCTATGACCAACAGGAGCGGAGCCACGCGAGTGAAACCGCGGAGCGCAGCTAGTGTACTGTGTAGTATATATATAGTGTCGAAACAATGCATGCATGCACAATGGAAACTTTAATATTGTAGAGCCAAGATAATTTCGTCTAATGTATTTAATATGATTTAAATCACAATTGATATCATTTCCTCCTCCTTAGAACACTTGAAAAAGGGTTAAAATTAAAAAAGAAAAGAACAAAATTTTCAAGGCAAGTATTCTAACAAAAGTAAGTATTTCTCGTGTAAAGAATAAAATTATATGAATCGCAATTCACCTTTGACACCTTGTCAAATATAGGACACTTTCTATATTTAGCCTGCGAGATAAAGAATGTTGATAGTCTATTTTAAGGACAAGGAATGTTGATACATTTGAAAAATATATATCTCTACATAGCTTTTTCATTGCGCTCACAAAACATAAATTTTTTTACAAGAAGAATAATGTACCAAATATTGAATAGCTGAAGTTCACGGCGCAAAATGATCGTGAATATTCGTGTCCCTCATTAAGACATGAATTATGAATGGCAGGCATTATCATCCATCTGTGGAGAAGGAAACAACCACGATTGTTATGCAGATTGTAGCCGGACGTCCACGGTAAGGGTATTCCCACGATAGCTTGTAAACAAATATGCGATGCCAGTAACTGCGTTCTCTTTGCTTTGCATACGATTATATTTTATTCGTGCTTTTAAGCTTAGTTTTGAGACTTGTTTTCAGATAAAATTACTTCAATGTTTGATGATTTTATTTAATTTAGTAATAAGGCTATAAAATTTCTTAAATGCACCAACTTAGTGTGTTGAAATTTAATACAAATTTATGAAACAAAAGTGAATGAATGCATTGAATGACATTAGTATAATGAGATGAAATGTTAAAAGTAAATATTTAAGTCCCAATGTTTCCCTTAAAACCGAGATGAGATAGTATCCCCGTAGTATTTAGAAGGTGTCAGCGATAAATCCATCTGTGCTGTCACTGGACGCACGAGCACGGTATATAAATGTATCTATAGAGTAATTTCCAACGATTTCCTTTGAGTATTTGTATAGTGAGCACTTGAGATGCAAACTGTGACATCGAAGCTGTAACACTCTTGGGACACTCGGATGTGTACACACGCCTATATTAGGTTATCGTGGCTCTATCCCAGCTCGTTCGTAACAGTCTCTTTGACAAATATCCGATTTTATTCTACGAATATCCCGTTGGTGACATTTTTGTGACACACATTTTAGTGTCTTTAAGATCTATTTGTGTTTAAGGGGATTGTATAATGAATATAATTTGCTGTTTGGTTTGAGTCGCGAGTAGTTTACAATGTTTGATTAAAACTCTTTGTAAGAGGTTTCTTGTTAAATATTATTATTGTTGGGTAAGGGATGAATAAGTCACTGTTCTAAGAAACTGTGTTATTTTTAATTGCCACTTAAGTATTTCATACCGACACATATTATATAAATACTAATCAAACATCATCGACGACCAAATATCGGCCTATGTACCAAAATATTTCCTTTTATTATCCTCAAAACTTAGCCTGTCTCAATGAAAATTATAAAGCGTCGGGTAATTTCGCTAATGCATGCGGTTACACACTATCTAGATCGTTCTTGTATACTCTGTGTCCGAAGGTACCAATTACGTGGGACAGACAATATTGCCAGACCTTTCGAGAATTGTATGCGCCATTGTTACTTAATGTGACATTGATGAACAATGAGGAAGGTGTTATGTGTTGCCATTTAAGAAAATATAAAGCTAGCTGCTCCGCGCGGTTTCAGCCCCGTGGCTCCAATACTGTTAGTCGTAGCGTGATGTTATATAGCCTATAACCTTCCTCGATAAATGGACTATCTAACACCGAAAGAATTTTTCAAATCGGACCAGTAGTTCCCGAGATTAGCGCGTTCAAACAAACAAACTATTCGGCTTTATAATATTAGTATAGATTTATATTGTTTCATAATGGTAATAAAGTTTAAGCTATTTGAAACGGTTCGTATTTTTCGTATTATAAGACATGAAGGTCATAATTTTAAAGTGAATGAATACCATAGTTAGGAGCTCAAATTATTTATTGATTTTAACCGTTGTAATTTTACGTTAAAGGTAGGAAAAACGTAACCCTGTATGTGTAATTGAGTGAACTGTTTGTATAACTAACCGTATGCGTGTATTCGTAAATTATTTGTTTTTTAAACAAATAATGAATGTTATGTCCTCCTTATTTCAATTTAACACCAATTAATATAGAAGGTTATCTTTTTATGTATATCTAGACAAAACATTTTTATAAAATTTCAGTTACATGTCGGGGCACGCATAACTTTTTGCTAAAATTTATGTAAAAGCATCACAGTAAAAATGCACATCAAGTGTGACTATGATTTATCGTCATGTCACTCCTCATACATTCAACGATAAATAAAACACATATTTTGTACGTATGTATATCATTTATATTTTATACTTCGCAGGCATTATTATACACTCGTTACAAGGTCGTTATACAAAGTGGCTGATGACATTAAATAAATAGAAAAGGAATGTATAGACAGGTAGTGTACATAACAGACATCTATAATAAGAGTCCTAAATTATTAAAGGAAACACAAAAAGAAACATGACACACTGAAAAAATAACATTAAATAGTCCACTGTGTGAAAAATCTATCACAATCTTATCTTGCTTGTTGAGTGGTAAAATTTTAATCAAATAAGGCAAATGAATGTAAAAAATATACACATGTTTTTTTTAAAAATGAATGGATATTTTTGTAGTATTTTCGTTAAATTAATAAATTAGGACTCTCGTTTCAACTAAATCTACTAACGGTAAGGTTTTTGTTTACTGGTGACGGTTCATCATTCAACAACAATAACTATAACAATAAAATACATGTTGCTCTATTATTTGATTTATTATATTCAATATACAGTATTAAATTGTATATATACCTATAGGTACATGCAAAATCTATTTTAAAACTTAATATTGTTCCAAATATAACTTGATTTATAATTAATTAGGCATTTATTAAACATAGTTTACACAATATAACGTGACTCTACATAATTATTTACAAGCACGATAATAAATGAATTAGAAGAAACAAATATTTAAATAATATCATTTGCAAATACATTAATATTAATCCACATATAATTTTACAATAAAATAAATATGCAAGCAGGTTGAAACTATAATAATATGTTATGGATTTAATCTGTTCAGGGCATTCTATGCGCCTAACGATATTGTTCTGAGTCAAAATTATTATATTATCGACGATAGTAATACGGCTTCCTTTTTAAACTGCACAACATATACTAAGCATTTTACATTGCTAACAGCTCGTTTCTTAAATGATTCAATGTCTTCATTATTTATATTAAATTTAACCATTTACACTGGCACATTTTATTTTTACAAGCACACGAGCTTAGTCATAATTATATTGTACATCACACATACATAAACGGCTATGCACGATTACTTTATATTATACAGTTAAACAAGAAGATGTTTTAAATTCGTTACGTGTCGCGTATGAAAAACATGTTTGGTTTTACCCAAATAGCGACGAAAATAAGTTTGGGATATATTATGCTGAAATTTCGTTCGATGTAGCATTAAGTTGTTTAGAAAAGTTTAGCACACAAAGGCTACGGCAGATATTAAAAAGATTGCATGTGGAGTGGCGCGGTACGAGGCGGCGGGCGAGGGGCGGCCGCCCAAGAAGTCCGCGTCTTCGGCCCGGTGACCGCCTTCCCGCAGCGGGCCTTGGAGACTGGACCGAACGTCGTTTGTCTCTACGTAATTTGTTTCCGTGTCTTCGACTCTTGACTTGAGATATGGTAGTTCCATTTCTAGAATAAAACGTTTTTTTTTATTTTATTGAAGCTAAACTTTGCTTTGTTATTTTTACAATCCTCTGCTTGTTCTTTTCTATTAATAGCCAATTGAAATACTTGTATCTCTTATTGTAGAACTAAACCTAAAGTGTATTGTACTACTCATTTACAACTATTGTCACGCGACAGTTTTGAAGTTTATCACGACGTTTACAAGACTTAGAAGAAGTAAGGTATACTTACTATATAACCTGATAGTTCCTTCAGCGTCTCCTATGGAGTTCTTGGAAATGCACTTGTAGCCGCCCATATCGGTGTCTTGTATGTTGCGAACTATGAGTCGCATCTGCACGCTGTACGCTGAACTGTTGATCTCGCTCATTTGATATTTGTCGTTTGTTATGATCATCTCACCTGTAGATGGGATAGACGTATATTAGTTTATTTGCTCTCTGTATACTGTTAAAGTATTGATTTTTAAGTGATTGCTCTTTGGTTGGACAAAATAGGTACCATTTACTTTATCTTTATTTTTTATAGTATATTACAGTCAACCTTTCAATCAACCATTACAGACATTGTATCAGTTTGCAGTTTGAGTTTGGTATTTTAATATAAATTAATTTTAATTTGAAATATAATTAATTATCACATTTATTAACAACAATAGAGTAGGATGCAGTAGGATCTCTACTCAATGTGTTAAATATTAATACATTATGTTGTTCCTCTAATATATTCAGTGATACTTATTCGGTATCTAGCCATTTGATACAGTCGTTTCCTCACCCTTATTCGATAGGACCTTTCCGATCATTTATATTCGGCCACATCCGAGCATTGTTCCGATATCGTATGAAATATGTTGTTTCGACATGTCATATGAACTATAATGAATTACTGCATAAATATATTTGCGATTCAGTACTTTGTATCCATTAATTTTATTATAATCGTTAATATAACATTGGCAGGTGCAAATTTAACGAATTTTAGGCGCAATTAAAAATGTATTTTATCGATCTCCTAATTATGGGAATAAAGTTCTAGTATTTATTTATTAGACACAAAAAAAAAATAGATGTCTTAATCGTAAAATAGATTTCATACTTAAATAGAAAGGTTTTCATTAAGATATTACTATAGAAAGATCTCATTCGAAAAGTGTACAGCGCTGAACGAATATAAAATATAAACATTGAAATAAAAAAATTAATCACAATGAGTACAATAAATCATCTTATCTATAGGACGTTAAAATGTGTAAAGAGTGTGCCGGTTGGGAGGTTCGCTGTAGTCGCTGGCTACATTATAACCGCGGTCGAGGGTCATGGTACTCGCTCTACATTAAAAATTGCTTGCATTCTTCTTGTCCCGTTTATTTTTGCGGACGAGTTTTATTTTTCGTTTCCACCGAACCACCGAGGCTTATTTTATTACAACGGTATTTAATTGGAATTTCTCGTTTTTAGGCAATATCCGTTTCATAACGGAATTCTTGACAATTTTTTTCGAGTCATTTTTTAAGAAGATGTTAATTTCATTTCTTATTATAATATGTGTTTTGTTACACGTGTTAAGAACAAAGTAATTAATGATTAATATAATGAGAATATACTTCTGTAATCTCGGATTACATAGTCGGGAAGTATCTTATTTTCTGAGAATTGTTTGAGGAATATTATTTTGCTTCGTAAGAATAAGATAACATTTTTCTAGTAGGAAACAGATATCTTGTTTGCAAATAAATTATTGTTTTTGAAACCTTCTAAATCCTTTTCAACGTTTCCTCTGTTTAAAAATGCTCACTTAAAAACGCAACCCGTAATTTATAGTCAAACAACACCACTTGGAGCAACTTTAGCAGATACCCGATGCATTAAAAGCACATTCGTGTTTTTGTCAACTATAAAAATGCTTGCCTTTGTTAGCTACAGTTGGTAAAATCATTTAGTTTTCTAATGCACATGTACAATTTGGCTTTTTGTGTATAATTCTCACACACGAGAAATTCATCCTAAACTAAAAACAGTGTATTTTTGATTTTAAGGTATTCAGTGTAGATGAAAAAATTAATAAGCTTTTAAAATTCAAACGTATTAGTTAATATTATTATGAATGTCAAATATTAATCAGGACCTAAAGATGATTAATTAGTAAGTCAAATACATGTAGTGAGGCCAGTAACCGGGGAGGTTTCGGCTTGAATTGACCACAAATCTGTGGCGCGTTCTGTGCAAGTGACACGTTGACGCTGGCCGCTTGCGACAGGCACGCCCTCTTTTGTTTATTACCATATAAATATATTAATATTCTCGTCAATGTGGTCATAAAATATATCAATCATTTTTAGAAAAACAAATTATTATTACTCCGAAAAACTTTTGGGGACACAAAAGCCTCTCCCCAAAAATTTACAAAAGGATCAAATAATTAATACGAGTCTAATAGATATGGACGTTGAGGAGCGTTCAAGTTTTTACATAAATTACAATAAAGTCTCCCATTAAAGTTGGAACAAAAGCACATCAGAAGTCCGGTTGCGACATCGGAGACGGGCCCACCCATTCCGTGTCCGTCGTAGCCGCCCTATAGCTTGTCCCATCTCGTCACAGCTATGTATTACCTAATTTAATTTGTAACTCACCACAATTTATAGCCCACAGAAGAGCCAGCCGGCCGCCCGACCGTATACCTATTTACATGCGACTATACACGGCATAAATGGCTTTTAAATAAACTGTGACCAGAGCAAGTGCAACCTATCAAACGTTTCCCGTTATTGAAAAGTGAATATAAAATTGAATTTTATTTGTTCGAATATTGTGGTATGTGAGAGTAAATATCGCGACTGTAGCCTAAAGCAATTTGAAGCGGGGCGGGCCAGCGGTCTTTGTTGCATATCGGGCGGTAATAGAATTTGGTTCGCTTTTTGCGCGGTCGGTCGCTCTACCCACGTAATGGCTAGCTCGGTTGCCTTTGTAACTGCATCTAAATCCTGCACTGCGTATCTGTCTGGTTATGTTTTATTATTACATTAGACGGTATGCATCAATGACTGGATTTTGCTGGTACTCCTACGTGAAAATTGAATAAGACAAGTTTTTGGTATGGCAAATGCAAATGCAGCCTTGTAAAAATATGAGTTTCTACATCTAACTGTAACACATTTGGAAGTTAAAAAAATAAATAAACGAAGAGAAATACGTTTTGACGGGTTTGAATCGCACAGAAGCAATTTGAAAGTGTGTCAAAGAATTCGTTGTGGCAAGTTTTATTCGTTTTGTCGGCTAGCTCGGGCAGCTGCGGTGTCGGGGCACACATGTCGCGGCCGCTGCGAGCAAGTAACGTAAATCCATTCGTAACTCGACTTTAGTGGGCTAGGCGCGTTCCCGCTCAACGCATTATCCGGTAATATCTATCGGTACTTGCAACATTTACATGTTTGCATTAACCGTATCTGAAAATGTCCTTCCACATTCCGAACGTGGCTCTTTTCGCATTGCGAGAACAATTTACTTAATACGAGTGCCGACCAGCGCATACAATTACACGTAACGTAATTAAGTACGGTATTGATCGCGTTTCATTTTTGGTTCGAGTATATAATTGTGTATAAATTTTAATTGCGGGGACGGTAATCTTCTTATGCTGGATGGCTGTATTTACTCTTAATGTTAATACAAAGTCTAGTATCTTTTTCTTTTAGAAATACTAAGGATTATAGCTATAGAATTCCGACCAGTTCTGTATTTCCACATTGAAGCTTTTCTTTAATAAATTATTTCATTACATTCATCTTTTATGTAATATAACGTTCTTTATCCTGCGCATTACACAGAAATAAAAACGCAAGTGAAAAGAAATACATTTTGTAAGTAGGTTTAGTGGGTCATGTATTTCTCAACTGCACCATTTATTTCAAATTTTTGACATAATAAAAGCAATTAATACTAGATCTTCGCACTTCATTTCCCCATCAAGGTTTCGTGTACATCTGTCACCTGGACACCAAACAAACAACTTCCATCCTAAGGGTGTCGTTATAATGAAAAGTAATGCCTCCGACCTTCCAACGTTTTGTTAGGTTAAGTGCCTTATTTGTATTAGTTAGCACGTATTTTTACAGGACGGCAATTGTTTTACTTTTTCTATTATTTTTTTGTAATTAGAAATGTGTCGTATTAATTTGTTCTTTATTCTTTGATCTTTTCAACATAATTAACTTACTTTATGCCGTTGTTTCAGAATAGAATAGGACACTCTGATGACCAATGTCGTATCTGCATCTATATAATTATATAAAACTCAAAGGTGACTGATATAGTGATCTATCAACGCACAGCCCAAACTACTGGACGTATCGGGCTGAAATTTGGCATGCAGGTAGATGTTAGGATGTAGGCATCCGCTAAGAAAGGATTTCCCGAAATTCTTGCGGGAATGGGAAAAAACGGGGATGCACGTACAAAGTCGTGGGCGGAAGCTAGTTATTAATAAATGAATTGAAAATAAAAATAAGTTTAAAAACATTGTTAAGCATCTAGTACATTATGTCACTGAGATAAAACTAAAATTGCTATTAAGTAGTGAGAAAACTTTTTTTATTTTCATTGAAAGATCTTTTCTACTAAAACTTATTTTATTGCGTTATCTGAATTCATGTTTAAAATTTTCTTTAAAGCAAAATCCAAGAATTCAAAGGATAACCAACATTCATTCTCTGATCTTGGTAACTAATTACTAATTAGTATTCGTTGCTAAATGTAGAGTTATGACAAAGAGATAACTAAATACACTTTTGGATTGAAAAATAACTTATAACGCCCGCGCCTGTCTATGATTTAATATCATCTTTATTAATATAAATATTTTTATTTCACATTTTCGTATTAAAATACACAAACTGAATTCCATTGCCGGAAGTTATTATAAATTCAGGTAGGAAAATTTTCAATATTTATAATTATAATTAGCATAATCGTATCAAAGTAAAATATCTTTTTGTTTTTTAATTAACCAGAGCACAGCTATATTTCACTCTGTCCCTTAATAATTACACAGCCGTTAATAACGTAACATTGACGCTGCATAATCAATGTCTGTATAAATCTTAAAGAATCTAAATGAAAAGCGAACACGAAAACATTTCATATTTTTCTCTTTAAATACGGCGATAAAAATGCTGTAACTTGTATAAGGCACTAGCCCTGTCAAAGAAGGATAGTAGAAATATGAAAAACGACTCATTTAATGACTACTTTAACGCTTTCAATGTGCTTTATGAATAATGAAATTAGTTGCTTATTCCGTTCTTGAGTTCCGTGCCTGAGACTTAATAAGCTTTATGAGTTACGACTCGTTCGTAAAATATCTCGCTGGCCTTTCCGTATATAATCACAGATTGTAAACCATTGCCTTTTTAATCTTTTTGATGTATTTTAATTTGTTACGCAGAATGATTAGAAATAGGCGTGAAAGTGGAAATGGAAGTTTGAGGAAGTATACCTAAAGGAAATCTTACCGTTTTCTCTTGTCCAATAATTGATAGCTTTTGGTGAGGCTTCGACGTGGCACTGCAGTGTTACATCCGTGCCCGTGGGAGCTCCCACAAGCTGATTTGGTACTTGCACTAATGGATGGACTGAAAAAAAGTACTAGATTAAAATCTAGCATACATATCACCATTTAAAATTGAAGTAAAAACTTCAGCAGTTAAATGTCACGAATAAAAATTATATTGTTTCGACGTTAAGCAACACTTAAAATTTTAAAACCTTTAAAAGCTTTTCATGATAGACATCGGCATATTAATAGTTTTAAGTACATTAATTTTAGTACACAAATAGCAAAATATAAACATAAGTGAGTGGTTTGCGGCACAGCACAAAGTACAATTAACCGCATACTACTATTTAATAAAATTTTCGCACGCAGTTTTGATGTTTACATGAATAAAATACGGTACATTCTGGCGTGGACCGTTTTGATACATTTTAACCGAGTGCGGTGCCGCGATTCCCATATGCTGAGGTTTGAGTAGCATTTTTGTTTACACAACTTTCCATTTGCAGTTGAAATGTTTGTGTGCGTGTGTTACTATGCAGATACTGCAAAAGGTTTTGCATTTCATATAACTGAACGTTTCTGTGCTCGCCGCAAAATATTTTAGCTGTGCGGGTTTTATTGTAATATATTTATTTAATTATTATGAGGCATAAAGAAGTAACCCATTCGGATAATTAGTAAGTACTTATGAATAAAATTATAATTTATATTACGAAAAATTATTTAATTTATTATTTTTTATTCAAATTAATACTTTTTGGTACACCGTCGAATGTACTCAATGCATTTCTATTTTAAAATTATTCATAATTAACTATTTCAAAATCTCTACGTGAATTGAAGCTTTGGAAACCATTTTATCAACAAAAAATAGGCGGTAGACCGGCAACTCGTGTCAAATGTCAATCCAGCCTACAATCGTCACTGCATAAAAGATTGCGCCTAGCAAAGTCGAGGAGGGAATTTGCGTAATAACCGGCAAGTGTGCACATTAGCCGCGCCGCTCGCGCATCGTGTTTGCACAGTTCCGCTACAGCACTTCGCGGGAACTCGTGCCTGTGTCAGGTATTTACTTTGAATATTATCTGAGAACTGGCTGCATTACAAATGTTTGTACTGAGTTGAGTTTTATTTGAGTAGTTTCGTAATAGTTTGTTCTCAATTAAATTCAAGTTTTCATGGTTTTAGTGTTTGCGGTAGGACTCGGTTATTCTCCAGTTTGCTCATATAAGTAAGTTTCTGAACGAAAGTTTTATTTTTATAAGTTGTGTTAAATTTTATTATTTTAACTGAGGTTGGGAAGTTTCAAGCGAATGTAATGTTTAAGTTTGTTTTAAATTTGGTTGGAATTGTTTTTACCTTAATAATTACTATTTAATTTTTACCTATTAACTCTTATATTAAAATTTTGGTATAGTTAAATACGAGAATATACATAAGATAAAATATTATTTTACTAACATAGAGCAATAGACTGCAGATATTATTTAATATCAATAAAAACAAATAATACTGATAAGTTTTAATACTTATAACATGCATAAATAAATAAATCATCCAATTTTCTGCAAGAATAACGATATCAAGAAAGAGCAAGTTTAATAAAAGCGGTGAAAAGTTAGGCGACGAAAGAAACGGATTATTGTACAAATGTAAGCAGTAGTACCGACATCCCTTAAAGCCTGTTTAGAGTGAATTAAGGAAAAAGGAATTTTCTCCATCGGCCTTAGATCGCAGCTTATTTGCGGTTATTCTCTTTGACCGTCGTTAAGTTCCTTTGGACGGCTTTTACGAGTTCGAGTGGCCAATTTAGCGAACAAAATCTGAACGATCAGAATTTTTGTTCTAATTAATAACTCGACCCAAAGAGCGCCATTAAGTAAACCAGACTAATCAGCTAAGACTTAACTTGTTTCGGTATCTATTAGCTATGTATAACGAGAGTTGGCTAAAATTGGGGACCGACTATTAACAAAATTTCTTATGTAAGTAGATTGGAATTCTCTACAGCAATCAAAAGTTAGGGCGAGTTTTCCTCGGGAAGGATTTTGCGCGGAATTCTTGAAGTGACAGTTTGATTAACCGAACAGTGCACACGCTTTCCGATTCCTTGCTGTTTTGTAGTACTGCCTTAGATAGCTATTACAAGAATTCGTTACTGAATTCCTCCTACTCAGGTATTTTATTTGAATAGTGTGTTTATTTATGTTGGTATCGGAGTAGATAAGAAAATTTTATAATTTGGGGATTTATGAAATTTGACTATTAATGTATGTATTAACTGATGGATATAATATTATAGGTACTAACAATTTTTCATCGATAAAACATAGATTGAATACGAAAGTAAATATTTACATATATAAATATAACAACTTTAATTAAAGCCTTTAATTCTAATATAAAATAATTTCACACCAAGCTTATACTCTAGAAAAATCCAATTAAACAGAAGCGTAAAAAATGAAAACGAGTACCTAAACACAATTTAACGTACCGTTAATTAATCTAAACAAGACGTATGCAAATTGTTAACGATTTGTTCACTTCGTTCTCGCAGTTTCTTTTTCTCCAACTAATTCAGCGCTCTTTTAAGGAGCTAGTGAATAAACTAAAAGAAATTTACCGCGTTACAAAGCACTTAATATTGCAAATGAAACTCCCGGTGGATATGCGAGGTGTTTCAGACCTGGAAGGTCCGCGCGATGAGCTGTTATCATTCGTTTTGGGGAAAGGAAATTTAAATTAAATATTTGAGGGCGTTAATTTTGTCTCCTCATCGGGCGAACGCAACGCATTCTTTGTAAAGTAATTAAGCGGAGAGGAAGGGTTACAGTAGTTTGTTTGTTCGGTTCAAATTACGTTTTCTATGAGCTAAGTTTTCGTATAACATTTGGTTTAATTTTTCATTAACAAATTTATTAGTAGGCAAGGTCGGTTACATTAGTAATTGTAATAAGTATTAGTATTGCTTTAAATTAAATAAAGATACACAATCTACATCAGATTTGACAAAGCCTTTAATTGACAGAAGCATATAGATAGCAAGATAACTTAATTTTATATTTAAACTGCTAGGTTCTTTGTTTTCTCTTCTGTCATAGAGCATTAAAACGATTATTAAAAAAAAACCCTAGTAATATTCTAAGTCACCCACAAACAAATTCAAATCATACTAATGTATTTCCCAAAGCGAGTAAACTCTC
Source organism: Colias croceus (assembly GCF_905220415.1). Taxonomy (NCBI): domain Eukaryota; kingdom Metazoa; phylum Arthropoda; class Insecta; order Lepidoptera; family Pieridae; genus Colias; species Colias croceus. The sequence continues at coordinate 8,375,457 of NC_059537.1, forward strand.
TATACATTATAACGCGACATTCTCATAGAGCTTTTAAATTTTAGATAAAATGTGCACGTTTTAATCTGTGTAACACATTACTTAAAAGCAAATCTTTGTGTACTCGGACCCGGGTTTAACTGTTACAGTTGCATAAATATTAGGATACACATAAATGTATTACCATAATGCAACTTTGTTTCATTTTACATAGTAAACAGAACAAAGGCTACGTGCGCAACATTTCTTAGCGTAAATAGAAAAGTCACGTTTGCACGGCTTACTTTTAAATCCATCTGTTTCTATATGCAAGCTGTATTTCTCATTTCTATTAACTATATTCAAGCTGCTCTTTTCATCGCACTACTGGTATAGCGGTAGATAGCGTACAATCCAATCAGACGAGTGTTTACATCGGAAATGCCAATAACAGAATGCAAATACCTACTGGACAACACGTTCGAGCGTCCGCTGGTCACCAGCAGCTACGAAAAACTTTTAATACACATTGAACTAAAACCACAGGCGGATGGAACCAATTCATGAATTTAGATCGATTAATTAATGTTGTTAATTGAAACGTTGCGCTACCATATTAGGAGCAAACATAAAAATCTGAACGTTTATTGAAACAATGTTACAAAAATAAAACTCATCATACAGATTTGATTCATAAAACATATCAAATTATGAATAGTAGAAAATTGAGGTAAAGCGCACGTGTTCGCATGGAGATGATTGAAAGCTTTGTCGATGTATAAAACAAAAATTGAATTTTACTCACATTGATTGATTACGTTAACATATTATATCGAATACAACCCATGAAATGCTTTTAATTTTAATAAATTTAATTTAATATCCAAATAAAATGCTACAATATCTTTGTATGATTGTTTTTTAATATTACAAAATAATTGATTGTCTGTTAACAAGCACTTAGCAGCGGCATTATCGCATCATGTAATCCACCTGAAACCTGATTAAAACAAATATTGTAGTAGGTTATTACGTCAAAATAATGGGGAATAACGTTGAGTACAGCTGTGGTTCGATGCACCTAATCACAGTTTCAAATTTGGGTAATGTTGTTACTATCGTCATAGTGAAGCACCATCCATGCAAATGGAAAGCGTACCTGAATCTAGCACACTATTCAGCTTCCAACTCAACGTGTAAATGAGAATTGATCGTGAAAGATAATATCCCACCAAAAACATTTTCATGTAAAATGTTGCCAAGACGAGCCCATATGACTCGCACTGTGAAAAAGTTATCAGATCTCATGTAGAGCCAAGCTTCTAACACTACACGCCCTAACTCTACAAGGCCTAACTTCACAAACTCTACACCTTAGTCAAAATATGTGGCTTGGCCATTTCGCTACATTCACATCGGCGTAAGGTGAAAAATTATATTAATTCACTGTTCATTACTTTTGTGTTATACAATAGTTCTTGTAGTAACGAACGGCCAAGCCACATATTTTGACTAAGGTGTAGAGTTTGTGAAGTTAGGCCTTGTAGAGTTACGGCGTGTAGTGTTAGAAGCTTGGCTCTACATGAGATCTGATAACTTTTTCACAGTGCGAGTCATATGGGCTCGTCTTGGCAACATTTTACATGAAAATGTTTTTGGTGGGATTTCATTTCTTTTTGTAAGTTGTTTGTAACAAAATTTTATTTTTCGATTAAATTTTTAATTTTTTTTTTAACAAGGAGTACCTATGCATATATATATCTAGGGGAACCAAGTTTTAGATTATTAGATTAGACCCCTAGCGTCATCAAAATTTAATTTAAAATTACAGGTCTCATACAAACTCCCATTCCCTAGTTTAAGGGGTTGGGGGATGAAAGTTACAAGTTTTATAATTTTTTTGTTGTTTGTGTGCTAATACTAGCTTACATACAAAATTTCAGCTTTCTAGGACATTAGGAAATACCTTAAGAATTTTGATGATCATCAGTGAGTCAGTGACGAAATTAGTGTTTTTTAGATATAAATAAAATCTGAAGTATAAAAGCTAATGTAATTAAAACTTAATATTTTCAATAAGTCCGCTATTGGCAATATATCCCGAAAATTTTGTTGATCTAGCATAATCCAAACCCAAGTTATGAGGGTTCAAAAAAACGTCGAAGCGCTTCGAGAAAAGGTAGGTAGGGCCCGTGCGCTTCGCTTGTTCGCTTTGCTCGTCTTGGCGGGGGCACTACCGTGCCCCCAGATTCTATCGCACACTGCCAAAAGAGAACATATTTTGGATTTAGTGTCAGTTAGATGCTGTTAGGAGGTAATAGGGAACTTGGTATTAATTTCGCTTCTGTGTTAACATTGTTAGTTAGTTTATTTGAGCGCTTGGTGGTTTATTAATTTGTAGTTTATTTGTTCCGTTAATTGAACTAGTAGTGTTTGAACATAATGCACATAAAAATACAAACGAGTTCTATTTCGTTTATAATGTATATATTTTATTTGTATTTTTTTGTAAGAATGTATATTCCCTCTCCATTAAGCCGACGTAACTAAGATTTCTTCACAAAACCCAACATCAAAGTCGTAGAAAACCTCTCCGTGATACATCAAACAATCCGCTGGAATTCAATAATGCTGAACATCGCTGCACGAGGATATCTTTAGCAAACTGATAGTCAACAGGGCACTAAACACAGGGACGAATACAAACGTCCCAGATCCGATTCAGATGCAAGACACGCGTCGAAGATGATACGTGATAACACGAAAATCTCCCAATTGCTTACGTGTTTGAGATGTCGGGCCCAACAGTGTTTCCCGACCAACCGAGCATTGAATAGCTCCAATATAAATTACCCCGGGAGATCAGGCGATAAGCTCGCTCGGTACTAGCTTTTTGCTCATCGGTACACGCAGGTGAGTTGATTTTATCTATAGATGAATTGATTCATGTTTTGAATTCGTAATGTAACGATTTAGTTCATCTCTCATCGTTTTCACTTATTGAGATTGAAATGGTCGTGTGGAGGGTCGAAATGAAATTGTTTTTGTTATTTTTTTCGTATCTATTATTTCAATCTACAAGTGGCTTAACGATATGAACAGCGAAATGGTTTGCTATACATTTTAAAAGAGTTTTACCGAAAGTGTATTTTAATAAACTGAAAAATTCATAGTTAGTTATTGACCATTTTTTTATAAATTACGACAGAAATAAAACTGTTCATAAAAAATTTATTCATAAAAATGAAGAACAATTACAGTTTAAGGAGACGCAAGAACTTAAAATCTAAAGCATGTGCTAGGCCTCAGACGATAATTACTTTACAAGGAGGCTCGCGCTCTCCACGTAAAAAGAAACGGTAATTTACTTACAGTGCACGTGGAGCATTATCCTCTTGCTAACGGACGGCGGCACGCCATTTGCCGCGATGCATAGATACGCTCCCATCTCCGAGCGAGTCACTTTCGTCAGGTTCACAATCTCGCCCTCCAGCGACATTACTGGGGAAATATGCGTATGTTAATTTTCATTTTTATGGAGGACTGTAGGTGCGACGTAATAAACACTGTCCGTTACATTTGCGGCAATTACGTCAAGCTGAACGCTGAAGGGATTTATGGAATAGGCATGAATTAGATGATCGTGAATTTTATAAATTTGGGACTCGTTGGGAAAATATTTTAATAACAATGCATATATATATGCATATGAGTTTAATTTCTAATTAGAGCATGCTTGACAGTTTTTAAGAAGACAATTGAAATTTGATAAGTAAACTTCATATCAAATTTAAAAGTTTATAAACACTAAAAAAAAAACAGCTTTGTCTCTTTTGTGTCTCAGTATTGAAAATTTTGTTGATATCTTGAATGTTAATCGAAGTAAAGCAGGAATCGTAATATTTATTTTGATACTAGAAGCAATTCACAACTGCCTCTAACTTCAATTTTTATCAATATAAAACGTTGAGCGTCCTCAAATGCGATGATAAACATTTATACGCCATCAACAGTAGTGCTTACTTTACATTCCGCCGAGGAGCCTCTGAAAACACTTCCGAACACTAGTAGACATTCTATAAACAAATGCGGTTACTGGTTCAAATTCGTACCGCTTCCCTGACACCTTGCCACCCTCGTACATTTACAACCATTATTCAAACAAGAGCATAAAAAGCTAGGACAATATTTTCAAAGGGAACTGAAGGGATGGAAGTTGATGGTTTAAAGTGTAGAGCTTTTGGCCGTTCGACGATGTCGCTTCGTTAGCAAACAACTTGAACAGCGACCTACTGTGGAGTGTCTACTTAATTGAAATAATTATAAAAGTTAGAGCATACTTTAAATATTCCAAGAGTTGTGAGAAATGAATTTATACGTAAATGACTAATTTTGGTAGACTTCGTGGTGGCTTTAAAAAATTGACTATTCATAAATGCTTTAAAAAGTTTACATGAATAACGTTTTTAGTTCTATATTAAAAATCTAAGGAGTCTTTAAGTCCAATTAAACATGAATAGAATTAAATATAAATATGAATAAAGCAACGATCTAACACTTAATAATCAAGTAATTTAAACTCATTTAAAAAAAATATATTTTAGTGATGCGACTCCAATGCATTTATGTCTCATCGCAGGTCGTTGTATAAACTTGGCCTGTCGATGTGTCATAAGTCAAGTGACTCTTGAGCTTCTAGTGCTTTCTTGCGTATAAATGTTTAAGTTCTTCATTAAAAATACTTTTAGAATTATAATTAAATAAATTATGTAAAAATACGTCATGTTATTTCTCCTGGCACATACTTCTTCATTATAATTTGTAATATTTCCTTTTTTTGTTTTCCTTATTTTCTGTTATTAGATTTCGTTACTCAATTTTATTGAAATGATTTCATTAATTAAAGTTGGCAATATACATTAATTATAATAAAGTTTGTTTTCCTAGAATCTAATAAGGTATTCATATTATCTGTATCTAACTTTGTTCAGTAGATGAAAAGCATCGAATGGAAGGATGGCGGAGTTAATTTGCATCAGTCTTCGAGTAAGTTTCCTCCATTCATTCGCTTATCTACATAATTTACGCTAGAACATTAAAAGCGACACGTTGTTGTCATCGAAATATGTTTTATATGGGGTGTTAAGGGACATTTCGCGACGAAACCTTTTGTACTGTTATAATGATTTAAGAGTTACTACAACGCGTATGTATTAAAATTCAGAAATGTGTAGTGTTTCATAACGGAAGAAATTACAATAAATTATTTAAAGGAATACTCAAAAAGTTTGTCAATAGTTGGACGTAACCAAATTGGTTAAGTCTGACAACGTTCGAGAATATTTGTTAAGAAATTGGCGCATGTAATAGATAGCCTGTATTGTTTCCCGCTCAGATTTATGGAGGTAACTTGTAACGGCTTCTTTAATTACAGTTCTTCACTCAAATTGATGATTGTTACTGACGTCAGGTAATTTAAAATTGGTCGGCAAAGGGTTTCAACTTGATACTCAATTATGGAGTATTGAAAAGTGTTCCGGGAAATACTGATAGCTTGAACTACGAGTATACGCGCAGATAAATTAATAACTGCCGTGTTATTCTATAGAGTTTCCGGGTAAACGCTTCTTATAGGCGAGGAGAGCAATGGCAGCGTTTTAATCTCAAAGCCTGTGTGCCTGTATACATTCTGTGAAAGTCATTACCAGCAGTACTTTGTTAACTTGAATTGACTGATGGCAGACGGCGCTCGAACAGTGGTGGGGTTAAGTAGGACCTACCGATTAATCACCCTGTCACTACAGTTTCCAATTGCTACTCGTCACGAATCCCCTTTACTTATAACTATAATTAGTATTTCTACAAAGTATTTATTACCTTTCAAACGATATATTTTTCCATACTCCGTTATAACGTTAAGTATAAATAGATGAAATTCAAATCATGCTCGATATAGGCCGATCATTTTAGCTCAAATGAAAATCTGATCAACAATATTTGAAATTATTAAACTCGCTCGCAATGACTACTAAAATTTATGACTCAACAGTCGATATCTGACATTTATACATGATTAATATATTAAAGTAATTTTGGTCCATCGAAACATGATAATTATCGTGTATTAAAATTTCCACTGTAATTTATCAGAATAATTAAAAATTTCAAATTTGAGCACGATAATTTGTATACGATTGCCGTTGCTGTTTAATTTTATGAGAAGTTTAAATTAAAATTAGAGTTAAACTGTTTTTGAATGAATTCGTCGGCTCATGAAAAATTTGTGGGTTCGGAAACGATCTCATAGATATTTAATTGGACGATCGCAAGATAACCCTTATCTGGGTATTTATTTGACCGAATGCAGAGATGAGTAGGTAAGTAATTATTCCCGGACGGTCTCGAGATTGTAATCCCGTGGGATTAGAAAGGGCGGTGTGAATGGTAATAGGAGCTCTGAGGCAGTGCGGTCTGATTTACTGCTAAGATTCAATAGTGAATATTTTAAGCACTGATTTATACACCGACGTTTCTTAAACTTCTGCGCTGTCTATCGGCACTAACTCTATGATAAATGGCAAATGAATACGGTATGAAATTGTGTATTCATCTGAAATTGCAGTTTTATTTATTGCATGAACACTAGATTGTGATTTTTCATAAATAAATCATTCTACGTAAGAATTGAATGTTTTCGTAGAAAAGTTAGGAAAAGGTGAATTACAAAGCAATTATTTCAATGTTGGTTTATTTATTTAGCAACTGTCTTAACTGTTTTGTGCCGTACACGATGACCTTTTAAATGTCTTCAATTTTTTATAACGATAGTAATGTCTATCGGTGGACCAATTTAATAGTACGTAATAAATAACGTTTCTTTAATCTTATTATAATATTCAACGAATAATCTTACATAATACATTTATCATAATTAATAACTGAAATCAAACTCACAATTAAATAGTGCGTACATCGACTATATTAAGAACGATTTAGTAATTTCGATATTCAGTGTAGATGTATTATATTTTATCAGGACACAATGTTTTAATACAACTCCATGAAAAATAAATACAATAAATAATTTAAAAATGTAAAATATGGAGACTTAATAACCGTTAAGAGTTCGTTAACGCAACACAAACTTAATCAATTAATTTGATATACGACACACTGCATTTAGTAATCTTTTGCTATGCACATACAATTATGTGACTAATTCAATTAAGTATCCCAATAATACGGCCATAGCACGCAAACGTTCAGTCATAAAATTTGCATGATATCCCAGACCTATAAATTTTACGTTATTTCATGATTTATTTGAAAATGACTACATTAGTTCCGTTCTGCATTAACTAGTGTACTATCTTTTGGAAAGGAAATATTTCCGTGCATTCAAAATATTGCTGCTGCGATGGTACCGAAAAATATAAGAAGTAACGTAACATATTTACATACCTATATTGAATACATATAAGGGGTCGTTATGGTTTTTGAAGAAGCAAGAAACAAGAAACAGGAAGATTTCCTCTTTGTCTGTACATACATCTCAAATGTAGAGGGCTGTATTGAAATGATTTTCGAATTGATTTTCTTATAAGTTAAATATTCATTAAACATAAAACTATTGACCAAAATAATGACATCCAAGGCAATACTAAGATCCATTGTTACTTATGTTTATTACGGCGAGATTGTTACTATACATAATATATTTTTCATATATTACCTATATTGTCAAATATGCGTATGTTGTATTACGAATATCAAGTACCTAGCCTGAGCTGCGAACATCGACCATTATATCGATATCGCTTATCGATAATACGTAGTTTGCATTAATTGTTTATTGAAGCGCTTGGACATTATTTTATAATGGAATCTAATCAGCACTTGCGTTAATGATGTCATTTTGAAACCAAATTTTATTATTTGTCATGGTTTTTTACAACCCTAGTATACGATTGAAATCATATATTAAATTTCTCAAACACGAATCTAATAATTTAGTGTCAACAGTATTAAGAAGTTTAAATAGTTCTAAAAAAATAAATACAATTCAGGTAAATTTTTGTAATAACATTTTAACACAAACACAAAAAAGTTCCGGTTACGAGGGGAGAGAATCGCCTTCATGTCCGGTGGAAATTATATTTTGTTAAGTTATTCGTGTTTTTTTTTCTTTCAATCGTATGTGTTTATTCAGCAAGGTATTTAGTGGTCGTTCTTTTAATTATAATCTGCTTTATTCATAGAAAAGTGGTACCTAAATAGATTATTCAATGATATGATTATGAAGGTTTACAACAAGCTTCCACGCGCGCAACTTAACAATAGTTTATAACTTCTACGACTTAATGAAAAATATCACGACATTACCATTAATATTTTTTGATAGATACATCCAAATCAGATACATAGAGTGTATTTTACATTCACATGCATACACAATTCTATTTCCAAATCTATCTGAAACAATTCAACATCTAATAATAGAAGTACATAAGGTACCTTTAGTTTTTCCTTGCGGTCCACCTCTAGAAATGAGATCGCCTCCATCTTCTCTCCGCCATACTATCTTCGGTGGTGGGTATCCTCTAGCCTTACACACTAACTTAGCAGAACCGCCCTCAGGCACCATCATGTCTCCAGACGTCTCCTCATAAATGATGTCGGGCGGTATTACTACTTCTAGAAACGCTGTCTGTACAGAACAAATAGTTTAAGACACATACCTATACTAATACCGTTCCAAGACAATCATAGTACCTACGTTATCTACGTATGTATTCAGTTAACATTATAGTTACTTGTTTAATTTGCTAATTGCTTTTAAATACTAATTTCATGACATAGCCCGAAAATGAGATTACTGCTGGCATATTACTAACGTTTATTCATACATACATACTACAAACGTTTATTCCAGCCAAAAGAATCCATTGATATCCAAAATTCAATATTATAAAGATAATTAATTCGTACAATTAATTATATATAATGAAATTCAATATGTTGAAATTAATAGAACGGCATAAATTATAATAATTACCTGCATTTTCATTGGATCTGTATTAACTTGGCACATGTACTGTCCTCTGTCCTCCCGCTTCACTCCGCGAATGTTGAGTGTCCAGGTATTGTAGTCGTTGTGGGTGACGCTCAACCTCGCATTGTTCGTGATCACGTGCTCGTGTATAGCTAAAATTGCCTTTGTATCCGCCTTGATCCACGCTACCTGTCTCGGGAAATGTATCCAACAATCCGTCATATACATAAACTTTCGAACAACAAAGCAGTCGGACAGAAAGTTCCGAGTAAAAAGATTGGAACGGAACGGGCTCAGTCCTGCATATTCGATCAACGATACAATACAATTTATACAACTGTCGGATATCTGAGCGCTGAATTTTTGTAAGAACAAGTCTAATTACAAGCGAATTCTTCCCAAGAGGCAGTCATGACAACGATCCTCGAGCGAGCAACACTATCTTGTTGCGAGAACCTCGCAAAATGCTCATGGAATTTTTAATTACATTTTCGTCTGGTAGCCGCTATGAGGCGCACTGTGGGCGCGCGGTAGAAACGCCCTCGTTTCGGCCGTTTCACCAAAGGCGTCGACATCGCAATAGAACTTAATTTCCTGCATAGCTTCTTACAAAAAGTGTCTGTCCCCAAAAATATGGCATAAACTCTTCCAAAGAATGCTTGTGATTAAATTTGCGGACTATGGGTTACCTTTTTAATCATTAATTATAGATATGAAATAAAATCTAAGTATTAAGTAATGTAATTCATTTTACGAGTGCAAAGTGCGCTACAAGAGATCAGTGCTATCATAAGAGTGAAGATTCTACTTTAGTTGCTTTCTTCATTTGAAAACAACTGGTGCAACACTAAATTGTGCTCTAGGGTACCTAAAGGAACTTTTACTACAAGTGTACATTTATATTCCACAAACAAAAGTCTTAGTGCAGTAACCTTATTTCATTCATATCTTAAACTCTTTATAATACCTATTTCATTTCATACGAACGTTAAAGAAAACTGAAAAGAACAATGCAAGTTTAGAAGTAAGCTTATAAAGTTTAACAAAGAAATTATATTTTTTGAATACAAATATTGCAATTAAAATGTTCTATAACTTCTTCAAATGCATTGCTCATAAAACTAAAACGATGTTATTATGTAAAGATATATAAATAAATTAGTATTTACCAGAAACTCATCCATACCAGCGGTGCATATCGAAGTTATGTTATGTTTAATGTTGTTAGTGCTTTTACAATTTATCCTATGTGGTTTGAGAGCATTTCTATTTTCAAACATAATAGCGAACTCATTTTGGTAAATGAAATAAAAAGCAAGGCGTTCAATGATGAAAACTATCATTATAAATATCATGTACGATCACATAGAGATAACATAACAAATGTTTCGATAATAGCATAGGATGTAGATTAGCTGTGGGGACAGTTGAGAGCTCTGCCTCTCGAAATGATTGAACAGGGACCAAGGGGGTTTGTCCTGGCTTTATTTTAATTTCGTAAAGTGACTGTTTTGCAAGCCCTCCTTACTTAGATGAAATAACCTAGTGGAGGTTTGTTGAAACAATTAGTAGACAACATAGATGTTATCATCTTGAAACTTTTATGTCTTGCTTGGTTATGAAAAAATACATTTATATTGGACCATATAAAGATAATTAAAACAAAATACTTATAATAAACTAAAAAATAATTATAAAGAGTTAGATCTAGTGCGATTGTGTTTGCATGCTCTTTTGAAGTTAATTAAATACTAAACTCAAGAAACGTTCCAGAAAGTATGCATTTATTATGCTATATTTTTGCAAAAATGTATGCTTTAATTGTCCGCGTATAAAACGGCGGCGATTTTATAGTGAATTCTTGAGCTTTAGTTAATTTATGTACGTGTGTGTATACGGTGCAAGTGGTGCATTGTATTATTACCAACTAGGCTACTATTGTGAACAAAGTCTGTGCGAAAGTTATCGTGTCACACTCTATACTAGATAGAGACAGTATCTAAGTAGTGATGGAAAGTGCATAGAAAGTCGTGTGCTAAAGAAGTGTGCAGGAAGTGTGATAGTCAGTGCAGAGGTCTAAGTAAGATCTATAATTGAGACTAATATTTATTTTATTTTATTATATCTTATGCTGAGAATTATTGCCTTTTGTCCTTTCTTAAAATTGAACTAAGCATTGATCAATAAATTTAATTGTCAATGAACAATCAAAAAACAAAACATGAATACATGACAGGTAAATAAATAATTTACACGTGGTAAATTTAAAAAGCTGCTGCTTGATAACTACGAGCAATATTTGTATAAATTTTACCATTCAGCTCCTGTTTCTCTTCCAATAGCCCATATGTGCGCTGAGAATAGCGTGATTTATGAATAAATAACAAATCAATAACGGGACCGTGTCTTACAATTATAGATCTTATCTCTGAAGTGCAGAGTGCTCCTCTATTCAGTCGGCTAGCTGTATTGAGTTAGTTTGATACACACCCTGGCAGTGGCGGAGTCGCCACTCACCCTGTAACCACCGAGGTTATTAACCACGCAGGTGAACGTTGCGTCTCTTCCTTGGGCGATGGTCACATTCTCCAGAGGGAACAAGAAGTCCGGTTCCAGACCTAGGGCTGAAACGGAAAATAATGTCATTAAACAGAAAACAGAAATTTCTCAGGCACTAAACAAAGTAATTGAGATTGTAAATGCTCTACATTCTATCGTGGAATACCTTTTATTCCTTTTTTAATAAATATGTATGATTGACTTTTTTACTTAAGATTTAGAATTAGGATTAGGAATACAGGCTTAGGATTGCAATTCATAACTTTTTAATGTACAGTAAGATAAATTAATTCAATGGTATGACATTGTATACTAAAATGTAATAGATTAGGCTTTATATCACAAAATTTACATTTGTATAACGGAGAATATCAAAGACTAGTTTCGAATTCAAAACGTTGGATCTATTTAAACAGAAAGCTCCCGTTCATGTTTTGTGTGGATAATAGGAAACGTTAATGATGAATTTAAAACACTGTACGATTTAGTATCTATTTTTAAGAAGTACAATTTGCAGTTCCTTAAAAATTAAGTATTGGAGGTGTAATATTATATTCATATAGATATAGTTTTATTCCAGCTACATAAATTCATCCAAAATCTTTCTTCAAGGTATACAAAATTCAAGAGGTATTTTTGGGAGTCGCTTAAATATATCTTGGCGAGTCTTTTGTATTGCCGGAACGAATGGATCGCTGGAAGCGTCAATATTCTACGTGACCAGTCGTGTGTCCAAGGAAACATGTGTCGGAAGTGAAGACTATCTATTTGCTCATAGAATAGCGATGGCTACGTCATTTGTTGACATTCAAATATACCGATTACATCTGAGTTTAACGGAATTTGGATAGGTCTTACGTCCCGAATCTTTTTGCTTTGAATGTTTTTGAATATTTTTTATGCTGGAAATAATAATATTAGCACTATTGTTTAATAAATACTTTTAAAATGAAAAAGGCTTAAAAAATATTTTTTAATGTTAAAGAAATATAATATTACACTAGCTTCCGCCCGCGACTCCGTCCGCGCGGATGTCGGTCTTCGCGTGGATGGTTTGTTTCTCCATTTTGAGTAACTCTGACAATGACATCTTATAAATATCTATCTGACCCAAATACGGCTAGGCCTATAATAAATTAATAATACGCAACGTGTGTTCGCGGTTCTACAGAACAACGTCTATGGATAACTGAAAAAGTAAGATTATTTTTTTTCTACGTATTTTTCCAGGATAAAAAGTATCCTATTTTACGCTCAGGATAACAAGGTATAATTATACCAAGTTTCATCGAAATCGAACCGGTAGTTTTCACGTGATGTCTTCACATACAGACAGACAGACAGACAGACAGACAGACAAAAATTTTTTTAATTACATATTTGGGTTTGGTATCGATCCAGTAACACCCCCTGCTATTTATTTTTTCAATATTTTCAATGTACAGAATTGACCCTTCTACAGATTTATTATATTATGTATAGATAATTGATTGAAAATATCCTTAAATTTTTCAGAACGTAAAGGCAAAAAACTACAAATCTTTTATACCTACCTGCAAAGTTGGATTGACTTTTCGGAATATAGAGCTCTGATAAAAATAGAGTGCATCAAAGCGAGCCAATACCGTCGTGTTTGTACGACAACGTGTGGTCCGCCCAAATGGGTCAATTGAAACACAAGTGCAAATGTCGCTACGCTAAAATGCCGGCGTTATAACATGTCCTACAAACATCTAGGCAATAGATATTATGGTACGAATATAGAAGACGATACAGTAAGCTATTTACGGAGAGAATATTCGATATGGTGAGTGCCTCAAAATTAATCCAAGGGTATCGATTGTGTGAATTGCATCGCAAGTTATATACCTAGATGTATTTACAAGTTAGAGATTTCGCAGATCCTAGTTGGTAATATTTTAAACTGGTATTGTTATTGCGAATTTTTGTAACCGGCGTAATAAATTGTTTAGTGTCGTAGACAAAGAAAACTGAAAAGCATCGAAGAGGTTAAATATTTCACTATATTTGCAAAAGTTAAAAAGGATCGAGTTAGAAAACAGAAAACATCATTATTCCAATAATTTTACGTAAGAATAATACTTATTTTATGAAAGTACAAGTTGAAAGTTCTTACGATGTTCGAAGGACGCGTGTATTTCGTGGCTCAGAGAAGTTGAATTTGTTTGCCATAACTAGTTAAATGTTGGCCTAAACTTTATTTAAATGACAAACTCTAAGAGATGTTGTAGTCCTTGTTATTGTAGTTCAAGTCCATTTTCGAGTTGGGTCAAGTGAACTCCACGGTACAGATAGTTTCGATAATTTTCTGTTGGAGATGGAGTAAATTGAACTGAATCAATTAGGTTTTGCCTTTTTTTCTAACAATATTTTTAATAAATCTTTGTTAAGTTAATGTGAAAATAAGAATGTGTAGTTTTACAATAAATGCTATTAGAGATACTTTTTAGTAGATAAGAAAAAAAATATATTTACACTTTGTACTTCCATAAATAAAAAAAGACGTGTGGCACTCGGGGACTGCCGCGGTAAAGCTATTGCATAGCATGCCTTCAAGCCACACCTCCGTGCCCATTGGATTGGGGAGCGTGAGGTTTTTTCGTTACGGAATTTCTGGATTCGGTCCCCGCGCTCAAGGCCCGCGATAGAAGCTATGCAATAGCTTAAAAACTATTGTACTTCCATTGGATACAGAGGAAATAATTCAAATTAAAATGAATAACGCCGGACTGGGAGTAATAATACTGAAACAATGTTGCAGAAAACCAAGAATTTGGTTTGGGTTTTGAGAGCTCGGTCGAAGTAAGTGAATTCTTTAACAACATTGTTTCTAAATTAAAACAATCTCATAATTGCACATTCTCTAACTTCTTTGATGCAGCGTATTTTACGGGTGGTGAGGGGGCACGGGGGTGCGGGGGCTGGTGAAGGGGTGAGTTGGCTTGGGGTAAGTTTTGAGGCGAAGTTAAGCCGATTAAGTGTCATTTCCGCCGCGAAACTAGCACTGTTCATTAAATATTTCGTGCGACTTAATTGCTAAGGTCGTCTACATAGAAATGTGGACGAATTCGATTTGATTTCGAAGGCGATATCATCTCAAATTATCTCTAGTGTACCAATTTAATGAGACGTGAATTATGTTATTTAGAAAGGAAACTATTTTCTTGTAATCTCTTTACTATCGTATGTTGTGTTACCTATTCCAAGTCCTTGAAACTACAGTAACGAAATTAGATATGGTACTGCCAAAGTAATTCACATATTGTTATAGTTGATTTATTAACATTTACATAGTATGTCTGAATACGTGGATAGTAATTTTGTTAAAGCATCATCACTGCATGGTATAAAACAAAGTCGCTATCTCTGTCCCTATGTCCCTTTGTATGCTTAAATCTTTAAAACTACTCAACGGATTTTGATGCGGTTTTTTTAATAGATAGAATGATTCAAGAGGAAGATTTTAGTATATAATTTATAAGGTTTTAGACAAAGTGCGCGAAGCCGCGGGTGGTAAGCTAGTCAATATATAATAACGGAAAGACAACTTCTAAAAGCAATAAGACAAAGCCAGAACCACTTAACTTTAAAAGTTTAAACAAGAGGTAGACCTCAAAAGGCGAGTAGAAAATTCATTAAAGACATCTTGACCGAGGCACGTGTTGAAACTATTCTCACGTGTAAACGAATTACCAGCAAGATAAATAAGAAGCGCACCGACGAAACCGACTACCAATTACTCGAAGAACAAACCGAGAGCGGGCGGAAGAAAAATAAGATTTTTCCCATTCTTTCCTGTTCTATCTCTAGATGTTTAAGATTAGAACAATGTTATAATGTCAATTGTTTTGTCGTCTACGCTATGATAGTGCTAGTTTTATGTTGAGAATACGGTGTTTTAGTTTGATGCATCAGCCAGAAAGTTGTTGTAGTATTTGATTTAAAGGAAAATTAAAAATGATGTTTTAGATGCTTAGTAACAACTAAAATGTTAAATAATTTTATTTTAATTCTCATTTACTACGTCGATAGAATTGCACTGGAGTTGATTGTAATGTGCATTATCACTTCTTCACTTTAAAAGGATTAAAGCTTGTCTATGAGGTAAAGTAGTATTTATTACATTTAATATACATAACAGACGAATGTATGGAGTATTGTACTATCCAGATATGCTTATGAATAATACGATCTTAAATTTTATATCAAAGGATCTTCTGTAATATTATATAAGTAATTCAGTTGGAATAGTTGGAATACATTATTTTGTAATACACAATTATTATTCTGTTTTTTATCACACCGCGATAAGAATTTCCCTGTTATTTTTGTCCCTAACATTGTTTTAATCGTTAATCAATATGGTATTAATTCCAACTGTTCTTCTTGGATTAGTTCTTTGCGTTCGGCAAAGACAAACACGTTTTCTATATGAGCATAAATACTTTCTTCCTGAGAGTAAGAAGCGAGAGGTCGGTTGCACTTCAATTAGAGCCAAATAAAAAATTGATCAACTGTAAAGTCGTGAAATAGATGAGACTTATAATTTATATCCCACACAATTTCAGGATTTTTTAAAGGATATAAAGCGTTATTTTTTTTCAAAATCATAGGATAGTTCTATTCTTAGCGTATTTTCTAGCTCCAACGTTAATACATTCCATTCGCACTCAGATTTTCATTTCGTTACCATACACGCGTCATTATTGGGAAATAAAAATGTTCATCACGCATATAAGCAGCGTGGGTTTCGCGGTACTTTTTCAATAACCCAAGCTCGGGACCTAATGGCCGCCAGATGGCAAGTTGAGCAAAGTGATGCTATCAAAAAGCGGTTGCGTCGGTTATCGGAGCACTTTGCGCTTTCACCCTGACGAGGGTCAACTTACATGTGTACATCCTCAGATTCGACTCGAAATACCACATTTCTTCATTATCTTATCTACACACAACACCTAATACATAACAATTAACGAGGCACTTCAAATATCTTAGCCGCTTAAGACTAGAGCGCGTAGTATTACCCGCGCTTGGGTAGAATGCGATTATTTTAAATGTACTTCATAATTTTTCAGCTCGGCATTTCTAACGCTTTATATAAATGTGGCATTTAAAATATAAGGTAGTGAACATTATATTTTATATATTCGCTGACTTTCTTGCTTTTAAAGTGAAAAATCTATGGAAACAAAAGATAATTTTGAAAAAAATTTGGCGCTCTTTGGCATACGAGTTAAATTGAAATAAGTCCCTGATTGAGTCAATGAAACTTTAACGTTTGTAACAAAACGAATTGACTAAATAAACTAATTTTAAAAGAAAATTTGTAAAATAAA
Organism: Colias croceus; assembly: GCF_905220415.1. Taxonomy (NCBI): domain Eukaryota; kingdom Metazoa; phylum Arthropoda; class Insecta; order Lepidoptera; family Pieridae; genus Colias; species Colias croceus. The sequence continues at coordinate 8,392,383 of NC_059537.1, forward strand.
GCGAATAATTCGTGGTATTTCTAATCCGTTGCATTACATCACCATCTATTCAATTTTATTAAAATTTCAGTGGTAACACAATATCAAAAATCAACTACTCGATAAAGGTTCTTAAAGTATTTGAATAAACTATAACTACTGTGAGTAAAGTGCATCATCAAGTTAAAGTGAATTACGTTCACAACATCTAGCTGAAGTGTCTCGTGACTCGTCTACTGTAATATTTTCCGCAACAAGCTACTTTTTCCCTTCTTAGCGGATTCTTTTAAGCATAATTCTATTAGGCGTCACAGTCGTGTCATAGTTCACGGAATGGAGCAGCTCCGAGTTCATAAAATGCTACAACAAAAGACCTTTGCGCTGAACGTTTATGCTACTTTATTTGAATAAATTTTCTTAAATAAAAGCACCGTTTTAGCTACCCGCATGCATTGTTATTCAGTCGACGAGTCTGAGGCGCGCGCCCCTTAGCTTATCGTCGACCCCCAGCCGTTGTAAATTAAATAAATATACATCTAATGAGCGGAAATACAATGCATGAATAAGTTGAATAATTGCTCCATCCTGTACTTCACTTGAATTTTCTTTGAACGTTGATTCATAAAATGTTTGTGATGGAGGCAATAGTAATTGCTATTACAAGCACTAAGCAGACGCAGTTAGTTATAAGAAGTCTAATTTTTTATTTATTAATCAGAAAGGAAATTGTAAAGTGTTTAAGAATATGGAAAATTTTATTCATATTATTATTTTTCATACAATTTGCGTAGGACTTTACAAATACGAGCATAAGAAACAATGAATGTACCTACGTGAATAAAGCGTATAACAGTTTTTATTAAACGAAAAACAATTATTGCTATGAACGCAGGTAAAAGTTTGTTTTGTTCATTGTTTCATTATTTTTTTGTTTGAGTATGAATACAGGTTTAGTATGCGGGCTGAATTGTTACATTTAAATAGCACTATTTGCTTGGTTTATATAATAATTTTATCGGTAGGTAATGGGAATTTAGTAATTTATCCTTAGGGCTGATTTTTCAATCGTTGGTTATAACTTATTCATCGAATAACGTATTAAACTACCATTTCAAAATTGTATTTTGTCCGTATTTAACATTTTAAAAATATGTTCGTGTAAAACTTTATTAGACGGATAAATTTTAACCAAGGATTGAAAAATCAGCCTTTAGTGCGAAATATTAAACTTTTATTATCTATTTTCACCCAAACAATTATGATGTTTTAATCTTTTATATGAGGAGGAACTAAATTTATTTGAATTAAGTGTTAATAGTGGCGCCAGTATGAGAGCGCTAGCAAAGTCCTTGCGGTAAGATTAAATTTGCCCCAGACATTTATGTTTAACTCTTTTACTTCAACACCGCTCATAGAGAATACAACGGTTCTTTCAGATTACTTTAAATAAAAGTATGTGTATACTTTGTTTCGAGTTACAACAAATTCAATACAGCACAAGAGCCTTTCATTGTATTATTTATCATCAATTGTATTCAACAAAGGGTGGATGAATTCATTGTCACTATTGTGGGAGCTCCGCACGGTCAAACGCGGCGCAGACAAATAAGAACAGCCGTGAGCTCCATGTATAGAAGGATAGGAGACATGAGCTCTTATATTCTTGTACATTGATCTGGGAATGTACGGCTTGTTTCCTCTGAACAGAGCCTTTGAAGCGGTCTGACGGGTCGGCCTTTGAGAGTTGCACGGACGCATTTTGATAGTGCTATCGATTTGAATTACTCTGAATAGATTTTTAGTTCGCTCGTCCGTTGCATTGGTGTAGTGTTTTCATTTTTCCGGTTGAACAGCATAATATTTCGTCCAATTCCTGTTTTTTCGGTGTTTATTGTCATTTATAGTTTCTAGCGGTTAGACGTAGGTCTAGGTTACGTTAAAACTAGAAAATAGATTCGTATATTCAGTTAGCAACGACATACAAATTTGATTAAAATAGAGATTTCTATATTCAGCAAGTTAATAATATAATATTATCAATATTAGGTATATATGACGGTATTAATCGACATTCTATTTGTCTTTTGCTTCATGACCCCGTCCCGCTTGCGAAGGCAGAGCGTTCGAGAATTTCAATTTAGGAGAAGAATGTGCCGACATAACGTGTGGCCCGAGATATTTTGATAGGACATGTTCTCCGTGAATAAATCTTTTTAATCGTATTAAAACTTTTAATAGTGTATTTAATATATGATAATGCCATCGCGGTGTCTAAATTCCCTTCTAACGGCTAATTCATTAGACCCGCGAAGAGCATGCGGTTGACTTTAATTCGGTATTCTATCACTAGTTATATTTTATGTTTACTTATTATTTTTATTGTTTTCATAAGTTTCTTACCTAAAATAACTAGATAAGAATACTTATTTCTAATTTATTTGTCTGTATTGTTTGAGATGAATTGTTGGAGACAAAACATGACAGAAGTAAAGTTGTGTGTATTTTTAGATTAAAGATGGACTTTTCAATGCTGTATTTTATTATCTAGACTCTAGAGAAACAGAAATTCCGTTTGATAAATGACAAACTATATTAAATGCATTATGAAATTTCGAATTTAAGGAACTTAAGGACTTTAGGTAAATAAAACATGTCTGTAACGCTAGCACGAAGCTTGCTAGCTCATATTTCAAAATATAAGTATTAAAATATATAATAATATAACAAGGTGCATTGTTACCATCGCATCATAAACGGGATAATATAATTTTTATCAGATTGAAATCGAAATTACGGCCGTACACAGCGAGCAAGAGCAAATGAAACAGCCAGTTAAAATGAACGAACTAAATATATATAAATATGTAAAGATAAGCTTGTTTTCATAAGCCATATCAAATTCATTACGACAATAAACTCCCAAATGTATTTACAAGGGATCACGTCATGAATAAATTTCGTCAACGGAAAGTTTGATGCGTGAAATAGCGGTGCCAACTTAGACAGAGCTTTAAAATTGAGTATATTTATTTATGCGAGTTTTCATCACGTTGTACGACAAATTGCTCGTTTATACGTGGGAATCGGTGTACAGATAGCATTATGGTTTATGATCATCAAACGTAATATGTTATAATATTATGAGGAACAAAATATACCAGTTCTGTTGAAACCTCTTCTATAGTCACGCATTTTTCGTTTGTTTCGTATGCTTGTGTGTATCTGACTCTTTTGGACTCTATTTCGACTCTTTAAACGGACAGATTTGGGACAATCGAACTCAGCATTTCATTTTTACACTTATTTGCGACCGACAAAAAAATAACTCCATGATTGATAAAATCGTTATTAAATAATAGTTACTAAAGGGTGTTTTTGTAAGGGTTTTAAAACTGTACTTTTTATTGTTATATTTATTGTAAACAAATTAAAAATAATATGAGATTATTTTCATCCAATTATTGACATTATTGTATGAACATTTTGCACGCAGTACGTCGTGTTGTCCACTTTGGCCGGGTACAAAGTGTCCAATATACCAAGCCTAGCCTGTTAAAACTATTTGCGTAGGTAATGTTTGTAACCTAAAATATATTCATTCATATAGAAAAGTTCATCCATCCTATCCCCATTATAAAATAAGAATCATTGTATTTTATTTCTAGGATTTATACCAAAATTCTTACATAAATGAGTCTAATATTATATTCACAACCTTATTTTTATTAAGATTAAAAATATTCAAGACATTAAAGCACTCCGCTATCATTACCTCTCCGAAGATAAAATTCATATCGTGCCGCGATTCAAGATACCGTTTACATCTACAGATCCAATTATCCATAACAATTTTACATCTCGTAAACTCGTTTGTCACATTTCGCAGTAACGGCTCTATAAACGCGATAGGCGAAATAAAAATATTGGAAGTCCGAATTCGGAGCTTGTTTCTAATAAACAAAATCGTCGGTGAGAATGGTGTGCAGTAGATAAAACCCTTATGGGCGGCGGACAAGTGACGACGGTCACGTTTTTAATTACCTCAGCCTCATCCGTAATGTGTCAACTGAACTCTAATGTCTACACGGGATCCGACTCACGAAACTTTCGATCAAGTATGTTTGTAGACGTCGATTCATTAATTAAGTAGGAATATTCCGGTGTTGCAATGACTGGAAAATATTCAAAGCTCATTCAGCGTCCTTTAAAGAAATTACTTTGCACAGTATTTTAAAAGTAACTAACTTATATTTTAATTTTGTTTTCATGTTATTTTAGAAGCAAATTCTTTGCTCATATTATGATTTATCGAGGAGAGAGAGATTTATATTATACCATTTTAAATTATGTATTTATTATCCGACTAGCATTGTGACAGTATTATAACTAAACTCACGCCGGCACCGCCCAAATTTCTTTCAAGTTTTTTTTTAATTAACAGGTTCCTTATTCAAGTAGAGATTTGTTTCTACTACACACCATTCTTCAAATCAATAAATCCATATATCAGCTTATATTACGCAATACAATCAGTAATAAAAACAAATCAAACAATTCGATCGACGACTTTACGTCTCGAACCTTTCTTGAACCGCTTACACAAAGTTAAAAGAACATAGCTGAAGGCAACTAAAAGTCTTAAATATACTGAGCAGTGAGTTTAAAAGCGGATAAAGCATTAAACGCAACAGACTGACGCAAAATATGCTGTTATGAGGCGTCGGGACGTTTAACTATTTCTCAGATTATTTGTGTAACTTTGCCAGGAAATTTTCAAGAAAAAAGTTTTTTATTCAAGCCTTGGATAAGTTATTAAAAATTCTGTTTGCAGGATAACTATTTGTTTGAATGTTGAATGAAATTATTGCTTACTTCTCTAGAGTTACTTTCAGGAAAGCTGCTATTAATTCATAATTTTTTTGTGAATAAAAAGCAAAGGCGAATTCTTAAAGGTATCTTGAAAAGAGTAGGAGTCACTCAAATCAGTTGAAACATTGTTATGACACAATATATAGAATGCAGAATACAGTAAGAGGAGCGTTAAGTAATAATAAACTGACCTAATAAGTATTTATAATATTTATATTGTTTTTCATCCCTAAGATGAAACATTAAACACTATTCCAAACACTGATAACATATACTTTAAAGACGATTTTTCACACGAAGCAATAGTCTAACCGCTTTCTATAATTCAGGAACAAGAGATCATTATTATTTAATTTTGACATAATAAGCGGAATTTCAAAAGTAAAACTTTCTGTAGACAACAAATAATTTCATTTTATAACAATCATTAATTTAATTTTGTGTACTAAAAACTTTGTTACTAAAATTGTATTTTATATTCGAGATCTGTTATGACAGAATAGAGCCTTTGAATAAACCATTGTTTAATTATCGTAAAGGAAAGGGCTTTTCAAACAATACATTATGAGCCACAGCACTATAGGCTAAAGGCAAAATTTTAATTCTCATATGCATTTCACGCAATCTTTCACTGTCACGCGCCACCAAGTCAAGAGGGTAATAAATAAAATAGCTCCCCTTTCTATATTTTAACATAAAAAACGCGTCCCATCCGCAATCTGCATGTTTATGAGTAAATATTCTATAAACATGCCGAAAGGCGGTACGACATAGTGAAACTGGGGCAGCAATACTCTGGATTGCATGCAAATAAGATAACAGTCATAAATACTAGCTTTGTTTCCGCGTCTGTCTCCAACACCGACCCCACACGGAATCACGAGTTCGTTGAACTCGATAATGTAAAATCATCTATGCTTTTTATACAACATTTTGTTTGTCAATTATTATTTGCTGGGTCATTATTTAATGTTCTTTGGTAAATCACAGGGGAAGGATTGCTCATCAGATAAGTCCAAACAGAACGGCTCATTGACTCGCTGATTAATTACAAGAAAAACCGTAGTGACATTTTGATGGAAAAATTACGCGACGTAAGCACCACCAGCTAATAGGCTCCGGTAATAACTTTTTTAATGTATTAAATTTATATGCATTATGAGATGTTCTTTTACCAAAAATAAAATGGATTCAGAGAAAAGGTTTGCTCAAAGTTATCACGTCCATGCTAACTCGTGTACTTAAATTATCCTAGTATGTTGTATTTCGCGTTCCGCAGACTCCTAAGTAGGGATTTGGAAAAGGTGGCAATAAGATATGCAAGCCCTTTTTCCTTTGTCGGCCACTCACAACGTGAGCGGAATCTCCGTGCGAGCGCGTGTGATTTTCTAACTCGTATGCAAAGAATTCAAGAGGTGTAGCGTTCACGACGAAATCGTAAAAGTGTTTGTTTACGCATTCATACTCTCGCGGCGAGGCGAGCTTTTTGTACATTAGTTTTTAAGGGTGCTCCAATAAAATTCAAATATATCGGATGGCACAATATAGTCTCGAAATAATACGAGGCCCCGTTTATTATAGACAGTCAAATTTGTATGATAGCGTAAAGGTAAGGGCGGGCGGGATGGCGAGGTCGAATAGCCGCATCATTGTGTGGGCCAGCCACGGGCGCGCGATTACAATGCCAGCACTGTGACATTTTCGCTAATGGTTTCAGGGTAGGCACAATAAAATGACAATACGACGCAAGATAAGGTGGCGAGTGAAAATTTTACAGCGAGATTAATTTAATTTCTCTGTTTGCAAGTAAACACGGTCTGCTGATCTCGCCGCTTGTTTTGGTAGTTTAAGCACATTTCTAATCTACTATTTGCAAACACAAAATTTTATTCGAAGTATGGAAGGGTTTGCGGAAACAAATTTAAGTGTCTATTGATACTAGAAGTTTACTTTTGGTTTATATAATTGTGAAGGATCATATTGTAGGTAGTATTGATATATTTTGGTATCAATTTTAGCATGAATTCTGGATTAAAATAGCAATTTAGGAAATATGTAAAATGAATTCAGAACAAATAACAAGCACAAATAACAAAAATAAATCTATACATATAATAAATCTGTAGAAGGGTCAATTCTGTACATTGAAAATATTGAAAAAATAAATACCAGGGGGTGTTACTGGATCGATTCCAAACCCAAATATGTGATTAAAAAAATTTTTGTCTGTCTGTCTGTCTGTATGTGAAGGCATCACGTGAAAACTTACGGTTCGATTTCGATGAAACTTGGTATAATTATACCTTATTATCCTGGGCGTAAAATAGGATACTTTTTATCCTGGAAAAATACGTAGAAAAAAATTAATCTTAACTTTTCAGTTATAAAGACGTTGTTCTGTAGAACCGCGAACACACGTTGCGTATTATTATAGGCCTAGCCGTATTTGGGTCTAATAGATATTTATAAGATGTTTAATTGTCAGAGTTACTCAAAATGGAGAAATAAACCATCCACGCGAAGACCGACATCCGCGCGGACGGAGTCGCGGGCGGAAGCTAGTTCGAAATAAATTCGTTTTACACAATTTTTCTATCAAAATAACAACGAATGAATCAACGAAAATCTTAATGTTTATGATGGTTAGGATATCAAGCGTGTTTTTATAGAAAGCCGTGACCCGTGGACCGCTTTTCAATGAGGACTGCGAGAACCTGCACTTTCAGTCCTGAAAGGGTTCATCCGTGTCACGCTAACGTGTTTTTATTTTTATTTGAGGGTAAATTTGTCTGAGAGATTCACAACTATTATTTTCTGATGTGTTTTTCTTTGAAACTACCAGTATAGAATGGTAAAGGAGAGGATATTTTTATGTCATTTATGTATTTCAATGTTAATTCAATCTAAACAATTTCACAAACAAATCAACTCATCAAAAGTTTAATGAAATCCAATACAAAATAAATCAAACAACAACAAAAGCTTGCATTGTGGTAGATATTGTGGTTTTCTTATAAATAAACTATTTCGTCAAAACTCAATGAATTAATTATTTTGGTAAACAGGTATCTATTTAAATGTGTGCACTCTACACAATACAGGTATCTATGTAAATGTATACACACTACACAAATAAACAAAGCTTAGTTACATGTTTAAAATGACGTCTAACACCTTTTCAAAATCTAAAAAACACCGAAAACCAAATACGTAGCTTTATTACCTGACCTATAAGAATGTATGGTCAAATAAAGGTTAATTGAAGCTATTCCATTGAACCAAGCTACTAAATAATATTAATTGTTTTAATTTCGCGAAGATATTTCCACTACCATATCTTTCGTTAATCGTATTCTAAGCGGTGGTACCTCGAGCACGAGGTCGGTAGAAAAGCGTGAAATTGAAGCCATCCTATATTCCAATGTGCACAAATAGTTCCAATTTTAGTATAAGGTAATTTTATTTTTATCGAAAATTCGCGTTTATCTAATATATAAAAATCAATGCCACTTTTCGTTGTAATTCCATAACTCGAGAACGGCTGAACCGATTTCGATAATTCTTTTTTTATTATATTCCTTGAAGTACGAGGATGGTTCTTATGTAGAGAAAACGTTAATATGTACCACGGGCGAAGCCGGGGCGGACCGCTAGTACCGTATAAACTGTAACGATAAGTATTCTATTTTCAAACTATACTAATATTCGAAATTATTAGTCAGGTTCAATGTTTAATATTTTTTTATTTTATTTTATGCAAAGGCACTCGAAATTTTTTTAACATCGTAAGTAAGTCCATAGTTTGAATTCAGTTGATCACTTCGTTAACATAAAACGAAAGAATAACATCAAGTTCAACAAGTTTTAGTATAACATTCAGGTTGCATGAACAGGAAAAAATGTAAGAAACATTCAGAGATATTTTTGTAAATATCAGCTATAAAATAAAAACTCAAGCATGGCAATCCATACTAATATTATAAATGCGAAAGTAACTCTGTCTGTCTGTCTGTTACTCAATCACGCCTAAACTACTGAACCAATTTGCATGAAATTTGGTATGGAGATATTTTAATACCCGAGAAAGGACATAGGCTACCTTTTATTGCGAAATATGTACCACGGGCGAAGCCGGGGCGGACCACTAGTAAGAAATAAAACATAGTTGCTTAACGGTGTTTTATTTTTTATTACCCTCATTTTAATAATTTATCTCGATACTTGTATTTTTTCTAAGTAATTCTGCCTGCGATAATGATTTCATACATTAATAAATAACAATAGGATTAGGACAAAAGAATTACGATTCATGTTAGTTTTAACTACATGTATAAGATACCACAATGTACTTTCATTTTTAGATCAATATTTCATTGAAATTGGGTAAACATGAAAATGGACACTTGTTATACTGAGGCGAATTTAATCAAGCAAAACGCAGACGAGCTTAAATAAAAACTTTTTTTTTGTTTACCTCTAGTGCTATGCTAATAAAAATATTTCAGTTAAAACTGGAGTTGGCGTACGTCCATCCATCTTGGCAGTTGGATAGACAGATGGCCACACAGACTGAATTTATTTAGAAGGTATATTACTTACGTGTTGAATATTTCAAATATAAAACTTTGAATTCCCATTGCATATTATCATTATTTGTGAAGGGATTGCTTGATGTGAGATGAAGAAAATAATCCAAACGACAGTTTTAAACGATCCATTTGCTTTATTAGTAAACGGCTTGGAAAGTGCATTTAATTTTTTATTATCGTACACAATTTTTCAAAAATAATTTACTATATTATGCAACTTGACAGAATTTATACGTCAAATCACGCGTGGTAGGGATAAGAACAAGATGGCGCGTAACGGAAAAATGTTACACTAAATTTTTTTCTAATCCCGATAAAGAAGTTTAACTTCAAAAATTTTGAATTTGTTCATCAAATAATTGCATATTTAAAATGTCTCACCGATAAAATTAACATGTAGCACGGCCAAAATGAGAAGCCGTGAGAGCGGCCCGCCCCGCACGCGCGCCATGATGCTCAGCGTGTTACTCTTCGATGCTGGCCACTGTTACAAGCCCGTGTCATGTTTATGGTGTTCTGCTGTTCCGCCTGAGCCGTGATGAAAATATCTGAAAATAAAATATTGTTTTAGTTTTTTGTCATTTGAGTATTTAAGCTGGTTGTTCAATAACCAATGTTAAAATCCAAATTTTATGAGATATAAACAAAAAAAATTAAATATATTTTTTTTATTAAAGTGCAGTGGGTCTCAGAGCAGGGATTTGAGACCAGCAGGAAATAAATTGGTTCTTCAATTATTTATCTGCGCATGTTATAACATCATCACTGCTCGAACGGCGAAGGAAAACATCGATAGGATATGTTCATACCCTCATAGGAGACCCGTATCTCAGCAGTAGGAACGTATATGGGCTGATGATGATGAACATTATAGAAACGATGTCTTATGTGTAAATAATCAAGTTATAAGGTACCTATATATGTACATATTATATATAGTATATACAATCATCATAAGCAATATGATGGTAGTAACTAAATAAAATATATTTGAAATCATTATACTTTTTAATACTCAAATATTACTTTGAGCTTTGAATATCAAATTACAAAGGCGATATCGTTGTATTTTAAGGACTTCTCTGAATAACCACTTAATGAATTAAATACCCACGTTCTCAACAAGCCATTTTAAAATATACGGGCATGCCATTTTGTTCGAAATACATTGAATTAATTGATAAATGTCTTTTATTTATACTTAAAGAAAATAATATCAAAATTATTTAAATTGACGAATTTATGGCATCATTGTATTATACTTTGCATCTTTAAACTGGACTTCATTTATCAATGCAAAATTATAGTAGGGTAGCTATTAATTTAGACAAGTATGTTATGAGGTATTTAAAATAAGTTACATCCATTTAATATTCTAGTCAAACATGTTCCATTTCGCAATCTTATATATAAAAATGAATCGCAAAATGTGTTGGTAAGCGCATAACTCGAGAACGGCTGAACCGATTTCGATAATTCATTTTTTATTATATTCCTTGAAGTACGAGGATGGTTCTTATGTAGAGAAAATGTAAACATGTACCACGGGCGAAGCCGGGGCGGACCGCTAGTTGGTAATAATTATAATAATGTTTTTCTATTTCTTTTTATTCTAAGCTCATATAATCTATATTGACCAAGGTTAATTCTATTATTTCTTCAGGTTATGCTTATAGAGACATTTAATTTAACTAGATATTTTGTACACATTTTGATGCAATGTAATAAATCAATTACGATTAGCGAAACGGGAACGGAATGTAAAGTCTGAATTTGGCTGGACATACGTGAAAACAGATTAAAAGGAAACACAGGAATCCAAAAGCAATACAACGAAAGCTTTAATATTATTTTTATTTGCACAGTCGGCGTCATGCCTCGTACAGTCGAACGTTTTGAAATATGAGAGAGTGTGATACGTGTGGTCGGCTCTAAAAGAATTTCATATCAAAGATGTCGCGCTTTACCGACACCTACGCTTTATTCCAGTGACCGAAATGTACTAAAAGCAAAACAATCCCGGAGCAAGTCTTTGTTGTAACAGATAATTAATTTTGTTGGCAATTAGCGATGGATAGCTCTAAGTGGGCTTAAAGCTAGATAGTTTTTTGTATCGCAATACCTAATTGTTAAATGAAAAATTTTTTTTTTTCATAATACGTTTTTGTTGAAAAGCAATGATTTATGGCATGATCGAAGTTTAATATACTGTGCAAATAATATATTTATTACTTTACTCGTTTCAGTTATTATTAATATGTTGACATTAAATAAAAGAGAGAATGTATGTTAACCCTGAAATGTTATATTTATTTTGTTTTTTATTTTAAAACATAATATTCATCGCGTTTTATTCGACAAATGAAGTTAGTTCTAGACAGCGTGCCGACGAAACGAAAACTTCGTTAACCCAATTTGTGTTTCGGAGTATTTGATTTCTTTGGGCAGTTAATCTTTTCTCATTACAACTGAGATTTATTTATTTATTTTCAGTTTAATATTACATTTATCGTACCTATTACGACATTATACCTTAATTTTAGTTTGAGATATTTTTCTACAATGATATAAATTTTCATTTTTACGCATTATAATGAACTCTCCCAGACTATTACTATATTTATTTTAAAGTTAAAGGAAGGTATAACAATGCAATGAGGTAGCTCTGTAAAGATTTGTATGAAACAATAAGTCTTTACGTCCACAGTGAGAATTGCGTTGTAATTTTTCAAAGCTATTGCATCGCTACGGAGCACGGTGGTCGGTGTACGCAGGAAGTTGTAATTAACGCCTGTAGCGCATTACGCGCTTCCCTTCCTGCCGCGTGTACATCAAGTGACATTATCGCTGTAACCCCGATGGTGCGCGATCATAAGTTACTTTAAAGTTATGCGCTCGGATAGGGTAAATTATTTCAATTTGCGAGCACTGGAAATAGTTTCCAAGTAATAAAGTTTTTAGGGTTGTTTCGCATGACTTGTTTTACTTGGCGCGTGAAGAAGTTTAAGATTTTGCATCTTTATTACTCGCGGATTGTTCGGGGTTATTTGGAATATTTAAAAGGCTGGGCGCTAAGCGATTTTATAGTGGGTGTTATTTTTTAGTACTTGCTAGGAATAGTAGGAAGGTACGCAGTTTTATAGACGTAGGAACGGCCATAATTACAGATATCATCATCATCTATTTATACAGGGTGTCCCAATAAGTAGTGATATACTGAAGCTGAGACGTAGAGGACCTAGAGGGCTATCCGAATCACCCCCATGTATGTTACGCGATTTTTCGTATTTTCGGAGTTATGACGTTTTTTTTTTTTCAATTTTTCACCTATCGCCGAGTACTATGATATTTTTACTCATGGTGACGTCAATACGAAAAATCGCATAACATACATGGGGGTGATTCGGATAGCCCTCTAGGTCCTCTACCTCCTGGCTTCAGCATATCCATACTTCTTGGGACACCCTGTATAAAATAATCTTGGTTTGTATAAAATGTTTGTTTACCGGCTTACTATTTTTACTCAGATCAAATCTTAAAAGCGGGATTTTTAACGACAAGGAATCAATTACCTAATGGTAGGTATTATTAATAAAAAAACATGTAGTTGAATATTTAGAAAAATGAAAATAGCAATAGATAAAATACGTCTGTTTTTTCTACGGACGCTGTTGCAAACTAATAACCTTAGAAATACAGCAGGATCCGTGGGCTACTTTTAATTAACATTTTTAATGCTTTACTTCACAATATTTATTAGAAAATTCTGAGTCAGTAAATAAGTTTAGTTGTTTAAAATGGAAAGAATGTTTCATTAGTCTGAGCAAGATATTTAATTGTTGATATTATTATCATTTTAAAAGAAGCCTTTTAAAAAATGATATAAATGTTTTCAACTCTTTTGGGACACACGCCACATGACTGCAGTATATAATATTATACGAAACCGAGACAGTCCGCGGCCTATGCATGGTAATAAAAAAATATGGGAATGAAATTACTGCGCCTATGGGTGGGGTTTTAGATAAATCGGAACTAGTAAACAAATGTATATACGACTATAGCACTTGATTATTCTGCCCCTAAAATGTTTCTTGGCCATTTCCTTAAAAACGATAAAACGTACCTAAAATGACGAATGAGACCGCATTTTTTTCAATAAGTGGGAAGAGACTTTAAGTTTTTTTTTTAATGTGAACAAATAACATTTCAAAGTAAGCCCCATTTATTAATTTAGAATTATACAAAATTGTTTTATAGTAATGATTTAATTATAGATATTAAACGAAAAACGGAATAGGTGTTTCCATTAAAATCTTTCAACATTATCGCTGCTCATCTTAGAAGCGACTCCTGAATAAAATATACTAATGTTTTTATCATAATTCAGACATCACAGAAACATCTCAAATCAAGATCAAATAAGATAACGAGTCACAAAGTTTTAAAGCGAAAGGCTTTCTATAAAAGTTCAAAGACAAATTCAATAATAACCGAAATTAGATTTACGTAATGAAAACATAAATTTGAAAGATTAAACATCAAAAGCCGCAACATTTCTAAATTACAATGCGAAATCAGCACAAAGCAGCGCGACATTAATCAGACAAATGTTGAAATTGACAAAATATACACAAATTAATGAACGATCAACCGAAAACATTTTCGATATCGTCGTGTTGGCAATTCGGACTCATTTGTAAGAGCTGCAATAATTATAAACCAGCGTAATCAGTCGGCTGCCGCATGTGGCCGCGATCCCTGATTCACGGTGCAGCAATAAAGTGATTAGTACGGCGGAAATGTTGGCTTTCCTCTACGTCCAAACATCGACTATATGCCGTCACTCATCAAAGCATACTCGTACTTTTGTTTTCCATATTGCTATTTTTCAGTGACGCGTTTCCATGCACTTTTGTTGGACGCGAGAATTGGATGATATAAGTTTTTAGACCTAAGCTTATGGTAGAAATAATAATATGTATTTGTGAAAAATAACATTTAAAAATATATATACGTACAGATAAAAAAATCTATTAATCAATTAAGTCTGTTCACTACAACAATTTATACCTCATGTTTCAATTAATTCAAAAGCAATTTATGGTTCGCCATTAATACTTTAACACATTAGACACACCCAAAACTTAGTTTAGAACTCACTTCAAGTTTCGGCGAGTGTCAATATTAGATAGGTTTGATATGTGTAGATGAATGTTCAAGATTGAGAGAGATCTGTAGCAATTCTGACGTAGCGAATACATCCTAATCCCTTCACTAAGTTCAGATCAAGGATAATTCCTAGTGTCACTTGTTATCTCCGTAGACGAATTTAATGTATAAACTAATATAATTAATCTCTCGCAATATGTGATAACATAATTCCTATATTGACTTAAATAATAGATTCACGTGCTGCGTGTAGCTATAAATATAATATGTAGCAGTATTTTTCGGGGAAAATTCCTTAATATTAAACATCTTGTATATTAATGTATAAGGCATGCAAAGTCTTTTACGAGACATTGATAATATGAGAAAGTGCTTTATTCAGGGAGTAACTTAGATCGGCTAAATTTTTGCGAGGAAAATTGACTTTTCAAAGAAATTCAGTGATTTCTAGAACTAGTATATATTAAAAATTAATTCTTTCAGTCTGTGTTCATGATTGTGTAGATTTAAATGAGAGTCTGAGTTATAATGTGTGTGTGAGTGTAGGTACAATGTTTATTATAATATGTTATGTTACTTAATTTGTTATTTTTTATAGATTCCAGGTGTCATTGAAAAAATGTACACTACAAAACCGATAGTCAGCCAGAATTTTTATGAAAAAGCGTAATGACCATACAATAATCATGCACTTTTATTTTTTTATAACCGTTAAAAAATTTACGAGAACTGCTGAATTTATAATTTCACTTCCCACTTGGTATTGTATAGCTCGGAATAGATTGTATGTTTGGTATGGGGTGGGTTGAACTTGCTCATAATATATACCTACGGATATATCAAAACCATTCTCTCCGTCAATCCTTTCAAACTCCTTATCCATTTTGAAGACGCTAATCTATCCACAACTGTGCCACAACTAAATGTTGCATAGACTTAAGAGTAGTGTGAGTCACTTAAAATAAAATATTGCCCGTGTTCGTTTGCGTTGTATATTGTTAAAGTTCGTGAGAATAGATGGATTGGATGGAATGGATGCTTGTGACCTTTTCACGCAAAAAGTGTCGGTAAGATCTGTATGAAATTTGGTATGATTCATATCGGAATCTAGATCAGCACTGCTGTTTTTTATGACGTAAGTAAAATCCTATAATCCGGCTCATAAGGGTTCAATCATTACATAGTTTTTTAGAAACATCAGTGAGCTTTAATCAATGAAAGAGTTTAAATTTATACGTCATTATAATATGAAATATGAAACCACGGATCTTTATATAGCTCGTTGTATGTATGCATCAATTTAAAGGCCTCTAGGAGTATTGATATAAAATTATTTAAACTTTATTAAAATATTGAACATGAGGAGAACCGCCAGCACTACCTGTTCTGATAAAACAATAAAGCACTCATGTTCTTGCATAGCAGCGTTTACAGGGTCATCCTGTAATTAATGTCAACACGGACAACGTAGGTCTAATGAATAGCGGGTGTGACATGTCGCGCAAAAATGTCCGTCATGCAACACGCGGCTACAGAGAGGAATAACCCAGTTGGTATAAGGCTGTGTTTCCACCAGAGATTTACGAGGATACGTAGCGAGGGATGTGTTTGTAGAGAAACAATAGTATCGCTTCAATTACCTCGCTTCTGTATGCACTATGGTGGAAACGGCTCAGCGGTGTTAGGTTTTTGCGCATACGAAACAAGCTAGAGATATGTGCTAGGGATGAGTGCGAGGTAAGTCGGACAGTTTTGATGAAAACCCCCACAAATTTTCACAGCTAGACGTCCTCGCACGGCACATTTCCCTCGTTCATTTCTGGTGGATACGCAGCCTAAGCTGAGCGAAATTCTAGATGTCAAAATGATAGGCACATATTGGCTAGCTATTGATTTTCGGCGGACACTCACTGACGCTGCGATTTTATTTTCGTTGGGCCCATTTTGACGACAATGAATAATGGAGACGTATTTCATTGGTGTTTGCTTGAATAGATTGTAACATGTCGTGTTTGTTGTGTTAGGTTTAGCGTGGTTATTGTTTGTACTGCCAGAGTGCCAGATTCGGTTTAATGAATGCTTAATGAATGTAACTCATTTCGTTTTGAAATTGATTTAATATTATGTAAGTTATAAAGAAAGTCTGTAGAATATGCGCAACTAAATCTAAGTCGTTGAAGAAATGTATCATAGAATTTTATGCATATTATTAACGCAAATAACGAATTAAAAAAAATGTACTAAGCGGATTAATGTAAATTGATTATCTTAAATTTACAATAATTCATATTATACAGTTTTAAACAATCTACCTTACGATCATTCACGATCCATTAAATCCCATACAAATATACTTCTTAAACTAACATATTTTCCCTTTTTTCCCAAAACATATAGGAAATATTCCGCCTTATTGTAAATCAACGTATTCATTCTTATAATTTACGAGCTGTTTCTAACCCTTTGTTGGAAGGTAATGGATGCGTCAGCAGATATCAAGCTACCGTCTTTAAATTACTCACCGTTCAGGAAACGTAACCTCACTTACCTGCGAATCCACTTAGCTGTAATTTACACACTATTAAGATAAGGGATAACCTAATAAAAATCACATAAATCACTGTATTGTACGTACATTTTGAGAGTGATAACGCTTTAGTTCGGATTTTAAAGATTGTGTTTAGGATAACTCGATTTTTTTATGTAAAAATTGTCATCTTAGACTTTGTTAGTCTGGATCTGTGTGGGCGTTACATCATAGAAGCCAAATTACATATGTTAACTAGCTTACCGCCCGCGACTTCGCTCGCTTTCTCTAAAACGATTTGAGATTCAAACTATCCTATCTCTCAAGTTGGATCGAACTGCACATGGTGTGCGTATTTTATTATAATCGGTTAATTGGTTTAGGAGTCCATTGAGGACAAACATTGTGACACGAGATTTATATTTATATTAAGATGTCGATGTTAATATTTGATCTTAACGTAAATACAAGCTTATATTATTTACAATTTCGTTCACCCAGATTTCATCTACGTCTGAGGAATCAAAGAGTCACTACGCACTATTAATATGTTTCGTGTCGCAGGCCTATTCGTTATGTTAGGCTGGGTTATTAATCCGTGTCCACGCGCGATTTGAAACGAAAAAAAAGGATCGTGGGTTTTTCTTAAGTCTAACAATATGAAATAGGGAAAGTTTTAATAATGCAAAAGTACACTGGTGTAAGCGGGTATGTTACATTCGAAACGTCTGCCATAATCAATTTAGTATTTAAAATAAAAAGCAATGATTTGTAATACTGGCTCAATTTTATAGTACAAAACGTAAGAGGTGTAACTTGTATGGCCCGGCATCATATGAATCTATTTTAGGCCAACCCAATATATTATATACCGCATATTAAGCCTAACAGATTTTAAAAAATAATTTCACTTGTGTAACATTTCATTACAGCCAAAATATGATATAATTTTAATTAACCTATTTATAAAAAAGTTGAAAGGGAATTTAAATGAAAGAATGCGTAATAACCTCGAAGGGCGGTATTTTTTACCAAAAGCTTAAAAATTTCCGTATACACAGACACTCATACAGAAAATGAATGGAATATTGAATTATGTTGGTCCTCATTTTTTATAAAACTGACGAAGCTTCTTGTTAGGCTCTCAAGAAGCTTTTAACTTAATGAACAACTTAGAAAATGTATTGACTCTTTTGCAGCGCATTTTTATATTATGACACTCAGTTTATTGTACGTTTATAAGATATATTTCTGTTATGATTACTTTTACGTGGGTAATAGATATGAAATTAATTGAAAGACACGGAAAATAATAATTTCCTAAAAAAATATCTTGTAACCCCTTCGTTGCATTAATTTAATCTCTTCTACATTTAATATTTGTATCTAATATAAATAAAAGCTTTTATAAAGCTATTTAAATGCGATGGTTATTAATTAATATAAATTAATACCTTTCTCAATCCATGCATGTTTTATTTTACTTATTTAAAACTAGCGGTCCGCCCCGGCTTCGCCCGTGGTATATATTCACGTTTTCTCTACATAAGAACCATCCTCGTACTTCAATAAAAAAAGAATTAAAGAAATCGGTTTAGCTGTTCTAAAGTTATGCGCTTACCAACACATTTTGGGATTCATTTTTATATTATAGAAGATAAAATACTTTGAATTAATACATTTTTTTTTTTACTTTGGACCATCAAATCCATATTGTTGCACTAATAGATTATGAAGTAAACATAATACCTATTTTCCCTATACCATTACAAACAAGTACCCTTACCCTTTCATTTACATAACACTCTATTCTAGGAGATAGATACATTCTACTGTAAATATTTATTAATGTGCTGATCATCAAATGATAAGTTTAATATTTTTATTCCTTATACATAATCCTAAGCATAATCGTATCATAAACTTTGCATATTAATTAAAAATTGTTTTTTTATTTATTTATAGATATGAATGCAATATACACATTATTTTACTAAGTAACTAAACATAAAAACGAATATTCAAATTTCTTATCTATATTTCACTGATCGTTTTTAAAAAATTTAGCTGAAATCGAAACTCTCGTTTCAGAAGTCGATTAAAAATAATAAAATCATGAATAATTGCCAGTATCGTAAAGGCTATAAAATTGCAACTACATTCAACGACATGGGTTCAAAAGGTCAAAATTTATTTGGCCAATGTTACTGCTAAGAGAACCTTGCTTAAACTTCTTATCAAAAGTCTTTACATCTGTAATTGGGTGCCCTCTGGTTACTCGATAAGCTAATTAATTAAATTCTTTGATCCAGTTTTGATTTTAAAAATTAGCAGCCTTAAAATAATTCGTACAATGAACATTCGAACTGATTACTGATACACTTTATATAGATTTCAGCGGTGCTATTGATATGGTAGATAAACAGACATTCCATTAAAAACTACTATCGTATATCAATCAAGTAACTGATATACTTAGACGTATATACCAACAAATGTGGAGATGGACCGGCCACATGATTAGAGACATCCACACTAATATTATAAATGCCAAAGTAACTCTGTCTGTCTGTCTGTTACTCAATCACACCTTAACTACTGAACCAATTTGCATGAAATTTGGTATAGAGATATTTTGATACCCGAGAAAGTATCCGTTTGATACCGGAAATGCCACGGGAACGGGAACTATACGGGTTTTTCTTTGACTGCGCGGGCGAAGCCGCGGGCGGAAACCTAGTACAAAATAAATGGAGCACTACTGTTTCCAACTGGTTCCCCCGTGACGGCAAACGCAGCAGAGGTCGTCAGCAAACAAGATGGGAGGATGACCTAAAACTGACAGCGGGTCCACACTGGAGAAGAGTAGCGAGGGACAGAACCCAGTGGAAGATGTTGGAGGAGGCCTATGCCAAACGGTACACTGAACTACGAGATATTTTATAATTATTTAGTATTTAAGAAAATGTATGTATTGTATAAGTTTTTAGTTCAGAAAAAAATGGGCTTTTTATTTTTATTTATTTTATTATCGTATGTCAAACCCTCTTTTAAATCCGCTTGGAACTTATAAAATGTCTACCGTAAACGTTAGTTATTGTAATTGGTAAATATTAGAGATTTAAAATACTTACTGACACATGGAGTGCTTCAGGGACCTCATTTTTGTGCATTTTCGCAAGTGGTTTTAAAATTTTAATTTGAGTTATCTCACAATATGGCATCTTAATAAAATACTAAAGACTGTTTTTTATAGGAAAAATACTACATATTTAAAGACAAACAAGATTAATGTCAATGCATCATCTGGTTCGTAGCTGATTGTAATGTTTATCCAATGTTTATCTGTATTTCTGTCCATAATATGTTTGTACATGCCTTACGCAAATTCAGTGTTGTTTCCAATGCTGCATTTCTACCTCAAAACGCGTTGTATATTTTGATCCACGAGTCCCACTGACCAAATGAATAGATACATTTTATAACAGGCATTAAATGCTTCACTATTGATCAATAATGCGCTTTTGTAATAAGCTGTGTAATTAGTTATTTCAATTATAAAAAATTGTTATCAGAATTTTTATTTATATATTACAACTAGCTGTACCCCGCGGGTTCACTCGCATTGCTCCGGTTGGTCTTAGCGTGATGATATAGCCTATAGCCTTCGTCGATAAATGGGCTATCTAACACCGAAAGAATTTTTGAAATCGGACCAGTTGCTTCTGAGATTAGCGCGTTCAAACAAACAAACTCTTTAGCTTTATAATATTAGTATAGATTTTATACGGTAGGTACAAGTAGTTTGTTCATATTTTGAATACATATTAAGCATAATATATATCGTATAAAGGTTTAATTCTTGAATAGCATGTCACAATAAACATTATAAATTAATTTCAAGCAAAAGAGCTGTAGTTCTGATATAAATTAAAATCTCATTTACTATGTAAATAGATCTCGCGATTATATTAAATGGAATCGTCGAGTGGATCTCCGAGTAATCTCTTCATTTATCGGTAAACTTTACATTGATAATAATTAAACTGCTCATAAAAGTGCATATGTAGAGATATAATTGAGATAAAAACTACTTGCAAAATACTTGTTTTATAATGAACTATCTGGGCTGATATAGACGAATCCCTATTCTATATTATAGAATTCGTTAAGTTCTATATTGTGAATCGTAAAGTGAAATATATATTATATTGTGTGTGTATAAAAGTTGTGTTGTGAAAATAAATAATTTTTACTAATTTTGTGTTGTAGTTTAAATATATTGTGTTGGCAAAATACAAGATTTCTTAGAACGGTTCATTTTAACGTTTTATTAGGTTATTTCGATGCAATAACATTTATTACGCAAAATTATACAAAACAATATCATTTCTATTTATAGGTATTAATGTTGTAAATAAGTAGTACATCTATGAACACGCAAGATTTAGTTCTTACTATTTGAAAATACGATAACACTTCAGATGGATCATTAGAATTAGGAATCATTTTATGCAAGAATATTTAATTCATCATCATCATTCTGTATTTGAGCTAGAAAACTTTGATAAACATTTGCTTTGTATTATCTACAGAATAGCAAACTATATAAATGTAATGACGCAATTAACTAAATTTCATCCAACTGAGGGAAAATGAATATCACAGCATCAGTTATATTTCCAGTTATAGAGATCAAGTGACCCGTTCCTCTACTTCACGTCACTGTTTTTGAAAAAAGGCCTCTCTGAAAATACAAGCTCGTCAACACGGGGTTAAAATGTAACAGAGCGTACTCGTAACACTGTAAGTAAGTTCATTGAATTTTGTTTAATTGTATTCATATTAGTTAGTATTTACAGTTTCATGATTTATGGATTTTTATTTCAATTTATCTCTTTAAAAGGTAAAAAAGTGAAAGTTAAAACATAATTGAGTCAAAAAAGGCATTTACTTTCTAATTATTTTGATTCTGGTTCTTCCTCAAGTGTTCCTAGAACTAATTTCCTTTATCGTTGCACAACAGGAAAGTTGACCTGTGAATTCGTAGAAACTATTGTGTTGTACATTGCTTCTAGAATTTAAATAAAGATTACGGTTATTGGAAATTATATGAAAATTATTCTATAAGAACTGAAATGCACAGTGCAATAAGGCGTATGTTAAAGATATTTAGAAAAATATCGTAGAGCAATAAAAAATAAAATAAAATAAAAAACACTTTATTGCACACACAAAACAAACAAAAAACTATACCGGACACCGGCAATGTAACTATACCGGACCCAAATCTGGATTGTAGTGTAGCAATGTCAGTCTCATTCGTTTAGTTTACAAAATATGAGTTCCATAATTTGACATTGGCAGAATCCGTCCTCTCTGGGATACGGAATTGCCATTAAAGGAAGAGAAGAAGAAGAAATATTAGAGTTAATAAACACGATATCTTAATGTTGACATGAATATATTATGTGGGTAGATATGAATGACATGGAGTGGACGTTCTACGCCACTTTAATTGATTTGAATAGATACTTTACTATAATTATGTTCTTTGGAAGAACATTCACATATTGACAATTAACATAATTACGCTAAGCTTAAATGAAACCGCTAAATATATGAACAGCTTTGTTCTGCTAAAATGTCTAATTGATAGTGTATTAAAGTTTTGTACACATTTAGCAAGTTACGCTATTCTGACGTCAATCTCTGGCTTTCAAACATTTTCTCCCGAACTATTTATTAAATTTCTATTAAGCTCCTATATTTGATCAAGACTGATAGTCTAATTCCTCTAATAGTCTAGTGTTAATAAACTGGTAATGAATGTATGAATATTAGTGATTTATCGTCATTTGACATAATATAAATTATTAATCTTATTCATTAATAGTTAGAGCCACTAAGATAGATTATAGTATAATATTATTATGTATTAATAATAATTACCTATAACAAGTTTTAAGAATAAATTATTTGACAACTATTTTATAACTTGGACATCTTTTAACTTTAACTCCCTTAAAATTTTGTATATCATGGTTATAAGATGTTACAAGAGACTCTTTCATATTATAATATGATACTAGCGCTCCGCCCCGGCTTCGCCCGTGGTACATATTTCGCAATAAAAGGTAGCCTATGTTCTTTTTCAGGGTCCAAAGATTGTCTGTGCCAAATTTCATCAAAATCGGTCCAGTAGTTTATGCGTGAAAACCATACATACATACATACAAACATTTCCTCTTTATAATATTAGTATAGATATAGATAAATATCTGATTCACTTTCAATTTATTTTATTATTCGCGGTTTATATGTTTTAGAAGAGTATTTGAAAAATGAAATCAGAACATCTAAGTTCACGAAAAACATAAACATTTTAAAACATAAGTCACAAAACAGGGAAGATAAAAATGTTTAAATATGCTTATATAAAGTTTATGTATAAATTCCTTTGTAGTTCTATTATATTCAAATAATATTTTCATCAGTACAACTAAATTGAAAACAAATTCAAAAGACATTCATAATTATTTTAATTCATTTAAAAGCCACGTAGTTCATTGACAAAGAATAAAAATAGAAAGGGGTTTCTATTTGTGTTGAATGCAAAATGCAATGTTTCTCATAATATTGGATTAATAGTTAATACTTCCATTGACCCTTATTTGACTTCATTCATCTGGATTGGGGATAACAACGGATTAGGATAATGGTTTTCAGGATGAGAAATTAACCTCTCCTAAGAATTTTATGTTTATCAATATACGTCCTACTAATATTATAAATGCGAAAGTTTGTGAGGGTGTGTGTGTGTGTGTTTGTAACTCTTTCACGCAAATACTACTGAACCCATTACAATGAAATTAATAGCACACGTATAGAAGGTAACTTGGATTAACACATATGATAGGTTATAGGTTTCATCCCGGAAATCCCACGGGAACGGGAACTATGCTGGTTTTTCTTTCAAAAACGCGGGCGAAGCCGCGGGCGGAAAGCTAGTATTTTAATAAATTATATTGAAAGGGTTTGAAAATAATTAATTAAAACCTTTGTTTTGGATTTAATCTATAACCAATAGTATGTAGCGACATCTATTGATCGTATCTACGGTTCTATTTCAATTTAAACTGTTTTCTTCAGTCCATAATTAAGAAGGTTCTTTTTTGTATAAAAGTTTGAAGGTTGTTGATGAAGTAAAATAAAAGAATATCTTAAAAGTATTTTGAGCTTGATTAAAGTAAGCAAAAATATTATTGTTATAAAAAAAACTAACATTTTACGTGTGCTAGATATATCATAAAATTTAATCAGTAGGTACTTTATATTTATAGTAAGTAACAAGTTCAATTTTCCCACAAACGCTTTATAAAGTGTCTCACTGTAATAATTATTCGGCCACAAAAGCCACTTTTAAAATACTGACATCACAGTAACTGTTTGTCCCGGTTTAACTGAAGCAAAGTCAGAGAAAGCATCTATAGTCAAATAAACGAAACTTGCAAGTTGAAAATGCAGTTAATTTACTAGAATAGAAATTCATTCACAAACTTTTCTTTTATCAGTCAGTTAAATAGATTTGTCTCATTTAAGGATTTATTTTTATCATGCCCTTTCACATCACACCACGCTTAGTAGGTACATCAATAAAAACATTCCATAAGAAACACTTTTCGCCTACTAAGGGCTGATTTTTCAATCCTTGTTAAATGTTATCCGTCCAATAAAGTATGTATTACACAATAAAATACAGATGACACCTAAAAACTGTCAAAAAGTGGGCAAGTAATACATTTTTAAAATGGTTGTTTAATACGATATTCGATGATTCGAAAAATCGGCCCTAAGACACAAAACATTTTTTTATTTAGGCGGTAAATTCAACTTTAACATATTTTATTACTTTTTTATAATTATTAAATAAGATCCAAAATTATTAAACTTTGTTGTTTCTAGGTTCCATCAGTAATTTTTAGTTGTAGTAGTAATGGAACTTTGTAGTAACCTGCTACGACCACGAGCTACGAGCACGAGCTACGAGCTACGAGACTCCATTTATTTATAGAAATATCTTCCTATAATATTAATATTTTCTCAATTGTGTTTAATTAAATCGTGTCATTAAAGTCTCACCTTTTCAAAAATCATCTGACTGTTCATGTATACGTAAAATTTACAGCCACGTTACGTCCTTTTCACCGAACACATAACGAGTTTTTCACATAAAACCTTTCAGATTAAGTATTAGCGTTAGACGATTCCACAAATAGAACTGCGGTAAAGTTTCAATAAACTTTGTCCAAGTAAAACACTGGAAATTAATCTGTAGCTCGTTCCACAAAACAAACGAAAAGTGTACTCGTTGAAGTTGCGAAGTTGCCCGCGGTAGCGACACAGGCCCGGCGCGCGTTCGGTTCCGCACTGGGAATGTTTGCCGCGAGCGCGTCTGAGTGCCGCTCGAGCGAAGCGATGTGGACGCGATCCATGCGCGAAACACTTTGTAGGAGGAGTCGCGGGCAAAACCACGCCTACCAAGGAGCTACACATTTCTTTTTCAATATGTGTAATTCAATTTCGCTTATGTCTTCGCTGGGAAAGTTGATGCCCCGTTGTCGTTCAACACAATGTTTTTTATGTAAAGTGTAATGTAGTTCGTGAAGCGAGTCGACCCGCGAAACTACACCGTGTGATTTTCCTGTTCCCCTTTTCGCAATTTCACGTGCTGTTGCTCATGTCTTGTTCTATGGTTGAATTAAATTGGGCGCTGGGAACTTTATAATACAATTGATTTGGTAAACACTGAACAATTTAAACTTTTCACTGATATGTTGAAAACTATTATTTACAATTAAACATTGTATTCAACGTTGGTCTGTTCCTAAATTATTTATGCATAATACACATAATAAAGCATCTATAAATCTTATCCAACAACCTGCAACTTGTGGCCACAGTGACTACGGAATATTCCACTATAGCGGTTCTAAAGGAATTTACTAAATTATAACAGTAAATTAAACGCTAGTTTCATTTGCGTTACAAAGTGAATAATGTTTTGGTATCTTAGCTCTGTCACCACTAAAGTTACTACGGTTCAAAATTAATACAGTGCCATAAGCCAGTAAAACACCGTTACGCCCTCTAGACGTCTATTTCCCAGTCTCAAATTTACAGATTTCACTTATTGAATTTAAAACCTTATCATTTACAAAATAGGGTATACAGTTTGTGTCTTATTTTACACGTGAATTTGCTTTTACTAAAACATTTTAATGATTATTAAGTGTGTACTTACTTGTTTATTGTCACACGTAACAAGATCTCGAGGAAAGCTAGCATACATAAATTTAAGGATAGTGTTGACACGTCAATAGAAGTAAACTATATAATGTAACTTGTATTCACAAAATTAATAAAGTGTGGAATTCGCAAACTCGTCGTACATTATAGGTACTTAGCTTACTTTTACGAGCGCGGAAATGAAAGTTAATCCCGCATCAAACAAAAATAGCACGTTGGCTCTGCATTGTTTAAAACTAGCTCGCTCTTTAAGCTAACGTTTTAAACTCTACAAAAAATACGGAAACACTTTAACGGGTGAAGTTTTTCGTTTAGCCATAAGAGCGTAAGTCTATTGTAATCCGGATAAGTTGGCTACGCTAGACCGCTCGGAGTTAAAGAAAGCAAAAGGAGGCCGATCGCGCGACTCCTCCCAAGGGTCTCGTTTCACTCGAAGCGATTTTCGCGGCTCGTTCTTATTATTAAGTCAACTCTTGCGGGATTCGAAACTAAGGCTCTCTAGCGCTTCGTCAATTTTAGCAACGTTCGAAGAAATAAATTGCCACTGTAATAAATACCAATCCATTGCATTATAAACGACAATTTTATCAGTAATTGGATTTGTTGTAAAACTAAAGATCTCTTCAAAATGTGTCTGAAGATAAAAGACAGCAATTCACAACGATTTCTATCAATATACAGTGTTGGGAATTTTAATGAACTGACATGATTAACATTTAGAAATAATAACAAAGGATCGTAATGTATTCGAATCATATTAATTTTATGCAATTATATTATTTGATCGAATTGCACGTAGCGTATTACGTAATTAGCTAACAGCAAATTCTAAAAATCAAATTAACGTACTGACCAAGCAGTAGGACAGAATTAATATTTAAATACATGAAAGATAATTAGCGCAAATCAAACTCACCGACATTAATTATAGCAAAATGGCAAACAATCGTTTAATTACCCACCGGCATGGAAACCACCAAATTAAGCGGCAACAAACTCCCGTTCGTGATTATTGTTCATTTTAAAACCGAACCAACACCAATATTTATTTTCAAGAATCTGATAGAAATGTCATTATTGCCGCAATTGAACAACATGTACATTTCGATGTCAATACCTATACAATTTATTTTTTCTATTTGTTACCAGTGGTGATTCTCTCAATACGTTGGAACTAAGAAATGTATTGAGGAGAGTCTAGAATTTCTTGTTTTTGTATCCATACTGATGCAGTTACCGAATATCTATCGTTGGAGAAAGAATATGGAAGTCTTTATCCACTTTTAAGTGAATGCAGATATAGATACTTGTATGTGAGATGTGGTCCTGCGCAGTAAACTAGCTTTTGTAAAGCCAATTATGAATGTCACGTCATAATGTCACTACTAAAACTAAAATATTTTGAAATCTGATAAAAATTGTCAGCTTATTCAATCATATCAATCTATACAGTCGATTTGTAGAAATATTTTCTTCTTAAATAGTTTTCGTGAAATTAATAAAGCCATTATAAATTTAAACTACACGGAAGGTCAAAAACAACTAAAATTATTTGAAGTTGACTCCGAAGTACAAAGTTACCATACAAGAAGAAAGCAATCTATTATGGATGTAATTTGAATCCAATTACATACATCTCGCGTGGGTTGCTCTTGTTCAATTTTAGATATATTTCAGTTTTCATTTTCATTTCATTCATCTGAGTCTCTAACTGTGATGTTTATATTTTTGGCAGACTACCACGCAGAAATGGCAAAGAATAATAATATTAATTTCTGTTTTGATCGTCACAAGTCTCTATTTTCAAGTCAGATAATGTAACCCTTATCTATTAAAAACTAATAAGTATCACAGTGTTCGTTCAGATAAAGGTAGGTACTATAATACATATCTTTATATATAAAAATGAATCGCAAAATGTGTTGGTAAGCGCATAACTCGAGAACGGCTGAACCGATTTCGATAATTATTTTTTTATTATATTTCTTGAAGTACGAGGATGGATCTTATGTAGAGAAAACGTAAACATGTACCACGGGCGAAGCCGGGGCGGACCGCTAGTTTAATATAAAAGCAGAGAAAAACAAAAATAATATATGAACCTTCGTTAACTCAAATTTGTTGTTTTTTTTTTTCAGAAAATATCAAGCAGATCTTTCGGCATATCCAAGAACCAAAAGTTGGACGACGTCGACATTTTGACATCCACAAACCCGCACTTGGCCAGCGTGGTGGATTACAACCTTCAAGGGCTGTGTCCTTGCAGTGGGAACAAAGCTGAAACGAATGATGATAAATCAAATCAAAATCAAATCATTTATTTATTTCTCCTCACAATTCCCAATCACATAAATTAATCTACATGCATACAAAAATACATAAATAAACATAATAAGATAAGTATATATAATAACATAATATTATTTAGCTATGTAGTTTAATTTCGATCGCTAAAATTTTACCACGCACTTAGTATTGTCTTAAATAAAAGAATATAACATAAATTGAAAAATCATATAAAATCAAGCGTGTTTTCGTATTGTAATAAAATTCACACAGGAATTCGAAATGTTTCACTTTTGTAACGTATCATATCACAGCTGCTCTTTTTTCATTTATAACAAGTTATTGTTTATTTTCCTTGTTAATTTAACTCTTGTTACGTTTATTATCTGCTGAACAAATTGGGAAATTCAAGAAGAGCCAAACAGTTTTTGTTTCCAACCTCCTATATTATTAGTTACATTATTAGTTTTCAACTTAACAAGTTTAGAAATTTCGGGCTTGCTTTGGTACGTCCAAATTAGATGTTAGATCGGATATTGTTTCTGCTTTTTGTTCACTCAACCTCTTTACTAATTTAAAGTTTTAACAGGGTTTTCATTTGCTTTAATTTGATTCCTATTTTAGAAGTGTCAACGTGTGGGTGTAGTGTTTACTGTATGTTGATTTATGAATATAGAATTTTCAGAATATATTAGTAATTACCAATTATGTTTCCTAATAGGCTATTTTAAACTATCATCACTCATTATACTTGAATAAAAAATTGTACCAACAATTTTAACGTTCTGCAGTTTGTTATCCATACTAATATTATAAATGCGAAAGTAACTCTGTCTGTCTGTCTGTCTGTTACTTAATCACGCCTAAACTACTGAACCAATTTTCATGAAATTTGGTATGGATATATTTTGATACCCGAGAAAGGACATAGGTTACTTTTTATCCCGGGAGCATGACGCAATCCCGGAAATCCCACGGGAACGGGAACTATGCGGGTTTTTCTTTAGCTGCGCGGGCGAAGCCGCGGGCGGAATCCTAGTTATTTAATCTATACATATAATAAATCTGTAGAAGGGTCAATTCTGTACATTGAAAATATTGAAAAAATAAATAGCAGGGGGTGTTACTGGATCGATACCAAACCCAAATATGTGATTAAAAAAATTTTTGTCTGTCTGTCTGTCTGTCTGTCTGTCTGTATGTGAAGACATCACGTGAAAACTAACGGTTCGATTTCGATGAAACTTGGTATAATTATACCTTATTATCCTGGGCGTAAAATAGGATACTTTTTATCCTGGAAAAATACGTAGAAAAAAAATTAATCTTAATTTTTCAGTTGTATCCATAGACGTTGTTCTGTAGAACCGCGAAAACACGTTGCGTATTATTATACCTAGCCGTATTTGGGTCCAATAGATATTTATAAGATGTCATTGTCAGTGTTACTCAAAATGGAGAAATAAACCATCCACGCGAAGACGGACATCCGCGCGAACGGAGTCGCGGGCGGAAGCTAGTAAAAAATAAAAACATAGAAAATAAATCTGAAATGGAATACAAAGAATTGAATGTTTGGTAGTATCAATTTTATAAGTAATTCAACACAGTAATCTATTTTAGCCTTAATTTCCAGAAGAGCTTAATAAGCTTAAACTATATTCGCTAAGCACGTGTAAACTTTACTATTTTGTAGACTCAGCCTTACTAAAATAACCAACAAAGTAAGTTTTCTGTTCTCTTTTTGTAATTATTTAAAAAAACAGTCCATACTAACTGGACTTTGTATAAAAGATACTATTTTAATACAAAATATAATACTTCACTGTTGAATACACAATCTCTATTTTAAATTAATATGTGAATACAAGGAGCAAAGAGTGAACTTTAATATTTAGTAGCCGTAGAATATACAGTACATTGCCTATCAAAAACTCAAGGGCTGCTGGTTGATGGTTCATACGAGGAGGTGCTTCAGTGCAATTAACTTGATTTATTCGGGGCATTTACTTATTCAGTTCTACGGTTACTACGCCATGGAACACGCAACCGTTTTACTGTTTAGAACATACATTCTTACTTTCCTCACCACACAATTTTCAATTCTATACAAAAGTATTAAGTACCATTTTGGTTCGGCCAGTATAAAGCTTTTTATATTAAAAACATTGTAAACTATCTCAATAGATAGCCTGAAGAAGAACTCAGTATTTAATATTTAACCATATTTCTTAAAGTGGTTTAGTAAATTCAAGGATTATTTGACACACTGCAATTTTAGAATATGTAGTGACAGTGGAATTGGAATAGGGATATGAATATGCTAATAATATTGTACTCGGCGTGTCTCCTATCGACGAACATTCCAGATGGGAATTTTGCTTGGATATGGGTTTAAAAATTTTCAGCATATTCTATTATTTCCAAAATCAAAGCTTTTAGTCATAATATAATCGTTATAATATTCTGTTCTCTGGTTCACTTATATTTCCAGTTCTTATTAATAAATAATCAAGCACGGTAAATGTATGAACATAATATTCACAACAATAAAACGTGCATGAAAGAGTTTCTATACATAAATGCACGTTCAATTATTTTCTAAATTATGTGACCTAATATTTCAGTAGGTTTACTTACTTGATTTTGAATCAGGAACTATGAATTATTCACTACCTAACGTGGCTAATAATAATGGCATGACTAAATTATTATTTTTAGAACTCTAATCTTATATAGGTAGGTAAAATACTAGAAAGAAAAGCTAAAAATTAATGTATGGCAAGACTGTTCAAAAAAAGTCACCGCTGCCAGTTACCTAATACACGAACATTGTGAAATTAACACTAGGCGAACATAAGTTACAGTAGACATGTGTAACGTCCTCAGAGAGCCTTTTATGGATATATTAGAGAGCATCTATAAAGCTCGATAAAGCAGTGTACGATCTGCTCAAGCTATAAGAGTTTGTTTAATAAAGCGTATTTTATTGAACTCTAACACGGTTCACGTATCTTTTTTGGCCAGATTTTTTGAAGGTTATAATATTATGTGATTTATAAGTGCGAATTGGATAAAGATCGGATGGGTAACATTCTATGAAACGAGCGTGGTTTTTATTGGGAATCTAGGAATACAGAATACCTACAATATTTGATATTATTCATTGTGTACATTATCGTTATGCAGTTATTTTAAATTAACATTTTAATATATTAAATGACGACAAGGTAATTGATTTCTTTTTTCAGTTATGTATCCCTTTAATGGAATGAAAGTATTCGGATATCTCGGGTGCCCTAGACTTCACGGAATTCGCTGGCAAGGGAAATAGAATAAATTATACCTCCTCACCCCGTTTCAAACGATTACGCTGAACAACTTTTCTGTATGAAATTTAAAATTTGTGTTCACAGCGGCGGAATAATGATGCTGTGTTTATAAAAATCCAAGTGGAACACGAAAAACAAACTAAATGAGGTCTGAGTTCTGTAGATACTTTTTTTGGTATAATTTTTAACTTTAATCAACAAAAGATGAATGAAATAGGCGGTCGTGGAAAAGCGCCTCTATACATGTATACTGTATACTTTTAAGTTTTTCAGAAAATTTTCTATGGGTATAAATAATTAGTCTTATAGTATAACTACTTATAAAACGATACCAAATTTTACTCTTGTTCCATTTAGAAATTTCATGTTGCTTGCGACTTTGTACAGTGCGAATTTATTTTGGACTTATCACTCATGATCGACTTAGTTCGTAAATATGATGTTGATTGTAATACGATTGTAATTTAAAAATTACTAGCTCACCGCCCGCAGCTTCGCCCCCTATGTCTAAAACCTAATAAATTATGTACTAAAGCCTTTCTCTTGAATCACTCTATCTATTAAAAAAACGGCATCAAATTCCGTTGCGTAGTTTTAAAGTTACAAAGGGACATAGGGACAGAGAAAGCGACTTTGTTTTATAATATGTAGTGATGACATTTATGAAAATTATTACCGACGAAGAATTATAAAATTGATCCAGTTGTTCCAAAGGCTAACTCCATACAAAACTAATAATTGACACAGTAACACGCACAATTTATATTTTACTCTATAATTATTTTATGAAATTGATTGAGACATAAGACAAATTGTATGGAAGTTGATTAAGCATTTTTTCTATTCGATTCGATCTTGTGTCGTATTCCGACAGGAACTTGGTTCGTTTTATCGAATGCATTGTGAATTTTAACACGTATCTACTTCTTCTTGCAATTTATTTGAAAGGATCCTCAAGATCGGTAATTTGCGTCTGGGTTATTGATCATTTGGTTTTGCCAAGAGTTTTGCCATTGTCAATCTGTTATGAAGATTTCCTAAATTTTATTAAGTATTATGCTTGTTTAATATGCCTGTCTTATTGCTTTATAATATGTGGATCTTCTCACCAGTTAAAATAAGAATGTATGAGTTACTGTTAGGATTCTTGTCTTTATGTTGATGTGTAATGTGTAAGTTTTATGTACTATCACTTATCAGGCATTATTATTATGGTCAATACTCAATATGTTCTTCCTCTTGTTCTTGATCCTTCTAAAAATGAAAACATACTATTTTCTGCCCAAAACTATGAATAACAATATATTCTATCTGTAGCTTTAATAAAAGTAAATGCAAGAGCCCTATTTTATATTTGCTTATTGACTCTTTGGGCAGATTCCGTGCTAGGGAACGTGGTGACGTTGAAACCAAAATTCAAACTTCCAGATAACTATAGATTATGAGATTAACTTTAGTCATGCCACAAAACCGCTTCGCTTGATAAACTATACGGTGTTATTAATTTTCAGCTGTTATTAGTTTATGATTAAGATGAGAACAGTTTGAACTAATTCTTCTTAGTAAATAATTGGAGATTTTGGTTTTAAATAGTAACTTGTATGAAAAAAAAGACGTGTGGCACTCGGGGACTGCCGTGTTAAAGCTATTTCATGCTATGCCTTCAAGCCACACCTCCGTGCCCGTCGGAGTGGGGAGCGTGAGGTTTTTTCGTTACGGAATTTCTCGATTCCGTCCCCACGCTCAAGGCCCGCGATAGAAGCTATGCAATAGCTTTTTAATTTCGAAGTTGGCATTGAAGGAAAGATTATTGTAAGATATGCAGTCAGCTATAACTGTTTTCTTTGAGAATTTTTTTCGGTTTAAATCTAAAGATTTCCTTGTGACTAGGTACCTACTACCTGTATTATCTATTATAATATTGTATAGACTATAGTGCAACAAATAGCTTTTCAATCATTCGTTCATTTAACTAAAAGCTCAAATACTTTAAATATTAATTTGATAATATGTTAGGGCGGCCGTACACGGACCGCTTCAAGCAGTTGAGACCGACCGCTTGAAGCCGCGACCGCGCGGTGAACTATAGGCATTCATTCACCGCCGCGGCCGTACACGTGAAGGCTCGAGCCGTCGCGACCGCTTCAAGCCGTCAACTGCATGACGAAATTCCACCGTGCCGTTGACGGCTCGCGAGCGGTCGTGAGGCATACACTGACTGCTCGAGCCGTTGACTGCGCTAGAGCCGTCGACGGCTCCCTATCCCCCTGAAAATCAATGACTTGACTAGTCAAAAATATCAACCGCTAGAGCGGTTGGTAGCGACGGCTCGAGCGGTCAACAACCGACGGCTCGAGCAGTTGACGCCGACCGCTCGAGCCGTCCGTGTACGTCACTCAGCCGTTAACTGCTCGAGCGGTCCGTGTACGGCCGCCCTT
Source organism: Colias croceus (assembly GCF_905220415.1). NCBI lineage: Eukaryota > Metazoa > Arthropoda > Insecta > Lepidoptera > Pieridae > Colias > Colias croceus. Next base: position 8,426,884 of record NC_059537.1, read on the forward strand.
ATTTATATGTACATCGAAATAAATGTAAACGTTAAGTCAAGCACCATCTATCATATAAACACAATTTCCCTGAAACAAGCCTTCTTTACCTATTCACAAAGCAATTCTATATAGGGTGCTGCGTTCTGCGGCACGAGATATTATGTTAGTTCCTTCAAAGAAAACAAGATGTCGCTAGGTGTGCAAAACAGTTTAGTTCAGAAGCTTTCAGTTCAGTAAATTTTGTCCCAGCAATTTGTGCTGATTTCATCCCCTTTCTATAGATGTCGCCATAAAGTGCTTTGGAACAACTGTAAACACAACTGTAGATGGTGCTGTGGAAGAGATGCCATGTTAAATCAGAATTTCAAAAGACGATGTTTCAACTAGTTTTTCATTACATTGGAAGGGTGGCGTTGATTTAAAATTAAGTAACCAACTGAGTATGTATTGCTTGTGTATATATTTTTTATATGATTCAATAATAGTAAATATAAAAGTTATTACTACTGTTTTGTTACCTTATTAGAACTATTGTAAATCTTTATGATTAATAGTTTTAATACCTAGTTACATTGTATTTATGATTAACTAGTCTAGTTTTATGCATTAATCCTAAGTTTACACGTATTTCATAACTGAAATCATTATATTATAGTCTTTACTATAAACAATATAACCAGCAACATTAATTACTTTTTCCTAGTTTATTTTTAGTTCAAAGGAGCATTGGAAATGAGAAGTTAGACTAACAGAATAATAATATTGTTCATTGTTATTTCTTCGAAATTGTTTCAGGATTTAACGATTCACATGAACTTGAACATGATCCCGTTAATAATCTTTTAAAAAATGTATTTAATTAACCTTTTCCGACAAAGCCTATACTGTACCTACCTGCTTTAGAAGGTACCTACTGCAAAACAAAGGACATTAACACGAGTTCAAGTGCATAATATAATATTATCATAGTATTCTAATGTCAATTTATTCCAACAAAATAGATAAATAGGTCTTAATTCACATAGTTGTTTTCGGTAAAGCAGTCCTCAAAATTACATGATAATCGGTACTTCTGTTTATTTTTGCTTCTAAATCTATACATAAAAAATGTTTTTGTATAAACCAATAAAACTATTCTATACATTATATTAATTTAACATCGATAAATTGAAAGTACAGCATCTGCATCTAAAATGCTCACGTCTAGCCGTGTGCATAGAATACAGGAGATGAAGGCAGTGTTGGCGCAGATTCGCCTCACCATACTAGCGCTTATTGTTTTGGCAATAAGGTGTTTTCAGATGGTTTAAAATGTTTGCAATTCATACAGTCGAGTTTCGTATATACGTGACAAGTGCCGTAAAGTTGTCGCATCTTGTTACTGTTGCGTATTTGGCAGATTGGATTTGTTGCCTCGAATGCTAATGTGGGCGGGAGTGTCACACCGTCGGATTAACAGGATAATGAAGAATAAATCCCTTGTTCATCTGAATGGACGGTAAAAAATTCACACCAATTTAAATATCTAACGCTTCGGTGATTGTTTTGATATTCGATTATGGCAGGCTCACGTGTTTCTTGTGGGATATGATCGATTTGAAATCTGTTTGTTTTATGTGTTTTGAAATTGCACGAATAAGCAACGTTTTGTTATGAAACTAAAGTACATACACTTATATAAATTTATAACACAATAATTATATTTCCTTAAGTTGTTTCTATCATCAATGTTAACTTAATACTTCAATTTCATTAGTATTGGGTTAAACCATAGATATATTTTTATCGAAAAAATGTCTGTTTTTATAATATGATTGGCATTAATATTATTCACGTTAAGATACCATTCTTGTGTTAAAAACGTGATCTTCAGAATATAGTCGAGGCTTTTAGCCGCTGAGCTAACGCTACTAAATTATTTATTTGAAGACAGTTTATTCATGATAAGGAGCGATGTTTTTTTGAGACATCCGATTGTTTCCTTTTCTCTTAGATAAAACGTTATTTCCAATATTATTGTTAACGAAATATCAAAATACCTAGTGACTATGTTCCCCGTTTTTATAGATACTTTATTGTATGATTTGCTCATAACCTCTATTCTAAATCCACGTGTACTACCGACATGTTTTTTATGCATATCTAGTAATATAAAATTTACAAATGTTTGATTAGAGCTAAAAATATATGAGAATTTATTTCGTTCACACAACAGTTCCTTTGATTTGCATCAGAGAGTTTCTGAGCAGTTGATCCTTACCCCCCAAGAGTTTGAGTTGAGTATCGTCAGTAAACTAATCGTAGTTACGGCGGCATATGTGCAAGGGGACGGGTGCCGCCCGTGTAAATTGTTAAAGTTGGAATTGTGGTTGTGATTTTCACAGCTGCATAAAATATTGTCAGATACAGAGACGGCTTAGGGAACTAAATAGGGTGTTTCGTAATAAATGGAGGACGTATTTGGATGATTTTTAATTTGTGGTAAAATATAACTTGGAAATTATGTGTGTAGCGCAAAAAGGTGTGCTTTCTTCTTTTACATGACTTCTTCTATAGAAGTAACTTAATATTTAATGTACATACGATATGAGCATAAAAAAAGAGATTTTGATAGAATTTGATACTAACTATTGAGCTGATTATCATAATATCGTGATACGAAAAAGCCCACATACCTACTATAGGTGCTTTTCTTGCTCTCCCGATCAACTTTTAATTTGTAAATTTTAAAACACTTTTTTATCACGGAGGTGCTAAAAGCCACTGCTGTATTTATGGCATGTAAGTATATTTTATGATAATATAATACTTTAAAGTGGTTAACACTTTCTCAATCAGAATAACATGCTGAAAACCGTCAAACATACTTTATAAGCAAATTGTAATATTCGTGAAGCTTCAAGTTCTTCTCTGGCCACACACAGGAGGGAGTTGTAGCGATGGATGCTCTCTTTGGCTTTTTGGCACGTTTTCATAACCCCAATATCATTCAGTTAGCTTTCAGATGCTAATTTTGTTTTCACTGTGACAATATATAATTGACTGTCTGTTAGATGAGATGATACATCGTCACCATTTCATAGAACAAATATTATTATCAAAGGATTTTAACCATATTTTAGCGGGTTTGGCCAACATCATGATACCATTGTTTATGTATAAATGCAAAAATTACGTGCGTTATGTATTTTTTGAATTGATGAGAAAGAGGTGACTTTAATAACTTTTCCAAATATAGCAAAACATCAAGTATGAAAAAAAGTACGGGAAGACATGCAATAGGTAGGTATATCAATTAATTAAAACGACCTCCAAGTGCGGTATTTGCAAATGGTTACAATTTTGGGACCAGAACATTCTTATACTTACTTTAAAGGTCAGTAACATACCCGTATTGTCTCTGGCATTGTGGGTGCATTTGGGTGACGTTGAGCTCTTACCATCAGGTGACGCGTCCGCTCTTGCGTAAAATATTAAGCTTGGTGAATTTAGTTCATGTACTAATGTCAATTTATATTTGTACCTACATCAAACGTAATATGCTAAAATTGTAATTCCAACAGTCATCGCAGTTGACAATCTAATTATTGATTCGGAACGTTTGTAAAACCATGTTGTTTGAGCGAAATGAAAATACTTATTATTTGACATCGAATACACATTACTGAGCATTATTTTAGTTCAGAGCAGCTAAAACAACGGAAGCAATTACAGGATAATTATATTTTGATTCGTATTATATATTAACGTAGTCCGCAATTCCTAAATTTGATTATATTGGGAACAATACAATTGTAAACAATGCGATAGAAAATATTTAATAAAAAAATATTTTTACACTGCCTCTTATGTACACACATAAAATTTGGCTGAGTATGGATATTAATAGAGACTAGCTAACTGCGCAGGAGAATTTTATTGCACAATTTTGTAAGCAACAAGTGCACTCTATTCCATTACTTGCATAGTTTAACGAAGATTGGTTGTTATAGCCCACCCTTAGTTGGCAATATGGAACAATACATAAAAATTGGCATATTTTCGTTTGGTCCAGAAAAGTTCATGTTTTGTCAAAGACTTTTTGTGTGAGCCAATTTCCAAAAGCGGTATAAGGATTATTTTTCACGCTTTTATACATTTTGCTCTACATTTTCGTGTAATATACTAAATTTTAGTAGGAAAACCCGCACAGTGCGTTATCTATTTTGTAGTTCTGTACATGATTGGGAAGCTGAAATATATTGTATGGAGACAACAGCTGTCAATTTTGGGCAATATGCATGTGGCTTGTTAGAGGGGAAGTAGGACCTCTATTCCTCGCATTATTTCTATCTCAATGAGCTGCACTTGCCTTGAACAGTTGAATACAGTTAAACTAGATTGTTTTGTGACACAAACTAGAATAATATTGTTGGAAACTTAATCAATTTTGAATAATTGAACTGTACAGAACATCGTGCTTCAATAATTGAATAAGTCCACGCATTTTCAACATTTCATGTGATTTCAACTTAATTTCATTTGTTTATTTAAAAATCATTGATGCTAGCGTAGATTATTTTATTTTTATGATAAAATTCGTACAATTAACTAATTAAGATATTACTGATTCAATTATAGGCTATAAACATTTTTTTTGCATAAATTTGGACACATATAAAAAATTAACTCTACATAATATAACAAAGTTTATAAATTCAATCGAAGTGCTCGAATACAATTCACTTAAAATCATACAATTAAAATTCCATCATATTGATATATTATAATATTTACTTTCATAAATAAATTCTTGGAAATCCTAATAACAGGATAATGGTTAAAATATACGAACATAGGTAGGTAACAATAAATAACAAAACAAAATAAAAGAATAACTATCCTATCTACGAGATAAAAGAATACAATATAACATTATATCAATACAAAAATGGTATATAACAAATTGCCTTATTTCTCGTAACGTGTGCGAAAATTAGGTACAAGCTGTTCTAATTGGCCGTTATACACTAAATGTTTCTGAAGCCGGGAACTTTATTAAAAGGTTTAATCTAGTAGATGACTAAATTGTAATAGACAATCTGCCCGGATTTTTAATGAAATCTTGATAAAATATTTGCGAGTGAACTTTCTACTGTGTAATTTTAATAAAATCTTGATAAAATAGTGGGAGTTTATCAAGAATTTCTAAATTTTATAAGTATTGTAAAATTTGTATGTCATGTCTATGAAATTTTAGTGCAGAATATACACACAGAAATCCAATATAGATGGCAATGCTTTGAGTGTGACGCCCGGGGCACTAGATGGGGCTTTTAACAGGTAATTGCGTTAATATATTCGACATACGACACCTACAAAATTAGATAAGCTTGCACTCTTCGGGTCGTATATAGCGATATATTTGATGGCGAATAATTAATTACTAAAGGCCTTTTAGCACGATCCGTGATATTCACCCGTGAACAGGAAAATTGGCTGATATTTTTGTTTATCTGTTCTCAATATGTTTTTGTTAATTTCAAATTTATAGAATAAATGCAGTGAGAATCACGCTCGGGTCTGCAACAGCCACTTTCATTTAGATCTCTGTGTCCAAGAGATAGCGCATTGGCTAGTAATTGAACCGCGGACGTCTTTGATATATCGGCTCTTTTATCGGATTGGACGGACGCAATAACAGACCGTTGATTGCTTCCAAGTGGACTTGGGAGATTGATTATTTTCTCGTTACATCTCCGGTGTCTTGTGGCATTGTTTTCTCTCCGACATTTTCGCCTATTCCCTTAGTTTTAACGCAATGATGGATGGGTTAGGTGACAAGCATTCTCGCAGTTGTGCCATTACAGATACAAATACAAAATAAATAAAAAATCTTGTGTACGGTCATAATAAGGATTTTAATGTTAAATTAACTTTATCTTAGAATATACAGTTGCAAAAACAACAAAATATGAATACTGACAAAGTTAACCGTATGCTGCTAGCCAAAGCTCATAAATAAACAGAAAACTGGATGCCTCGTTGAAAAGTTGTGTAAAAAACTCACAAACGGAAAATTTATGGTCACGAATTCAGACGTGTTTTAATTGACCGAAACGCTACCCTGTGAAACAACCAAAATAATGTATTTTTTTAATTGTATTTCTCCGTGTAATTGTATTTCAAATAATTTATGGTAACAATGAGTCGATATTTCATGATACTTACGTGTAACAAATAACAAATCTAAGATATAAGCAGACTGGAAAATTAGAAATGTATATTACGACCCTATGCAAAACAATATATTTAGTATTGTATTGTATTGTTGTATTGTATTAGCCTGTTGTGTCCCAATGCTGAGCAAAGGCCTCCCCAAAGCGCTTCCATGAATCACGATCTTGTGCTATTGTAGACCAGTCTTTATTAAATTGGTCCAGTTCATCCCGCCATCTTTTCTTCGGCCTGCCGCGACGCCTTCTAGCTGTGTTTGGTCTCCACAAAGTCGTTATCTTGGCCCACAGTTCGTCCGGCATGCGACTAATATGCCCTGCCCAGCTCCATTTAAGCGAAGCAGCTTTTTGCGCTACATCGGCAATTTTAGTTTTGGAGCGTAGCTCGGTGTTTCGAACACGATCTGTTAATTTAACACCTAGTATGCTTCGCTCCATTGCCCTTTGACAGACCTTCAGTTTGTACTTTTGTTCATTTGTCAAGGACCAAGTTTGTGCACCATAAGTTAAAATTGGAAGAATACACATGTCCATAAGCTTCCTTTTGATGTTTAAAGGGAGATTACCTTTGAAGAAGTCTTTCATGGACCAAAAACTTCTCCAAGCATTTTCTGTTCGCCTTGAAATTTCGCGATCTTGTCTTGCCTGGAAGGAGATTACTTGTCCGAGGTATATGTATTCTTTGACATATTGAATATCTTCGCTATCGACTGTCATTTTGATGTTGGTAGAATTGGTCATAATTTTTGTCTTGGTCATATTCATTTTAAGTCCAACCTCAAGGCTAGCATTGCTTAGTTCTTGTAGCATTTCTTGTAGTTCGCGGGCCGAAGAAGCGAATAGGACGACGTCATCAGCAAAACGCAAGTTTGTTAATTTTGCTCCACCGACAACAATGCCCCGTTCAACCCAACCAGTCGTAAGTTTCCTAAATATATGTTCCAGAGTGCTATTGAATAATTTAGGAGATAATGGGTCACCCTGTTTAACTCCCTGTTTGATTTGAAATTTTGGACCAGTTTTCTGTAATTTTATTGACGCTGTACTTTTGTTATAAACATTTTTAAGTAGATTAATATATGTCGAATGTATTTTTTGACTTTCTAGTGCTTCAAATATTGATTTGTGTGAAATACTGTCGAACGCCTTGGAGTAATCTACAAAGGCCATGTATAGTGAGATATTGTATGGAATGTTTTTATTATTTATATATTTTCTTATATAATAATAACATAATCATGTTCGAATTTAAGAAATCATTTTTCACATTCATTTATTTTCATGGATATATCTATTTTGTGTTCTTTAACAAAGATAACATTGTCTGACGCTCCAAAGATTACACAACCCATTGCGTAATTACATTGAATTTGTAAAACACAATGCAGTAGTTATATGAATATATTACGAATAAATTTAAAAGTTTTGTATTTGTTTGTGAACAGCGGCAAACAAATTTGCATACATCGCGCACATGCGTGTACTTGAGAAGTGTTAAACCGAACTTGTTCGTATAATGAAGATGAGCGAAGATGTTTCGTAATCCGTCTTACCTCCGCAGAAACTTGGGAACCACAGGCAAGTGGCTGCGATTCGACTTCTTGCCTACTTACCCTCGTTTGCTTCCAATATTGGAAACTTGATCAGTTAATACAGCGATCGTATTTTCTTTTAAATATATAACATTTATATGTCACTTATATCATGACTTACATATTAATAGATTTTAAACTAGAAGAAATTACATAGGTTATTTTATACATAGTTAATGGATTTTTTTACAAGGTTACATTCTTGTAAACTGTGCGTTAAATACTACTAAAGTACGGTGGTTCGTTTCCCCTGCTAAATAGAATTGTGATTTATTACAGATCATCACAAAAAGAAACGAATAAAATATGAAATAAATTATACACCACATTAAGCTTTAACGGACGCCATCAATCCTTCCTTATTTTGCTTTTTAATTTCTTGAAAATATGTTATAAATATTAAGGTATGGTAGGGAATAGAGAATTTCCATCGAAAACAGAAATGTTTTTTATATCATCTGACCCATTTTATAAACATAATTATTTTAAATAGTTTGCTTGTGTTTCCTGTAAATGAAAGACTTTTTAAGTGTTCAATATATACGTATATATACAACACATAAATACAACTTATATTAAATAATAATATGTAATATATTTACTACAAAAAGCAAAAGGACATGGTTAATTTAGCTTACACACGTTTTTACAATCTGTTAGTTATTATTATATTATCTGTAATGTAGACTTAGAAGTTAGAACCTAAATGAAGTCATCAACAATGTTATAAACATGTTATAAACTTTTAAATCATAATCTTAAATGGCCTTAAACATGTAGTAAATTAAACTAGATATATATTTACAATAAAAAGTATTTTATAATAACAATTAATATAATTACATTATCCTTTATCACATTTATGGTTTATTTACCAAAAAACTAAATCATTTCTCAGTGAAGCCTCGTATTTGTGGAATATTTTCACTAAATAATCTAAATAAATAAAACATTGTTGACACAGTAAACTTATATCACAGAATTATGTATGGTATCAAACATATTTACATTTACACTAATATTTAACATCGATATAAATATTTTATTACATTTAGATAAATAATAAATATTATATATTCGAATATTATGGAGTAAATATAATAACATGCTCGATTTACTAACTATGTTGATTCTGTTTATAACACGTGATTAACTTTATAGATTTTTGGTATTTTTCAGATCTGCAAAGTATTTATTTGATGTTTTCTCTACTTTATTGGCGAAGTGGCAAATACACGGCAAATATTTGTTGCTGAAACAGAATGTGTCGACGTATGTCAAGACATTCCGATAAATCCTTCTTTTAAAGTTTGTCTTTTCTTAACAACAATAGATTACTTTTTAACAACGTAATATGATTATTGATTATATGTTTTTAATTTGTTTATTTATCTATGTTGTATATTCAAGTATAACTAATTTATACTTTGTTGTAAATTACTATAAGACTATGTTATTAACATTTTGTAATTGTAACGTTCACTGTTTTTGAAACAATTTGAACCCATAAAGTTGTATCTTGTTTATCTAGTTATGATTTCAAAAGAAAAACTTTTAATTGCTATATCGTCTTTATATTTAAAGCGTATAAAACGGAACACATCTTAGTATTTTCTATTAGGTACATAATATAAGAAATAATAATAATTTAATTTTAATATAAACTTACTTCAGAAATAATATAGTAACACAAAAATAAACAATAAGTGATCGGTTTCATGTTAACTGCTGCATGACAAGCATTGTTGACTGCTTCTAAATTAGCAATTACTTTTCGAACTTTATTACTGACATTTTGTTTTTCTAAATTGTTTGTTGAATAGAAGGTTTTATTCTTGGAGAAGGAGTTATGGGTTGTAATCTGTATTTTATCTGAAAATTCCGTGGCCGATTCGGGATCGTCTTCATCATCAGAGCTCTCCGCAGAACCGAATTGGTTATCAGGTCCTTCCATAGGTGACGAAAAGTCCTCGTTTCTGCTCGATGGGCTGGTATTTTTAATAAGTGGTCGTGTTATTCCTGCGAAATTTATTTTATTTATTTTCTTTGCAATATGACTAAACGGGCTAAGGTACTAAATACACAAAATAAAGGCAAGAAAAAGTTTAGCGTATCTATTAGCCTTATAACTTAGTAGTGATCTCTTCCGGGCAACCAGAGCAGAAAGTTAAATTTAAAATGAAAGCTCAATGAGGTTTAAATTTAATGATAATTATATTTTGAAGTCGTGTTGTTAATTAATACTCGTATGCGTTTGGTACAAATTTGTTGCAGATAGAAATTCGTGTTCACACGTCGTAGATGGGTGTTGAACATCCAATTAATTAGAAGTTAATTGATAACACGATGAAGCTTGATATTATAATAAACCTCCTCCCCCTCCATTATGGTCATATTTTGTTTTGTCACATTAGAATCAACTTGCGTCTTAATTTTCTACATAAGAGATTTTCAACATATTAACACAATTTTTCGAAATCGACCAATTAAATTTACGTTTTGTAATAAATGTGGTACAACAATGAATGAATTTGATTTTCAGGACTTATTATAATCTCTAGAACTAACCTCTTTCATAAATAATTGAATTGAAACCAATTTATAATTTCACACGTATAAACCTACATATTACACGTGGTTTTATAATCATAATTGTAAACAGATAAATTATGAAAATCAGCTTTGTTAATTGTTATGCATAATAACATTAATCGCGAATAAATAGTCAACTTAGGTTATCATGTGCCAATAATAGATTCTTACATTGATGGAATTGCTATAAGTGTAATAGATTACTATGTTAATTGATATGCAATATTCCGTCCACCAACTGCGTAGTAAGAGAGACTATTAACAATTCTATTTGTTCCGTCCTTTACTTGGTAAAGCAAAACACGTTAATGCCAGAATCGGATCTTAAGCATGCCTTATTTACACACGATTGCCTATTTAGGTCACTCGTTGTTGTGGAATTAGTGTTTGCTTGTATAGCTCAATTCGAATAGAAATAACAGAGCTATTGAGAATTTAGATTAGTTAAAGTTTTAGAAACTCATACCACATTTCTCGGAAAACTGTGAGTTCTATGAATTCTATGTTAAAAACTGTTTTGATAACTTTCAGACGCTATATAGAGAACGTTTTTATAGGTACCTACTAGTTATTGTAACTTCCTAAGAAATGAATTGAAACATGATATAAAAACTTAAAAAAATCTAAGAAACCGCATGAATAAATCACCTAGCGTAGCCAAACACTTTTTTATAATATAGTTGAATAAGAGCAAAGAGTGAATTGGCTTCATTTCGAGTCGATAATTTTGCTTTCATGTACTTCTAAGATTCATTTTGAAGCAATCAAATATTAAAATCACTGAAACAGTTTATTCAAAGAACAGAATTATTAATACTCCTCTTCGCAACCAATGTACTTCTAAAGTTGCGAGTTTACTTCTATTTCATTTTGCGTTCTTAAGAACAAAAAGCATCCATGATTTTGAGTTTATTCTCATATAAAATCTTATAGAAATTGTCTATAACAATTATTAAAATAACATTGCGTATTTAATACAAAAAGTATTGCAAAACGAAAATATGATTAGGGTTACGAAACAGATTCTAGGTCATAAAGAATGAGAAGCTATAATCTAGACTATACATAATTATGTAAACATGTGATGGCAACAATCAACAGTAAAACAACAATCAATACCAAAGACAATGACTCTACAAAACAAAATATGACCAAATAGCTTTAATATCAGTACTACTTTTAGTATACTCTAAATTTCAATACACTCCATAATCACATAATAGTCACAATACCATAGATACGTATGCTGCCATCGACTTCGCCAAGCGAGTTCTTGGCGATGCATCGATACCCGCCAATGTCTGCGTCTGTCAGCCGCCGAACCACCAGCGACATGCGACTCTCGAATGAACTGAGCATTGTGTTCACCACTTCGTACTTGCTTGATTGTATCACCATTTCATCTGTTTATTGAAGTAATATTGTTAATTGACACATACTTGTTCTATAGTGGGTAGAAAAGGTAAAAGAGAATGGAATTAGGATATTTCATTTAATGTTGCTGTGATATATTGTGTATAATAATTAAACCAAAAATATTCTTCGTTATGAAGAAAATACGTGTTAGTTAGGTACCTACTTCAACAACAGAATTTTTTTTTAAATATCTCCACATAATGGTGATGATCTTATGAAACAAAAACTGAACAATGTCTTTATTTAAATTGGTAACATTCATTCACAACTATCGTTACCGCTTTAATATTTCTAAGTATATTGTGAGTAATAAAGAAAAATCTAAATTAATATACAGCTATATAATTACGATTCTCAATCAATGCTTCTGTGATTATATCCACTTCAATCATATTATATCCACTCCCCAAAATTTCAAAATAATCAGTTTTAATGAAAACCGCCCAAATGAAAAGAAATGAATTTTAAAGAGTCGTAGCATAAATTTTATAATAAAGATACATGAATTATTCTCTCGTGCTTGGTGACCTGTCAAATTTAATAGCACATTAAAATATTTCATTATTTTATGTAATACATTATGGTTCGCTATTTTGGAAACTTTGTATTTCACGTAATAAAAGCTACAATAACTAGACGTTACCCACATTACATTGTGCCTGATTACAATCTATTTTGATGAAAATAATTATTTAATTGGCTGTCGATTAACCCCCGAAGAAACTTTTGAACCGGAAAACGTTTTAATCGAAAAATATTGAGCCGTAAATAAGTTGTATAAAGACTTCATAAGAAACATTATCTGCATTATTACCAATTCAATAGTCTGAATAGTCTGATAAACCGTACCTAAACAATGGTTCGTTAGTATTTAATATTGTTACAAGTCGAACTCCACAATCTACATGTAGGAAACATTTTCATGTAAACCCTAAACTGTAGCAATTTGCTAGTTTCGTCGAAACAATTCAGTACGTCTCAGAGCTGGGTAAGCTCTAGTGTCCGTTGTCCGCCAATGATAAAGCGGGGCTCCGGTTACAACGCATTGTACTCATTTCGAATCTTTATTGTGAATCTTTTGTATTTATGCCCCGCTCTAAAACGAAATACTTTTATATTTTATATAAGTTGTGACTTAAATAAAGTTAAATCCAAATATATTTTCAATATGATATCTTATATTTTCATTTGAAAATAAATTACTCTACCTTATTTTAAGTCTATTTGATGATATGTGGGAAAGTTTGTTTTAACCACGACTAATTGGGTACGTCAATTATTAAATTATCGCGACCACGTATAAAATATACTTCATTTAAAATAACAATTCCCTCTTAATATAAAGGCGTTCCAGACCTTTTCAAAAACGCCTTAAATTCATTGAACAATGTTCTACATCTGTAATGAAAGCATATTTGAAGTTAAAACTTATCTGACGCAGAACTTTAAAAGGAAACGATAAGAGCGGCAAATGTTTTGCCTAATCTTAATTTCGATCGAAACTTCAGTTTGTTTACTCTCCAATGTTCTCGGCTTCACGACGTGCGCAGCGATGACCTTCGGAGGAAATTACTTAACAAGCTCCCGCCACTCGTTTCATAATAACAAGAAATTTCATCTCAATTAATGTCTAAAATAACACTGTAACACTCTTAATTACGCTCGAGTGAGGGCTGCTTAATTAACACTTACATGTCAGAGGTCCTAACATAGATTGATGACAAACGAAAATGACAACCTTGTTCGGTTCGCCCCTTTACTGTTTGGGAGTGAAAGCGCTAGTCACTCCTCACTCCCGGGAAAACAAAGGCTTGATCGACGGCCAGCTACACGCTCATGATCACGGTATGATGAACAAGTTCCGGCGGTAATGCGTTTTAATAATTAGCATACGACGCTCCAGCTGATCATTAATATGTGATGGCGCATATTTAGGCTATGTTCTTTTTTATAATCTCACAAATTTAATTATTTTTGTTAATAAACCATAGGCTGAATGTTAATTTAGTACCATCAGTGAAACCTAAGATATATAACCTAAGCTCGAATTGAAAGGTTTATAGTTTAACTGTATCATAAAATGTATGGTAAACCTAATATAATATACCCCTCTATCATAAAATACTTTAAACATGATTACAAATTAAATTATTTAACAATGGGTTTTTGTTTAAAATGAACGTTTCATAACGTCGCGTTACAACATTTACAGTAGGTACATTATTCTACGATAAACGAAGAGAATACTGCAGTCTCCTAAGTGTTGTGCGGACCAGTTTCTAGTAGGTGTGAATAACAAGCCTTGAGGTGAGTATCGGCCATTCAAGTTGTTATGACTGTAACGAGCTCCCGAGTGTTTTGTAAACTGTGCCACGTAATGGAATAAAGGGAAATGATCATTTCGAATGTACTAGAATGTCATATTTCGTGTGATGTTATGTTGAATAAGTTGTATTTAATGGGATTGAAGAGAACGTTTAAATACTGCATTAAAATTAATTAGACTGTTTACGTATAATGCATTATGACTTATGCCAAATTTTCACAAGCTTACTATTGCAAATTTTTTATATCTATTTGTTATTTGTATTCAATGTTTAAAGGTAAATAGTAACTATATAAACCTAATAGTACTGAAAATAATACAGAAAAATTTTCGAATACTATTGCTTTAGAGAAATTCGTCACGATTGGCGAGAGATCAGGTGCGAGACTGATACTACTAAAGTACGTGCTTTATGAATCGCACTGTACCAATACCAACTTCCTCGTTTCGGGCACGGACTACACAGATTTTAGGAAGAAAATTTGCACTTTAAATTTATATCCAGGGTGAATGCATAGATCTCAAATTTTGCTTCGATTATCCGAAAACGTTTACAGATTAAAACTAATAAATAAGATTTCTACTCGATAGACACCACAAAGGTTCTTTTGAAAAATAACGTCTTCTCCTATATTAAAGTAGATCGTATTAAAACCGCAGCCTGATTCAACCCTTTCTGTCGCCACCGTCACACAAATTGTTAGCCGTTAAAATAATGCGTCACACTTGACCGGCTAACGAACCCCTTGAGGATCTAACACTCTACTAACCTTTTACATTAAAGTGCCGTCATTTTGTATTGTCACTGAAATACATTGCCTCACATTTTCTTTCAAGCCATATTTATTTTTTAAAATTGCGGCGCATCCGCTAGTTTCTTTCTTTTATACACATTTTTATCAGTATAAGCTGTAAACTTGCTACAATTGAAAATTAACCCGTAAATTTTACGCTACAACTGCTGAGCTGGGAACTTTCTGAAACCGCCGTCGGCTATGCGAAGAAATATGAAGTAAGCCGTAATCTGCAGTTTTTTCTATATAACGTTTTTTAGCATGATATTACTTCATTTATAACAAAAAATATGCTACTTAATAGATCTGAATATTATATTACATGCATACAAATTAAAAATTAATGAAACAATATTAGGTAAAAAAGTGTCAAAATATTCCACAATTTTTCAGCTCCAAGCAACGTGGACTTGTAACAAATACAATATCATCTGAAATATTACAATTTCGTGAATAAGTAATAGAATGATTTGGGGCTGGTTACGTGCACAGATTTTCTTGACACATACGTTGTTATGAGGCCAAAGTATGTATGTTTGAGAAAATGTATTATTTTATTACGTAACTTTAGTTGGTTTATTTTACGCTCGAATAGGTGCTAATGGATATTTCAGAGTGGATCTGCCGAAGTTTTATTATGATTCCGCAGTGGTAAACTTTTCTACTTCAAAATGTTATTGGAACACATTCTCGTTTTATGCACTCGAGATTACGAACCGAAGCTTCCGTGACTCGCTTGATTATTGAACTATCTGCAATTTATAGTTCTACATTTCATTGGAACATCATATGCTAATTTAATATGTGAACAATAATATATCCACTTATATTAATAGTATGCTTTTTGACTCTCTACAACGTATTGAATTTTAGTTCATATTGGATAGATAAATTAAAAAAAATGTACGTAATCTCAAACATTCTTAGGAAAAGTCTCATAAGTTTGGGAAAATATTGATACGGAAGTATACTTAGTCCATAAGCATTAAGCAGTCCTTTTCTTCCATACATGTAGTAAATTACTCATAAGCTCGTAATACACTAAACCATCTGCACTATATCCATTAACAAAAATCAATTCAGTTTGCACCTATTTTTTGAAAATGAGTAAGTTTGCATCTATCAACACTCGTTATCATTAAGTAGTTGCAGTTACACAACTGTGTCTTAAATGTGAAACGATAGAGTTGCGATAGTGAACGTGTTGCTCGGTCCAGTTGCTTGAGCGGAAACTTAGCGAATCAAAAGCCTGAATAGTTAGCGAAATGTTTGATCTGCCAGCGAAACTTGGCTTTAGCTTTCAGCACGTCATTTAAGTATTCATAGCTGGCTAATGTACTGACGGCAAGGCAATATTCTAGTTATCTCAGATTTCTAGCGAGTTAAAAATAACACATAAAATGTTTAATTGTGACCTCCAACGCAGTAAGTAACATAAAGAAGAATCTTTTGAGATAATAAAATGTAGGAGCGTATATAGCGCATTCTAGAGATATAAATTATAAAAGCATTGTTGGGTCCCTACAGAGAGGTCGTAAACGCCACGTCCACTGAAGTGGAACTAACGAGCATTGTCTTATTTTACCACAATAGGTCAATTTTCTTAAGACTTAAACCTCTTACCCGTAAATTAAATCTAATATCTCATTACTTGCAAGCTAAACTCCGCCCAAGTTCGACGCTTGCCAAAAAACTACACCAATTTCAAACAGACCGCGTAAATTGAAGAATCTTAAGAATTTTATTAATTTAATTAAGAAAGCTCTGGATTATATGTGATAATTAGCTACAATTACGTCTGGAATGATAATATTCCGAATATATTATTTTTTATTAAATGAAGGCAGGTACAATAATTTAATTAATTTATTAGAATAATAATTTTTCTCAATTAAATTATCTACGATTTTCGACTGAAATAAAACCAGTATACATCGATTTATCATATCCAAAAAACCGCTGTATACAAAATTACGTGCGAAACCTCAGAGCCGTTTGGGGGATACATTTTTCATTGTGTATTGATACGAATTTAATGATGTTTAACAATGCATCGATATTCATGCTATCACTGATATAATCTAATAGAATATAAGACACATAAGTAAATGGATACTGAATCTTAATTATCTTGACTAAAAGTTGCAATTACCTGGAGTCAGTGACAATAGAGGTCGTTGTCATGACAACCTAGTGATGCTCTCCCAAAGGCACAATAAGCTCACATTAATTAAAAGCTTCTAGATACGAGAAGGGCTTTCTTAAATTGTTTAGCATAATGTATTTGACAATTTCATTATTCATTTAAATTAACTTAGCCATGGGTCATAATTGTAATAATATTGAGATATAGAGAGATTATAAGAAAAAAATAATATAAATAGAAAGTTTGTAAATCTTTACATAAAGTCATAAGGTTTTGATATTAAGTTTTATAGCATTCAAATGCTTTATAAATCTTAAGTCAAAGTATAAGGTTTATTTTCCACTTACTTGTTTCTCTAACCCAATAGTTGATGGACTTCGGAGAAGACTCTACGTAGCATTCGAGTGTGACGTCAGTGCCGAGGGGCGCTCCTACCAGTTGGTTTGGCACTTGGATAACCGGGTGAACTAGAGGCAAATTAATATATTAGTTCTATGGTAGTCGTACTTGATGCGAGTTAAACGTAATAGGTTTACAGTTTCCAGCTTCGTAAGATCTCTTCGTAAATCATTCAGTTAACAATATTTAGATGGACAAATGAAAAACATGGTAATTTATCGTTGTAACAGACGGACGCGGCGTGTCTACTTCCGCTTTGAAAGGCCTATCTAGATACCTATTATATCGTGATGAAAATAAAAATTTAGCAAAAACATTTGGTACTTCAAAAATGTTAGCAGCTAAAAATGAAAGATTAACGTTGTTATTTCGCACTTTAGAAACCAGAGAAGCAAATAGTCTATTTTCTCCATTAATTTTTTGCCTCAGTAGCAAAGACGCAAACAGCCCAAGCAGTGAAAAATAATTATAATCAACTACTAGCTGACGTTAAATAAAACCATTAATAACATGAAACCTCTGAAAGTAGCGAGATAAACAACAATTATTAGTATAACGAATTTTCTACGGTCAATTAAGGTCAAAAATAAGTTGCACAAATAAGTTGCAATAAGTAGCACAGATGTTTGTTGTGAAAAACATGCTCCATGACAGTTTGATATTGAAAATACAATTGTTTTTCTGTATTAAAAATATTATTTTTCACACATTTGTAGATGTTGTAATAAATAAATAAACACTTTATAGAGCTGCACTTCAAAACATATTTAATTTATTTCGATTTGCCTCAACGTTTTATGTTTTAACTAAATCAAGTAAATAATATTATAAATAAGAGAAATTTAGTGCGGGACTTAATTCAACTTTTAAAACATTTATTTTATTGTACTTACAATGAACTTTCACGACAATTCTCTTGCTCACAGACGGAGGCACGCCATTGCTTGCGATGCAGAGATATGCCCCCATATCAGACCGTGAAATTTTATTGAGTGTGAGAACTTCATCTTCATACACAGGTACTAAAACAAAGTTATTGTAATAAAACATACATCCGTGGCGCTTGAAAGTTAAGACATTAGTAAATTTAATACATAAAGTGTACGTGCAATCTCAAGTCACCGTCATTATCAAAAATAGGAAAAACCACATAAAGTGAACTTGGAGCTGTAAGTTTATTGTATATATTATTTTTAATTATAGGTATAATATTTCTATGACCATTAGACCGTCAATAACCTACTAACGTAGTATTTAAAATTTCCTTACCTTTGCTTTTACTACCATTTGTGTGACGAATGACTACATCGGAACCATCTTCTCTTCTCCACATGACGCGAGGTGCAGGTTGTCCCCGGGCCCTGCAAGATAGCTTAGCTGTTCCACCTTCAGGTACCATTATGTCTCCAGACGTCTCCTCTGCTATAAAATCCGGTGGAACCACTACTTCCAAGTAACCCATCTAAAAGTAAAGGGTTTGTATTATGCATCAGCGCACTCGTTATTGTAATGGGAAAATTAATTATGTCTATGTAATTCTTATACTATTTTGAACTTACTATTTTAATTTAAGACAAGAGAGAAGCTTTTATTTAAGAGAAAGTAGCTGATCATATTAATAATAGCTCCGCGGGGTGATGTATCTCAATCAAAGGGTGAGTAAACAAGCCCATCAAGACAATGGCCATAAATTAGTACAGTCCATTTGGAATACTTTTTGAAACACATTGCATCAAGTGGCGTCATGCCGCGTCGACGTCGCCGTCGAAGCCTGCAGCTGCACTGTCGGCAGCGAGAATTTATGCCGTTATCAGACCCGGGTATAAATTACAACGCAGTGCAATAATTTAGGAGAACTATACACGAATCATTACCCGCTGCGACGGTCGCTTGCCGCTTGCTGTAGTTTAATTCACTTTATCCCCCTACGCTCACTGTAATCGCTACTTTATTTTCAATTATACGTTCAGTGGTGTTTGTATTGAATCCGGCGGTAATTATTATCAGTTTATTAACTGTCAACGTTATTCAATTACGTGCTCTATAAAATCAGTATAATGTATTTTTTACTCTGTTAGTAATTGAAAAATAATCTAGTTGGCTAAGCTCGAATGGACTATTCTAATTTCATCCAAGAAATTAAAATTAAATTTGTGATTTTTACACATTCAGATGAATGCCAAGTATTGTCCGGAAATTAAAAGTCGTTGGAAATGTTACAGCACTTACAAATTCATTTTGTGGGCGTGGATGATGAACGAAATAGCTCTAGTATTTGCCCCTGTTGACATGTCACATAATGGTTACTATATTCATTCAATCTTTCATGTGATTGCTGCTATTATAATGGGTATTCCACTGGTTTATTCGGAGATTTGTGTTTCGCAATACACAAATTGTAACGTCATTACAATGTGGGATTTCTTTCCTCTATTTCGAAGTGTCAGCTACGGCATGATATATTTGGATATTCTCAAGATGATATATATGATGGTCCTCACTACATGGTATTTAGAATACTCTTTTTATGGAGCCTTAGATCCACCGCCTTGGTTTTCATGTGAAGAATTTGGTGGAATGAAGTGCATGGTAAAACGAATAAATGTCTCTATATTTCAACATTGCCTGGAGGCTCAAAACTTATTCGATGATGACTGTGGCATGAAAACTGCGAGCAGTTGTTTTTTCGATCGAGAGATTGGTGATAACAATACGTTACGAAAAAACTGCATTCACGTTTGGAAATTGATAATTGCGAGTTGTACACTCGGCGTCGCCTACTTCATACTCTCGTTGAAAATAGATAAGTGTATGAAAATAGTGGTCAGATTTTTGACAATTTATATTTGTATTGTGATGTTCATTCTGTTTTGTGTCGCATTGTCCTCCAGCGGCACTTGGTACGCGACAAAAATAACTATGAACTGGAGTGAATTCAACTACAAACATTGTTTTTACACGTTCACGCGGGGTATTCTTTCTTGCGGAACAGGATGTGGAATTATTGGTTTTTTGTCTCGTGATGTTTCATTTCGCAGTCCGGCTACCATGACTTCGGTTACTATTTCTCTATTTTCCGTTTTTATAACACTCGTGCTTGGACTTATTATTTTCAGTGGTATCAAAACTATGTCATATTATCATGGCGAAGAAGAAAATGTGCTAGAGATGGGTGAAAGCCCTTTCTTTTCACCATTCGCTTCTGTGTCAGAAATTTTAAGTTATTTTAATAGTTTATCAATATGGGGATTTTTGTGGTTTTTGTCTATATTCTTTAGCCTTTTTGTCAATTTATGGATATTAATATTGTTTTTATACGAAATTTTGTACACTAATTTTGAATTCGTTCGCGATTATTATAATTGGAGCTTAGTTATGTTGATAGCATTCATGTGTATATTTTCAAGTCCATTTTATTGTTCCGATCTTACTGGTTCTCTTGCAGATGCTACTGAAATTATTCAGATCACGAGTAGTTTATTTTTTTCCGTTGCAATATATTGGATATACGGGTATAAAAAGCACAGCATTGATATTATTTTCATGATAGGGGTTAAAGCTAGCTGCTTTTGGAAATTTCTGTGGCTAGTTAATCCAATATTGCTTCTATTGATGCTCTACATAAAAATAAGGAAATTTTTAAGAAAAGCCTATACGAATACTTATGTTATTGAAAGTATACATATGCGTACTGATTTTCTGGTGACTTATATATTGATCAGTATTTATGTTGTTATCGTATTGGTTGGTATGTGCGTCGAAATAAAAAAGTATCATAATAATTCTAATGTACTAGGAATATTCTTCCCAACGGAACATTGGGGTCCACAAGATAGAGTACTATTTAGGAGTAGAAAAATGTTTGTTCCTGAAATAATGACTAGAGAATTTCTGTATCGTCAAGTAAGAATTAGAGGGTATGGCAGGAGCAAGAAAGTTGTTGAAGATCAAAGCGATAAAACATCTGAAGAACCATTTATTGAAAAAATGGAATGGAGTGCACTAACTTCTAATTGATCGTTTATCTCAAGCAAATAAATCATTAGTTAAACAACAGTCAAGTATAAATTTTATTTAATGATAAAATTTTTACCCCTTTATCCAACGTAGGCACTAGGCATGTTAAATGTTAATCACTCGCTCAAACGCCAATCGATTACATATTTGTATTGTAAATTTACCTGGCTTTTCATGGGGTCGGTATTGATCTGGCACATGTATTGACCGCGGTCGTCCTCCTGGACGTTTCTAATGTGCAAATTCCATACGGTTTGTCCGTTGTGGGACACTCCTACTCTATGGTTGTTGGTGATCACGTGGACATGAATCGCTTGTATTGCCTTTGTGTCCGCTTTTACCCAACCTACCTGTGGAATTAAATCGTGTAATGATCTTGTTTTTTTATGATTCAATTGATTATGATATCAATAAAGTTGACGGTAAAACCATTATATTATTCTGTAATAATTGGTTAATGAAGATATAGAATATAAATATATCAAAGAAATTTAAAAACTAGAAATTTTAGAGTGATAAAGCTTAAAACTTTAATCATCTCAGTCTATAATTAGTAATTTTATCGAAGTAATTTGAAACCGTATTTATAAATTTTAATATAAATAAATTATACTAACTCAAAACAATATACACACTATTTCTCTTACCTATGATTATTTTTTTACAACAATAATTAATAATTTATCTAAATTTAACTTACTCTATATCCACCTAAGTTTTGCACAAGACATCGAAAAGTAGCATCTCTTCCTATTGGTACTGTTAAATTGCCAATGGGTTCTGCAAATTCAGGCTGAAATGCCTCCCCTTAAAGATACAAACAATTTTTTACATAAGTAAGACATACTTACAGTAGCTAAATATAATATTTATCATTTGAAGAAGAACATGATAATTTGTTATTTAACATTATAGTAGTATCACACTAGTCTACCAAAGGAATCCAAAAAATAATAAAATAAAAGATAAACATTTTTGTTCTTAGTTTTTGTTTATTCAAAATATGTTATATACAATTTATTTCCATCCCAATTTTATCAAACACATACGTAAAAGCGCTACTAATATTTTCTCATGTCTACATTAGAATGGATATTTGGTTTATTTATAATATTCGGAAATTATGTGAATATAATTTTGATCTATTTATAATATTAGTTACTTATTACGTTACCTGCTAATTTGGAATCGAGACTCAGCATTAATATACCAATCAAGTAAATCGAAGATTGAATGCTATTCATGTTGTAACGCCTCTAAAAGGCTGACTCCTCCATATATTACTGAAAACAAGTCCTATAATTAATAAAATAATATACACAAAACTAAATCTACATTTATGATTAACAGATTAGGATATAGATAATGCATATAGTTTTTCTAAATCTTCCTAGTAATAATTATTTGAGCGCTCTTTTATACTTAACTAGCTTTCCTCCCGCGGCATCGCCCGCGCAGTCAAAGAAAAACCTGCATAGTTCCCGTTCCCGTGGGATTTCCGGGATAAAATCTATCCTATGTCCTTTCTCGGGTATCAAAATATCTCTATACCAAATTTCATGCAAATTGGTTTAGTAGTTAAAGCGTGATTGAGTAACAGACAGACAGACAGACAGAGTTACTTTCGCATTTATAATATTAGTATGGATTTTCCGACTCTTTTTTCTTTATTGCCGGCACCGTTACAGTATGTTTTACCACGTATAAAAATGGACAAGCTATTCATCATACCAAACAGGTGTCATTATAAACACATAAATACACATTGATGCTAATATTTGCCCAAAGAGCAATCACGATACGTTTACATGTAGAAATGTTCGCAGAAAAGCGATTCGTGGGCGCGATTTGCGATTTCATCAGTCAATAATGATTCAATATACCCAGAAAGCATGTATATTGAGTAGGTACGTATTTGGTCATAACTGAGCTCCATTGAATATGCGCTAAAGGAGGATGCGATCGCGCACCGGTAACTACTTTTCCGAAACGGTGCGATAATGCTTGGGAAAAATTCGCGCCACAACCCTATCGATATGACGTTTGGTGAACATATTGGAATTGGTAACGGCGAGACCTCGGCACACGGCTCTATTGAAAAAGCCGGTGAATGTGTAATAACTCGGAGATAGGTACTAACATGCAAAATGTCTTGGTATACGTACTAGGTGTAGGTACTACTACATGATTGCATTGATATTATCGGCTCTATGCAATCATTTACTTAGCTAGTGAAAAGTTACTTTTCTGCACTTTTTTCAGGTGACGAGAGAAATAAAATTGCAATTATGGAAATAATTAAGATACAACAACTTGTATCAAAATGAAAAACAAAACTTTGACGTTGCGTTTGAAATTAAATAATTTACTTGAATTAAACAACTTGTTTTTAATTAAACATTGCTTTGTATTCTTTATAAATTTATGACTTGTTTTGAAATGAAAAACAAAGCATTAATGTTGCATTTGAAATAAAATAATTTCCATAATTTTATATCTTAATCTTATTCTTTTAATTTAATTTACATAAGACTTTAATTATTTTGTAAAACCGATTGTTTAGCGTAGGTATACTTGTAATCACCTACCCATTTCCTTTTCTGTTCAATTATAGCAACGTCTACTTTCCCCTCAGTTATTAAAAAGGTTGAAAAAACGTTTTAACAGTGTAACAGTCTGCATAATATTGCGATAAGCTGTAAGAATGTATATATTCATAAAGAAAGTTAATAATTACGATACTCGATTCAATTACATAATATAATGGTCAGTATATTTTAAATGTTTTTTTTTTTATATTTTTGGTATTCTCAATTCTGTTTATTACAATAATTATAATTTGTATTATTCCTTCGTACAGAATCAGAATTGAAAATTAAAAACTTTCTCTTTATTCTTCAACTTATTTTCATCTGTTTTTTTCTTATTTATATTGCACTAGCTTCCGCCCACGACTTTGTACGTGCATCCCCGTTTTTCCCCGTTCCCGCAAGAATTTCGGGAAATCCTTTCTTAGGGGACGCCTACGTTATGACATCTACCTGCATGCCAAATTTCAGCCCGATACGTCCAGTGGTTTGGGCTGTGCGTTGATAGATCACTATATCAGTCACCTTTGAGTTTTATATATATAGATTACATATCGAGAGCTTTTCAACAATTCAGTAATCACAAAAGCTGTTCACAATGACGTTGATCATTCTTAGGCAATTAAATTTCAATTATAATTAATGTTGATTTACTCGCACATGTGGCGCGTGAATATAACTAGCTGCAAGTGCATAATTATTCATAGATTACCTATACATATTTTATAACGTCACACCACGTATAATTGCTCTAATATAAGCATTTAAATATGCATTTACAATTTACAAAATTATAATATTATGAGTTTCCTGCACAAATTACATATACATATTATAACTGGTACAAAACGAAGTGCCTATAGGTAAATAAATTTAAAGTTATGTTAAAGTCATTATTCAAATTCTGCCTACTGAAAAATACCGTCTATTTCGTAGGCATAAATTATTTATATTATGTGTTTTTCCTTGTTTCTTCAGGTCATCATAAAAAAGAAAAAACAACGTTTTATTCTAATAGTCATAGAGAGGACACAATAAAAAATTACATCAAACACGTTTTAGTCTTACTTTTTATCATTATTAACACGTTTTATTTTGTAAATGATCTAGATTTGATTGGTATTTCCCTTCCGCTTAACACTATCCTTTGAGCGCGTTTACTAATTGTAAAATGTAAGAGAACAATACTCTAAAGTCGGATGCGCTAATTGTTAAGACACTTCTCAGCTTGAAGTAAAGCTACCGGCACCGCTTCATATAATTAGCACTGAACCCGCTAAATTCCCTTTAACCGGAAACAAATATTTGACTTTCATTTTGTTTACTTACTTATTTTTAATTAATTTGTGTATGGAACAACATTGAGTTGCTTCTTCGATGAAGGAAATATATAGTTAACGTAGTAGATAATTATGCGATTCAATACAATTTAATAATTAAATATTAATATAATTAATAAAATTTATAAGTAAGATATAAATATAAAGGAAAAAGAAAACTTTCTCACAGTTTTTAATTCTCTTTAATTAATTAGTTGTTAATTAATTATTACTTATTAATTGCGTCAGAGTCATGACGTCATCAGTGGCAGTGGTTTCTTCTACAATTAAAATAGTGTTGAAATTAGCCTATAAAAATACATGATGAAACATGTAACAAAATAAAAAAATATACCCTCATCTAATTAACATATGAGGGTATATTTTATCTAATTCATGATCATAGAACAATTATACCATATAGGTAATACTAATTATTATGTTATTATAAACTATATAATTTTGATAATGTTGGCTCTACACACGAACAATAAAAGATATTCGGTTCAAAGCTTTGCTAAAACTCCCTTCTAAGAAAATATTCTTCAATAGTAGAGCTATTTAAAGTAGAGACAAACTTTTCAAATACCCGTTCAATCTATTGTAAATACGTAGTTATTTAGAAATACATTCAGATAAAAACACCATATATAAATACATAATATATAAAATAAAATAGATTAATTGTATATTATAAAAATTATATTATAACGATCACTTACAAGTTAATATTCAAGCCCATAAAAATATAATAAAATATTAATATAAAGGAACAATATGCTTACATTTCAAATAAAATGTTTTAAACTCTACTAAAAGATGTATTGTACTAAGGTAACACAATTTTCATTAAACAAAAAGCTATAAAAAATAAAATAATGTAAAAAAAAACAAAACAATGCTAACAAATGTAATGGCGCAAAAAGTGAATGCATGAAAAAAAACTTATTTAACTCATAAAGCTTTCCAGACTTAAACAATGAGCACGTATATCCAACTCACCCGTATATAACAGGAACTAGCTGAAAAAGTAGCTTGGAACTTCATATAGTTAAAGTTAAGGGATGTTTATGTCATAAGCATCGTAAAACACTCGAGTATTCGCGTATTAAGTTTCACGTGATAAGTTTGGGCGGTCCCCAAGGAGCGTGCTATCGGCTATGAGGTCGTACCACACACTGCAGCCGCTGGCTGGTCCATTCACCGCGTACCCTATCTTTATTCCGCATCTGAGTTTTTGATACGCTGATAAGGATGTGATTATTTTTAAATTAAATTATTTAAGAGCGATCACGTATATACTGGAGAAATGTATGGAAGGAGTATTAGGGAAATCTTATTACGAAACGCTTTATAAATTTCATTCAATATATTATTTTTGGAACGGTTATTACTAAGGGAGAAATTTAATATACATAATGTAAACAGATAATTACTTTTAATTTTGCTTATCGGCCAATAATAAACATTGCTCCGATTTTTAATTTACTAATGGATGTAATATTGACGCTAGTCATTTCACTTAATTAATTTTCCATCTAGCTAGTTTAGAAGCGCAAATTCATAAAGTAACCATACCTAATATATATTATTTTATCCATTAGAGGTAATAACGGTAAATGGAGATAGAATAATTAGTCTCTTCGCAGCTAATTTGGCAAGTTATTAATTGAGAGGCGTTTAAAAGGACCGTCATCTGGTTGATTATGAGTTGGAATTTGAGGTTCAAATGAATGCATGCTAAATTTTATAGGTAGATTGTATTCATAAAAATAATATGTTTCTTTAGATTATGATCAATATAATGGAATTTTGCTATAGACCGTAATACAAAAGTGAAGTCCTATGTCCCCTAGTGGGGTAAGGGGGAGATGCATTATACATGCATTATACATCTGTTTCACTGATCGATTTTCTTTAGGGACAAGTAAGTGATCAGCCTTCTGTGTCCTACCAGACCGAGACATTTTTTTTTTCTTCGTCTCCACCGGGAATCGAACCCAGGACCCCTCGGTGCTACGCTCACGCGTCAACCACTGCACCAAGGAGGCGGTCGGAGACCGTAATACAAAGCTTATATTAATTTTTAACGATATCAGTATTTTGTATATTTGTGTTTAGTAAATATGGTATGGTTATTTAATTATCAATATTAACCCTAGATACAGAACCGTACTGCGAGATACATACAACCTTGACATTACAAGATTACCTTGCGCTTAGAAAGCGCAAGATTTTCAAATGCCTCTATTTTAGAAAATAACTTAGGTTCTACAATCTACATCTTTTTAAAGGTTTACTATGAATGTTGGAATAAAAATACATTTACAGTATAGTCTGTTTATTATTTTTTATTATAACTAAATAAGTTGACTTCTATATAGAAATGAAGCAACAAAAATTAAAAGTTTCTGATCATAGAGATTTTCTTACTATCTAGACATTTATAAGATAACTAATTTGATAAAAATAAACATTATTATACTAAATAGGCTTAAAACAAACTTTATTTTTGTGTTCGACCGTTTCTTCAGTGCATCAACTCATCATGGCTCAATAGTCAGTAGTATTGTACTTACAGCAAAGAAACAGATATCCTTTGGTAGAGTAGACCAACGACTGAGAGAAGCACTAGTTGATAAACGCTCGGCATAAAAAATGTATCCGCGCTCGCGGCCGACTTTGCGGCGTAGGTTATCGGTTAAATAAGAATATATAATATGTGTCTATAACAATGTAACAATTCATGTTATTAATTAAACTTAGTAAATAATTCAAATTCCTTCGTCCTTCTTAAGAGAATGAATAAAGCATGATGTAAATAAAACACATCAAGATGTAACAACTAGATATATTAAATAACTGTAAATATAACAATCACTTTTTAACTGGCTTTGGATTATTATATCCTTCGTGGAAATTCTTCATATAATTCCAAGGCGATTCCAATTCATATGATCGCATCTCTTGCGCAAATTCTACCGGTTCATACACAAGCTTTTTCAATTCATCATCGTATCGTACTTCTATATAGCCCGTGAGAGGAAAGTCTTTTCTCAGTGGATGTCCTTGAAAACCATAATCTGTCAAAATTCTTCGTAAGTCTGGATGATTACGGAAAATTATACCAAACATATCGTAAATTTCCCTTTCGAACCAGTTGACGCCATGCCAAAGGTCATACGCAGACTCTACAGGGGTGAGTTCATCAGTGTAAGACTTCACCCTGACTCGTTCTCCAAACCGTAAGCTCAAAATGCAATAAATGACCTCGAATCTGAATTCGCGACTGGGCACGTCCATGGCTGTAGCAGCGGAGCATGTTCCAAAGCATGCATGTTGATGAAGTCTTAAAAACGATAGTACTGGATGGAAACCTTCTGGAGCGCACAGAATCTCTAATTCATCTGTGTGTTGCATTTGGATTTTCTGGACAAATTTTGGCATACAGGCCGCAACATATAAACCAAATTCGTACAACCTTTGGCGACGCTCATTGTTATGTTTCTTGAACGTGCGACTCTCGTACTCAATAGGTTCTAAACAAAATGGATTACCTATTTGAACGTCACCTTGGTCACTTTCCTTACATAATCTGGTAGAAGAGCGAAATCCCCGTTTAAATAACGCTGAGTACAACCGGGGAATTAGTGAAATTCTATTTATGCTCAACATGATTTTCGTACAAAGTAACGCGTGACGTTAGTTTGTGATGTTTCTTTATGTCATACATTACAATCCTTTAGTTTTAAAATTTAGCATGTCTTATTAAACCTTATTGTAAAATTCATAAATACTTAAATAAATATTGTGTGAAAACCTGTAAAAACAATTTATTTTACATACAAAAAGTCAGAAGTTTACCCGCTATGCCACGATCACGCAAATTTGCTCTACATTTTTCTTAAGCTTAACCATAGCGTCCAAACAACAATGTTTTCGTGTCATAATTATTAAATGCTTAATTAGTAGATATAAAAGATTATATTATCGGTGGTTATAAGTTCCATTCGGAGCAAGTGGATATATAGCACAGTCGGAACGAGCAGGTTACATGGAACAAGGCTTTTCTCTTCGTTGGATGGAGTTTTCAAGTGGAAGTTTCGACATGTGTCCCACAAGACTAGCGCTCCGCGTGTATCTCTGAGTATACATATATATTATGGGAATATACGAATATTTTCATACAATACGAGAGTTTATTTCAAGATGCTTTGGTATGAATTGAGGTTAGACGCACTTGAAAAGTATATTACGTTTAATATTTTTTTAACTCTATAATAATTTTCATCAATTTTTAGAAAGTATAGGTATATATATTAATTGTTTTTTCCTTTATGCGGGTATTGTATCTTGGATACTAAGCTTAGGTATTAAAAATTAATAAATCAAAATAATTTACACGTAATAATTTTTACATGATAAAAATATCTGCGAGAGATAAGTAGGTAAGTGTAAACTATAGACTAATTACATGAAAGCTCTATGTTAAGCTAGCTTAATACCGAACTGTATTAGCTATTAAAGTATTAGGTAGTATGTAAACCAAATAATTTTACCTCCTTTTATTCTTCATACATTATTATCAAGTAGGTATATGAATGTATACTAATTATGTGTATGCAATTGGTGTATGTTCCAATGTTTCGATTCTCGATATATATATTTTAACTATAATACAATAGAAGACAGTACAAAGAAATCAGAATTATGTTGTTATAACATATCCATTGCAGTAGCAGTACGTGAACTGCATATGGTGTAACGATGTTATGAGCTAATATGCGTCCGCTACGACGTTCTGAAACCAAAAATATTTCATCCCAGTCGTTCTGAACATTTTATATGTAATAATTCATAGCTATGTACATTTAGCAATTCCTATTTCATCCATATATTGTATTTAGGTTTGAAAGTAGGTCAGAGGATAAGACATTTTTATAATTATCAATGGAATAAGTTATCTTCAGTACGGTTGCAACCAATAGTACGGTAAGGCATGGCATAAGGTAGTTTGTGTGTTGCTTATTTTTGGGAATAACAGAAAATTACATTTTACAGATTGATTGGCTTTTTAATAACTCAGCCCCCGGAATCACAGACACAATAGAAAATCTATTGTGTCGTAGTCCGATCGGGCCGTTCGGGGCTCAATGGGTTAGTGACTAATAGCACAGAATAAGGAAGCTAGAACCGATGAATTTTATCTTACCTCAAATTATTGTTTCATAATAATATAAATACTGGAATTTCTCATAAGCAGTATAATAAAATTACACAACTGTTCATCTCTGCTGTATGGTGTTGAGCACTAGATCATAGCGATACTATTTATTAAGTGAAATTCCAATTCTAAGGTGGTTACTTTCATAATCGGTTAATGTTAAAATATTACAAACAATTTTCTGCCTGGTGAAATTTTAGTTAAATCAAGTTGCAATCTATTTACAAATGTATTCTGTTAGTAAAATACAGAAAATAATACAATGCTGCTACGTTTTTCAAATAGCTCCATATGTTGCCTGGTCTCTTCTGTAGGTATTCTTGGATTTATCACTATGGATTTTAGGTTCATATAAACATGGATATTTATTAACTCATTACTTCATTAGGAAGTCAATTTAATGAAAACTCATAAATATACAAAACATTTAAAACATTTTGAAATCGTTTTCCCAACTAAATATTTAAATAACCGCCCAAAAGAGAGCAAACATTACACTCACGCATTAAGCATTACTTAGCTCTGGCAACCGCAACTGCCGCCAAAGGTTAGTATCAAATGAAAACGCGGCCATTTATCTTTCACACTCATACATAAAACAAAAGCCAGGCTGCACTTGATTCAGTGCTCCCAGTGCCTCCAGATTGCGTGGCCACCACAGCATCCTGCTTCCGGCACCGCTGCGCTTGCGTCCAGCGAATCTGACAGTAACTTTACTAACATTTAAACAAATTTCATTTCATTTATGTGATTTATTATGTGTTGCTAGATTTTATATCTTCATATTAGAATATCATATAGTGTATATGTATTAGAATATTGTTATTAGGCATTTTAAAGCGTCGGATTGGATAAGGAAGTCAATATATTATTTGTATCTTTACGTTCTAACTACGTATAGTTAAGCAATGCAAGTTTATTAACCTGACGTTTAATACAAAATTTTTATTAGCTACGACAAAAATGTACTTACCATAGCAGCTATCCCTAAAAATTATATCCATTGTCAGGGAAACTAAGTAACTTAACAGTTTACCGTTACCTTTGGGTCGCACCTTTAAAAATTCACGATGATATTAAAATAAACGAGAGGTCGGTACTTCAAAACTTGGATAAATCTTTCGTTCCGGCCACAAAAAGCCGGCAGAAAACCTGGCACTTAAACAACGCTGGTATAATTTACAAGTATTAATATTGCACGCGAGCAAAGGATTTGGCACGAGTTTCTCTAACAACCAAAAGGAAAAGGGTATGAGAATCCCACGTCCGCTTGTCTAGAGGGTAATGAATTCCGTTATATTTTTTAACTGCGTTCTATTATTTGTATTAGAATTCGTTTGATAGTTCAGCTTATAATAATTCTATAATCGTTGTTAATTTGTTTAACGTAGCAAATATTTTGCAATTGCTGGTTATAAAATACTACGTTAGTTAATTAAAATCCTCATTGTATATCCGAAAATATTAAATGCCTTTAAATAAATTGGTATAAAATAGATCTAGAGCTCAAAATAGGATATTAGATACATTTCACAAACGTTTGAAATTTTGTTAAAATGTAAGCGTGTTTTTATTGTGGTGAGATTGTACAAAAAGGCACACGCGTTCCTCCAATGTAAATTGGCCCTTTGTCCGTTCAAATAATATGATTCTCACGGGATGCGTAAACAAGGAGGCGGATAAATAAACACACATTCAGAAAAAAGTTGTAATTTATATCCTACCTGAATAGCAACAAGCCGCTTTAAACGTAGAAATAACATTTTATACGTTATCACCGAGTTTATGCGTGCTAAAGGTGAAATAATTTAATTATCATTTTATTAACTGTTCACATATTGAATTTTATAGCACGTATTATTTCTTGCGGTTAAAAGATAATTTACTTTAACTGACTCAAAAGTTTTTTAAGCTTTGAAATGTTTAAATATTTATTGTTACTTTATTACTATTTGATGAACACATCATAACCAAGACCAGTAGGTAACCTTTAGGTAACTATTTCTACTGAAACATTAAAAAGTTTAAAATAAATCATTGACATTGTTTTCACACATACATTCGTGTCAGGCAATTTGTTTTGTCTATGTATTTGTTTCACATGTAGAGCAAACATTAGTTATAATTTTCTTACACTTATAAAAATAAAATACTAACACATTATGTTCAGTTTTTTATGGCTTAAAAAGAATTCCATGAAAACTCTTATTCGGATTTACCTTCGGATAGGATTGCCAATCACATTATTAAAAAATTTACACAAACGTAACAAGTTTTTTACTCTAAAGTATTAGTACAACTTGATCTATATATATTTAGTTTTTACTGTTCTGTGATATTTCTGTATACATATTACATATATCTAAACTATGACGTCAATTGATAAAACCGTAGATAAACTATCTAGCGTTGCAGATGGAAAGCAGACATTGCAGTTGAATTACAATTTCTATATATAAATATAGTTACAATAACTAGTGATGTTATAATTCTGATTTGATTAATACGCTCGGAAACAACCTTTTTTGTGAGAACGTTCAATATGAATAAATTAAAACTCTACCTTGATCGGAAAAGTAAACAAGAACGATAAAAAATTAACACTTTCTAAAACTGTAAAAATGAAGATATTTCAATTTAATTTATTACTATTACTTTTATTACTATTACTTTTAGAGGAAAGGTTTGTAATTATGTATGTGCTAAGTAACTTACCAGTTTTTTTTTAAACTGTATAATGTATGGTTTTCACGCATAAACGCATAAATTACTGGACCGATTACAATTAAATTTAGCACACAGAGGGTACCTTGGATTAACACATAGGATAGGTTTTATCCCGGAAATCCCACGGGAGCGGAAACTATGCGGGTTTTTCTTTGAAAACGCGGGCGAAGCAGCGGGAGGAAAGCTAGTATCAGATAAAGATCTGAGGAACATTATTAAATGCCTACCTGAAATTTAGATACGTAAATAGGTACTAATGTGTATTTTATGTTAATTTTGAATTGTTTGAACAAAAAATTATGTATCTAGTTGGTAAGCCATTTTTTAAATAAATAAATAAATAAATAAATTGCATGGTGGTTGTATGCGGATGATAGCACCCATTGTAGACAAATTACGGGTTTGGGCGGATCGTGACGTAACATTTACTATATCTATTAAATACAGTATCTCTGCTGAGTGCTGTCCTCAACTAATTATTTCATAAGATATTCGTGTGAGTGAAGTCCCGAGTCCCCAAGTGGGGTAAGGTGCAGATGCATTATGCATACATCTGTTTCACTGGTCGATTTTCCTTAGGGACAAGTAGGTGATCAGCCTTCTGTGTCCTACCAGACCGAGACATTTTTTTTTTCTTCGTCTCCACCGGGAATCGAACCCAGGACCCCTCGGTTCTACGCTCATGCGTCAACCACTGTACCAAGGAGGCGGTCAATGAGATATTCGTAGTTGTTCATTTTTAAGATATTATAAATCTAATGGGTGGGAAGATCAATTCACAAAACAATTTTATATATCTCAATTTCTCAAAATTGTTAAAAAATAAAAACCTTTAGGAACTTGAAATAATGGATATCTTAATTCAATGAGTAAAGAACACAAGAAATAATACGTTTTTATAAAAATCTTTTACATTGAAAAGATAAAACCTACTTCAGCTGCCTACTTGAACCTTTTTCACAAAGAGAAGGCACCCGTTCCTCATCTTAATGCCACCTGTTTTTCATAGATGTCACTGTTCTTGAAAGTAAACAATACTTATTATCTTGCTTATTATTGTGATTAATTAATTAAAATAAAATTATTACAATTACTAAAGTATGTTCAAATTTTTATACGCGTTTAGAATTATAATAATGAAGCATCCTTCATATTATAATACGCATTTTGTACTGAAATTACATCTAATTTCAGCACAAAATGCGTATTATCGATATCATAATATCAGGCTCAGCTTTTATTCGATTGCTCCGTAATAATTATTAAAGTTTTTATATTATTTAACCGAATAAAAACTTTAATTAATGTAAGTATGAGAGAATAAAAATTTGATAAGTAAACTCTTCATCGGCAAAAAATAATAATGTATGTATTTTAACATTTTATACCCAAGTACGCAATTATTTTAGTAAGTAATTACGAGGGGAATGAGAGTAAATCATGTTCTAAAATATTATTGTTCGTCCCTTTTTATTTAAAGGGCTTATTAACGCCAACCCTGTTATGCTTCCATTGTACCCTATCGAGACATAATGTGATAAGCATAAAGACCATTATATACTTACGAGATTAACTCAAAGACGTAATTTGTTAATGGAGAGGTCGCAAATCGGGTGTTATCAGATGCCACAACGTCCCGCCTTTTCGAAACAAATAAACTCAATGTGGTTTTCCTTTTTTTTTCTAAGTAATGTTCACGGCGCCGTTTATTTAGTAGCCCCGTGGCGATAAGACCTCTTAAAAAGATTTTAGACGCTTTTAAAGAAATTATCGTTGAATTTAATTTTTGCATACTGAATTAGTATTATTTGTATGATGAAAGGGTTAATGATCTGCGATGTCCTATAGTGTGCAATATACAAGTAAACTACCTATATGAGAAATAGCGTTAGAATCGCTTTATAAAATGATATTCCCTAATATCCCTTTACTACACGAGCAAACCATTTAATTATTGTTATAGCCGTTGTGTAAACCAACCCCAGGGCTGCATATTTTGTGCAGCAAAGAAAAATTTAATTGTGCAAATAGTTATCATAGTCGACTATTCAAAAGTAAAAAAAAATCGTATTGTTATTATATTTTAACGTCTATCAGCGTTTACTACAAGGTTTTTTTTAAGTTCAACTTTATTTATTGATATATTTAGATACATATACAAGGTAAAAGGTAGGTACTATGAGAAAGATTTTTATTGTAATAAAAATAAAACATCTATCTGGTAATGCCTACTGGTTTTCATTAAAAATCTATTTCGGTATATTCTTCTTCTATTCTTCCCTGCTTCCAATCTCATAACATTATTTAATATTATAACAGCATGTAACCCATTCGGGGCTAAATTATCACACGGTACTCATATCTGTCATCACATGATACACAGCATGTTCGATTCCTTTGTTTATTTACAAATATCTTCGAAAAATCCAATAATACAAACAATACATCCCAAGATGCAGTTGTTTATTTTAACAGTTATGGTAACGGCACCGGCAAATAAACATCTTTACATGGGAAATAATACTGACTATTTTTGTGTTAATACTTTCACAACAAGTGTGGTTTTGCGGCTTCGCCTGTGTTATTATTTTTATTACTTTAAATAGATAGTTTTACGCGGGAAATGGTAATTCTTGGGTATTTTTGTATTAGTTCTTTTATAACTTCATACTTTGCGTTGCCTTTATATACGTGGGAATTAACACTTTGGACTATTTTTGTCTTAGTGTTACTGTTAGTGCTCTTTTGTGGCTCTGCCTGTGTAATTTTAGAACTCGTTAGCTTATTTTAGGTACCAATTTTAAATAATGTATCAAATATCAATTAAAAATAATACCTATCTGTTAATAATACTGTTTTCTATTAAGGGCTGATTTTTCAATCCTTGGTTAAAATTTATTCATCGAATAACGTATTTAACTAGCATTTCAAAAATGTATTTTAATTGACCGTATTTGACAGTTTACAGGTGACATTTTAAAATGTTCGTGTAATACTTTATTGGACGGATAAATTTTAACCAAGGATTGAAAAATCGGCCCTAAAATATAATAATTTTTTAATACCGTATTTCAGAAAAGCGCATATATTTTGTTAAAAGTTTTTGATATATCTCAAATTTCGGTTAGGTTTTACACCTGTAATAACGTAGTCTTATGTATTTTGGTATTTATTCCTCTATTGTACCAAAGGTTGTCTGGAAGAAATCGCTCTAAGCGATAAGACCGCCAATTGTACTTAGTGTAAGTTATATTTAAGTGTTTGTATTTCTTGTTTTGTTATCTTTAAGTGCAATAAAGTATTTATAAATAAATGAATAAATAAATAGTCCTAGTATCTACGCCTCCATCTGTAAATCAAATCCGCACTGAAAGTTTGGTGTCCGATATGTTTGGACTGGTTGTTTACATTTCATCAATCTCATGTACCTATGTGTAGACGGGCAGACCACATATAAAATACATTTCAAATATTCTGTTTATTTTCATATATTTTTCAACAAAAATATACTCGTATATGAAAATATGAAAAAATTAGTTTCTTTGTGTTATCACAAACATATCGGGTTGAATTATTCCTCTTAAAAAAACAATTTGAACTTTTATTTTATAGATCAAAATTTATCTCAAACGGAACAAAAAGACCATGCTTAGAAAATGGACACTCAAATCATATAAGTTTTCATGAATTTATTTTTAAACCAAAACTTACGTCTAATTTATGTAAAATTCAATCCGAAGGAGGTGAGATAAGACGTTAAATAAAATTGCTATCTCCACTCTTTGCATTTTGTAAATTGACGTGAAATGTTATATAAGTGGCCAATTTTCACCGCGAACATAGGAAACAGCTTTTGTGGAACCTTTCACGTTTTCTGGGGTGAAATAAGTAGTACTCAAACATTACTTTTAATGTAATTTCTAATATTCCGTAAGAAGTACAATTCTTTGTATTTTCTTCGTTAAATTATGACGTGATATACCGTAAACAATGACTCTATATCTTATAAACTATATATTAAAGATAAATAAACTGTTAAGGTATCTTCTGAAAATTTTAAATATTCAAAGGTATTAAACGCAATCAATATTTTACATAGTTTATATTCATTATTAAACCTCAATCACAACCCTGAATTAAATAAACTGATATTAATTAAATATCTGCTAGACGAAAAATGTCACTAGTCCCTCTATAGTCTATAGTATATTCTATGTATAGCTCTATCCCGGTAAAAAGGCATTTCTTTTACTTCTAGACTCTAGTGGGCAAAATAATGGCTTGAGCGTGGCCTGGGTCCAATGAACTCACGACCGCAGATACGTTAATATTATGATTTTTCTATTTTATTTTAAAGTACCTATTATAAAAGGAAATTTATGACACCAATAAAGGATAGGAAAGGATTTGTATAAACAGTTTGATAATACGTTATTGATAGTTTATCTTAGTTTTTTAACTTACTTTGATAGATAGAACTTGGCACAAAACGCATCAAAATTGCCATTTATCTATTTCAAACCAATCCTGAAAAACATATATCTAATACCATATTATAATAATATTTTCTAGTTTAAATATTCTTTATTAACTACATTTGAAAGCTTTTTAACTATTCGATCGCACCAAATCATGTGCTTCGGAATATCATAGCTCTATAAAAGCGACGGATTATGCATTTAATTTCTACTAACTCTAATGAGAGAGAGCTGCATATTTCATAGCCGACGGCCCTCGGAGGCGTTAAGTGGGGTATTTTATTGGCTTATTATACAATATTCTAAGCTAAAAATCGTGGAAAGAGTACGTTTTTAATTGGGCAGCGCGCTCGCGTGGTGATGACGGGAGGATTATTCATGGCTGCTTCAGAGCCAACACTTCGTCGCCCTTTTGTTTCTCGTATTTTTCCCGTTTTCATTTATATGCCTTTTTAGTTTACATTGGACGCAGATGTAGCGTGTTGACTTGGAACTGGTCTCTCGTTTTTTGTTGTTTCATTAGTTTTAAGTAGTGTGAGACGTATTAAGTTATAATATAGTAACGTTTATTGTTCAACATTCGTTATAAAATTTGTACCAAATAATATGGAAATTGGAATTAATGGGATATTTACTAAGCATGATATTAGACTTCTCTTATTATTATCAAATTTGCACTTTATTGTAATTTATTTATCTATCTACTAATAGTTATAACTGTCAACCTTAACACTTGCAATCGTACTTAAAATATACACTATGACCATATTTAGAAAAAATATTCCTTAAAATTCCATGTTCTACCATTTCAAAACATAATTTTGGTGAGAATGAACTGATATTATATGAAACGAAACGTGGATTTAGGAACTTAATTGCGGCCATGATTTACCTATCTGACATCTACATTATGTATGTTGTGCTCGGTTTATGTATTTATTTTAAAAATTAACAAACGTTTACGTTGATCGCGTTTAAAGTCAGTATAATATGTAATGATATTGAATACTTATGGATATTCTGAGAAAATTGTGAATACAATATTGCGCAAAAATTTATAAGAAATATAGGGTGTTTACACATATTTCCGTCATTATATTTCAAGTTCTGACAAAAATATGGTCGATTTTATTATCCGGCCACATCAGCCACGTTAATATGGCAAAGCCTGTATTTCATGTTGCATTTCATCAAAATGTGGCTGCAGAAATCCACAAATTATTTTAAGTGCTTCGTTAAATTTTGTCCAATTTATTTAATTGACTTAATGCTCTTTTCATTTAAACAAAAATCGTTTGTTCGAAACAGAGTATTATAATTAATATGGTAAACTCAAACGAATGAACACACGTTGATAATATTTATTATTCTTTTACGTACCTAATTGTGATGAAATAAATACTTTATTAGAATTACTTAGCACATATTAGAAATACAAACGAGAAATTGAATACAAGATAAAGCGACAAAATATGACGCCGTCAACCGTGAGTAAATAGAATATAGGGATGAAATACGACAAAGCGGATATTCATATCATTTCAAATAATATCTCAAACAACGCGATCCAGCACGGGCGGGCTAATTTAACGTTCCAAGCCAGCGGTTCGCGGCAGCCTGAAGTCGGGAATTCTTCTAGAAGAGAGGAGCCCGCCTTGAATCTATTTCACGCACATTACGCGCCTGACTTATGAGTTATTACCGCTGTAAAACTCAGTACATATCACTCCATTTACTCCATTTTTAACAATTCATCGCTACGTTCTTAAGCATTATGTAAGCATACTTTTTATGAGTTTCTTCAATCTTTTTTAAGCAGTGTATATATTAATATATATTATATTATTATATGCGTGTATCATATTTTATAGATCTTTTCTTGTTCAGTTGACAATGAATTAAGAAACACAGAATTACATAGATCTAATCGAAAGTAGAGTTTTGTCAACATTACGCGTATACCTATCAATGAAACCTTCATATTACATTATTAAAACTAAATCTCCTATTAAATTTATATTCATTTAAAATAGAAATTGATCATAATTGAAGTGTATTTATTATCTACTACTACAACATAATCGAAAAAAAAAAAAAACAACCAGTTGAACGGTAAAACAAAAACAAAAAACATAGAAACTGACTTTATCATCGTTTATATGTGAAAAAGTCGCAAACACCTCTGGGAACGACAAGCATTGTGTAAGAGGTGAATGGCTCGTCTTGGAAAATACGGAAAAAACTGCATATGATGAATGAAAGAGTTTTAGACTAGACTAGTCTAAAGCAAATAGACACTGAATTAAAGCAAAGAACTTATACGCAAGGTGAGTGTAGTTTTTCTCTGTTACTGTTCTTAAGTAAACAATTCTAAATATTCTGTTTGGGATTTTAGAAGAAAATAATTAGAATAGTATCTTATCTTATTAGGACAGTAATAACAAATATTATCCTGTAAAAGTCTTCGATAAAGTAAATTTGAAGAGAAAATTTACGTGTAAATTATATGAAAGTATATAAATAATTATACAAACTAGATTCTGATATATCCTTTGAATTACCACCTCTTCAAAATTAAACTTCATTATCCAAAAAGAGATAAAGAGGCAAGAGCGAAACGTTCACAGCAATGAAATTGTCTAGACATAATATCAATATTGCCGCTACAGAGGTAAGTAGAAAGTTACAAGGAAAAGTATCAAATTGAGCATATTCCTGTTCACATGAATGAATTAATACAAGTTACGACTACATCGTTACACACCCCACCGTGAGGCGAGACATGGTGGCGCCGAAAGAGCAACAACTCTATGAACTATGATGTCAATACACTTGTGATGAATCAATGTAAAATGATATATAAAATATTTTATATTTTATGTGATTTAAAATAGCATGAAAGTATAAAAAAAAATCTTTATAGCATGTTGAAAACAATTTAAAAACTCAGCTACATGTTATAGAGAAGGCGACTTTTTCAACCAAGCGACTTTCTCTACCAAGTAAACAAGGATCATTTATTACTGAGTCAGGTAGATATTATAGACTATGTCCAAAATACGAAACCAGAAAACTGATAAATATCGTTGTATGTTGTTCTAATGAATTTAATTTCAGAACACGATAGAAAATTATGTGGGAAGGTATAAGTTTGTTGGTTTCTTTATTTCATCGAATCTCGTAACATAATAAATATGTTGTGTTGCTGTTCAATAGTAATTGCGGTTTTTTGCATCATGTCTGTTTAGAATAAGAAAATTTTTGACGAGTTTAAAATGCGTCTTAATAATTAATTCTGTACTGTATCGAGTATTTGAAAACCTTAATTGAAATCAATGTCAGAAAACGTCGTTATTTAACAAATAAATCGTGATTTAGATGTATAGATGCGTATTTAGTAAATCTTTAGAAGTGTTGTATTGTCTTTTTGTCCCGAAGAAGTTGGTATTATCACAAAGTACCAATTTCCAAATGTCTGATAGGTACTGAAGTAAAATCAATCACTAGGAAACACAGATCTAATTGGGAAATCAATTCGTTTGTATTAAATTAAAAAGCTTATTCACAACAAATTATTACACGAATTGATGTTATGCACTGAATTGTAATTTGTATGCTTTAACGCTATCGCATACAACGTTTACAAGTTTTTTCAAACAGTGTTTAAATGAAATGTCGCATTGTATTGAAAATTATTTTTGTATGTTTCAATTAGTGCTTTTGAGTAAAATTTTGTGTCAACATTAATATTTAATATAGTGTTGACATTATTGTTTAAGTAGAAATAACTATATTTTCTTCCTTTTAGAAGCAGCATCTTACAATTATGTGGGTTTAATAAATTAATTCAACTTAAGTCGTAAGTTATACGGGAAGAATGCAGGAAAATATTACTCTTCGATATACTTGTCCCATTGATATTATTGATGTAAAAATATCTATACCTAATATTATAGTAATGTGAAATATCAGAGCTAGAAATTTTTAAATATGGCATAACAAATTATACACCTGTAACATGTATTATTATTCAAGTCTGAAGTAATTAAAAGTAATTAAACTCTAACACCCCCGATGAACTTGGCGAAGGGTAAAATTTTTAATTAACAAGTAAGTGGCTACCTACGCACGTTATCGTCCAAAATATTATGTAAAGGTATGTCATTTCACTTTTGTAGTGCATAAAATAAGTGCAAAGATAACATTTGTTTATATTATGATTTTTACTGTCGTCAAAATATTTACCTATTGTAATTATATTAGATCATGAGATTATCTCATACACTATTGCTATTAATTTGTGTTATTGCCTTGAAAAGCTGTAAATGTAGCTTAGTAAATACTAATTCATGCTGATTAAATAAATAAATAAATATTATTTTAACGAAAAGAATAAAAGGACCGATCGAGTAGTTTCAATACTTAGAAATATCATGTAGCTAATACGTTGGAACAATAATCCAGATTCCAGAATAAAAGGACACGCGATATTATGCCATTGTGGCGATCTTGAATGGATATTCTTTGCACAAGGTTTCTCATATAATAATACTACATTATAACTAGTGCCTCATATAGATGTGAGTGTTTCTACTCGATGTTCCAATAAAGTTTTGTCAAGGGATCTTTGCCGGCACATAATAAAGTATTACAAAGCCAAGACCGTCATTGTTGCCGGTACTTCAATCGGGACCCTCTGGAGTGAGCGTTTACTACGGCGAGTGTACTTGACTGTACGGTGTACCGAACGATTGTTTAACTGAAAGTGAAATATTCAAGTGAGTTTGTATTACAAGTTCACAATTCACAAAGCTTTAACGACTTCTTTGTGTTTGTTATATTTGTAACATTTAACTAGTTTCATTCGAGTTTTTGCTTGCAGGAAACGGAGTTTCGAGTGTCTTTTTGGAGCAGTTGTTTCTAAGTTTGACCACAATTTATTGAGAAAGAGAGAAAATTAAATCAGTTTTTATATTATTAAGCATACGTAGTAAATAAATACCTGTATAACATCGAAGAAATTTATGATAATTTATTCGTTGCCTACTTTTGTTTGTAAACAGTTGCCCGTCTTGCTAAAAAGCAGTATCTCTAGCTAAAAGAAAATGGTAATAATTATTTTATCGTATTACATTTTTTGAGGAGATTAAAGAAATAGTTCAATATGTGCTTTGAACAATTATTCTTGTTGTAAGTTAGCTTGGGTCATAGTAATATCATTTTATTTTTTTTAGTTTCATTTCAGATCTTAAAATAATTTTATAAAAATTCTTACTAATCTGATGCAAAATTTAAACGTAAAATTTTCAGCGGTTTTTGTATATTTGTAATACATATTCACCACACGTGATTATAAAACATAGTATCTTAGCAGTGAGCAATTTTTAAAGATTTCAACGTTTAAAAATCACATATTTAGCTCGGTCAGAGAATAAGTAAGTTATAAGCAAGCGATAGTAAACACGTCATAAGAGGACAGAGATAAGGTTTTATGAGTTCACAACGTCGTATCTGTATGGCGAGCGGTAAATGTGCATAAAATATCTGTAGAACTATAGATAATCTATTTTGTAATTCATATATAAATAATTTAAGTACCTTATTTTAACAATATGTTGTTTTAATAAATTTTGTTAATGGGTGTGAGATTGTTTTATTAGATACTAGAGGTCCGCCCCGGCTTCGCCCGTGGTACATATTTCGCAATAAAAGGTAGCCTATGTCTTTTCTCGGGTATCAAAATATCTCCATACCAAATTTCATGCAAATTGGTTCATTGGTTTAGGCGTGATTGAGTAACAGACAGACAGACAGACAGAGTTACTTTCGCATTTATAATATTAATATGGATTTGTAATTTGACTGGAAAAGATCAGCCTTTAGTGATAAGGCCGCCCTCTGTGCTAGTTTAGCTATAAGTTTTAATTTTAAGTAATTTGTATATAACTAGCATAGTAAAGTGTTATAAATAAATAAAATAATTTTTTGGTCAATTTATAATTATTTTGGAAAAATATTATAATATAAATAGCAATTAGCAATAATTAAGTAGCTTTTTGAAATATAGTTAAAGATGTTCTTCTAAAGTTTTTATCAAACGATGTATAGCGTAAAGTCATTTAGGTATTATGATTTTAGGCAAATTGTGATAAACGACAGAAAAAGTTTTAAATAACCTAAAATAAAACTTATATTAATTATTGAAAATTGAACTATTATCATAAGATAATAATATTTCAGTTATTTCAATAGAATCCCAAGAAGCTGACATTATGCCTACGCAATCTACACAATCTACGGCTAGATTATAATATTATAAACTATAATTTATAATATTCATGTGCTAAATCAAAATTTCAGTGATTATTAAATATACATTTTCAAAGATAGCTTTATGCTGTAATTAAATTATGTAATTAATTCGAACGTAACTTACCAATCACACTAGAAAAGTTCGCAAAATGTAATCGTA
Source organism: Colias croceus (assembly GCF_905220415.1). Lineage (NCBI taxonomy): Eukaryota > Metazoa > Arthropoda > Insecta > Lepidoptera > Pieridae > Colias > Colias croceus. Next base: position 8,471,171 of record NC_059537.1, read on the forward strand.
ATAATTTCTTTCACAAAATAGCTTAATATTGTTAAAAGTCCGATATAAAGAAATCTTAAATATCATACTTTTGCCGGATAAAAGTAAAACTCCTATCACAACAAGTCATTAAAAGAAGAAAGAAGAATTATATAAAGTGAAACAAGTCTCCGAAGTTCGTTTCGTTTAGATAGGTCTTTCTTTTACCTGCTAGCCCTAATTAAATGTTTATTTTCTTTTTTATTATAAAACAAACGATCCGCTCTCACTTTATTGGGTTTTATAGGGAAATTTTTTACAAAATATTTTCTTGTGCTGAATTTGACACGCCTTTTAGATAATATATTAGAGTTATATTAGCGCCTATATATAGAAATTTAGGAATTAAGATCCATATGCAGAGATATGCATATATTATGTATTATGTAGGGATATAATAATATATTATGTGCGTGAATAAGAAATCAAGAAGTATGAGATATTCGAAACTCTATTTAAACTATGTAACAACTATGTAACATATTCTTCTATTAGAAAGAACATCAAAGTCCTAGAAGATCAATCTCATAAAACAGCTGCTTTGAATTATGTATTTGAGCGTCACCAATGACAGACTCATGTATTCCTTGAAATGAGATTCATTTAAATCCCTTTAAAACTTCGCGAAAGTTCTATTCGCTCGCGAGTGTAACCGGTATGGGTGCAAATTTTAAGTATGTATTAGCATCGCCGCAAACCGGCAACCTAGCGAGCACGAATATTCCATTACTGCCTTAAAGTGACATTCACATTTTCTCATGGAACCGGAGGTGTTTTTTAAATAAACTAATATGATTCGTCGATGCCATTCGTTCGGTGGTGTTAATGAATGATGAAACTCAAATGTATGTGATGGTCACTTGCGGAACACGTAAACGGATGACTTGTAAAAATATGTGCGAAAGAGTGTATTAAAAAAATATAAAATACAACATAACCAATAAAACAAAGGATAGGGAATAAAAAAGGTGGGTCACGGGTAGACAATAGGTAAATAACAACAATGATAGAATTGATTGAGACAAGTGCAAAACAAGGAGCGTCCCGGAGAGCGGCGAGCAGAGAGCAACGCACGAGCATTGTTGGGGCTCGGCTCATACAGATGGGCCGGGGATTATCATCAATCACCGGCTGCAATTGCGCACGGCCTTTCAGAATGCACACCATGCTATTTGTGTGCACCGGTCAGGATTACGCAGTATTAGTTGAATCGAATTCCGTGCTAAGCGCTCTGCGGCGCTATGTGTTACTGTGAAATGTGCCCAGCTTCTCTAAATGCCCCGCATGGCCCACGGCCCGCTCGACACGAATTCATTTCTAAATCACTGAAAACGTGTCGAAATAGCAACGTTTCAATTATTAAAAACAAATCCAGTTACTTGTTAAAAATAAGTTAGAGCTAGAGACGATGAATACCTATTGTGTATCATATAATGACATGAAAATATATTATATTAATACATAGAGCATTTACGTTTCTATTGTTCCTAATATTGAATACGTATGAATCGTAAAAAAGGTATTAATTAGGTTGCCAAAGATCAAAATTTAAGTTTTTTTTTTTAAACCGTAATCTTTATTAAAAAAAATCCGATGCCGTTATGTAGAGATAATTAAAAATGTTTGGAGGCAAGTCTTGTGATAATGAGATCTAATTATATGCCGTCATTAATTTTTTCATGTCCGATCTCGTTTTGGCACCAACGTAATTTAATAGACACGCAGAATCTCAAATATATGGACGATGGAAACGTAATTACAATTCAGCAAAAAATTATGAAATTATTATTAGAATAGACCATTAAACGACTTTTTGCTCTAATTCACTAGTTAGTTCGACATGTTATGTTATGTTAATTGTTAGGTATAAACTATTTACCGACCTGCTCATAAAAATTTTTGTGAAGGAAAATAAACAATTATAAGTAATTACTAATATTATAAATATTGCGAATTTTGTATACAAATTAATTGCGTTATATTATTGCCAATACTTTCGTAGTTCAACAGAATTGTTTATATTTGAGTTTAATTGCAATTACAACTCATCACCATTATTAACTACTGATTAATCAAAATGTACGAACATACATAATATTCTCTTTCCAGGAAGTACCACAGGATGGAATTTTAAATACATATTAATTCAGGAAAGTAGTATTTAAATTAATTTTAGAAACAGTTTATTATTCTTAGCGTAATTTTAAAATGATTATGATTTCTAGCTAAGTTAAATTTATTTACCTACGAATGATGGGTAGAAAGCTTCATTTTAATATGAACCTATAACAAGAGAATATATCTAATGTACAGTAGAATATTAAATAATCTTTTTGGCGTAGTTAACTATACATATTAACATTTAACAACTAATTAGTAATCTGTTACATAGATTTTAGTAAAAAGAGGACATTTTTTGCATTTTGCAACCCTGCGGTTTTTCTTAATTCAATATCACACAATCGTTTTATTTTACCACCGACTAATTTGAAAGTATTATGCGATGCGACATAGCATAATATTTCAAAATTTTCAATCCACCTATACTTACAATCAATTTAAAATATAAAAAAAAGATTCACAATAACCATTTTAACAGCGTCCACATTCAGCATGCACTAACTTCCCTCATGATACTTCATATTAGAAAGATATTTTGTCATGTATCATAATTATGTTTATGGTAAAGCTGTTCCATCCGTATGCAGGTGAGCGGCGCGGCGCCGACGGTCAGGCGCGCGACTCGCAGCGTCTTTTGCTGAATTATAAATGAGATTTCCGAACTGATCGGTTGGTTTAACTTTTGTAAACTGTAACATGCTACTTCTATCTTATAGGACTGTAATATTTTAGAGCTTCACGAAATGTGGCTTTGCATACTTACAATTGTATGCAATAAGATGCTGTTTTATTAGATTAATGAAAATTTGTATATAAAAATAATACATAAATAATAATGAATATTTTCAGAGTTTTGGTTACAACATATTTCACTAAGCTGTGTGAGGTTTTTAAATAACTACATACAAATTAATTTCAATAATTTATTTAGTAGACATATTATGACTTAGTCATTCGGCTCATATTGTTCCTATTACTCTTCACACATAAATCATAATATCAGTCTCAGACTATTAAATGCTTAGCATTGTAGGTAACACAGAACATAATATATGTTCTGTGGTAGGTACGCATCATTTGGAACAACACAACAAGCAGCTTCTATTATAAAATTCTCTAATATGAAAAACTACATAAATAATTATAGATACTCTTTACTAGTCTTATTATTTGGTCTGAATGATCACAGTTTGTGTGAACTCATCTCTTCCCTCCCTCTCTTACGTCAATTGTGTTTCGTCTGTTCTATTTTTCTGTTTCTTTTCTTTATAGTATTGATATAACATATCTGGTATCCACATTACCAGAAATAGAACAAGTAATCCATTTTGCGCAGATATACAAACGATATAGCTGCCTGTATAATCTCTTATCCAGCCTAAGAAATAGCCTGCTGGTGGTACTATTAACCCCATACTTAACATTCCTAGACCTACAGCAGAGGCCACTTGGTCCATCCTACATTCTTCGGCAATTGCAATATTTCTAGAAACGATCACCATACTCCTTCCAATGCCATAGAATAGTGATAGAACTAGTAACACGTACATGTCCGTTTGGTATGCTAGAACTGTAAAATAATCACCAATAAATTAACAAGTTCATTTTTATGGAATTTAAATGGATAACACTGAACAATCGCTATCATTGTCAACAAATAAAGTCTGTTACATTTGATACTGTCTGGTCACGGTTACTGGTCAAGAAGACAGATAATTTATTCATGATTTTCTAACGCTTTAAATTCTAACTACTAAATATTAACATAGTAGTAGGTAAATCTTGACAGTAGGATAAATTGTGATCCTCCCTATCTATTATCTTATTATGTATTTACCAAAATTGTGTCTAATTTATTTAAAGGACCTGTGACATTCCTTAATTCGGTATTTTTCCTTAAAATACTTACTTTGTCGTACAACAAGACAGCAGATACTGGACAATATCACAGTCATTTTAACAGAAACATTGAATTTCGCTTGCGCCTGCGGCAAGGCCAGTCTTCCAATTATATCAGCGATGGCCACAGCTGACATGCAATTGGCAGTTTCTTGCTTATCCATGTTTGCAGCTCTCTATAATAAAAATTATTTAAAACATCATCATTTTTTATCATTCAGTATTACATTTTTTAGAACATTCATCATTCATAAAATATAACAATCGAATAGGGATTACATAATATTATCTAATACCTAATATAATAGAGTATTACATACCTGTAGGAAAAGTGGATACAACATGCTAAAGTTTTGTATCGAAACAAAGGTTAAAGATGTGCCAATAATAACATTTAAAAATCTAGGACTTGATAATAATGAGATATCGAGCAAATCGTATACATTTTTTAGCATACTCATAATTCTGTTTCCATTTGTAGTTATATGTTCTGAAAAAAGGGATTATTATGGACATGTTAATTGTATGCCTACTTAAGTAGTAGTAGTAGTAGTAGTTATTAATAACTCGAACTATAATGACAGGACGATATATTATTAAAACAATTCGAAAAAACCATTAACTAGAGGTTCTTTAATGTATGTAATGTTCTTTAATGTTTAAGCTTTAATTTTTACTGGTTCATTTAAAATTATCCACGAATTTTACTATTTAAGTTTATTAATTATTATGTCTTCATAAATATTTAGCTAGTAAAAACATTCACTTCTAATAAAAAGTAACGTACCATTCGTGGGAACATTTGATTTGTCATTTTGCTGCAATTGTGTAAAACTTTGAGATAATAATTTATGCGAGTCAACTTTTTGCTTTCCATTCTCTTGTAAAACTGACGGGATTGTCGCTCGTCTAGTTCTTTTGTAGACTTCATCATTAGTATTGCAATTATTTTCTAGTAACTTCTTTTTTTCGTCAATTACGACCTCCTCTTCCACTCTCTTCATGTGCCATTCAACGGGCTGTATGAGCAGCGTTCCAGCTATCTGAAATACAGACCGTATTTTATTTGTAACATTTGTAAACTGGGAAAATCTAAAGTCTAATTTTTACAGTAAAACACTGCATTGTTTTCTAGGTATATTAATTACTCATCAATCTCACGTGTTTATACGTATTATTTCACTCTAAAAAATTCGATTACCTCACGAATTTTACTGAAGTGCTATCAAATATTGGCCAATTTGATTGAGGTTAAAAGGTTACGAGTTATTTCTATACAAAATACAACTTTGATATGGTTAAAAAAAATATATGAGCGAAATTTATAAATACAAAGAACATTTACCCCATGTAAACTGAGAGCAGAAAGCAGTAAGCATGCTCCTAAAAATCCATAATTATCCAAGAGATATCGCACCACATGTGGCATTACTGTCTGCCCAATGCCGGTGCCCGCCATTGCTATTCCCACAGCAATACTTTTTTTCACTTTGAAGTAACTATTTATGGCCACAAACGATGCATTTTGAATGAAACCTAATCCGATACCTATAACGAAAATCTAAAATTTAATCCGATGATTCCTGACTCTACATATTATTATGTACAAAAATAATTTCATTTAGCTGTAAGAGTTTGCTTCTTACTTAATCTCAAAAAAAAAAAAACAAAATAAAACCATGGAGAACAGAGATGTAATACAATACGTATTAAATTAAACAAAAATATAATTTCTACAAGCTTACCTATTAGAACACCATAGCTTATTATCAGGTGAACGATATTACTAGAAAAACCGCTAACAAAAATTCCCAAACTGGATAAAAATGCTCCTGCCACAGATACAAATCTGGCTGACGTCAGTTTAACTAGAGCACCGGCGATCGGGCCACTAAAATTGCATACAAAAAGCATAGCACTGAGAACTATGGCCGCTCCTTGCGTCTTGTGTCCCATTGCTTCCAGAGCATCTCCGTATAACAAGCTGAAGAGGGACAACATAGACTGATTGAACACCTAAAATAAAATTAGGAGTCATGTTATTAAACCTAAAGGATACCACAATATTTTATACAATTCAATTAAAGTTAAATAAATAATTAGTAATTAATAGTAGGTAGGTAGTAATCAATTATGAGTAATACAACATATTTTATAATTAGCCTTCAGAAAACAAATCTTAATATATATAAATCTCGTGTCACAATGTTTGTCCTCAATGGACTCCTAAACCACTTAACCGATTATAATAAAATTCGCACACCATGTGCAGTTTGATCCAACTTGAGAGATAGGATAGTTTAATAGATAGGATAGTTAAATCTCAAATCGTTTAAAGCGGGCGAAGCCGCGGGCGGTAAGCTAGTTACATTATATTTCTTTACCAAAAAATGTTTCTAATATTATATCTACCTTAATAAAATTGCTTAGTCTTTACATTTATTAATTACGGTGTTAAAAGATATCTAGCTTGCCGTTTAAATTAAGAGTGAGTGGTAATAAATCCAATTATATTATCAAAGGCATTCCTAATAATTAAAGTTTTATCTAAACATTTCTAAACAAAAAAAGTTTATTTGGTGAAATACTATGTACATTGTATTGCACAAGTAATTTAAATTGACTGTAATATTAATCATAATATTACAGTCAACTTAAGTTACTTGTGCAATACGATTTATATAATTATATCTAACGTGCTAACCAACAATGTAAACTTATGAAAAAAAAACTCGTGACCGCTGTTACTGATGTAATATGTACATATATAGGTAGCTTGATATAATACCACGAAATAAGTCTGGTTATTGAATGATTAATATAATATTAAACTAACTTACATTGGAAACTCCTATTCCTATTAAAATTACCCATCCCCAGTCTCCGTCAGGTGGGACTAATTTTATCCTTTTCACAGTTCTTGACAAAACTAGAACTTGTTTCTCCGACATTTTCTTTAATTATCATCTAAAAATATAAATAGAGTTCCTTATTATGGAGTCAAAATACAAATATAAATGAATAAAAAGTGCTCTTGTTACTCTACATTGTATAATAGAACCTGGTTTAAAGAATGGTATCAGCTGTAGTCAGCCTTGAACTTGATATAAACAATTTGTGAGACACGTAAGTAATTACGTTTCGATACAGTTTAAATATTCTGTCATTCTTTTGGTAAAATTACTATTCTTCAAGTTCACAATTTTAAAGAAAAAATATAGAGTTGATGGATGGATATTTGTATAATTGATAGTAATCAACGGTTGGGGTAACCTTGTTTTGTTAACGATTATAAGTATTGTATCTATAAATAAATCATCTACGCCTCATTATCTGGCATGCGTTTACGACTTTATTGGATGTTAAAAAGTCAAGTAGATTAGCATTGTAAAACATGTGGAATTGACAATCAAATAATATTTTGTATGAACATTAAACGTGGACTTTGAAATCATAGATTTATTCAAATTTACATCAAAATCTCTTTTTAATTAACAGTACCATTATATTATTTTTATTACGATCAAATAATTTGCGTTAGGTAGGAATATTATGGACCGAAACAGTGTGAATTTTTTTTTAATGTCTGTATACGTATAATAATTGTAATAAGGGTAATTTAAATTTTAAATTATTCAATATACACATAGACATATACGTCCTCGAAACTCACTTCTAATGATTTTTCATTTCGATCAATGAATCGGATGTCACAATTTAAATGGTAACAAATTACAAGACAGAGTTACATTCCATTTCACGAAACGAATTTTTATACTTTTAAAGCGGCAGATATTCAAGAAAATTATTTTAAAAATGTCTTATAAAACTAAAATATCTATCATGTAATGCATACGTATAAGGTATTCCACCGGCCTTCATTAATGATATAATCATACTCATCTCAACTCTAATGAATATACAAAATTACACTACTAATTAATTCCTTACCTATTTGAAACTATTTACAAATCACATTCATAACCCACAAAATCATTTAACGAAACACATGTTCACACTTTAAATTGAGTTATTTTACGCCATACATCCGTCCAACGTGAAACTACGCTTGTTAGTGAGATATTTCATCATTATTTGCGATTTATCAATGCTAGTCACATTATAAGACGAATTTGGCATTCGAGCTATTACAGTAATCTTTACAGACACTGGGATAAAGTGCGACGCTATCGGAAAATCCAATTAAATATATAGATTTGATCAAGGAAATGTGAAACGTTTTTGTGTGACATCCGCTGGTTTGTCTCACGTTATCAAAGCCTTCCAAATACATTTATTGTGTGGAAGTTCGTCCCAAAATAAAGATTTTCAATTACACATTTTCCACTTATATCTGAAAGCCGTAAATTGTTAATTATATGTTAATCTTTATTATGGTATAGAAGATAAGTAGGTAGTAATCGATAAAACCGATTAAAAAAGAGTATCAGACGTAGAGCCTTTTAAATACTGATGAAAAAAAAAATTACTTACATATACATAATATTATGAAATAAATCATAGTTTTTAACGTGTGTACCATCTCTGCTCGTCTCCTTCTTCTCGCTTAAATTTATTAGGTACATAAATAACAATTTCAACTGCTTAACTATAATAGACTGAAGTGGAAGAACGAAATTCATAGATATTACAATAAAAAAGTGTAAAATTGGGTATTCTCCGTGATTCACAATTTATTATTACAAATAATATTATAAAAAAGATACGCCCACTATAGATAAAATCCAAAGTGATTACCTAGTTAATCCTTTACGCCTTATTTTCAATTTTCACACAAATTTGACCAAATAAAAAAAAATGTGTACGTGTACTAGTGTACACACGTAAGAAGTGAAACTTCTATATGACCTTATTCTTCAAAAAAAATTTACTATATGCAACTTTACAGAAATACGTCGAATCACGCGTGGTAGGGATAAGAAAAAGATGGCGCTTAACGGAAAAATGTCACGCGTAATGAAAAAATGTAACACTAAATTTTTTTCCAACCCCGATAAAGAAGTTTCACTTCCATAATTATTCTAAATTATATTTCATTGAAATTTAATTAGTTGTGAATTAAATTATTTTATTATCAATACATACACACAATATTGCCGTTAAAATGCACAGATACATAAATCATCATCATCATCATCATCATCAGCCCATATACGTTCCCACTGCTGGGACACGGGCCTCCTATGAGGGTACAGGCCATAATCCACCACGCTGGCCAAGTGCGGGTTGGCGGATGACACATGTCGTCGAACTTTTTAATTCTTCGACATGTCGGTTTTCCTTCACCGTTCGAGCAGTGGTGATGTTACAACATGCGCAGATAAATTGAAAAATCAATTTATTTCCTGCGCGCTCGCCTGGTCTCGAACTACGGACTTATCGATTCGAAGTCCGAGGTCTCACCACTGAGCCACCACTGCTCTTAGATACATAAATAATATTAACAAATAACCACAAATTCATTCATATATTTTGCTGTGACTATCATGGGCGAACCACAATATTATTAATATTTGAAGCATGTTAGCCGTACTGAAAATATCAATAAAATTGTGGCTAATTGCTTTGTATTCACGTCTCACTAATCAAACAAAGTTCGCCATACTTGTTTGCGTACTTTTACAAAACCAATTTAACCAAAATGTTCCTGTTCATTTGCTAGAAGAACCGTTTTGTAAAAAATGTTAGTATTTAAAAGCTATTCTTCCCTTTTCTAGGAAACGTTTGCGGCTGATTGGATTTGTTTGGTTCTTTGCTTAGTTCCGTTGATATTCGTTTTCAGTACCTACTTACGCTATACAGTCGAGCATGGACTGTGAAACTTGCACAATTTGCAGCTTATTTCTTTTATTCCCGATGTTATCCATTTAATTTCATTTATATTATGAATTTCTAATTATAAACAAACCGAGAGTCTAAATCTTGTTTAGCATAAGGATATACTTTCAATGTTGCATAAACGTTTACAGGAAATATTTCGTACGCCTACTATAAAATGTATAGCAATAATGTACGTGGGTAATTGTAATAAAAAACATTTAGTACTTTTGCGTAATATTATTTAATTTTGATGATTTCTCTCAAGCATACATCAATTATGCTTTTCATGCAGCATTTTTAGATATTCGTAAGTTTACATTAATTCAACGTTTTAACCTAGTTTATAAAATATAAAAATGGTTAAATATATGCATAATCATCATTAATAAGTTATTTGGGGAGCCTTGAAAATTTTATCAAAACTCAATTAAAACGTGAAAGGCTCTGCTCAAAGGAATCCCGCTAAAACAAAGAACTTACTAAGCCATTACTCGTTATTTATCGTAGTGAAATTCTTTCAGCAATGAAGCTAGCTTAGGATTCTAATGGTCCAAGAAATAAATTATTTCTTGTTCTTAAGAAATATTAATTACGTTAGAATTATAAAGAATTTGAACCGAGGGTTCGTTTGACTAATTGTCACATCTTTATGAGTAAGTTGGTTAGTTGTTTGTGAATTGTGAGTGAAATAAATAAAAACACGAAAGAAAATAAATAACTGAAGCGTTAAAACACCACTTATTATCTTAATTGTACTCTTAATGTGTATTTAGATCGTCGTTTTGTTTATTTAGATTAGTCACAACATCTTGTACCTCTCGTCTCATTGTGACAAATTATGGTCATCAGGTTAATTATTAATTTTAATTGAGCCAACGTTAACCTTCATCTTAATTTTCATATTTAAAACGATCCACGTATATCTAAGAAATATATAAATATCAATATACAAGAAGTGTTAATGATGTTCATACATTGTAACCGCGTGGATCTTTTTAAAAGTAGTAGTATTTTAATCGCAAAATAGTTACTTATACAAAATTGAAGGTACTCCATATCATACGTTATTCCAAGTCTTTAGTGTAAATGTTTTTGGTAATACAGTATTCTAAAATGCTGTTCGATCGTGATTGTGTGAGGATTACGGATTTACTGAATGCCTACGTTCCGAGGACGGTATTTACACGATCGTCGACGCTGACATACAGATAAATAGTAAATTCTTCGAATTCAGTATCGTTCAAATAACAACTGTATAGCTCTAATGTAGGAATGAATTTCGTTTAACAATGTGTTAAAATGTGGTTAAAAGTGAAACTATATGCAGACAAAATATAGAGCAAAATAAAGACAGTAGACACTCTCTTTTTTTTTTCTTTTTTTGACAGATATACAGGGTGTCTCAAAAGAAAGTTTATATTTTGTGGATGAATAAAAAAAAAGTAAACGGTATATTGAAAAAATGTTTATTAATTATTAAAGTGCATAATATGGTAATTTATTTCTTAAAAATAATATCGTCCAAATGCAGTCAGTGTGGGGGTACCTTAAATCTAAAGTGTATGCCTACAAACCAACTTCTCTAGAGCATTTAAAAGAAAATATCCGGCACGAAATGGCAGCCATCACTGTGTCTACCTGCCGAGCTGTCATTCATAATTTTACTGTTCGATTAAATGAGTGCCGCGGCACTCACTGGCTTTGCTACCACTATACCATAATTTTTATATTTTTGCTTCTTAATTTCCAATTAATAATTGCGGCCTAGGCGTCTAATCTTGTTAATCGTCTGGTTATTACAATTAATATAAGTATATGGCCCATAATAATTATCTTATTTATCTTTCTAGTTTTATTATCTCTAAATGAATCTCTTCACAGATTTTGAAAAAAATTGAACGGTCATTGTCCAGTCTTAAAGCACGAGTCTATAATTAGAGAACAACCAATGTTCAATACAACAACGATGACAAATAACCTTTATTATCCAAATAAGAACAAGGAGAATGGCACATTAAGCTCTATGAATAATGGAAGTGGAATATATTTTATTTCCTGGAAAGGATGAATAAACACAGGTAACTATAATGATCAGTGATTGTGACGATGAAAAGAAACATAATGAGAATGGAATCAAGTTTATTAACATTGTATAATGAACGTATAAATGCATATTTATAAAACAATTATAGACGGTGTAATTTAATACGTATGAAAGATAAACGACCGATTCTCGAACGACCTGAAATGTTTTTATCGACATCATTTTGCTTTTGAATATGCTGTAAAATATTAGTTGTATCGTAACTTACAACAGATGATTTTTTTTTCTTTTGAAATATTACCGAAAAGCCGATACAAGAGAAAATATAGAGTTCGAGAAGTGTGCCTGATTTAGTAAAAGCTCATTATCACACTGTTTGTATGCGTTTCCTGAGAACATTTACTATGGAAATGTTTATTTTTTTTACACCATATGAAAGTAGAGATTTCAATGAACAAAAGGCTCCCCAAGTTTTTGAAAAAAGCTGATATTTTGACGGGTGACTTTTTGATTGAAAATTAGGTTGTTTTTTTGGTATTAATTCAAAATAAGGCGAAAAAATAAATATTTTCAATCAAAAAAATTACAGTGTATTTGGGACATAATAAAGTAAGTTTCCACCAAATTTCGTAGAAAATAAATAAGTAAATTTTGAAGTAGATAAAAATAAAAGACCAAAAACTTGGTTTTTTGAATTTCTCACCTAAATTTTGAGGTTATGTGAAAAAATTGTTAATACAAAAGTTGTAGAACTTTTAATTACCTACAACTTTGCGATTGAACTTTTTTCCGTAAGACTTGTAGTTTTGTCGGAAATCGAGAGAAACCATTTTTTTCTCTTAAAAGCTCCCCCCTCCCACTTCCCGAACTCGGATTGACCGTAATTTATTTTTCCTTTTATTTTCATCATATTCCCCTCCTTTTCTAATGGGTTTCATCCGACTGCGATTTTATTTTGTTTCAAAAATTATCTACTCTAGTCTATAGATTTTATTAAAAAGAGGACATTTTTTGCATTTTGCAACCCTGCGGTTTTTCTTAATTCAATATCGTACAATCGTATTATTTTTACCATCGACTGATATGAAAGTATTAAAGATTATCTTATTTTGCGGATTGAAAATTTTGAAATAAGATAAACCATCTATCTTATTTCAAAATTTTCAATCCGCCTACAATTAATTTTAAATATAAAAAAATATTCACAATAACCATTTTTTAACAGCGTCCACATTCAGCATGCACTAACTTCCCTCATAATACTTCATATTAGAAAGATATTTTGTCATGTATCATATGTTTATGGTAAAGCGGTTCCATCCGTATGCAGGTGAGCGGCGCAGCGCCGACGGTCAGACGCGCGACTCGCAGCGTCTCTTGCTGAATTATTCATGAGATTTCCGAACTGATCGGTTGGTTTAACTTTTGTAAACTGTAACACACTACTTCTATTTTACAGAGCTATAATTTTGGAGCCTCATGAAATATATAAAGCATTTGTAGTTATTTACAATTTTATGCAATTAGATGCTGTTTTCCTAGTTTAATGAAAATCTCTTTATATAAAAAATGAAACCCTATTTCCATATTTCATATTTATTGGTCACGGCATCACGCGTGAATGGGTGGACCGATTTCGATAATTCTTTTTTTATAATATTACTTGAAGTGCGAGGATGGTTCTTATGGAGAGAAAACGTAAACATATACCAAGGGCGAGGCCGGGGCGGACCGCTTTTTTGTACATAAAAATAATTTACATGAAATAACAATAAATTGAATGTTGTCCAAGTTTTGGATATAACATAATTTACTTAATTGTGTGAGGTTGTTATATAACTATATACAAATTAATTTCAATGATTTATTTAGTAGACATATTAAGACTTAGTCATTCGGCTCATATTGTACCTTTATTTCACACGTATAAATCATATCTAATATCAGTCTCAGACTATTAAATGCTTAGCATTGTAGATACGCATCATTTGGAACAACGCAACAGCTAGCTTCTATTATAACATTCCATAATATGGAAAACTTTTAACTTAAATAATAATATACTCTTTACTAGTCTTATTATTTGGTCTGAATGATCATAGTTTGTGTGAACTCATCTCTTCCCTCTCTTACGTCAATTGTGTTTCGTCTGTTCTATTTTTCTGTTTCTTTTCTTTATAGTATTGATATAACATATCCGGTATCCACATAATGAGAAACAGTACAACTAAGGCATTTTGAGCAGATATACAAACGATATAGCTGCCTGTATAATCTCTTATCCAGCCTAAGAAATAGCCTGCTGCAGGTATAATTAAACCCATACTTAACATTCCTAGACCTACAGCAGAGGCCACTTGGTCCATCCTACATTCTTCGGTTATTGCAATATTTCTAGATACGATCACCATACTCCTTCCAAATCCATAGAATAGTGACAGAACTAATAGGACGTACATGTCTGTTTGGTATGCAAAAACTGTAAAATAATCACCAATAAATTATCAAGTTCAAATCAACAATTTTTGTATCACTATCAAGATATTATGTAGCTTTTAACGTTTAGTTTTAGTTTGTGCGAAACATCGGAACACAATGAATAAATTGTTGTTAAGAAAGTTTTTTTTTTGGCAAATCTAAGAGACTAACGTAATATTAAATCTTGATGGTTTAATAAATCGTATATCTCCTATAAGAATGCTATTTTATTATTATTAATTTATGAATTATTTACAAAAAATCTATCAATATTTATTTCATGGACCTACGAAATTTCAAGTTCGAAATTACGAAGTTTTTCCCAATTACTTACTTTGCCGTACAACAAGACAGCAGATACTGGACAATATCACAGTCATTTTAACAGAAACATTGAATTTCGCTTGCGCCTGCGGCAAGGCCAGTCTTCCAATTATATCAGCGATGGCCACAGCTGACATGCAATTGGCGGTTTCTTGCTTATCCATATTCGCAGCTCTCTATAACAAAAATGATTTAAAACATCATCATTTTCATCCTATTTTTTATCATTCAGTATTACATTTTTTAGCACATTCATCATTCATAAAATATAACAATTGAATAGGGATTAAAATATATTATCTAATACCTAATATATTATATAATATAATAGAGTATTACATACCTGTAGGAAAAGTGGATACAACAAGCTAAAGTTTTGTATCGAAGCAAAGTTTAAAGATGTGCCAATAATAACATTTAAAAATCTAGGACTTGATAATAATGAGATATCGAGCAGATCGTATACATTTTTTAGCATACTCATAATTTTGTTTCCATTTGTAGTTAAATGTTCTGAAAAAGGGATTTATATGTACATGTTAATTGTATGCCTACTTAATAACTCGAACTATAATGACAGAACGATATATTATTACAATAATTAAAGAAAACCTTTTACTAAAGGTTCGTTAATTTAAGCTTTCATTTTTTATGGGTCCACTTAAAATCACCCACGAATTTTACCATTTAAGTTTATTGTCTACTAGGATTCCGCCCGCGGCTTCGCCCGCGCAGTCAAAGAAAAACCCGCATAGTTCCCGTTCCCGTGGGATTTCCGGGATTGCGTCATTTTCCCGGGATAAAAAGTAGCCCATGTCCTTTCTCGGGTATCAAAATATCTCCATACCAAACATGAAAATTGGTTCAGTAGTTTAGGCGTGATTGAGTAACAGACAGACAGAGTTACTTTCGCATTTATAACATTAGTATGGATGTCTACATAAATATATAATAGGCTAGCAATATTCACTTCTAATAAAAAGTAACGTACCATTCGTGGGAACATTTGATTTGTCATTTTGCTGCAATTGTGTAAAACTTTGAGATAATAATTTATGCGAGTCAACTTTTTGCTTTCCATTCTCTTGTAAAACTGACGGGATTGTCGCTCGTCTAGTTCTTTTGTAGACTTCATCATTAGTATTGCAATTATTTTCTAGTAACGACTTTTGCAACTTTTTTTCGTCAATTACGACCTCCTCTTCCACTCTCTTCATGTGCCATTCAACGGGCTGTATGAGCAGCGTTCCAGCTATCTGAAATGCAGACCGTATTTTATTTGTAACATTTGTAAACTGGGAAAATCTAGTCTCCTTTTTAAAGTAAAACACTGCATTGTTTTCAAGGTATATTAATTACTAGCTTCCGCCCGCGACTCCGTCCGCGCGGATGTCGGTCTTCGCGTGGATAGTTTATTTCTCCATTTTGAGTAACTCTGACAATGACATCTTATAAATATCTATTGGACCCAAATACGGTTAGGCCTATAATAATAATTAAGGAGATCCCTTCTTCTACATAACAACGTCTATGGATAAAACTGAAAAATTAAGATTTATTTCTTTTCTACGTATTTTTCTAGGATAAAAAGTATCCCATTTTATGCCCAGGTATAATATAAGGTATAATTATACCAAGTTTCATCGAAATCGAACAGTTACTTTTCATTAGTTTAGTGTTAGTTAGTGGTAAATTTTTTTAAATTACATATTTGGGTTTGGAATCGATCCAGTAACAGTGCTATTTATTTTTTCAATATTTTCAATGTACAGAATTATTGACTCTTCTACAGAATTTTTATGTAGTGTGAGACCCATTAAAAGTCTTCAAATAACGATTTTCGTGGGCCTCACCTCCGCTATACGGACTACTGATATCCACTTAATCGGCATGTTTTTTTGAACACAAAAAGTGCGGTAGTCACTTCCTAGGGATATGGAGGGGGAGCTATGACGTAGCAAAGGTGGCCGTCGGGCCATTCTATTGTGCGGTATATCTATATAACTATTGGACCGATTTACTTAAAAAGGGTGTCAATTGAAAGATAATTAAATAAACATTATTTGATTCCTAAGATTCATTAATGTAAAACTGACTGTACCAACTGAAATATTTTTAAAAAACAACATTTTATGAAATATATATTTTTTTAAATGTAAAAATCTCGGTAACCGTAAGAATTATGAGAATTTAGCTTATTATAAAACATATAGCTACTAGAATACTTGGGGTGTGATCTACAATAGATACCGAACCCAAAATTATAGTTTTTAAAATTTTTGTATGTTTGTCTTTATGTATGTCTGAGCTAAACTCAAAAAAGTACTGTATGGATTTATTTCAAATTTGGAATAGAGATAGCTTGAGACATGAAGAAGGTCATAGGGTAGGTTTTATCCCGAAAATCCCACGGAAACGGGAACTATGCGTGTTTTTCTTTGACTATGCGGGCGAAGCCGCTGGCGGAAAGCTGTTTAAAATAATATAATTCTGAATAAAAAGTAGTAACGTCATTTTTTTTTATTTCCTGATTTTTATTTGAGCAGAAACGTATTACTTACATAGATAGTATTATCAGTATTTTTTCTGATGTGATCAGCATAATAAATAGCATAGGACAGCGCACTTTACTTGGATATTAATAAGAATGGTTTTTAGTAAACTCAATACAAGGCTAAAAATTAATAAAAGATTTTTTTTTTTATCTAATTTTCATCGTCATTATTTTGATCAATATCTTCTACATAATAAAACTGGTAAAACATTTGTATCGGACGTGGCATATCACTTCCAAGCACTTTTGTTTCATGTCACTACATACACAACGGCATAAACGGCAACCAGTTTTACATTGACATGATACCTAATATCACTTCGATAAATTGACTTTACTGATGAAGTAATTGGCAACAGTTGGTTGTCCTCAATCTTTTAGCTAGAATCTATGGGTTTAGGAAGCGTGGGTCTTACTACGTTTGCATTCTGCCAATCTAAGTATCTTTTACGTGCCTAAAAAACTGGTAGATCTGATTCAGGTGGCCACTAAGGATTGCAAAATGAGGGTAAATGTGGGTAACGATTTGACGGAGGGGTTTGTAGTCAAAACAGGACTGAAACAGGGCGATGCGCTGTCGCCAATGCTTTTTAATTTAGTGCTCGAATACGTCCTCAGAAGAGTTTTAACTGTCGACTTTGGACTGCAGCTAAATGGGAGGCACCGGGTTAGGGTATGCGGACGATCTGGCCCTTTTGGGAGAAAGAAAATCTAAGCTGGCGCTGGCTGCAGCGGCTCTGGAAGAAGCAGCTCAAACAGTGAGACTTAACATTAGCCATGAAAAAACTGAATACCTCCACATGAAACGGTACAAAAACACACGTCTAGTGAGGGAAGATCTTCATGTTGGACAGACAGTTTATAAGGGCGTTGCAAAGTTTAAATACTTAGGCTCTACTGTCACTGACACGAATACGAGGCAGGAAGAAATAGATATCCGCATCCAGAGTGATTTACGTTGCAGCGCAGCCCTTCACAAAGTGTTAGTGTCAAAGCTCCTGAGCAGAAAGACCAAATTAAAAATTTACAAAACAGTAATTAGGCCTATTCTTATGTACGGTTGTGAGACTTGGACGTTGACGCTAAAGCAGGAAAATAAGCTACTCGTCGCCGAACGAAAGATTCTGCGCAAAATCCTGGGTCCCGTTAAAGAGCCATATGGTAGTTTCAGGATAGAAACGCGGAAATTCAACACCTTGTGGCCGAGCCCAACATCATTGGCCAGACAAAGGCGCAACGCACGTTTTAAGAATGAGGGATGATCGGGCCGTGAAAAAGGCATATGGGCATTCCAACTGGCCGACGCCCCGTGGGCCGTCAAAGATATCGATGAAGCGACGCAACAGTAGCTGATCTACGCAATATGGGGCCGTCAATTGGCAAGAAACTGCGCGCGATCGAGGAAAGTGGCGTAAACTCGTGTCGGAAGCCAACACTCTGTTTGGGTCGCAGAGTTAGTAGTAGTAGTTAAGTAAGTAAGTATTTATTTCATAAAATGTTGTTTTTTGAAAATATTTCAGTTGGTACTAGTTTTACATTAATGAATCTTAGGAATCAAATAATATTTATTTAGTTATCTTTCAATTGGACACCCTTTTTAAGTAAATCGGTCCAGTAGTTATTTAGATATACCGCACAATAGAATGGCCCGACGGCCACCTTTGCTACGTCATAGCTCCCCCCTACATACCCCTAGGAAGTGACTACCACACTTTTTGTGTACAGAAAAACATGCCAATTAAGTGGATATCAGTAGTCCGTATGACGGAGGTGAGTCCCACGGAAATGAATTTTATTTCAATCGGGGACTCTACTAATATGTATATTGTATATAGATAGATTCATCAATCTCATTCGTTTAAACCACAGGTTTAAACGTATTATTTCACTTTAAAGAGTTCGATTACCTCACCAATTATACTGAAGTGCTATCAAATATTGGCCAATTTTATTGAGGTTAAAAGGTTACGAGTTATTTTTATACAAAATACAGCACTGATGTGGTTAATAAAAACATATGAGCGAAATTTATAAATACAAAGAACATTTACCCCATGTAAACTGAGAGCAGAAAGCAGTAAGCATGCTCCTAAAAATCCATAATTATCCAAGAGATATCGCACCACATGTGGCATTACTGTCTGCCCAATGCCGGTGCCCGCCATTGCTATTCCCACAGCAATACTCTTTTTCACTTTGAAGTAACTATTTATGGCTACAAACGATGCATTTTGAATGAAACCTAATCCTATACCTAAAATGAAAATATACATTTTAAAGAAATTTAAATTCGAACGGTTCTAAATAAATTTATAGAAATCATATCATTTCTTACATTCATGATAGAAAAACTCTACTTTTAATAAAATATGTGTGAAAAATTTGAAAAAATCATGCTTTTATAAACAACACAAATACCTAATCGACGTATTAATGTGATAGTAGCTTACCTATAAGAACACCATAGCTTATTATCAGGTGAATGATATTAGTAGAAAAACCGCTAACAAAAATTCCGAAACTGGATAAAAATGATCCTGCCACAGCTACAAATCTGGCTGACGTCAGTTTAACCAGAGCACCGGCGATCGGGCCACTAAAACTGCATACGAAAAGCATAACACTGAGAACTATGGCC
This sequence comes from Colias croceus, assembly GCF_905220415.1. NCBI lineage: Eukaryota > Metazoa > Arthropoda > Insecta > Lepidoptera > Pieridae > Colias > Colias croceus. The sequence continues at coordinate 8,491,088 of NC_059537.1, forward strand.
GCTCCTTGCGTCTTGTGTCCCATTGCTTCCAGAGCATCTCCGTATAACAAGCTGAAGAGGGATAACATTGACCGATTGAATACCTAAAATAGAATTAGGAGTCATGTTATTAAGATGGATACCATATTTTATACAATTAAATTGAAGTTAAATAAATGAGATGTATGCAGATGACAACATTAAGAAATAAGGTAGGTAGTAATTAATTATGAGGAATACACCATATTTTATAATTAGCTTTCAGAAAACAAAAGACATTATATTTCTTAACCAAAATATGTTTCTAATATTATACCTTAATAAAATTCCTTAGTCTTTACATTTAATAATTACGATGTTAAAAGGTATCTAACTTGCCATTTAAATTAAGAGTGAGTGGTAATAAATCCAATGATATTATTAAAGGCATTTTGTGATCATTCCTAATAATTAAAGTTATCTTATAGCTAAACATTTCTTAACAAAAAAAAGTTTGTTTGGTGATTTACTAATGTACATCGTATTGCACAAGTAACTTAAATTGACTGTATAATATATAATCATAATACATACAATATACATATTATTGTGAGTGCAATACGATTTATATAATTATATCTAACGTGCTAAACCAACACTGTAAACTTATGAAAAAAAATCTCGTTACCGCTCTTACTGATAATTATGATATATAGGTACCTTGATATAACAGCATGAAATAAGACTGCTTATTGAAAGATAAATATAATATTCTTACTTACATTGGAAACTCCTATTCCTATTAAAATTACCCATCCCCAGTCTCCGTCAGGTGGGACTAATTTTATCCTTTTTACAGTTCTTGGCAGAACTAAAACTTGTTTCTCAGACATTTTCTTTTATTATCATCTAAAAATATAAATAAAATTCTTTATTATGGAGTCAAAATACAAATATAAATGAACAAAATATGCTATTGTTACTCTACATTGTATAATAGAACCTGTTTTAAAGAATGGTATTAGTAGTCAGCCTTGAATTTGATATAAATAATTTGTGAGACACGTAAGTAATTACGTTACGATGGAGTTTAAATATTCTGTCATTCTTTTGGTAAAATTACTATTCTTCAAGTTCACAATTTTAAAGAAAAAATATAGAGTTGATGGATGGATATTTGTATAATTGATAGTAATCAACGGTTGGGGTACAACACACTGTAAAACATATGGAATTGACGGTCATATTTATTTATTTATTTATTTATATAAGGCACAGTTACAGGATATAGTCCAAAACATTTACATCAACTTACTAAATTAAACAATATTAAGATTTACCCAATTACTACTGCACACAACATTTAAATCATTACAATAACATAAAAAAGTGAATACAGTAACTATATAACATCCTTAATTATATAAGTCAAATGTTTTATCAATATATTATCACACAATAAGTACTCATAAAAATAACAAAAATAATTTAAATTAATTATAAGTACACTTCAATTTTATTCATCATTTAAATTAATATCTATTTTATTTCATATTAAAGGAAAATATCATTATTGTTACAAATCTCATTATAAAGCCTACACATTCGGATCAAAGGGCTGTTCTGAGAGACCATGTTTTTTGTAGTTGGCAAAGTAAATAATTTATAGGACCTTTTGGACCGACTTGGAACATTAATATTTATTTCATCTAATAAATTCTCATGCAGGGCACCATTGACAATCCTGTGAATATAACAAAGATCGGAGTTAATCCTCCGATTCTTCAAACTTTTCATGTTAAATTTTAAAAGTCTGTCATCATACTCCTTAATACTATTCCTCAAACCTAATCTAATACACAATGATCTTACAAATCGTCGCTGGATTGCCTCAATTTTATCAATATGTATATTATATATTGGTGACCATACTAACGAACAGTATTCAAGGACGCTTCTTACAAGAGAGTTATAAAGAGTAATCCAAGAAGATGGACATTGAAATGGTTTGGCAACTCTGAGTATAAAGCCTTTGCTTTGCTACAAATGTGGTCATAATGGTTTCTAAATGACAATACCGAATCAAATATTACTCCTAAATCTGATACCTGATGAACTCTTTCTAACACGAAATTTGAGATTCTGTATGGAAACTCGATTTTATATTTACTTTTTGAAAATGTTATCACTTTACACTTATTAATATTTAGTTCCATACAATTATCTATACACCAATCATGAATTTTATTTATGTCATATTGTAATAATTTACAATCTTCTACGCTTTTTATTGCACGGTAAATTTTAAGATCATCAGCATAAGCCAGACAATTACTCTCTATTATATGTCATTTATAAATATTAGAAATAATAATGGTCCTAAATGAAATGGAGCCCTGGGGAACTCCAGATTTTGTGTGATAGGCAATTGAGTCGTATCCAAATACAGTAACCATTTGCGATCGGTTCATAAGATACGACTGAAGCCAACGGTGCAGGTTGCCGTGTATTCCAAGATGAGCAGCATTTATTAATAGAATAATAATTATGATTAACGCGATCAAAGGCCTTAAAGAAATCTGTATATAGGGAGTCAACCTGCAAATATATATATCTATACTAATATTATAAAGCTGAAGAGTTTGTTTGTTTGTTTGAACGCGCTTATCTCGGGAACTACTGGACCGATTTAAAAAATTCTTTCAGTGTTAGATAGCCAGATAGCCAGCCACATATTTTGACTAAGGTGTAGAGTTTGTGAAGTTAGGCCTTGTAGAGTTAGGGCGTGTAGTGTTAGAAGCTTGGCTCTACATGAGATCTGATAACTTTTTGACAGTGCGAGTCATATGGGCTCGTCTTGGCAACATTTTACATGAAAATGTTTTTGGTGGGCCAGATTTATTCAAATTTGTCTCCACATCAAAATCTCTTTTGAATAGTACCATTATATTATTTTTATTACGATCAAATAATTTGCGTTAGGTAGATATAATATTATGGACCGAAACAGTTTGAATTTTCTTTTTTGAATGTTTGTATTCTTACAATAATTATTGTAATATGGGTTATTTAAATTGTAAATTATTCAATATACCTACACATAGAACATAATATACGTCCTCGAAACTCACTTCTAATGATTTTTCATTTTGATCAAAGAATCGGATGTCATAATTTAAATGGTAACAAGTAATTACAAGACAGAGTAGGTAACATCCATACTAATATTAAAAATGCGAAAGTAACTCTACTGTCTGTCTGTTACTCAATCACGCCTTAACTACTGAAACAATTTGCATGAAATTTGGCATAGAGTTATTTTGATACCTGAGAAAGGATATAGGGTAGGTTTTATCTCGGAAATCCTACGGTAACGGGATTTTCTTTGAAAACACGGGCGAAGCCGCGGGCGGAAAGCTAGTTTCATATAATCAAACTAATTTTATACTTTTAATGCGGCAAATTTTTGAAAATTATTTAAAAATATGTCTCAGAAAACTAAAATAATATACATCATATAATGCATAAGTATTCTACCGACCTTCATTAATGATACTCATCTCAACTATAATGAATGTACAAAATTACACAATACACAACTTATTCACTCATTACCTATTCAAAACTCATAACACATTCATAACCCACAAAATCAGTTAACAAAACACATGTTCACACTTTAAAATTGAGTAATTTTATGCCATACATCCGTCCAACGTGAAACTACGCCTGTTAGTGAGATATTTTAACATTATTTGAGATTTATCAATGCTATTATGCTAGTCACATTATGAGACGAATTTGGCACCCGAGCTATTACAGTAATCTTTACAGACACCGACGCTATCGGAAAATCCAATTAAATATAGATTTGATCCAGGAAATGTGAAACGTTTTTGTGTGACATCCACTGGTTAGTCTTACGTTATCAAAGCCTTCAAAATACATTTATTGTTGGGATATTCGTCCCAAAATAAAGATTTTACAATTACACATTTTCGCGGTTAGTCCCGCTATGGTATGGTCCCGGTATGGCACCCTCTTAAAATACCTATCAAAAAGTCCCGCTATGGTACCCATCTTTTAGATCTACGTTAGACAATAGAAGGTACAACTGAAAAGAAAAGTGTATCTATAAATAAATACTTTTAGGAGTGTATCAATAAAACGTCTGTTTGCGATATTAAATCAGTCTTTTATTAATTCAAAATATTTATAAAAAAATATCAAACAGTAAAACGAAATATTAATTGCAATGTAATTTTTAAAATTATATTTTTTTCAGTAACCGTCTGTAATAGAAGGCGACAGCCAATAATATACTTTTCTGTACTGATCCGTAATTTGAATTTACTTCTTTTTTGCACTCAATTATAGCCATTTGAACTTCATTGTCTTCAAAATGTGGCACGCACTGATCACTGTGTTTATAATCTTTAATTATTGTATTATTGGTATTGTCAATAGTTATATATCCACTACATTTAATACTATTTCTCCTATTTACACAATGCCAAGTACTTGAATTTTTATTTTCTCTGCGTTTAATATGTTTATGTCCGGCACGTAATAAAGTTTTTCCACCGCGTCGACTGTCAATAATTATTAAATTTACACCACGTGCACTACTTGACCCAGACATTGCAATAGATAAACTAACAAGCTATCCTGCAAATAGCAAACTAAACCCGGAATAATACTGTCTCTCTCTATTTTCATAAAAACAAAAGGGAAGAGCTAGATACGAATTCGAGGAAGGGCTCGTCTCTATTGTTTTACGAAAAAACCGGTTGGTCAGGTAACTACCTGAAGTGAAACGACAATTACCGAGCGTGATTTGTTTAAAAAATAGTATTAATAAATATTATCTTGCTTAACTATAATAGTTAAGAAAAGATATTTTTTATTAATACTATTTTTTTCTTAACGCATTGTATAACTTTTCTTTACAACAGTACCAAAAACTGAAGGGTACCATAGCGGCACTTTTTGATAGGTATTTTAAGAGGGTGCCATACCGGGACCATACCATAGCGGGACTAACCCCATTTTCGAAAGAAATAGAAATAGAAATAGAAATCGTTTTATTTGCCACCATGTAACTCTTAGTAATTAATACACAAAACAGAAAAAAAAAGATAGTAATGGAGGCAAAAAGGACTCCCCGTCAGCAAAGCAGCAACCATTATTTAAAATGTATTGCTGCACTGATTTTCAGATATCTAACAACTGTGTATTGTTTATGTTTACATCTTGGTTTACGTTAATCTTTATTATGGTCGCGACCTATCAATGATGGAACCGATTAAAAAAGAGTATCAGTAAGAGTATAAGTACTTCAGATCTTGGCGCCCCCCCATAATTTTTCGCCCCGGGCCATTGCCCCCTCTAGCCCCCCCCCCCCCCCCCCCCCCCTAACGCCGGCACTGTCCCTTTTCGTACATATTATGAACTAAATCATAGTTTTTAATATGGTACCATAGATATGGATGGACGAGCAGAGTCTCATATTCATCTTCTCGCTTAAATTTTATAGGTACCTATACAACACTGCTTAAACATAATGAACAGAAGTGAAAGAATTAAACAAAAAAATATGTAAAACTCGGTATTTTCCGCGATTCACATTTACAAACATAATAATAATTTAAAAAAACGAGGCGTGTCACTCGGGGACTGCCGCGGTAAAGCTATTGCATGCTAAGCCTTCAAGCCACACCTCCGCCCGTCGGAGTGGGGAGCGTGAGGTTTTTTCGTTACGGAATTTCTCAATTCGGTCCCCGCGCTCAAGGCCCGCGATAGAAGCTATGCAATAGCTTAAAAAGATTACAATACGCCCACTATATATAAAATCCAAAGTGATGTAAGTTAATCCTTTTCACCAGTTTTCAATTTTCACACAAATTAGACCAAATTAAAAATAATTCTAAATATATTTCATTGAAATTTAATTAGATGTGAATTAAATTAAGTTATTATCGACAAACACAACATTGCCGTTAAAATGCACCGGTATATAAATAATATTAACAAATAACCACAAATTCATTCATATACCTATTTTGTTGTGTGACTATCATGGGCAAACCACAACATTATTAATATTTGAAGCATGTTAGCCGTACTGAAAATATCAATAAAATTGTGGCTAATTGCTTTGTATTCACGTCTCACTAATCAAACAAAGTTCGCCATACTTGTTTGCGTACTTTTACAAAACCAATTTAACCAAAATGTTCCTGTTCATTTGCTAGAAGAACCGTTTTGTAAAAAATGTTAGTATTTAAAAGCTATTCTTCCCTTTTCTAGAAAACGTTTGCGGCTGATTGGATTTGTTTGGTTCTTTGCTTAGTTCCGTTGATATTTGTTTTCAGTACCTACTTACGCTATACAGTCGAGCATGGACTGTGAAACTTGCACAATTTGCAGCTTATTTATTTTATTCTCGATGTTATCCATTTAATTGCATTTATATTAATATTATGAATTTCTAATTTTAAACAAACCGAGAGTCTAAATCTTGTTTTGTATAAGGATATACTTTCAATGTTGCATAAACGTTTACAGGAAATATTTCGTACGCCTACTGTAAAATGTATAGCAATAATGTGCGTATGACATTATAGTGATAGGTAATTGCTACATTTAGTACTTTTGCGTAATATTATTTAATTTCGAGGATTTCTCTCGTGCATAGATAGATCTAATCAAATAAAATCAAATAATTTATCTTTTAACAAGCTATGCGGCACTTTTAGATATTCGTTAGTTTACATTAATTCAACGTTTTAACCTAGTTTATTAAATATAAACAAGGTTAAATATATGCATAATCATCATTAAGGTGGATTCCCACGGCCTGATTGCTTCACAGGCATTGGCAGACGACAGGCGCCTGTCGCCATCCGTCGCCATCTGAACTGAGCGTTCCCACGGCCTGTGTGCGTCCGGCGAGGCCGGTGGACGCTCATTCCTACTAATACCTAATAAATTTTCTTTTTTTTTTAATTCAACGATAGGTATATTTCCATGTGTTAAGTGGGTTTTTATTCGTAACCAGGCATCATTAACATCATTTCTATTTTTATATTGAGGTTTTGAACAATTCCATAGAGCTGGTTCATTTTCGTACAGAGTTAAAAACTCGAAAATAAGTTCGTTCGTCCACTCCATCAGCTACGTAGGCACAAAATTATCGTAGATGCTATCGTACATCGTACGTAGGCACAAAATTATCGTATTTGTACGATAATTATCGGTTCCGAACACTGACGCGCCACAGACGGCAGGCCCTGACGGACGTCGACAGACGCCGTCGCACCGCGCCACGCCGCACCTTTGATCTTAAGGTGGGTTCCCACGGCCGGATTGCTTCACAGATCCGACCGCGCCACACCAGACCACATGCCGTGGGAATCGGCGCGCTTGTGGTCGTCTGCCGAGGCTCGTGCTATCAATTGCAAGTATTTCTTGTTCTTAAGAAATATTAATTACGTTAGAATTATAATGAACTAGGTTTCCGCCCGCGTCTTCGCCCGCGCAGTCAAAGAAAAACCCGCATAGTTCCCGTTCCCGTGGGATTTCCGGGATTGTGTCATTCTCCCGGGATAAAAAGTAGCCTATGTCCTTTCTCGGGTATCCAAATATCTCCATACCAAATAATTATCATGAAAATTGGTTCAGCAGTTTAGGCGTGATTGAGTAACAGACAGACAGACAGAGTTACTTTCGCATTTGTAATATTAGTATGGATGGACCTTAATTATCTTATTTATCTTTGTAGTTTTATAATCTATTAAGCTTATTAAGAAAGTTCGCCTCAAATTTAGGAACTAAATGAACAGTTATGGTCCAGTTTTAAGCACCAGGAAATTATAGCACGAGTCTATAATTAGGGAACAATCAATGTTCAATAAAAAGATGACAAATAACCTTTATTATCCAAATAAGAACAAGGAAAATGACCCATTACTAGCTCTATGAATAATGGAAGTGGAATATTTATTTCTTGGAAAGGATGAATAAACACACAGGTAACTATGATCAGTGATTGTGACGATCAAACGAAACATAATGAGAATGGAATCAAGTTTATTAACATTTTATAATGAGTAAATTCATATTTTATAAATCAATAATAGAATTTAATACGACAGATACATTAATATTTTTATTCAAATACTGATGATTGTTCTCGAGTCGAATTTAATATTATGATATAAATTATACAAAGATATTAATTACTGAAGACTTATATTATATATCATCATATTATTATGATAAACATAATTTCAATAGAATTATAACGAAACTATCATATTCATTATGTTTAAACTTTAAATATCACTCACACTCACATATAATAATATGTTACTCACAATATGCTTATTTCTAGAAAATTCTTGTATACCTGTAGAAAGACAATTTTAACCTTATATTTATATTTCAAAATATGTCAATCACAATGCGTCAAACATATTATTTCATATAAAGAAATTTAATCATATTTAGGAAAAACCGTAATTTGTTAACGTCGAGAGGAAGATAACCATATCAAATTTATATCGATGGATTTAAAATTTAGCTATAAAGCTCAAGCATATTTTCGATTATCATGGGAAATCCCCTTAGATTCATATTTTAATTCCTTAATAAAAAATAATATGATCTAGTCTGTAATAGTTGTAGTTCATTTAATTTATTATGTCTTCAAAAATCTCAAAATAGTTGCAGAGTTAGGAAAATAATGAAATACGACTAGAAATAACGTACATTTTTGTTAAATTAAATTAATATTAAGTATGTCTTCCTTTCACACAAATTAAGGTAAAAGCACCTAATACGGAGGTATTTCGCAACATTTGAAAGTAAGTATCAAAAATAAGCATTTGTAAGTATTTCTAAAGGTGCCAAACCACTTTATCGTTAAAAGTGGAACTTAAATTTTGTATTGCTGTTGAGTCTATGTTTATTTTCATAATATTTCTTATTTTAAAAAAATATTTAAATAGTCATGTCGATTTTCCCTAATACGGAGGTATGATTTTGGTCAGAGCCTAATACTGCGGTAGGCGGCTCCTAATACGGAGGGTCAGATATTATATACATTGAAGTTCCGTACAAATAATATTTGTTAAATAATAGGAATGTGTTAGTAAAGTAAATTGTAAGTTTTTTATTCATTAACCATTGGTTTGATTACGTTGATTCACTTTTAATGTGTTTCATTTATGCTTTTAGTTTTATCGGAAAAAAAACACGCATATCAAATAAGAATCCACAAAAAAAGACACAAAACTTCTTATTTATTTACGCAACCCTAAATCTGGTAATTTTAAGTTCTATGAAATAGGGCCGTAATAGGAGATCATATATAACCTAATACAGAGTTACCTGGAAATATCTACCACCGTAATAGGAAAACTACTCGTGTTTTTAATAATCCTAATTCTGACCCATCAAAAATTCGATAAACAAGAGAATGTAAATGCTTAATCAAATGATAACAGTTTTTTGGCTCAGATGTGTAAAACTCAAATCAACAGTTATACAAAATAAATGATTTGTGATACATTAAAATACACCTTCCTATTTTTACCCCTTCTAAGAAACAAACATTTTGTACTCAACCATTTTCATATTTAACTGGATTTCTAATTAAGAAAACATACCGCAGAATATGGTTTCTAATTTATCAGATTAATAATTATTCCAACTAATCTTGGAATTAATTCAATAAGTAAATAAAATTCAAGTTATAAACAATTAAACATGCCCAGTATTTTTCCTATTTCGGAGTTATGCCACCGTATTAGGATTAATCTATAAAATTTGTATCGTATTACGGCGGTATTTTATTTCTTATTTTTTGGGTAGAAAATGACTTACAAATATGAAACAAGCTATTTAAATAGTGAGTGTAATAGTAGGAAAATGCAATAAACAATACATATACAAACTTGAACGGCTTTTTAATACGAAAAACTTAGTTTATAAATATTAGTGTACTTACTTTTGTTGTTTCGCGTTTGTATGGAAACACCTCTCATGTCGATGCCGTTACACAGATTGATTGATCTTGTTGTGTTGTCTATGTGCTATACTTGCAAACGTTAGTTAAGTCATGGAGTAATAAATTTGGAATAAATAGCTTACGTTTTGGTGTACTTAAAATTTATAAAACAGGAATAAAACTCGAAAAAAGAAATACCACCGTATTAGGAAGCGATTTTGACTACCGCCGTATTAGGAGCCTTTACCTTACTACATCAGTCTCAATGTTATAAATGCTAACTGGTGTAAATTGAGTTACTTTAGTTAATTGTACACGTATACATTTGAAAACATCACGGCCAACTTCTCTCGGCAGGGCTTCATATGTTCAACAATTATGCAGCCTTTTACTTCATAATTATGCTAGTCTTGATTCATTTGGCTTATTAATATCACAGTCTGTGTGAATTCATCTAGTATACTTACGTCATCTGCGTTTCTTCTACAATTTTTTTATTTTTCTTTTTATCTTGGTAATATTGATGTAACATATCCGGTATCCACATGATTAGGAACATCACTAGAATTGCGTTTTGCGCAGTTATACAAATTATGTAACTACCAGTATAATCTCTTATCCAGCCTAGGAAGTAGCCCATAGGAGGGACGATGATTCCCATACTTAACATTCCTAGACCTACAGCTGACGCTACCTGATCCATTCTACATTGTTCTGAGATTGCAATGTTCTTAGATACACTCACCATACTTCTTCCAAAGCCATATAATGATGACATAGCAAGCAACACGAACATATCCGTTTGGTAGGCCAAAACTGTAAAAGAGATCAAATATTATAAATACCTTATTAAGTTAAAGGACATGCAGCTAGATTAGATTAATCCCTTATCAAATTACGTGGAAACATATACCCCAAATATGGAATTTTTGATGGTGATAATATCAATTTACTGCGACAGTAAAATATAAATTAGAGTATCGTGTAAAATAAGTAAATTATTTTCTATTAATTTAAATGCTCAGATCTATTTTGGAATGGTTACTTACTTTGTCTTATTACAAGTAACCAAATACTGGTCAATACCAACGTCATTCTAGCTGATATTTTGAATTTTGATTGCGCTTGCGGCAATGCAAGTCTTCCAATAATATCTGGAAACGCTACGGCTGACATGCAGTTAGCAGTTTCTTGTTTATTCATACCCGCAACCTTCTACAATTAAAAAAAATTTTAAATTTTTAGAATATCATCAATAAATTTGTTATGGAAATAGGAATAAATACCTGCAGGAAAAGTGGATATAGCATGCTGAAGTTTTGTATTGAAATAAATGTTAAAGCTGTTCCGAGTATAACATTTAAAAATCGTGGGCTGGATAAAAGGGAAATATCAAGTAAATCGTATATTTTTTGTAGAATTGTTTTGTTTTTCTTTGGTTCTGCGTGATTATGTCCTAGAAAATAAAAATTATGTACAATATACCTACATTATACATCATAAGATTATGTGAAATACAGGCAATTTTTAATTGAAATGCGTACCATTCATAGGACTATTACCATTTTGATGCATCTGTAATTCGGTATGACTTTGATATATTTTATGAGAACTTTCTTTTTCCTTGCCATTTTCATGCAATACTGTTGGGACAGTTGCGCGTCGAGTACCCTTGTATACGTCATCATTATTTTCGTGATTATTCTCTAATAGCGAAATTTTTTCATCAACTACAACTTCTTCTACTACTTTTTTCATGTGCCATTCCACGGGCTGTATTAACAGCGTTCCAAAAATCTTAAATTACAAATTTTGTTAATTGATTTAAAGAGCTATCAACGGAATCGATATAGGTTGGTATACCTACCCCATGCAAGCTGAGGGAAGAGAGAAGTAAACATGCTCCTCTAAACCCATAATGGTCCAAAAGATATTGCACCACATGAGGCATTATGGTCTGCCCAATACCGGTTCCCGCCAATGCTATTCCAACTGCAATACTCTTTTTCAACTTAAAGTAGCTATTTATGGACACGAATCCAGCATTTTGAATAAAACCTAAGCCTAGACCTGAAATAGAATTAACTGTAAGTATTAATCAACGAATTTTATAGCTAATTGTATGTAGGTATAGTATATGTACCTATATTGTCGCGGATATGGTAAGAAGAAAAAACAAAATGGATTTGATGGGAGGAAACTGCAATATCTGAGCTTTGTTCAGCTGTATAAGAATAAGGTTGGAACAGAACTAGGAGGGTTATATCACGGTGTTTTATTAAAAAATATGAGTAAAATAATTTTAAATGCAACAAAAATACTTGGCACAACACAGCCTGTTTGGAGTTGAAAATTGAAATACTGAAAATATAAACTTTGAAATGACAACATTACCTAAAAGTATGCTGTAACTTATAATCAAATGCACTATGTTCGTTGAAAATCCACTACAGAATATTCCTGTGGTACAGAACACAGCTCCAGTGACGCACACAAATCTGGCTGACGTCAATTTAACTAGAGCACCGGCGATCGGACCACCGAAATTGGACACAAAAAGCATAACACTGAGAACTATGGCCGCTCCTTGCGTCGTGTGTCCCATTGCTTCCAGAGCATCTCCGTATAGCAAGCTGAAGAGGGTCAACATAGACTGATTGAATATCTAAAATAAAATTTCATCTTGATTTAATACTCAAAAAAATTGCTTAAAAATTTTAGAACAATCAGAATATGTATTAAAACTGAATACCACTAGATTTTTGAATATAATAATATGCTTGCCATTAATATAGAAAAAGTTTCGGATTACCTCATATTTGTTATTTTACAGAGTTTCAATGTAAATATACTTTTCATGAATAAATTGAAATAGTAACAATCAAATAACAATCAAATTAATTTACTGAAATTATCTTAAAAGATTCAAATTTCGTTGATATTTCTTCATTTAGCAGTTTTGAGTAATTTATTCAAACATGTTATCTACGGTTCTAGGTTCAAATTATGGGAGGCTATTATGAAATAAAAAGAAAATTACCTATCATATCGTTTGGTAAGAATCCGTGATCTTCATTCAAGGTAATAATATTATGTATCTATGATAATACTAATATAAGTATGTATAAAAATCATCTACCAAATCTATTTAAAAAAAATATAATTCAACACTATATATATTTTAAAAATTGAAGTGTAACTAAAAATCAAGACTTCTGTGTTCGAAGGATCGTGAATAGTGATAAAAAAATTCCTGTATTTTACTTCATTGCTCAATTTCTTGTTTTTATTTTTATTGTACTATATGAAGATACATACTACAAACTTTTATACAATATAACTGCTTACTGGTAGATACCTTAATGATGTTCTTACTTACATTGGAAAGTCCAGTTCCTATTAAAACCATCCACCCCCAACCTCCATCAGGGGGCACTAGTTTTATCCTTTTCTCCGTCCTTGGGAACGCTAATGAATTTTTCTTCGACATGTTTCCTGTTTTTCCTTATGTTTCATTAAAAAACTTCATGTGAGTGTTTTTCTAAAAAAAAATAATTTGTTGTTAACACCCTGAAATAGCGATACGGAAAGGTTAATTTTAACACTTTTGACCGCCAATCTCGAAACGGCTATTATTTTAAGTAGTTACTATAATATCTCTTGATTTGAAAATATGACCTCAGAGTAACTGGTCATTGGACATATTACGTACGTACGACATACGTCATACATGGTATTTATCACAATACCAAGTAGCCGAGTGAACCGAGTCAAATATTAATTACCGGTTGTGGAAAGATATAATGGAAAATAGTGGTAAAAAACCTATACTCTAACATAATATCAGTATAATAGAAGAGTAAAGGTTTTCATAAAACACTTTGTAAACTAGTTTTTTTGTAATTTGCTAGGTAAAATTTATTTATGTAAATTACCATTATATTTTAATCTGTTCCATCTTTATAGAATACTAGCTGCTCCACTCGGTTTCACCCCCGTGGCTCCACTCCTGTTGCCCGTAGCGTGATGAAATATAGCCTATATCCTTCCTCGATAAATGGGCTATCTAACACCGAAAGAATTTTTCAAATCGGACCAGTAGTTCCCGAGATTAGTGCGTTAAAACAAACAAACAAACTCTTCAGCTTTATAATATTAGTATAGATGTGTTAAATACCTAGGATTAATAAAAAGTAAAAATCATCATCATCATCATCTGAGGCTCTACAGCCGCGAGTGGGCCTTGGCCTGGTCTAGTATTTTCTTCCAGACATCTCGATCCTTTGCCCGGGTTCTCCAATTTTTCACATCTATCGTCTTTAAGTCCTGTTCCACGCCATCCAACCAACGGAGCTTTGGTCTTCCACGATTTCTACGTCCATCTGGTTTTCCATCAAGCAGACGCAGAGGAGCCCTGTTGTCGTCCATACGTGCAACGTGTCCGGCCCAGCGTAAACGGCCGAGTTTTATGGTCTTTATGACATTCGGCTCCTTGTACATTCCATAAAGCTCATGATTATACCGTGTTCTCCAACGTCTATTTTCCAGCACAGCACCGAATATTCGTCTGAGGATTTTTCGTTCGAAGACCAGCAGGCAATCCTCATCTTTTTTGCTCAAGACCCAGCTTTCGGACCCATATGTTAGTACCGGTCTTAGTAGGGTCTTGTATAGCAGTACCTTTATGTTTCGGGATAGCAGTTTCGATCGAAAATATCTCAGAAGGCCGAAGTAGCACTTGTTTGCAGCCATGATTCGTTTGCATATTTCTGCAGATATTTCGTTCTGGTCTGATATTAATGATCCCAGGTACACAAAGTCATGTACAGCCGCGAATGTCTTGTCGCCGATGACAATATCCTGCCGAGTTTCGCTCGGGGTCCTAGTGGCTTTCAGGTATTTTAGTAAGTAAAAATAACTAATTAAAATAAATGAAAATTGTGATGTGTACCTATTGTTACACTTTGAATTATGGGCTGACCGTTGATTGAGTGCATGTGATTGATGAGAGTTTACAAATAAATTATTATAAGAGATGTGACGAAATTCAAACAAGAACTAGAAAATTACCTATCATAATATGTAGATACTCACTAGTTTACTAGTTACTAGTTTCGCTTTTTACTTTTTACACGGTAATAATATTATCCCACCAAAAACATAAATGTAAAAATTGGAGCCAATTTCAATCGTTGACTTAATTTGCCGAAAAAAGAATTGAGATCTAAATGTGTGCCAAGTTCTGAAGACAGTCCAGAAATTTATTTACAAAGATGTATTAAGTTCTTAGGTGAACTGAAATCTCAATTGTTTTATTTTCCCTTAGAGAACAACGTTTATTCCAAAATATGACTTTTCTCTTGTATGTTATGAATGTCTGCGCACATTGCCCGGTCATTATCTGCAATTTTTTAAACTCGTTTTCTGTTAAAAAAAATTACATGATTTTCTAAACATCCAGCGTGAATTTGTACACACACTATAATAACCAAGATGCAAAGAACGTCGTAGAAGAATCGTCGCCTTACCCCATGACGTGACGGTATTGCTATGACGCGATCTTGAAATCTTACTCTCAACGCGCCTAAAGATGTTACACTTATATTAATATTAATATTACCCAAATTAAATCATTTCTACCTTCGATGAAGCCTTCTTCCATGACACTGAAATTAAAATTAAACTTAACACTCATATAAATAAAGAATAAATAAATGTGAATACTTATGTAAAATTATATTATAATTATTATTTTCAACTGTATGAGCAATATTTTTATTACAATTTTCTTTTATTTTACGTTGAATAACAGTTTTCAATAAAGAAATCATACAATCGAAGTAATCAGCCCTAGCGCTCTAGCGCGAGTGAGTGTGATGACGTCAAGGCGCATCGAATCCACAGAATATGTTTCGTGAAAAAATATTATGTAAATTTCAATCCATACTAATATTATAAATGCGAAAGTAGCTCTGTCTGTCAGTCTGTTACTCAATCACGCCTTAACTACTGAACCAAATTGCATATAATTGGTATAGAGATATTTTGATACCCGAGAAAGGACATAGGATAGGTTTTATCCCAGAAATCTCACGGGAACGGGAACTATGCGGGTTTTGCTTTGACTGCGCGGGCGATGCCGCGGGTGGAAAGCTAGTAATCTATATCTCAGTCATTTATTGGTGGATTTCAAAATTTTTTCAGCTATTGATTAGTTTCGATCTAAGTATATTCTAACACTATTATGGTGAATATAATATTTTCAACATGAGAAAACTTTTCCATTTTTACCTACTTACTTATTTAAAAAATTAATGCATGTCTAATATTTAACAACGAAAATAACGTCTTGCAATAAAAAATGTATGTCTGATGGATCTATCTAAAGGCAAAAGATTAAAAATTACGCGTTAAAAATGACTTTAAATTAAGGATATTTTCCTGTGCAGATAAGATGCGCATTAATAAACGCAACCACTGCGGCCAGCCAGACAGCCCGGACTATAACCAAAATAGCAAGAGGAACAGCATATCAAATAACCAACTATACTAAAATTCTCTCTTGTCAACGTTGATACGATACGTTTCTTTATCTGATAACAATATTTGCGTGCAATATTTATGCTAATAAGATTGAGATTATTATCAAATATTAAACAAAAAATTATCTTATTCATAAGATAATTTTTTGTTAAAACACGTTCATGAACGTGTTTTTAATTAAATTTACTTGATAATTATTGTGTATGTATCTAGTACATAATATATACCTATCACATACATTTTATAATGATTGGAAATTTATTATAGCTAAATTGGTCTAATAATAATTTAGTTGTAGTAGATATTATTAAAGACATTATTTATACGTATATTTTTTGGCAAAATTTTAAAGTATACTTGTGTGTGTTAATAATTATGAAATACATATCATGTTTTAGGACAATGTTAGAACGCAGATCTGCTAATAACTAATTATAGTCTTGCGAACTCTAGAACAGCTGGGCCGATTTAACTGATTTTGGTTTTGAAATGTTTGTCATACATGAAGTAACGGGTGACACGAAGTTCTTTAATACTTATTATTTTATAAGTGCAAGAAGTGTGTGCTTATTATATTTTAAGCTCAACTTGCAACTATAGGGTAAATTTATTATGATATAATATTGGTGTACAAATAATCTTCTTAATGTATATAAATCTCGTGTCACAATGTTTGTCCTCAATGGACTCCTAAACCTCTTAACCGATTATAATAAAATTCGCACACCATGTGCAGTTCGATCCAACTTGAGAGATAGGATAGGTTTTATCCCGGAAATCCCTCGGGAACGGGAACTATGCGGGTTTTTCTTTGAAAACGCGGGCAAAGCCGCGGGCGGAAAGCTAGTCTTAATATATATAAATCTCGTGTCACAATGTTTGTCCTCAATGGACTCCTAAACCACTTAACCGATTATAATAAAATTCGCACACCATGTGCAGTTCGATCCAACTTGAGAGATAGGATAGGTTTTATCCCGGAAATCCCTCGGGAACGGGAACTATGCGGGTTTTTCTTTGAAAACGCGGGCGAAGCCGCGGGCGGAAAGCTAGTGAATTATAAATAATAACTATTTAATCACTAATATGTGGCTAGCAACTAGTTTTTCCTATCAGATCATATATTTTCCAAACACTAATTCCCTTTACCAGCTTTCTATATTGATTTAAAACAAACGTACGATAATGGTTGGATTACTTCGCAATTAATCACCTGGAAAAATAATATGATAGTATCGAACAAATATTACCTATTTGAAAATCGAACTTTCAAATATATTTAAATATACAGACTTTAATCACAGGTCACTGGCATAGCAGTTTTAAAATTTTTATTTTCTCTCTTTTCACATTAGTGGAAAACATTTTACACCGAAATATTCTAATGTATATCAGCTATAATATATCTAACTATAAAATAAAAAAAATGGTTAGTGAAATCAGTGCCTATAGCTACAGTTAAGACAGGGGTCCACAAAACTTAATACCATTAGAGCCTTACCTAAATCATATGTAAAGTCATAATCCACACAAAGTCAGGTCACGAAACATACACGTTTGCACTACCTAAATAATTATTTATTGTTAGGTACATACAACCGATCGATGTGGACGCACACGCGTAAATGGGATATCAAGATCGTAATAAATTTATTAAGTGTTGCAATGTTATCAATGCGTAAGCACATTTTTCATTTCGCACCCTATTTGAAGCATACGTACCTAATAGAATGAATGACGTATATCTGGCAAAATTTTCTTCATATTTTTATCAGCATACTAGGTATGTATTATTTCGTAATTGCATAAGACCAATCCATCATCATCATCATTATTTATAGGCGGGTCTACACAGAGCGAGCAGCCTCGCTAAGCAATTGCTGCTCGAAGCATTTCAGTCCACTTGTCTAAAACTAGATTTTTCTAGTCACTACATAGTATAAAACAAAGTCGCTTTTTCTGTGCCTATAATTCTTATGTTCCTATATTTTGTGAGGTTCTAAAAACTAGCCTCATCAAATTATGGGGTTCAATAGGTCATTAGTTGTTTGCTTTGTGAAAATAATTATATTATTCAAATTAAAAAGTCATATTTTGGAATAAACATTGTTCTCTAAGGGAAAATAAAACAATTGAGTTTTCAGTCAACCTAAGAACTTAATACATCTTTGTAAATAAATTTCTGACTGTCTGCAGAACTTGGCACACATTTAGATCTCATTTCTTTTTTTGGAAAATTTAGTCAACGATTGAACTCGGCTCCAATTTTTACATTTATGTTTTTGGTGGGATATCATTACTTTTTGTACAGAAAATTACTCTGCAAATTTGATTTACTTTATGAATATAATACTTTTTGTATACGAATTTTTTTTTTATTTTTTCTTGCGGTTTCTCTGTATGGTTTGTTTTGTATTATTTTCTATATTTTCTTGTATGTTATGAATGTCAGCGCACATTGCCCCGTCATTATCTGCAATTTTTTAAACTCGTTTTCTGTTTAAAAGATTACATGATTTTCTTAACATCCAGCGTGAATTTGTACACATTATTACCAAGATGCAAAGATCGTTGTAGAAAAATCGTCTCCTTACTCCATGATATGACGGTATTGCCATGACGCGATCTTGAAATTTTACTCTAAACGCGCCTTAAGATGTTTCTCTTATATTAATATTTCGCAAATTAAATCATTTCGACCTTCGACGAAGCCTTCTTCCATTACAATGAAATTAAAACTAAACTAAATAAATGTGAATATGCAAAATTATATATTATTTTTAACTGTATGAGCAATATTTTTATTACAATTTCCTTTTATTTTACGTTGAATAACAGTTTTGAATAAAGAAATAATGCAATCGAAGTAATCCGCCCTAGCGATACTAGCGCGAGTGAGTGTGATGTCAGAGGCGCATCGAATCTACAGATGTTTCGTGCTAAAATATGTAAACTTCAATAATCTATATCTCAGTCATTTATTGATGGATTTCAAATTTTTTTTCGGCCACTGATTAGTTTTGATCTACTTTTTAAGACTAGTAAGGTGAATATAATATTTTCTATTTTTATAAACTTTTCCATTTTTCCATACAAACAAAATTAATGTCATTGAAAAAAAATTAAATACAGATAAATTCAGTATTTACTGATTTTTTCCTTTGTACACACACTATTACCTAGTTGATTACAAAATTTTAACTTTCTAGGTCATCTGGAAGTGGGTTAGGTTTTGTATATATCAATGAGTCAGTCAGTCTTAAAAATTGCGATTTTTGGACATTAATATCTACGCAACTCTGTATTTATGAAAATTAAATCTGTATTTATGAAAATTAAGGTTCTTGTTTACCTTGGGGTCCTCTTGATATGTACCAAATTTGGTTTATTTAACTTAAATAGTTTTCGAGTTATTAGGGGGTGAAAAGTGGCTCCAAATGGTTCGTGTAAATATACACACGCTGCTGCTCGCCAGTTCTCTTCGCTTGAACTCGGCTTGACACGCTGCCACGTGTCTAGATTATTCAATTTCGAGAATTTCTCTCATGCATACATCTATTAACAAGTCGTGCGGCATTTTTAGATATTCGTAAGTTTACATTAATTCAACGTTTTAACCTAGTTTATAAAATATAAACAAGGTCAAATATATGCATAATCATCATTAATAAGTTATTTGGGGAGCCTTGAAAATTTTATCAAAACTCAATTAAAACGTGAAAGGCTCTGCTCAAAGGAATCCCGCTAAAACAAAGAACTTACTAAGCCATTACTCGTTATTAATCGTAGTGAAATTCTTTCAGCAATGAAGCTAGCTTAGGATTCTAATGGTCCAAGAAATAAATTATTTCTTGTTCTTAAGAAATATTAATAACGTTAGAATTATAAAGAATTTGAACCGAGGGTTCGTTTGACTAATTGTCACATCTTTATGAGTACCTAAGTTGGTTATAATTTTTTGCACAGTATTTTGTGAATTGTGAGCGAAATAAATAAAAACACGAAAGAAAATAAATAACTGAAGCAATTTACGTTAAAACACCACTTATTATCTTAACTGTACTCTTAATGTATATTTAGATCGTCGTTTTGTTTATTTAGATTAGTCACAACATCTTGTAATTCTTGTCTCATTGTGACAAATTATGGTCATCAGGTTAACTATTAATTTTAATTAGGCCAACGTTAACCTTCATCTTAATTTTCATATTTAAAACGATACACGTAAACGTAAGAAAAATATAAATATCTATATACAATAAGTGTCAAGCGCGTCACACACGGTGACCCCAAATGACCCGAAATTTTGTGGGTCATTTGTAACAGGATGGCGGTTCTACAGGGGTCTTAGTACGCAATGACAAAAAGAAAAATGATGGTCAGAACGTTGATACCGGATACCTTAAGATACTATAACGTTTTATATTAGAGTATCTTAACATAAAATATTCATATCTTCACCGTGTGTGACGCGCTTTAATATTGTTCATATATTGTAACCGCGTGATTATTTTTAAAAGTATGTACCTTCCATCATATTGGCATTTATTTAATCGCAAACGATTTACTAATACAAAATTGTAGGCACTCCATATCCTACGTCATTCCAAGTCTTTAGTGTAAATGTTTTTGGTAATAGAGTACAGTTCTAAAATGCGCGCTGTTCGATCGTGATGGTGTGAGGATTACGGATTTGCTGAATGCCTACGTTCCGAGTACGGTATTTACACGATCGTCGGCGCCGACATACAGATAAATTGTAAATTCTTGGAATTCTGCAGTATCGTTCAAATAACAACTGTAATAGCGTTATTGTAGGAATGAATTTCGTTTAACAATAACGATGTGGTTAAAAGTGAAATTATATGCTGACAAAATATAGAGCAAAATAAAGACAGTAGACACTCTCTTTTTTTCTTTTTTTGACAGATATATTTCCAAAAAATTTATATATATTATGTTATTTGTATAAATTTATAAATATATATGTTACTAGTGGTCCACCCCGGCTTCGCCCGTGGTACATATTTCGCAATAAAAGGTAGCCTATGTCCTTTCTCGGGTATCAAAATATCTCCATACCAAATTTCATGCAAATTGGTTCAGTAGTTTAGGCGTGATTGAGTAACAGACAGACAGACAGAGTTACTTTCGCATTTATAATATTAGTATGGATTTGTATCAAAGAGGACCTTGAAATAAATATACTTAATATATAAAATATTTATTTTTTAATAGATAGCTTTAAACTCGCTTTATTTATATTCATAGTTTCTTTAACTACAGCACCTTTCAATCATTAAAGCCAGCATTCCTCCTTATATGAGTAAAATTCATAAAATTTAAAAAACTGGAATATATAAAAAATTGTGTGATGTAATGTGATAAAAAAACATTAGCTCGGGTATGAATTATTGCGGTTACAATGTGATGATGTGTAAATTAATTATTGTTCCAGTCATACATATTTCACATACTTGGGACTATGGGATTTCCCATACACGTTTACATTATAATATTATATTATAGTATGCTCAGATATAGGGAATTGTAATATTCTATATGCATTAAATCGTTATATTAATATTATAATTTTTTTTTTAAATATAAATTGAAAATAATAAGGTAGAGCATACAATACTTTAAGTGTTCGGTGGCCAGCGTTTGGCTACCACTATAACATAATTTTTATATATTTGCTTCTTAATTTTGATAATAATTGCGGTCTAGGCGTCTTAACTTGTTTTCTGATGATTACCAATTATATATGGCCCATAATAACTATCTTATTTATCTTTCTAGTTTTATTATCTCTAAATGAATCTCTTCACAGATTTTGAAAAAGATTGAACGGTTATTGTCCAGTCTTAAAGCACCATGAATCTATAGCACGAGTCTATAATTAGAGAACAACCCATGTTCAATAAAATGATGACAAATAACCTTTATTATCCAAATAAGAACAAGGAAAATGACCCATTACTAGCTCTATGAATAATGGAAGTGGAATATTTATTTCCTGGAAAGGATGAATAAACACAGGTAACTATGATCAGTGATTGTGACGATCAAACGAAACATAATGAGAATGGAATCAAGTTTATTAACATTGTATAATGAAAGTGTAAATGCATACTTATAAAACAATAATAGACAGATTAATTTGATATTGCAGTTTTGTCTATTATTGTATAATAAAAATATTTATTAACTGTCATAAGTTAATAAATATTTTTATTCAAAAACTGATCGTTGTTCGTATTTGTTCTCGAGTCGACTATAAAATTTAATAAAAATGAAATTGATACTCATTTGATGTTATTTACTAAAGACTCTATATAAGATCATCATGTTACAATAAAAATAATTTAAATTGAAATTATCAAGGAACGGACTATCGCATATTATATAATTTTTATGATACAACGCAAAAAAACAAGAATTTCTAGAAAATTAATTCCAATACTTACCAATCTGTAGAAACACATTTTCAACCTCATTTATAACGGGTGATTTTTTAAGAGGTATAGGATTTGATTTTCAAAAAAAAAAAAACAAAAATTTGAAAAATTTCATGTAACCAATAATGTAATGGATAGAACGATCAATATAATTTAATGTTTGAAGATGATTTCATGCAAATACTGGCCGCGGCTCCGGTTCAGATGGTCCATTCGCAAGGCCCAATGTCGGCACACTCTCTACAACATATCGGCTGGTATATGAAGAATAAATGCTTCAACATTGGCTCCCAGTACGTCAATCATTGCTGGTTTATCCCTGTAGGCATAAGAAATAGTCCAAAGGCGTTAGATCACACGAACTAGGCGGCCAATCGACGGGCCCAAAACGTGAGATAAACTGTTCGCCGAAGGCGGCTCTCAATTGGGCTATTGTTTCGCGTGCTGTGTGCGTGCTGGCATGTGGCACCGTCTTTTAGAAACAACATGTGAGGAATGTCTAATTCTTCCATTTTGGGCAAAAAAAAAATCTTCAATCGAAGAAGTGCATCGCGCACTTCTTAACCGACTTCACACTCTCTTAACCGAGCATGAATTTTGATAGTAAAATTCAATAATTTGCAAGCGTTGTTCGTTCGTAAGTCGATTCATGGTTAAATTGTAGACCAAACTGAACAAGTTTGATAAAGACACAAGACACGATTCACGCGTGATCTATCAAGTCAGTATTGCCAAAAAGATACAAGCAAAAAAATCACCCTTTATTCAAAATTTGTCAATCACAATGCGTCAAACGTGTTACATATAAAGAAATGAAAACGTATGTAGGAAAAACCGTAAACTGTTAACATCGAGAGGAAGATAACCAAATATCAAATTTATATCGATGGATTTAAAATTAGCTATAAAGCTCATGCATATTTTCGGTTATTGTGGGAAATCACCTTAGATTCATATTTTAATTCCTTAATAAAAAATAATATTATCTAGATTCTAGGCTATATAATATAATCTAAGATCAGTAATTCTACTTACTCCCCTATCGAAAATATTTTACGGGTTTTGTAAAAATAAATCTTCAGCGAATGTAAACATAAAACTAATTAATTAATCAAATGTAAACTGGTTTATAAATACCAAGAGTATCGCCAGTTCCTTGTAATATAATTAAAACGTCGCCTAGGTATCGTTCATTTCCACGTAACAACACCTTTAAACCAGAAAATGGATGAAATAGAGAAGTTGTTAAAAGAAATACGACATTTCTCATCTCTGTTTATTACCGTACATTAGTTATACAGCTTCCGTAGTGTCGTTTCGGTATGAAATGGGAACTAATGAGATTTTGATGTTTTTTTGACTGAGTTTTTATTTTTCTCGACACTGGCATTCAATAGGACGTCCTTCAACAACTTTACTAACTTATTTTTAAGAAGTGACCGCATTACCTTATAAGTTTTTAATATATCAGTAACAAAATTATTAATATTTATTACATTCTTATTGTATTTTAATAACAATTTATTTACAGCATATTTAAAAGTGCGTATGTAAAATTAAAACTTACAAATATATAACTATGTAGGTACATTCATAGTGTATAAATAGTGTGATTGATAGCACATTATGCTATTCCACAACATGCGTAAAAAATTAAAACGCTTAATAATATACGCATAAAACCTCTCCGTGATACACATGATTAACGAACTATAACACAATGCAAACATCAAACAACCAGATGTGGTTATATCATTACTTGATTGTTTCAAAGGCACTGTTTCCCGGGAAATCATTTCTTAGAATATGTAAGGTTAATTGGGTTAAACAGAATATATTAATGTATAATTAACAGATGCATATTTAAGCATCTAAAAATATAAATCTATATCTATAGATACTTACTAGCGGTTCACCCCAGCTTCGCCCGTGGTACCTACATGTTTTCGTTTTTTTTTTCATAAAAACTATCCTATCTCTCAAGTTGGATCGAACTGCATATGGTGTGCGAATTTTATTATAATCGGTTTAGTGGTTTAGGAGTCCATTGAGGACAAACATTGTGACACGAGATTTATATATATTAAGAATAAGATAATAAATCTGTAGAGAGGCCAATTCTGTACATGAAGTATATTTAAAAAAAATAATGAAGGGGTGATAAGGGATCGCTACTGATGCCAAAAATGCAATCAGTAAAATTTTTGTCTGTCTGTCTGTCTGTCTGTATATTCGTTATATAAACAAAAACTACACGACGGATTTAAACGAAATTTGGCACAATTTATTCTTCATACTCCTGGGCAGGTTATAGTATACTTTTTATTACGCTACGATCAATATGAGCAGAGCAGTGAAGGGAAATATTGGGAAAACGGGAGAAGTTACTCCATTTAAGCTTCCGTCGCGTGCGTCGTTGCGTATAAAAAATAATATGTAACTAGCAACTGTATGTACCCAAAGTCATATCCAGGTCTTCGAACCTCAAATGCCGGTGGCATGGCCGGCGGCTGTGCCGCCGGCAATTGCAAAGGCATTTGCGAAGGCATTTGCGAAGGCATTTGCGAAGGCATTTGCGAAGGCATTTGCGAAGGCATTTGCGAAGGCATTTGCGAAGGCATTTGCGAAGGCGTTTGCGAAGGCGTTTGCGAAGGCGTTTGCGAAGGCGTTTGCGAAGGCGTTTGCGAAGGCGTTTGCGAAGACGTTTGCGAAGGCGTTTGCGAAGGCATTTGCGAAGGCATTTGGCATCTTCATGGTTTTTTATTACCCTATACAATTTGAGATCGTCGGCGAACATTTGGTACTTAGACGTAATGTTGGCACCTAGGTCGTTAACGTACAGAAGAAAAAAGAGAGGACCGAGGTGAGAGCCTTGAGGTACGCCTGAGGGTACTGGTCGAGCGACTGACTTGTAACCTCTGAGTGTAACTAATTGGGACCTATTACGAAGATATGATTCGCACCATCTGAGCAGAGAGCCGCAAATACCTGCGTGGTACAACTTTTGGACAAGAAGGCCAAAAGTCAACCATGTCAAATGCCTTGGAGAAATCTGTATAGATAGCATGAATTTCATTTTGTTTTTCGAGCTCTTCATTGATGTCGCTGACGTATTCCAAAAGGTTAGACATGGTTGAACGCCCTGGAAGAAATCCGTGTTGACAGGGGTCAAACCAAACCACAGGGTCAAACAGAGGTTTGAGATGAAAATAAAATCTGTTGTAAATTTCCTACCTTTAGTAGGAACTGAATTTTATAGTGACCTTTAACTTTTAAATCTGGGGGCACTAATATGTGGCTTGGCCGTTCGTTACTACAAGAACTATTGTATAACACAAAAGTAATGAACAGTGAATTAATTTTTCACCTTACGCCGATGTGAATGTAGCGAAATGGCCAAGCCACATATTTTGACTAAGGTGTAGAGTTTGTGAAGTTAGGCCTTGTAGAGTTAGGGCGTGTAGTGTTAGAAGCTTGGCTCTACATGAGATCTGATAACTTTTTGACAGTGCGAGTCATAAGGGCTCGTCTTGGCAACATTTTACATGAAAATGTTTTTGGTGGGATAACGTTTTACATGGAGGCACTTTTTAATTAATTACCAAAGTACATAATTAGTAGATATTATGTCGTTATTTCTATTGATAAAATTGATTCATAGATATATTAAAAGTCCATGTTATGGGATACTAAATTATCTATGAAATTAATATCGATATTGCTTTACTGGCTAGTTAGTGGCTACTGACCTTCATACACAGATAAAAAATCCAATCAAATACGTAGTCGATACTAGATGCCTATGATTCGCGTTGTAATCTAAATATATACCAAACTAGCTGTGCCCGCGACTTCGTCCGCGTGGAATAGTGACTGCATAGTAGTTACTACTTATCTTAAATTATTGAGTAAACACAGACTACCATAAATAATTAAAAGAACTGTAAGTAAAATTTATTACTAAACTGAGCTAAACAAAAAAAAATGCCTTATTAATTTTCTACGTAAAATTTCTTTTAAATTATGTCATATTATTTTTAGGCACCAGGGGGGAGGGGAGCAAATTTCTTTTCCTTCCTTCCTTGTATGGATGTTTTTAACTATGTATCGTGCAGCAACTGATCAGCTAAATCGATACTCAGTTTTTATCAAATCCAGCACAAAATCCAAATCAGATCTTTCCTGAATCCTGTCTCACGCCTGTAGGTAGTAACTAAACCGTTTAGACCGTGCAATAAAAATTAAATAAATAAAAAAAATAGCGCTACGATTAAAAGTGCATACATAGAAAAAGGAATAAATAATTTCACAAACTTCCCGAAGATTTTTAAAATAAATACCATTTTAAATATTTATAAAAAAAAAACAAAGTCATCGGGGCTGCCATGCCAACATCATCATAATATACCTCATTATCAAAATACATATATGGTACCTACTTAATTTTAAAGATCGTCGGGAAGTTTGTAAAATAATTATTTATTCCTTTCGGTTTCTTATTTTCATGTAATATTTTCAAGTGAGCGAGACCTACCTCTACCTCCATATTACATTCCTACATCATATTGATATCTATAAGTTTGTTGCTCCTTGACATCTTTTAAGTTGGGCCGTAACCGTGCACAAATTGTAATGGACCACAGTGGCAAAAGAAGTGGTATACTTAGGAAAAAATATTGCCAAGGGCCAGGCCTATGTAGCTTTGAGTAGAGTTCAATATTTCCAGGGTGTGGCTATCCTCTCGCTCCCATATCCCTTCTTATTTCACAGACTCTCAACCCTTCCCTTTCCATCCCTAGTAAATGGCAGAACCGATTTTGATGTAAACCATATCTAATTGTACCTATATGTACACGTCATATCCTGTAGTTTGATGCTCCATTTGGTTTATTTATCCCCACTGTCACCTCTAAAAAGCCCTAAATGTAATAAACGGATGAACCGATTTCGATAAAATATGACTAATTGTAATTCACACGTTGCCCTTTCATATTTTGAAATGCCGCTTGAGTATATTATTTGACCACATTATTCATTCCCACTTTTACCGCTGTAATCTAATAAATGGATAAACCGAATTGGATAAAAATATAACTAAGTGTACTTCACCCGTTATGCACTTTTATTTGATATGTCACTTGGGTATATTTGACAACATTCGTTTTTTTTTCATTCCCACTTTTACCCATAAAAAGGTATAATAAATGGATGAACCGATTTTGATAAAACATGTCTAATTAAACTTTACACGTCATGCCCTTTCATATGATATGTCACTTGAGTATATTTTTGACAAATTCATTTTTTTTATTACCACTTTTATATCTACCTATATTAAATAAATGGATGAACCGATTTGTTACTGATAGGTCGTTCACTTTCATTTAATATATCACTTAGGTACTTATATTTGACAACTTTCATTTTTTTCATTCCCACATTTATCTACCCCTATAATAATATACCTAGGTATAATAAATGGATGAACCGATTTTGATACACTTTATCTAAGAACCAGCGTCGGAAAATATGCTGCCTAACTAAAAAAACCGCATCTAATTCGGATTACCTGTTAGCGAGCTACGGTGGCACAAACAGACACACACACACAGACACACATAGCGGTCAAACACTTATCACCCATCTTTTTGCGTCGGGGGTTAAAAATATAATACGACATAATTTAAAGGACATTTTATGTATAAAATTTACCTAGAAGTAAGAATAATTCTAATTTGACCAACACCCCCCCCCACCCTTGGGCACTTTCGATATGATCACTTGGACATTTACAGGAATAATAATTGTAACAGATAACTTACGTTTTATCGTACAGTGTAGGTAAAGAATGCCTTAGCAAATGTTCGCCGTGAATACTTAAATGGTCATAACTTTTTTATTTACGAACCGATTGACATGAAATAAACACTAAATGTTAAATGAAGATTACCACAATATATTAGTGAAAACCGCATCTTAATCGGATAAGCCGTTTCTCAGATTAGCGTGCACGAACATACAGACAAACAGACAAACAGACAAACCGACAAACAGACAAACAGACAAACAGACAAAAAATTTTTTAACTACAGTTTTGGGTTTGGGATCGATTTAATAATAGCACCTGCTAATTTTTTTTTTTATATATTTTGATTGTACAGACACGACTTTTCTAGAATTTTATTATATGTATTGATGATTTTGATTGTACAGACACGACTTTTCTAGAATTTTATTATATGTATTGATGATGATAAGGTGAATAATCTCTAGCTAAATAAAAACTTTCACGGCATTTTCTAATTTATTAAGGAAATGTTGAAAAACCTATGTTACTTAAATGTACAACACTAACAATGTAATTAAAATTATGATTAAAACCTTCAAGTAACGTTTTATTTACATGTACTTTCATATTTTTTCGAATAACCTGAGTATATCCTCTTTGTATGGATATAGTACTGTTTCATAATATACTAGCTTTCCGCCGCGGCTTTGCCCACTTTGTCTAAAACCTAACAAATTATATACTAAAACCTTCCTCTTGAATAACTCCATCTATTAAAAAACCGAATCTAATTCCGTTGCGTAGCTTTAAAGATTTAAGCATACAAATGGACATAGGGGCAGAAAAAGCGACTTTGTTTTATACTATGTACTAACTAGAAAAATCTATTTTTAGACAACTGAACTGAAATGCTTCGCGCAGCAATTGCTTAGCGAGGCTGCTCGCTCTGTGTAGACCCGCCTTGATGATGATGATGATGGATTGGTCTTATGCAATTACGAAATAATACATACCTACCTACTATGCTGATAAAAATATTAAGAAAATTCCGCCAGATATTTCGTCATTCATTCTATTACGTATGCTTCAAAATTTCAAATAGGGCGCGAAATGAAAAATGTGCTTACGCATTGATAACATTGCAATACTTAATAAATTTATTACGATCATGATATCCCATTTACGCGTGTGCGTCCACATCGATCGGTTGTATGTAACAATAAATAATTATTTATGTAGTGCGAACGTGTATGTTTCGTGACCTGACTTTGTGTGAATTGTGACGTTCCATATTATGATTTAGGTAAGACTATAATGGTATTTGGTTTTGTGGGCACCTGTCTTCTGTAGATAGGCACAGATTTCACCAACCATTTTTTTTATTTTATGGTTAGATATATTATAACTGATATACATTACAATATTTCTGAATTCTGTGTAAATGTTTTCCACTAATGTGAAAAGAGAGAAAATAAAAATTTTGAAACTGCTATGCCAGTAGCCTGTGATTAAAGTCTGTATATTTAAATATATTTATTTGAAAGTTCGATTTTCAAATAGGTAATATTTGTTCGATACTATCATATTTTTCCAGGTGATTAATTGCGAAGTAATCCAATCATTATCGTGCGTTTGTTTTAAATCAATATAGAAAGCTGATAAAGGGAATCAGTGTTTGGATAATATACGATCTGATAGGAAAAACTAGTTGCTAGCCACGTATTAGTGATTAATCAAGTACTTATTATTTATAATTCATTATTTGTACACCAACATTATATCACAATAAATTTACCATATAGTTGCAAGTTGAGCTTAAAATATAATAGGCACACACTTCTTGCACTTAAATAATAAGTAAGTTTTAATAGTAATTCTTAAATAATAAGTGCAAGAAGAACTTCGTATCACCCGTTACTTCATATATATGACAAACATTTCAAAACCAAACTCAGTTAAATCGACCCAGCTGTTAGTTCGCGAGACTATAATTTGCTCTATAAAACTTAATATATTCGATATTGACTTAATTTTTAAATATTAATGTATAACTAAGACGCATTATAAATTTTGTTTTGAACAAATAAATTATACAATTTCTTCCCATGAAAAAAAAAACAACCGACATCTATTATTACGCAATTTTAATTCTTTCTGTTTCTATAACAAGTTTCAGTAAATTTAATGTAAAGTGGGAAACGAAATTATTAAATTCTTAGTGTTCAGCAAATTCTCTCTGTAATTAAAAATATAATTACTGTTATTATATCCTTAAAAGCTATTATTTTGCGTAAACAATTTGAGATGGATAATTACAGTTGAGTTTAATAATATCTACTACAACAAAATTATTATAAGACCAGTTTAGCTATCATTATAAAATGTATGTAATAGATATATATTATTATGTACTAGATACATACACAATAATTATCAAATAAATTTAATTGAAATCACATTCATAAGATAATTTTTTCTTTGATATTAGTTATTAAACCTAAAATGTTATTAACATAAATATTGCTCGCAAATATTGTCATCAGATAAAGAAACATAGATTATTATTATAGAAACCACAATACCACGAAACAAAAGAAGGCACAAAACCATAATCCAGTTTTCATGGCTTGATTTATAGCTCAGTGTACGAGTAACTACATGTCCTCGTATTAAATTGCATTACTATGTCATCAAAAGCACGGTAATAATATTATTACCGTGTAAAAAGTAAGAAGCGAAACTAGTAACTAGTAAGCTAGTGAGTATCTACTGAATTAAATAATCTCAAATAGCCTTTATGTTATTAATAAGAACATTAAGGCTATTTGAGATTATCAACAGACGTTCTTATAATTATTATACACTAGATTACCGCCCACGGCGGGCGGATTTCGCCACAAGCGGGCGAACCGCTTTGTCTAAAACCTAATAAGTTATATACTATAAATTACTAGCCCTACTACCTCCCTCTTAAATCACTCTATCTATTAAAAAAACCGCATCAAAATCAGTTGCGTAGTTTTAAAGATTTAAGCATACAAAGGGACATAGGGACAGAGAAAGCGACTTTTTTATACTATGTAGTGATTACACCACACAGTACCCTTTTAAAAAGAGGTTTTTGCACAAAGAATGTGTTCTTGCTCAATGACTAGAATCCATACTAATATTATAAATGCGAAAGTAACTCTGTCTGTCTGTCTGTCTGTTACTTAATCACGCCTTAACTACTGAACCAATTTGCATGAAATTTGGTCTGGGGGCACGGCAGTGCCCCCGCCAAGACGAGCCAAGCGAAAGAGAAGCGGACGGGCACTACCTACCTTTTCTCGAAGCGCTTCGACGTTTTTTTGAACCCTCATAACTTGGGTTTGGATTATGCTAGATCAACAAAATTTTCGGGATATATTGTCAATAGCGGACTTATTGAAAATATTAAGTTTTAATTACATTAGCTTTTATACTTCAGATTTTATTTATATCTAAAAAACGCTAATTTCGTCACTGACTCACTGATGATCATCAAAATTCTTAAGGTACTTCCTAATGTCCTAGAAAGCTGAAATTTTCTATGTAAGCTATTATTGGCACACACACAACAAAAAAATTATAAAACATGTAACTTTCATCCCCCAACCCCTTAAACTAGGGGATGGGAGTTTGTATGAGACCTGTAATTTTAAATTAAATTTTGATGACGCTAGAGGTCTAATCTAATAATCTAAAACTTGGTTCCCCTAGATATATATATGTATAGGTACTCCTTGTTAAGAAAAATTAAAACTTTAATCGACATATAAAATTTTGTTACAAACAACTTACAAAAAGAAATGAAATCCCACCAAAAACATTTTCATGTAAAATGTTGCCAAGACGAGCACATATGACTCGCACTGTCAAAAAGTTATCAGATCTCATGTAGAGCCAAGCTTCTAACACTACACGCCCTAACTCTACAAGGCCTAACTTCACAAACTCTACACCTTAGTCAAAATATGTGGCTTGGCCGTTCGTTACTACAAGAACTATTGTATAACACAAAAGTAATGAACAGTGAATTAATTTTTCACCTTATGCCGATGTGAATGTAGCGAAATGGCCAAGCCACATATTTTGACTAAGGTGTAGAGTTTGTGAAGTTAGGCCTTGTAGAGTTAGGGCGTGTAGTGTTAGAAGCTTGGCTCTACATGAGATCTGATAACTTTTTGACAGTGCGAGTCATATGTGCTCGTCTTGGCAACATTTTACATGAAAATGTTTTTGGTGGGATATAGAGATATTTTGATACCCGAGAAAGGACATAGAACAGGTTTTATCCCGGAAATCCCACGGGAACGGGCACTATGCGGGTTTTTCTTTGACTGCGCGGGCGATGCCGCGGGTGGAAAGCTAGTATTCCTATAATGATATCACTGTTATTCCCCTAAGCTGGTATTTAACAGCTATCTTCTATAAATACACAAATGTTATTCCCCTTATGTCCTTACATGGCAGTCGATGACGACTGCATGATCACTGTTAAACAACAAAATTACATATTACATACGACTGTTATTTGATTGCAAGTCTAACCTTGGTGAAAATGAAACCCAGCTTAGCTTAGTTTATCAACATTTTGTATTACAACGAAGTCTTAAGCTGGATACTTTGAACCAGCCTGAAATTATTTAGTATAACGGTGCATTTAGATCAAACGAGCGAATGCTCATTCAAACCCCACTATGTCAAATTCTTTTAGTTTAAACAAGCGTAGGGCATTATTTCGTTGTTCTTAGAGCGTTCGAAAAGATTAGAACATTTATAATTCTGAATACGAGTTTTCTTTTACACTAAAGAATCACGAAAGAATGCTCATGCTCTTGCTCTAGCTCTATGTTCGTTTGATGTAAATGCACCGTAAGACAAAAGCCGAGCGAAATCCCAATTACCACACTATAAAAACATACATCAACCTTCAATATCCGACAAAACAAAACTTATATTGGACTTGTGATTGTTACCTTAACGGAGGTTGACTTAATGCTAATGCTAATAATAATAAACTCTTAAAAATTAATCTGTACCGGCACTGAGATAATACGATTATTTACGTTTTAAATACATTAGTAACTAACGTCTAACGCAACCACACAATTGTTTTTAAAATAACTGATAATTGTGAATTATCAGAATTTGTAAGCATAGTTCTCATTTGAATTAAAACAACTGACCCTTTATTATTTGGAGTGATATTTTTTATGTTTATCTTTGCTTACGCAATTTGAGATCAACTAAGACAAAGCGATTTATCAGAATTCCTTTAAATCTATGTCATCACTCTCAACTTCAAGCATAAACATTTCGTCACATCTCTTATAATAATTTATTTGCAAACTCTCATCAATCACATGCACTCGATGATTTTTCCTCGATTGTCAATGTTAATTTACTGGTTAATAAATAAGTGTTAATATAATAAATATACAGAGTCAGTCCATAATTCAAAGTGTATCAATAAGTACACATCACAATTTTCATTTATTTTAATTAGGTAGGTATTTAACACATATACTATAAAGATGGAACGGAATAAAATATAATGGTAATTTACGTATATAAATTAATTTTACCTAGCAAATTACAAAGAAACTAGTTTACAAAGTGTTTTATGAAAACCTATACTCTTTTATTATACTGATATGTTCCGTATAGGTTTTTTACCATAATTTTCCATTATATCTTTCCACAACCGGTAATTAATTAAACAACAAATTCTTTTTTTTTTTTTAGAAAAACACTCACATGAAGTTTTTTAATGAAACATAAGGAAAAGCAGGAAACATGTCGAAGAAAAATTCATTAGCGTTCCCAAGGACGGAGAAAAGGATAAAACTAGTGCCCCCTGATGGAGGTTGGGGGTGGATGGTTTTAATAGGAACAGGACTTTCCAATGTAAGTATAACATCAATTATCTACCAGTCGGCAGTTATGTTGTATAAAAGTTTGTAGTATGTACCTTCATATTATAATACAATAAAAATAAAAACAAGAAATAGAGCTGCAATGAAGTAAAATACAGGATTTTTTTATCACGATTAGCTATGTCCACATGCTATGTTTCATCTTCAAGTTTCGTCTTCATCTTTCTATTCAACTTTCGTTTGTCGCTTTCAATATTGAATTCAATATTGAAAGCGTTAACGAACGCAACGCCAACAGTCATTTACCTAGTTCATTCGTAGTTTGTCAGCTTGTGGAAACATGTGCGACGACAACATTTTACTTAGTGGAATATGTGCTGCTTACTTGGTCATAAGAAATTCCAGAAAAAAAAGAACCAAGCGAAAGTATTGGATACGAGGCTATTACAATAATCGAAGTAATGTGATTTTGAGAGAACTACGAGAAGATAAAGATATTCTTTTTAAAAATTTTACACAATATGTCTGAAAAAAATTCGATAGACTTTTGAAATTGGTTACACCATCTTGTTGTTGAACGCTTTGTGGCACAGAAATCCACCAGACGCGGGAAACGTCTTTCGCAGCGCGCGCTGTGCTTTCAACTGTCAAAAACGCATGCGTCAAGGGCATGCGTTGCGTGCGCTGTTGACTGCGATGTGACGCATGCCCTTGATGAACGAAAAAAGGCACAGTGTGGACATAGCTATTCACGTCACTTCGAACACAGAAGTCTTGATACGCTTCAATTTTTAAAATTGTCTGGTGTTGACTTATATTTTTTATAATAGATTTGGTAGATGATATTATATACTTGTTTAGTATTATCATAGATACCTACGTTGAATGAAGGTCACGGATTTTTACCAAACGATATGATAAATGATTTCTAATACATTTTATCTAATTCTGATAAAGGCCCGTATTATTGATTTTTTTTTCTTTTTATTTCATAATAGCCTCCCATATTATGAATCTAGAGCCGTAGATAATATATTTGAATAAATTACTCAAGACTGCTTTAAAGAAATGAAGAAATATCAACGAAATTTGAATCTTTTAAGCTAATTTCAGTAAATTAATATTACTATTTCAATTTATTCATGAAAAGTATATTTACATTGAAACTCTGTAAATAACAAATATGAGGTAATCCCAAACTTTTTTTATATTAATGGCAAGCATATTATTATATTCAAATTTCTAGTGGTATTCAGTTTTAATACATATTCTGATTGTTCTAAAATTTTTAAGCAATATTTTTAAGTATTAAATCAAGATGAACTTTTATTTTAGATTTTCAATCAGTCTATGTTGTCCCTCTTCAGCTTGCTATACGGAGATGCTCTGGAAGCAATGGGACACACGACGCAAGGAGCGGCCATAGTTCTCAGTGTTATGCTTTTTGTGTCCAATTTCGGTGGTCCGATCGCCGGTGCTCTAGTTAAATTGACGTCAGCCAGATTTGTGTGCGTCACTGGAGCTGTGTTCTGTACCACAGGAATATTCTGTAGTGGATTTTCAACGAACATAGTGCATTTGATTATAAGTTACGGCATACTTTTAGGTAAGTTTCTGTGTTGTCATTTCAAAGTTTATATTTTCAGTATTTCAATTTTCAACTCCAAACAGGCTGTGTTGTGTCAAGTATTTTTGCTGCATTTAAAATTATTTAACTCATATTTTTTAATAAAACACCATGATATAACCCTCCTAGTTCTGTTCCAACCTTATTCTTATACAGCTGAACAAAGCTCAGATATTGCAGTTTCCTCCCATCAAATCCAATTTTGTTTTTTCTTCTTACATGTCCGCGACAGTATACCTACATACAATTAGCTATAAAATTCGTTATTCGTAAATTAATACTTACACTTAATTTCATTTCAGGTCTAGGGTTAGGTTTTATTCAAAATGCTGGCTTCGTGTCCATAAATAGCTACTTTAAGTTGAAAAAGAGTATTGCTGTTGGAATAGCAATGGCGGGAACCGGTATTGGGCAGACCATAATGCCTCATGTGGTGCGATATCTCCTGGACCATTATGGGTTTAGAGGAGCATGCTTACTTCTCTCTTCCCTCAGCTTGCATGGGGTAGGTATACCAACCTATATCGATTCCGTTGATAGCTCTATAAATCAATTTGTAATTAACAAAATATTTTGTCATTTTAGATTTGTGGAACGCTGTTAATACAACCCGTGGAGTGGCACATGAAAAAAGTAGAAGAAGAAGTTGTAGTTGATGAAAAAATTTCGCTATTAGAGAATAATCACGAAAATAATGATGAAGTATACAAGGGTACTAGGCGTGCAACTGTACCAACAGTATTGCATGAAAATGGCAAGGAAAAAGAAAATTCTCATAAAATATCTCAAAGTCATACCGAATTACAAATGCATCAAAATGGTAAAACAAATGGCCATATGAATGGTACGCATTTCAATGAAAAATTGCCTTTATTTCAAATAATCTTAAGATTTTATAATGTGTATTGTACGTTATTTTTATTTTCTAGGACATAATCACGCAGAACCGAAGAAAAACAAAACAATTCTACAAAAAATATACGATTTACTTGATATTTCCCTTTTATCCAGCCCACGATTTTTAAATGTTATACTCGGAACAGCTTTAACATTTATTTCAATACAAAACTTCAGCATGCTATATCCACTTTTCCTGCAGGTATTTATTCATATTTCCATAACAAATTTATTGATGATATTCTAGAAATTTAAAATTTTTATTTATTGTAGAAAGTTGCCGGTATGAATAAACAAGAAACTGCTAACTGCATGTCAGCCGTAGCGTTTGCAGATATTATTGGAAGACTTTCATTGCCGCAAGCGCAATCAAAATTCAAAATATCAGCTAGAATGACGTTGGTATTGACCAGTATTTGGTTACTTGTAATAAGACAAAGTAAGTAGCCATTCCAAAATATATCTAACTACATATTTAAATAAATAAAAAGTAATTTAAATATGACAGCTTACACGATACCTAAATGTATATTTTACTGTCACAGTAAATTGACATTATCATCATCAAAAATTCCATATTTAGGGTATATGTTTCCACGTAATTTGATAAGGGATTAATCTAATCTGGCTGCATGTCCTTTACCTTGATAAGGTATGTATTTATATTTGATCTCTTTTACAGTTTTGGCCTACCAAACGGATATGTTCGTGTTGCTTGCTATGTCGTCATTATATGGATTTGGGAGAAGTATGGTGATTGTATCTAGGAACATTGCAATCTCAGAACAATGTAGAATGGATCAGGTAGCGTCAGCTGTAGGTCTGGGAATGTTAAGTATGGGTATCATCGTCCCTCCTATGGGCTACTTCCTAGGCTGGATAAGAGATTATACCGGTAGTTACATTATTTGTATAACTGCGCAAAACGCAATTCTAGTGCTGTTCCTAATCATGTGGATACCGGATATGTTACATCAATATTACCAAGATAAAAAGAAAAATAAAAAAATAGTAGAAGAAACGCAGATGACGTAAGGCGCATACACTAGATGAATTCACACAGACTGTGATATTAATAAGCCAAATGAAACAAGACTAGCGTAGGTAATTGTGAAGTAAAAGGCTGCATAATTGTTGAACATATGAAGCCCTACCGAGAGAAGTTGGCTGTGATGTTTTCAAATGTATACGTGTACAATATAACTTAATTGACACCAGTTAGCATTTATAACATTGAGACTGATGTAGTAATTTGTGTGAAAGGGAGACATAATTAATATTAATTTAATTTAACAAATGTACGTTATTTCTAGTCTAATAAATAAATTATTTTATTTATATTCGTATTTCTTTTTTTCCTACCTCTGCAATTATTTTGAGATTTTTGACGACATAATATTATATTAACTGCGATAATAACTATCAGAGATATTATGCTAATTAAAAAAAGAACTTTTCGTAAATTATTGTTGATAGTTTTTTTCTTTTTTATAAAACACTAAAATAACGATGAAAATAATATTGGATAAATACTTGATAAATAGGTTAATATGATACAATAAACAATAAATTGATAAATAAATTAAATTGTAAACTTAATACGCGACGTTTAGTCAATAAGTACAAACATCTCTCACTTCATGAGATTTCAGTAAAATTATAGCTCTATAAAACAGAAGTAGCATGTTACAGTTTACAAAAGTTAAACCAACCGATCAGTTCGGAAATCTCATGTATAATTCAGCAAGAGACGCTGAGAGTCGCGCGCCTGACCGTCGGCGCCGCGCCGCTCACCTGCATACGGATGGAACCGCTTTACCATAAACATAAATGACAAAATATCTTTCTAATATCAACTGACGTAAAGAAAATAAAGCATGATATATGGAAATTCACAATGTTTTTCATGAACGTCAGTTTCATCCCGTATATTGTCGATAAGATAATGCTTGCTATATTGAAAGGGCATTTACTAAATTGCCAGATAAGAATTCGTATTGGCATTTTTATTCATACTTCACAGCAATTCGTCAGGTTTTCAATATTGAATTACTTCGGTACGGACAGTCGCTTAATCAGTCTGAATTTAATGGAACAAATTGTAAATTCTTTTTTATTTATACCTATAACTATCTTAGTACGAACGTATAATAGGTCGATGAAAACTAGTATAATGTTTGTGCACAAGGTCCTCAAACAGAAGTCGTGTAACAAACGATGTCAGATTTTGATAACGACCTGCAATTAGTCCGAGAGCGGAACTAACAAAGATGGACACTGATGGCACCCTTTAAATCTTGATTAGCTGCAACATCAGCGGAATTTTTGTGATACCTTTGGACTGAGATTTTACTATTTTACCATTTCTTTTTACAACAATTTATATGTCCATAAAAACGTATATGTTTGTTATAAAATATTTCTTTCCTAACCATATCAGTAGACTATAAAATATAAATGAATTTATCCATACTTCATACATACATAATTCTTGTATTTTTTAAATATTATGTAGAAACATGGTAAGTAATTATTATTAAGTATCTATTATAACTCAATAGGTTGCATTTTTCCCTTTAAACAGTTTCTGTGCTCTATTCAAATTATTCACTGTGAACTTATCTATAGAGTTGTCCGAGGAATAAGGTACGTTTTATGTTTTCCTTATAGGAATCGTTCACAAGAAACTTAATAAAATGAAAATTAATGTTTTGTAATGTAACGCTTCTAACAAGGTGATTTTATGAACATTAATATTCTGTTATACTTTGGGTACTTCTTGGAACCTGAGCATGAATTATACATAAATTTTCATAAATTAGTAACTATGAAGATGAGTATTGTGTATTGAGTATGATGATATTATCTAAACTCAGTATAAACAATTTTGTTTATATAAAGATGTTTGCGATAATTTATCTCACATATTGATCATTTTGGACATATCTTAAGCCCATTTACAGTAAATAAACATCATAGATGTAGAGTTATTTCGATACTAAATTTAATAAACAACAATCTGAAACATTATATGCAAATTATAGTAGGCGGCACAGATTTATTTGTGTTTAATTTAGCCTGCGCTAAATAAATTCATTCCTACCGTGCAACGAGCACGGCGTAAATCTGTAGGGTGCTTTCGTATATATTTCGAGCAAGTCTAACAGATTATGCTCGCAATTTTGTTTACATTGGGACTAGAGCTGAACCATTTTTACGTATCTGCATTTATCAAGTTAACTGTTATCACGGTCTAATGACGCAATAAAAACATGCTAAACGGAATTATGTTTTTTAATAAAACCGAGTTAGGACTGACCTTTGTTAATTAATAATATTATTGTTTTATCCACTTGAGCGTAATATGATTTATTGATATGAAAATTAATGTTTTGTTTCATTGAAACCGTATTAAAAAAATTCAAGTATAAACAATGAGTAGTCAAAATATTTAATCAGTTTGCAAGATTAATTATAACGGAGGAAAGAGCAATAGCAAATTTCCGTAGATCATAGTAAGTACAGTATCTGGAGAAAGGTTCTCATATTACTCATAAAGTTGCCAAACTTTCAATTATAACTTTGCACATAACCTGTAAATAAAAGTGAATAGAGTCCGTTTATTTGGTGGAGTGCGGAATAATTTGGTAAATTCGCTTAGAACGTAATATTCTCCGTTCACTGAGGGAACGTAAAACAAAACTCACGCCAACAAAACCAGTGTGTGCAGCTGAATATAAATTGCTGTATTATATGCAACTGTTTCCTCTAAATTAATTACTTATCATATGTTGACTTGTTTTGGATAATAATAGTCACGTTACGTCACGTTACACTAGTACGAAATGGTTTGCAGATGTGTACACAGTGGGTATGTCTATTGATATGATGCGTAGATATTAGGCAATCGCAATTTAACTTGAAACTTTTTAAATTTTACGAACGATGTGTATTCAAAATTACAAGCATTACTTATTAACCTAAACCGGAATAACTCAGTAAGGGTTTGTGGTAACAAGCGAAGAAAACGAAAGCACATAATATTATCTAATAATTATAAAAAAAAACGACGTGTGGCACTCGGGGACTGCCGCGGTAAAGCTATTGCATGCTATGCCTTCAAGCCACACCTCCGTGCCCGTCGGAGTGGGGAACGTGAGGTTTTTCGTTACGGAATTTCTAGATTCGGTCCCCGCACTCAAGGCCCGCGATAGAAGCTATGCAATAGCTTAAAAAGACAATTTATTATGCCCACTCCTTTCCGGACTACCTATATATAAAATAGTTTATTTTACGTATGCAGCATGTTTATTAAATAACTTGCCGCTTGCCCCGGCCTAAAATATCCTGTGCTACTCCGGAATTGTGTAGCGTTTAGTGAATGTTCTTTCGAGATGGGATCAGTATTTCGGAAGAACCAAAAAAAAATGTAATGTAAGTAACATACATAAAATATTTGCTTATGTTAATTACAGATGATAGTTCCAGAATTGTTTTTTTATATTTCTTTAGATCTTTAAAAATATATCGCTATACATTAATGCTATAATTATAAATTAACCGAGGTACGTAGGCGGTCCCAAAATTACCCGACCTGACTTAAGTACTGGCAGTTTTATTCGATTAAATACTCTTTTTAAAAAGTCTGATCAATGCGAATTTTAAATTTGGAATTCGAACACGCTAGGTCATTTGTCATTTGTTTTGTAGTCCTTGAAAGTGAACGCTGTTAGAGAATTTTCTAATATGGATAAAATTGGTCTACGATACGTCATTCAATACTTTTATTTGAAAGGCCTCAGCCCAACTAACATAAAAGAAGAGCTAGATTCTACATTGGGGGAGTCTTCTCCTTCGTTTACAACGGTAAAATATTGGGTGGCCGAGTTCAAACGTGGCCGAACGAACTGTCTAGATGAACCTCGCTGTGGGCGACCAAATGAGGTGACTTCGCCAGAAATGGTAAAAAAAATCCACAAAATTGTATTGGAAGATCGTCGACTAAAAGTGCGCGAGCTAGCAGATATGGTAGGCATTTCAAAAAGTGCAGTACATCGTATCTTAACTGAAAAGTTGGACATGAGGAAGCTGTGCGCAAGGTGGGTGCCGCGATTACTCACACTAGAGCAAAAACAGCGTCGTGAGGATGTTTCAGTCGAGTGTTTGACAAAATTTCAAAGCAATAGTGCAGAGTTTTTGCGTCGATTTATTACCATGGATGAAACGTGGGTTCATTATTTCACACCGGAGACGAAAGAACAGTCAAAGCAATGGACCGCAAGGGGAGAATCGGCCCCAAAGAAGGCAAAAACGGTTCCATCGGCAGGAAAAGTCATGGCATCGGCTTTCTGGGACGCTCGTGGAATAATCTTCATAGATTATCTACCAAGAGGAAAAACCATTAACGGCGAGTATTACGCAAACTTGTTGCAGCGTCTAAGTGAAGAAATAAAGATAAAACGGCCTCATCTATCAAAGAAAAAAGTTTTGTTTCATCGGTACAACGCGCCAGTCCACACCTCCGGCATTGCGATGGCTAAAATCGAAGAATTAAAGTTTGAATTGCTACCTCATGCACCTTATTCACCAGATTTGGCCCCATCTGATTATTTTCTGTTCCAAAACTTAAAAAAATGGCTCGGTGGGAAAAGATTTGCAAGCAATGAAGATGTTGAGTCTACGGTTAATGCCTATTTTGAAGAGCTCGACAGTTCCTACTACAGACGCGGCATTGAAGCTATAGAGCACCGCTGGGAAAAGTGTAAAGGACTACAAGGAAGCTATGTAGAGAAATAAATATAATTTATTCCATATTTATTGTTTTTTCTTGGTTAGGTCGGCTACTTTTGGGACTATTAGATATAGGCATAGCCATTTAATCTCAGTATTGGTCAGCCCTATATGCAATAACTATTTATAGAATTGTGTTTTGTTCTATTCGCAATAAACAATTGATTTATTTTGAAAATTGGCAAAATTTATACGCAATTGATAAGGATATGGAGCAATTAGACAAACTTGAGCGTCTTCAGAATTTTGGTATCCGGTTCGTATTTGGTCTTCGCAAATACGATCACGTCTCCTCCTTTCGCAAGAAGCTCAAGTGGCTCCCAATCCGTCTTCGCCGGAATGTGCATTATTTGCTGCTACTATATCGTATCTTTTTTGACCCTAAGACCCCTTCCTATCTCAAAAATAAATTTAACTTCCTGCATTGTGAAAATTATTCTCTTCGTTCTGTTGATAGGCTTGTTTTGAGTATTCCTTTTCACCGCACACACTTCTATGGCGATTCCTTTACGGTTACTGCCATTAACCTCTGGAATGCCTTGCCGATAAATATCAGACAAGCCCAAACGCTATCCACATTCAAAAGCCTTGTCAGAAGTCATTACCTGAATCTTGCTTTTGACTCGGGATAGTTTAGCTCATGATCTCTCTTTCGCTGTAATTTGCCTTTTTATACATATTATATTATGTATATGTATTGTATGTATTTATTTATTTATTTATGGTATGTATTTATAATTATAGGTATATACGTATTTTTTATATGTTGTGATGTGTGGTGTGCGTCCATTACGGGCATTGTGGATCAATTTTATTTACAAGATTACTTGGTATACCACACAATTTACCAAATACAAGTTCATAAGGTGTATATTGTGTTTCACTATGAACCGTTGTATTATATCCAAAACACCAATATTGTAACCAAGAGCTCCAATTTTGAGTTTGGTTGTTAGTTTGAATCCTTAGAAACGCTCCCAATGTTTTGTGCGAGTTTTCTAAAGAACCAATACTTTCGTGGTGATATGCTGTTGATTGTATTTGCTTTACTTCTAACAATCTACAAACATCTTTCATAGTTGCTGAAATGAACTCAGTACCTCTGTCAGTTGCAATCGTCTGTGGAATACCGTAACGTAAAATAAAATTATCAACGAAAGCACGAGCTACTGTGTCTGTTTCCTTATTTGGTATTGGGTATGCTTCCACGTATTTCGTCAACTCACATTGTAGTGTTAGTATATAGGCATTTCCATTAACATCTCGTGTTATTGGACCAACTGTATCAAGAAATATTTTTTCAAAAGCTGAAGATGCAGTGCTAGTAATGCACATAGGTTGCTTCACTTGCTTATGAAATTTCTGCTTTTGACATTGCTCACACTTATTCACAAAGTTATATATGTCATTGTCCATATTTGTCCAGTAGTAACGTTTCTTTATGTTATTCGTCATTCTTCTTATACCAGCATGTCCACTGCTTGGTAATATATGAAAATCATTTAGTATGACCTTTTTGTCATCCATATTTTCTATTTTTACTACACCTTTTAATATGCATATCCGTGGTCCTTGCCACTTATTTATATTTTTTACTTCCTGAGCTAGCTCTTTTATTAATTTTTCATTTCTTTCATTTTTTATTATGCATAATTCTTGAATATTTTCTTTGTTACAGAATTGTTCTAATTCTCTCACTGCGAAAGCTCGTTTCAACCATGATCTAGAATTAGGATTCATCGTAACCATATTCCTTGAAGGTGTATACATAAATGTTTTTTCTTTACTATGGACATTTTCTGAACATGTCTCGTTCTTCGTATATTCGTTAGTCTCCAAATTGAATTCTATCGAATTTTTTGTCCGTTTAAGTATTTCTACGACTCTTGGGTGATCAGTCCAATCGTCAGCTTTTTCATCGTTATCCTTCTTCTTATTTTCCATTTCATCCATCA
Source organism: Colias croceus (assembly GCF_905220415.1). Taxonomy (NCBI): domain Eukaryota; kingdom Metazoa; phylum Arthropoda; class Insecta; order Lepidoptera; family Pieridae; genus Colias; species Colias croceus. Next base: position 8,536,019 of record NC_059537.1, read on the forward strand.
TTTTTCTTTGTTTTCTAGTCATAACCATGAGGCAATTGACTTTATTATTAATAGACTTTAGGTCGTCCGTTGTTAATACTATACGAGATAAAGCGTCTGCAGCGACATTATCTTTTCCTCGCGTGTATTCTATTACAAAATCGTATTCTTCTAAACATAGCCTGAATTTGGTAAGTCGACTCGATGGGTCTTTCATGTTGAATAAGTATATCAATGGTCTATGATCTGTACAAATTTTGAACTTTCTTCCATAAATGTAAGGTCGAAAATATTTGATAGCCCATACAATTGCTAAAAGTTCCTTTTCTATCACAGGATAGTTTCTTTCAGCTTTGTTTAAAGTACGACTGGCATATGCTACTGGTCTTTTGTCTTGATTTGATAAAACAGCTCCAATCGCTAACCCTGAAGCGTCTGTATGAATAATGAACTCATTACTTTCTTCAAAATTTGGATATTGCAATAAAGGCGGGTTACATAGTGTATGTTTTAAAGTTTCAAAAGAATTTTGACAATCTGTAGTCCAATTGAAGTTAACATTTTTTCTGGTTAAATTATTTAAACTTGCTGTAATGTTTGCAAAATTTGGTATGAACTTTCTATAATAATTGGCAAACGCAACAAACCTTTTGACTTCATCTGCGTTTTTAGGAGTTGGATAATTTTGCATGACTTTAATCTTTTCTGGATCTGGTCTTATACCTTCTGGTGTAACGATGTGACCTAGGTACAAAAGATCTTTTTTCAAAAAATTACATTTTAATGGGTTTAATTTCATATTTACTTTTCTTAAACGTGAGAATACATCAATAAGATTTTTATTATGCTGATTTAAATTTCTTCCCATCACAATAATATCATCCAGGTAGACTATGCATTTTTCATAATTTAATCCTGATAATGCAATTGTCATCGCTCTACTGAATGCGCTAGGGCTTGTTTTTAGACCCATTGGTAATCGTTTCATTTGATAATGTTTATCAGCTACAAATGCTGTATATTTTCGGCTTTCTGCATCTAATTTCATTTGATAATAGCCCTGATTGAGATCTAAGTGACTAAAATACATAGCTCCTGATAAAGAGTCCAATATTTCGGTAATATTTGGCAATGGGAACTTATCGTCTTTGATACAATCATTTAGTTTTCTGTAATCTAGTACAACTCTCCATTTCTTTTCACCATTTGCTCCCATTTTCTTAGGCACTATCAGTAATGGGCTGGACCATTCTGAAGTTGATTCCTCGATAATATCGTTGTCTATCATTTCCTGTATTTGTTTACTAATTTCCGCTTTCTGTGAATGAGGTAGTCTGTAAGGTTTAGAGTAAACTGGATTGGTATTTTCTTTTAGGTGTATTTTCTGTTCGTATAAATTGCAAGTGTTCAGTCGATCACCCGACAAGTGGAATATATCTGCAAACTTAGCACATATACTTGCAATACTTTTCTGTTCTTCTGTGTTCATGTTTTCTAGTTTCAGTAAATCGAATAACCTTTTAACTCTTTCTCCATTGTTTGTTACTTCTTCAAATGTAAAGCATTCAAACTCGTCTAAAGGTATTATTTCGGGTGTGAAACAATGTAAAACTACTTCTGTTTCCCTAGTATTCATAATATGTATCGATATTTTTCCATTTCTGGCTTTATTCAAAGTATTAGCTATGAATACTCCATCACACACCTCTTTTGAAGTTATTACACAGTTGCTAGTATGGTTCGTTTTTATATTAATTATTTTTTCACATCTGGGTGGCAGTTTTATGCTTGTTGTGTTTATATCTTCTGTTGAAAACATGTCTATTGGTATTGTTGTATACTTTGAATCTGTTTGAAGCGTTAATGTTTGGTTTTCAAAATTTAGTAATGATTTGTATCTCGACAAAAAGTCTTGCCCGAGTATACCGTCAATGTTTAATGGTAACGTTTTAAATATATGAAATTTATGTTCAAATTTTTCATTTTTACATTTCAATGTTAATTTTGTATATCTGTCTGAGGTTATTTTTCCACCAATGCCCTTAATTTGTGTTGTTTTTTGGGTAACTTTGTGTTTAGTATGTTGTATAGCAATATCTTTAATTATAGATAAGGATGCTCCAGTGTCTAATAGAAAATTTAGTTTTTTATGATTTATATAAAATTTTACTGAATTCATGTTGTTATAACTTAATACGAATTCATTATTGTCGAAAAAACCACTTCGGTATCGAGCTTTGCTCATCTTCGTCCTCTTCGTTTTGCGAACTTTGGGCCAAATTTACCTGCTGATGCTGGTTTCTGTTTTTATAAGTATATGGTTGAGTACTACGGGTATTTGATTTATTCCTTCCGTTTGTTTTACCTCGACCTCTTTGAAAATTCCCTTGATTCCTACCACATGAATAGTTGGTGAATGTATTCTTAAATTGTGTTTTTGGTGACCTTGAATTAGTATAGGAATATGATTTTCCACAGTGTCTAGATCCTTGGAGTCCCCGATGATAGGGTCTTCCTTTTGCAAAGAATACTTGGTCAGATGATGGAGAAGTCATCGTTACTTCCTCATCCTTTGCGCCTTGAATAGCGTCCTTTAACGAATTGTAATTTCGTGCAGCTATAACAGTTTTCAATCTGTCATTCCGTAGACCATCGGCGAATTTATGTATTGCCTGTTTTTCATTTATGGATTTCAGAATACTGAACGTGTCTGAATTTCCTTTTGATTGTGAGATGGTAAGGTTAACAAACAGTTGCTCGAGCTCTGTTCCAAATTTATCTATCGACCGATTTCCTTGATAACAATTTAATAGTTTTTTCTGCAAAGCGATTTCTGACTTAGTAGTTAGGAGGTGCTTTTTCATGTCACTAACCATTTCTTCTACGCTACTATAGGTATCTTTTAATCTTAATTTCGCGTTTCGTGACAACCGTGTCTTGCAAACAAATTGAATAAGATTTGTAATACTTTCTTTTGAAATCATTGTCACATATAATTCAATAGCATCTATTAACTGTAGAGTGACATTTTCTGTGTCGTCCATTACGGGCAACAGAGAAACTGCCGTTTTTAATTCAAATTCTGGTTTTGTCGACATGATTGTCATAAGATTTTTGATTTTATCAAAAAGACTATCTATTTCTAATGTTACACTTAATTCTTCTACTTTAATTTCTACCACTTGTATATAGTTTTTATACTCCTTGTATATTTGTTTAGCTACTTCGTATTTTTCGAATGCTGTTTCACTTTTAAGACGTTTAATTCCAAACTTAACTAAATATTGCTTAATTTCTAGCAAATCATTTAAATATTTTTGTAATATTATATTAGACATTTATGTTTATTATTATATATTTATATATATTATTTTTTTTAAACATAATTTTAACTAATATCTTAATTATATTTCTACATAAAGGATAAACGTGATTAAATAAAAATAGATTAGAGAGAAAGGAAAAATTGCCACTTACAAGTATACTGCGAGTCACTGCACACACTAATTGCCACTTTTGAACTGGGTTTTCAAGTTGTGTTTTACTTTTTATATCCCTTTAAACCGAGGCGCGACGTGACTTCAAAACTATTTCCGTAGCTTGCCGCTGTATCTTCTTTGTAAGTCGCTTGTGCATCTTCTTGTAAACAAAATACGCCAATATTATTCCACAAATGACTGCTATTACCACGGTCAAATTGAACATAGTTTCTGATTTTTCCCAGGGTGCGATGTTGTTTGGTGCGTAGTTGTTCTGTCCGCTCTGTGTTATAAATACTTCTTCTTTTTCGACTTCTTTAGATTGCTGCTTGCCCATTTTGTCTTTACCAATCTGCGTATGTAGAATCTCTTTCCTAACTTATTTTGTATAAAAATAATTCTCCAATTCGGTGTAATTCTCCATAATAATTTATTATGAAGCCTTCGGCTCTCCGTATGAAGATGAAACTCCGATTTCAGCGCCAAATAAGGAACGTAATTCTAGAACACTATTATCCGACGCGCTCGCACTGGCAGGGTCGCCATGTGATGTGTGGTGTGGTGAAGCCAGTGTATAACCAACCATCATTCGTTTTATTTCTCTCCACGCACACCACACATCACAATGTATGATATCTATTAACTATACATCTATGTATTATTTATAGTATATTTATTAGTATTTTTTTTTATTGGTATTATATTACATAATTTTTGCGTATACTTTTTACCCACCTCCTTTTTCTATTATGTTATCACATCTTTAGTTGGTTGCCTGGAAGAAATCACTTATAAGTGATAAGGCCGCCATCTGTGCTGTGTCTTCTTTTAGTATAAGTTTTCTTTTTGTAATTTTTTTTGGCAGTACAATAAAGTATTTAAATAAATAAAAATAATTGAACATAAATTACTTCTCCGCATTTCAAATGTCATGAGCGATTATTTGGCGTAGATCTAATTATGTTGATGCCTAAATGTTATCGAAGCCGATAAAATGTAATGGCGCCGTCTAATTAGGTCTCAATTATGTTTACAACGATCGCTTATTGATTCAACAAGACTTGCGCGTATGTATAAAATGAAAATTTTATCACTACATCAGTGTGAAGGTGATAATACTGGTCATTTTTTTTAAATATGCGCCGTTATAAAAATGATACGAACAGTTCAATTTCTCAGAATTGTACAGTAAAATTAAGTGGTTTTAAGTTGAAAATAGATTCCTTATAATTTATCTCCCATTATGACTTTGATAGAAAAATCATCCACTATTCTGAGGGCGCCCATTTGGCCGATATCGTCTTCTTGACTTGACCAGTAAAATTCTAAAGGTTCAAATAAACATAATCAAAAAGCAAAATCGAAGGTTTTCATTTAGAAAAAAAATAAGTCCCAAATATCATCGGATGACTTCTTGTGGCCGACCTTGAAGTTGTAGGTAATATTTTGCTGTGTTAAACACATAATAACGCTTTATTATTCCAAACAATATTTGTCTCCGAAATTATATATTTTATTTAATTTACAAATTTATTGCGTCTAACTAAACCATATCTAGATAAATGACTATCTCACTCGAGATTGAGATTTCTTTGAATCGTTTGTGCTATTAGATAGCCGGTCCAACATTGAAACTTGAATATTATCTAATACAATATGCTATGATATCATTGTCTTTGACGTCTATCCGCTTCGATTGATAAATGCTAGTAAATTGTTAAAATTAAAGGTTAAATAGCACGGCTTCAGCACGTGTCTGATCATTGTAATCTATCGATAAGATAGTTTAAATCCTTAGTCTGAAGTATTATTGTCGATTACGTTAATAACCATAGGTAGGTACTTTTTATTGGATCCAGCCGGTTGTCAAGTGATCTTATTATCATGAACATATTATAATCGAACTTTTATTATTCTAATAATTATAAACTAGCCAAAAATATACAATAAGGATGTAGGGTACTTCCCCACCTCTTATTAGTTCAGAAGGTAGATTGGAAACAAGGTTTCTATCAGAAATGAAACTTCTTACAATGTACCTACTCCAATTTTTAGTAATTGTTTATTAAATATGCTAAACATAATTTATTTATATTTTCTTTCAAATTATTAACCGACTTCAAAAAAGGAGGAGGTTATCAATTCGGCCGGTATGTTTTTTTTTATGTATGTACACCGATTACTCCGAGGTTTCTCAACCGATTTACGTGATTCCTTTTTTGTTCGATGCGGGATGGTGTCGAATTGGTCCCATAAAAATTTTATTCGGATAGGCCCAGTAGTTTTTATTTTATGGGCATTTTTGCAAGTGAAAGTTTGAAGTCGGTTGTTTTTAACGCAGTTATCACTTGTTTTTTCATTATTTTTACTTATTTTTTCTTAACACAATTTTGTTTTTTTTTTCAATATTATTCAACCCATATTTCTTGTTGTTGTTCGTGATAATCATTATCTAGGTTTTTAGGACCTTAACTTATGTACCACCTACCTAGAAGATAAAAAATAATTGCACGATAATAGTATCGTATCAGTCATTGTAACATTTTGAAAATATACAGTTTATCGTCCTTTTTCAATCTAACAGATAATCAGGCTTAACCTTAAAAGTGTTTTATGTTAGTATTATATCTAATAACATTGCTTTGATACCAGTCAAAAAGACCTCCATATTTGCCCGACCTTCGACTACAAATTCAATTTCCGTTGCGTGCCTTTTTTCAATAAATTTGTGATTACTATGTTTACATAACCGATTGTGTGTATTTACTCAGGCTCCAACTATCTTCCGTTATGAAATACGGGAATGTACTGTCAAGGGGTGAGACTACAAAATAGTCGAGATGTCATTTGCTGAGGATCTAGTTTGACTATTGTATATTTGCCTAAGTAATTATTATAATTTTTAGTCATAGACTAATAACGGTGATTTTTAACAAAAATCAATGTAATAATAGAGGAATAGGTTCTAGTTAAGAAAGTATTGCACTATTTATGTGTATCGCTCTCTAAAGCATGTAGTATTTTATAGAATGTTCTTAGTGTAGATTTAACGACCGGCTAAAGAATTATGTTGGTAAAAAAAGTAGATAGCAACTAAATAAACTTTTTACTTATATTATATCACTATGCGTCAAATGTGTTTATAATAAATTTTCTCAAAATAGATCTACAAACATTCACTCCTGCAAAGTTTATCCAGAGAATGTGAAACTTTAAGATATTCAAGTTACATTCCTCCAAGCTAAGGAAGAAATCGATGAAAATAAGTTAAATTTATCTGTAACTAGCTTCACCGAGACTTCGCTAAATTGCTAACCAGATTTTAAGAGGAAGCTGGAATTGGTTAAGTTAAATTGAAATAAAGTTGCGATTTCGACACGTTCTCAATGATTTAGTAATGAATTGGTGGAGAACGGGCCACGGGCCATGCGGGGCATTTAGAGAACCGGGCACATTTCACAGTAACACATAGCGCCGCAGAGCGCTTAGCACGGAATTCGATTCAACTAATACTGCCTAATCCTGACCGGTGCACACAAATAGCATGGTGTGCATTCTGAAAGGCCTTGCGCAATTGCAGCCGGTGATTGATGATAATCCCTCTGTATGAGCCGAGCCCCAACAATGCTCGTGCGTTGCTCTCCGCTCGCCGCTCTCCGGGACGCTCCTTGTTTTGCACTTGTCTCAATCAATTCGCTCATCGTCGTTGTTTATTGTCCAACCGATATCGAACCTTTTTCTTCCTTATTAATTGCTACATTATGGTTTTGTTTGTGTTTGTGTTGGTTATAGTTCCTTATAGACAGTGAACTTTGATACCACTGCGACTCGTGTTCATATCAGTTATTATTTATTGCATAATATGATATCATTGTATTGCACTTATGTTTTAAGAATTTGTTATATAATTATTGAACTATAATAAATGAAGGCGGAATTATGATATAAGATAAATAAGATACTTATGGATTTATAATGTATACCTAATTTTTAAGTAACATTCGAATATTCTGAAAAAAAACTGTACTTAGATATAATATATTCGCGTAAATAGAAACTCGCGAATGAATTTGATATAGTGCAACTTTGTAATGTGATAGTTGAAGTACCTGGGCGGGATTTACAATGCTTTTTACGATCACGACTATCTGGAACCATCCCGCGGGAAAATCAAAAGAATTGCAATTGGTTTCAATTACGTTCAATTTAACTCAAATCTTAACGAGCATCTTTATGTACTAATAAATATTATAAAGGTTTGTATATAACGGTTTTGGCCCAAACTGCCTTAAGCAAGGATTTTAATTACGTGAGGTGGCAAACGAAGCCACGTGTCGAAATAAAATGAAAAATAGGTTGAATGATGAGTTAATAGAATAAAATATTGATTTCCAAAAATAATTAAAACGCCATATATAATAATATCAAGTTGCATGTTCATTGAATTGTATAAAGTACCTAGCTTTAAAAAATTATGTAAATAACATCTTAGACACACCAATTTTTGGTTATCACCGGGCAATAGTATGAAATAGAACTAGTAAGTAATAGCAACACCGAGACTAGAAACGTTTTTAACACAAATCGCAACTAACAATTCTCACAGCGCAATAAAGGTCAAGCAAAACGACCATTCTATAAAAAATACGGTAAGCGTAAAGTAAAGAGACCCAAAGCATCTACAATATGAAAGAAGATGGAAATAATTGCTGTAAAATTACACGAACCACGTTACACCGACGCAATTTCTATAATCCTGCCAAAAATAAGCAACGTTATTCGGAATAAATCCCCGGCGGTTCCGGTGTAAAGCAGGCGAGCGGAATGGGGAGCGGAAGGTGCGCCTTCGGAAACAGGATGGTGTAAGATAAAGAGAACATTTCCTATAGCACGTCTTGGGAGATTTAGCAACATTCCGAGCCTCGTTCTTTTAATGTGCCGCCGGCTAAGTGTAATTCACAACCTTTTCTTGCTTATTTTTCGTTAACGTGTACTTTATTCTGGAAATGAACTCTTGAATTTAACGCGGCTTTAACTTGAGTTTTATACGAGCGCAAAATTGCAGTATGATATAATACGGAAATTATTTCGACCCATGGAAACATATTTATATCAACTATAAGTTTTGAACGATTAAAGCAGATTAAAGGCTTTATGTTGAAGTTTTAAATTGTGTTTTTAAACTTAGTCTAATTATATTCATGCATACCTTGCTTATTACCTATTGGTGATAAACATTAAATTAATATATGGAATTAATAACAACATGCGTGTATTCATTCCAACACAGATAAATGCAACGGTGTTGATATTGCAGATTAAATTGCGAATTACTAGTTGAATGCAATCGTTAATTAAATAAATTTTAATTGATACTTTATAAATACAGTTTTGTAATTAATTACGTGAAAAATAATTGATACTGCCTTATATTTTAACCTTTATCTTGTTTTAGTCATAATATGTTTAAATTTACTAAAATAAAATATTAGGAAGTACCATAGTATAATCCGATTGACAGTAACATTTTTGATTCAATTAGATTTTTTGTTAATAAAACACAACACCAAAAAGTCACCTGTAATTGTTGCCCACTTGTTTCTCAAAGCATAATCCTGGGAACGTTAATAGCCAGTAATACGGCAACCTATTACCAGATACAAATCTAGTTGGAATCCCTTAAGACCTTAGAGCACATGAGGTTTATTAACAGTTCTATTGGCTTAGAATATCACAGTGATATACAGTGCTGGGATGTTACCTTCAATTGGTGCAAACTCGTGTATCTGTACCAACACGGACGTTATACTGTCGTGTATTCTGTTTATAATGTTCAAATAATAGACAACAATGTGTTGCTATATCTGAACTGCTTTAATTTCATTTAATCCATACTAATATTATAAACGCGAAAGTAACTCTGTCTGTCTGTCTGTTACTCGATCACGCCTAAACTACTGAACCAATTTGCATGAAATTTGGTATGGAGATATTTTGATACCCGAGAAATGACATAGGCTACCTTTTATTGCGAAATATGTACCACGGGCGAAGCCGGGGCGGACCACTAGTTACATATAAAATTCAAAGCTCAGTACCTAAAATACATCATTATAATAATTATAACAGCATGTTTTATACATGGAATATTATTTGTACTTAAGTATTATATTGTAAGTATTGTATTGTGTTGTGTAAATTAAGTCCCAGTAGCTTTCCTAAGTGTATAATATGTCGTGCCATATCGTAGATTTGCTCATTTCATGAAATGGCCAACATAGTTTGATCAGATCGTTAAATCGTCAACGTTTCACGATTTGGTCATCGAAATTGGCCAGATCGTATAAAATATAGGTTAGGTTAGGTTAGCTTAGACTTTAATAAACAACGCACGAGCCGAGCGAGCAAAGCGAGCGTGCCGCGGCAGCGGCCGGCGAGTGCCAGCAGCGAATCGCTTTTTAAAAAAGAAACAAAAATGGTCGCATTTCGTGAAATGGCCATCCACGTTTGGCCAGATCGACGATCTGGCCAAATGTGGATGACCAAATCGTGAAACGTTGACGATTTAACGATCTGGCCAAACTAAATTGGCCATTTCATGAAATGAGCAAATCTACGATATGGCACGACATTTATATAATCTATACTAATATCATAAAGCTGAATTCTTTCGGTGCTAGATAGAGCATTTACCGAGGCAGGCATACTATATAATATCATCACTCTACCCACAGGAGCGGAGCAATGCGGGTAAACCGCGGGCACAACTAGTATAGGATAGAGAAATTCTCAGAGACATGGATAAGGACACAAAATATGAGCCAAAACAATATAGAATCAAACGATATGAAACTTAATATAAAAGGATAAACTGACAACACAAACTTCCGCATAAAAACAAATCTATCTCCTTACCAATGAAAAACAGATTTACCTTTGACGAAATTATTCCGCCAATAAATATAAAATACATTCTTATGTTGACATATTGTCAGGGGAAGATGTTTGCATAAAATATTAAATAATATAAAATATTTATCTCATCTTGAATAGAATAAAATTACCACGTTCAACTACACAAATATTTTTTTTTTTTATTTGCCGACATTAATATATTTTATGTGTTGTAAAATAATTTTAAATATTAATTATTCGTTTCCATTCAATTGATGGACCTATACAACTTAAATGTGTTGGAAAATCTTATACTTGTACTTATTGTACATAATAATATATAATATCACTTTAATAATCTTCCTATACTAAAACTTTTTAGCATTTTATGCGATGAATTCTGAAATTATCATTGAAGGCCTATACAAAGGCGTGAAAAGCAAATAATTAGTGTTTTAGTATGTAGGTGGTGTGTGTCGCTTATAATTTGACGCACCTAATTGTTGTGAGTAGGCGTGTATGTATTTTTAGATCAAAAATAATGATATGTACTATAAAATAATGGTAATACATCAGTAAAGAAAGGAATCTTAATTTTTTTAATGTTATGGAGGCAAACGACGCTTTAAACTGGTGGTTAGTAAATTGCGTCGCCCATAGACGACGCCCATAGGTAATAGACGTTATGGTCTATAAGTGTTGCCTACCGGTATGTGATAAAGGAAAAGACTCAATTATAAATTGACGTAGCTAACTGTTAATTTAGAGATTAAAATACAAGCTGCACAGCAATAAAGTTTGCTACTTTCATTCACTTTGTCAACAATACGTCTACGTTTAAATAGTTTGCGGCTGTTTGTGGCTTCTCAAAGATTCGGTAGCGTCGAGCGGTCTATTGATGAGGAGACAGGTGCGTTGTGCCTCAACTTTTTCAAAGGCAAACTTAGCAGACGGCTAGCCAACTGTACCGACTTATAGCAGATATGCATTTCCATTTATTATATTGCTGTGAAATTACCTTATATGCGTACTAATTTAAAGTGCACAATGAACATAATAAAATTTCGCAATTGATTCGACGATATCTATTATTAATTTATTGGTGGTGAAATTAATATCCATACTTTTTAAGTTTTCACACTACAATTACCTTTTTTTTAAGTGGGAAGACTGTGAGGAAACTATAAGTACATATCTAGATATCATCTACTACTAATAATATTCTCAAACCTAGATATGTAATGTACCTAACATAATTTAATAGTTTTTCTTTTTCCTTATAATTCATATAACAAAGGACGCTAATTCACATGTTGTTACAAAATACTGAGAACATTTTCTTAGCTTTCATTGTGCTCTGCTTGTTAAAAGGTATCAATTAAGCTCAAGGAGTTCTGAAATAAAGAATTCACGTCGCTGCACTTTTATGTACTTTATAGAGCAACATGTCCCTTAGTTTTATCTATATTTTATAATTTTCTCAACCATGATTGTTTGTCGAAAGCATATTTGAGACTATGAATTGATTAATTGAATTAAATAATATTTTTATCTGAATCTCCTTTGAAAATATTACTTTGGAATATTTATGGATTTTCTATGTATAGACCGATGAAATAATAACTTTTTCTGTTTCTTGTTGAAATCCCCAACTGTGGGTGCTCTAAAAGTTGTGCTTTTACGTAACATTGAACAAAGAGACTAATAACTCCGTCCTCTTCAGAAAAACTCAAAGAAGACAACCGGAACAAGTCCAGGACTTTACGAAACGAAAAAGTCCATTGACGTCCAGAGATGGTATACAGTTTTAGAACTTTATAAAGACAAACTTATTGACGCTCCGAGGAGAGAATACATTCTAAAAATTAAAAGGAATATTATACCTTTATTGCTAGTCAATACTAATATTATAAAGAGGAAAGGTTTGTAATTATGTTTGTATGTATGTTTTTTACGCATAAACTACTGGATCGATTTTGATGAAATTTGGCACAGACAATCTTTAGACCCTGAGAAAGAATAGGCATATAGCATAGGCTACCTTTTATTGCGAAATATGTACCACGGGCGAAGCCGGGGCGGACCACTAGTATTGTATATTATTGTTCTTTGTTTAATTATACCAATAAAAATTTTATCTTATCTATATATATACATGTAATAAATCTGTAGAAGGGTCAATTCTGTACATTGAAAATATTGAAAAAATAAATACCAGGGGGTGTTACTGGATCGATACCAAACCCAAATATGTGATTAAAAAAATTTTTGTCTGTCTGTCTGTCTGTCTGTCTGTATGTGAAGGCATCACGTGAAAACTAACGGTTCGATTTCGATGAAACTTGGTATAATTATACCTTATTATCCTGGGCGTAAAATAGGATACTTTTTATCCTGAAAAAATACGAAGAAAAAAATTAATCTTAATTTTTCAGTTTTATCCATAGACGTTGTTCTGCAGAACCGCGAACACACGTTGCGTATTATTATAGGCCTAGCCGTATTTGGGTCCAATAGATTTTAAGAATTTATAAGATGTCATTGTCAGAGTTACTCAAAATGGAGAAATAAACCATCCACGCGAAGACCAACATCCGCGCGGACGGAGTCGCGGGCGGAAGCTAGTTCTAAATATAAGTACGTTTCAATTTGTTAATTAGGGACAGGAAAATATTTTCAGTTTGATATAAAAATGAAAACGGTTTTTAGAGCAAAATAATATAAAGGCAATCTCTGCTCTACTTTTGTTTCATAATTCTTATTTAAAATACATTTTAGTATAATATCTTAAAGCAGCAAAATATTACAAGTGTATTATCGTAAACTACTCTGAATTTTAATATACTCGCGACTCAACCCACGTAACTACCACTTTTTCTTTGTTCTACAAGCATGTTCAACTTATCTATTGGTTAAGTTTTCGGAAGTTATTGTTGGGAAATGTTGCCTACATATAGATAATATCACTTCAATAAGATACACATTTTTGATACTAAATGTTTTATCAGAAATATTAATTTTCTTAAAAACTAAATATAATAATTTAATTAAGATGTCCATAATAATATGTGTCTAAAATTCGAGCTTAATAGCAAGCAAGCTTAATAGCTTCTTAAATAGCAGTTAATTTTCTTCCATATTGATTCACATTACATCTACTGTGTGTATGTGTAACACAAGTTAATTAAGTTTTCAAAATATATATATGTATAATTCTTCACATTTTTGTGTACTTAAGTTATACCTAGAAGGTAAGAATAATTTATTCACGATTTCAATTTTTAAATGAAATACCTATCTGCAACTGTTTTAAAGATCAAGTGCTCTCAACTTCGCTGCATTTTCTTTTAATATACAAGATACACAGGAAATCCATAGCTTATCGGAAGGTAAGAATAGCTGCTCGAAAATAGAATTCCATGGAAGAACATAATACCGCGATATTCTGAAGTAAATATATTTAATATTAGTTTTATAGCATCCCGGTGCCTTATATGGGAGAAATTTAGCCTGGGCGCGTGCAAAGACGTGGGTTCGAATCACGCCTCGTGATCGATTTTTTTCTATATTTTTATCGTTTCCAAATCTATTTGTTTTTAAATAAAGCTGATGTATGATGACGTAACAAGTTATGGTCCATTTGTGAGTGGACTGTTAATACGCTGGTATTAATTTAGGTGTGTAATATACTGGTCTCAGATGGCTTGCACTGACCATTCATTACACCAAAGCTAAGGATAACTCCATAATATTACGACGTACTATAATGTACTGCAAATTACTTGTCATTAGCCCTAAACCCAGTTATAAGCCGCTAATTAATTAGGCTATTAATTCATCAACGCGACAAAGCAATTCCCAGGAATTATCATCTGGGTTTAATACAGTTGAAAATTCTTAATTCATAAGTTTTCATCGGTATTGTTTTGTTGTGTTCTTAATTAATAATTAGTAACTGAATTGTCTTACGATCTTATTATTAACTTAACTTATTTAGGTTACTTTTAATTAAGGTAGTGGAAAAATACGCACGTAATCGTGGTGATGTAAAAAGTGAAGTCCCATGTCCCCTAGTGGGGTAAGGGGCAGATGCATTATGATTACATCTGTTACACGATCGATTTTTTAAGGGACAAGTAGGTGATGCTTTCTGTGTACTGCCAGACCGAGACATTTTTTTCTCGTCTCCACCGAAAATCGAATCCCTTGGTTGTACGCTCGCGCGTCAACCACTGTACCATGGAGGCGGTCGATCGTAAATCGTAATAATTTTTTGTATAATATAATTTTTATATAGGTAGATTAATTATACACATAGTTATTAAAAACGTGGATTATAATAATGTATATTTAAAATATTAATGAGACCTCAATCAACTAATTTTATCTACTATTGGAAATCCGTATTCCAGTAAAAAGAACTCATTGCAAATGCCACAGATTTAAGTTTACCATTAAGTAGCTGTATACTTGTAACTTAGTATAAAGTGTACTGAGGACCTTTACCGAGTCTTTCACATCAGTATTCCGAACCGCATTCAACGAGAGGAAACAAATTCCCAAAATTGAATTTTAGGAAACGAGTTGAATACGACACGGTGTACATAAACTTGAAAAAGAAAAAGATTTTGTTATTTCATTAGAAAATGTTGAAATATTGTCTGGTGCCGTTTCGACTTCTTAAATTATAAGATCTGAATAACAAAATTATAACCTAAATGGTAAGAAGTCGACGTTTAAAATTCCCCGAACTCGGAAAAAAATCCGACAAGAACGATTATTAAAAGTTAAATTGCTGGTCTTCTATTATACGACGAAGATGAAATTAATTTTAGGTTTAGGTTCATAATCATATCAACCTGAAAAGATATAATATTATATTGTATGTCGCATGGTTTTTAATTATTATTTTGATTCAATAGTGCCTAGATCACATTTAACAAAAAACGAAAAAGCTTAGCATCAACGTCATATTTCTAACCTAATGCCAAAGCTTTCCTAACTCAGCAGTTTATCTAAACGACAGTATTGGCAGCAGTTTTATTCATACGGACCTTGCTCTATTTTCAGTTTAAACTAGACAAATGGAATTAAAGGCTTAAACATATATAAAACAAATAATATATAATGGAAGGAAGAATACCACAATCTTCATATTATGACTTTTAAATAACCGAATTTCTTAATTAGCACTATATTTTACATCATTCCAAATTACATAACTCATATTAGTATGTCTTAAACTTTCATCATAATATAAGCCTATAGAAAACAGATGTGGTTCGTTTTAATTAACCAAATAATCTCATATACAAATTTATCTCACAGGAAATTTAATTAATAACAGAAACTCATTCATGCCAATTAATAAACAAACAAGAATAGTTCACAGGTATTTGCCAAAGTTCTACGTGTCATAATCTCTTGCAAATCTAGAATTAAATTTCAGGCTTAACTGCCGCATTAAGGTGCCTGTATTACGCTAAATGCTTCAGGAGATATTATAGAAATTTGCATATGGAAAGCTCTTTAACATAACCGTGGTTTCAGATTGCGACAATTGATTCCCGACGTACGTCTGTAGAATTCCACGTTAATGGTAATGTGATAAAAGACAATTCAAATGTATATCGAATATCGATTATTGTGTGTTGGGAGTCGGGCGTAGGCATAGATCACACTTGTAGAAATGCGGGAATTGCTCATTATTAAATGTTATCATGTTTATAAGATATACATTTCAATATTATAAACAAAAAGGATACAAATCAGTGACGTAACATTAGTGTTTTGAACTTTATGTAGAACACGTATTATTACAACAGTAGACAATTTTAAATAGTTTATCAATTATTCAAAATAGCTAAAGTGACGCATACATTTAATTCGGTATTGAGGGCAGCCTTTTTGTTGTAAACGAAATCCATAACGTACCTAGTCTTTGTAAGAAAAATTGCAGGTGTAGAGCTAGTTTATAACTAGTCCATCAAATAATACACATTTTAAACAGATAGATTTGAACCGAAGCAAAATATAATTTAAATTTACATATTTTTTAAATTTACTAAATACTACATAGCTAGTAAATAATAAAGGCACTGCAAACAATATTCATTTTAAAGTGTAGTGTGCAAGTTTAATATTTTTTGTATCATTAAAAGAAAATTAAATTAATCTTTCTGTAAAATTACGCTGTTATGACTCTCGTATAATAATTAAAGTTTCCATGAAACATAATTGCCTTCGCGGGTAAGTTACAGACTTAATTCATAGTATTCATATTTTTTGTTTATAAATCAGCAAGCGCTTAAAGCGAAATTATCTCGATATCTAATCCTAATTACTCAGTACTAAGTGACGAGACTAATTAACGAAATTAATGCACGTTAGGCGTATGAACCTAAAAGTTGTAACGCGACGGGCACTTTGTCATGTCAAGCTTTTAACAGGCTATTTAATTTCTCTTTGTGAAGTAAATTAAGACATTAAATCGTTTCTGCGAGAGTATACATAATAAGGGGGGATGTTAATGAATCATAAATTTATACCTGAAAAGGTAATTACCTTTTATAATAATATATTGTACTTTGGCATCATATTTAATAACATACAGTTTAATTAGGTACATAATATTATAAATTCAACGTTGTATGTCTGTGATTGATTTGATAAGATCCTTTATACGAGTATATTGTGACGCATTGGAGTAACGATTAGCGCATTATCGTGAAGCTTCTGCTTTCAATCCTCAGGAGACAATAATAAAGCCCGAAATTGGGAAGATACAATCGTTTGATTATTTTTCCCTAAGGAAAACTGGTGTTAAGAGTACCTATGAACGTTCTTTCCCATACTGATTTTTGTCCTTAAAAATAATCTGAAGTTACATACGTATGAAGTACATCAATTACAAGTGAACTGAAGAATATATTATTATATTATGTTGACCCACTAAATAGAAATCAACTTAATATTATACTAATTATTTTGTCTAATACGTAAGCAATTTCTTCGTTATATTGTTTTATTTGAATTGTTTTATTATTCACCTTGTCGTATTTTTCATAACATGAATTTATAGTATCTCTGATTAGCCTGAATATTTCAGTTCAAAATTCTAAACCGTCTTCACTGAATTGGGCCTTTATTTTATTTCTAGGTGTAGTAACAATAGTTTTAGAAACTTGTTTCTACAATTGAAATTTGTACGTTGTGGTTGTATCAAGAACTGGCTCGTTCCGCAAGATTCAATTTTAAAATTTGCTCCTCTCACTAAATCGCGGCTTGAATATAAATAGAGTGTAGAGTTATGACTGCTGTGGCCTAAGTATTATTTCAAGTTTGAATTCTGAAACCTAGGAAAGTTGAGTTGGCGATAAAGTACAATGGCCACTGATTATAATTTTCCACTGAATTATTATGGGTCGATTGTAAAACCATTCTCTAATTGTAAGGAAAGGCTTGACTGCGAGCCTTCCCTTATTAGGTTTAGATAATTATGATTAATCTTTGTCTATTAAAGTGAAACTTTTATTACAGCATCGTCTCAAACTTTTTGGTCTGTGTAGCGCATGTCGCGTGACGCACGATACGTACGATAATTATCGTACAAATACGATAATATTTAGTTAAATGTCTATAGTGTGAAAAAAGTTTCACTTTTACCGTGGTTTCATAAAACCACACAACATTTTTTTTTTCATTTGTGTATCGATTGTAATTATTGTGCAAATTTTAGTCATATAGTTCAGCTTCAACTTTAAATTATTTAGAGAGTCAAGAATATAATATGTTTGTTTACCGTTATTGATAAATAATAATATAACTAGATCGAGAAAATTACAATCTATATGTATACTAGCTTTCCGCCCGCGGCTTCGCCCGCGTTTTCAAAGAAAAACCAGCATAGTTCCCGTTCCCGAGGGATTTCCGGGATAAAACCTATCCTATCTCTCAAGTTGGATCGAACTGCACATGGTGTGCGAATTTTATTATAATCGGTTAAGTGGTTTAGGAGTCCATTGAGGACAAACATTGTGACACGAGATTTATATATATTAAGATTAATAATCTGGACTTCAATCATCAGGTAATTGCTCAGATAAATAAATAAAATATATTGTTATGTACATCTTAATTAGGCCTTATAGAAAATACATGCTATTTATGCTATATTGTTGGTAGGCTGTATAAAAGTAATATATGAATACAGTAGGTACATGAATAAATGACATATTAAAGGTTTCCACGAACACGTGTATTATTACCGAAATAACGAGCGTGTCAATTATAATTGTTGTTATGATCTCTTGTATTGTATTTTGGCATAATATCTCATGTAGGTACAAAATAACACCCAAAATACGCTGTAATGACACAAAATTAAATACAGTAGGTATACAATTTATTCTTCTTGATACTTATTGGAAAACCTTATTAATTAATATTAAGGGACTTACAGAGAATCTCTTAAACTCCTATTTATAAAGCATTTGAATGCATTAAAATCAAAAATATCAATCTCTTAAACTCATCAATTAATGAACTCTGAAAAAGCTAACCACGCTTATTAATTAAATAATTGTTTTAGGTTACTTTTATAATTCAGTGAAGTAAAACGGAATAAATTTAAAGCAATTGATATCCAATCGAAGACATTTGAAATCTTGTAGGCAAATATAGATAGGAATATTCATATAGTTATTAATTAAAGATTAAAATGGCCCACTGGCCATTGAATATAAGCACTTTGGTATATTATGAACATAAAACCCCTGCTTTGTGAGATTATTTTCATGATGCATCCTATAAAATACATTCCTGTACATTCTATTATTTTTGTACTCGTTACCCAGTATAAAAATATTGTTATTCTAGCTAACGTGAAATAACAGGAATCGATACGTTACCATGTATCATGGATTTAAATTCTCGTTTCATACACCGAGATACTATACCTGCGGAAATTGAATTCGAACTGCGAGTATGAACATAATATAGCGATATGATAGTGGACGTGTACTTTGAGTGACGTTCTATCAGTCCATCAGCCGGCAACACAAAGACATCGATCTCATGCTGTAACAACATCCGTTGACATGTTGCAATGACCAAGTTATCGGTACATTCGTTTTGATATCGCCCGCCACGACCACTCCATACTGTACACCAATTTCAAACTAACTACGCAGCGTCAGTTTGGCAACTACAATATTTGTTTCTATTTTATTCCCGTTTGCACGAAATGTAAAGTAAATTGTGTAAAATAATTCAGCCGTATTCATCATACTTAATTCAAATACAACGTAGGTGAGACTCGACTACTAATTGCGCTAATAATACCTGAGACATTATGTAAATTTGATTAACCTTTTGGGTATAAAACTTTTGCTTCCGTCGTAAAGTTATATTATTATACGTACAAGTAGGTTTTATTTAAACCATAATATCTTTTGTAGAACTAAATTGAAGCGCTTAATCCTCGCTAAGTCCACTTTACATATAAATCTGTAATTAAATAAAAGCGTACCTCGCGCATTAAGTATTAAGTATGCTATTATATTTCTATAAAATTAAGATCCAGTATATGTATTATTATGATTTTCTATATTTAATACCAATAGTTACTAATACTAAAAAGCTCTCTTGTAGTAGAATAAAACAATAAAAAATGTGACATAGTACCTATTAAAAACTGATTTCTATTTTAATTTTCGTATTTCAATAAATTCGAAATTCATTTATTTAGGAAAGAAGTTGGTAGCTGCCATAATAACCATGATCGAAAAGTTGATATAATTTTCAAATTATAACTTTCTGAATTCAAAAAATATCAAAAACCTCATTGTAACATTGGCAACGGATATATATACAATTACATTGAAATAATAAAAAGCGGTTATTAAACTTACAAAATAAGGGAAATAATTTATTTTATTAGTAAAGTCGCACGCATGAATTGTCCTTATTAGGTTTAGAACTCGGCAAAAATCGGCGAATTCACTAATAGTCATCATGATAAAGTTTCCGATACAAGGAAAGTTAGTAGAAAGCCACGTATCAAAGTAGGGAAAGATTTACAAACTATCGTAAAGTTTCAATAATCCCCCTAAGTTCATTGTAACTACAGCTATTTCGTGAACGACAACCACAATAAAACTATTCGTGAGAATGTACTTTTTATGCAATAAATAGATAACGTAATTTTCATGTGATTAATTATAGCGGTACAGTTCATTTTTAAATATTATATTTCTGCACATAACAAAGCTATTTTTTTAAATTATAATAAAGAATTAAGCCGTTGTATAAAAGCCGAATTTTGAGTTACATAATTTATATTATCCACTTATAGATAAGAAATTCGTCGAAGTGCAGCTGTCGGAACAAAATATGAGCTGATAATGTTTATGATACAATAATTTAGTCAGAGTGACGTCGGACTATTAACTTTAATCAAAAATAAAACGGGTGTACACATCGAGCTATGTTTTCATGGGTACAGACAAATTACGTGTTTTCTTCGTTGCGTAGAGTCTTACTGCTGAATGTTCTTTGGTATCGAACAGTCTCATCCAAAAACTAAATCCCATTTTTGATCATATATATATGTTAGTTATATACTTATGTAAACCTCAACTAGATGTTGCGGCTTCCTTCTGTGCTTTACTCTATCAGAACTAGAAAAAATGTAGTAAAAGTAACGTATGAAGATTGTGTTTATCTTTAGATGGAAATAAATATTTACTCATATATTTGGAAACACTGTTTTTTTATTCATCCATTGAACAAATATTCGACACTTGTAACCATATTCTCAACGATGCAGCGCAACAGAGAGGCAATTTTCGACGCTCTTATGCTTAGTGCAGATTACATTTGACTTGCATTGAAAGTGATAGTTTCACTTTACGTATTTTATATTTTGTTTTCTTTCTATTTTTAGTCTGAGTGTACATAGATTCTTAACAAATATGAATGTACCTTTCCATCAGAATATAACTATAGAATATGATGATAAAACAACAAATTGACCAAAAAAAGAAATCACTGATAAAACCCGCCAAGAAAGTTTTTTCATAATTTTTATGTTTTAAATATTATCTAAATTATTGTCTGATACTTTTTAGTCTCATAGGTATAATAAAATGTAGTTGATAATTCAATAATAAATAATTTTAATCAGATCAAGGTGATATCAATAAGCATTCATTGAATGAATAATTTGAATTAAACCACTTACATACTTTCCTTTTAAAACTATTCGTAATCGCTTACTCAAATTTGTTAATGTAATATGACATTTAGTCGAAACTTTGCCCTCAGTTAAGCGAATAATTTGACCCTTTGACGTTATAATAAATTGACTTTGGGGTGCTTCAAATTAATAGAAGTGATTAGGGTAAACTGAAAACCATCTTAACAAACATAATGCTATTCGCGTACCAAGAATCCTATTAATATCTAAATTACACTTTAAACCGAATTTGTACATGAAAACTAAACTTTTAAGGAAGATTTTGCTTTAAGTCGGTACTATTTAATAAATAATTAACTTCCCCCTTTTTAATAGAAAAAGTTTCTATTCGCTTAACTTCTTCACTTAGGTTTAACATTTTATAATACTTAGGGAAAAAAAGAAGATTAGTGATAAGTTAAATCATGAATTTATAAAGTTTAAAGATAAAGAGATGCTTCAATTATTGTAATCAAAAGCAATGTATTATATTTTAAAGCATATTGTCTTTATTTTATATCATCGTTGTTAAAAATAATGAGGACAACACACAACACTCACAAAATAATGAGATACCTCTGCTAAATTAACCCGACGATCTGAACACACTAAAATACATTAAAACTGGTTATTTATGACCGAAAACTACCGTCGTTTTATCGGATTAAGTAGCAAAAGTTTATATTCAAAGTAAAGCTTAAATTTGTAGAATAATAAAATAGTGGAATACGAAATTAACGCAAGTTCATAATGAATATTTATCGTTTTAATACCTTCCAGCTGGGCAGCTACGTGCGGAGTCCGTGGCGACTAATATTTGCAATTGCATACCGAGAATTGGTACAATTAGAAACACTTTTTATTGACTCAGTAATATGCCATGGTAATAATGGGTATATTATGATAAGACTGGATTTATAAATAAAATTGATAAGTTTATGTATACAGTTGCAATGATTGATGAAGATGAATTTCAACGATCGTGTAGGTATATTATGTGGTGCCTTAAAATTTTAATTTATACTATATTAATATAAATTAAAATTTGGAAAAACTATGTTGCATTTGTGTAGTTTGTCTTAGAATTGCAATTGTGAGATGGATCATTTCGATTGTCTGAATTATCAAGTTTACACAGATTGACAAAGAATATAAAGATGTTCTGTTATGAAATGCCAATGTTATTTTATAAATTTATAATATTAATCATGATTTGAAAACAAGTTGTGTATGTGGTAAAATAAAAACAATAAGCAAATTCATAACGATATTGTAAAAATGTACAATGTACATACAACAGAAATGGTTTATAAATAATGCAGAAAAACCAATGAGTTGTTGTGCATGTGCTTTGTTCAATAAGTCAATATTATATAGACGGGAACACTGGGCTATTTGAACATCAGAGTAAACGCGTCTACTATTAAACCTTTCGGAACTACGAACAATAACATTTGACGATGCGCTTTTAGAAAAAATGCCTGTTTTTATTTTCAAATCCGTAAAAAATCACAACCTGAACTGACGAGAAAATTAAACTAAAACTATGTAATCCAAACTTTTTATTTCGAATTTCATCAGTCTATGAATTTATTTCCAAGTAAAACAATATTGTTTTGTAACCGCGTTTGTTTAACCGTTACCTCAAACAATATATAAAAACGGTTCAGAATTTTTAAAACGTTAAACATGAATACATTGTAATGTATTGCAATAATACGTTCGCGTAGGTACTTTATATTTTTAATTATGCGTAATAATAAATGATTCATTCATTTTGCAGGCCGGTATGTGATCACAATAGCTGATAAGAGTTAAAAATCTAGCAGCGTGCTTACAACGCATCCAATCATTTATTATCTGGAAATATCCGCAATGTCCAACGTATATGTACTATATTGTAGCAGAGACACTGCAATACGTTTGTTTGTTCCGGACCGTATCTCTCTTTTTATAAGATGTCCTCACGACTTAAGAGTTACGGGTCGATACACCTTGTAAAGTTTAAACCTCTTCAAACTTAATACTGGCTTCTTCGTTTGTAGTTACCTAGACTTTCTAGTCCCAAGTTTTAATCTTTTTGTAGTGTAAATGTCCTTTATTTCTAAGCTACTTTCTGATTTGTATTAAAACTTTTATCTATATTGAATCGAAAGGCGTATAGTAATACGCATTGATTCGGCCACATCGTAAATTAAACACAATTTAATAGCATTGGGCGTGCTTAGCATATTATATTGTGAATCGTATCAGAGGAATACATTCCAAATTCCATACATGGAGTTTGCAGACCTCCTCGTGACATGGCTCACTAACGACTGTCATAATACGGTCGATTAAATCTATTGTTTCAATGAATTGCTTCTCGATACAATTGATAAATGCGCTTTTTATCAAAGGATGCTAATCAATAGTATTACACAACAAATAAATGTGATAAAGAAACTCATTTTAACTTCACTCATTGTAGCAAAATAATGATAAAAATTAAATATATATTTTTTTTGGTTTTTATGGCATTCAAATGCTTTACAAATATAAATTTATAAAGAATAGAAAAAATTCGATGGGTAGATTTATAAATTACTTCATGGCATTCATTTCTGCACATCAGGGACTACACCCTGATGTGCAGAAATCACGCCGGGAGTCTCGCTAATACTCCCAATAGTAAGATAGGAAACGCCATCGATTGAGGCGTGGTGTAATTTGTTACTTGCCAATTACATTAATACCTGCCTAATTCGCCCCTTAAAACATTCGAAAATTATATAAAAATATATCTGTCACGTACGTATGCAGTGATGTGTTGAGAATTCACATTTATAAGGTACAAGAAAACCTTTTAAGGGTTATCGCAAAATAAACTCCCATTTAACGCACACTACCCGCATTACCTATAAAGCCGTGAGTGACATTTAATGGTCACGTGGATGAAATGTCAAAAGAAAATCTAATGGCCTAGTTGTGGGATGTACTCGGCTCACTTATGACGTAAATGTGACCTATATTATCTTTATGCGACATCAAACTTAATAAAAGCGCATTTTCCACGCCCATTAATGTATTTTTTCATTCTTCTCCTTCAAGAGCTTTCAGCCACTGCACCATCGTGCAGAAAATATTATGAATAAAATTACATAGCGCTAATGCAAGTAACAACGCGGTAATAAACAGGAATAACGCAATCAATGTGCAAATATCAAAATTGTGGCAAAATTTAACTCTGACGGATCCTCCCACATTCCACGTCCGATCCACTCATATTATGCATCACTAGTTTTGTGGCAGAGGAAAATAACGATGCCCGTTTTATTTATTTAAGGTAAGATTTTACAAAATCAATCACTTTTCATAACATGACTTGTTACTTAGCTCTTTAATGTATGGAAAAAATGTGTATTCTGTTTATGATTTATTTACGTTTTAGAAGATATTACTGTTAGATATAATTTTAGCCACAAAATAAGTCGCAATAAAATGAAGTTTCAGTAAAGTCGTATAAATAACAATTAATAAATGGTAGACCATGGTAATTGACAAGTTCATCTGTAACCGAATACGCAAGCATAAAAATAATAATAAAATAACCGTCTGAAGTTCCATAGATGTCTATAACGTGATTTCCCAAATCGGACAGCTCTCTGCTTTGAGTGCTCTCAAAACGTTCATTCAGTAAAAGGCACATCCCAAGCGCACTCAACTGCCCGCTCCTTGTAAACGTGATATCCACATGTACCGATATATATTAAATGCTGAAGATCAAAGAGCCTTATCGATAATTAAAGGTCGTACTTACACTATATTCGAATATTATGTAGTCGAACGTCGTGCAATTAAGTTCAATAATCTTATAGGATTCGGTTGCACACTTATGCTTCAAAGAGTACTGTATCATCGCTACATAGTATAAATCAAAATCACCTTTTCTGTCCCTATGTCCCTTTGTATGCTTAAATCTTTAAAACTACGGAACGGATTTTGATGCGGTTTCTTTTAAAACATAGAGTGATTCAATAGGAAGGTTTAAGTGTATAATTTATTAGGTTTGAGACAAAGCGGGCGAAGCCGCGGGCGGTAAGCTAGTGTAGTATGAACTCATCTATATTGGGCACATGTGAGTACAGTAAACGAACTTAAATAATGTTCCCTGCCTTGAAAAAATGATTAAATAGAATATTTTCATATTCAACATCATTGTCGTAAACAATTTCATTCAAAACATTGCCTGGAAGCGTGATGAGAAAATATAATTTTCTTTATCGGCATAAAAATCATGCCCCTATCGAGTTTTCGCCGCCGCTTTTAAACTACGTTCCGAGAACAATTTAGGAAGAATAATGTACCGTGGGTTAATTATGTTCCGAAACCATACGATAAAAGGCTCGACACAGACATTTCTGGGAATCTTTCATAAAACTTTTTAAAAAGTTACGCAGAACTTAATCAAGAATTGCTTCACCTTGGGCTCATGAACTACTTTGGCTGCTGCGCGAAAGTAAATGGGTTAATGAAGGGTAAAATGACGTCATCTATCTTAGTTGGATTCCCCTTAGCATCTCCGCACAACGCCGTGCCTTAATTCACTTTATTGCTATTTTTATTGTGCAGAATAACAGAACGAAGAGGCTTACATTTTACAAGATTACTATAAATTATCTCAAGATTCTAAGATTGTAATGAAAATATTAAATCTGGATGGATACAGATAAACAGTCAATAAGTACCTACCCAGTCAATATACATATATCACAACAGTAATAATTAATAAAATTATATCATTTGAAGTAATTTTATTTCAGCGACCTACAACTGTGTGTCTATCTGCACTAAGCAATTAGCATAGAACATGAAATGGTATTTGCATCACGACATATCTTAGGCTCAGTATTAGTACTACCCACTCCGTTATCTTGGAACCCACACGGTCCTTACTTTACATTCTCGTCTTCAGAATTACTTACGAATGCATTCTAGATGTACTACATGTTACTATGAAAATTGTACACGAAGTTCCAAGAAAATCCACGTGTCTGTTGGACATTTATCATCTTGCATACATTAACTAATTTTGTGCAGCTCCATGAAACAATTCATTCAATAACAATAGTTCTCAGATCTATAACTGAAGAACGTATGCAAAGAGTTTTTCTTTAAATAGTTTTAAATTAATTCCTTCACTTGATAATAAAGCGAAAGGAATCTAATAATTCAATAAAAAGTGTACAATGTACTCGCTCATGGATTAATATTTTTCATTATTAAGCAATTATAGCACGCTCGTTACATAGTGCATTGCGGCTATCTATCCGCTGAGAGATATCGGCCAATCTATACTGAGATATCATTTCCGGCTTGCTGAACACGTTGCTTTAACTAATAGTTGGATGTCGGATATATCACTAAGATAAGCTCAGTAATTAATGTGCATATGTTAGCAGTGTTATTACTTTTATATTTTGCCTCGATTATTGTTCCAACATCTCCGTTTATCTTCTAACATAATACACTTAAATCAAACCCTTTGTTTTGCTATCGCTATTGCTTTCCGCAATTTTATTTCATTTGAGTTTTATTTAATGTAAACACAGAAATGCAATGCAAAGTAGAATGTTATGATTATTTAATTAGTACGGCTAATGAATCCACGCTTCAGTATACGCATTAACATCAATATTTAATTATGAAATCAGTTACTTGATCTTGAGACTTACGACGGTGTTGAAGCTCACACATTTGGTCAGATATAAAATAATAACACACTTCACATGATAGTACCTTGCCCATATTTTAGCTGTTTTATAGACCTCGAATTCTGCCCAAAATATTTCTGGAAAAAGCCAGGCTTCGCAAAATTCTATATAAGAGTAGCACACTTTAATGACGAATAAGTACGGTCGGGGCAAAACGAAGCCTAAAAGTCTGCTAGAGATAATACTCGGGCGATTCTATCACGGTCTATGCTCGATAACGCTAATCCGATTCCAAGTCGTACCCGCTCGTCCGCTCGAATGTACATACAAAGAACTTCCATTAACTGACAAAAAAGCACACACTAGAAACGTTTTACCTTAACGCCTTCCGTTTCGAATGGTACCTCACCTGTTAGGCTGCGGAATAAAGCTTACCGAACCAACACGTCTAAAGTATGACGCAGATAGTGCAGGATTTCTCGGATGCTTTAAAACATTCGTTACAGATAGAATGACATGAAAAAAGATACATTTATTTTCGACTTGGTAAGACACTATTGTTATTTGTTTCTCAAATAAAGGTAGTATCTATACACAAAGGTAGTTCAAGGTTCCTTGGATCTCGAAATAAGCTTCTTTCATCCACATACAATAACCATAAATGAGAATAATCATGAAGATAAAGGCACACACATAAAACTATTATTTCATTACTCATACTATTTTATTAAATAACTGCTTTAATGCGGAATAGCTCCGAGTGTCATAAATATGAAAATAAAATAAATAAGACAAGCTCAAGACATCCACGATGACTGAGAATTTACGGCAATGGGTCGACATTTTATTTGAGAGAAGCTTTTCGGGCTGACAAAGGACAGCTGCCGATTTCCGGAGTTACCGGTCAACCTTTAGGAATTAAGATATTATAAGACGTATAACCCTTATTTCGATAATATTTACCCCAAAATAATCTTTGGATTAACAGGAAAAACACATTTTCTTTTCACACTAACCAAGAAGTCATTTGACTAAACAGAGCGCCGATATTACAAAAAAGTTTCTTTATTTGGAAAGAAAATTTAATAAAGCGTTCCAATAAAACTGACTGAAAGGAAACCCAACGAAGTAATTATTCGACATTAAAGTGGGGTTTAAAAAGTAACAATCTAAAAATGAAATCATTTTATATGACTCTTGATCCTTGATTATGTACAATAACTTTTGTTCAGAGATTTGGGATAATATGGATAATCCATCGCCTTCCAAATGAGTCTGCATCTCGCAGTCGTTAAACATTCAATTAGTTATTCATGACCGTTTCAAAACCTTTGAATGCTTATGTTGAAGTTATCTATTGTTTTAATACCTACCATTATATAAACCACGCCAAATCAATAAAGATAACCTTTTAAATACAGAAATATTACTAAATTTGAGTCACTCCAATAACTAAAGTTTTTTGAGGATCAAGGCGTAGAAATTTTTTGATCTTTACTTAAATAGAAATAATCCAATGTTAAAGTCAATAAAAATGATTACTTCAATATTAATCCTTATACAATACTTCCCCTTCATGATTTAATTTATATAAAACTAAAATAGATTACTATAATAGAGTATAGTGCAGTGCACACGCTAAATAAATCAATCCGCTGATGAATATCGAGAGGTATCAACGATAGTATCGAAAACGAGAGTGCATTGCTACTTCCATAATATTAATTGGTATAATATAGAACGTCATTTGTTAGCGAATAACATTTTTTAGTATAATTGTTTATATATTTCGAGTAGTATTCCATGTTGTAAGATAATTTATGAAATGATATGATTTATGAAAAAAGTATAATTTTGTTTTTTCTTCGTGTTTATTAATGTTTAAAATACAATACAATGATACTTTAATTATAATTAAGTAAGGGGCGTATTTGTAAGCGATATCATAATATAATTCATATTATTTTTACAACATTTCATATTTCCGAATATTAAATTGCAGCAGAAAACTTAAGTAAATATTTACGGAGTAACTACAGCGTAGCGCGCTACGGCGTAGCACGGCATTGCATCGAAATAAAAACACACTGCCGTAATACATCTCAAATAATATTACTTCTAGCAACACTTAAACTGTGACTTAAACCGACTCAATGCTCATGTAGCAAATAACCTCATAATGTCAAGTTGTAAAAGTAAAGAGATAGGGTCCACAAAGTTCTATCATGAAAAGCAATATTGAACTCGCAAGTACCGATCCACAATATCTACTTATTATATTCCTTTTTAGTCTTTGGATCTGAACATTTATTACTGTCTTATTGCTTGTGGAGTGCTTCGGGCCGTACGGGGGCAGCAGTGTCAACATGAGGTTATTATGTTGAGACTGCGAAGATGCGATCGGTGCCAACAAATGCTTGAAATAACATCCATTCTTCTTATTTAGGCCTGCTGAATTTTATCTCTAGATAATAATGGCTGGTGAATTTTAATTTAACTTTTTTGTATTATAAAATTTTAATTTGGTATTTGAAATAAAATAAACGCCAACGTTAATAACCAAATTTTAATACTATATTGACTTTGATTAAATCAAAGTTTTCAGATGCGTTTAGCTATATATATATCATGGAAGAAAGGAAGGAAACTAAGAAAAATTTATAAAATTTACTCCATTTTATATATTATATCAAGAGAGATTAATTTAGGTAACGTACATATACATTTATCGTGGAAAACACATTAAACACATTCGTTAAAAATCCAGCTAAAAAGACTTCCCAACGAAAAGGCAAAGAATTACAAAAAGTAGCGCTGTAATAATATGATAAGCAAACACCAGTAAACGGATAGAGATACGACTTATTTGTTGGATTTAAAAGCGTTGTGGAGCAAAAAAGAAAACTCGTTGTTATGGCATAATGCGTATAAAGGTACATTTGGAAGGGATTTATGAAGGAGGCCTCGGTTGGTTTATGATGACAATGCCGCCGCCGAGCGCCGGGAGCACCACCTCATTTCCTCACTGAAAGTTATAAAAACATATTGAAAATGAGATTCCCGCTGTGGAAGACCTACCGAATGTTATCTTGTTTGTGATTTCACTGTTTTTATGCATGCTGCCAGAAAATAATCGTATTTCAAAGATCACCGAAAAAAAAATTGGGAGTCGCTGAATATTTCCCACCATATGCTATCGAAAATCATTTCGATTACATTTAAGTATGTAAGTATTACATTAAACACGAAACAATAAAAAATACAGTACATATTAATATCTTTGCGCTTGTAACAATGAAATAAAATAATGTTTTACGTTAAACCTGCGCATATAATGCTAAAGACGGTCAATATGAACTATTAAAAGAATAATTATGATGCTCTCATAATAGCTTATTATTCAAAGAAACAATATACGGAGTGGGTAGTATAACATATTATTATACTGTTAAGTGTTTCAGTGAACATTTAATCTTGTTTATACGACGTTGTTAAGAGGATACTTTGAAATTGAAAGAAATGGTGGAATGTATTAAATTTAATTGTTAAAAACATTTTATACCATCTTTATAATTATAAGCGGGATCCATAAAGAATATTCATATAATATTTTAATAGTCTCTATTAAGTATTTGAATGAATGTTCAATGTTGTTTATACGAATTGTTATTTTTGAAGTGAAACTTCTTTATCGGGGTTGGAAAAAAATTTAGTGTAACATTTTTTCGTTACGCGTGACTTTTTTCTGTAAAGTTGCATATAGTTAGTAAATTATGTTTTGAAAAATAAGATCATAAAGAAGTTTCACTTACACGCACACATTTTTTTTGTGTTTTGTGTTATGTTGGGCAAAGGCCTCCCCAAGGCGTTTCCATGACTCTTGTGCTATTGAAGGCCTGTCTTTAGTAAATTGTCCAGTTCATTTTTTTTAATTGAAAGAAATGATAGACCTTATTAAATTTAATTATTTTTGTATAGATATTACCTTCATCAAACAAGCGGGATCACGAAGAATATTTCTATTTAATATAATTTCACAGAATACATAAATAATATTTTATGCCGTTCCGTCACAACAAATAGTATTTCTCCAGGGACAAGTTGTTGGTTAGCCTTAACTTCTCTTTCCCTTACCTAAATAATATATTATGGTTTATAAAAATACTAGCTTAACGCCCGCGGCTTCGCCCGCTTTGTCTAAAACCTAATAAATTATATACTTAACCCTTCCTCCTGAATCACTCTATCTATTAAAAAAACCGCATAAAAGTCCGTTGCGTAGATTTAAAGATTTAAGCATACAAAGGGACATAGGGACAGAGAAAGCGACTTTGTTTTATACTATGTAGTGATATAGACAAACATTATATATCGAGTATTGATATATATGAAAATCACATTGGAACAGTATCAATAACATTTGGATGTCTTGTTGTTAACGAACACGAGAAATCAATTTCCGAACATCTAAGACCATTTTGATTTATGTTCAATATTTATTTTTATTTGATAATATTTCCAATCCATCTGAATATTATATGAGTAGAAAAGAAATAATTACACGATACCATAAAAAGAATATAAAGATGTGCTACGTAAAGTTGCTCTTACATTTATTTTTTATTACAAGAACTACGTCATTAAATTTTAACATAGTGATAATATAAAAA
This sequence comes from Colias croceus, assembly GCF_905220415.1. Taxonomy (NCBI): domain Eukaryota; kingdom Metazoa; phylum Arthropoda; class Insecta; order Lepidoptera; family Pieridae; genus Colias; species Colias croceus. The sequence continues at coordinate 8,567,970 of NC_059537.1, forward strand.
GGTGCTTAATTACAATATCATACTATTAATTTACGAGGTCAATAAAATATGAATGTGTACGTTTTAGTTTTCGTACACAAATAATAGACTTGATGGCGACAAACCCCAGCTGAGTGTATAAGTGTAATAACTACAAATAACAACCATGTATTACTTTGAACTATACAATGTTCACAATATATTCCAAGGGAACATATCTAAAAATATTGTATTTCACTACAAAGTAACGAAATGTTCGCGTATCTTGAATAGATGTATATCCAGATGATACATGCTTTTGCTTGAAAAAAGGCTGAAAATAGCTTACTAAACCATTCTTATTATATAATAGGACAAAACAGTAAAATTATTGTAAAGTCTCATTCTCAACATCACAGTTTTGAAAAGGTTACTTACGTCGCGCCGTTAAAAAACGTAAGACAAAAGTCCCGTTATACGACTGTTATCCGTGTGAAAGCTCACAAGTTGCTGTTATCTGTTGAGGGCCACTGTATACAGGCAAAGATTGTCTTGTCAAGAGGGAATGAGCTCAAGCCTCAGTGCGACGCGCCCCGCGATTCTGGGCGGACGTTTTCTCTGCCAGGTACCCCCACGTAGCGCGGCCAAAAGTTTCATGACGGTACCGCGACGTGTATTTGTAATTATGTTGTATAACAGTATATAAATAGTTGTTACATTGATAAATATGGTGGTGACATTGACAATATTTGGAAATAGTTTTAGATAAAATTTTGTAAGTATTTCATTTTTGCCTCAATTAAAATGTATATTGGTGAAATAATTTATAACTTTTGGTGATGATTAATTGCCGATATTATTTACATATATTAAATAATAAACTTGTCTTTATTCCACGTCTTACAAGTCCATACAAAAAAACAATATATCGCGCGTGCATTTCTCGAGAATAGTAATAAAAAAATAAAAAATGACATAATAATTCGTAGTCAAAATTTGGATTTTAAGATCCGTAATTCAAAGATCAACATTCAAAATTGAATCAATTATTTCCAAACTAGATAATGAAGTCGTTATGTCGGGAGAACACACTAGGAACAACAAAGAAAATTACTCCAATGATGCCTCCGTTTGGAACTCACAATTTTCTTTTGGAACGCTTTGTTTTCGGCTTATAGCAACGGCTTTTGTCAAATCACTTTACCAGTTACCAAAGATGAAAGGAAAAATAATTAGTCAAGATGAGAGACCTTTGTAGGCTTAAATCGGAATGTTGTTTTCATAAATACATTGTGTCTGTCAATTACGTACAAATGGAAGATAATAGAGCACGCTATGATAATTGACTAATGCATAACTAATACAAACATTCGTATTCATTCCTAAACTTAAATGATAATTAACTTGTGCCCATTCGTGTTACATGAATGATAAGAGTAAAGCTATTTTGTGTAGAAATGATTAACACTAACGACAGCATTTAGCATACAGTAGATAAAATATTAATATCAGGCGTTTAATTTAAATATTCTTCTAACGTTCTACAAATAAACAATATACCCTTATTGAACAGTTTAATTTTCCTTATACCTTTTTTCAAATTCTGTGTATATTTAAATTTATCATTTTCCATTTTGTGTTTTATTTTGTCATTTAACATACTTCATAAAAACAGCAAATAGACATTAATACCGCATTATACTTCCAAAAAATTATAAGAACATTGGAGACGAAATATTAGATTGGTCCAAAAACTGTTCGATACTGATTAATTTCAATAAATCCTCATAAGATAGAACCCATAATGATCGACAGAAATACTTTTTTAAAAATATTATCCGCAGTCTACCTAGAAACGCGTATCTAAATTCTAAATCCTCTCTTAGAAATGTCATTATTTACTATTTAAGACTTCTTATCAGAAGATACGTTAAGCCTTATACCTAACTCCTAAGCAATTTGTTATAGTTGTTAGATATTTACTTTCTGGACTGACGCGTCATTAATTAGCCTTATGTTTCTTACGGAATAGCGCAACTGACCTATGTTCTAAATCTTTCGTGTAATCTTCAACAAAATAGCTTATTGTAAAAGTAATATTTTATATATATTTTTATGGATGATACGCCAAATGTATATATAAATATGTAACGAACAGGGATCCTTATTTGTATGACTGCTAGTGAAAGATAAACTAGACGTTGTATTGTCCTTCGGATAAACATTCTAAAGGAATTATTTATTTACTAGCTTCCGCCCGCGACTACGTCCGCGCGGATGTCGGTCTTCGCGTGGATGGTTTATTTCTCCATTTTGAGTAACTCTGACAATGATATCTTATAAATATCTATTAGACCCAAATACGGCTAGGCCTATAATAATACGCAACGTGTGTTCGCGGTTCTACAGAACAACGTCTATGGATAAAACTGAAAAATTAAGATTAATTTTTTTCTACGTATTTTTTCAGGATAAAAAGTATCCTATTTTACGCCCAGGATAATAAGGTATTATTATACCAAGTTTCATCGAAATCGAACCGTTAGTTTTCACGTGATGCCTGAACATACAGACAGACAGACAGACAGACAAAAAAAATTTTTAAACACATATTTGGGTTTGGTATCGATCCAGTAACACCCCCTGGTATTTATTTTTTCAATATTTTCAATGTACAGAATTGACCCTTCTACAGATTTATTATATGTATAGATTTGAATTTGGCACACCAACAATAAATTCATTTGATATCTATTGATAAAATTAACACTATTAATTAATTAATATTATGTACTAAACAATAAAAGGTGTACACAGCATTTACAACAGTTCTCGGAATTATATAGAATTATTTATAATAGAAAGAGTTTAGTAATATAACTTGTATGACTAAACTGAATAGAATAGATACACTAAACTAAACTGAATAGATAGACGGGTAGAAGGTATTGCAACTTCCTATCTTCTTAGTGAATAATCATATTATATTTTTGGTTTTATGGCATTCAAATGTTTATAAATATTTTATAAAGAATAGAAAAAATTCGATGTCGAGGGTCACGAGTGGCTGAGTTGGTGAGGCATCCGCCCCGGAATGGCGCGAAAGGATACGGGTTCGTGTCCCGCCTCGTGATCGAATTTTTTCTATTCTTTATAAATTTATAATCATATTATATCTCTCTGATTCAATCTTATTATCACACATTTTAATTCAATATAAAATCACCATTAATATCAGTGATGTAGTTTTTACCACTGAATATTGATTAAATAAATAATTATCAAATAACTGGAAATAGTTTTTAAATGAGGATAATAAAATATGTGCGGTTAATACAAAATATTGTGTACAAATATTTTGCTCATGAATATCACATCGAACTCATGTCCGAACTCTCAACTTTGTAATACAAATAATTATTTAATTTTTCACCAAAAGGCTAATTCATCGTGTAAACTTTATATTGTATAAATATTGTGTGTGAGAATTAAAAAAGTTTTACGACAATCACCAACCCTTTTGGATTAGTCTTGATAATACCTTCTTATTACAAAAACACGAACGATAAATACAAATAGGCGGTAATGGGTAAGTTTTAATTTAACTGTATAATAATCTTAATCGAGAAATATTAGATCTCGTACACTTACGTATTGTACATGTGCATTATGTTCTTCTGAATGGCCATACATCATGCATGTCATATTTATATAACTAATCTTTTCTCAATCTTCATATCAAACAATGGTTTATTAACATAACTTGTCACATTATCCAAGCGTTATTAAAATTCTCGAATCGAACTCATATGAAGGATTACACATATTAAAATGTAAATAAAAAATCCAATCGAACAAACGTCCAAGAAAATGGGGTAATAAATGGACATCCCTTTTTCATAAAGTATTTATTCAGTGCTGAGAACGTCAAATAAAGCCAAATATCAACAATACGCAATCGAAATTCCTGATAAAAAAGATCGCATTAATATAAAATCAAGAAAGTAATATTTTGAATCTGAAATAAGAATTTTGGGTTTTAATCCATACTAATATTTGTATACGTAGTATATTATTATTAGTCTGTGCTAATATTATAAATGCGAAAGTAACTCTGTCTGTCTGTTACTCAATCACACCTAAACAACAGAACCAATTTGCATGAAATTTGGTATGGAGATATTTTAATACCCGAAAAAGTACATAGGCTACTTTTTACCCCGGGAAAATGACGCAATCCCGGAAATACCACGGAAACGGGAACTATGCGGGTTTTTCTTTGACTGCGCGGGCGAATCCGCGGGCGGAAACCTAGTATTCAATATTTAATACATCCATGACTTTATAAAAGCAATGTTAACAAAAATACAATATATTTTCCCGTTCTAGTTCATGAAATTATATTTTCCGCCTATTATAACGCATAGCTCTTGTGCGATATTCGTTTAGGTTTACATAAAGACAAATAAAATGATGCTAAGCTTAGTTGCTATCCCCTGCATGTTACTTTTTAGACAGTAGAGCTGCCACAATGTACTTTATTGTTGTATTCTAAAGCCTTCTGTGTTTATGCATCCTACTCGTTAGATGGTGATTTTTTTTTTTTAATTTTCACAAAGAATTTTAACCACAAAATTTCGGAATACACGATATTTTTCCTGCGTTGTTTGTGTATTGTATCCAAGTTTTATATTTATTACCTATACAATATTATACATTAAGACTAAATTTGGGATGATAAGATCTTTGGTTACGACGACAAAGGCTTTGGAAATTGAATCCTGGCTCCTTCAGTGAGGGTAAGAAAAAACTATCTGACCAATTTGATAATAAATTATAATAAGAGCGAAGACTGTTTGAATTTTTTTCCCGAGAGATACCTATTGGTGGTAAGATTCTCCAGATTTGAACTGGTAAGGTTTTTTTTTTAAATGAGTTATATTTTGCTATGCTACTCGCTAATAAAAGTAACATTTGATACTTTTTGACCCTTTCTCCTTAAGTTATTCGTTTTTCAATCACAAAAAAGATATTTTTATGAAATGGTTAAAGTCATTAAAATCTGTGTTAAAATGCTAAATGACGTCGACATTCAATTCTATAAAGTTGATAACAATTTTCCTAAATCATAAATTGAATTTTACCGTCTTATTTCTAACCAAAAAGATTTATGAAAAAAGTTACTAAACATAACTGGCAAGATATTAACACATTCATAACGTTTTGCTTGTACATATATATAAACATGTTCTTGCATTTTATTTTTCACATAGCTATAAGCGTCAGAAATAATTGAACAATTGGTATTCTAAAAAATGGAAAATAACACAAGAGTTTGAAAAATAATAGCTAACAAATATTTCAATAAAACGAATCAAACAAAAACATAAATATAATTCAAACATTCATGCATTTTCAAAGGCTCGCAAAAGCCTTCTTCGTAAAGTTATTGGTTCTAAATATACCGTAATTGTATGTATTATAAGATTTGACTGTAGAATTATGCCTTGATTCATGATACTACAAAATGTCACATCGGTACAATGATATTACGTTACAGCTAAGTATAATTGCAAACATAAATGTCTCCGCCGAGCATAACGCCTCCTTTCGTAAATTATTAGTATCATAGACACATTTGAGTCTATATTTCACGTACCATTTTATTTTATTTCCTTATAAAAATGTTTTTTAAAGCCAACCTTACCTAATTTATTAGACAAACAAAGGGTATTTCCCAAACAAACGTAGGTACTGTACATTTATAACCGTCGTAATATAAATGTATACCCTACCAGTGCTATCCCTTAATAGCTTATAACGCAACGTAAAAATGTCTACTCTTATTCCCGTTATATCTTAAAAAAATCCCAAAAGATTTCATTTTGCGATAATATTTAATTTCATTATCATAGAAAGCTCATTTTTACACAGGCTATGTGGAAATAAAGTTGGCAAAATGAACGCAGAACGCCTTACAAAATAATGATAATTATTTATCTTTCGGTTTAATTATATGTATTGGACATTATGAGCGTGCCTTAACGTACTGCACTTAGAATTTACAAAACATAATATAAGATGAATATTAAAATGTGTTGTTAATCTGATTTACCCAGCATGAGGTTACAGGGAATCAAATATTAAACGAAATTTATATTGTATTGTGAATTTCTTTCTATAAGAACATAAAATAGCCAGCCATGGAGTTAAATAGTCCATATTTTCAATTAACTATTCATCATCCGTTCATAAATTCATAATTACACACAAACGAAGTACGTGACATTAAATAAATAACGTTGTTTCCCAAAATAATAATAAAATATTAAACGTATCAAATTAAACGATCAGTAGAAAAATAATAATCGTAACATTATCTAAAATTTTCTACGAACAACTCATTGTTCGGATACAATTACGTTGATTGTGTTTTCGGAATCTTCAGTATTTAATTAAGAATACAAAAATACATAAGTTGAAGTTCGAGCAATCGAGAATTTGATCTATAATTGCAAGTCTTTTTACTTGGTTACTCCCACGATAACTTTGAAGATAGACGAATACATGCTACGAAAATTTTATACTGAACCAAATTTCTATCATCGCCTGATCCTTTAATAAAATCATAAATTATTAAGTGCATATTAAACAGCTTAAATATTTGCTAGTAAAATTTTCAAGTACAGTAATCCATTAGGGCATCTTTAATCGAGTGCTCCAGAGGCGTGAGCACAGAGAGCGTGCAGTCATTACCACGCCGATGCTGTCTCAACTTATTATCGTTTAATTTATGGCCATATACTAAAGCTTAAGGCGCCATTAAGCTCTTCCAGCTATTCCTCGGCTATTAAACATTAATATGATGGAATCTTTGATTGAAGTGTTTGTATGCGGCTTTATGGCTGCGTTAACGTTTAAATTTTGTTTTTGTTTTATCACAGTGATCTGGTAATAAGGTTTTTATTTAGTTCTTAAGAGGCCTACACCACCGAAACTAGCGCCACCGAACATTTTATTTTTTTACTCCTTAACCAGATCAAATTTAAAAAATCTAGCTCGGTACTTTGCTAGTATATTACTTGTAGTATTTTTGGTATTACTTTTCACTATTCTAACTGTTCATTATTCTAGAGAACTTTTGATTACCGCCAAAAGTGGCCACTTTCAATGGTAATCAAAAGTTCTCCTAATTTACCGAATGCAAAATAATGAAAAGTAATACCAAAAATACTACAAGTAATATACTAGCAAAGTACCGAGCTAGTTTTTTAAATTTGATCTGGTTAAGGAGTAAAAAAATAAAATGTTGGGGGGGCGCTAGTTTCGGTGGTGTAGTCGCCTTAATAACTATAACTAACTACGCTATATATAAAAATAGAAATACAATTCAAGCACAGTAATGTAGTACAAGTTTAGATTACCGGGTTCATTATTGGTTACAAATACTTATTTTTATTAGCTGTATATTAATAACTAGCTTCCGCCCGCGACTCCGTCCGCGCGGATGTCGGTCTTTGCGTGGATGGTTTATTTCTCCATTTTGAGTAACTCGGACAATGACATCTTATAAATATCTATTGGACCCAAATACGGCTAGGTCTATAATAATACGCAACGTGTGTTCGCGGTACAACGTCTATGGATAACTGAAAAATTGAGATTAATTTTTTTTCTACGTATTTTTCCAGGATAAAAAGTATCCTATTTTACGCCCAGGATAATAAGGTATAATTATACCAAGTTTCATCGAAATCGAACCGGTAGTTTTCACGTGATGTCTTCACATACAGACAGACAGACAGACAGACAGACAGACAGACAAAAATTTTTTTAATCACATATTTGGGTTTCGTATCGATCCAGTAACACCCCCTGCTAGTTATTTTTTCAATATTTTCAATGTACAGAATTGACCCTTCTACAGATTTATTATATGTATAGATATAAATTATTGTCATGCAATAAAATTATCATCTACAAAAAAGTGATCGTCCCAGTCATCGGGCATGCAGATAGACTGTATATTTACTAGTATAGTATTATATTATCTGGCCTGTTATATAATCACGAGTAAGTACTCATACTACACTTGGTACTGTATTATTAAGGATCAATCGATTTTAATTATATTTAATGATCTTCATACAGCTCATTTCTATAACTTTTAAGTGTATAGAATACTGGACCAGCTAACAACATTTAGACCAGAGATGCGATCATGGAGTGTCAAGCAATAAATACTTTATTTTCCTCAAACATAACTATAGCCAATGACCTATTATACTAGTAGACGCGGCATACGCCAACATCATTGCACTAAAAAACAGCGTAATTAATACATACCTACTTACTAACGCATTATCACCAATACAGTTGTTCTCTCTTTCACTCTCACGCACGAGACATAATACATGTCTCACTCATGTACTTCGTAATAACAACTGCCGATTAAAATACAAAAAGAACGTCCAGCCACGACGCTGAATGGTGCGTGAAACTCGGGCACTTACCTGAGTTTTTTCTTGCCAAAATAGAGAGCGGGTAACGTATCTAGCTCTTTTATATATCATAGACTATAGCTATTAAATAATCCTATTGAGTGTCTATAAACCGGGCCACTATATAATTCATTTGTGCAGCGCTCTTGTTTATTTTGCTATTATGACGTCATACTGTTTCACGAGACGGATTACTAATTTATGACATAGCTCATTGGTGCTGGGTTAATTGAATTACTTATATTGCAATACTTTTCCGGATTATTTACTAATCAGATTGTATTTTACTTCATAATAATCTTATTCAGTGTAAAATTATAGTGGACCTTGAAGTACTTATGTCTAAAATTAGAATCTGGTGACATTAAATAGTATGTAAGTAATAGTGAAGGGTTTTAAGAGCTTGTTAATTTATTTAAAAATACACAGGTTTTAAATGTCAGATTAGATTGAAGAGGAGATAACAAGATTATATTCAAATTCTTATACAATATTAACAGTATTTTGAACACTTTGAATATGACATGTGTCTTTGTATCCGAACGTAGTGTACATAATATCTGCTTATAAAAAAGTTAATTTGATTCGAAAAATTTAATTGAATGATGAGATTTTTGTAAAAGCTTTTAAAAAATAATAAGTTTTACCTTTTGCGTACTAGCCATATTTCATCAATTATTACATATAATAAATCTGTAGAAGGGTCAATTCTGTACATTGAAAATATTGAAAAAATAAATACCAGGGGGTGTTGCTGGATCGATACCAAACCCAAATGTGTGATTAAAAAAATTTTTGTCTGTCTGTCTGTCTGTCTGTCTGTCTGTCTGTCTGTCTGTCTGTCTGTCTGTCTGTCTGTCTGTCTGTATGTCTGTATGTGAAGGCATCACGTAAAAACTAACGGTTTGATTTCGATGAAACTTGGTATAATTATACCTTATTATCCTGGGCGTAAAATAGGATACTTTTTATCCTGGAAAAATACGTAGAAAAAAATTAATCTTAATTTTTCAGTTTTATCCATAGACGTTGTTCCTTAGAATCGCAACACACGTTCGTATTATTATAGGCCTAGCCGTATTTGTTTCCAATAGATATTTATAAGATGTCATTGTCAGAGTTACTCAAAATGGAGAAATAAACTATCCACGCGAAGACCGTCATATCCGCGCGGACGGAGTCGCGGGCGGAAGCTAGTCAATTATAAAATTTATATCCGGTTACAAATATTCAAATGATAGTTTTTTTATTTCATAGTATAATGTCAATAACACATTTTAGTAAGCACCAATAAAAGCATCAATAATGTTTCACGTTTCTTTAGAGAAATATTTCAAATTTTACTATATAATTTATCGTAAAGAATTAAGTATAACTTTTTACATAAAATTTGCCGAAAATATTTCATATTTTACAAAGTTTCTCTTTAAATATTCGAGTAGACTAAAAGGTAATTTATTTTCAATATAAAATATCAATGGAATTTATACATTAAAAAATATAATTCACAACTATAACTTTGTAAAATCATGGAGTACGACTAAAATACAATGCCGTAGCGAACCTCTACGCTTCTGCTACGACAGAAGCACAATGCGCAAAAACACTAATTAAAAAACTGACCATTAACTTTTTACTTAAAGCATACATTTGCGATTAAATACGAATCCATTGTTCCTTTCCTGCAGTTTTCCCATTTCAATATTCAACAAATAGATCAGCATACGTGATCAGCGGAGAAGAATAGGTTTAATTTATTTTGCGTTTATTAATTCGCTTGCCAATATACGGAATATTTTTAAATTAAGATAACTGGTCGTAATATGTGAATATTAGGCTTTATAATGTGTTATAGTGTATCATATATACCCAATATATTAATATCGAGAGAATAAAAAAAACATACGCGATGCCTCAATGTCAGACTTTGGTTGGGTATGTTTTGAAATACTCTTGTGCGCAACGTAATAGCTACTATTACTTCTTTGGAGACAGATTTATAAATTACTTAAAGTTTACGATTTGACACCGAGACATTCATAAAGCTTACATTCGTTTTTCATCTTTTATATGAGGTAACATAGTTTTATTATCTTAAAAAAGAAGCTATACGAGTTCGTAACGCATGAAATTAAAATATTGAAAGTAACTGTTCTCTTTTGAGAGTAAAAGTAGAGAGTAAAGTAATCAAGTAAAATATTAAATTAATAATCTTCTTGAAACATAATTACATTCGGAAAAACGGACTGCAGGATGGTTTACATTTAACATTTTATATTTGTATTCCAGTGACAAATCCGAGCAGGTATGCGAATAAAATATTACGCTTTGATACATTTTGTACGTTCCGTTATTGAATTTAGAGCTGAATTCTCTTTGTTACAAATAATCATGAGATTACCTAGACATGCAGACGATATGCAGGGTCGTTATAGAGGTTGTCGCGGACCCTCAAAATATAAACATCGAGCAGATGACGCAGATAAGCGAAAGCTTTTCGTCCTAATGGCAGATTACTCCAATCGACCGAGCTATGTGTATATTATTTTTCAGTTCTTTTATAATATATTACTGTAAAAACTAATCTGTGATCACGATCGCCAAATTAACTATATTGAATGAAAGTTGTTACGTAGTCCATTTTGTTATATTATTAACACAATAGAATTCTATTAGGCAGCTTTGTTTCTAAGTAGATTGAATATAGGGTCCTCTTAATGGACCATACAATGTTTAATAAGTCCCACGATGGAATGTGCTCCCCCTAAGTCGCCGAGGTTTGTCTGACTAATTAGGTTTGGTTTAATGAATACAGGGCGAGCTTTATCCATAGTTGTCGGGGTAATTAACAGCTGAGATGGGAAATATTAATATTTATAAGCCTCAGGGTCGAAAGCAAATTTTCGTTATACGTTTTAACAAGCCTCGAAGTGGCGCGATGAATTTTATACGTCGATTATGTATTGGCGGAATATAACATGGCGTATCGTGGAATAATCATGCTTGATTAGGTTCTCTTTGCAAAATTGATAAACGGACTTAATTGACGTTTAACCCAAACATATTTTAGGTTTAATTCTTGAATTTTAGGATACAAGTATTCAAAAAATGTGTTTTTTACATAACCAGTTGATATTTTTGTATTTTTGATTATTTTATTAAATCACAGCAACATTTCGTTATAAAATTGCACAAATTTTACGCGCACACCATAATTATATAAAGATGTTATTAAACTGAACGATCGGCATGGAGCATAAAGTATCACGTTGTAAAACTGATTTTATTTTTATTGCGCGAACAAAAACAAATCGTTTTATGTTTGAATTTAAATTTGAGTATCCTCAGGGGTTGAACACGCCGCTTGTAATAAGGCGATGTTTTTATTACAACAGCCCGTCTAATAAGCGGACACTGACTGTTTGTTCGCAAACAATCTCGTACCATTTTGTAATTTTACACCTATTACACAAAAACCCGAAATAAGAACGTTTTTTAAGTACCTTTATACACGTAAATTAAATTTTCTTTTGCTGATTTATTATATTTTAACCTTGGATTTATGTTAATAAAATTTTTGTTTGAGAAATCAAGCATGCTCCTACTGAATTTATTATCAAAGTAAATATTTGCTCTGTGCACTTCAGTTTTAAAAGTAATAATTACATTTTAAATACGAAATAACTTTTTCATATAAAAGATTGTTTTTTATTTTCTTGGTTCAAAAAATAGATTAACCTTAAAGTAATAACATTATATCACTGGGCGGTACACTTTTCCTTGTAATTTACGGCAAGTTCCATTAAATAAGAGCGGTAACGAAAACATACAATTTGATTAAAAACGTGAAGAGCGATAACTTTTCTGACAAGTTAAAATTTGCGTAACAAAATTTCATTATTGTAATGGCAGCGGTTGGACTAACGCGCTACGGCGCAACCTTCTGGGGTTGTCACTTTGTGGATTTCGTCGTCCGCACCGCAAAGTGAAACAATTGAAACCATCTTTTACGCAGCCAAATTGAGCGTTAGAACTGCAAATAACAACTTTATTTCCATTCATTTTAATAAATGAGAAACACTCATGCAATTTGGGCAAATTGACGCAATGCAATTTGACGGCTCGCGAGCGGTCGTGAGGCATACACTGACTGCTCGAGCCGTTGACTGCGCTAGAGCCGTCGACGGCTTCCTCTCCCCCTGAAAATCAATGACGCGACTAGTCAAAAAATCAACGGCTCGAGCGGTTGGTAGCGACGGCTCGAGCAGTCAAGAACCGACGGCTCGAGCCGTCAACGACCGACCGCTCGAGCCGTCCGTGTACGTCGCTCAGCCGTTAACTGCTCGAGCGGTCCGTGTACGGCCGCCCTAAGTTAACATATGAAAATGCTAAGTTATAATTTAATAGTTATTGAACATTTATTATTGACATGGAACAAATAAATTTATAAATGTTTGTATAGAAAACAAAAGGAGAGACTACCTACATATTATTTGATTATCTTGTTTTCCTTAATGCTGTAATAACTCTAGTTATGTGATACTTTCCTATGTTTTAGACAAAATCAATATAAAACCTTTATTACGTAATATTAATCTCGTGTATTTAGTACACGAGATTAATATTACGTAATAAAAGTCTATCAAAATAGCATTGTTTCCAGGGATTGATTGAGAGGACAAAGAGCACTATTACAATAGTTATTATATCACTAAACAGTCTGTCATTAAAGCTATAAATTACTACCGTCATTGAAAATTATATGCATTACCGCAAAGCTCGGCGTATATTATAACTGCATTATCTGTTAAATATTCATGAGTAGGTTGCCTCGACGGTGACGAAAGCAGCGACTTATCCACATTGAATTTGCTTTCGCAATGAATATGTACCACGATACCCCACATACAAGCAAGATAAGCTCCACGGTGGTGGAAGCCTCGTAGATTTAATGTTGTGTTGTTAAACATCTCATGAGTATATCTCACTTTTATTGCACGAAGATTACTTTTTACGACCTTTTAAGTGATACTCGGTGTGTGATAATTTAAGTATTTTTGTCCCTTGTACCATTTGAAGATATTCAAAGCGATTTCGGTTATTGAGCAGTAATAAAAAGTAACAAATATAAAACGATGGGATGGAATATTAGAAATCAGAGAAATATAAGAAATGAAAGAGATGAAACACAGAAGTTGTATATTGTCTCGGAGATAATACCAATTTGCGATTAAGGCCGGCCTACGAAATTGAATGCTATCGGCTAAATAAAAATCAATATCTCAATCGGTTGCGAGTTTCTTCACAATCCATTTGCTCTAAGAACATGGTGCGTCCTCAGAAACCCACGACCCTTATTTCGAGATCCTTTAGGGTCATACTTGAGCAGAGAACAGCCTTTAGGGTCCCGCTTCCGTTCCTCTGAGAAATACCCAAGATAAGAGATACGTTTTGGCGCCATTTATGTTTATGACGAGGCAAATGGCCCTAGAGTTGTGTGTACTTATAAATAAATATTTATAGACGCCACTTGTAAGCAAAATTGCTAGTATCTAAGGAAAATTTCGTAAATTGTATTAAAAGTGAAGGAAAACTAATATCAAATCAGTATATTTTGGGCAGAGTTCATGAAGATACACTGTTTTTGAACGAGATTTTGGGTATTTCTAAATTAAGCATTAGAATTCAGAGAAATAGGCAGACTGAGGATAGCAACATATATTTTTTCTATACCATTTCCTTAGGCGATGACTCCTAGACTAACCCAATTAAAACTAGAAAAATACCTGTTTCTTTTTCCAGCAACTAGCACCAATCAGCCAGTCGCTGTGAAATTGAGTGGGTTGATAGCTTGTAGCCCGTGTAAGAATAGATCTTAGGCCTCTACATTGTACTACCCTGTTTACATAATCTGTGCATTTGTATCAAGTTTATTTACGCCTTTATGAGTATTTTTTTGGAGTGAAACTTCTTTATCGAGGTTGGAATAAAAATTAGTGCAACATTTTTTCGTTACGCGTGACATTTTTCCGTTCCACGCCATCTTTTTACACGCTTTATATTAGCTTCACCTGTATGTTTGTAACCGACTTCTTTGGGCGCGATTTTGACCCACTTTAAACGGCCAGATTTCGTTCAAACTTTGTAGATTGATTGAGGACCGATGACAATACACTAATTTGATAAAATTTTCTATTTTTTAGTTCGGTTTTCTATAAAAAGCGTGTTTTTTAGTTTTTTTTTAACTATTATTATTCTTATCCCTACCACGCGTGATTCGACGTATTTCTGTAAAGTTGCATATAGATAATTATTTTTTGAAAAATAAGGTCATAAATAAGTTTCACTTCTTACGTGTGTACACTAGTACACGCACACATTTTTTTATTTGATCGAAGGTTGAAATTTTCAATAATCATTTCGGTGTTTACCATCATTATTAATTGAATACGTAGTATAAAGTCTTTTCGTTCTTATGTCTGAATATATGTTGACAGGTGTCAACAGCAAAGTTAACATCAGCTGTTAGATTTTAAAATATAAAATTATTTAAAACTAATTGTATATAGTGCTTAAATAGAAAATATTATTAATTATTAACCATTACATTGATGTACAAGTGAAAATTATTGTGAAACACACCTTCTATGGGATCTACGCAACGTTTAACTTTTTAACGCGGAGGTCAACGTGTCAACGGTTATCCCAATTCAAATATCTTCGATAAACCAGGGAGTACTAGTTTTATAATTTCATATTTAATTATAAACAACACCTATATTCATTTGTATTACCAACACCGCTCATATTTAATGAGCTACGTCACAATAAATACATTGGCACAAAAGTTACCGTCTCACTTTGCTTGACAAGTTGGAAGCAATTTAGAAGACAAAAACTTATCGCCCCAGACAATATTATTCTTTACTCTTTACTACATCATACCGTTAATCACTTATCAACATTCAGTACTACCATAATAGTATTCAAAATATATAATTATCTCATACATTTTCTTTCATCTGTTTCAGCAACTACAAAATACAATATGCTGACCCGCAAGGCAGTAGCTAAGGACATGGAGAATAAATTAAAAGCTGCACTCCATGATTTGAAAACTTCACAATCTTTATGTGAAAAACTCATACAAGAGCGGGATGAAAGTGAATTAGAGATTCAAGAAATAATTAAAAAGAACTCTCTTCTAAAGGCCGAGCTGGCAGAACTACACATGAAATACATTTATAGTGAAGACAAGTGCAAAGCCCTCCAAGACATTGTGGACAGCTTCCAGCAGTGCTCTAGTGACCATGAGATGGCTCTTAGCCGTATCGCTAAGTTGGAATGTAGCCTAATGGAAGTGCAAGAGGACAATCCCAAGCGGCAATGCAACACACCAAGTAGTCTTCATGATGAATTAGTTGAATGTGGACAGTTAAGTGGCTCTGTAAACTTTAAAAAAATCAATTTCTCTTCACATAAGAAGTTGAAAAAATACCTTAGATTAAGTAAGTTTATCAAGCGTACCCAATCAATTGTTAGAAAGAGTTCTTTTAAAAATGTAGTTCAATTAGAGAAAGTCAATAAAAATCTGGTTCAAGAGTTAGACAAATATCATAGGGATCTAGAATATTATAAAATCTTGTATGATGTAGAAACAAATGAATTAAAGGAGAAGATAGACTCTTTAAGTCAAATGTTAAATGATGTCAACCAGAAATATTCTGCTGCCCAAATGCAAATAAACGAGCATATACAACAGGCAGATGACTTAATTAAGTTGAGTAATGAAAATATGGATCGCTTTGAGTCGCTGACCAATAAATATGTATGTCAGTGTTCAAAAAGTGACAATGAGCAAACGTCGCCCCATAAGCTTGACTGCACAGACATACATAGTGTTAAACCCGTGACAACAATTTCAACTAGTAAAACTAAACACCTTTCCGAGCAGGAAATTATTGTGTTGTCAGATAGTATTGGTCAGGGTTTTGGCGCTATGCTCAACAATTTAGGGCTTAAAGTCACTAATATTTGCACTCCTAACAGTTCATTTAATTATATAATCAAATCACTTGATCATTTTAGCTTTAATAAGAATAATATTGTAATTATACTATATGGAGATAGTTTAAATATAAAAAATAAGGATATTGATGTAGGATTTCAAAAAATGTTGGAAATTAGTAATCAGACTAAATGTAAATTTATGTTGTGTACATTGCCGTACCTACCTGGTTTGACACAAGAACAAAATAGATTAATTCATAATATGAATTTAAAATTGTATAATGTAACAAATCATCATCGTGATGCATTTCTTTACTTTGACATTAATTTGTGTATTAAATCTTTTACTTTGACAAAGAATACAGTGTATCTGCCATCTAGATATAAGCGAGAACTTGCTATGTTAATAGCATATAATATTAACCAGTCTGGTACATGTTTGTTATCAGACCCTGGATCTACTATAATTTTATGTAGTAGTAATAATAATTATATACACCAACCTTGTGTTGACAGAAAATCTAGCCCTAAGCTAGATTTAAACTAGTATATAAGACAACAGCTAAGCAGACTTTTTCTATTGTACATCAAAACATTCAAGGCTTGGCTAGCAAATTATTAGAAATAGAATTATTTTTAAATCATAATAGAATTAAGGTTTTTTGTGTAACAGAACATTGGCTTAAACAATGTCAGTTGGTAATAAATATTGATAATTATACATTAAAAAGTATATACTTCAGGACATATGCTATTCATGGAGGTTCTCTTATTTTTGTACACAATAGTGTAAAATGTAAAGAACGAACTGACATTGTTAGTCTTTCTGTAGAACGGACCATTGAACTGTCCTGTGTTGAACTGGAGCGTTACATTATTGTTTGCGTTTATAGACCCCCTTCCAGTGACTATAATATGTTTGAGACAGTCATGGAAGAAATATTAAAGCGTTTAAGTAGGAGTAAAAAAAAAGTTATAGTATGTGGTGATTTTAATATTGATATACTTTTACAAACACAAACGGCTACACGAATTGTTAATTTGTTTCAGTCATTTAATCTGTATAAACTTTTTAATGAACCCACACGAATTACACCTACTTCTGCAACCTGTATTGATAATATATACTGCGACTGCTTCTGTTTAGAGAAAAATATTCTCAATACACTCACTTCGGATCACTGTGGCCAGAAAGTAGTTTTTGAATGGGATTGCTTACCTGAATTTAAAAGAATTAATGTTAGGCCTATAAGTAAAAAAGGCATTAATAAATTTAGAGATAATATTAATAAAAACCTGCCCGTACTGAATGATCAATCCTGTAATAATAATCCTTGTGAAATGTTTAAAAATCTTTTCAATTTAGTTCATAATGAATTTGAAAAAATATTTAAAATTAAATCTTTAAATATTACCAAGGATTTACCATTTAGTAAATGGGCGACACCTAGCATACATAGGTGTAGGATCGTTCTTTATGAGTTATATGGTATGAAGCAATATAATAAAGACCCATCTTTTCTTAGTTATGTTAGAAATTACTCAAAAACTTTTAAAATTGTTTGTTTTACTGCGAAGCGATTGTATATCAGAGATAAAATACGCGAATCGGATAATAAAGTTAAAACAGTTTGGTCTATTATTAATGGTGAAATGGGTAAAAGCAAATCAAGTAATACTATAAAACTTGTAAATAATGACAGGGTTATTGACAAAAGTGCTGATGTTGCGCTTGCTTTTGAAGAATTCTTCAGTAGTGTCCCTGTTACTATTACTAATAGTTTAAATTCGTCTTCAACACTTGCAGAAACCTTTTTGAGGGACCATGTTGCGGGGTGCAGTACATTATTTGAATTACGACACGTAACTGCTAGTGATATTGTTACTGCCTTTAAGACGCTTAATCTAAAAAATACTTGTGATCTTTGGGGAATGTCCGTAAATTTAGTTAATAATATCATAGAAAATATTGCGAAAAATTTAGCTTTTATATTTAATAAGTGTTGTGACTATGGTACATTTCCTAATTTACTAAAGCTTAGTAAAGTTATACCTCTATTTAAGAAGGGCGATCAAGAAGACTGTAACAATTATAGACCTATCTCTATTTTACCAACATTAAGTAAGGTATTCGAGAAGTTAATATTAAACCAACTGAGTAGTCATTTTGCATCTAATGATTTACTGCACACCAAACAGTTTGGTTTCACAAAGGGGCGCTCAACCACAGATGCTGGGGTTGCACTTCTAACACATATATATAAAGCATGGGAAAACTCAAAAAATGCTCTGGGGATATTTTGTGACCTCTCCAAGGCATTTGACTGCGTTGAACATTGTACTTTGTTACGTAAACTTAATCACTATGGAATTAAAGGAAAAGCACAGAACCTCATAGCGTCATACCTGCATGATAGGATACAGACTGTAGTTGTTAATGGAGAACGTTCTAGCGGTGCGTCAATTAACATTGGTGTTCCACAGGGGTCAATTTTAGGTCCCTTCTTGTTCTTGGTATATATCAATGATCTTCCCTATTATTTGCAGGATAGGTGTGAAATAGTTCTGTTTGCAGATGATACCTCATTAATTTTTAATGTGGATAGGCATGACCCAAATGTTGACGAAGTGAACAGTGCTCTTTTACACATATCTGAATGGTTTAATGCCAATAATTTATTATTAAATGCCAAAAAAACCACTTGTGTTGAATTTTTACTTCCTAACGTAAAAAAGTTGAACAGAGATATTACCTTGAACGGGGAGGTATTGCATCCTACTGAGTCTACTGTATTTCTAGGGTTAACATTGGACGAGAAACTACAGTGGGGAGCCCATGTCAACACCGCTGCAGGTAAGCTCAGTTCAGCTGCATATGCAGTCCGAAAAATAAGGCAACTCACCGATGAAGATACGGCTAGACTGGTTTATTTCAGCTACTTTCATAGCATTATGTCCTATGGAATTCTACTGTGGGGCAGGGCTGCAGATATAGAAACTATATTTATCTTACAGAAAAGAGCCATTCGCTCTATATATAATTTACGTGCTCGGGATTCACTAAGAGATCATTTTAAGAATACTGGTATCCTTACTGTACCATCACAGTATATATTTAATAATATTTTGCATGTACACAAAAGCTCCGACTTACACACAAGAGTAGGAGATAGACACGATTATGGCACAAGGAACAGGAATAGAATTGAAATGCCATTTTTCCGATTAGCTAAAGTTAAAAATTCATTTATGGGTCAAGGTATACGCTTTTACAATAGAATTCCTCACAATATTAAAGAGTTTAGTAGTTCTAAATTTAAAACTTATATAAAAAATGTATTAGTTCAGAGAGCGTACTACAATATTCAGGAATATATGGACGATAAAAACCCATGGAGGGTTGTCGCGTAAAAACCACAAGACAGTTCATTGGCATATTATGATATATTATGTAGTTAGATATAAGTTTCAATTGTAATATTTACATGATTTTAAAAGAGCAACTATGGAGTTTCTTGCCGATTCTTCTCCATAGATCACTGCTTTCCGAATCGGTGGTAAATGTTAAAATAATTATGTAATGACGATTCGAAAGTGCTACTAAATAGTAGTCTAATTGAATAAATGAATGTTTGAGTTTGAGTTTGAGTTTGAATCTATAATGACTCAGGAAGATAATTATTTTAAGACACTTTAATAGTTTTTGTATGACAATGTAGATTTGTGTATCAAATGTATGTTTTATTGAGATACGTTTTGTGGAACGCAGGTGAGAGCAGTTAGAATGAAAAGGTCGAATTTCGAGCACCAGGCTATTTGAGGTCGATTAAATAGTTTTTATTCTTGCATTTATAGAAATAAATTCTTAAAAATTAATTTAAGTAATCGTTGTTAAAGGACCTTGAAAGATCGGAACACAAAATTACCTATCACATACATTCTGTTACAATATCAATTATCAATCGCAATGTATCAGTCATATTAACGTTTATTAAAAATTATATCAACAAGCAAAGATAAAAGGAAAAATATAATTGATATAAAAGGCAATTAATTCATATTAGCAGAAGATTTATGAACGTATTTAAAATGCAGAACGTTTTCCAAAGTACGTTATTATAAAGCAAATGGTATGGTTTTCGTGATAACTGGTCATTTCTGAAACAGAATCTATCATTGTTTAAAAGGGATAAGCTTATATTTAAACAATGAACAATGTTATACATTTATAACATTTAGAAGCCCTATTGTGTGGACTGTAGAGCTATGTATAACAAATATTATAAGTCTGACGGTTTGTAAACATATAAATGGATTTTAATGACATTTGAGTAAAACATAAGTAAAGGTTTTATCGTTGAAGCATATTTGATTAAAGTTTTAACTAACTAAACCTTAACAAATGAATCGATTATAACAATAATAATAGAACTGTAGCATATTATAGATTGTAACTTATTTCAGAAAAAACAAAAAACAAACTAAAATATATTAATGTATGTGGAGGACCTTTTATTTAAGCAAAATAATAATTCTCAGTTATAAAAGTGAAACATGAAATCATAAATTTAAAAAATCCGGAGCGTCAGGTACAACAAAATGTGTTCCTTTCAAATTTTTGCTCCATATAATAAGCTAAGGCTACTCGTCGGTAGCACGTCATATTACATAATGATAAAAATGAAACAATGTGTAATAAAAAGGATAGGAAATGTTATTTTCACCAAGCCAAAAGTGATTTTATTTTTGCCAAGTGACCTACAAGTCGGATACTGCGTCTAAATTGTCAAACGCAAAAGCACGTGCCCTGTGAACACAGCCTCTCAAAGTGCTAGCACCAGCTAGCCAGCTTTAGAGAACCTGCCAAAACAAACTTTTTGTTTTATCAAACTGTCGATACGGGTTTTTGTTGTATTCGTAGCCGTTAAAGATTTCGGGTCGATCACTTTGCATTAATTTCACATTCATTACAGATCGCTTTAGATCTCCTTTATGTGAATATAAATTGACCATTTGGATAAGGTTTTTTGCTGTCATTCAACACATACTTCATACGTTTAATAAAAATCTTTGCTATCGCTATATATTAGAACTGAGAACACAGATCTCATATATAGTCTGCCTTGAAGAGCAAACCGCACGTCGCATAGACATTAATGAAGATTAATCGTTGAATACGGAGCACGATAAATACGCCACATTATGTGCAGTCATTTTCAGACAACGCTACATGCTGTAGAACACTTCTGTTTAAAATACTTAGTAATTATTGTTAAATTATCAGTAATTTAATAGACATGGCACCTTTTATCGTTTGTCTTTCTAATATTTTATTCATGTTACTATATTATTCTATAACGGGTTTTAGATACAGGAAGGGTTCGCAGGATAGGAAGAGGAAGATGTAAAGAAGGTATTACGGTTTGAAGTACGCCTCCTCACACACTATTTTTAGTTATCTATAAATTAATTCATAGTGGGGCGTCTTCTCGGGCGTATTTAAGAGTTTTCCCTCTAGGGGTCATAAACTTTTTGTTGTTTTCATATTAAAACGCAGACTTATAGAATTTATGTTTATTCCTATATATCTTTATGGTACCGGTTATTTGGTAGAAAGTCGAATTTATACAATTGGGCAATGTAATACTATATTATGTATTATACTATATATAACGGGTTATGAATGGTTTTTAAGATCTCAATAATTCGAAACTTCAATTCCATTTGAAAAATTATTCCAACAAAATATCTAAAGAATTAAATAAGAAATTCCTCTATAAAAGACATCTATGCCTGAACAAAATGCAGGTACATATTGATGAAATTGTTCGGAATATCAGTATGAAATACCGTTGCAGAGGTTCATGTTACGGCGAGCACTCTAGTTTTCAGCCGAGCGCCCATGAATTCATACTTATAGAGATAGCAAAATTGAATTACTTTTTGCATGTTGTAACTAACTGTTATCACAATAGCCTTTACTATCCGCCTGTATTCCTAGTACAAATAAATAAGACTCACCCACTTTCTTGGAAAAATTCGAAACGGAATAGTTACATAATTTTGTCGTTGTTCCTTGCAAAATTGAGTCCCAATTTAGGTGTTAATCACAAATATTCCATCTATTCCTTCATAATCTATTTCCAAACACGATTTTTTTTTATCATTATCAATGGACTTATTTTATTTTTTGTTAAATGTAAACTGAATAAAATATGGTGATTGTTATTAGATAGATAAAACCGAACGCCGACTTCAATAAAAACATAACATTTTCAAGAACTTTCAAAACTCTATTTGAATAACAATTTTTAGTTCGAGTTTGACTAGCAAATTCATGCATTTGCAGTTGAAAATGTGTTAAAAACTAAACAGGAAACAGTTTAAAAAGTATGTGTTTCCTTGTGATAATTAAAGTATGTAAATTAGGGCTTTAATTTGCGTAGCGTCGACAGTTGTTATGTAATGTTGAGAGTAACCATACGTTTGCATTGTCCCGTCTTATCGCCAAGTGTGTTTCCATTGTAGCGTCGTAATCGAGTCAGCGGGGCTAATGACCCCTTGATTAGAACTGCGTTATCACATTGCGCTTTTGATGCGAATCTCGCCTATTTGATCAGGACGATAATTAGATTGAATCGCTAACTACATATTGTATTCCGAACTAGTTGTTTTACATACAATGTGTAATCATTACTGACGAAACATTCGAATTCTATAGGTTATTTTACAAACAATATTCAATGAATTAAAAATATTTATAGAAAATAATTTAACGAAAAACTAAATGCAGATAAATTATAGAATTTAAAGCTATTCCTTGAAACCACTCTTTACTATAATGTTATCATAATCACGAAATATGGCAGCGCCGCATTTTGACTTGGACCCATTCATACCAATAATATCTAATCCACTTAGCGTCCCATACTACTGAAACCCATTTCATTACAACCCTTACGAACGCAGCTAACGCAACCTTCGGGAGACATTCTACGATATTGTTGCAAATTCCAAACTCTAAATCGCTTCTTAGCTTCGACATTGAGAACGATTTGTTTGAAACGTTTATTTAAAAGCCGCTCCCTACGCTATCAAAACTAAATCTACTAAGCATAAACCCGACCGCCCTTGCAAGACATAAAATATAGAGGGCGGTCTGATTCACTTGTAAGTCCCCTGCACGTACTAAGTAATGACATTAGAAATAATGTTTCAATTCATTTTCATTGCGAATAAGTGTAGCGTAAAATGTGATCAAATATTTCATTTTAAATAAACTATCGCATTTAAATACACATCCATAGGCTACTACATAATATTATGAAGATACATTGATAAGTATGTTATGACACCCAATTGTTGTGTGGGTAAAATTGGGTAAACAGAATAAGTCGCGGTTAGTCTATTGATTAGTGTTATTTCAGCTAGGAACTTGAAAAGAGTTCCGAGGCCTTGATCAACTTTGACGACTAGTTATCAACTAACCAAAGAATATAAAAGGCTTGAATTATCTTGTTAAGATCAATACAACTTCTAATCGTATTTTCATAGTTTCTTGAAGCTATTCCCGTGTGGCGTACTGGAGACAGTTACAAAATTTGAACTCGTTTCGTTCTCTATCACTTTAAATTACTTACTGAATTATGGTTTTAATTCTAAACTTTCTTTCGTATAAAAATAATTATTACATTAAATCCTTATATAGGTTCTTGATAAAGCTCTGAATAGAAATTTAGAAAAAAGCCGTTCCAAAGATAGAGCTAACAATAAAATTTTATATAAAACTAGCTTCCGCCCGCGACTCCGTCCGCGCGGATGTCGGTCTTCGCGTGGATGGTTTATTTCTCCATTTTGAGTAACTCTGACAATGACATCTTATAAATTTCTATTGGACCCAAATACGGCTAGGCCTATAATAATAAGCAACATGTGTTCGCGGTTCTACTGAACAACGTCTATGGATAAAACTGAAAAATTAAGATTAATTTTTTTCTGTATATTTTTCCAGAATAAAAAGTACCCTATTTTACGCCCAGGATAATAAGGTATAATTATACCAAGTTTCATCGAAATCGAACCGTTAGTTTTCTCGTGATGCCTGAACATACAGACAGACAGACAGACAGACAGATAGACAGACAGACAGACAAAAATTTTTTTAATCACATATTTGGGTTTGGTATCGATCATTTTCAATATTTCAATATTTTCAATGTACAGAATTGACCCTTCTACAGATTTATTATATGTATAGATGTTGTAAAAATAAGTATGCATTTAAATGATTCTACATGAACACCAAATAACATTTAATCGCTTGAACCAAAAAGTATCTACACAAATATTTTGTTAACTAATAAATTCTTCCGTAACCGTGACACGAAAAATATAAGCACAACAAATTTTTGCACGTAATTAAGCAACGTACGTCATAAAAAAGGCTGTTATCATAGAGCGCTTCCCCAATCATTCGAGTAGATCTGAGGGCCGCAGTAAAGCACAGTTAAACGTCTTGTAGGTGTGAGTTCATCTCCGCAGGGCAGGGAACAAGCATCTGGAGCGGTAATTAAGCGCATCTGCCTACGTTCAATTTTGAAACGCGGCGGATGAGAGTTGGCCCGAACGCCGTCGGGTCCATTTGGGAGGGTAAAGCAAATTGCTAAACTTTCAATTAAAGAGTTGTTATTCAAACCGCTCTCCGTTCCTCGAGGAATTATGTTTTATTTCGCAATGAAAACTCTGATGGATACTTGTTTCCCATTCTACTTAGTAACAGTTTAACAATTTCTCAAAAGGAACAGTCGTGGCAATTTATTTTAATAATTGTCTATTGTAAATTGTTTTGGGGAACACTTTTCGGTGAATTGAAACGAATAAATTAGTAGCCGTTTAAACGAATAATAAAGTTTCCCTTTGTTCACGAGTGGGCATTATACGAAAACAAACCGACTTCGTCTCTAGCCTCAAAACACGCGAAATAAAAACTTATTAAAATTCAATAAGGTCACGACACAAAACAAAACGAAGAATGATATATCCTAAAATGCAAGCCGGCTTTTCTCATGGAAATCAGCAATTTTTCGCTGAAATTTAAATTCGCTCATACTAAATTAATTCTGAAAACTCGTATCAAACGCTGAGTAGTAATCACAAACGCGGAAGTGCTTTCATTCAGAGCGTAAACGAATGGTTTGTGGCAACATTTGTGTCCGAGTTAGCTGCATAGCGCAGTAACTGAATACGAGAATGTAAATAAGGCACAAGCAAGCCCCGGCCCCAGGGGCGAGTGGTGACGCGAAATTTTCCAACTGCACTTGTTTATATTCCTCTTCTTCTATAACAATAACATCATGTTCTACACTCTACAGTCAAGTGAATGAACTCACCAAACAAATTTACATAATGTGATGGATAATTCATACCTTCTCATTTCACTGAAGTACCAGGGCCGGATGATTGGCTAGAGGCCCTTATGAATGCAAAAAAATGTGATGGGTACTTTTTTTTTTCATTTATTATTCTCTTATTAACGGAATGGTTTAGTCGTATTAAGTATTTTTTGTAACTCAATTTTTAGACATTTGCCAAGTCACGTATTGATGGGTAATCCATAAGTGTCTGTTTTTTTTTAAGGATTCATATTAAAGACTATACATACACGTATTGTTTTGTATTATGTTTGTGAAGATAATATGTTTGCTGTATGCTTCATAGAAAGTTTTGGGGCATTTATTTGCAACAACCGGCACTGAATAAATCCGTAACATGTGATCTACATTCCAGAGTATACAAATGCATCTCGTATTGAAGATATGTCACAATGAACTTACGTATAAAATATAGTCATTTAAATATAAACTACAAATAGCAATTATTTTTTAGTTCATATAATGTTTGAAACAATGTTAATGAATGCCCAAACTTTCATGAAATTATTTACCTACACAAGACATAAAAATGTGTAGAGCCGCATATTTCTGTTCCTTGGGAAAAAAACCTACTGAACGGATTTTTGTTCGAATTTATACGATACATACACAGAGTTACATTTTTTGTTTTATTAAGAATAACAACAATAATGAGCAATAACCACTGTATAGTATAGTTATATAGTGAGGAAAATAAAACACATTAATTTTCTACGATTGGATATTTATTCTTAGCAACTTTAATATTCAATTTCTTTCATAATCTTAATTTGATGAATGGTGACAAGAACATTAAAACGATACAATTACATTTTTATTTATTGCAGTTGTGTTGGAGACAAGGTGCGCGTGCGTCTCGATGCACGGCCCGCGCCGCGCGTGAGCATGCTGGTGCACCTGTTGGTCCTCAGCACCGCACTGGCGGCGGCACCTAGCGGGAAACACGGTAAAATATATATTTTTTGGGAAACTCTTCATTTTTTATTTTTTTTAAACTATTGCATGGCTTCTATCGCGGGCCTTGAGCGCGGGGCCGAATCGAGAAATTCCGTAACGAACAAACCTCACGCTCCCCACTCCGACGGGCGGAGGTGTGGCTTGAAGGCATGCATGCAATAGCTTTACCGAGGTAGTCCCCGAGTGCCACACGTTGTTTTTTATGTTTGTAACGAATCAAGCACTAGACCGATTTCAAAATTATTTTCCAGCGTTGTTTGTATTGTCCTGGAGTGACATAGTGGATACTTACTAATTTATAATAATTTATATATTTTATTTAACCATTTATTGTACCACTCCATTTAACATTACAATGTACACTATATAATATACTTGTATTGATGCGAGGTAAAGTACAGAGTGTCTCAAAAGAAAGTTTATATTTTGTGGATGAATAAAAAAAAAGTAAGCGGTGTATTGAAAAAATGTTTATTAATTATTAAAGTGCATAATATGGGAATTTATTTCTTAAAAATAATATCGTCCAAATGCAGTCCATTGCGTTCACGGCACTCATTTAATCGAACAGTAAAATTACAGTATTTATGACAGCTCGGCAGGTAGACACAGTGATGGCTGCCATTTCGTGCTGGATATTTTCTTTTAAATGCTCTAGAGAAGTTGGTTTGTTGGCATACACTTTAGATTTAAGATAGGAGGATATAATATAATAGGTACATATAATTAATGTAATATATGTGTATATGTGATATTGTGTTGACATAGCCTGTACACTCAGGTATCGTATACAGGATATATATTATAAAGGATGGAAAAGTTTAAAGAATCTTTTTGGTATCTTTTGTGACCTACACAAAGCTAAAAATTGTTGTAACAACATTTGCGAACATTTCTTAGAGACTAAGATTACACAGTGTTCTTTTTTGTGTAATCTCATTAATAAATAAAAGGTTGAACTTAAAATGTCATATCCTCAGATAATATCCAAAAAAGTATGTAACTCATTATTATTAATGAAGACAAACCTTGCATGTACATTTATAGATATGAATGTTCCTTAGTGATAGAATTTTCCGACAAAGTATTTTATTTCCCAGAATTTTGAAATCGTTCTGTTTTGCATATATTTTCTTTATCTTTACTTTTTATTAATACTATCCTTTGATAATATATTAGAGTAATAGATGTGTATTTTATGATCTAAATTAACTATAATTATTATTTTATATGAAAAACATATACCTGCCATAGGTATTCTGTTTTATTCCGTTCAAGGATCAAATAGGTGTTCTTTGATTTTACAATAAAGTAGAACAAAAGCGCATCTATAGAAATTTAGTTAAATAATATGCTTACTAGAAGAATACTTAGAAAAACTTAAATAACAGTACCTATCATTGTTTTTATCTCACAATTAAAATCTAACATCCAATCTTATTAAGCTATTGCATAGCTTCTATCGCGGGCCTTGAGCGCGGGGACCGAATCGAGAAATTCCGTAACGAAAAAACCTCACGCTCCCCACTCCGACGGGCGGAGGTGTGGCTTGAAGGCATAGCATGCAATAGCTTTACCGCGGCAGTCCCCGAGTGCCACACGTCTTTTTTTTATTCTTCGTTCGGTAGGGATATATTGCTTCTACATTTTATAAAATATAATAACACAGGCCTTCATGCAGTAAACTGAATTAGCTAATAACAGATAAGCTTATTATATTGCTAACATCGTTCATAAAACAATAAGCACGCATTAAAGTTTCATCATACGCCTTTAGAAAATGATCAGCAATATTAAAAATTATGAATTAACTCTCTTCTTAATTTGTTTTATAAATAAGCTATCATAAAATCGCCTCTGATATTGGCTAAATAGTAATAATGGCAATCAATCAATCAATTAAAATAATTAATTATCAGCAATTCGTGTCTCCCACTATAAATCATATTAGTTTCACTAGACATTTTAGCACTTATTGACAACATTACACTTAAATAATTATAATCTAGCGATGTATGTACCTACCTATAAAAACAAACGAACATGTTGTTACAT
This sequence comes from Colias croceus, assembly GCF_905220415.1. Lineage (NCBI taxonomy): Eukaryota > Metazoa > Arthropoda > Insecta > Lepidoptera > Pieridae > Colias > Colias croceus. The sequence continues at coordinate 8,596,882 of NC_059537.1, forward strand.
ACCTAATTGGTAGATAAAATAGGTATGCATATTTTACTTAGGGCCGATTTTTCAATGCTTGGATAAAACTTATCCGTCCAATAAAGTATTACACGATAATATTAAAATGTCACGTGAACAGTCAAATACGGGCAATTAGAATACGTTTTTAAATAGTATCTAGTTTTATACATTATTCGACGAATAATTTTTAACCAAGGATTGAAAAATCAGCCCTTATAGAACAAACATTATAGAATCTTTGTTGCTCTACTGTTTAGTTCAGTTTTCTTTAGCATACAATAAAGCGTAGAAGTTGAACGTGAATATACATTATAAGATTTCCATATCAGCTTGAAAACAAACCAAGATTGTTTTAATTTAATTATTTTCATCGTTCTGTTCCTGATTTGCCAACTCTTTGGCTTAATCTAATTTTAGTTAAGTCAGGATGAAATTTGCTTTGGGAATTTCTAGATCGTTTGAGATCCGTATGAACTCAAAGCATAGTAGTCAATGAGTTAGCAACATCTAGATTTACGTTAACCCCATATAACTAAAGCGGCTAATACTAAAACAGAGGCTTAATTTGAACCAAAAGTTTGGAAATTATTAAATTTATCTAATACAAAATTATATTGCACAAATATCATATTTTCTGTAATTTTTATAATACCTTCAGCAGTACATATGCTAGGTCTAGATTGTTCTATTACCTGTAAAATAAATGTACTTTATATCCGTTCAAGCTTTCTAGTTATTGATTAACAAACACAAATCATTTATCATATCAGTAGAATGACAATATACTTCGTTCCAATCTTCGTTCACAGTTTATGTGTATATTTTTTATCTCTTTCATACTTGCCTAAAATAGGCAATAATAAAATCAACATAATTAAACATTCCCTTGCTACTTCCACCTTGAACAATCATAAATCTCAAAACATATTTGTCTTTATTCTCTTTCTTGTATACAATTAACATGATATAAAAAGTGTAAAAGTTTTTACAGAATTTCAGCTCCAAGATAAAATTATGCATTTATCGCTCGTCCGTAATAACTTTTGATGTTTTATACTGAAATATCTTCATCGAGCAGGCCTTGTTGTTTGCAAATAATAATATTAGTCTCGGTAAGTTAAAAAATATTCGCATCAAATTTGCATAAACCTTGCCTAAGCGCTCTTCTTACTTTTATTTTACTTTCTTCAATACTCAAGCGAGCCGGCGCGATTTTATTCATTGTGTTAATGGTTATTTCTCAAATAGGTGCTTTAAATATAGAATATTTAAGAACGATCTTTATTACTATAATGATTAGGTAGAAATTATTAACAATTATTTTATGTTAAATAATTAATATCATGAATATACTGAGAAAAACTGTAGTATGTATAAATAAAACAAAATTTACAGAGCCACTGTTATTTAAAAAATTAAAACAATATGGTTTCATATGAGAGAGTCTTTGTGTGAAATAAGCTTGAAGCTGCAATTAAAAATCATAAAACATGAACATAAAGCACCATATATTCGGTTTTCAAATCGATAAGATTTATTTCATCAATATTATAATCCTAAGGTACCTATAACACTCCTTCGTGGCCACTAACAATTCAGAATAAAAAGGAAAACGATGCCTTTGTGAACTTAGAACTGAATCCCGGGAGGTTTATGTCTTTTCGGATCAGGCGGCTTACCGGCGCACGCGGGAACTCCTTTCGTTTATAAATATTTACTTCATGAAATAACGCGGCCGAAGCTTAGCTCAGTCTTACATACCGGCTGCTGGCAGGTGATAACTGCCAAATGACAAAAAACACCCACCTATTTACTCTCATATTTTTTCTATTAGAAAAATACTTATGAAATATTATTTTCTTTTCGGCTGACTTTTATCTGTATTAGTTTTGACGTGGCATTAATTTTATTACTTTTATATTATTTTGTTAACGTTGAAACATGTTTGTTATTTAACAAGTTTGGGACGTTTTTGCATGTGCTAGTTACGCTTTTTCATTGTTGTTATTTGTATCTTACATTTTTTTCTGTTGTAGTTAATTTCAGAAACTAATACATTTTATCCCACTCTACTTGATTGTATTAGAGAAAATATAATAAATATAATATTGATTATGTCAATCACAGAGTAGGTTTGATTTTAAAAAAGCATATAAGTTTGAAAATCCATTCCAATCAACCAGTGTATCATAAATGATAGGAGTTAGTGACGTGTGATAACACAGCCGATGGACGTGTGAACGCCATTCATCGCTGGTCAATAACGTGCGCTCGTGAAAAGTTACATCCAATTAGCAGAAATCGATGACGCGCGAACTTTACCCGCCCAAACGAATTTGACAACCGCTGTCATAGCTTAAAACTCAAATTCATGCTAAAATTATTGCACGGTCTGTCGCAGACATGACTGCATATAGCGCGCGATAGCCCCTCCATCGATGTATGCGATCATCATAACACAATAAGGCTTTGTTTTCAATTTCGCTGTAAAAATATTTTTAGTTAACACTTCTTGTACTTTTTTAACTATTCTGCTTTGTATAATGGAGTTATGTTGATTTCTTTTTGTTTTCGGGTTCGATGAAGTATAAATCGCGAGTTATTTTCACATTACTACAAACCGTTAAATACGTTCGTATCTCTATTATTGAATTCTAAAAACAACTTCTTACAAAAAAAACACATAATGTATAAAGTAAAACGAATTCAAATAGAAATACCTACTGACATATTGATGATCACAAGAAAAGAAGAATCAAGCATAATCTTGAAAATCAGGTTCAAAAAATTAAATCTTATAATTTTATCCCTCCAAAAGTTTTATAATGAAATTACATAATTTTCACCACCTTTACACTGATTGCAGAAAAACGAGGATGGGTGATAAATTCTCAGATATCGTTAGGAAAGTTGTGAAAAAGTGCCCATCGCAATAACATCTTTCATAGTCAACTTCTTATCGCACGTAGAGCGAAACATTAAGAGATATTCCTTTTAAACATTATTTACAAATGAAATATTTTACTCTTTTAACATCAATCTTAATATAAAACGTATAAAACAACAAATGAGACAATAATATCTTTGATAAACATTGAACACTCTATATTATGTATTAACAAAATTATATTATTTTATTTGCATACACATTAATTAATTATCTGTTTTGCATTATCTCCGCAAACATATCATACTTATTATTATTAGCACCAAATGATGATTATAATTAGTAGTCGATATCAATACGAATAAGGTAAAGGCCCCTAATACGGCGGTAGTCAAAATCGCTTCCTAATACGGTGGTATTTCTATTTTCGAGTTTTATTCCTGTTTAATAAATTTTAAGTACACCAAAACGTAAGCTATTTATTCCAAATTTATTACTCCATGACTTAACTAACGTTTGCAAGTATAGCACATAGACAACACAACAATATCAATCAATCTGTGTAACGGCATCGACATGAGAGGTGTTTCCATACAAACGCGAAACAACAAAAGTAAGTACACTAATATTTATAAACTAAGTTTTTCGTATTAATAAGCCGTTCAAGTTTGTGTATGTATTGTTTATTACATTTTCCTACTATTACACTCACTATTTAAATAGCTTGTTTCATATTTGTAAGTCATTTTCTACCCAAAAAATAAGAAATAAAATACCGCCGTAATACGATACAAATTTTATAGATTAATCCTAATACGGTGGCATAACTCCGAAATAGGAAAAATGCTGGGCATGTTTAATTGTTTATAACTTTCATTTTATTTACTTATTGAATTAATTCCAAGATTAGTTGAAATATTTATTAATCTGATAAATTAGAAACCATATTCTGCGGTATGTGTTCTTAATTAGAAATCCAGTTAAATATGAAAACGGTTGAGTACTAAATGTTTGTTTCTTAGAAGGGGTAAAAATAGGAAGGTGTATTTTAATGTATCACAAATCATTTATTTTGTATAACTGTTGATTCGAGTTTGACACATCTGAGCCAAAAAACTGTTATCATTTGATTAAGCATTTACATTCTCTTGTTTATCGAATTTTTGATGGGTCAGAATTAGGATTATTAAAAACACGAGTAGTTTTCCTATTACGGTGGTAGATATTTCCAGGTAACTCTGTATTAGGTTATATGATCTCCTATTACGACCCTAATATAATAGAACTTAAAATTACCAGATTTAGGGTTGCGTAAATAAATAAGAAGTGTTGTGTCTTTTTTTGTGGATTCTTAAAATAAGAATAGATATGCGTGTTTTTTTTTCGATAAAACTAAAAGCATAAATGAAACACATTAAAAGTGAATCAACGTAATCAAACCAATGGTCAATGAATAAAAAACTTACAATTTACTTTACTAACACATTCCTATTATTTAACAAATATTATTTGTACGGAACTTCAATGAATATAATTTCTGACCCTCCGTATTAGGAGCCGCCTACCGCAGTATTAGGCTCTGACCAAAATCATACCTCCGTATTAGGGAAAATCGACCTGACTATTTAAATATTTTTTTAAAATAAGAAATATCATGAAAATAAACATAGACTCAACAGCAATACAAAATTTAAGTTCCACTTTTAACGATAAAGTGGTTTGGCACCTTTAGAAAGACTTACAAATGCTTATTTTTGATACTTACTTTCAAATGTTGCGAAATACCTCCGTATTAGGTGCTTTTACCTTAAGTCCGCATTATATACCTAATTCGATATTTTGTCAGCTGGCATCATAGAAATCTAATCCCACCAAAAACATAAATGTAAAAATTGGAGCCGAGTTCAATCGTTGACTTAATTTGCCAAAAAAAGAAATGAGATCTAAATGTGTGCCAAGTTCTGCAGACAGTCCAGAAATTTATTTACAAAGATGTATTAAGTTCTGAGGTTGACTGAAAACTCAATTGTTTTATTTTCCCTTAAAGAACAATGTTTATTCCAAAATATAACTTTTTTAATTTGAAAAATATAATTATTTTCACAAACGATCTTTGCATCTTGGTAATAATTACCAAGATGCAAAGATCGTTGTAGAAGAATCGTCGCCTTACTCCATGACGTTACGGTATTAATGCCATGACGCGATCTTGAAATTTTACTCTAAACGCGCCTAAAGATGTTTCACTCATATTAATATTACGCAAATTAAATCATTTCGACCTTCGACGAAGCCTTCTTCCATTACACCATTTATGGTAATTATTTTTGCATGCTTGTATTAGCTGAACATGTTTGTGCTTTGCTTTATTAATATAATTGTATCACCATTGAATACAATGTTTAAAGCAAAATAAAGATTTAATTTATTTATTTATTTACACTGAAATTAAAACTAAACTAAACACTCATAAATAAAGAATAAATAAATGTGTAAATATAAAGAATAAATAAATAAATAAATGTGTAAGTGTCTCATAAATAATCTATATCTCAGTCATTTACTGATGGATTTCAAAATTTTTTTCGGCCACTGATTAGTTTTAATATATTTTTTAAGACTAGTAAGGTGAATATACTATTTTCTATTTTTTTAAACTTTTCCATTTTTCCATACAAACAAAATTAATGTCATTGAAAAAAAAATTAAATACAGATAAATTCAGTATTTTCTGATTTTTTCCTTTGTACACTCACTATTACCTAGTTGATTACAAAATTTGAACTTTCTAGGTCATCTGGAAGTGGGTTAGGTTTTGTATATATCTATAAGTCAGTCAGTCTTAAAAATTGCGATTTTTGGATATTAATATCTACGCAACTGTTTAATCTGTATTTAAGAAATTTAAGGTTCTTGTTTATCTTGAGGTCATCTTGATATGTACCAAATTTGGTTTATTTAACTTAAATAGTTTTCAAGTTATAAGGGGGTGAAAAGTGTTTTCTTCGCTTGAACTCGGCTTGACACGCTGCCGCGTGTCTAGATTAACATGGCACAGTTTTTTTTTAGATTTCTATAGTAATAGTAATAGATATTCTACAGATTTTATGAATAATTCAAACAAAAGTTTTGCTAATAGTAAAAGAATTGTTTACAAAAATTAATCTGTGGCAATAATTCGCATATAGGTATTCAGAAAAATACTAAAAAATATGTCTTATCAAGGCACAAAAAACAAAACCCAATTAACCTCATTCATACAAGCAATCACCTCATCAGTACATAACCTACAAATCGATAAACATATTATTCAAATTTGACACACTTCGCGGAATAATCGCGTACCTACCAATCAAACGGTCAAATTAGTAGCACACAACCTACTTTTGAAAGTCAGTGTAAAAAATAATTTTATTAACGAAATTTAGAACTGAAAGCCTGAAGAAGTAATAATTTGTCAAATCATGTCTGAAAACAAAAGCAAAATGCTAAAGTAAGTGTAGCCCCTCGGGTGTAGTGCGCGCGGTCGGTCCCGTCTTTGTCATTTTAATTTTATATTCAACGACGACACTGTTACGTCGTATATAAAATTAAAATTTTAAGTATTTTCATAATAGCCATTCAGTTTTATTGTGTTGCTTTTATCATATACATGTAACGTAAGATAAAGAATGTCGTCAAGTAAGGGATTAAAGAGATGAAAAAAGCACTAAGTTTACTGTGAAAAATATTTGTGTCAACTAAATTTGCAGTCACAAAAGATAGAACATTTTTCTAATTGCTGATTCAATTTAGATGGAATTCTAAATATACTAATTGAGTTGAAATAAATGAAAGCACGCCGCTTATGTACTAAGTAATTAAAACAATCATTATAGATATATCCAATATTTTTCTTTAATTTTTCGTCTTCTCGTCTAAAAATTTATGTCGCTGTGTTTAGTGGTTTAAATAAAATGCATACATATTTATCAATAACAATTTTCTTTACAATAACGTTTATACTCGTAATAATTCGATTCTATTAATACAATACACACAAGATATTCAACAAAAATAGAATCCTAGCTGTTCTTGCCTCATTGAATCTTAAGAGTTTCTATATTTTTCGAACAAAGAGTCTTTGATATGTGAAACACATAATATTATACATATAAGTATATACTTACGTTCTATAAAATTCAATAGTTCTATTTTACTGTTTCAATACTGCGCTAAACTTTCATTTTATAGTTTTATAAATATATCGAAAAATCCAATTTCAAATTCTGTCAATAACATCTTAGTAAGTGCAAAATAGTACTTATACATATAAGAATATAGATAATTACCATTATTAATTATGCGTAGTAGGTACTTCAAAAAACTCTTACAGAAACTAATATAGAAATTGCCCATAGCATCTAATCCTCATTATATATAATTGATCAAATTTATTCTCAATTGAGTAAACTGCTTTTGTTACTTACATTAACGATATTGACTTTAACAAACGCGAAGCTTTTTAACGAATTAAAATCCATTAGTACCGTCTAACAACTAAAGTGATTATAAAATAAAATGCTATAAGTGAGGTTGCCTAAAGTGGTCGGTTACTCTTTATAAAAAACGAACAGATATCTGCAAATAAAATGGAAGCAGAAGGTTTAATAATCTTTATGAGGTACAAATCGCTCGTTATGTAAATTGAATCTCTTGCAAATTTAAATCGCTTTCATAAGCCAATTTGCTCAGTAGAAAAACAATGGAGTAGGCATTCCCTGAACAAAGGTTTCCTTAGAATTGAATTCCACTTCGCTATCTAAGAATATAAAACCTTCAATTTACAAAAAAACATGTTAATTAGCAAATAACAACTTTGCCACTTTGTCGTCGAAGCTATAAGCGGATAATCTGAACTTAAAATATAACTGTTCAGCATTCAACCTAGACAGATTAATATCCGCATATAAAATATGAATTCATAATAATATGAGAAAAACCCGGCAAGTGATAGTAATAAAAAGCAGCAAATAGTAGTAAGTTAAGCGCCACAATGACAGAGCGAGACACGATGTCAAGTACAGAAAATTATGTCCATTCAAGCAGTGCACCCGAGGATTAAGCGAAACGAGGACGCATCTTCAGGCTGACTCGCGACTCGCGCCCGCACCGACAGAATACTTCAACCCTCGCTTTAAGCACAAGTTCACTAATTAAAACGCTTGTTGCAACACAATTTCGAAACAATGCTGTCTTAGATAAATTGCATGATGGTAAGCCTGCTTAATAGATTATCTTCGAAATGAATGAGCTCCTGTGTCAAAACATAAATATGTATATTTTAAATTTCTTGTTAAGAATATAATCACAAGTCATATAATTTAATTTTCCTTGTAATAGGAAAACTATTTCAAAAGCTAGGTAAATAAGCTTTACTTACTTTCCTATGCGTATTCAATCAAATATAATGGCAAATTATTGTATTAATATATCATTTTCTGTGGTTATGCTAACCTGAATTGCTCACTGATATCATTTTATAATTTAATAATGAACAAACAATTGAAAATAAATATAATCGAAATAAATTTAGAACATTTAAAATTAAAAGCATTTGTGTTCAAATACATATGCACTCGTATTTTCACAGTGCACACTATGCACAGTAAATTATGTGATGAAAATATTTGTTGCTATTGGTTTCTAAAGAGTAACGTTACTTAAAAGCAATACCTACTCTAAATCATTGAAAATAATTTTAATTGCTGAACAAAGTCGTTCAATTCAAATAAATAATCGCGAAAATCGGTCATTAAAGAAAGATGTCTATATAGCAGACAAAAGTAAAAAGACACTGGATAATGTCCTCTGGCACTAATTAAAACTTCGGGAGCGGCGTGAAAAAGGGTTAAGAAATATGGCGTTTGGTGGATAGTAATGACGCTGCGGTCGTGCTTAATATCCTCAGTTTTTCTTCGCGACTTGAATTAGAAAATGAAATCGTTTTAATTTCCTTAAACGATTTTCTTTTATAAATATTAAATACGTTTCGTGATAAATATATCTTGAAAACTTTATTAATTTATACAGTACTAGCGGTCCGCCCCGGCTTCGCCCGTGGTACATATTAACGTTTTCTCTACATAAGAACCATCCTCGTACTTCAAGGAATATAATAAAAAAAGAATTATCGAAATCGGTTCAGCCGTTCTCGAGTTATGGAATTACAACGAAAAGTGGCATTGATTTTTATATATTAGATATAAATGTTTTATAACGGTAGAAATATGGTCGATACAAGTTACATATGCTGCTACTTCGTGTGATAAATTATTGATCTTGTGGTTACAAGGTGGGAAGTTATTCCTTGTACTTACCTGATAGTCCCGGTCTAAGTGGGCACAGAAGGCTAATCACTTACCTACTCGGCTACAGTAATCGATAGTTTACGCACGTCCCTACATTAACACCACGCAAGGACGATCATAACACATTATGGCGTATACAAATATAGCTATAGGTTTTAATTTCTAAGATCAGAAAAGAGATGAAGTATTATTAATTAATTCCCTCATCAATCATTGCCACTTTCTGCCTTGAAGCCAACGTCATTCACATTGTAACAAGTCGGCAAAATACAGCGAAAATAAAAGTTCGCGTTATTTTGCTGTAACGTACATAGAATAACTTTATCAAAACAGCTGTTTTCGACTCGTATAAACAGAGGAAATGCATGAATTGATTGGCCTTGTATTGATTTTTACATTCTTGTTTATGTACAAATCAATATTTTGATTCAATTTTCAAATATTTCAAATTCCTTTTTGCAAAATATCTGGAAAATATTTATTAATATATATTCAATGTTAATATTATAATATTTATTCAATGACACAAAACATGGAATATTCCACGGTGTTTACATCGTTGAGACGAAACGATTGCTGTGTGAAAGTAATCTTTTGATATCCGGTCGAGTCTGCAGTGAGGCAATTAGACACAGGAAGGTCCCTAATGGGGAACACAGGCATAAATGTAATTTCGAACTCAAAACCTTAATGAAACAATCGTTAGTTTTAATGAACCATTGCTGTGTGCAATCGTTAAATTCTAGCGTGGAAGAGGTATCTTGAAAACAGCTTTTCTTGTTTTATAATTATTTTGTTTATGTTGTGTTTGTGAATTAAATATGTCAACTATAACCACAGAATACATTATAGTAGCTAAACGCTACTATAACGTAAGTCATAGCAAATATAATAATCTTTAGAAAACTGATGATATAAATTTATACGTTAAGTATGCTCCGACGATGAATGTACGCTCAGTTTTTCTAATTTAACGTGCGAATTAAACGCATTTAATGTGGTATAATATTATTTTATTTAACGCTCCAAATATCCACAATTCGAATACCAGGAAAGATAAATAACAGCTCAATGAATAGATGGCATATCTCTAATGAAACGCGATAGAATCTGAAATATGGACAAGACAAAACATTTGATGAACGTAACTAAAAGAACAATCAAAGTCGTTGCGGACTCCACATCGACGGATAGCTGCAATCAGCCGCAGTGAATACTAACCCAATTTGGGGTTGGACCATCTGAAAAATATTTTTCTTCGCTTGCAAATCATCTCGTCAGTTGTTTTTGTTAAAAGTTGCCATGCCGAGCCGAATTCAGTCAAATTTATTCAAGTTTATTCAAACCTAACAAGGCGTAGACGTATGAAAACTCATTTAAGGTTCACCGCAAAAACTTTCGGCCGACATTAGATAAACAGGTAGAAGCTGGTGGACGTCAGCCCCTCCCCTGATAAACTGACAAGATCCGAACTCTCCTTTAATTTCAATTTCCTCACTCGTTCCCCAACTTTAACTATTGTTTTGCTCTTTGTAGATTGAAAAAGAAAGGAAGTCCCAGTATTTACCTCCAAGTCTTTTGTTAGATACTTTTGTTTTTGCCTAAAAGTTACCAAGCTACAATTCAGATCTAAAGGAGTTTCTCTCTCAATTAATTATTATCGATGGTACAAATTTAACTCTATTGTTAAAATTCAACAAGCAAGTAACTTTTAGACATTAAACAATATGATATTATAATCTTCAAAACCTATTTCATAAATCATAATTCTTTGTAACTTGTAATGGTTAACCTGATTTAAAAAAAAGCAACTATTTATATAAAAATATGCAATTATCTTTTTATATTACTTCATAGTGAAAACATGTAGCAAGTCGAAATATTATCAATGAAATATTTCAACTTGCTAATTTATCACCTCGATAATCATGGAAACTTAATCAATATTTATTTTTTGGAAATTGTGTAAATTGTATAGCAAGTTTAGTATAGGTACCTTTGTTTTCTTGCTTATTAATATTATGCATTTCAGATACAATTACTTTATTATTCTTATAATAAACAAGTTATTTATGATATACTAGCTTCCGCCCGCGACTCCGTCCGCGCGGATGTCGGTCTTCGCGTGGATGGTTTATTTCTCCATTTTGAGTAGGTACCTCTGACAATAAAATCTTATAAATATCTATTGGACTCAGTTCCCAAATACGGCTAGGCCTATAATAATACGCAACGTGTGTTCGCGGTTCTACGGAACAACGTCTATGGATAAAACTGAAAAATTAAGATTTATTTTTTTCTACGTATTTTTCCAGGATAAAAAGTATCCTATTTTACGCCCAGGATAATAAGGTATAATTATACCAAGTTTCATCGAAATCGAACCGCTAGTTTTCACGTGATGCCTTCACATACAGACAGACAGACAGACAGACAGACAGACAGACAAAAATTTTTTTAATCACATATTTGGGTTTGGTATCGATCCAGTAACACCCCCTGCTATTTATTTTTTCAATATTTTCAATGTACAGAATTGACCCTTCTACAGATTTATTATATGTATAGATATTATAGTACACAATTTTAACAACACGTTAGGACTGAGACAAGAATAATTTCGCTGCTTAATACACTAGTCAAAATAAATTACATTACGAGAAGAAGTGCGATTCTTCGTCACGCGATCTCTAATGGCGTAATAAAGTTAGGAGAAAGAAAACTTTGTAGCGAAACGGCAGCGGGCTGCTCTTTTGCGTATTATTAACATCGCCAGTGTAACGCGAGCCGAGGTGTCTTCTTCATTCCTTGATAATGGAGTAACTTTCTTGTAAGGAAGGAACGGAACGGGTCACATTAAGCTGGTCGTATTGCAAAATCTGTTTGTACTAAAGTCGTCACGTGCACCCGCTGATGAGCCGTAGACGTGATATCACTCACTTGTACGTGACGCTCACTTTATTTGAAATTTTGTGGACTTTAATGCGACGAGTTAAACAACGACAATCTTAAATGCATCTAATTTCATGTCTGTGTCTTTTTACAACTTTTTGCCAGATAGAAGCTATTCCTGGTAATGACGTATGAGTAAAGCAACTATAATATATATATTCGTCTCCATTTATATATTATAAGCATAATTATGAAAATGAGAAATGGGAAAAGTTTACGTCGGTTGCTTCGTTGAGTTGGAGCCGAAATTTTTAATGAAGTCTAAATTTTTTCGCTTTTTACGCACAAATTTCTCATTGTTTGTAGCTGGAACAAGAAAAGTTGATTTCGAAAGCGCATATTTTCTATAATGAAAATAATTAAAACTTTATGTTTACCTCATATAATAAAATAGTGATGATCTTAAATAATTTATTATTACTACTTTCATGCCACTGAGTCATTTTGACTCTTGATACTTTTCGAAAATAAAAGAAATATTTCGTCTTCTTATAATCTTTAAAATATTCATCGTGCAATTACCTGATATGGGAAGTAAACAGAAATCGGGTAATTTTATGCTGACGAATATTGATATTCATAAATCAACGTAGACAGACTACGTTTCTCTACGGAGGAGCAAATTCTATATGGAAATAAGAGTGTGGAACTCGATCAAGTCAATATATCACACGATCCGTAGATTACCAATCATTGGATACGCTTTTTGGTGGAATCTCGGGTATCTATCGCGAAATATTTTCCGTGACCCAACATCTCTGTAGTTCGGATGTGTTCGATCCGACTACAAAGGCACCTTAAAGGGCTTTCATGATGACCTGCGCACCGATTGGATTAGGCAATTGGAAATTTGATCTTGCCTGCCAATTTTGAACAAATTGTTCTCCAATGAAGATAACGTAGCTACATTTGCAGGGAGTTTAAGCGTTGTAAAACTATTTCTGATAGAAATTGTATATTTTGATGTCGTTATTTTAAAACAGCACTATTAGTGAGGGCTCCATTGCGTAAAACATTATTTCAAACATATTTCAAAATAATAATTATAATGTTCGAGAGTACGAAATGAGAAAAAAATTATACTGAGTGAAATATCCCATCAACATTTACAGTCAAAAATATCTATACTATAATATTATAAAGCTGAAGAGTTTGTTTGTTTGAACGCGCTAATCTCGGGAACTACTGATCCGGTTTGAATAATTCTTTCGCTGTTAGATAGCTCATTTATCGAGGAAGGCTATAGGCTATATTATATCATCACGCTACGCACGGGAGTGAAACCGCGTGGAGCAGCTAGTAATAGATAAAAGTTGATAAATGCGACATACAGCTATTCATTTTACTTATTCTCGTCTTATATTTCAAGTATATGTGAAATATAACCATATTGTCACAGTCGTTCATTGAACGCCGACGTTCTTTTATTATATTATATCACTCTGCAAACACGGGCGAATCCTGGATATAAAAGTCAAAAATACTCTTACTTTCATGGTTCAAGAGTCAAATATTAACACCAAAAGATATCAAATACGCCATAATTTATAAAGGCCCATAAATATTCACATAACAATATTATTTAAGCTTCTCGTTTATATCCTTATAGGCCTGTCACACAAAATGCTGACACATCTTCTACGTTATAGCAATTTTATGAGCATTACAAAATACGATACAATTTTGCTTTATATGTATGAAGAATATTACACACAGTTAGCACACAGGAACTAGCTCAATGTGATGCATCATAAACATCTAATTACGGCACCAATTTCATGCAATCTATCATCGTAGTAAACAAAAACAAACGCTAACGCAAAACGGCGCGCTATCTGCAAAAAGCAGATCAGAACACAAGCTGTGCTACGACCACATTAATAATTTATCAGCCACATGACGGCTGTTTGCTAATAAAGCGTGAATTCACGTTGGAAATATTAATAAAAGCAGCTTGCAGCCGGAACTCGCTTCGTCGGAACCACGCGGCCCGGCCACCCAATGACAAATGACCAGTTGGAACTTTCATTTAGTTTCCATTTAAATTAAACAAGCAAATCAGGAAACATTGTCTGCAGCAAAAAATCAAAATGCAATTACTGTTCGCTCCCTTATTTATGGCATTATTGTTTAAAGTTCATTACAGTTAATAATAGTTATCATAAATTATGTCACAAGCGTACTTACCTCGTTGTATATGCCCTTTTTATCTATATACTGTTAAAACTATATAAAATGTGTAGAGGTTCATGATCTAAAGTTAAAAAAATAATCACAAATTTTGATTAAAAACTTAAGCGTATTTATTGCAAGATAAAAAGACGATTCCCTATTTCAAGTATTTTTTTTTAATTTTTCTAAAGTAAACGCTGTAAAAAAGTTAATTAGGAGAATAATCACAAAATTATTCAAGCGAATTCAACAGACTGTATATCAAACATACATTAAAATAATTGTACAGTATAATTTACACGTAATTAAAATATGCACGTTTTTCAGGATCTTCACTAGGCATGCATTATTCTAAGTATTCCTTCATATCCTGGTCTGATTTAAATATTTAAATCAGTGAATTCATGAAGCGAGCACTTTTTGCTTAATATTGTGTGCCATACTGATTTATCATTTGCGTGATGGTCGACATCGCAGGCGCTGTCTCCAAGAGAAATATATGGCCTCCTTGAAGCGCAGAAAGATGGGTAATTTCATTGAATTTATGAACGTATCACCGTCGAAATTGCAAACTTGAAAATTTCGCCGTAAAATTGCGATAAACATTGTGTCTGCGTTTCTACAATGTAGCATTATAATTTCTATAAATTAATAGTTTGAGCCATTTAAACGTTTTAAAAGTATTAAGTTTAAAAAGTTTAATGGCTTGTATGCCTAATTAGAATACAGTTTGAACCAATGACAAATCGGTGAAGATGAAAATATAATATTATTTAGCTTTATAATAATTTAGCTCATTCGTCTACAACATAATATGTATTAAATCACCTCATTATATAAATTAGTCATAGATATGAAACTATTTTTAAAGATTTCCAAAAAAGACATTTGAATTATTAATTTAAAGAACACCCGTTCCATAACTTTCCTAACTATTAGCAGTCCAGTTAGTTGACACACTACTAGGTCTTAGTAGAGCAAATGTAGTCGACAGTATCGTAGAAACTTTGTAGCGACAGTCCTGATAAGCCCATACTGGGAAACTTGCACGACTTCCCCGTTCATCAGTCTTAAGGCGTATTCAAACAATTGTTCCAGCCTTTTGTTGACCGCATTTTAACGACCAGAACTTTATTGCTTTTGTTTGTTATGTCGATTATACATTAATCGATTGCGCTCAAATGACCTCCTAATAACTGCTACGATGGTATTACACAATAATTTGGAAAATATGGTTGGTCTGATGAAATGAATACATTGGTCAATGACGAATTCCCGTCTCGAACATTTGTACCTACAGAGAACAATATGATTAGATGATGAATTTGGTAATTCAGATGTTTTTATGTGGGTGTATATTTTAAGAGAAATAAAATAACTTGTATTAATTGAAAATTTTTCGAAAATTTCTAACTCTAATTTTCTACAAAGTAAATTTTTTGGAAGCGTTTTATTATTATAAATGATTAAAACTGTACATTAAAGCAAATAATAGAATGAGTGTAACACGTTTATTTCTGCAGGCGTGAATAAAAATATTTTTTTTAGTGGATGCCGTGTTCAATCCTCGTTAGAGATACAAAACGTATCTAGGTCTAATAGATCATAGAGTACCGACCTACTTGCTTGTAATAAATCGATCAGA
Source organism: Colias croceus (assembly GCF_905220415.1). Taxonomy (NCBI): domain Eukaryota; kingdom Metazoa; phylum Arthropoda; class Insecta; order Lepidoptera; family Pieridae; genus Colias; species Colias croceus. Next base: position 8,612,891 of record NC_059537.1, read on the forward strand.
AATCAGGGACATATGAGCAATTTATTTATTTCATTACCATACGAAGAAAAAATATCTAATAATTAATTTAGTGTTAGAAATACAGAAAGTAAAAATAGCTTAACCTGATAATAATTACTATTTAAGAATTTGATTCAACAAATAATTTCTACTCAATCACTAGCAATTTAAAAAAAATATTTTTAATATCCAAGTACCTATTTGTAATAAATAACAAAGTAAGCAAAAGTAGAAAATTGCGAATGCAAACGGATTAATTTAAAAGTAATCTCCTAAAGGTATTTAAAATATTCTAATAATACCCTCGGGTATGCGAATTATCACTGCAATTTACAAGTTTATTTCGAAAATTATCGAGAATACCATTTATTATCGCTTACAGGCACTAGAAATATTGGTAAACCTTGAAATTATAAAGACACTAAGAATTGACAAGTTATATCAGTGAATGAAAACCAACAATTCCTTACTTTATAATCTTAACAATCATGGTGACGACATGTAAAAACAAAATTTTGTTTCAGGGGGTAAAGAAGTGCCAGAATTCGGAGAGCCAATCACAAATCTGACAGTTCCTATCGGCAGAGACGCGGCGTTCAAGTGTATCGTCGTCAATTTAGGCAATTACCGGGTAAGTACGCTTCTAATTCAATCTATTGAAGCCGCAATCTGCCGCGTGAAACACATCCTCAAGGAAATTTAAACCGAAATCTACACTTTTAATTCAAGATATCTTTAATAAGTACCATATTGTTATTTTATGTAAAATTATGTAGATAATTAAGAAATACGCCACGAATTGGAAAACTCCGTCGTTTCTGGGAATATCTTAGTGACAGGCAGAATAAATTAGGTCAAAAGATGTTCAACAACCTTGTTATCACTAACAAACTTAATTTTATTGGCAGTGCCTTCCCTCAGCTGTTTAGCTATGTAAAAGCAAATATTGTTTTCTATTAATATTACTTTAATATATTATTCAAAGGCGCCCAACATTAGGTTGCCTTCTCGTAAAACTTATATTATATTGGGGTAGTTTTAACATTCAACCCAAGGAAACAGAAAGCATATAGAAAAGGTTAAATTTTGATGAACTGGTCCCAACACAATTCATATTATTAAACCATTGGCACAATATTCACAATTATTAATTTTACTCGCAGAATAAACTTCTTTTTGAGAATTAATTATTCAGAGCGTTAAATAGTCAGAGCGTACACAAAACATTTCTGTCTAATGAATAATGTGTAACCTACCTTTTGGGAAATTAAAGAATCAACATAGCATTACAGAATAAGATGCCTTGATTAGGGCGGTGCCGTTAATACCGAATATTTGCCCATTTAGGGCTGCCTATTGGAACGAATTTATGTTTACTAACATAGAAATTTACATTTATAATCTTTTTTTATGGCAGAAACTATACAGTCACAGGTAGAGAAACAAAATGCAGTACATCAAATTTCAGCCTTACTGTGTATTAATTATCTATCTAATAATGGATTTCGTTAATAACTTGATGTTTAGGAAACAAAATTAAGTACAATTTCTTACGAAATATTTTTCTGAAAATAACCAAAATCAGAAAAAAGACTATATCTTAGCAACCCTAGCTGAGCAGCTACCATTTACTTAATGTGACCTGTTCACCTAATAAGCTATTTTGTTACTTAGTCGGAATTTAGAAGAAATAATAAATAAGGATTTACTTCAGAAGTAAGGCTAAAATTCACAAGTCAGTTTACCATTAACACATTTTCGTGGTTATACAAAAATAATAATAGCATTTTAATGATATAAAACTGAATATAATTAAACCGCATTTTCTCTTTCACCAGGTGGGTTGGGTTAAAGCAGACACGAAGGCGATCCAAGCGATCCACGACCACGTGATCACGCACAACCATCGCGTCTCAGTATCACACTCGGATCACTCCACGTGGTACCTGCACATCAAGAACGTGCAGGAGGAAGACCGGGGGCAGTACATGTGCCAAATAAACACGGATCCCATGAAGAGTCAGGTATGTTCTTTTTTATATGTCCTTATCTAGTACGTAGTGTGACGATATACTATAGTGAAATACCTATAATTAGCGTATTTGAATTATGATTTTATTGTTATAATAAGTAAGGAATATAAATCTATACTTATATTATAAAGCTGAAGAGTTTGTTTGTTTGTTGTCCGTTAATTGAACGCGCTAATCTCGGGAACTACTAGTCCGATTTGAAAAATTATTTCAGTTTTGTAGCTCATATACTAAGAATAAAAAATAAAAATAGTTTATTTCGTTTTAGGCACTAGGCAGTTGAATCCTCCTAGTAGAGGTAAATATGTCAATAAAGTGTTTATTAATAAGTTAATAACTATTAACTACTTGTGATTTGTGAATTGTATATTTTTGTATATAGTAATAAAATAAATATGAATAAAGTAATATAATAAATAATACTAAAACTTTTCATGAAGCTGTTAAATTTTAGCAGAGCTTAATCAATAATATAAGGACTAAAATGTTATTAAACATGCTTGTCAAATCAGATTATCTTCATTAATTAATGAAATTACATTTTCATAAAAGGATAGACACAGATACTCTTGAAATTTTACATTAATTAGTTGAGATAGTATTCATAAATACCGCAATACCATGAACTTGAACTATTCATATTATTAAAGTCAAAAGTTTGCCAATTCAATTAAAAAAGCGTTAAAACATAATACCATAAGAATTATGAATACTAATAAATAAAAAATGGACAAATCAATAATAAAGTTACCATTCAGAGGCGCCGTAAAGCAAATTGCCTCTTCTGTCTATTTTAGAGCTCGCTTCCAATTCAATACATCGTATACAAAGTGAAAAGGCTTCAATTAATTTTAAAATGTGATTATTGAAATGAACAGACCATTCGATATAATTTGTTTTCAAAAAGCAATTTCGAAATTACTTGTCTATGTCTAGTGGTATTCTACAGTCTGTGGGCAATTGGTGTGAGCAAATTATCTCCTATAAGTGTATTGATTGGATTGTTTAGTGATTTAATTATTCGTATTGTGCGATATTGTATTGTTTGAAAAGTATTTAACCGCTTAATATCTTCAATTTATATCATCTTTAATAATTAAATGAAGCGTCTAGGCAACTGAAGACTTAATAACGTTTTAATGTGTTTGTTATATTGTAATTGATTACAAAAGTATTAGCATAATTAATAATTATTATACTTTAAATCAATTATTTTTTAAATTAGATGGGATACCTAGAAGTAGTAATACCTCCGGACTTCATACCCGAAGAAACATCAGGGGATACAATGGTGCCTGAAGGAGGAACTGCCAGAGTCTCCTGCAGAGCTCGGGGCATCCCCCCACCTAGAGTCATGTGGAAAAGGGAAGATGGCCAAGAAATCGTTATAAGAGACAACACAGGCATTAAAACTAAAGGTAAAGTAATTATCCATAATGTGTATAGCATTTTAATTGCCCTAGGGTAAATATTTCCCGGAAAAACCTTCATTCGATCCATCGATTCAATACTATGAACACTTTTTTCTTCATAAGCATAAAATACCAAGAGTAATAATTTCCTTTTAATATGAATGCTTAGAAAGATGAAAGGTTACGAACGGCTTAAGAGATTTTTTCTAATTAATGATTAATATATCTGAACAAAATAAAAATATTTAAATATAATGCTAAAACATATATTTACTAAATTGTGATGCGATCTCTGTTTGAATACACAGATTTACAGATTTCAAGACAATGTATTCCAGATTGTTGAAATAACCTTGTAACCGTTATTTTCCAAGGGATTATTCAACGTCTCTATAAAACATAATTTCCTTGAAAGGCAACATTTACGTGCGGCATTGTTTTCTAAATAACACATGTAAAGGTAATCCGGGTCTCCAACACAAACAACGTTAGCGATAAAATCAACATTCCCACACGCAAACCTGAATAATAGTGATTGAAAGCAAGCTTTAGGACCACAGATTTTCGACAATTATAGAAAAATTACGTCACGTAATAAAGCTTTACGTAGCGTAGAAAAAGAAAAGCGCAGTCACTTATAGCAGTCTTAATGCTTAACCTGCTTAAGTTTAGAAGAAAATTACGAATTCCTGTTATATAGTCAGCATAGCATAATGTAGCTTTAAGTACATAGTTTTCGGTTTACTGTTCATACTAAGAATTGTATATAATATGGTGAAAACAATCACCACAAAATATTCCATTGTAATGATTTAACCATTCCCCTATTGAATATAATTGTCGTAGTAAATAAACCTATGTACGCGTATTTAATTCATAATGTTGTCTTTAGAAATTCAAGTTTATCCTCAGCTATCACCCTCAACATTCTGTTTTACTCATTACGGCGCACCCTCTTATTTGTAAATAATACTAATTAACCCGCCATTTTGATTCGGGTAACGCAGTCATGCAACAGGATCCTCTGCCTTCCCCTTCTTGACCTTTAATTTCGTTTTTATCCTTAATTACTCAAATTCCTCTATCCGTACAAAATAATTGCGAATATCACTAATATTCTCAATTATAAACAGGTATGTTAGATTTACATTTTCAGACTCCCCAAAATACAAAGAAAAAAAATATGAGAGCAATAAAAACTGAGTTGAATTAAATATTCTAAAAATCATAGCTTCCAGCTCTACATAATGTTAAACCTGGCTAAATGCTGGAAAAATATTTCATTTGTCTAAGTTTATTTGAATGGCGCAAGGACAGCATTGTTTTTCTGAATATGTATATAATACGAATGTCTGTGTGACCGCATTTGTGGCGCTACAATGAGCTGCGCGGCGACTATTCTCGGGATGAGTTTCGCGTCCAGTATTGTTTAAAGTTTGTCGTAATTAGTAGAGTTCTGCTCTGAATAGACTTCTAGGTCTCATTGTACGAACACTGCGAGACCTTTGTACGGATCACTGAAAAAATCTTACCGAAATCCAATTTCAACTATGTAAAAGCGAACAAAATAGAAGAGCGCTACACTTGTTGGAGAGAATAAGTTCACGTCCAAATATATTTTATATTGTTCAGTGTAGAACAATATAGTGATGTTGTAATGTATTTTTAGTGGAAAGAGTATAAATTATAAAATAAAACAAAAAGTACACTTTCAACTTTGAATATTATTTACGGAAAGAAAAAGCAAATGGCGCTCTCGTCCAACTTGTTTTATTGTTTTAGGTACTGAGTTATATAGCATTATACGTTGAATGTTTACAGTGCTAACTTATCAAGGTGAAGTGTTGAAGTTGACGAAGATATCTCGTTCTGAAATGGGGACATACTTATGTATAGCGGGTAATGGAGTGCCGCCTACCGTCAGTAAGAGGATCCACATTAGTGTTCATTGTAAGTTGATACCTTCTCCACACTTATTATTCTTCTCACGAACCTCCTCTAATAAAAAGACTCCGTATAATTTTTGCTACAAGATCACGAGCAATTTGATCCTATTTTGTTTCGATAAATGGGCATTTACACAAATAAGTACCTATTCTCACTAACGGGCGAGGGTTAATTAAAAATTATTAAAGCTTCGAGTTATTTCGTAATATTAAACTGCTAATTTTATAATTGTTATTAATTAACGTGGTCTATTGAAACTAATTAATATTTTGAGATTAAACAGTTTTTGTGAAACTGATAATTCGCCTGAAATATAGTATATTGTGTTTCTGCGCAGTTCACCCTGTGATCCAGGTGCCAAACCAGCTGGTTGGAGCCCCCCTCGGCACCGACGTTACTTTGGAGTGCTACGTCGAGTCCTCTCCTAAATCCATCAACTACTGGGTTAAAGACCCTGGTAAGAAAATTATGTAGTTTTAATTTTAAAGAACTAGTTTATTATCGTAGAATTGAATTAACGTCCTTAATAAACAATCTGCTTGTAATATAAATTTATATTAAAATAAGAATATTCAAAAATATAATAATAGTAATATTACATTTATTGAAATTTAATCTCATCATGACCAAACAAATCTATAAACAGACCGAATCAAATCCAAACAAAGAAATGTCCACAACAACAATTTTATTACAGATTTATGTAAACACGGACACCAATTATTATTAACTGAGCAAAGAATCCCAAAATAAAAACGAAACAAATTAAAAAGCGGATATAAAACTCTAGGTGTCTGCCCGAAGTTTTTACATTTTTCATAAAACTTAGCGGTGGAAAGATGAAATTCTAATATTGGATTTAAAAGCAAATGTTTTAAGTAATAAATTGTTCCGCAGGTGAACTGATAATACCATCTGAGCACCACGAGATGACTGTCAGACAAAAATCCATGTTTGAAGCTGAAATGTCCATGACTATAAAAAATATCAGACGAGAAGATCTCGGGAGCTACATTTGTGTAGCTAAAAACTCCCTGGGGGACGTGGAAAGCAAAATAAGATTATATGGTAAGAAAATCACTGATACACCTACGTATAATGGTAATAAAAAATAAATTGCACTGTTCAATTTACGTTATTTTGTAGAAATCCCGGGGAATGGCAGACACGTTTATCAATATCCAGATGAAAGAACAACTTCAGATGAGGAGTACGGCACCGAAATATATGACGACGATTTTGACAACAAAGTCGACGAGAAAAGCAATCGTGTGCCTGATCGCGCGAACAAATGGTACGCAAACGAAGGTAAAATTATCCTGACAACACCCAACGAGGCCATCGTTTGTTCCGCGTCGCTGACGATTACGACTATTTTCTTAAGCTTAATTAAACATCTACTTTAAACTTGTGCAAAATAATGAAAATAAACAAGTTTCACTAATGTTCTGGCGACTGATTTAAAAATTTATAACGATATAATTTAAATCTCAATTCAGTATTATATTATTTAAATGCTTTCTGTGAATGCTCTAGGTAGGAATTATTCCACGTGGAAATTATTACTGTACGTGTTGTCTAAGTTACTCCTCCAACGTGTAACGTGATAATAATTAGATTTATATAACATGTATATAATTATATATTAAGCTAATAAAACTATATCAAAGTTATAGTTGTAAGATAATATTTTATGAAATAAATAAAATATTAATAACAATTTCTAGTCTTATTACTTTGGAAAGAAGTTTTTCTACGTTATTGAAATGTTAAACATTTGAAGATTTCCTCATATAAGTAAGTCATTGTTTTATGTGGTTTTAATAGCGTGGCAAAAATATTGCTATAGATTTCAACAGTAGGTACCTTTCAAACAATATATACAGAATTCAGTTGTATTTTATTATATAAGTGCTGATTTACACAGGGTCAGTAACTGACTACAAATTCGAGGCAAATCAGTGCTGACCCGAAAAAAACCCTGTGTAAACAGATTTGAAGTCAGTACAGAGGCTTGAAGTCAATGTAAACAGTTAAAGTCAGTCGCGGCGCCGAAAATCGGCGCCGCGACTGACTTGTCTACTAACCCTGTGTAAATCAGCACAGTCAGATACATGACATAGTTACTATTAATTTTATGTTACATGTTTCACTCATTAAGACAGCTTATATTTATAGCAGAAGAAAATACTCATGTTTAAAACTGAACAATTAACTTAATATTTTACAAATAAGCATTGTAAATACAGCAACCGTTATTAGATGTTTTGTTAAAATGACTATACTTCTCATTAATATGAGCATCGTAGTATAGAGCTATTTAATAAGCGCAAGAACTGTCTGTTTTTATTATCTTTTTGCTACTGTTTTTTGTGCAACTATAATCATTTAAATTGTTTTGTTAAAAGAATTATTTTTGTATTTGTATTTTATTATACAAATAATTACATATACTCTAATACATTATGTTCAGGACGTTCCAAGAGGCCATGTTGAAAACCTTTACACCTAATCGAAAGTGCTTTGTGATCATTTAATTAAATTTTAAATTTATATTTGATTACGGTGTTTATATCTAAAACCCTGTAAACACTTTTGGACAACAAAATCGATTTTCTCAAATATCATAATATACTATAATTATTGATATAGGTACCTACTGACATTAAATAGTTGGTCTTCCATTGATACAATCTTGTTCGCATTGGATCAATACAAAAACAAATTCAGTGATTTTATGAACTTTATCATGAACTATCTTAATGCAAATAATAACAAAACTATAATCTTAAGGCGACTACACCACCGAAACTAGCGCCCCCCCAACATTTTATTTTTTTACTCCTAAACCAGATCAAATTTAAAAAAATCTAGCTCGGTACTTTGCTAGTATATTACTTGTAGTATTTTTGGTATTACTTTTCATTATTTTGCATTCGGTAAATCAGGAGAACTTTTGATTACCGCCAAAAGTGGCCACTTTTGGCGGTAATCAAAAGTTCTCTAGAATAATGAACAGTTGGAATAGTGAAAAGTAATACCAAAAATACTACAAGTAATATACTAGCAAAGTACCGAGCTAGATTTTTTAAATTTGATCTGGTTAAGGAGTAAAAAAATAAAATGTTCGGTGGCGCTAGTTTCGGTGGTGTAGGCCTCTTAACATATTAAGTAAACAGTAGATCACTAAACGCCTTATCCAGATTAAGTACAAAGGTTTTCAAAGGTTATCGGTCTTTAAATAGATTCTAGTCAAATACAATTTCTCCTGTATTTAACCTGTCGTTACAAAAAAACAATAAATCAATGATATATAAATGTTGGCGTTTTATTTTTAGACACTGCTACGAAAATAATTCAGGTATCATTAATCCAGCAATTGTTTTCCTACCCTTAAATAAACGAGTTGTTAATATTCTATTGAAATAATTTTATTTGTGTCGAGCGTAATTATAACTCGCTTTCTTCGCAGATTTGTCGAATTCAAGTGAAGCTTCCTAAAATAGATATTCACCTCTTTTCTTCATATTTGAGCTTTTTCGCTTTGCTTACTTGGTGAATTGTGATTCTTGGCATCGTTTGAAATGTGACCAATTTAACACACAAACACAAAGTGTTTGCAGTTTTTTTCTAACAGCAGCGTGCATTAGTCGGGGTCACTAACCACTGCACCAACAGGGTTAATAATAACTGAAGCGTGCTGGTGCTCAAGCAAATTTGCTTTGGTGCTTTCAAACCACTAATAGGTCATTTTGAGTTATGAATTTACTATAGAAACAAGGCTAGACAATAGACATGCTGTAATTCTATCACGACCTTACAACCTAATTTCACTAGTTTACACTTCGACGTAATTTAGTGCAACAATTAATTACATTCACCTTTATGTCACACATTTACAAAACATAATTAATCCAATTATGTCCGCTGGTAATAAATGCATCGATTTTGCGCCAGACAATTATGGTATAATTTAATTTATCGACATCAAGCAGCGGAATAGCTTAAATATTAATTTGAAAGCTTTTTGCTCGAGTTGCACGGACCGTTTACACTCCTCTTTATTAAGATTCACGAAACATCAAAACGTAGTTATTGTTCCGCAGTAAATGAATATCAAATTAAACTGCTTGTAAGTTAATAAGTTCCTTATCTTTACTTTAGAAGTTGTCGAGTCATGCGCTAAGTGATTGGACGGAAAATTAGCTAATCGAGAGCTGTCAATCACCACTTTAAGTTGTATTTAATATCCGTTAATGTTGTTAATTCACTGATAATTTTCGGAAATCAAATCCTGGAAAATTGATTTCTACCCTTGTCTATTACTCTGTAGGTACATGAAGACATTATTTATTAAATTAATAAACAGATAATTTTTGAACTTAATGCAAAAGCCTCGATGTGCACTTGTTACAATCTAAGAAAAAATCTATTTATAGAGACAGTTCAAAACTAAATAACACGTAACATATAAAAGATAGCACTTTCCTCAACGACATAGCTACAACATATTTTGGGACATCAAACACAAAAGAGTCTACAAATTATTATACGTATAATAACACAAAAGAATCTTCAAAGAAAAGATTCCTTTAAATCATCGCGTAACTTAAAGAAGTTGTATGTGGTGTCACGGAATAATCCTAACAAATGTAAGAGAAGAGTTATCGTTATTTCCTCTTGGTAAGGAGCTCACACAAACGACCTTAATTTGGCCAATCTAAACATGGCAAAGTGAAAGTGATTGATGTCCGCTGTCTGACTCCGACTGTGTAACAAGTGTTTTTACGTGACGTTATCATGACCCGTTTTCTGCTGAAATTAAATCAAACATGAAGATTTCCATTGAACCTTTTCACTCGGCAGATTTATGAGGTTTCCGTTTACGCTGGACTTTTGTAAACATAATATTCATATTTCTAAAAACGCAAATGTGATCACTTTTTAATTTCATACTTAAACATTATACAAGCATATTGCCCAGTCTTGCATTGTTTCGTCTATGTTTCTACCTATGTTACAAACAATCACACACTTTCTAAACAATTAATAACAAAACACGCTCATATTAGGTATCTCAATAATTATACGTTAAAGTATTTTAAAGAATTATCTATTTTAGAATGAATTCCAGTAAAACATGTTACATTGTATTTGCTTCCCTCTTTATGCTTTAAAACACAAAGCTCACGGGTTACTCAATATGCTAAAGACCCATTATTGTAAACGTTTAATTATTACGCAACGAACAACACAACAGTTGTTTATTACAATAATATATTGTTCTCTACATCAAACAAAGCTAAAAATAAATATCATTCATTTTAGATTCATATGTTTTTTGCTGTGGTTCATGAATTTCAAACTAGTGTCTGATAGGTACAACTTCGTTGAACAATAATATCTTTATATTATAAATTCAAACTTTATTTAAATTATGAAAGCTATTTTTATTTACATCGTAAGAATAAAAAAAAAATACAAATCGTTCAATTATTTGTCCTCCTATTTCAACTACATCATATGGAATGAACATCTAGCTGCATTTTCGATAAAAAAATTTTTTTTTATTATTTTATAGAATAAAAAATATTTAAAACTAAATATTATAATATGTGTTCTTATCTTTAGTGTTGCTTAAACAACAACAAAATATAGATAAATAATAATGCGATTCAATCTCGCCAGTCTTTAGATATAATAATATAAAATAATTTTACGTATTTTGTAATTTCACCTCATATTATTACCGAGTCAAATTGATATTACAACATCACAAAATAAAGGGACTTTAAAAGTAATAAACGTAAAAGCTGCATATTTAATTTATCGTGTTACCTTTTCATTAAGTCACAAATTCATACTATCAATTACACGTTATTTAAGAGGCAAATTACTTCACTAAAGTTTCAATACCTATAACAACTGCAGAGTTGAGAAACTTCGGCTTTATAAGCTAAGTTTTGTTTGATAATTAACATTCAAGGGAGATATACACAGGTGCTGGTCTTCATGAAATTATCACTGATTAGGTCCACGATACAATGCGACTGGAATGCGGTATTACCAACTGAATAGGCTCAGTAATTTGTAAAAGAGGAAACTCAGAGATCATTGAACGCATTCCTACAAACTTGCTTTGATCGTCAAACGGACATTTGACGATCAAAACCCCAATTTTTCATTAATCCCTAAATTTGTGAAACACCAATTTTAAATTAATGTTATTTTGTCGTACAACCTTGATTATTTTGTGCTTTTTTTTCCTAGTATTTTCGTATTTTTTCTACTATATTCAGTGTATTTAAGCAGGCTGAATTATTAAAATGCAGCGGACAATTAATATTCCGCTGAAGAACAAAGAGTACTTGTTTCAATGAGAAAATTATGAAGTGTTATACCAACAATAATCCGTTCATTTTGAGCTGGATGGTTTATATTGTACGAGAAAAATTTGATTTGTTCAAATATAAAATGTCCTCATTGAAGTTAAGTCACTGCACGACACGTGACTCCGACATAAAATATTACATAATGATATTACAAGCTATGATTACGTGAGTTGAAATATTATGTGACGCGCATTTGTCTTCAGACGCCCTGCGAAAACATCTGACTTTTTGAATTATCCACTCTTGGATCCTCGAGTTTTATGTCTCTCCGCTTGGAACAAAAATAGAGAAAATTTTAGACGTCTTTGCTACGATTACTCTTTAGGACTGATCTTTATTTTTCTTTATAATCTCAAATGAAGTAGTCAATCTATTTAAAAACACGAGATTATATGCAGCCCACATCGAACCTTGCATAATTTAATGTTATGTATGCATGTGTATCTATACAAAATTATAAAACTAAATTGGTTAGGTACATACTGATATAACAGGTCATATTTCATGTCATGTCAGATTTATTAAACGAAAGTAATTTTTATAAACCTAAGGTTGCTAGACTTAGTTTCATCGTCTATATATTTTTAACTTTCCTTTACGGATTAGTAACCGCAGTGTCGTCTACATTAATCTCTCAGCTATCTGTGCATAAATATAGCTCACTCACACTGCAACATTTCAGCTTCCATGTCAGTGTGAACGAAACCAATTCATTTATTCTGGCAATTCGCGCTTACAGACCATGGACGCTTTATTCAATTTCTATAGAACATATTTTTGTATTCGCGCCCGGGTTCAATATAAACACAATATGTTTGTAACCGTTGTTTCCCACCTATTGAACAATATTTTATTTTCTCTTCAAATAATGTGTTGTCTGCATTACATTTCAATTTAAAGAGGTTTAAGACAACTCTATTACTCTGTCTATACAGTGTACATTGTACGGGGCAATGTGAATTATGTAATGTTTTATTGTTATTAATAACAAAACTATTTCACATTATTACAGCAATGTATAATATTATATACAGAGCTTTTAATACAAGGCTTATTTTTAAAGTCCCAAACAATTGATTGTGAGATTTTAGCCAATTCATAAGTCATGAAACTTCGACTTATATATTTAAATCAGGTAAGCTAGCATGGAATAGGAAATAAGCTGGACAATAACTTTCCGCGGAATACAGAAAGCGTGCTGAATAATAATTGCTCTATTCTCGTATATTTGATACGGCGAATTTAAGTTGCAGTTCCGCTGAATGAGCATCCGCAGGCTCAGACGTTCTCAGTAAATCATCGTTCAAAAATTTGCCAGCAGCCGTTGAATGGAAGGACTTATACGGATTATGTACACGCCATTAGTTCAGTTCACGCTTTTGTGTGGAGGATTCGCTCTGTTCGCCAGACTCATTGTGACGCCGAAAGGGCTGTGATCAAGACAGACTTAATTGCACGCGCTCACGTTGCTAATCGCTTATTCCAGAAATCCAATCGCGATCTTTGGCAAGACAGCCTTTTGAAATTTGCCTTTGATTTCTGACTCGCCGCAATCATTGTTTTATGTAGACATCAGAAAAATCGCAGTTACATACTTTATATTTTGTAGAGAGAAATTAATCAGCTCCATAATGTATTAATATTAATGTATTTGGAATCATAATATTATTTAACATAATTAGCCGTAATTTTACCAGCAAAATAAATAATGTTTAAATGAAAGCAACCGTTTAAAATAACGTTGTTGTCCCAGAATTTATATTAACAGACATATACTTAATATAATTTTAATCACTTATTTCGTAGCGACCCTGTTATGTAAAATGTGTAAGTGTCAAAATTATTTTATTAACCTGTGCTTAAAACCGTAAATATGTCAAAATATATGCAGCTCTCCTTTTACTTTACCCTCACGTAATACATGTTATAAAATATTAATCAAATAAAAAAGATGAACCCACACGCAATTAAATATGTAACTTAATGTTTAAATTGCAAACGCTATGTACTCAGTCACCACGATACGTTGTAAAATTAGCTGATGTGAATCAGAGGCACCTAAATGTTGATATAGGAAACTCTCCCTAAGTGTATTGAATAGATAATGTTACCACATCGAACTACGTTCCGCTCGTTTCCACTCAAACTACTTTTGACGTTATAAATAATAAATTTGGAATAGAATCAGAACTTAGCCTATTAATGAATCGACATGCTCTATGTGGACTCGTCAATCAATCGGTTTTAACTAATAGACGTCGTGTTAACTTGCTAATGTCTGTTGACATGCCTGGGACGATTTACGTTTAGGCGACCACCAAATACCGAGGCTGTTACACCAAATACCACTAATTGCCCAGTTTATGTCATTATTTAATTAAACCTCTATTAAAATACTCTAATATTAAACTAAAACTGTACCTTATTGATGAACGAAATTCGGTTAAACATGCTATAAGTGATAGGAATCAGTAACTGTATTTATGTTTAAGTGAGAAACTGTATTAGACTAAGTATTCGCACAACTCGAATACTCGAAGTAAAGTAGATAACAAAGTTTCGATCTCGAAGCATCATACGGCAGGTTGCAACGGTTCAAGTATTCTGCTATGTAATCGACCCCTTCTTAAATTAGGCGAAGCACCTCATTAAAATATACGATGAAATAAATACATACGTTATAATATTATTTCGTTAATAAGCCAATGAAAATATTTGTATTTATATTTGAAAACTTTGAATGTTATATAATATTACATTTTTGATTTAATTCCGATAAATAATTAATTCAAAAATGTAATATTATATAACATCCAAAACAGCACTGGTTATATCTTATTACTAAGTAGATAAACAGACAACAGATTATATTTTTGTACAACAAAACAAAGAGAATTTTTATCCCAATTGGCATTTAATTTTCAGATTTCAGCCAACAAACGTGATTTATTAAAAAAACTTAATAAGATTCGTGTAAACAGAAACAGGGAAGACGGTGCGAACTTGATACATTTTTATAAGCGGAGGCGCTTCTCATAAAAGTTGTAATTAATGTGTAAATCTATTATCGTAACTTCCAAATATTGAGTTGTAAAACAAGCTGTTAAGATAAATTGAAAATATACTGTTGCGTTTTTTTATAACCTGTCATAAGCAGGTTATGATTATTTGAACGTTGAAATGTTTCATAAAATTTAAAAGGCAATTTGCCGGCTGTAATCTAACGGTTTACTTTTTATCATAAAAAGATCATAGCAGAAATTTTGTAACCGCTAAGTAAGATATTACTAACTTCGACTACAAACGAGACAATGTGTCGGGTATTTATTTAAATTATGATAGAATAAAATAAGTCAATAAACATTTTGTGGAACACGCATCACTTAGCTTTGGTATCGTGGCTGAACAGTTTAGTGAGATAAGGACACGCCACTTCCCTGAGGCTTTTAATATGAATAGTGTTATATATGGGTTCTTGTTATACGAGTAGTAGATCTTTTTATATAATATAAATACTTACAAATCCAACTTAAATTACTTTTGAAGCAAATTGTTGAAGTCTGAAGACAAAATATCTGGGGGCACGGCAGTGCCCCCGCCAAGTCGAGCAAAAAAAAAGCGGCACGGCCGTACCATCCTTTTCTCGAAGCAATTCGGGCCTTTTTCGACCCCCTATAATTCGGTTGTGGATAAAGCAAGAAACCTGAATCTTCAGTAACTAATCCGGCATTGTATAAACACGGAATATTTAAAATTTCAGTCAATTTGAACCAGTAGTTTAAGAATGACAACGTGTTAAAGTTTCTAAATTTTGTCACTCACTGACTCACCGATCATCAAAAGTCCAAGGCACTTCTAGCAGACTTAGAAGCTTCATATTTGGAATACATATAGAGTTTAGTGTCTTAATCATGGGAAAACTTAAATATTTTGTAATTTCGGTCCAGTTTTCCAAATACACCAACTGCATCAATAACTTTGTAATCCCATATAAATATATGGGATTACAAAGTTATTTATGCAGTTGGTGGTTGGTGGTGGTTATAAATTTAATAGGTGTAGATAGGTACCTACCATATGAGGCAAGGGAGGGGGTATAGGGTGGGTAAGGGTGTGTTTAGCCCATGAAACTGAACAACATTATTACTTGTAAAATGGTCGACGTAATGAAAAACACATGATTGGACATGTCTTGAAGTACGAAAATCTAATAAAACAATATATTATAATTTAAATCTGTTATATATAAATTGTTGGCGCGACTAGCCTCCTTACAGACAGACTGGCCTCTATTTTACTCTATGACTGACAAGCAAAATATACGCCAAAATGACAGAACAATGAATTATTGTGAATACCTTCGAGCGAGCGGCAGCCGCACGCATACGTGCGAGCGCCCTCATGCTGTTCGGATGTGCCTCGAAACCTAACCTATAAGTTTGCGATTTTCATTTATAATTTCGATTGATAAATTACATTTACGACTAAAAGGCTTGCTCATTAGTTTACTGATATTATTTAGAAGTAGATGGTATCAAAAAGAAAGGCTCTACAAAAAGAAGTGAGATCCCAACAAAAACATCCTGTAAAAAACCCAAGTCTCGCAGCTCAGTCTTTCTACCGTCAAAAGTTGTGAGATCCATGTAATACCAAGTCGGTTAATCTATTTAGTGTCTACTTGAAGGACCTTCTGTCTTAAGTTATTACATAAGTTATTATCATGCCAATATTAAAAATATTTAACGTTTTAAACAAATAGATCGACTTGGACATCGCTTGATTTGATTATTAGTATGTATCACACTACACAGCACGACGGGCCAGCGACCAACAGGAACGAGAGTTTCAATCGCGTGAGGCGCGAGAGACTAAAGAATCTAATATAATATTGTAATATTCATTTTGTTTTCATGCGATGTCCAAGTCGATCTATTTGTTTAAAACGTTAAATATTTTTAATATTGGCATGATAATAACTTATGTAATAACTTAAGACAGAAGGTCCTTCAAGTAGACACTAAATAGATTAACCGACTTGGTATTACATGGATCTCACAACTTTTGACGGTAGAAAGACTGAGCTGCGAGACTTGGGTTTTTTACAGGATGTTTTTGTTGGGATAATTTCATAACTAGAATAGCTAGAAATATTGTAGTAGGTATTCAGAGAGTGAACTTTAAACTTTACATAGGTTTTGAGTTTTTACCGTTTTTGTTGTTTAGAGTAAATATTATGAATACAAATTATTGTCCAACTGAATCGCTACCTACTGAACAAAATAATATATCGTTTAATTTAAATAATCTCAAGAGACCAAATACGAGGCCGAACCTTGTTTAAATGTAACCGTAATAATTTATACAGCCTTATATCGTCCAAGCAATGGTAATTATATTAACTTCACAACACTGTTCCCAACATTATGTCTACGATGTGTCTAACCCACTTCCTGCAGTATTCACTTTATTACGTTTACTACAAATAACAACAACCTTAACTAAGCTTTCTTACTACGGATCCTGAGAGCACTTTATTGTATTAAAACGTAATTTCATGTTGACAATAAAGTTCTGTGGTGTTGATAAACCTCTTACGTAACATATAAAATATATAGGTATGTCTATATCTCTATCTATAAAACTGCGGTATGCATTGACTAGATTGGTCTTTTGATCTGCTTTGCATTTTCAACGCCAAAGACCCTAGTATATAATGGACAGTTAGGTGATGTTAGTTTTAAGTTAATTTGAATTAACAATTGTTATAAATCTGAATAATTATATGTTACTAGGTTACCGCCCGCGGCTTCGCCCGCGCAGTTTAAGAAAAACCCGCATAGTTCCCGTGGGATTTCCGGGTATTAAAATATCTCCATACCAAATTTCATTAATTTTGGTTCAGTAGTTAGGCGTGATTGAGTAACAGACAGACAGACAAAGTTACTTTCGCATTTATAATATTAGTATGGATAAGTATGCACTTGTACAACCAATTACCTATTCAGATTGCTTATCAGCAACTTACGTCTGATGCTTGATCCGTCAATCCATTGCTAAACGGCTTTGGAAATCGACGATTGAGTTAATTCCTCCCATTAATAATATCAGACAATAGAGTCTGTAATTGGAACATAGAACCAGAGAGGGAATCAGAAATAATTGCAATGTACTGAGTCTGAGATGTTATTTGATCGTGTATGTTCTCGACTGTAGTACTTCATAAACCTATTTTTATCTTAGGTAACAAATGCTATTAGTTTACTTAAGCAGCCTACATCTAAACCTCTATCACAGAATACATAATAGTAGCTAAACGCTACCTCTATCTAAATTTATTCTGAAGCTTTCGAACTCTACATCCTGTCAATCAAAAACTTCCACATGAATTTGTGATAGATGTGAAAATTATGTATAACTAGCTTTCCACCCGCGGCATCGCCCACGCAGTCAAAGAAAAACCCGCATAGTTTCTGTTCCCGTGGGATTTCCGGGATAAAACCTATCCTATGTCCTTTCTTGGGTATCAAAATATCTCTATACCAAATTTCATGCAAATTGGTTCAGTAGTTAAGGCGTGATTGAGTAACAGACAGACAGACAGACAGAGTTACTTTCGCATTTATAATATTATATAGTATGGATTTAACAAAATATGTCTTCAAAAAGCCAGCATTCCACATAACGTAATGACTTAAGTCGAAAAAGTAATTGAGAGAAATATGAAAAAAATCCCACCGCATAAAATAGAAACGCATTAAAAACGCTCTACAAAATCAGCCATTACTACATTTTTACACAAAGCCTGAAAGTCGATTTTAAAATTGTATCTAACAATCAAACGAATGCATCAACTTTATATGCATAGGTGAAGTTATTGCGTAACCATTTTCATTTCGGCACAAACAATGTCTGAAGCGAACAAAACCAACGCGTCGACACGCTTGTCCCGACGTAACTTTTAATAGAGTTGAAGCACAGTAACCCAATTCAAAAGTCATTCAATAATACCCTGCAGGCTAGTAAGTTGTTCTTGGAAATATTGTGGCCATTGAAGTCTTCACTCACACTCGTTACGTAACAAATGGAATATGTTTGAAAATTTATGTACGTAGTTTCTAAATTAACAATTGAATAATTAGCTGTGAAATGAAGCATGCGAACTTTAGTTAGTTAACTTCAGTTTTCAACTGAAAATAAGTTTGAGCGTGGAAAAACAATAGAAGAAAAAGTTAGAGTATAATGATGAAGTTAACTGGGCGTTCTAATGACTCAATATACAAGGCTGAAAATAAAATCATAATAATAACGTTCCCTTTAAATTACAAGTGGGGACATAAAAATAAAAAATAATTGTGAGAGGCATATTATTTATCAGTAGCATTTAACATCGCCTACGTTTGCACAGTATACATCTAAACATTGGCGACGCTACGTGTTCCGAGGGCCCCGACACTTCATTAGGCATCATTTTAAATTAATTCAGAACAGCGGGCGTTATTTCGTCGGTAATAAATCTCTTTAAATATGCTCAAATATCGCAGTACACGTAAATCCATTTCTATTTGCTTTATTAAACTTTACAGTCTTCAGGGGAAAATTTATTCCTCTGTCTGAACACGGCTGTTTCATTATTTTATTATTATTAGCCGCGAATAGGATGACCTCTAAGAGTTCTTATTATCAAGTATGCTATTATAAATAATTTATACAAACTTTATTAACATAATTTAATTACATAATGGGATTTACGTTGTTTCCATATCTGTTGTTTTTGTTTTGTTCCCGTTTGCGGCGTGACATATTCCATACATACTTATTTTTATGCAGAAATACGTCACGTACAAAACAGTGATGGAATCAATACAATAAAAAGAGATTTATTAAAGTGTTATTGCTTATAGATAATATTTGTCCACAACAATTTGGCAAACGACGCCAACTTTTAAAATTCAATTGAAAACCATCAAAACTGTGGGAAGTCGTGAACACGCTATAAATATTCGCTCAAGTGGACGAGTAATTTGCCCAATCGTGAGCAATATTGGCATTTCTCGATAGCTTAGCGGAATATTTTACCGCAAATTGAACATAGTGGATGCATAAAACGCGTCAGCCACATAAAACATCCAGTGAATTTGCAACGGATGGAGGTAGAGGCGGGTGGCAGGTGACGACTGCAGTTTGTGGCGATGAAATTGCTCTAGAATTATTCCTGGTTGCCAACTGTCGCTGCCCGCCCGCCAACGATACCTGCCCCGTACCCATGTTCGTAATTAGATCAAGCTTACACTGGGTATTCATAGTACGAATGATTTAATTTTAAGGACACTAAGCATTGGGTTTGGTTTCGTCTAGACTTATTAATAAGTAGGATTCCCTAAGCATTTTCTGGTTCTTCAAAACCTTTATCATTGTGATTTTATTGCATTTTACCCAAGTAAATAATGTATATGCGCTATTCAATTATTTTATTAATTATTGTGAAATAAATTCGGTGAATATACACATACCTACGTCTCGTATTTTGGTATGTTACGTAGCTTCAACTTCAAAGCTACTTACTAAGTATCAGCGTAAAATTATGTATATTTATTCAATAAAGCCTCAAAAATATTCTCCGAGGTTAGGTGATGTAACTTCCCTTTTTCTCATTGTTCTTTATATTGTGTTTGTTTTTGTTGAATCTTTTGATATATTACACTCCTCTCAAAAATGTTATATGAATTATTTATGATGAATGGCTCTGAATTTCGCATTGTAATATAGCAAATACTAGCTTTAATGTTTAATAATGACATGCTTCGATGAATAACATATCTACATAATATATATTATAAATACATAATTCGTTAAATAATAAAAGTGACCTACATCACCGTTGCACAAAAGAGGTAATCAAGGAATTATGCAAATGCCTACAACTGAACACATAGTAAACTGAACAAATCAGTAATAATGTATTAATTACAATTAGATTTAATATTTATAAGCTTATTATTAGCACAAGGAGAAATAAACCAAATGTTCAAATGCCTGAGGCTTATAACTTGGATCAATAGAGAAACTTAATCACCCATACACTAGCAAGAAAAAACACTTTTCTAAAATTTATTCTTGCTTTAGAAACACGTAGGCTGCATAATATTGACAATTTAAATAATATTATCCGTCCTGCTAATAACTAGTTAGTAATTATAGAATGTTTTTTTTTTTTTATGCAAGAACTAATTTAAATTGAAAACATTCAAACTTTTCTCTAAAACATTCAATTAAGCTTTGGTCTGAGAGCTTCAATATCTAATTTCAAATTTCTGATTGGAATCTTCTGATTCAAGCATTTCACAATGTTTTTAAATCAATATCAAAAATTATGCGCAACGGATCATCAAGTTGATGAATACGTGTGTAGCGGAAGAATGACGTAGGACCGGAGAAGTAATCAAATATTAAAGTTAATATTATAAATACGAAAGTTTTGTATGTTTGTCTGTTTGTTTGGTTTGTTACTCCTTCACGCAAAACTGCACACACACATATAGAAGGTAACATTGGATTAAAACATACGATAGTTTTTATCACGAAAATAAGGGAACGGGAGCTATGCGGGTTTTCCTTTTATTACTCGGGCGAAGCAGCGGGTGAAAAGCTAGTGTTTCATATTTTTAGGATACCGAGATATTGGGTTAGATAGGAATGTCGCACCTCAAGCGGCAAGAGGACCCTTATCAAACGCCACGCGATAACACCGGGATTAACTGGACAAATGGAATGTGTAATTATCTGTACCTAATTAATGGCGTTTCTCAGTTGTATGTAATTTGTGTTGTGCTGTAATTTCAATATACAGATAACAATCAACACCTTTACTGTCACGGCCTAAAATCGTAAGCCTTTAGACATTACAACATTGTTGTTTAGATATTGGCTAAAATGATATCGAATCACTTTGTCGAATTGTGAATTAAATATTTTGCAATCGTAATGATTTCATATTTAACGTTCTTCACCATTTGTGGATCATATAGGTATAGGCTATGATATATAAAAGAGCTAGATACGTTACCCGCTCTCTATTTTGGCAAGAAAAAACTCAGGTAAGTGCCCGAGTTTCACTTAGTCACGCACCATTCAGCGTCGTGGCTGGACGTTCTTTTTGTATTTTAATCGGCAGTTGTTATTACGAAGTACATGAGTGAGACATGTATTATGTCTCGTGCGTGAGAATGAAAGAGAGAACAACTGTATTGGTGATAATGCGTTAGTAAGTAGGTATGTATTAATTACGCTGTTTTTTAGTGCAATGATGTTGGCGTATGCCGCGTCTACTAGTATAATAGGTCATTGGGTATAGGTAGGTACCTTCCTACGCTTGGCGTTTACTTAAGATTACTGAGATTATCTTCTCTTTCAAATGTTCAAATAAACATTCAAGTATGCTCTATCTATGTAATTTATTTATATTCAACTTGAACATATACTTAAATGTGTTTCCAAACCTAATAAATACATATTAAAATTTTAAAATCATATATCCGATATCATTCTTCACTTCAGCTTGTAAAAGTATTTCACGGGATCGAAAATAGCCTTTATCCAATGAATTAATTAAAGGGCGCAATGTCATTAACTTTAACCCTCCGTTCTATATAATCGAATATTGGTAACAAGCAACATGTACTCGAAGCCCATTGATGTGAGGAACATAAGTGCTGAAACAATTCATTTGCACCGCAGCCTATCAAATAACGAGCTGTTAATAGCGCATTATTGTTAAACCATCGCTTATGATCGTATCATTTTGTAGGGATTAAGTTTCGTGTCCTCTAATGTAATGTACAGATATATCAGTTCAATAAATTTTGTTTTTCCTCGTACTGTTTACGTTACATCCTGTTTGTTTTATGAAGAGAATAGGTATAGCAAAAACAATATCTTGGGAATCAATTCATAGGATAGTTGTTGATAGATAAGAAAAAATCAATTTGTAAATACTTGTTCTTCTTACTTATACATATTTGTGTCTTATATGACATAATTAAAAATTAAAACAACATAACAACATATTATTATTATCTGCGTTATATGATTTTATACATTTCTATAAAAAGATAATAATATAAGCAAGAAAGTTTATCACACGCAAACTTTTCCAGAATGTAACCGATCTAAGCCTGCATATTAATATAGTTTACGCGAAATGAATATTTATGGCTTAGAGCTTCTAAGAATGGTTGGAAATAGTCAATATTCAAAAGGTACTGTATTCACCAGCACACTGAATCTTTGCCAGCAGTCAACCATTGTCTCAGCGACTCCAGTGACAATTAACTCCTGACATGTTTCAATTTCCACTCTGAACTAAATACCTCATCCTATTTAATATTCGCCAAGAAATTCACAGCTTGCTATTTCAAATTGGTATTCAGAAAATTAATTCAATCTACAAGACACTAACGTCTAATAGTGGGGTGATGCATTGGAGTCTGATCGAAATAATCACAATTTCATTTATCGTATAAATAAAAAATATTTACCTACAGCATTCTGCCAAATTAATTACGTAACAGTTTAATTCAATAATTATCATTTTCAATTACGGAACGTAAAATAATGATTAACAACACCAATACAAACAGCATCAGTTCTTATTAATCATTGGATTTCTCTGATTTTATTATTATGTATGTATTTATGCATCCCTACTACAAAGTACGCCCACATGGTAAAGCGATTGATCATGTTAGGAAAAAAAATACAGGTAAAGGAAAGCGCTTACTTTATGATAATGTGACCGATAAAAAAATAATCTAACCTAACCTAACAAATAAATAAAAAACTAAGTATTACAAAACCAAGCTAAACCAAGACTAAATACGACCCTAAAACAAACTCTCAAGATATTTAGGCGTGTGTAAATCATTAGGTATTAGTATCTGCCCAAAATACTAATCATTTATCAATTAAGATTGGAATAATTGTAGTTAATCTGCACTACTCGTCTATCAAGGCAGAAGGCCGCTAGGGAGGGCTGCGGATTATCCTTAGAGGGGTGCGTCCCTTACGGACCTGGACGCAATTAACTCTCGACATGTTTCAATTTACACTCGCAAATACGCGCCTCGACAACCCCGCCATTGTACACGGATATAGCCTGCACTGGTCCATACACAAATGAAGACCAATTTGAGATAACGCCTATCAATTTCAATCTGCCGTATATTTTATCCCGAACTTTATTTTCTATGATATTGTACCGTGTGTTTATCAGGAAATAGAACGCCTGCACACACACCAACCTTGAAAATATACCACATTATGTCTATTTCACATTTTACACACGGTATAGAAATTCGCACGTGTCGGTACTTAATTTGTAAGCCGTGGCTTTTCGCGACTGAGGGCACCTAGATGTATGGTATATGACAAACATTTCTCACGCGTCGCGGAGCCGCAAAAGCGTAATTGACTCAATTAGCTCGTCCCAGATTCTGTAAGTCACGTAATTATTTTTAAATTTAAATATATGAAACGTACATAGTTTGTTATCCGGCGAGACACCGCCGCCGGCTGAAATAACACGACACAAAGTAATCCACACGAGAATAACAATGTTTTCACTTTATTTTCACTTGTTTTTGCTCGTTCCCACGAATGTACCGCGGGGACGTATGTATACGAGTGGGACTGCGTAATTTTATTTACCAGTCGATATTCATGAAATACTTGGAACTTCTTTTTGTATTTTCAATAATTTAGGGGAAAACAATGTAAAGTTTTGGTTCCCTTGACGAATATTTTTTTGGGGATAATAAACTATTGCTTGAAATTCTGCATACATGATTATGTTTTGTATTCACTCTTTGATGAAAGTTCAGTAATAAGACAAGATAAGTTAACACTAATTAATCCTCTTACATTTCTAAATAATAGATAGTAGACATTAAAAACAAATTGGCCACATAAAGGCCACTCCACCGCCCACTTACTATTAAAGTCAGGACAGATCGTTGAGTTATACAACGAACATTTAACCAATAACAAATTATCAATTGTTTAAAATCGAAAATACTCGTTCAAAGCTTAGTCTTGATTCTGAAACCATAAATAGCACATAATTCCCTCTAAAATACATTACCAAGTATCATGAAAAATTGTTACGCTGAAAAATAGCGGGTTCTTGTAAAATTACTTTTAAGGAGACCGCGTGCCGCCAACCTCTTGTCCGCTTTGCAGCCTTTATAACATGTATGATATATCGCTCCTAGTGTACATTGTGTGATCTTACCACCTCGCTATAAGACACCCAATTTAGTATAAAATATTACCCGCGCTTGCATTATTCTGTTCATTATATTACAAGAGAAATGTTACCTCATGAAACGAAAAATCCGAGCGAACAAAAGCTTTTGATAAGTCCAAATTATAACTTCAACAATTCGTGTTTTCATATTCTAAACTCCAGTCCATTGATCCTTATTAATTTCGATATCGTGTTTTGTTTTAATCTATACATATAATAAATCTGTAGAAGGGTCAATTCTGTACATAGAAAATATTGAAAAAATAAATACCAGGGGGTGTTACTGGATCGATACCAAACCCAAATATGTGATTAAAAAAATTTTTGTCTGTCTGTCTGTCTGTCTGTCTGTCTGTCTGTCTGTATGTGAAGGCATCACGTGAAAACTAACGGTTGGATTTCGATGAAACTTGGTATAATTATACCTTATTATCCTGGGCGTAAAATAGGATACTTTTTATCCTGGAAAAATACGTAGAAAAAAATTAAACTTAATTTTTCAGTTTTATCCATAGACGTTTTTCTGTAGAACCGCGAACACACGTTGCGTTTTATTATAGGCCTAGCCGTATTTGGGTCCAATAGATATTTATAAGATGTCAGAGTTACTCAAAATGGAGAAATAAACCATCCACGCGAAGACCGACATCCGCGCGGACGGAGTCGCGGGCGATAGCTAGTTAATTAAATAAAAATGTTAAATTTGATAGAATGAAACCAAAGTTATCCAGCGCGGCTGCCGGTAGTTCACTCAATCGAAATTTGAGTTAGCCCAAAGTTTCATATCGCATTGTTATTTGTGAACTGGCGTGCCTGCTTCCCGCCTCTCAATTTCTGCATCAAAACCAGATATCATTTTCGAACTGCTAAACTGGGTTGTCTATTAAATATCACTAATTACTAATTAGCACTTTTCAAATTAATAGAGTCTGTAATCTATTGTAATAAAGTAGTTGGAATGAATAAAAAAATGCGTAAATAAAATAGGTTGTAATAGTGCAAAAAGAACTTAGAATAATAAATAGTTAATGTATTTATATCTTAGCACTTTAAAGCGTTTATATTGTGAATGTCTGCTCAAATAAAAATGCTTTTATTTTTATGATAACACCCATTAGTGTAAAGTACATCTTAATATTTAATTCTTTTTTACGGATTAACAATCTTACGATATTTTCTACTTTTATCGTAAGAGTAAGAGATCAACATTTTATCTTTTACGAATTATAGAGATTAAACCACGCGCTATGTATGTTTTATTCGATATCAATATTTTCATAAGTCAAAACTTAAGTCTTACTTCGAAAATCGTATTCGGTTTATATTTACAAACATTTAAAAGGTTAAAGTTGTAAGGAAATAACATTAAGTAAATGTATTTTAATACAAAAAATACAAAATACAAAATTAATAACAATAGAATACTACTTAATCAAAATATTTATTCAAATATTATACAAAACCATTCCTATCGTTACAGTTCATCTAAACCATAACAACAAATATATAAATAATTATGATAAACATAAAACATAATGCCTATCGAACGAACACCTCTGTGTTAACTCATAGTATAATACAGTTATTGTAGAATTTTGGCATGACCTACGGTACCATATGTTTCGCAAGAAATGGGTCCCATATGGGCAATCATACTT
Source organism: Colias croceus (assembly GCF_905220415.1). Taxonomy (NCBI): domain Eukaryota; kingdom Metazoa; phylum Arthropoda; class Insecta; order Lepidoptera; family Pieridae; genus Colias; species Colias croceus. Next base: position 8,639,633 of record NC_059537.1, read on the forward strand.
CTAAACTTACGTGGTGGCTTCATTGTACCTACCTACTACGAGTAAAGGCTATTTACGCAAAAGTAGTAATTATTTTCCACAATGCTCTGTTATATTTTGTACTTGGGAAACGTGCGTATAGTATCCAATATGTTGATCGTTAAAATGCAATAGAGTTGCATTAAAACTAACTTCTTACACTCCATTAAATATTAGTAAGTATATAAAGGAGGAAAGAAGATTTTAAAAGCGGTCGAGTACCGGCACCAAGCACTTACCTACATTTCAGTGTTTCCATAATTTCTCAGTTTGTTTCATTACGTTCAGTTAGGGCCTCGAGTAACAAATAAGAGCAATCCAATTCACAATTCAAATTCGGGCTATAGACTTATCAAATCGAAGCAGGATTTATAGTCATAATAATTAATTCTCAAGTCTGCGGCTCGTACTCAAATCACGTCTCAAATGGACAAAGTACTGGCGAGCCTTGTGCCAGTCGGTTAATAATTCAATCACTCAGGCCAGCCCCGGCGGGGTCCCGAGCTTAAATGCACAAATATGTAGATTTTATATACGACCTCACAAAGTTTTAAATGAAATTGTGAGTATGTTACAGCTTGAAGCCGACGTGTGTTGTTTCGCTCGGTTCTGGCCAGTAGAGCTGAAATATATAAACATTAAACAACCCATTGAAATTTTCAGGACGTTGTTGTCGGATATTATGTGTGCAAAATTTTACACAACGGAGAAGAGGTGGGTGAAAAAGTATAGTATAAAGTATATAAGGTGTGAATTTATGAATGTAAATAAAATGACTCTACTTTCGTACCATATTAAAACAAATGAATATTTATAAGTGTTTTATTTATCCAAAGAGCGGCTACAAGCGATTGCGTCGGTAGTATGTTCTTGGATTTCCTTATAACCCTATCTGTTACGATCACCAATCCCATTTGAGGTTAACAGCACATTCGGAATGAATGGCTGTGGCTTATGAAGACATCACCAGTGGCTGCAACATGTACCATTGATATCATTACACGATAGAAATACAATAAAACGAAAATTAAAGATTAATATTTTTGAATAAACAAAACTGTATCCAAATAATTCAAGAAAATAGAGGGAGTATTTTTTTTATGTAAGTATGTAAACAGACCAAAAGAGACACGTTATTAAAATGCTACGACCTTTGTTCTACGCAGATAATCTTTGGAGAAACTGTGCTTCAGTTGTTATAGCACAAGAACAATGCATACTCAAAACTTAACAATTGTTTAAAATATGTATTACCTAGTTTTTGTTCTTATACTTTTCCGGAGATTTTTTTAAACTAGAAGTATAAATGAATATTCGATAGATAATAAAAAAATGTTGTGTGGTTTTATGAAACCACGGTAAAAGTGAAACTTTTTTTCACACTATAGACATTTAACTAAAAATTATCGTATTTGTACGATAATAATTATCGTACGTATCGTGCGTCACGCGACATGCGCTACACAGACCAAAAAGTTTGAGATGATGTAATAAAAGTTTCACTTTAAAAATGTAAGACCATGTTACTAAACTCAATTACAAAATACAAAATAATCAGTTTTGCTAAGCAAATTCTTTGTTTTGATTAAATCAAGATACACGATTACAATATGTGAATTAAACATGATCAATATCTACTATATCATAGCTAAATAATATATCTTACAACCTACATTATACTTCATAATAGTGTAGATGCTCTATATAGAGATAAACGAACCAAGTAGCATTAAAATTGAAATAATAATGCGGTGATTGATTGTCATTTATAAAGTGAATATAATATTATGCATTGGTAGAGTTTCATTGCAAATTCTATTAAAATATCAATTCGTAAAAGTGATTTATTGAGCTACTGTAGAGAATCTACCCAACATACGGTGAATTGTGAAAATTAATTGTTGCAATAGTGAATAGACAGCGTCAATTACTCGCAATGTATTTTCGTATTTCTCAAAATTTGCGTGCGCTTTTGGACGATTTACTTATAGACCGAGAGATACTGACACAAAATTTCGAGTCATTTTTAACAGGATGGCGGTTCTACAGGGGTCTTAGTACGCAATGACAAAAAGACAAACGATGGTGTGAACGCTGGTACCGGCGGCTTAGTCGCGTGGGCGTTAGTCGAACTCGTCGGAAAAATAGCGAAAGTCAAACGATTTATTTAGTAACATTATTACCTAGTTAGTGCATCTGAGAAAACCATTTCAATTTTATTATATTGATGACATCAATATCTTATGTTTATAAGAGTTTTAATATAAATAAAAATGTTAATATAATATCATCAAATTCGGGCAATAACTTTATTTGCTTTATACTTTAAACAATATACCCATGTTACTTTTTAATATAAATATTTAAATTAAATTTCTACATAAAAATATAAATGTAACAAGTCATTTAAGGAACGTAACGATGACAGCTTAATTAAAGGTCAAAAGCGGTGCTTATGAGTTTAATTATCTTTGGGAATTTTGTAAAATTTGTATCAAGATATCAATAAAAAACACACCTACACTTATAACTAGATAAGTTATGTGGATTACTCTCAGTTTGTTTTTAATTTGTAATTTAAATAAAATTCAATAAGCAAATCTATTAAAAGGGAAGATATCAAAAACCTATAATGCTCCGGCGTCCAAAGTTATAAAATTTTATGTCACGGTGCCATTCTTCCAACACCGAGTTTCCTTACTGCGAGCGACTTTTATGTTTCAACTTTCAATACAGGTAACTTCGTAAACAATTACCAACATACCACAATATTGTTAAGTTTCTAAATTCTGTACCAGATTGTTGTAATTTAAAGAGTTTTCTTTGAGTCTTCAAGAGTTAGATATGGCTCGCAAAGCGTTGTTCATTCGAACAATTTATCGAAAGTTTGTAATTTAACTTATAAAGAAGCTTTTTTATGGAAAAACTTGGAACAAGCTTTGCTATAAATTACAATATTCAATAATTATATCCAAAAGATCGGATCCCATCATCTAAAATGAAAGGTGTGCAAACGTAATCAAATAACAAACTCAATTACAAATTATTCGAAAAGGCAATATTAAGAAAAAACACATAATCAGACATTGCCAGAAGGCATCTTGCCAGAATCCTGTAGCGATAAATCTTTCAGGACTCCCAATGAATAGAGACTTGCCGGAATTATTAACGCACCATTAGTTTCTGCCGAACGTCTTTATTTGTACATTGAAATCTCTCTTTATCAAACAGCTATTTTTAAACTTGACGTCGTGAAGCCTAATAATTTACAACGGTTTTTGTACTGTAAAGCAGATTTTTGTATAAATCCTAATGTTGCCTGCTTAATAGGTAGAACGTTTAAACATAATACATTTTAAGTTGTAATGTATGAATGCTTTCTATTACATAAAACAGTTAATCTCATCTAATATATAAAAATCAATGCCACTTTTCGTTGTAATTCCATAACTCGAGAACGGCTGAACCGATTTCGATAATTCTTTTTTTATTATATTCCTTGAAGTACGAGGATGGTTCTTATGTAGAGAAAACGTTAATATGTACCACGGGCGAAGCCGGGGCGGACCGCTAGTAATATATAAATAGCTTACTATACAAAAGGAAGCCACCGGCAAACAAATATTGCCAATTATGACTCGAATAGTTCAACTCTTCTGTCGTGAAACTTTTTCTAAAGATCAAGTCTTATCCTATAAGCTAGTGCTAATAACTTATCAAAACTTTTAATAGAAACTATTCTAGAAAGTTGTAGTTTATTTACAAACTAGCTTCATTTACTCAACCAAACAAAGAAGCTACCAACGTACCTTCAGTCAATTATTATATTAATAAAAAAATTAATATTTTTATCAGACATCGTACAGAATCATTATTTCAATATTTTTTACTTGTATGAATAAATATTGTTTATTTCTTTCTTTCTATCAATACGATTCACTTCAGACCTGTCATCATCTTAAATTTTACATTAGTTATCAATTTTCGGCACAGAAATAACTAAATATAGGTACTCTAACAGTAGAGTAAAAGCTTTTAAATAGAGATTTAAAAGCTTTCTCTATAAATATTTGCAATAAGAACAGTTCTACATTTGTTAATGGAACCCTTAAATTATTTTAATACATATTTCGATTAGTTATAATAAATATTATATTTGCCTATGATTCGAATCGAGGTCGAAATCAAATAACATTTTAGTATGCTCCTTGATTTATATAAAATATATACCTATAACAAGAATAATCTCCGAAAACACTCAATCTGACATTTAACTAGGAATATCTGAAATAGCTTAAAGGCAAAGAACTTTGAAATTTGTTTGCCATTACGCTAAAAATGAATTGAAAGTTTCAAGCCTCAGACGTAATTCAAGTATAAATAATTGATGAAACCTATTTGGAAGGTATTAAATTTTTTGTTCAAAGCTAGTAGATTTCCTATATTTTTTTATTTTTTTTTATTAATTCATAAGACTTTAATTCGAATTCCCAAACATCTGGAAGTCCGTTTTGATGAATTAAAATATTATAATCAAAAAAATTACACGGACCAAGGATTACTTTGTTAAAGTTAATTTCCACTCGCTACGTGTAGGTGGCAGCTATGAGGATAAGATATATTACAAAAGTATTAAAATGAAGCTTTCTAAAGATTCGTGCAAGCATTTTGAGTTTCCAAAATCGTTTGTGATTTAGTTATACAAAACAGCAGTATAGTGCAAAACATAAATCAGGCCAAATGCTTACCCGAAGAGCTCGTATTGTAACAGGTTGTAAGGATATAAAATGTTTAATAGCGAATACCGGCCATAACGAAACCGAATACATTTCGGAGAAAAATCTAGTCTTTAAAAATCTTTTCAATATAAATAAATCACAACAATAAAGAGCTTTAAGATTCATGTATCCTTACGTATTAGGTCATAGGTAACGCATCTACGCTGCCAGAAATTAATTCCATATATTATTATTAAAAAAATGGACGTAAACGTATTACAGCGTAATTGAATAATGATATTATTTTAGGCAAACAAAAACATTATTGTTTGAAAATAATTTGCCCATCACTTGCTTAAATAGGCACTGAAAGGTAGGTTTTGTGATGTTTCCCACGCTCGGCCGTTGTTGCAAAGTAAACCACAAAAAGATAAATTGTGAGTAAATTTATTACACCGAAGTGCTCTCAGCAGGACAGCTGATATTCTTAAGAATTCTCGGATATTCGTCAGTTTTATCTCGAAGATAATTAACGGTTGTGATTAATATTGCGAATGATAAAAATTATGCAGCGCGCTAATTAATTGTGGCTTTGTTTATTTTATTTTGGATTCCTAGTATAACATGTTAATTTAATTAAATGTAAGATTTTCGAATTGGAAATATAAGCTTTTAGTGAATAATCAATAGAAAAACTATTACCTAAAAATAACAACATAAAACATTAATTTTAGCAAATCATACTTTGAATTATAATATTTATGGAAATACGTTCGTTATTTGAATTTCAAGTGAGGATCAAATCCTCACTTGAAGACCATTTAAACACGATATTTCTGTATAATTAGTTGAAGATATTAGGTTGTACAAATCTATTATTTCAAAATAAATTACCTTTATTGAACAGCGATACAGGATTGACATGTGAAAAACCAACCACAAGTTTAATTCATAAAATATATGTTGGAATTGCACATCAATCGCCAAGTTCCTAATAACTATTTGAGTTGGATAAAGATTTATGTTAAACCCTTACAAAAGACCGATTCGGCTGCATCGATAAATCTACGCACGAAATAATACGACTCGACCGATTTGTTAAAAGGGACAACTATTTTATGTATTCCAATAAAATTAAGATTACAACAAGCTGCGTAGCTTATAATTCTTCTTGTAGATAGAACTAATAACAACAATAACAGGCTTTAATTTAGTAAAGATTTTAAACTTAAACACGCTTTTGACTGCGGCTTCGCTCGCATTTCACGTTATTGCGCAAACATAGGTTTATACTTCGTTTTCCTATTCCAATTGCATCAAATTTTGTGTCCTTAAGAAAATCAAATGTCTAGGTCTATGATGTGGGTATTTCTGTTTCAAATTAAAAAAAAAATCAGGGACTTGGTTTAGGCGTTGCACACATTCAGATAGGAAATCAGTTTTAATATATGTGTAGATATAGAGATGAATAAATGAATCCGTTTTATCATGTTATTTATTAATATTATACCTTAGAGATAATTAAATGTAGCACGAAAATTGTTATATATCTTTATTAGGAAACGTGTAGGTACCTAATAATTACTACATAGCACACTCAACCTTTGCTCGTGAAGTACTTGGTAAAACAGAGTAATTTTCCTCTGGCTCCCAAGGACGTCTCACACATTTTCACATCCCATACTCTCTGACGTGTAATTAATCCCTATGGAACGCATGTACATACATATTTAATCAGCATAAGTAGCAGAGTGACGCTCTTTGTGACCATTTTCCGATAGGCTTCTCCGTGAAACGTCTTCAAACACCTGTGTACATAAATAGATTCGTCAAAATTGTACTTCTTAGATGCATAGAAATTTTGTATTCTTTGTTAATTAAGTATTATGCAGGATATTTTGAAAGCGAATACAATAAATACACGTGGGTGTTCAGATTATATTATCTAGGTATGTAGTCCTTTAAATGTGAAGAAAATTGTATCATTTATTTAATTTCTAAACTTCACGCTTTCCTGCATTCGGGATTAAACAGCATGATGAAAAATGTCTGGAAATATATTTTTTCTATACTAAAAAACTGGATAGAGTCTACGTATCTACGGTCTGGTGGTTACAAATTAGAATGTCTTTGCATACTATTCGAGCTATTCATATTTTCATAAATATTATTACAATACTTTATTTGTATCAGGTACAAAGGAGCTGATCTATATTTCTGTTATCTCTCGTTTTTACTTGGATGAGCCCCGCGAAGGAAAATTTCCTCATAGTTAATCTGTAGCTAATTTTTCCTTTGTCTACGCAAAAACAAAATTAGATATAAGAAGCAATAGCTTTCTGCAGCCGAGCGGAAACTATAAATTATATCTTTCAGGTATTATAAATCGTTTAAAACTAAATATCCTTACATAAAACTTAATTGGCTGTACCGTGCTTCTTGCAACGTTTAAGAACGAGAACTATCCATAAAACTTTCCACTTCTCAACTTACGTAATTAAAAATTTTGCCAAGACCACGAAGTTTAAGTTTAAATCGATGATAATAAGTATGTAGTGTAACATGTACAGTTTAAATTGAAACATCACCTATTTATTCTTTATACTTCAATTATGCGACTTGAATCTTAATTTATTTTTCAACTTTCACAGAAAGCTAAGAATAGAAAAAATAAGACGAGGAAAACAACGTTATTCTTTAGACGTTATTATCTCTGCTAAACGAATCGTAGTGACCTACGATGTGCTTTTATAAAATATTAATATTGTTGTTTATTATTTCATCTAAATTCCCAAAATATATTGACTTAGATATTATTACAGCCTTTTATTTTACGAATGGAAAAATTTATGTTTAGATGCTACGAGATTTGGTTTAACTAAGTTGTCACACAAAACATTAGTTAGTCTGTTTACAAAGCTATGTTTCCTTCCCTAACTACTCAATTTTCAAAAATGTTCGTAATAATTTTTTCATTTACTGAGTTTGAATAAATCTATTGTTAGGATTGATAGCTATTTATAAATGCCCTGACTCAATAAAATTTGCCCACGTAACCAAAGTTTGGCCAGGAAACAAATTATTATAATAAGTGCCTTAAATGCTTTTCTTATCCACTTAACACCGCAAAATTAAATTTAATAAGAGCAAAAATACAATCTTACACAATTTCATGCTGCATAGAAAAAGCCGTTCTAATCAACAAAACACAACTCCTATCTACAGAACCCACAACAAATACATGACATACGATGATATCTATGACCTACTGAAGACGCCTAATCATGAACATGACCGCAACTATCTCCCTCCGTCTCATTAAGCTACACGCTCATGTTAAACGATAGGGTAAGTGTACAATTCTGGCAGTTTAGCAGAAAGCTCCAGCTCGTAATTTGTACCGTAAGGCTGCTAACAGAGAGACTGGCGGGTATTATTAACGGACCATTAGCCCTCATTCGACGCGCCGGGATCTGCAAGACGCTTCCTAATAAACAACTCCACTTACTCGTTAAATATTTGAAATTGTAAAGTCGATAGACTTCGATGATTTTGCGGTGAAGATAAAAGCGGATAAGAAGTTTCGGTTTGATAATGTTATCTAATGTTTTGTATGAGCACTAATGTATCTTACATGTGTTTTTAAATACGATTTGCTCATGAACAATGGAAATAATGCTTTTCTTAGCTTTTTTCAATAGACGAACAGTATTTTTTCTTATTTATTTAATAAATATCCGTTTATATATTTAGGAACGACGATATTTTTATAAAATCACTGTATTTCGTTTTGTGAATTTTTGATGAACGGTTTACTACCAGACAGTGTGAATAATTGAGTTAGGCCGCTTAAAATATGAGCTACTTTTAGATTATAGGCTGTTTAGTGTTTAGGTTATCTTTATAACATGTACTTGGAATTTTATATAGAGATCAAAGAGCTATTTGAAATTAGGTAACATTACACCTATAATGCAATGATTCAGTTTTAACAAACTCGTTGAGTTTATAGACTTATAGTTTATAGCTATCATAAATCGTATCGTTATCGTTATAAAAAAATACTACCAATGTTACCACCGTATAAAATGTTTATTTTAATAAGTTTTCTAATTATAGCGCTCGGCTTTAGAGATAAGCTTTCGATCTAATGAGTGCTTGTATCATTCCGTCTCAATATCCCTTCATTCGTCTCACAATATCGAAAAATAAAGGACAATCGTGACTATAATGACTACACAAGCAATAATAATTGAACGGGAAAGCATTTTATCAGGATTAAAACTTTGAAATAGCAAGGTTAATGACGTTTTATATTGATTAATGTATAGCCGCAAACATTAATACTATTGTTTACAATAATTATTGATATTGACAAATGATCAATACGGACTTTGTGCGGACTATAATTAGGCTACAAAATATAAACCTATTTATTATGTTTACTGTTCATTGTAAAAATTTCATACGAGATAAGTTTATTTCCCTACAACTTAAAACATAATAAATATTTGTATACTTAGTCTGTAGCATTTGTTAATTAATGGTTTAATAAAGAGTAATATTAAACTAAGCTATTTACAGGGCTGCACATACTAATAAATATCACCTACCTATTATCCTCTTGAATTTTAATGAGAGCTAGAACTAAAGCGGTAGAATTAAAGCCAACATGAATAGGTTGAAAACTCAGACGGAAATAAGTAAATTACATCACCAGAATTCTAAGCAATTTTGCACCTGTAAGCTGTTTGCACATGATAAGTTATTACGCCCAAAAGTTCGCAATTGGATTTCAAATTAAAACTTTGCACGTGCACTACGACGCACTAAACATTCACTCACATGAAACGACGTTAATATTCCACAGTTGCAGTAACTTTTATGTAAATATACGTTGAAACATACAGCGCATCCCACCTGGGGTCTGTGCGCAACTCCGCAGTACGTGTCGTCCTTTAACTAATTAACGAGCCAACTTACTAAGATTTCTAAACAAAAGCCTGTCTACAAGAGCATATATGTATTATATAATGTTTGGGTCATAGAGACAACAGCTCAGCAGTCGTTTCATTTTAAGAGCTATTCACGTTTTTAGTTCTCTCATCAAAACTATGATCAAGAACTACCTGTGATAAATACTTATACTGCGTTTTGTCCTAGAGAACAATGTGCTGTTTTGATTTTACGTTGTTATTTTTTGTGAATTAAAAGAAATAATAATTGCAAAATATACCTACAGTGTTCAATTTTTAAAGGCAGACAAGCTGCGGTGAAGCCAATTTTGGTTGCACTATAAATATAGAGCGGATTTGTCTCAACTCAACATAAATTAACGGATTGAACCGTGAGGGTGGCAGATTGGAGGTAGTGATATTTAGGTTACTTAGTTACTAAGGTTAGTTTTAATGTTTGTCAATTCATCAATTTATTTTTAATAAACCCGCTTTACTATTAGAATTAATCATTTCAATTTTCTTTTGTAAAATGGCTGGCTCCTCAGACACAGTATTTTACTAATTCAGAAGCCTATGGATTTATATATAAGCTGTACATATATTTTTTATGTCAATAAAGTTTTATTTTATTTTTATTGTTAAATCAGAAATTAAGAACATAATATTATTATTATAACGATCATATTATCTTCTAAATCAGCCAATCTGTACTAACTTGTATAGATTTGTTCAATAATTGGCATATTTATTAATCGACTTATAAAAAGAAATGAAATATTAGAAGACCGCTTTTCAAATTAATTGAAATCTGAAGACATGATTCGAGGAATAGTTTTGTGTCATGTAATTTTGAGTAAACGATCGATTACTTATTTTTACATTATTACTTTTAACTTGTGTGGCATCACATAGGTAATCCCAATCATGTAACAAGGTAAACCCTTACGGGAACAACCCAATTTAGTTGTGTACAAGTTTATTTGGGTATCTGTCCATAGGGCATTATAATAAATGGAAGGACAAATTCGCAACCTTTTCATCATGTTAAAAATTTATTACCTAGCTCGAATTATTGGACCTTTACGTGTATGCCAAAATGTCTGTTGCATATTTTAATAGTTCTTATACATTGGAAAATGCTAATTTTATTTCTCGTTAATAATTTCTCGTAATAAACATTTAACACACGTTGCGCACTCGATGATGTCCATACCCCTACCCCTTCTGATTCCAGTTAACCTGAGGTTGACCACACTTCTCAGGCATTTGCTCGCAATGGTAAGTATTTCCTTATGATACGTAAAAAGAAAAGTGACAGTTTTCTTTAAAACAACAGAGGTTGTAACTAATTGATTTCAACCACATCCACATCATCATCATCCAGCGGGGTATGAAGCCCAGAAAATTTTGTTGGTTCCAGGACTGTTCACGAATCGCATTATAAAGGTTTTTTTATATATAGGTAGGTACTGTTATATAATTTGGTATTTAAACACTAAAAATAATATAATATAATATAAAATAATATAAGTACAACACAAGTTTCCAAAACTTTTAGTTCAACTTCTTCTGTAAACACATAACTAGTAAAATAACAAGTAAAAAGAGTGTTTTTATATTGTTACGCGACATTTTATAATCTCAATCCTTAGCGGGTCAAATGCAATATAAACAAGACTGAAATGAGTACTTTCTTTAATCTGGCTTACAGCTCTATTACAGTGGAGAAAACAAGGAGTCAGAATTAAAGGAAAGATTAGTAATTCGCCGTCTTGAGACGTTGAAGTGAAGTGGCGCAAACAATAAATCTTGGGCATTTTCTTCCGCCTAGCCGATGCAAAAACAGCTACGCGTAATTAATTACCTACTTCACTCGTTCGAGGTCGGCTTTGGAAAATTCAATCACTGCCTCTGACTTTTTTGGATTATATGAAATGATGGGCTAATTGACTTTGTTTTAATTAGGCAATTGTTTAAAGTTTGGCGATACTCAATGGAGTCATTTAAAAGTTAGGTATTTTGCCTACTTAGGTAAGTTTTCAGTCTTACGATAGCATTTTTCGTTAAGTAATAGATCGAATGTACAGCTATACCTATAAAATAAATTTTTATATGGAATAATTCGAAATTTGATAATATCAAAAAAGGCGGACGGAGGATATATGCATTTGGGCATCGTCTATGTTTATAACAATCAATAACGTAGGTATTATATATAAAAAAAATGTGTGCGTGTACTAGTTAGTGTATACACGTAAGAAGTGAAACTTCTTTATGACCTTATTTTTCAAAAAATAATTTACTATATTATGCAACTTTACAGAAATACGTCGAATCACGCGTGGTAGGGATAAGAAAAAGATGGCGCGTAACGAAAAAATGCACTAAATTTTTTTCCAACCCCGATAAAGAAGTTTCACTTCAAAAAAGATAGATTAGATAATGAAATGCACTTCTCAAATTGAATAAAATTGGACATTAATTATAAAAATAATCATGTTTCATAAATATAAAACAAAAAGTTCTAAAGATAGAAATCGTAAGCAGCTTGTTACATGAGTCAGTAAGTATGTTGTGTATGTGATAATATGTTATGTACCTATACCTTCAACTAATGTTATGCAAATTCATTAATTTTCATCATAAATCATAGAAAGCTATGTTTATAAAAAAGAAAAACTGTAAAAAAAGAGTTGAAATAGTCGGACGGAATTCAAACAACAGCTAGAATAGGTATTTATTGATTCTGTGTTAGTAATCCTTTTTAGCTAACGTATAAAATGTTGATACGATTTTACGCCACTTTTAAATGGTTAAAAGAATTTACCGCCGCAGGCGGAATTTTTGACGAGTACTCACCAACCAACGAAAATATTTATGAATGGAATTCATTTTAACGATGAACAGTACCTCAGCGTTATAAAATCAAAGATTAATTATGTAATCTTTAATGTAAAACTCAGTTTAGGTACCTATCTAAATGGCTCCGTAGGTACTGTTGTTTCCATTATTATATGTTGCATTTATATAATGCAACGTTCTTTCAAAACTTCTTATGTTGTAGATAACATTGTACTGTGAGTTGGGTTTACTTAAAATATCAACAGTGAAAATTACATTTAATACTAACCTATCCTATACATTTACATGTTTTTAAGAATCGTTGATATCTGCCACACCTACAGTCAAGAATCTTCCAGTAGGTACCTAGTATCTCTATCTCGTTGAAGATGTTAAGTAAGTGTTATAAATAAAGGATGCTAATTAATTAAAATAGGAATCCATATAATTTGAGTAAGTACTTACCCGTCGCTGCTTATTAATTTCCATTAAACTAAAACGAAAAGGGAATTTCTCTACAAATTACTCTCGTTTCTGATAACGGTGTACAAAATAAGAAAAATATTAAAAAACATCGTAGAACTTGAAGATCGCAGTAATGATCTGCAGCAAAAGAAGTATCGCTTTGAAATTGTTTTCGTTTTCCTTTCAGAGGCTTTCGACGGACGACTTAGTACCGCCGAGCAAAATACGAGCCGCTTATCTACTGCTGCGGAAACGGACCGGCTCTGAGATCTCGCTTCCACCGGCCACTTACCGAATACTCTGCTATTAATTAGAAAATATTTGCAACGGTGAACACAATGATGATTACGCGACTTTGTTCGTCTAGATTGGAATAAAACAGTACATAACAGAGTAGATGAGATATTGTAGCTCTTTTTATAGTTTATTATTAATACTTTTCGCATTTTGTAAGATTTAAACGCATCCGTATAGGTATGTACCCTAGTATGCTACTCAAATATATAATATCGCGTTGTGTGACAAATATCTAATATATAAAAATCAATGCCACTTTTCGTTGTAATTCCATAACTCGAGAACGGCTGAACCGATTTCGATAATTCTTTTTTTATTATATTCCTTGAAGTACGAGGATGGTTCTTATGTAGAGAAAACGTTAATATGTACCACGGGCGAAGCCGGGGCGGACCGCTAGTTGCTTATAAATATTAGATTGCAATTACAATTTTTCAATTTTTTCTTTTTCAATCAAAATTACAAGCTGTAATGCCGATGAAATTGATTCTTATCTATATGGCAAATGCCAATAAAAAATAAATGCAGCAATAAATGTGTATCATATTCACTTTCTCAAACCAAATATATATGTGATATTCTTAATCGTGTTATTAATATAACTTGCATTTTTCAGTCACATAAACGCCCCCTCAACTCGTTGCTAAGATCGATTACAATATCTCCGTCTAGCTGTCGAGACAACAATATCGTGTGCTGCCCCTGGCATTGTCCGTGGGTTACTACTTCCCCCGGGCTGATTGTCGACTAATTCTTCTCGCTTCGCTGAAGGCTGTACAACGCAATAAATTCTTGGCATTCAGACGAAGCATCCAAGCGAGAGAGCTCCGATAAAAATGGGATGACACTGCGTCTGACATATTTTTTCTAAGAAAACAATAGAAGATTTAAAGCACTTATTGAAAGAAAATGTCTTGTATTCTTATTTGTAGACCGTCATGTTTCGGATGTATCTGTTTTCTCGTCGTACTACACTTTTCACGTAGATACTTTGTCTTGTATTGACACAAATATTATATTGGTGTAAATACCGATTATTTACACCAATATGTACACGTGTATGATAACGACTGGTTAAAATACACCAATAAATGTATCACAAAATAATAAACACGATCGCTCCGCCATAAAGTGAAAATTCCATCTATAAACAATTTAAAAAAATTTATTTAATTTCGCCTTGGTACAAAAATTCAAGGGTATATTTTAACCTTTAGTCCCGTACACAATGAATATCACAAGAGAATTCACGAAGTGAATATGTAAGGTTTTAGGCATAAAACTATGGACGTGGGTATTTTCAAATTATCCTACGCTTTACCTGCCACATTTCGTACCAAATTATATTTTCCAGTTTTTCTAATTAAAAAAACAAGATGAACATAGATGTTTTGCCAATTATTAACATTAGAAAATATCGTTTTATCTACCTTTATATTATCAAAAATAAAATCAAAACGTAATATTTAATTGTTTATCGTTCGAATGCTTTACAAATTAGACTTTTTAAGCATATAAAAAATCGAACATAAGATGGCATTACAAATCTTTATTTTCCTATTCTTTAAAAAACCTCAATATAAATCCTTTTAATGATATAGAATAATCTAAGAAATATAGACTAATAAATTTTATTGAAAACATCCGACGTACTCCAATATTGGCTCTCCATTGCGTACGAAACAAAAGCAAAGAATCAGCACAACAGGCGCCCAACAGGACTCCGATAGCTATTTTGAAAGCCTAAACGCGGCCCAATTTTATTTTCACGCCTGCAACTCACAGATACGATGAAACTTTCATCGGAGGCTTTCACTAGACGCGGGCCGAAACATAAATTGTAGAATGGATGCCACTGATCCCGGCTAGGTTCAACTTATAAATAGGTATATGTATAAAAAAGAATAAATCTCCCTTAACTATAATTACATACACATTTTAATAAATTTTCCTTCATAAATAACAAAATTGTAGCGCAAATTTGTCAAACTATAATATCCTTTCTTGGTTCTTCATAAAGCTTTAATTAAAAGTTTAATAAGGTATGAAAATGCTCTACTAATTAGTAGGTATCTACTAAATTGCGTTCTATTAATTTTAGCTTCAATTTGCTGATTACACTGGAGACAATTAAATAGTCTACAAAGAATTGGTATTGGGCGAAGCTCATGATGTTAATAAGCTTGGATTAGTTTGCATATTTCTAAAGGAATTATATTATACCTATCGTCTTAACTTTTAAGAAGTCAGCAACAGATGCATGTGTTTATTCAACATCAGCATTCATTTTTCTCTCCATAAAAAAACATATTAATATCTTCTTGTATCTCCTATATACAGGAGAATGTGTCTTTACCGACGATAAAAGATTATTCAAACGAAAGCTTTGTTCGTCGAACGCTAACAATGCTAAAAATACGTGAATACAAATGAACCTGGTTTTCGGATTGACAGTTTTATTCATCACTTCACGTTTTCGGTAAATATAAATATGACTACAGGTTTTTATGAGTAACTAGGTTACTATTCGTACATTTGATAACTTCCAGTGTTTATTATTTGATACGATGAGCGATTCAATGTTTATTGCTTCTGATAAAACTATTTCGGTCTGATAATATATCAATATTAAGTCTCATAAACTGGCAATTCATAGCAATGTCTCTAATAAAAATTAGAAGTAATAAATCATTGTGTTCAATAATACCTACCTGGTAATCCGATATTTACTACTAGATTTGAAGGTTTTGATATTACAATAAAATTATAAGAACGAAGAAGACGATGCTATAATATCTAAATAATCTTATCAAGATAGATAGACAACTGTTAGAATAAATGACTAAAACACAAAAGATGTACGTTACTAAAACGGAGATAGCAATAATTGCAATCTCTTCTTTATAATAGAGCAATTTAAAACCGTTAATCTTACATCATGTAAATGTGAAACAAACACACAAATGACGTAATTTACATAAGACAGTCCATTACTTAACCCATTCCGCCATATTGTCCCTCCGCGGTGAGTTAACGGTCGAACCCGTGATAAGGAAATACCTTCACCCAGACTAAGATATTAAATTGGTACTAAAGATAAAACACTCCGCATTATGTGACCTCTCTTTCAATATATTGAGTCTAAAACAAGCAATTACTCAGCTGCTTCTGTATCTTATTTGTTTACTTTCCGTTGGATTATTATTATCTATTGATGACGTAGGTATATAGACAACAAATTATTGTTTTATATGTATAGTAATTCAAACTCTCCACAGCTTAAAATATAGAGAGTAGAGATGACAAGGCTACTTTACTATCTAATAGGGCCTATAAATATTAGACCAAATAAATTAACAAAGGAAAACAAACAATTATATTCAAATGACTCCGACTACACGCTGTAATCTTGACAAGCTTGCAAGTATTTTACGGGAGCGACTGCAGATCGTTTCTGTGCGACTTTACTTCAGACTATGTATCTACCTATGTGCCTGCAGTTTCTGTAATCTAGCTAAGCTTACTTTGCGTAAGCAATACGTGCAAGTAATTTCCCATTTCATTCATTTAATAAATAAATAAATAAATATTATAGGACATTATTACACAAATCGACCTAGTCCCACAGTAAGCTCAATTAAGGCTTGTGTTGTGGGTACTAGGTGACGATAAATATAATATTTAATAAATACATATATAGATAATAACACCCAGACCCAAGAACAAATAATTGAGTTCATCACACAAATATTTGCCCTGACCGGGGATCGAACCCGGGACCGTCGGCTCAGTAGTCAGTTACTTTACCACTGCGCCAACCGCATCGCATTTTGCACATGCTTTTTCGAATTTATTTTATGAAAAGCCATTCTAACCTCGCATAGCAATCATTTGAAATTCTTATACGAATTTTAAAAAAATATACTAGTCGGCATTAGAAATTATTAGATCACAATATGATTTTAACCATAAGTCATATCAGACTGCAGCTTAAATATCTTATTAGTCTCCGCTTTTATTTTAGGTAATTGTTTGCTTGTAAGACAATATAGTATAGATAGATGAGATTTAGATTATTAACCCTAGAAAGATAGTCTGCGTCAAAATGACTCCTGCGTTTCCGAAATATAGCTGTATCTTTTTAAATGTCGCGAATCCATAATTGTGCTTATAGGACATTTCAAAAGTCCCTGAGAGCTACCCTATGGTATACGTGTCAATAAAGTTAGTGTAACTGATTTTGAAATATAACGACTACGTGAGTCAAAATTACGCATGATTATCTTTACCGTGACTTTTAAGATTTTGACTTCTATGGTAGTTTGAATATTTTTAGCTTATTATTACTGTATATTGTGACTTATGTTAAAAAATTATTTTTATACATATTGAAGCAAATATAGAAAACAATTGGATATAGAAAATGGGAAGAATATTGTATACTAGCCGCTCTTATGCAAAGCGATGAGGGTCCCTGTGAAGAAACTGATAGTGAAGTAGGAGGACCACGAAATTGAAGATGACGAGCAAAGTGACACAGAAGAAGCTTTTCCCGATGAGGTACAAAGCAAAGATGATATATTACATTCAAGCAAAAGGCGGAGTAGATGCATTAGACCGAATGAGTTCCCTGATGTTCAATAGTAGGAAGACAATGAGATGATCAATGGCTTTATTTTATGGAATCAATAAAATTGCCTGCATATTGCATATTAAATTTATAGCCACAATGTTCACAACAAAGCACAAAAACATCTGAGTCGAAAAAACATGAAATATAGAAGCATGGAACTGTATTTTTTTGTTTATGCGTGGTCGTTTAGAATCACCAGCTTTGATAAGATATTTGCGTGATAATATCTCCAATTTGTTGCCAAATGAAGTATCTGGTACATCGTAAGAAAGTACTGAGGAGGCCTTCAGTAAAAAAACGTATTTACTATACTTTTTGTCCATCTGAAATATGACGGAAGGCAAATGCCTCCTGCAAAAAATGTAACATACTTACATGTCGTGAGCATACGTTGATATGAGGTAAACTTGTTTCTCACTAATTTTTTATATAACTATATGTACAACATGTATATAACATATAAAAAAGTCTGATAATTGTGGTCAAAAATTAGTTTTTATTAGAAATAATACGTGTTACAAGAATTGTAGATTTAAAGCAGACGTTTAATGTTTTCGTTTTTTTATATGTATAAAAATAATTAAAAATAAATTATTTGTAATATCAATTATTCTAATATAACTGTAAATATATAATAACTTACAATTTATATAAAAAAAACAATATACCTCTACTTAGAGCTAACTAAAAAACATGCGTAAATTTGACGCATGACTATCTTTCCCGTACTACTCAATATGATTATCTTTCTAGGGTTAAACACGTAGACCGTATATAACGTAAGTGCAGCGTGATAAGCAGTCACATCCAAAGCGTAAGCAATCGCAATTGCATTATCACCGTGGCCGGCTTAATTGAAAATTCGATTACCAAAACATGGCGTGCTCTGAATGAAGCACTCGGCTTATTTGATAACAAACGCGCCTACATGTTGCCTAGTTATAATTTTAATTCGTTTGGCGCAATCCAAATTAATTTGATCCCGCACAACACTTATTCATTTCGTTGTACGTTTTATTATTGTTGCGAAAACCTATTTCAGAACGTAATTAAATAACCATTATGTCATAATGAATGTGACGAGTAATTGTTGCACGACTGCTTGAATTCGTAATCAAGTAATATAAAATAATGTTTTTGGAGTGTGGTGGTTTGCCAAAAATATCGTATGCACATACCTATCTATAGTGCTTAATACTAGGGTATATGGATTTTATTCCGAGACATTTACATGAATAGAATTTATTCTCCACTTTATTATTGTTATTTATTCTTTGTCTATTGTTATATCTATTCTAGAAAGCTATTGACAATAAGACTTTTCACATTAAAATATTTACTTACCTTACGGCTTACCCAATATAATTCAAACATCTACATACTAAATCGGTAACAGTCCTCCTTAATTGAAATGTGTCGCATGGAATACATATTAACTATTCCTAAATTTAAATAGAATGTCTTGCACAATTTTAGAACGAGATTCATAGTCACTGAAATACAAGAGCGCTAATTAAAGAAACTATAGAACACGGCATATTAATTAAATTCGTGTAAATTGTAAAATAAGGACGTCCTTTGTCTGAGCGTTGTAAAACTTACTGGAATTTATAATATCCCTTCAAAATATTTCTATCAGTTACTTGAAAGCTAATCTAAGTATTAAATATCATTAAAATTCATTTATGAATAAGTTAAAGTCGAATGAAGCTTGAATAGTATATTGATTAACGTTTATTTTATAATTTAAGAATTAGCTGACAGGTTATTGGATACTGCTTCCTTTTATATAATAAACTATCAGCTAATAAAGCTTTTATCAAATTTGGTACAGCCTTTTTACGTCATCTTTTTTTTATGTGGAGTGAAGTTATTTATAAATGTATGAGATTGAGTTTGAGTTTAATTGTATGACTCTATAAACTGCTATAGACTACCGACTCCACTGTGTTCTGTCGAGCGGCTTTCAGCCACAGTGCCTCGGGATTTGGTTAGAATTCATCCCCGACGTGTTCTAGACACCTAAATAATACCTATTCGTTTTCTAATAGGTACCTACTCAAGTCTAAATCATTGTATTGTCGCGCAATACAACGTTTCAAACCATACTTTACTAGATGAATAATTGTCAAAAGAATCTTTTTAAGTCTCATGTTCTATGATGATGAAATAGCCTTACATCTTCTCATCTTATGTAAACGTGATGTAAACTGAAACAAATATCACACTAACACTTTTTTATTCAGCCCCTATTCAATATTAGCGTCGATACATCACCATCAATTACTTTTATATTAATTTATATTCATGTTCAACGCATATATTCACAAAAAGTGTTCGACGTCAAAGTTTAATATTACCTATACAACAGTGCCAATCAAAATTAAAATGTAAAATTCGGAAATTTTCACATTTTATCATATTTTTTTACATTTTTTTTAAAGTGAAACTTTTATTACATCGTCTCAAACTTTTTGGTCTGTGTAGCGCATGTCGCGTGACGCAGTATACGTACGATAATTATCGTACAAATACGATAATTATTTTTAGTTAAATGTCTATAGTGTGAAAAAAGGTTTCGCTTTTACCGTGGTTTTATAAAACAACACAACATTTTTTTTTACTTTTTTCGAAATTGATATAGCAATAAGGAAGAGGAAGGAATTCGAAGATGGGTTTTCTATAAATACAAAATATTATTTTTGCAAATTAAATATATTCAGCAATAATAAAAACAGCGATATCGCTCCAGGATAAATGTAGCCTTTCTACCTACTGCTTTAGCCTAATCGATCAATAGTTTTTGTTTGATAGAATAAAATATCGAAAAACCTTGTATTTTAATATTATTATTTATTATTGGACATAGAATAAACAAACGAGATTTAAACATTCTTCTTCTTCTTCTCTGTCGATTCACTCTTGGCAGAGTGGTCGTGGTCACGTTGAGACGTCCACATCGATGGTAGAGGCGGACACAGCTTTCCGCACGATCTCCTGCCATCTCTTCCTGTTACTAGACTGTCTGGCGCAGTCTGATACGCGAATTCCTTCAGCAGATTTCACTTGGTCGGTCCAGCGCATTGGTGACCTGCCGCGCGATCTGATTCCTTCCACCTTTCCTTGTACTACTACCCGTTCAATGGAGTTGTTATCTCGTCTAGATACGTGTCCAAAGTATTGCAGTATGCGCGACTGTACTACGGTCGATAAACGCTGTTTGATGCCGAGCTCTTGGAGTATGGACTCGTTGGTGCGAAACTCTGTCCACGATATCCGATAGCATCTTCCTCCAGCACCACATTTCTAGAGCATTTATCTTCTATGCTATGAAAAACATTCTATGCTATGCTAATTGATGTGATATATATAAGTATAGACATGTAACTACAGTCTGCAGTGTGAGACTGACATACATTCATAATATTATATGTAGGTATTATTTATTAGTTATCAAATAAATAAATAAAAAATAGTAAAAAACTTCCTCATTCCCTTGTCATTGAACATTATGACGGAATTTATAATGAAACGTTTAAAAGCGGTGTCTATGTCACATATTCTTGAAGTTATAGATTTACCCGCAGCCTTGACCCTTACCTGTGTCACACTTTACTGCCCGTCGTTCTGTAAACATGAAAGTAGCAGAAGAGCTAGTCCCAATATAACTTATTCAAAAAAAATATTCGTTTCGTTTTCGTTTGCGAAGTTTTCCGCGCGGTACCGGATTTAATAATATTATGTAATATTTAATGCTTTCTGTTAATTTCCTTTTAATTTCTACAGCCTAAGGCTGTAGGTAAAGAGTATTTACATGAATTGGATAGGTATATATTTAATTGATTTTTGGTATGTTGGCAGAGGCATTAACTATAATTATTATGATTACAATATTATAATTATTATATTATACGTAGATTACATTATTGTTTGTATTGTAGTCTCCACCCATTAAATATACACCGACTATAGACTTAGGTATGGACTGTTTAATAACTTCTTCATATCTCTCACTCTCTCTCCTTATCTTGTCCGTCAGTTCAAATATTTTGTAATAAATAAAGTATGACGATATAAGGTGATACACGGATTTCAGTGACTTTATCAGTGAGTCCTGCATTTTATAAAACATAGTTATTCATATTATAGTTGTTTAACACATTAGACACACATAAAAATTAGATCGCCTTTACTTCAAAGGAACGCATTAAAATTACACAATACATAAGCGCTGAATCATCGTGGGCAGTAAAAATCACATTAACCGGACAAATAGCGATAAAGCACGTAATTTAGATAGGCCAATGGATACAAACCATTATAAATCTCCCACTCGCAATATATTTTTGTTGGAGAAAGATGGCTTTTTATGTAGAGACTTTTAGCTTTACATAATATATAGGCGGATTAATGCATTTGTCGCCGATAGTTTAATATGGTATTAATTTTAAAAAGTATGTTACTAAGATAATTATTGTAAGTTTGTTGTTAATGGTGCATTTACATCAAACGAGTGAATGTGAATACATCACCGTTACGAACACGAACACGAACACGAACACGAACACGAACACGAACACGAACACGAATACGAACACGAACACGAACACGAACACGAACACGAACACGAACACGAACACGAACACGAACACGATCACGAACACGAACATCAAATACGAACATCAAACACAAACACGAACACAAACACGAACACGAACACGAACACGAACATCAAACATGAACACGAACATCAAACACGAACATCAAACACGAACATCAAACACGAACACGAACACGAACACGAACACGAACACGAACACGAACACGAACACGAACACGAACACGAACACGAACACGAACACGAACACGAACACGAACACGAACAACGAACACGAACAACGAACACGAACAACGAACACGAACAACGAACACGAACAACGAACACGAACAACGAACACGAACAACGAACACGAACAACGAACACGAACAACGAACACGAACAACGAACACGAACAACGAACACGAACAACGAACAACGAACACGAACAACGAACACGAACAACGAACACGAACAACGAACACGAACAACGAACACGAACAACGAACACGAACAACGAACACGAACAACGAACACGAACAACGAACACGAACAACGAACACGAACAACGAACACGAACAACGAACACGAACAACGAACACGAACAACGAACACGAACAACGAACACGAACAACGAACACGAACAACGAACACGAACAACGAACACGAACAACGAACACGAACAACGAACACGAACAACGAACACGAACAACGAACACGAACAACGAACACGAACAACGAACACGAACAACGAACACGAACAACGAACACGAACAACGAACACGAACAACGAACACGAACAACGAACAAGAACAACGAACCCGAACAACGAACACGAACAACGAACACGAACAACGAACACGAACAACGAACACGAACAACGAACACGAACAACGAACACGAACAACGAACACGAACAACGAACACGAACAACGAACACGAACAACGAACACGAACAACGAACACGAACAACGAACACGAACAACGAACACGAACAACGAACACGAACAACGAACACGAACAACGAACACGAACAACGAACACGAACAACGAACACGAACAACGAACACGAACAACGAACACGAACAACGAACACGAACAACGAACACGAACAACGAACACGAACAACGAACACGAACAACGAACACGAACAACGAACACGAACAACGAACAACGAACACGAACAACGAACACGAACAACGAACACGAACAACGAACACGAACAACGAACACGAACAACGAACACGAACAACGAACACGAACAACGAACACGAACAACGAACACGAACAACGAACACGAACAACGAACACGAACAACGAACACGAACAACGAACACGAACAACGAACACGAACAACGAACACGAACAACGAACACGAACAACGAACACGAACAACGAACACGAACAACGAACACGAACAACGAACACGAACAACGAACACGAACAACGAACACGAACAACGAACACGAACAACGAACAAGAACAACGAACCCGAACAACGAACACGAACAACGAACACGAACAACGAACACGAACAACGAACACGAACAACGAACACGAACAACGAACACGAACACGAACATCAAACACGAACATCAAACACTATACATAATTTTTATTTTATATTCTCATTATGCCTTTAGAATGCGCTAAGTGTTTAATAACAATACTTGTAACGCAAAAAAGGCTCAAATGTATAAAATGTGGAAAACATTATCATAACGACTGTGTTAGTCAGCGAAGCGATTCTAAGCCAAGATCCCAGTGGGTATGCCCGATTTGTTCTCCAAATACGAAAGTCGGTAACACTTCTACAGCTCTTGTAACTCAGGCTATTAACAACACGCAAGATTCAAATATTCTCCCGCCAAATATTATAAGCAAAATTGAGGAAAAGATTATTGACGCTATTCGAAAGGAGTTACCAGGCATTATTCGAGAAGTTTGGATTTGTGAATTAGAACCGATTAAACAACAAGTGCAACTTCTAGAAGAAACTACAACATTACTTCATAACCAATACGACGAATTACTAGACGTTGTCAATTCAAAAACAGACGAAATAGTCTCTCTCCGAGCTGAAAAAGACATTTTAAGCACAACATTAAATGATTTACAATACCGGTTATCGTCTATGGAACAATTTGCACGACAAAGCAACGTAGAAATAGTTGGTATTCCGGAACATAAAAACGAGAACACGATCAAAATTGTTGAACAAATCTGTAACGTAGTTGGATATAACCTTTCTTCGCCAAGAGATATATTAATTGAGTCGATACATATCAAACTCCGGTAAGTCCACTCCCCGCCAAAATTGAGATAATAATGGCGCCAATTTTGAATTGTAAAACTAAACCAGTCTGTACTTTTCAAAGTTAGGTAAGTCAATCGTATCTTTATTAAAATAAGGTTTAAAGTAAATGTTTTTTTTCAAACTCCGGTATGTCCGTCTACAGTGGTTTATCAAACTCAGGTAAGTCCATTTCGACCAATCACAGCGCAGTATGGCACTAAAATGGCTGCCATTTCTCTCAATTTTGTTGAAGCTAACACGTGTGTCCAATGCTTATAAATCGTTTTAATTGATAAATGATGGAAGAAAACAGTTTTACTATAGAGGTGGTGGTTCTAGAGAAAGCAAGGAAAAAAACAATACCAAAAGCTAAAACAGACAAGGCTCAGAAAACAGCTAAAAGATAAATGAAACTAGACGCACAGCACACGCACAGTAGTTATTCCCAGCCATGAAGGCCAGGGCCGTAATGAGATTTTTTCAACCGTTTTGATTTATTGACCCCGCTCTTTGCCCAGCAGTGGGATGGTAAAGGTTAATAATAATAATAATTTATATCTTTTAATTTACATATTATATTTTAATGTCCAATGCTTACAACGCGACGAACTATCTACCCATTTCCACCACCTCAGTACGTCCCAAAACTGAGTTCTATCAAATCCCTGTAAGTCCATTAGAGATTTTTCAAATTCCTGTAAGTCCAAGACGATGTTTTTCAAAACCCGGTAAGTTTTGCTGGTACATATCAAACGCCTGTATGTCCAGATTTAAATCTAATTTTGTGGCATAATCATCAAGTAATACATTTCTTTTTCTTCGTAAAAATAATTCTAATGCATTATATTATATCCGTCATAAGTTATAAAGGTCCAAACATATTGTTTTTATAAGTTATTAAAAATACCTCGATTCCCACATTTCTGTTAGAATGGACTTACCGGAGTTTGATATGTATCGACTCAATTGCCACGAGAGTTGCTAAG
This sequence comes from Colias croceus, assembly GCF_905220415.1. Taxonomy (NCBI): domain Eukaryota; kingdom Metazoa; phylum Arthropoda; class Insecta; order Lepidoptera; family Pieridae; genus Colias; species Colias croceus. The sequence goes on from NC_059537.1 coordinate 8,665,442, forward strand.
TCTAATAGAGAATCCAAGAAACCAAGAAATCTTGTATGTCAGTTTCCTAACAAGTTCATCCGGGATAATTTCCTTGCAGCTGTCATTAATTACAACAAATCCCATAAAGACAAAAAACTATCATCATCTCTTCTGGCCATATCCGGTCCTGAATCACCAGTATACGTAAATGAACATCTGACATTGGCAAACAAACATCTGCATGCTGAAACACGTAAACAGGCTAAAAGGAACGGTTATAAATTTGTTTGGGTGCGAAACGTGAAAATTTTTATACGTAAAGAGGAGGCGAGTCCTGCAAGGAATATCCTAAGTATTGATCACCTTCAACAGCTACTCAAATAATTCGGTGATTAATTATATTTTTTTTTCCAAATTGAGATACAACTTAATTTTTATTTTGCTCTAGTATATCTTTTGTATTTTTTTATTTTGTATTATGAATCGAGTTCGAAACATTAAAAAACAAATTGAACCAATTATTTATTACCAAAACATCAGGGGAATGAGAACTAAGCTACTTGATATTCACAAAAACGTACTGGCAAATAACTACTTAATAATAGTATTGACTGAAACATGGCTTAACCATAACATATTTGATGGAGAAATACTTGATAATCGTTATGAAATTTACAGAAGGGATAGACAGTCTAACTCATTATTTAGGGATAAAGATGGTGGTGGTGTACTCATTGCCGTGCATAAATCAGTGAAATCCTTTAGAATGACTAATTTTGAAAGTACTGCTGAGGATTTATGGGCAGCAATAGAATTTCCTACTACAAATGGATTCCGGGGATTTAGGCATTTTCCGAGGATTTTCCAGGCGTTTTCCACACTTTTCCCGGACATTTTCACGCATTTTCCGGACATTTTCACGCATTTCCCAGGCATTTTCCGGATATTTCCCAGGCATTTTCCGGATATTTTCCAGGCATGTTCCGGGCATTTTCCGGGCATTTCTCAGGCATTTTCCGGTTATTTTCCAGGCTTTTCCCTGGCATTTTCCGAGGATTTTCCAGGCGTTTTCCACACTTTTCCCGGACATTTTCACGCATTTTTCCGGATATTTTCCGGGCATTTTCCGGATATTTTCCAGGCATTTTCCGGGAATTTTCCGGGCATTTCCCAGGCACTTTCCGGTTATTTTCCAGGCTTTTCCCTGGCATTTTCCGAGGATTTTCCATGCGTTTTCCACACTTTTCCCGGACATTTTCACGCATTTTTCTGGATATTTTCCGGGCATTTTCACGCATTTTTCCGGATATTTTCCGGGCATTTCCCAGGCATTTTCCGGATATTTCCCAGGCATTTTCCGGATATTTTCCAGGCTTTTCCCGGACATTTTCACGCATTTTTCCGGATATTTTCCGGGCATTTTCACGCATTTTTCCGGATATTTTCCGGGCATTTCCCAGGCATTTTCCGGTTATTTACCAGGCTTTTCCCTGGCATTTTCCGAGGATTTTCCAGGCATTTCCGGGAAATTCCCAGGCATTTTCCGGATATTTCCCAGGAATTTTCCGGGCATTTCCCAGGCATTTTCCGGATATTTCCCATGCATTTTCCGGATATTTTCCAGGCTTTTCCCTGGAATTTTCCGAGGATTTTCCAGGCCTTTTCCGAGGATTTTCCAGGCGTTTTCCACACTTTTCCCGGACATTTTCACGCATTTTCCAGATATTTTCCGGGAATTTTCCGGGCATTTCCCAGGCATTTTTCGGATATTTTCCAGGCTTTTCCCTGGCATTTTCCGAGGATTTTCCAGGCATTTTCCGAGGATTTTCCAGGCGTTTTCCACACTTTTCCCGGACATTTTCACGCATTTTCCGGATATTTTCCGGGCATTTTCCGGGCATTTCCCAGGCATTTTCCGGATATTTCCCAGGCATTTTCCGGATATTTTCCAGACATTTTCCGGGAATTTTCATTTTGAATTTTCATTTGACCTTGAAATTAAATAGTTGCTTAGACCATACCATATGTAGGTTTTGAGACAACTTTTAGGGTGTCAATATATAACTATTTACGTTTTACTACTATTTACATATTTATTTACATTGTGATCTAACAAAAGACTTGCAATGTGATGACCAATAAAAGAATTTGCAGCACAAAAATGGAGAAAGGTTAATTTCTAAATTATTATTTAAATAACATAACTGTCAGATTCTTTTACTAATTTATAATAAACTAGTGGTCTGCCCCGGCTTCGCCCGTGGTACATATTTTGCAATAAAAGGTAGCCTTTGTCCTTTCTCGGGTATCAAAATATCTCTATACCAAATTTCATGCAAATTGGTTCTGTAGTTTAGGCGTGATTGAGTAACAGACAGACAGACAGAGTTACTTTCGCATTTATAATATTAGTATGGATGAATAACATTATTTTATTATTTTTTTATTATCTAAATATGTATAAAAAAATTACGTGTTAGGTACTTTGTTTGTCCGCAATAGACTCCTGAATTAATAAAACGATTTAAAATCAAATTTGAATATGTTAAAATAACAAAATTGCGAAAGTAAGTATTAAGAAAATATAAACATTTCCAAAAAAAAAGGCCCCTGGGTAGTTTCAGCCCAGGGCCCCACAAGTTCACGGTCCGGCCCTGATTACAACCAACGCATACGCGCTACAGACGGCAGGCCCCGACGGACCACGACGGACGTCGACGGACGCCGTCGCACCGCGCCACGCCGCACCTTTGATCTTACCGACTTCCGATGGATATAGGTCTACCAGAATCTGATGGCATATTTGGCCGTAGATAACCAAAAAGGATCCAACCCACAAAATGTTACTTTTGAGTTATTGAAGTTTGAAGTTTAACCTGTGTTTGTTCATATAAAGACTTGCTTGTGTTAATTGCTTCTTAAGGAAAAGTGTGTGTGTCAATGTATATTTTATTCTTACAAACAAATTTTATTGAATTTAGTTTTATTTCTTGAAATATTCAGCTAAATGTGTGTTAGGATCCTTTTTGATAAAACCTATTTTCAATTATGATAAGTGAATTTTCATTTCGCAAAAACGATTCAAAGTAGCTAATTGCTACTAAGATCCTTATTTTTTTTTAATTTCGTAAATAAAACAACTAACTTTCAATTTTTTTTCATTATTTATATAAAACATATTAATTCTATCCGATTTACTATTCTTCTTCGTGTGCAAAGTCCGGTTCATCGCCATATCTACATCGTCATGAAGTCTTGGATTGATTTATAGAAATCCAGGCAGTATTTAGATAAATAGTCAAAGATTGACTCCAAATCGTCTAATTGGGCTTTTCTTTAACATTTGGCCATAGTCATTGAAAATCATTATCAGATACCTCCGAAGATTTACCTTTCGAGCCCGCCCATACATACAACTTTTGCATCGACTAAACTGATATTCTGTCGAGCTGTATTCTCCTCTTGAATTCAACATGACTAAACTGTTTAGTCGATGGAGGTGCGCATACAATCGATTTCAGTCTTAATAATTTATATCCCCAACAAACCTTACAGTCTTCTATAGGCAATTCTTGAATGAAGGTAATAAAGATCACATGAGCGCGTGATCGATAGTTGTGCGAGTAATTTTTTTTTTTGTTACTTCGACATGTTCGTCAGCTTCGTAAATTTTTTCAGGTATTTTCGAAGTGCTTCTATTTTAGAAAAATCGGTATAAAAAAGGCAAAGATGTGTGACCCGATCAAGATATTGGAGTGTGAACTTAATGCATGCCTAACGCCTCAAGCTTTAAATACATAATATTCAGTCTATCCAAATGTTCTGAATCGTTTTTGTTATTAAACCAGTATACATATCTACAAAATTCAGTTTAACAAAAGAGATCCATGCTTTCTGAATCTTTTTAGTGATTTATCTATTGCATCATAATATCATAAAAATTAAATATCTAAAAGGATCCACATGCTTTTGGATTTTTTTAAACATTTTAGTTTTGTGTTAGTTTCTTAGACTGAGCGTTTTACAATATGATCCAAGAAGAATGGATTGTTTTTACGAAACTAAAATATGGCTTCTCCATACATGTGGGTTGGTACCCAGTGTCAATTTAACGTCAAAATATTCATATTTTACTTGGATTGTTTTTGCTAATCGAAAATATAGACCTAGACGAGCAGTTTGGTATATTTAACTCATTTTCGGTCATGTTGTGGGTTGGATCCTTTTTGTTTATCTACGGCCATTTATATTTAAGAAATAAAAGATTTTCATATGGCAACTTATTTGACAACTATCAAATTGGCTGTCAAATTATTTATCTTTTTTGCAGTTGATGAATAATTTTTAGGATTTTGTCTAAAAAATCTTCGAAAATGTCGAAAAAGCCGCTGCGATCACAAGCAAGAAGTGTTGTTTATAATGTGTATAGAAAAACATTCGATGAAGAAGGGTCAAACACATTACAATTTTCAATTTTCAAGATTTTATTGGTAAATTGGACTTACCCGTTTTGATACTTTAAATTAAAAAATATTATATGTAGGTAACTATAATATTGTTTGTTGATTAGAATATAATTTTATGAAAACTTATTACAGGAGTTTCCAATACGGCTATTCGTCAAGTCCAATCTGTCCAATTCAATTTTATAATGTACTAGCGGTCCGCCCCGGCTTCGCCCGTGGTACATATTAACGTTTTCTCTACATAAGAACCATCCTCGTACTTCAAGGAATATAATAAAAAAAGAATTATCGAAATCGGTTCAGCCGTTCTCGAGTTATGGAATTACAACGAAAAGTGGCATTGATTTTTATATATTAGAAGATGTATCTGTTAATACTTACGAAAATAAACATAGTTTTATTTTATTTTTATTTTATTTTATAAAAAATTATAAGCAGTTTTGATCTACATTATCATTATATCGATATTTTCACATGGCATACTGGTAATGAATATACAAATATAGGTATGTGTAAATAATAATATGTATTACCTGTATAAAAGTAATATGTACAATTGTATATTAGGTATACATGTAAGTATGTACCTACATAATATAGTGGATATCTCATTATTAAGTACAGTATTGTCCACTTATGTAATGTGACTAATGATATTGAGGACAAAATAAAAAATAAGCAGTATCAAGATCGTTCAGTCCATTTTCCCTAGGGTTGCACACTCAAAATTTTGATTTCCCTAATTGACGGGCCTCGGCAGACGACCACAAACGCGCCGATTCCCACGGCATGTCGACTGGTGTGGCGCGGTCGGATCTGTGAAGCAATCATGCCGTGGGAACCCACCTTAAGGCAAACTAAGCGTGTTTGCCCGCGGCCCGCGTCGCCCGACCCCCCGACAGTTCCCCTCCGTTTCTCTGCACAAGTACATTCGTTTCCGTACTGTATAGATATTGTAATACTGTGGTATTACCTATATTTCCTACCTACCTATTAAGTATAGTAGAACCTACGGCCTACCTATTCTGTGATGCAAGAATCAGAAGCCTACGTATCTAGACACGCGGCAGCGTGTCAAGCCGAGTTCAAGCGAAGAGAACTGGCGAGCAGCAGCCGTGTGTATATTTACACGAACCATTTCGAGCCACTTTTCACCCCCTTATAACTCGAAAACTATTTAAGTTATATAAACCAAATTTGGTACATATCAAGAGGACCTCAAGATAAACAAGAACCTTAAATTTCATAAATACAGATTAAACAGTTGCGTAGATATTAATATCCAAAAATCGCAATTTTTAAGACTGACTGACTTATAGACATATACAAAACCTAACCCACTTCCAGATGACCTAGAAAGTTCAAATTTTGTAATCAACTAGGTAATAGTGAGTGTACAAAGGAAAAAATCAGAAAATACTGAATTTATTTGTATTTAATTTTTTTTTTCAATGACATAAATTTTGTTTGTATGGAAAAATGGAAAAGTTTAAAAAAAAAGAAAATAGTATATTCACCTTACTAGTCTTAAAAAATAGATCAAAACTAATCAGTGGCCGAAAAAAATTTTGAAATCCATCAATAAATGACTGAGATATAGATTATTGAAGTTTACATATTTTAGGACGAAACATCTGTAGATTCGAAGCGCCTCTGACATCACACTCACTCGCGCTAGTATCGCTAGGGCGGATTACTTCGATTGCATGATTTCTTTATTCAAAACTGTTATTAAACGTAAAATAAAAGAAAATTGTAATAAAAATATTGCCTTTATTGCTCATACAGTTAAAAATAATATATAATTTTACATATTCACATTTATTTATTCTTTATTTATGAGTGTTTAGTTTAGTTTTAATTTCAGTGTAAATAAATAAATAAATAAATAAAATCTTTATTTTGCTTTAAACATGGTATTCAATGGTGATACAATTAAGTATATTAATAAAGCACAAACATGTTCAGCCAATACAAGCATGCAAAAATAATTACCATAAATGGTGTAATTGAAGAAGGCTTCGTCGAAGGTCGAAATGATTTAATTTGCGTAATATTAATATGAGTGAAACATGCGCGTTTAGAGTAAAATTTCAAGATCGCGTCATGGCAATACCGTAACGTCATGGAGTAAGGCGACGATTCTTCTACAACGATCTTTGCATCTTGGTAATAGTGTGTGTACAAATTCACGCTGGATGTTTAGAAAATCATGTAATCTTTTAAACAGAAAACGAGTTTAAAAAATTGCAGATAATGACGGGGCAATGTGCGCTGACATTCATAACATACAAGAAAATATAGAAAATAATACTAAACAAAGCATACAGAGAAACCGCAAGAAAAAAAAATCGTATATAAAAAGTATTATATTTATAAAGTAAATCAAATTTGCAGAGTAATTTTCTGTACAAAAAGTAATGATATCCCACCAAAAACATAAATGTAAAAATTGGAGCCGAGTTCAATCGTTGACTTAATTTGCCAAAAAAAGAAATGAGATCTAAATGTGTGCCAAGTTCTGCAGACAGTCCAGAAATTTATTTACAAAGATGTATTAAGTTCTTAGGTTGACTGAAAACTAAATTGTTTTATTTTCCCTTAGAGAACAATTTTTATTCCAAAATATAACTTTTTTAATTTGAATAATATAATTATTTTCACAAAGCAAACAACTAATGACCTATTGAACCCCATAATTTGATGAGGCTAGTTTTACATACTGTTCATATTTTGTGAGGTTCTAAAAACTAGCCTCATCAAATTATGGGGTTCAATAGGTCATTAGTTGTTTGCTTTGTGAAAATAATTATATTATTCAAATTAAAAAAGTTATATTTTGGAATAAACATTGTTCTCTAAGGGAAAATAAAACAATTGAGTTTTCAGTCAACCTAAGAACTTAATACATTTTTGTAAATAAATTTCTGGACTGTCTGCAGAACTTGGCACACATTTAGATCTCATTTCTTTTTTTGGCAAATTAAGTCAACGATTGAACTCGGCTCCAATTTTTACATTTATGTTTTTGGTGGGATACCTATAACAGCACAAATTTATGACAATTTCACGTAATGCATCCGTATGACTAGAAAATTAGAATGTCTGACATGATAATTACCGTTTGTATAACATACCCACATTTATGAGCATACAGAACATATTATGAGTAATAACGAGAACAACCAATTGCATTCTAATGAGTAATGATGCATACAAGTAGTAGAAGTAATTTTAAATAGCCAATTTAGGTCATGCAAGATTTGTATTCACTAATCCCCACTCGACACTTGAAATGGCAATTTTAAACTAAACATGAAAGATTTAAGTGAAATATTTTTGGATTTTTATACATACCTACTACTGACCTACTTTCATCTAGGCTAATAGTAGCTTTAGAAAAATGTGTAAATAAGTCGTGACGCCAATGGGCAATGATGCATTCATTCATGAGGTCATATTGTATTTTTTTTTAACAAGCAATTGACAACATGCACTACCTATATGTATGTAATTTTCTAAGAAATAGCATGGGATAATGTGATTTTATTTATTATTGTTTCTATTTATCCACCAACTATTTTTTTTTCAAGTGGGGAAATCTTGCATAAGATACCCATATCACAGTTGACAGATATAATAAATAATAAAAATAAAATAAAATATCCTTTATTGAATTATTATGTACATTAATGGACGACTAAGATCCGTTAGACAAAAATAAAATACAAGAGTTACATTACATTACACAGTTATTGAAATAATACAAAAAAGAATCAATTTAAAAATCATAATATTAACGCAGAAGCCGGGCATAAAATGCCAAGATGCTGCTACCAAAATTCGTTAAAGCATTTATAATCGAGTTACTAGAAGTAAAAAGAATATTCCTAAATCTAGCAACCCGATGCCTGATCAATGCATCGAGAACCGGCACGCGGGCTTCCGCGAACATGCTAGACGCGCTACACCAACGCGGTAGTTTGAATAAAATTCGGAACGAATCATTGTATTGTACCCTAAAAATTCGATAATTTTCTTTTTTATACCTTGTCCACAGTTGTGGAGTATATAGAGCGGTGCAATAAGCTTTGAACAGTAATATTTTTGCATCTCTTTCGCACTTATTAAATTTTCTACCGATCATGTTAGCACGCGCAGCCAGAGAACGCCTCTCTCTGTCTATATCGAGGTCATCTGTCAGATCAAACGAAACTATATGTCCCAGGTAGCGGAAAGAATTAACAAATTTGAGCGGCTGATTATACAGATAAACAGGCAGGTGGATATCCCTAGAGGTTGCGCCAAAAAGCATAGCAACCGATTTATCTACGTTATAGACAAGGTGATGCCTTTCTGCATAATTTTCACAGATGGTGAGGAGCTTACGGAGCGCGCCAACCGAGGGGCTCAGCAAGACCATGTCATCAGCATAGCTGAGGTTATTCATACAAATACCATCGATGTAGCAGCCGACACCGGTCTGGCTGAGCTCCTCGATCAACTGATTAACATACATATTAAATAAGAGAGGAGAGGTCAGACCTCCCTGTCTAAGCCCACATGACAGTACAAACTCATCTGAGCAAGAGTTTCCCCAGCGAACGACATTTTTTTGTGTAGTGTACCACGTTTTAAGCAAGCCAATGATAGCAGGTGGCACCCGCGCTTCTTCCAGCTTCCTCCATAGGATATCATAATTTACACGATCGAAAGTACGACTAAGGTCCAAAAAACAAGCATAAACCTTAGTCCGTCGCGTAACGTAGTAATTTACAGTCTGTTTCAAGGAGTAAATAGCTAAATCAGTTGAACTTTGCTTTTTTAAATCCAAATTGAGCATCGTTTATCGAAATGTATTTAGAAATAATATTTAGAACAATCGAATCTACTAGTTTAGCGCAAGTTGTCGCGATAGAAATGGGCCTATAATTCGAACTCGACATTGCGCTCATAGTTTTACTTTTAATCACGGGCGTTACAACACATTTTGTTAAAGCAGAAGGCAAATATGCGTGTTTTATACAAGCGTTTATGAAAACTGATAAAAAGACTACCACCCAAGGACCACCGAAACGTAAATGTTCTACGGCAATGTGATCATGACCACAAGATTTACCCAAATGCATTTTTCTAAGCGTGTCGTAAACTGTTTTTTTCATCTATATGAATAGAAGATAGGTCCGATAAATAAGAAAAGGAATCGTCAATACTATTGCCATTTCTATTCGCATTGAGAAGCGTGTGACTAGTAGAACCAAGCATAAATTTACTTTTAAAAATATCCGTAATTTTTTGTTTATCTGATTCACCATCAATTGAAAATGGTGTTCCAATCTTAGTATTCGTTAATTTACCCGCTTGCTCCCAGAACTTACAAAACTGTTTTTCTCTACAAGTACTACTTATTTTATCTAGTAATATCTTTTCTTTATTGTTCTGGCACCATTTTAACCGTCCCTTAAAAACCGACCTACTCTTTTTCATGCTATCATAAAGCGCACCAGAATGAGGAGATCCAGCCTCAAACCAATTCATCAAACAGCGTCTAGCATCATCATGAGCCAATTTTACAAATTGATTCCATCCAGGTGTTTTCTTAGGACACCCTTTATTCCCCTTATACCTGTGTCGAGAACGCGCCTCCACAGCGGCCGATTACAACGACATTACGAATTCATTGTAAATAAGTTCCAAACTATCCTTATGCACATGACACGAACATGGATTACACCTAGCGAGCGAACCCAAACGATTCCAGTCAAGAGCAGACAAATACTTATTACATAATGATCTTATAGGTCTCAACCTCGTAACTGCTTCTCCTACCCCAAACAACTCGGTTCAAAGACCCGTTCGCGAGAACAGAGCACCTCTTTACAGCAATTATATCGAAGTCTAATTCTAGTACTAAGGGCCTGTGATCCGACCAAAATACATCTTTAATTATGTAAACATTAGTTAAAGCCGTCCACGCGAGCGGGGTGACGATGCAATGATCAAGCCAACTACATGAACCGTGTGAGTAACTAACATAAGTAAAAACATTATCCAAATTCTTTAGAAAACACATATCTGCACATATAAGATTGTGATCAGCACAAAAATCAATTAATTCATTGTTAAATAAAGTATTTAAATTCGCATTGTAATCTCCCAATACAACAGCCACATTAACAGATTCAATTAAACTATTTATTGAGCCTAAAATATCAGTAAAATAAGGCAAATTTACAATATTATTTTGAGGCATATAAACCGAAAAATACATATGACAGTAACCATTATGTTGAAACTTAATGGCGCATACTCGTGAGTCATTACATGTAAAAACATCAACATTATAAAACAGAGAGGCTCTCCAAAGCAAGGCTACGCCCCATAAGGTCTACCGATTAAAATCCCCGCAGACGTATCTACTGCGGAGGTACCGTGCGCTGAAAAATCAGGATGTATGTTAGATAATAAAGGAAGCTCGTGGGGCAGTAGCCAGGTTTCTTGTAACGCTATTACATCATATTCATCGCATAATGATCTTACTTGATCAATGCTCCTTTTAAGTGATTGACAATTGAAACTAACAAATTTCATTTTGATTTGAATAACGTTTTATATAGCTTTAAAATTATATTCTAATTATGTACTATTATTCTTAAGCCCTTAGATTACAAAATAAAGTACAGATGGAGCATGACAACCGCCCGTCGCCCTTGTCAAAGAAAATACGAAATCAAAAACAAATACGTCGCTGCACCAGTGCTATATTGGCTATAGCGCATATAGTGTCATGCAATACGTCAAAAAGGGTTTGCAATTTTAGTAAAAAAATGCCGTCTTGTGATAATAAAACGCTGTAAAATTTGTTCCCGAAAACAAAAAAAAAGATAAAACATCGTTTCACAGGTTTTCTGTAGATAATTTGGCTGATTTATTTCTTTAATACGAATAATAATTTTACAGATATGAAGGAATACTAAACTTCAACGTATGTTGCCAGTATTTTGAAAATGAATTTACCATTTTTATTGGTAAAACGGTAAAATGGTTAAAAGATCTTCAGGGTAATGCTGTTGGATTTTTCGATCGTGAATGTGATTATTTGTATAGTGCACTAAAGGTTCATGATAATTATTAGATTATTTTAATAAGCATACCTAATACATTATTTTGTTACTTTTATAAAGCTTAAAAACGTCATAGTCGTTTTCGCTAGCCATTTAATTTATGTGAACTCCATGATGGATATGATGAAAATAAAATGTCCCGTATTCTCGACTCAAAACTACCGCTATTCGTATTCATATATTATGAAAAATAAAAAATAATATAATTATTATAGTTAATATTGAAACTTTTTTTATGTAATTTATTTAATAAAAAATTGAATACAATTATTTTGTCCATATATAACTTTAGTAGGCAGGTACTTTATGTAATAAAAGAATTTAAATAAAAATTAAAACTTGACTTCTCATTTATGTACATATAGCCTACGTCACTACCGCCACTAACATAATAATTCAGATCATTGCAATGAAACCTCACAACTCAAAATCGGTCCAACGGTGCAGGTGCAGGTGCAGGGCGTGTCAAAGAAGGTGCAGGTGCATACATACATAAACTCGAAAAACATAACCCTCTTTTTTCCGTAGTCGGGGAAAAATTTGGGAAATTTTTCAATATCTGGCAACATTACATGCACACAGAAGCACCGTGTACGTACAGTGCAGCGGCGAAATGACAGCACACATAGCTTTATTGAAAATGACGATAAATTATTCGGTTTAGTTCGGCAACGCTCCATCTGTCTTTTATTTTGTAATCTAAGCTTAAGCCAATAAGGTCTAAAAACAATGCCAATCGGCCAAAAGTCGGAATTTAAAAACGTATTCTTTTTATGAGACAAAATTGTTACCTTAAAGGAAGCAAAAGAGGTTTCTTTATACGGTTCAATACGTTCAATAGACACCGCGCTTTCACCTTTTGATTTGATGTAGTCTGCGAGCTTATCGTTAGTTGACGATATATCTAAGCGAGAAACGTACAAACAGAAGGTTCTCGGTGCGGCTTGGATAATAGAATCTTGTTCCTGAACTACAGCACGACCCTCCCTGTTCCTGTTTTTTTTTCTTTTTATATGTGACCGGTACAAAATCCCTATCAGAGCTTTCCTTTATTAAACCCTCTTGCTTATTAGTTACACAGTTAGGCGCGCGTAACGAATCAGCTGTTCGTCCCGCTAAACGCTTCCTAGTCATACACACGTCGTTACTCGTAGCACTCCTTATCTGACTGAGTTCTCAGTTATACATCCTTCCTCTATGGACTGAGTGGAGCGGGCACGGCAGCGGCGGCCGCGGCGCGCTGCGCCTGCGCCACCGGCGTCCGGCAAGTGATGCACCTCGTCCCCCTCAGGCCGCTCCCCGCTCACGTTGGTAGTTGGAAGTTTCGAGCGTTCAATGTGTTGATTTATCTCTTTACGTAGCTAATCGACGTCCGATTGTTTCGCACAATCACTTTTGATGTGAATGATCTCCTTTTTTAGGAGGACTATGTCCTTTAGGAGGCTGGTTACATCCACGTGATCAAATGTTACGGGTGGAAGTCTATTAATGTTGCGGGCAACGAAAACAGGCAGAGTCGCTGGATCAGTTTCTTTGAGGATTTTTACAATATCTTGCAGGTTTCTTTTATTTTTGTTGTCACCTTTTCGTACTCCACGACGGGTGAGCGAGTTATCTGTTAAAATCGCCCTTGCACTGTCAATTTCTTCTTCGGTAAACTGGCCCTCACAAAGAAGCAAACTGACTTCGTCAATTACATCAATCTTACACTGAATATAGCATAAGAGTTCACTTATTACCACACGGCAACTACAATCGTTAGGCATTTTAGCCTAGGAAAATAGACCTTAAACACTTAAATTATATATAATACATTAAATTTAAGACAACTTAGTGCAAACGTGACCGTTAGTTGAGAGATCTCGCGCTACCCTCCAATATAAGATAAGATATATATATATACTACTATATATTATATACTATAGATAAGATATATACTACGTACATACAGTTAGGAAACTAAGCCCCCCCCCCCATGAAATTATGACATATAGCTATAGGGCTGTTACTTTTTGGTATTTAACCGACTTCAAAAATAAAGGAGGAGGTTATCAATTCGGCCTGTATATTTCTTTTTGCTTTTTTTCACAGTTGATTTAGTGATAGTTTTGAGATTAAAACCCGTTAAAATACAAAAATGGTGTAGCCTAAATATGAATTTACAAGAAGAAACAATCCGAAGTCTGTAGAATTTCAAAACGTTTTTATGAAACACAATTAACACTACAAAATCAGCTAGGTACGTCTTATATTAACTATTTAAACAGTAAAAAATGGCTCAGAACAGTAGCTGTTATATTCAACTTATAAATGGCATTCAAAAGGGAAATAATAAGACATGTTAAAAAATCCAATAAGGATCATAATTTATTTTATAAAATGATATATACACTTTACAATTGACAAGACGACCGCTAGCGTAACAGGACCGTCCTCGAATCTGATCATTCAACAAATACTGGGAATGATACTTTATTTCAATACTTTAAGCGTGTAAAATATTTCATTAATACCTAATTAACCAAAAGTCAGATTCGCAAAGGTCTTGTCCTACTAAAGGCCGCATTTACTGATGCACAACAGCATCCTACTCTTCATTGGTAATATTGTTACAAACTAATATGTACAGTATATTTACAATCTTCCATTGAATTCATATCATCCAAAAATACTTGGGTTTTAATTTCGAACAGTTCCTTTCATTGAAATCGAGGATAAGCTAAGAACACTGAACCTTTGAAATGGTACGTCATAAATTAAATGCCACAGGAAAACAGTACAGTGTGATTAAAAAGGATTAGACTCGACCTTTCTTTCCTAACACGGTTGACTAAAACGAAATTCATCTACTTTAACACCGACGCCGAGTCACACTCGGCGATCATTTGGTAACTTTTATAAATTTTAAACTAGCAACAATGAACATTTCAAAGTTTTATGCAATATTCAACAACTATTATACCAAAGATTGACGCTAGCTCCAATACCGTTAGATTCGACTCCAATGCCCATTCATTTATTAAAATGTACCGCAAGACACAATTCTTAAATACTTCCATAAATGCGATTTCTAATGACCTATTTAGTCTGTATTTGTGTAAAATAACTGATTCTGACGACATGTAGGGCGAGATCAGGCAGGCGGAGCATTCGATCACAATATTCGTAAATACGCAACGATTCCCTTAACATAGACAACAAACACCGTGAACATACCGTAGACATCACAGCCCTAAAGAGGCGAGTCAATCCGTCAAATGACGACAAAACATGCAAATTCAAACATTTTATTCATGTTATTAAGTAAAACATACGGTTTCGCAAAATACACAAAATACCACATTCATTGATATTTCATACATATTTGAGCACAAACTGTTCAATTTGGTGAAATCATTGGAACTTCATCACTAGCTATGATTATTCGTACTATACACAGAATTATTAGTTAATCTCTTCATATTCACTGAGGCACTACTTCCATTCTTCTCGAGACCAACCAGAAAGTCTTCTAATAATTTCGCGAGCGCTTTCCTTTTAAATCTTAGCGATTCACTTATAACGTCTCGTATCACTTCCTTTTTAATTTCCACACTGCCTTTCAATTGTTTTAAATACTCGAATAACTTCGTAAAATCTGAAATAAAAATATTGATTACATTAATATTATAATTAGGTCATAGAAAACAAGGTAAAGTAGATGTGAATAATAAACATCATATTTTATCCATTAGTGGTGAGTGAAAAAAAAACATTTGTCAAAAATACTTTGATGATTTTACTTCTCAAACAGCTTTTGATAAGACTAAAAAAAATGCAGATTGATATAAAAAAAATTTAAATTATTTTCAATTTGATCAATAAACTTATTTGCTTAGTAGGAAAACACATAATATTATGATTTAATAATTCAGCCCCCGGAATCACAGACACAATAGAAAATCTATTGTGTCGTGGTCCGATCGGGCCGCTACCTATCGGATCAGGGCTCAATGGGTTAATAAAAATTATTTTATCATGATTAAATTACTTAATTTAAAAAACCTTAATTTTATATATCTTCCTAAATAAAATCTATACTATAATAAGCGATACAATATTATTAAGATATACATCAATATATAATGCTTGTTGTGTTTATAACCAATAATTCCAGAAAGTAAGATAAACAGCATTATTAAGTAATACCATTATTTTAATATTACCTCTGCCCGGTCGACGCACAGCGCGATACACTTCCGAGCGAACAGAGAGGTTGTGTTTCTTGATGTCGGCGAGCTCCTTGCGCGACGGCTGCGGCGGGAGCAGGACGGACGTTAGCAACGCGTTTTCTTCCTGTTCATATGGAATATGGTATTAGTTATTTATTTTAAACTATAACAATATCAGCTTATATACATTGTCAATGGGACACAGGCGTCCTATGAGTTTTATTTTTATTTATTTTTTTATTTGGTTGAAAGGATGTAACGATTTTAAACTCTGATTTGTTTAGGATAATAATATATAAAATGCTTAGTTTTACTATTGATGTTATTTGAACAATAGGTTCGCTATGCATTTCTATCAATGCCACCGGAAATAAACCGTTAGAATAAAACTTGCGATATTGTAAACTGTCCCAATCCATTAACCATCTATCTGTAGCAAATCTTCGTATCAGCAGCTAGATATAGGCTACTTTAATGACTAGTGGCGGCTCGTGGACCGGCACAGCACCGGTACCAATGCATCGAAACAGCTGATTGTATGGTATACCTTCCGCCGTTTCTTCTTCCGCGAGTTGTTGCTGTTCTCCGCGGCTTCGCCCTGCAGGATCGCGTTGATCTGCAGCTCTTGCGTGTCCGGGGGCGGTGGCAACGACACCGGCAACGGTACCAGCTCGTACACCGGCACCGGTACCGATGCCTTATCCTAATTCAACAGCTGTTTGTATAACATACCTTCCGCCGTTTCTTCTTCCGCGAGTTGTTGCTATTCTCCGCGGCGACTCCCTGCAGGATAGCATTGATCTGCAGCTCCTGCGTGTCCGGGGGCGGTGGCAACGACACCGGCAACGGTACCAGCTCGTACACCGGCACCGGTACCGATGCCTTATCCTAATCCAACAGCTGTTTGTATAACATACCTTCCGCCGTTTCTTCTTCCGTGAGTTGTTGCTATTCTCCGCGGCGACGCCCTGCAGGATAGCATTGATCTGTAGCTCCTGCGTGTCCGGGGGCGGTGGCAACGACACCGGCACCGGTATCGGCTCGTGCACCGGCACCGGTACCGGTGGGGACGGCGACCGCGCCATCTTGCTGCCCATTGTTGTGTACGCGTCTGGAATGTTGCGTGTTTGTTAAATTAATACACATTTCTATGTCTAATAAATTAAATAATTTCTATGAAAGGATATCAATTTCAATTTCAAATTCAATTACTTTTTTTGTGTATGTTTTATATATTTTTTTTAGCTTGGCCACATTTTCTAAAATATGGCCAAAATTGCTAAATTCATTAATAAGTTAAAAATTTTATAAAAAGCATTTATCGATAAACCTGTAACAACTTAATTTTAATGACTTCAATAATTGGATTTACTATTGCAGCATTCTAATAGACCCACAAAACTTTTCCTACATGCAATATGCATGCTACATTAATGTACAATGTATATAAAGCAAAGGGAACTACAATAATTACCTCCATTGAGGAAAGGTTTGATGACAGGCGGCAGATTGGCTGGTGCGGCTGGCCCGGCTGGCTGTGGTGTCCCACCAGACTCCACGTTAGGTGGCTCCTGAAAATATAATTTGAACATTAATTTTACTACTTTATTACGTCTTATTTAAATAGAATTATGTTTATTTCATTTAATTTAGAGACAATTCTGATATAGATTCAGAAGGACTTTAAAACAAAACAAAATCTATTTAAATCCGTTATAAGTTTTTATAAGTATTTATAAGTTTTATTGACGAATAATGGTTGGCGAAAATTATTTCTACATTAATTTGAATAGACACACAGCACGCACTGTCACAGAAATGTAAACTATGTATTAATCTATTTAAAGTGCAAAAATGAATCCAAAATCTTATTTTAGAATTTTTTTTTACTATAAAAAAATTGTTAAGCCTTGTAAGTTTATTGCAATAACGTTACCTCAGGCGGTCTCCCAGACGGTAAGTCCGAGGGCACGGGCGCGAGGGGCGAAGCTGGCCGCCTCGACACGGGCGACAGCGGCGCCGCAGCGGGCGACGCGGGCGGCGTGCTGTGCACCGGCGACACCGGCGACATCGGCGCGGGGGGCAGGGCCGGCGACATCGGCGGGGAGATAACAGCTGGGGACGGTGACGATGGGCGACGCGCTACAATGTGCGGTGGTAGTGGCCCGGCTTTGCGTTTGGGTGGAGCGGCGCGCGGGCTCTCGGCGCCGCGTTTACCGCCCACTCCGCTCCCGCCGCTGCTCCGCACTGTCCCCATTGGATCAATGTCCGCTTCGTCTACCATCATCCGCTGGAAAATTTAATAATTATGTTAAACACAACATATAATTAATAATATTTAAAATCGATTAATGTAACAATTCAACCAAATCATACTCAAATTTATTTACTACCCTTGCTGTTATCCATAATAATATTATAAAGCTGAAGAATTAGTTTGTTCGAACGGGCTAATCTCAGGAACTACTGATCCGATTTGAAAAATTCTTTCGGAGTTAGATTAATTATTACATTAATATTAATTAAGGATTTAAAAAATCTGTTTCAATTCAACCTATACAACTTTTCTTTAAGCATTTCCATAACATAAGATATAATATAAATAGTCTAACCTTATCTATTTTGAAAGGATTGCCAAACATATGCTGCCGCACGGGCTGCGATTCGATCTCCCTCAACTGCGGCGTCATTCGTTTGAGATACTCCTGGTAGTTGCCCATCTGAGCCACCGGCATTGAGTGCACACTGTCCTCGTCTACGAGGCGTGTATGAGCCAGCGATGGTTGGAGGAAGTTTGCACGCATTCGCACCACCTGTAATAATTAGGAAAACAACATGCATTAGTTTAAAAATTACATCGTAATTGATAAAGAAACTACAACTTTTACATCTTAATAGTAAAAAAAGTGTAAATAAATAAACATACAACTGCAAAAACTACTTAAGTTTTTTATTTATTTAGATCACCAGAACTAATTGACCTTTTAACAACAAATAATTGCACATCAATCATAAAAATATATTCACCTGGTCCAGCAGATCTCTCCGTTGTATATCAAATGGATTCCTATAAGTGTGTGCTTGAGCCTTATGGCGCCCACGAGATAAACCCACTACGAAGCCGCCAAACTCATTGAGCTGATCACGCAACGCAGTAAATTTATCTTGTAGACACGGATGGGTTGTTAGATCTTTCTTGAGTGGCGAACGAGGCATAACACGAACACTTTCTGCTATCTGAAAACAGTAAGCAAGATAAGAGTTAAATTTGATTTCATATATTTAAACAAAATTGATATGTTTTAGCTTTATTTTTCTGAAATCACATCCAAAACATCTTAATTTTATTAATTACACATCTACTTATGAAACTCATAATCAGATATCTTAGTTATCGTCAAAGAAAACCATATTTTTAATTCCATACGTCATATTATATGATTCGTGACGCACACTAGTGACGTAAAGCGCGTCGTAACCTTTGTTTAAGAAAAATCCGCATTTAAGTTTTTACAAGTATGGTTTCCTCGCACAGTTCCTTATCAGGGGGAAGTTACGTAATTCAATACCTAAACATTTATGAGGAATACTTGATAGATATTGTAGTGTAATAAATATTTATTTATATTTTAGAATATGAAATAATACAATTAATTATTTATTAATATAATAGAAAAATTACCTTTTGATTATTATTAGTCGAAGCCTTATTAATTACATCGGCGCACAATTTCTCAAATTCTATCTTAGCTTGATTCTTCAGTCTTTTTAAATAATTCAGTACAGAAAAACTAAAACAGTTATCTTGAGTTTCAGGGATTAAGCTCTGAACTAGAGGCGCGGAGGCACCCATTTTTGTTAAAGCTCGACGGAGTGGCTGTAAACACAAAAAAAAATTAAATTTCATTTAATTTGTTTTGTCACTGACACTGAAATTATTTTATTTTCATTTAAATGTAAAGCAATATTTTATTTTAATCAAAAGTAAGTAATCTTTTAAAATCATATCACCTTACCGTAACATAATAAGAAGGCATTCTATCCAAATACTGCTGGAAGGCCATTTTCCATTCAGGCGTTGGTTTGCACCTGTGCACTTTGAAGAGATCATCCAGAAGTGGTAGAAGTACAGGATAGTTGTACGGCAGGACAAACAAATTGACACAAGTTAGATTCGTTGAGGCCTTTAGGTATCCAAACGGATGGCTCACTTCAGCGTTCTTACAACCACTGTTACCTACGAACACCTGTAACATATATAAATAACAAATTAATATTTATATATTAAATTATTATATAATAAACAAAAATGACTAAGCACAAATTATGCAACTCAATATCCATCATCATTTTCCAAGATTACATACTCAATAATTAGGTTTATTATTATAATCTATTATTTTACATAACCTATTTATAATAAGTTATTTCTATTATGTGCTAACATCAAAGTAATAATGATTATATCATATCATATCAAGAAGAAAATTTGAATAACAATTATCATTGTATGATCCCAATTTCGATCGTTCTTAGGTACAATTTGCTTAAATATAAGGATAACTACTAGAAATTTATTAATATAAAAGTATGCTCTTACCTGCCAGCATATAGTGGGTTGTTTTCTAGCCAAAATGAACTGCGTCAGTGGACTTGGTTCCAGTTCATATTTATCAAACGGTAAGTTATCTATCACCATTGGTTCTTGGCTGGAACATGTAAACTTAACTACCGGATGCGCCGAGCGAGGAGGCTGTAATTAAATGTTGTAACCATAAATATTGTTGCCTTACACAAAAATAATTACAATGTTCACATAAAACACAATGAAGTCAAAATATAGTCCTTCCAAATAAATTGAAAATTCCATACAATTTAGTATTTGTATTACATTTAATTCACTTAAATAGTATATGAATACATAAATATGCTTTCATACTTTATTAGAATGTGTATAATAAGTACTTTTATTCATTTAATATTTTAGTTATCAAAGAAAATAAAATTATGTAGTTATAACATTTATTTATAAAGAATTAAGATTGGACTTAATTTATTTTAAAATACCAATTAAGAATTATTTTTATAGATTTGAAGACTATAATTTTCACTCACCAGTGTAGGCGCATTAGGATCTGGTCGGAATGATTCAGGAATCGGCCAAAAACCAACAGCAAAACCTTTCTGAGAGACTGTTCTTGGTACATATATGAGGCGTCTACAAGAATGCCAAGCTTGCGGGGCAGCTTGGTTCATACCCATATTCGTTTGATATGGACCGCCATTCCATCTCTGTAATAGAATTTCAAATATATTAATATTAATGTTAACTATTTAATTCAATCAAATGCGATCATAGTAACTTTATGTGTATAGCTATTTTTAGCAACAGTGTAATGAATGACTCCTTTATATCTGATGAAATTAATTTTAATAAACATTAGATTATGAACGATTGCTGCACTAATATTTGTATTAATATCATCTATAATTATGCTTTTATGATTATTATTATAGCGACTATACATTTTAGAAACTAAACATGTCTTGTAAAGGTCCATGACTCTTCGATACATCACTACATAGTATAAAACAAAGTCGCTATCTCTCTCCCTATGTATGATAAAATCTTTAAAACTACGCAACGGATTACGATACTAGATAGAGTGATTGAAGCGGAAGGTTTATATGTATAAGGTATTAGGTTTTTGACACAGCGGACGAAGCTGCAGCGGAAAGCTAGTTACATATAAATAAATCCTACAACTGTTTTTTTATTCGTATTCCTATATTACGTATGGCTTAAGGAAATATGCAATTACCCCATTTCTTTCGCTATCAGTTTCCATTTCCTTATCATCCGGATGCGGCTCGTCAGTCTCACCGTCCCTGTTCGTGCCTCCGTCTATGGGTGGCGGATCCGGACCGATCTTCTCAAAGTTAATCACCACGCCGCTCTGCACCTTTTGCACCAGACTGTCGATACATTGCATCAACATACGATGCGACGTGATGCAGTACGAACGTCCTGAAATTGAAAAAAAAATGTAAAATAAACTGTAGATAATAAATGATTTCTTGAATTTATATTGTTGCTAGATGCATACTAGATTTTATTTAAGGTAATATTACATAAATAATTTGCCCAAAAGATTATAGAATAGAAAACTGTAAGTAACATTCAAAAATAAATAAGTTTTTTTTTTCATTTGGTTTACAACGTCTTTATTAAGAGAGTATGTTCCCTTCAAACCTTATAAAGGAATATAAAAGATAACAATCAAGGTCAGCGTAAGTATATGCAACTAATTTAAACCTCTACAAATACCTCAACAATAAATGCATTCAATTCAAAAAAACTTGTAACACAGGTTTCTAAAGGGCTTGTTGTACCTAGTTTACTAAAACTTTACTCATGTAAATGTATGAAAAAAACACGAAGTAAAATGAACAACTACATAATTCTATAAATCAGGGTAATTCTGTGCACAAATTGAGTTAAGATATGGGCGTTTTTACTGGAATGTGGTTTTAAGCATGCCAACATCATCTTCCCGAGAATGATACTAAATTGAAGGTCATAATATGACACAATCATAAATACTTGCAGTAAGTACCTATCAAACTTACTTTTAAAATGCAAATTCATATTGCTTTTTATTTTATTGTACCTTAACATGACCATAATGTAAGAATTTAAATATCTACATGACATTAAACATGCTGGAGAAAAAGTACAATAATAATATATTTTAATATTTACATGTCTATATTATAATAATTAATTAGCTACATAAATATCTAAGCTAATGGTAATTAAAAAAAATATTGCTGTCTTTGTTCATGGTACTGAATTTATATTTGAACGAAATATTTCTTCCATTCCGTCCATTATTTTCAATATTGACTTGGATACAAAAGTATTAACTTTTATTCCTATATACTCAGTACAATCTTAATACTAAGTTTGCTTGAGATATACTAACTACAAGAACTAAAACAATAACTCAACGGGGTTCACTAATTAGGTTTCTTTTTATTACAATAGCAAAGGCTGAAAAGAATAAGTCTTTCAACCCATAGAAACAGCTTTCCTGAATTCACAAAAATCCAAACCAAAAACATTCAAAAATTAATTATCTATTATAAAATCTATAAAAATATTTATTTAATATATTATTAATTTATTATAAAATTTATATTAATTATCTCTCTATTATTAACGTTTCTTAAATTAAGCATAAACTTATGTAAATGCAAACTAAAATTATTTAAAACTTACCGCCAGTAACTTCACACATAGCATCTATGGGCGAGGAGTCAGATGGTACAAGTCCGGAATCTCTCTCCACAGCAGGAGTACCAGCTAGCCTTAGAACCAATGAAAACAGTCTTTGGTCCCATCTGAATGGTTCTCGGGTAAGCTCCGAACCAGGTATAGGGCAGTTCATTGGCAGGTTAAACTGAATAGAAGAAAGAATACATTTTAATTTTGTTCATCATTGCAACATACAAATGGTACTCTACTATTTTTTATCAACATTATTTTATTTCTCTCACATATTACAAAAGTTAGAATTGTTTTTAAGTTAAATTTTTTTTATTGAATATCAAATAATATAAAAACACTATTCAATATTATACCTATGTATGTTTGCAAAAAAAATATTTCCAAAAACTTTAAGGTCATAAATTAATTCATCATCATCATCATCATCACCTAATAGATAATCATATCTCATACTTCTTTATTCATGTAAGTACATATTTCATTTCGTAACTAACATTGAAAATAAATAATTCACTTACTTCCTCTTGAATGCCTGCATTGCTGGATAGTTTTCCTCCATCAGTTATAACAACAATCACAGATGGTTCCAAGTAGAATGGGCATCTTCCCTGTCCATAAGTGTCTATTCCTGTTTGCATACGATTTATATTTAAAACATCGAATGCATGCTTTAATGCAGCACCCATTGTAGTAAGTCCCAGGCATTGCAAATTCTTCAGTTCATTAATGAATGTTGCTAAATTTTCTTTCCAACCGGCCTGTAATACCAATAAGATTATTTAAAAACTAGTACGAATTGAATATTTATATATTCATGTCAAAATGTAAATATACGATATCTATTTTGTTATCACAAGTAACGAAACCACACAACATTCCACAATGCCCAAACAGAATCATGATTTCATATTTCCCCCCAATTCGCCATTTCGTTATTAAATGGTGACTCGACCAATGAGCGTACGAGGAGAGCGCAGTCGCGAGCGATATCGCGAAGACAGCAACGGCAGCCGCTCGTCCTGTTTACGTCGTGCTGTATTTTAGTTAATTCACTATCAAAGAATGTTAATGTATTGGACCACAGATTTCAGTGCTTTACGAATGGATTTTATAGAGCCGGCCAAAATTATAAATGCATTCAAAAATTACAGTAATATCACCAAAACGTGTTCACTCTGATACACTAACCTTGATGTTCGCGGGTGGCTCTTCGAAAGTTAGAAGCATATACCTATCGCCTCTGCTTTCAGGAGATCGCTGACGTACCTAGAACATAATAGCATTTTAATAGCAAACACAAACTAGCTTTAAACAAATCGATCACAAAAATGAGGCGGTTGATGTCGATGACACTGCACGTACCTTTACGAATGTTTCCACAGCGCCCTTGGCTACATCGAGCAACGTTGGGCGTCCGCCCAAATAAGCTCTTTGATTCATAGATGCAGATGTATCTATTAAAAAGACTATTATAGTCATCGTGAAAAATTTTCTAGATATTCTCCTAAATACATTAAATATGCGCACGCTATTATGAACTAAGAACAAAAATGGCTGCTACATTGTACGCAGAATCGCGAAGAGGCGACCGTCCGACAGCCGCTTCGACGAGCAGCTGAACAAGCTACGCCACGAAGACTCCAAAAGTACCACGTGACCTAATCATACGTTCGGTTATTCTCGGATCCAATAGAAAAACATTCGGCTTAAATCGTAGCCTGGTAGCTATGTTGCCAGTTCCTACTTTAAAAATTCCTTGACTACTGTAATTTAAACTTAAAATCATTCAAATATTTTACGGTTTATAAATTTCTACGTGCATAGATTGCATGATATTAGTTTCCTATTATATCTAGTACAATAATATATTTCTAGTATATTATTATGTTTGCACTTTAACGATATCCCTATGTAAAGTTTGATTTTCCTCATTAAATTAGATTAAATAATTAATTTTCTTAACTAAATGATACATTCAACTCACTGTAAATAATGAGTATCTTTTAATGTCGCTAGCTTGTAAAATTTAAATCTCCCCACTATTAGGATATTACATAAAGTTGGAAACACTGCATAGGCACTGAAGTCAAAACAAAGCATTGCAGAAATTATTCGATTCTTTTAAAAGGCAAAATTTTTAAAGTATGTAAACGTTAAAAATATTTTAACTTAAATTTTTAAATAAATATTATATTTAAATTAGAATATGGTCTCATTTAAAATAAAAAGACACTTACATGGCATTTTATTTTTTCTGGCGGCAAATTTAAAATTGATCTCATCGATGTCATCAAATAATAATATTATCGTCTAACGTAGAGTTTTGCTTTTTGTACGTAATGGTAACTAAGAAATATTAATAATTTTTTAACCGAAATATATAAAAAAAATGGTATTTATTATGGAAGTATGTAAGTAGATACCCTTTTAAAATATTTTATATAATTTTTATTTTAACCTTTAATTAGTTAAATATTAATTTATTTTTACAAACGAATATTACATCAAAATTCAAGAGATAGATAATAATTAATAATTAACAACAGCCTAATTATGCATAAATTTTTTTTTTAGTCATATCAATACATAATATCACCTATTTTAAATTTAAGTACATTAAATTCATAGGTTTACACTATACATAATAATTATGTTTCAATAATAAGAATTATACAGTACAAACTGCTATTTAAATAGGTACTAGTTGAGTCCCGTTGTTTCACCCGCTCAAATGAGCTTTTCCTTTTAATCCTAATATTCCTAAGCCTTAGGAAATATGTATTTGAATAAAAAGTAAAGCCTAGGTTACTTCTTATAACATCGACTATCTGTCAGTGAAAGTCCCGTCAAAATCGCTCTAGCCATTCCAGAGATTAGCTGAAACAAGCAGACAGACAGGCAAAGAATTATTATAATGTATATTACAAACAGACACTCCAATTTTATTATTGGTGTAAATTAGCTTTCCGCCCTTTGCATGGCTGCATCCCTAATAATTGTTTCTTTTATCAAATAAATTGTCCAAATTTGCCCAGTAGTTTTACGTGATTGACTCTTTTCACTCATTAAAAACAGACAAACAGAAAAAGTACAAGCATTATTTTGGAGACCTTTCCATATTGCCCATACCGCATAGCAATTACTCCGTTATAAAATATTAAATGTACAGTGCAAAAGGTCCGGTTATGTACTGTTTTATATTTTGTAGTAATTTTTTATCCACAATAGGTAGGTATCATTTTTACTTAAGCTTTCACTTCGACTCTTATTATTAACTCCATATTTTAAAATTGTTGGACATTAATTTGTTTCCTATGTTTGTTGACGCTGCGATATAAATAAATCGGGAGAAATTTATCAAAATACCTACCTAGTAGGTAAATGCAAAATAATGTTTTTATTTTTAGTAAGTAATCTACGTGGGAGTCTTCGTTATATCCGCGTAGGTTGATCTTCAATGGTACTAAATACTAATATTTGTTTGTAATTTTCCAAAGCTACAAAGAAAATCAATGAGGCAATTACTTATTAATCTGCGATGTTTTATTACTCATTTTCGGGACAGACACACAGAGAGACAGACAAAATCTCTTTTTGTTTATAGTCTAATTTCGAACACGATAATCTCACTCTTAACCTACATCTATAGGTAGGTACTTAAAATAAAACTGTAGAAGAGTCAATTCTGTACATTAGGGATGTAACGATACCGATACCGATACCGATATATCGGCCGATTAATCGGCAAGCCGATATATCGGTATCGCCGATAATAAAACAACCGATACCGATATCAAACAATCCAAAAAACCGCGCCCAATGAACGATGCGGGAGGCCGCCCATGCGTGCGCACTTTGTTTCCTGAAAAAACTCTACCAATAGTAAACTTTTATTAGGTACTGATTGTATGTGTATTACTTAAAGTTTAACTCACTTTGTAAAATAATAATACTAAAATTAATGGTTTTGTTGTTTTTTGATTTGGCATTTTTATTTAAAAGAATACGATTAACAGTTGAGTCTCTGTTAAATGTTGGTAACTTTTTATGCATAATTCACTATTTATTTTTCTACCAAGTCATCGATATCGGTATCGCCGATACATTACTACAAATATCGGTATCGGTATCGTATCGGCAAAATCATGTATCGTTACATCCCTACTGTACATTGAAAATATTGAAAAAATAAATAGTTACTGGATCGATTCGAAACCCAAATACTTATATAATTAAAAAATTTTTTGTCTGTCTGTATGTGAACATTGTGAAGGCATCACGTGAAAACTTACGGTTCGATTTCGATGAAACTTGGTATAATTATTATACCTTATTATGCTGGGCATAAAATACGTAGAAAAAAATCTTTATTCCGCGCGGGCGGAGTCGCGGGCGGAAGCTAGTTAAGAAATAATAACAGCTATATATTCTGCGATTCGATACATAAAATACTGGTAACTAGTCTTGTACACCTTATTATTTAATACTTTATATTATTAAAATATGGATGCACGGTACGTACGTATCTACAACGTCTCTTTCACGTTGTAGATACGTACTTAGCTCTCTTTAAACTATGATACGTACCTATGTATGTGTCGTGGCCATATCGTAGATTTGCTCATTTCATGAAATTCACGAAATGGTCGCATTTCATGATGTGGCCAACATAGTTTGACCAGATCGTTAAATCGTCAATGTTCCACGATTTTGTCATCCACATTTGGCCAGATCGTATAAAATATAGGGAGTCCATGAAATATTTAAAAAATCGAGAATATTTTAAGAATTTGTTTATTGTCATTTAAGTTAGTACCACGGCAGCGGCCGGCGAGTGCCAGAAGTGAATCGTTTTTGCAATAGGAAACGGTTAGTTTATATACTTTGATAAACAACGCACGAGCCGAGCGAGAGAAGCGAGCGTGCCGCGGCAGCGGCCGGCGAGTGCCAGAAGCGAATCGCTTTTTAGAAAAGAAACAATTACTTATATAGTTGGATATATAAATATAGTTATAGGATTTTAGACGTATTTTTTCTTGGATTTAAGATATTCGCAGTTTCCATAGTTCTCGAACCTCTTCGTCGTAAATTCTTTGCTATGACTTTCTTCATGTTGTAATTAAATGAATTATGAAGTTTTTAACTGTGAATGACAAAATTTTCGCCAGCGGTCGCCATCTTCACGCATAAACACAGCGCTTGCAGCCTCTACCAATAATTAATGTAAGTTCTACTTTACGATAATGATCAAATAATTTTGATCATTTCATGAAAAAACCGCGCATTTAGTTGCCCATATCGAGAAACGATTTCTTATCATTGATCTGCTCAAACCACATCATGACGTGGCCAATAGACATTCAACCATTTCATGAAATGCGACCATTTCACGAAATGATCGATCATTTCATGAAATGAGTAAATCTACGATATGGCCACGACATGCACATAAAATATTTAAATTCAGTTTGATTTTTTTTTTGGGCTATTGGTATTAGAGATTTTAGGTACTCAATTCGTACCTAGGTTGACTCCAAGACGATCCATCCGATGTTATGGTTCCATCTGCTTCCAATTTTTAATTTGTATTTAGTTTGAGTTCAGAACGTGCAATGATGTACCTATATGTACGTAAAAAAAATATTATTAGGTACATTACGTAGGTAGGTAAGTTGTCTAATAGAACATACGATAAACTAATTCCCTCGAATCTATCAATAAAAAATTTGGTTTTGACTTCATAGGTATTATGCCATACACAATTTGTCCCCTCTACTTAGAAGAATCGACAATAAATTCTCAAATCTCTTTGAAAAATGGACCCCCATATAAAGTGAGCTTGAGGTACCTATTTAGGCTCAGGGTCACTTGTAAATGTATTGCAGTTGTAATCGACCGCATCATCACAATAATATGTTCATTGTTCCTAGCTGCAGTTGATTTCCCCAGCAATATAGGTAGCTGCTACTGCTCGTTTTATACAAAAAAAAAGACGTGTGGCACTCGGGAACTGCCGCGGTAAAGCTATTGGCCTTATTGCATTTGCATAGCATGCCTTTAAGCCACACCTCCGTGCCCGTCAGAGTGGGGAGCGTGAGGTTTTTTCGTTACGGAATTTCTGGATTCGGTCCCCGCGCTCAAGGCCCGCGATAGAAGCTAAGCAATAGCTTAAAATAAATAAGTACCTAATATATATCAGCAAAAATGCTTATCACTCAACTGCGTACAGATATAGCCTTATACCTATGCTCTGTCCATAGGGTAATATTATAATGATATTGATTTGAATAAAGAATTTATCATCGTAATTAGCACTTTTCATTTAGGTAGGTAAGTACAACTTCAATGCAACGTTCATATCGTGTTGAATTTAAAATAGGTATACAGTACCTAAGTACTCACATGTTAAAATGTGTGAAGGTAATTGTTAAAGTACCTACTACTTATTATATTTTAAATCATAGAGTAATTGAAATAAATACAGGAGTTTAAGTAGTTTCTAATAAAACATAGAAGGCTTTTTTCACTTTATCCAAGCAACGAATTAATACGACAAAACAAGACCTAAACTACGTAATAAGAAAATATAATATTGCATTAAATAATGCAGAGCTGTTACAATTCATAACTATCGTAGTTATGAAGCAATTCAAATTATTTCAAATTATTCAATAAATCATTTCAACCCTTAAACGTGCTTAAAAACCTAGTACATGCCCGTACTGTAGCATTCATGAAACATAACTGCCACGGAGGAAACTAGCGGGCTGCTTGTACCGTACAATAAATGCTATAGCTACCTTTATTGTTATATATGTATTGCTTTCCTAGGTACTATAATATCTAGACTTGTTTCATGTTTCCACTTGCATTGGAAGTGCAGCGGTGCGCATGTCAGCTAACATGCGCTTTACGTACCGGTTTCAGTCTCGTAACTTACTAACAAAGGGAATCATTTTTGTTGTAAATTCATATTATACTTACTTACCTAAATATTAAAATTAACAGCCGGCTAGCTGTCGCATACAAGGTTAGTTGTTTGTTTTTTCTTTGCAGTCACTGGTACTTATGTACTTATTTACCTATAATTTTTTCATTAGATTTACATAATAAATTAAAATATTGTGAATGTAAAGTACTTAAATATAAAATTCGTGTTTAAGTATGTAATTCGTATGTAGGTATTTATAGCTTTCGTAATACATACCTACCTATATAACTACTTATAAATAAATGTTTACACTAAACCCCATTAACAATTATTATATATTAATAAAAACATAGTATGCTGCAAGTAATGACAGTCTTATTTGTGTGTAACATTACTCATAAATTCATTCATTTCATTTCATAAACACAGACACTATTAGGGTATATTCAATAATAAATCAATTTTCAGTTGCAACTCGTCCTAAGTAAACTACGTGCGTGAAAATAAAAAAGTTACCTGCTCAAAATGGTTAGTGTTTATATTATAATTATGTACTTAGTTACTAGCTTACCGCCCGAAAATCCGTTGCATAGCTGTTTTAAAGACATACAAAGGGACATAGGGACAGAAAAAGCGACTTTGTTTTATACTATGTAGTGATTACCTAGATATTAAATGAAAATCGAGACGATTAAACAACCAATATTTTCTATTGGTTTGAATATCATAGGTTTCAACTTTCAAGTAGGTATCTACCTACGTGGATTAGATTTTGCGAAAATAAAATAAAATATTAATTGTCCCTCTAATTTCTTTTTAAACAACAGCTGTTTATTTATAATTATTATTGAAACACTACATAGTACAAATAAATTTTCCTTTTCTGATGTGGGAGCAACTGAGAATTTTTTTTTAACGGTTTGTGTGTTTTTTTTTAAGTTGAAAACGCATACCCAGAATGCTCAGAAGAATGGGTCTTGGACGTCGGACTCCTTTTTTTTTTACGTTGGGTAATGCTTTTACGCATCCCCCTCTACAGTTTTGCTGTATGAGGGGGTATGTGGGACTCGCAAGAAGCCATACCCACTAAAACCCAACGGTGGCCACCGTTCACCTTCGGCGGCAGGGGTTAACAGCTAGGCCTTATACCCCCACCGCCTAGGACGTCGGACTCCTATATCAATCCAATGCACATTGGACTATAGTGTAGACATTACTTGCTCTGTGGTGTAGACTATGTCTCTAATATATATACTGTATGCGTGATGCATTCCGTCTAGGAGCTTTTAGCGGTGGGTCGTGGGCAAGGTCGTGGGTATTGTGTGATCGAAATGATCGACTTCACTTCATTTCATCATGAAAACTTTTCTGATAGTTAATGTGATGCTAACATAGCGCTATAATTATTAAGCTCTATCAGAAAGTAGTTAGTATCGAAAAAGGTACCTAGAACCAAATACTGTTAGTTCTTAGTAGAATACGTAGCGTCTTTCCAAACTAAGTATACAAGGCCAGTACGCAACGTTGTGAAACTAATCACGTTTAGTTTGGAAATAACTTTTTTACAAATTTCTTCCAATCTATACAACAGCAGTACGCAAATACTCGCGTATACTTTGTAGTGAAGTAAGTTAAGAATAGCGCTCCAAAACATACAGCGCCAGTACGCATGCGGACTAAATGTGTTTTATTTTTTCTTTTAACTTCTATCAAAGACGTTTAATAGATTTTATAAAATAAGATCTATATTATTTTATACATTTATGGTTGTTTTATCCTTGTATATAAGCAGTACCTAGCAAAGCGGTAGCTAACCAAAAGCGGTTATAGCGAGAGGTCTCTCAACGGTAGATTATCCTTTTCTAACGTTTTGCCAAGGGTGACCATGAATATTTCTTTTATAATATCGGTAAGAATTTTTATATCTTTCATCTACCGGACTTTAATAAAGAAAAATACTCGAAATCTATGCTCGAAATTATCTTATAAAATGGCAATTCCCGAATCCAATTATCGATTGATTTTTTATAATGACATTGACAACAGCTTATGTCGGATTTTTTGTCAATAAATTATTTTAACTTGGTGCCGAGTGCCGATTTTTAAATATTATCTCATTGTCTAATAAGACTGGATATTTTATTCATAGATACATTGTGAATTTAGTTTATAAATTAACTAAGATCGGGAAATAAGCACTACCTTCTATTTTTATTTTATAAAGCACGGCAAAGGTAACCTGCTTCCAATGTTTTGTATTTGTTGTTTCTACTTATTTCAAAAGGGAATTTTATAAACTTTTAATTGTAGTAGTATCTAATGACGAAATGTTTAGTGCACCTCATTATTATGGGAGATTGAGTATGTAGCATTTACTATTAGTTTGTTGAATATAGCTATAGGTAATAATAGTCAATCATCATCAAGTTTGTAGGACCTTGCAGTCTCATTCTCTAATTTTATACTAATTGTTCATCATTTGTTTCGTGATTTAATTTGTATTTTCCCACTTTTATAAAATAATATGAAACAATTTTATTTTACAGCCTCGGTGTGCCAAAATGGAAGAGGACCTAGAAATACTTGAACGTGCCATCCTTAAATTAGAAGCAACTCGTGAAGATAATAAAGAAGAACCAGATGAATCTCACAAAGACCTCTATAAAAATTGGGGCAAATATGGATCTCAAGAACAAAGACGCAAAGAGCTCCTAGAGACTCAAAAAAGGTAAATAAGATAACAGAGGAAGTTATTCACAAGACACCTTTAATTAATAAGAGAATAAACATACAATAAATGTTTACTTTTTTTAATTAATAAAATAAGGAATGTTTTTGTACTATTACACATTAATAAATTAATACACTTTATATTAATGTTTTCTTTTATTTTAGTAACAGACTAAATAGAATTGATAAGTTCCGAGGTATAATGGAACTTGTGCAAACTGTAGAAGAGGGAAAACTTTTTGAACCATACAAAAAGGCGAGTTGCATTGAATGATTATTAAAATGTAATTTTTAAACACCTTTTCATTGAAAATACTTACTTTATATTTCACAGATACTTATGGAGAATTATATAATTTGACCAATTTATGCAGTGCGAATTGAATTATCAATGTGCAATTTTAGAAATAAACTTTCCCTTTATTATAATTTCTACTAACTATTTTAGGTATCATATAGACCAAGCATTTACGTCGCAGGATTTCACAAGACTTCCTTGACCTATAGCAATGTGCTTATGTTATCTGAATGGATGGTAGAAAAGCCTGTTGATTTTGAGACAAACTGGTACATGGCACCTTGTCCAAAGGGAGTCAGAATGCTTGTGATTTCGTATCATGTAAGTATAGTTTAAAATTTATTCATAATTCAACCAATTTGCCCTTGATAAAGAAAACCCGGTAAGCGGGTAAAGGGGAAATTTAATTTAAAGAGTTAATTTATGTTATTTCAGTTAATTCCATATATCCCAGTCAATTATTTTTTGCAATTTTTCATTAACTTTATCTACAAGTAAAATGTAACTGATAAATGGTTATTAGGTAGTTAGGTGATAGTCCGTTAGGTGACCGCCTCCTTGGTACAGTGGTTGACGCGTGAGCGTAGAGCCGAGGGGTCCTGGGTTTGATTCCCGGTGGAGACGAAGAAAAAAAAATGTCTCAGTCTGGCAGGACGCAGAGGGCTGATCACCTACTTGTCCCTAAAGAAAATCGATCAGTGAAACAGATGTATAACGCATCTGCCCCTTACCCCACTTGGGGACATGGGACTTCACTAGGTGATAGTTAGGTAAACTATACATGTAAACTAACAAAATACTCAAATATTAAACTGTATAGAAAAACATAAAGTACGGAATATCAAAAATCAACATATAAATTAATTCTATTCACAGGGAATGACAAAATGCTACAATAAATATGGTCATTTCAAATTTGAGTATTGGTCAGCGCTACCGGGTGGTAATCCCCGAACAGCTGTGAGAGACAATAGTTGTGTATTGGACTGCTTCTACCACAAGCCTACTAACACTATGTATGTTTTGGACATACTTGCCTGGAATGCTCAGCCTATGACTGATGGAGAGGTAGGCTAGAATAGCTTTAATTTTTTATAGATTTGTTATAAGATTAATACCTATTCTTATAAAAAATATTGTTAACAAACAGGCAGATACCATGTAGGTAGCAAAACAAAATTTCATAAGAATATATTGTTTCATTTTCCCACTCTCCTTTACTTACCTGTTTGGTCAACACTTTCTATGTTGTTATATTGGTCAGAATCAGATTAATAATTATCCTAAGTGATGCGTTTTTCTACACTAGCTTGAAGCCCTACAGGAATGTGAAAATAACTTCAATACAGTGTACATGGATGTCAAAAATAGATAAAAATATCTTTCTAAAGAATATTTTTTTATAATTACAGACCGAATTTCGACAATTTTGGATGAAGTCACATTTAGAAGAAATAGCTGCACTTAAGACTATTTCAAAATGGAATAAAACAGTGTTTAAATTGATACCTATGATTCAGTGTACAACACACCGTCTGAATATGTAAGTAAACTTTATGTATTATTTGAAGAATACAATATATGCATATTTGTGTTTGCTTGAAAAATGGAAAACTGTCATAGTTTATTAATTCTCCAAACTTCTCATCTATACAATTATCATGTGCCAGGTAAAACAGGTTATCAGGTTCAGCTTTTAATAGGAATCCTTAGGAAAATGATAAAATAGTGTTGATAACATTAGCGAAACTATAACATTATTTTGTAAGGATTTAGAATATCATAATGAAACGATGTCAAACTTGTATCTTATGTATAATAATCATTTATTTGTTATTGTTATTATTGTTTCTTAATACTATATCTAACTAACTGAAACTCTTTATAAGTAAACATTTTAAATAATGAACATTGCAAGTGTCCCAATCATTGGTCTTTTGATAAACATATTTATATTAATAAAATTAATTTTAATGTTTATTTTATGATACACAGTTACAGTTTAAAAAGAATTGTTAGCATAAATATTTTTCCAGGTTCTTCTCGAAATATCCACCGACTGAAGATCCAGAATTCCCTGCACTTGACGGTCTGCTGTTCTATCACAAGAAAGCTCACTATACCGCGGGACAGACGCCGCTCGTGGGATGGCTGTTCCCGTTCATGGTTCCTGAAATTATTGGGAGTGGTGAGTTTCAATTATATCTGCATGTTTGTTAACCTTATTGTATAAAAACGGCACTCGGGGACTGCCGCTGTAAAGCTATTGCATGCTATGCCTTCAAGCCACACCTCCGCCCGTCGGAGTGGGGGAGCGTGAGGTTTTTCGTTACGGAATTTCTCGATTCGGTCCCCGCGCTCAAGGCCCGCGATAGAAGCTATGCAATAGCTTAGGAATAAAAAAGAGCCGAGTACACGTGTGATAAGTGAAACATCTTTGGCAAGATTCAAAGATACCAAAATTGTCGCCTAACAATGACGTGACGGTATTGCCAGGACGCGACCTTGAAATTTTACTCTCAACGTGCCTAATCTTGTTTCACTATGAAATATTATGTATATTTTGAATATATTATATTTCGTAGTCATCTGAAAAGGAAAAGAAAATGTGTAAAGTAATTTGAAAATATTTCAGACTTAAATAGCCTAATATTTTCGAGAAAAGCTCTTTATCATCACACAAAGAGCAATAGGAACAGAGCAATACGGGTAAAACCGCGGAGCATACCTAGTCATGAATATATTCTCAACAAAATAATTTGGAATTTAGGATGGTTTGTTAGAAATTTCTTTAAAATTTTGAGTTTATTACGTTAAAAAGTAAAGATAGTCCTGTGAGTGTGTGAGTGATATTGGTAAACATAGTTTACATATTGTTTTTTTTTTCAGATATTATTGTAAATCCAGACTATTTCGATGGAAGGCCAGCCGATTACGTAAATCAGAGTGATTTTATACAAAAGTTTGAATATCATATGGCTATGAGGAAAAATAACAGTCACCGAAACACGCGGAACACCTCTATGGAACTTGATACCAATAAGAATGAGGTATGTTTTTCTTGTACTTTTACTTACTTTTTCAGATAAAAGTTAACTAAAAAATAGAGATGAAAAAACGGGATATGAAATAAAAAATCAGTTGGTGTTTTCATGGTGAAGAATACATTTATTACATATTATGTCGTGCCTGAAGAGATGAGCTGAAAATAATCCTACAACAACACTTTAGTAGAGCGCGACTATTATGACTTTATTTACAAGAATGTAGTGTTCCGCGAAATGACACAAGTTGTGCTGTATAAAACAATAAAACTTTACAAGATTTCTTAAAATAAAAATAAAAATATTGAGTATAATAAAAACGTTACATATTATTTTAAAGAAAGATAAATAAATTTCTCTGTTTATTTACAGGTAACTAAAGATACCAAAGAAAAACAAATAATTGAGGTGAAAGATGAAATGGAATCCGAGGAAGTTATTAAAACTGAAGAAGAAGTAGAGAATATGGAGAAATGCGATCAACCTGAGAAAGAAATGGAAAGTGAACACATTGACGGTTTAAAGGAATAAATCATGAATCAACTCTTTATAAATCGCAAGACATAAAGCATTTATGACATTTTAGAAAGCCCTCGGGGTTGTACATGTTTTTGAGAAAAAGTATTATTGTTTTTGTATAAGATAAAGATTTCTCCCTGTATTATGAGCAGAATAGCTTGATTCCAATATTTTTGATAGTATTAACTATTGATGTTTTTTTGTAAAAAAAAAACCTACTTATAATCTCAAAAAGGTAAAGTGTTAACTCTTTTCAACGAACACTAGCTGTTCTCTTTTTATAATAAATGTCGTGGAAAATCTTGATGTTTGCACAATTCAATTGCATTCCTTACTATTGATATTAGTCATTTGTACTTTAGGTACTGATTGTTGTTGTATAATTATTTAATAAAAATGAATAAACATCTATATTTTGTTTTATTGATATCATACCATTCAAAATCAAATCGGGATTGAAGTGTGCTCTACAGAATTGATATTATAAATTATTCGATAGATTACATTGACCATTTGTCTCTAAATAATTAAGAAATAATAAATAAGTAATAACTTTGAGTATAAGGACTTGTGGAGTTGGGCGTTGGCATTGTTCCAAGGAAAGTTTTAAAATACCACTTGAATAGCAAAAGAGTTAGCTCTTTTAAACATAGTGGTGTTGTAACATAGTGGTGCATAGTGACTAGTGCATATTAAGCTATTCAAATAAGTTTGGGAATATGAATGACCTTTATATACTTATAAAATGAAAGTCATTTGAAAAATATGATTTAACTACCTGGAAAACCTTTGTGCATATAATAATGATTTTATTTCATTTTGCCTCCCCTTGTATTTAATAAATACAAATTAAATATTATTTGGAATCGCTAAAGCCGGCTACTCACGTACCTGCAGCAGGGGCAATATTGGAATTGCACCCTTTATTATTGGCTCCTTAATAATTGTGATGTGTATACTGTATAGGCAAGCAGGGGCAATTTATAATATTGGAACAATCTCGGTTGGTCGGCGGTCGGAGCAATTTCAGTTGTTCTATAAATTGCCCGAGCTTGCCTATCTTGTAAATATATATCGATAATGTATATATGGTGAATCATGTTCTGGATCTCACTAGGAGGAACACACATGAGCTGATGATACAGATTATAGATAATGATTTGCAAGAATGGTTTAATTAATGTAACTAGTTACTTAGGTAATTACATTTTTATTTCAATAATAGATCAAAAAGACAAAAACATAACGAGCCTAGAAGATTATAAATTTATAATCCTATCTTCTGCCTAGTCTGTACTTGATTATGTATGTGGGTATGTAAGTATAATAATTTGGCGATTTAAAAGAAAAAGTAAGTTACACATTTTGTTAACATTTTCGAAATAATAAAAATGTGAAGGATAATTTATAATAGTGTAACATATTATTATGTATGTAGGTGGTAGATTCTTTATTTTCTATTCGGTAAAAACTACAGAGAAAAATAAAAGGTTTTGTGGCCATTGAGATAATATTGATATGGAGCAGACACCACGAACAAAATCTGTGCGCCAAGCGCGGCGGGGCGGGGCGCGCGAATGACGGCTAGACAGTCATAGATTATGCGATGTCACTGACTCACCGCTATAGAGGCGACACTTTGTTTCATTCTGTCTATTTTATTGGGTGCCACTCCTTACATGCACGTTGACTTGAAATTTTCTTTGTACTTACTTAATATTTATTTTAGGTATAAACTGACTTTACTACGCGGGGCTAACAATATCTGGCATATAATATAGGATGATGTAAATAGTGACGTCATATGGAATAATTTAATTTTTTTCGTGTTTTAGGTTCAGTCAGGGCTATGGGAAGTTTTATTCCTTACAAATTGAGCCTTTTTTAGAAAAAAAATAATTTTTCCCTTTCTTCACGGCCCAGACATGGAAACCTTGAATAGAAAAAATATTAATTACTTATCTCTGAACTAGCGGTCCGCCCCGGCTTCGCCCGTGGTACATATTATTTCGCAATAAAAAGTAGCCTATGTTCTTTCTCAGGGTCTTAAGATTGTCTGTGCCAAAGGAGAATGCCCATGAAAGTATGGACCACAGTACAGTGTTGCGTCAATGCCAGAGTGGTTTTGGAGGGTTCTTCGATATTCAAAAGATTTTTACCAATTGATTTTTTTGTGAT
This sequence comes from Colias croceus, assembly GCF_905220415.1. NCBI lineage: Eukaryota > Metazoa > Arthropoda > Insecta > Lepidoptera > Pieridae > Colias > Colias croceus. Next base: position 8,704,195 of record NC_059537.1, read on the forward strand.
CAAAACAGGGGTTTTCAAGATATTGAGAAAAATGTGAAATAACCTCAAAACTTAAATAACCCCGATTTAGTTAGGTTTATGTGTGATTTAGGTAACATTTTATCGTCCAAAGGTTATTTTTCGATTAACATATTTAATCTATGCGTAGAGCTTATGCTTTCAGACAAAGTCTATCTGTTCATCGGCTAGTGTAGGTAGGCACCAGAAATCTTCCGGGACGGATTTCAAGAAAACCTAAATATATACTTAAAAAATGCCAATTGAGTTTTTATTCGGTTTACATGTTGTTGTTGTTGTTGTTGTTTGAATCATTTTTTCACTACATATTCGAAGAAAGAAACAAATAAGAAATAACTGGTTACCTACCAAGCTATGTCATAATAATATTTTTTTTATATATACATATTTATATTATTTTACTTCACTATCTTTGTTAAAACAACCTACAGTGTAAAAACAATACCTTAAAGAATGATTTTATGTTAATTGATTTTTTTTGTAATTCAATGAAAACAATAATCGATATATAAATACATTTAGCTATTTACCATAGTAAATGTAATAGGTTACCGCTTGGTTACCGTGGTAACCGGTAATGGACACTAAATCTATAATAACGGATCTAAACAATTACATGTCTTATTAGATTTTACAAAACATTCCCTGTTCAAAATATATTTTCCGATGGTAAGAAGGCCTCTAAATTGCCGAGATTTTTTTTAATAGTATTGTTGTCTTGATGCATGAGAAAAACCAGTACCAAAAATGGGCATTCTCCTTACATCAAAATCGGTCCAGTAGTTTATGAGCCTATTCATTACAATCAAACAAACAAACAAAGTTTTCCTCTTTATAATATTAGTGCAGATAAATAAATAATAATTCAATTATACGTTTAAGTCAGTAGCTTATACAATATCAATTAAAAACTTGATTAAAATCAATGAACAAAAAAAATTGGTGATTGAGTAATTGATTTTCATATTTCATGATTTCACCTTTTTTCAATTAACAACCAGTCTGTGCTTTTCTAAATATGTAAAATTATTATTTTATACTATAAAAGTATACGCCAGCAAATATTACTAACAACACTTATTTCATGCCCAATGTCATATCTTAAATTTTTAATCTATGACAAAATGTCGCCCGCCAAAAATTTTGCTCTAACTAAGTTTTAAAAATTATTATCTAGTTACTTACTGATGAAAAGTTATTCCTTTGCACTTTTCCGTATTCTTTGTATTATTTGTGCAATATCGTAACACACACGTAGGCATATTTGATGCGTTTCACTTTAAAACAAATAAAAAATGAGCGTGACGTTCGCGCCAATGAGCGAGCAGCGACTGAGTGCAGTTACGCCACATGACGTATGTTGAGTGGAACATAAGTGATGTAGGCGGTATCGTCTCCATATTAATATTATCTCAATGTTTGTGGCCGACAATTTAGACAACTGTTTTCCTTATTTACCGTGGGAAAACGTATCTTGTGACCTATTATACGCCGAGTATGTTTTCTGTAATTGTAAGTTGAAACCTCTCAAAATGTATATCTTATGTAGCCTGTAGGTAATTGTAAGTATGTACATAGAAACAAGGTGAGAAAAGGAAAGCTATTTATAAAATTACAACATTCATTCTTCGCTATAATTCTACTGCTCCTATAATTTAGGATAAATTGAGTCGTAACATATTTTAACCTCAGGTGTTGTCTTGTACGGTTTTGTCTGTAACGACTGAAATAATGTTGGTTTCAATCTTCGTGTAATTACATATCTAACATTTTTGTTTTAAGGATTTTTTATTTGTATATTAGGTATTTAACTAACTGAAGATATATAACTATATAACTGAAGAATGACGTTACAAACTTAACATTAAACATATAACAAAACATTAAATAGATAAGTACACTAACTACCGCTGTTGTTTATATTGTAGGTACACTGTGGAACTACTAGTGTACATAAAATTGACTGTAGCATAGCACAAAAGCATATTATTTATGCACATATGGCAGGGTGGTTGTCCTTACTGCAATATAAAATATGAGAAAACTGGAACGTCTTCGTTCCAGTTTTCTCATAGCTTTATCCTCCTTTTTAAATTTATTTTCATATACAACTTATCGTTATTAGTTGCCGATCGCAAGCAGTATTTTATATTTCATATTTAAATCTCTACATATAAAAATGTAGCTGATCGTTGTCTGAACATGATAAATGTATGGAAGTGACATGACATGAGTACTTGAGTAGATAAAATAATATACTTTTATCTATAATTACTTAAATATTACGATTATATTATAAAGAGCATTATGCAAAAACAAATTTAATAATTTTTCAAGAATGAAGAATGGTTTCAAGACGACAAAAAGTTTCAAGTTCGTAACGCCAACGTTGGATACCAATTCTACATCTTGCTGACTCCACTGTAAAGTTTATCAATTGAATTCATGAAATTGAATAGGAACAGTAAAATAAGATTCGTTGATTTTATTGCACTTTTACGATGGAAAGTGAGAGGCCAGCCCACAGAGTACCGCAGATTTGATTGAGTATGGCTGTTTACTGGCTGCTCGTAAAACTTTAGATACATATTTATCCATCTAGGTATGCGAGAATAATAAAGTTTTTGAATATAAACCTTAGACAATTTTTAAATAAATGGTTTTAAAACGATCGTACGGAAATAAATATTTAAAGAACATTTTAAACCATCAAAATATTGTTACTGTAAAATTAATTACTGTAGTAGGTACGTATACTCAATACTGTATCATATTATGTGGTATATTATATTTATAAAATAATTCTGGAATCTCTTCTTCAATCGCTCAAAGGGAACCGACTCTACTATCTTTTACCTTATTTACAGAGTCTATCAATGTTACCTAAATGACGTTAGTTAATAAACTTATGTTATAACAGGTAGGTTTTTCGCACTCTAGTAAAAGTTTAAAACTTGTTTTAATAGGTACAGAAAAGCAAAACGTTACCTTAAAAGAAAAGACAATTTAGAAAGTTTATTACCTATATTTTACTTATACATTCGTATATAACTATTTAGATTACATCTTATAATATTTAATTTAGACGTAGCGTCAATAAGAACTTACCGAGATGGCGCGCGTGCCTCGCTTTATTTCAATTTACATAGGTTTAATCTGTGCGAGATTAGATTGTAGCGCTATCTCGGCATGAAGGCGTTGGGAGTTGGAACTTGGAACATGTAGGGTAATGAACAAGGGACTAAACTTATCCCGCGGGATTTCGGCGACTCGATCGACACTGTTTAAATCTAATTCCGTATAAACAACCGTTCCGGCATCGTGTCATTTGTATTCACTACAAGACTTTCGGAAGTGCCCTTCAATTCTACTTTCCTTTCTTAACTCCCAAGATACTAAGAAAGTAACAATGCTTACCTAAAAGTGACAAATAAATTCGATAAAAGAGGTCAACTTTTGTTCGTAAAACGTTATGTTCCAAGCACTCTTTTGTGTTTTCACGAATGAGAATAAAATTCATTTAGGCCAACGACTAGTTTTCAATTATTAAAACAAAGTATGGATCATTATTTCAGTGATTGGATGGGTGGAATACTTATTTAAAAAAACTTATTTAAAATTATTTAATGTATCCACAAAATGTTAGTATCTCTACCATTTTTATAATAGGTACGTAAAGTTATTTGTTTATTTATTTTAAACATACATGAGGGAAACAAGAGATAACTGCGTTAAAAACAACCGACTTCAAACTTGCACTTGCAACATTTAGAAATACAGACAAAAATGTTCATAAAATAAAAACTAGGTACTGGGCCTATCCGAATACAATTTTTATGGGACCAATTCGACACCATCCCGCATCGAACAAAAAAAGAATCACGTAAATCGGTTCAGAAACCTCGGAGTAATCGGTGTACATACATAAAGAAAAAAAAAACATACCGACCGAATTGATAACCTCCTCCTTTTTTTGAAGTCGGTTAATTAACTCACCCGACTTTCCCTTCTAATTAACCTATGTTGACATGGAACGAGTCTACGCTTAAGAAATTGAGTTTCCACCCGATAGTAATTTTATTTTTGTAATATAATAGGAACCTAATTTCAACGGCAATAAACACTAATAATATTTATATGCGCACCATAAAAATATTGTAAGTACTTATCGATTAGTTAGTAATCGGTGCGTGTGAATCTCGAATATTAATTATAGAACCATTCTTTGAGGAGGTGACAACGGAGTACGGACATCTGTCTTCATGTAATGAATGGCGTAATTTCCTCATGGGCGAACTTACTCGCAAGAGCACATTACTCAGGATTTAAGTTATCGTGCTTTCACAAGCGCTTTATGCCTACACATTTGCATATATTTTTATGCGGCGTGACTAGACGATAGATGGAATATGTAGAAATGATTTATGCTCATTGCCACGAATTCAGAGAAGCATCTGACATTTATCGCTAGACTCTTCTCGGTTGTATAAAAGAAAATAAAATATTGTCTTTTTTATAAACATTTAAACATTTTCTACATTTATGACACCGATCAAAGGTTTATTTTGTCCTTTGGGCATTGTATCATAATAATCGGTTCGCGCCAACTTTTTTCAGTGGCTGCAGTAGTAGGTAGGTACTTGTGCACGTAATTTGTAATGGGATTATTATAGGCACGTTAAAAAGATCATTATTTAAAGGATGTCGTGGAAATTTATTTTAGCGAAATGTATTCTTAAAAAGGCAACACAGCAAAAAAGTTCACAGGGATAATTAATCTTCAGATAAACAAAACTCGCCAATTCATCGCAGATTTGCATAAAGTTGTTTACGTCAAACCGAAAACCAATAATACGGTACCATAATGAAACAATTTAGTGAGATTGAACGAATAAATGACGAATGTGGTTTAAGACGATGAGACGCGAACTGAAACAGGGGGTAATAAAAAGTAAGCATTCAATTCGGAGCGACGGGCGAGTGCAGCTTATCGTCGAGCACAGGCTTATTCTGTAATATAAGGATAAATCTACACCCCCAAGCTTTATTGCACGATACTTTTTAAAACCAAATTAAAATGGGTTTGATTAAAGTAAAGTTTCATGTTCAATGTTGCAAAATTATTTAGGTAAAATAAACAGTCTTTTACACACATAGGACATACCTATACGTATACTTAGTATGAAATCTATACCAAAATGATTTCATATTTTTCTGTTAATCAATTTATATGGATCAGTTTATGTGGGTCATAAAACCTGTAAGGTTATTTGTATCTGAGGAAGGCAGAGTGTCATAAATGTATGAGCTTACACACGATATTAATTAACTTGCCACATAAATAATATAGTTCAAAATATTAGCTGTGTCACAAGTTACAGCTTGTACTTACTTTTCTTTGTATAATTTTATAGATGCCCGATAAAATAGACGATTGACTTGAGACCTAATTAATATAAATTTTACTAATTAAAAGAATCGTGGTATATTCATTATTCATTCAATATCCAGTATTAATCGATTAAGTTAGTTTATTAAAAATAGATAGGTACCTTCTTCCCAGGAAACTGTGTTAGGGGTTTTAGTCGGTAAGAAATAAGAATCCGACATAACCCACGGCTCCTTCCCCGGGGGTCGTGGGTATCTTTGGAAGATTTCCCCACTATAAAAAAAGGAAACTGTGTTAAAACAATATTTTAATGTTGATCTATATTCTGCGAATCTACGTAGAGTCGTTTTAGCGAGTGAACAGTTTCCGAGTAATAAAGTACAGAGACAGTTTACATCACTTTTTATTGAGGTTTTTTTTAACAGAACATTTAATCGTCGCGACAATAACAACTTACTGCTTTGTTTTATGCATGAAACATTGCGTGGGTAATGTTAAATTTATTTTCTAGAAATAGGACGATCATAATATACTTAAAGCTTTTCTTATAAAAAAATCTAAAATAAAAAATATTTTGATACCTATGCTTATCTAAAAATAAAGGATTGTCGTCAATATTTCTTTTGAAATCCAAGTAACACGTTTCTACGAAATTTAGTTCAACGACGTTATAACTGTGTACGTGAACGGAATTTTACTAGTGGGTATCAACTATCAGTAATTCCCAACTGAACTCTAGTTGGAAAAGCTTAGTTTGTTTTTATTCCAGCCATTTAACGCTAATATGCTAACGTATTTTGTTTAAAAATACATACCAATATTTTAAATGCGAAAGTAACTCTGTCTGTCTGTCTGTTACTCAATCACGCCTTAACTACTGAACCAATTTGCATGAAATTTGGTATAGAGATATTTTGATACCCAAGAAAGGATATAGGCTACCTTTTACCTGGGAAATAGGATAGTTTTATCCCGGAATCACACGGGAACGGGAACTATGCGGGTTTTTCTTTGACTCTGCGGGCGAAGCTGCGGGTGGAAAGCTCATAATTCAAACAGCCAAAAGTAATTGCGAATTTGTCATGATATACCGAAACTTGAACCTTACTTAGGTTCTTGTATAAGTATAAGTCTAAATACATTTAAAATTTTATTCACATTATATTTATGATAATATGATAAAACTGTTAATGTTGAATACGTAATACGCACACAAGGTTAATTTATTTACAAAATAGTTTTAGTTATGACTTATCCGATTTTTGGTTAATTAAAGGTACATATTATCTCGTCGTTGTATCTACCTATATTTATAAGCACAGTTTAAGGTGAGTACCTACCTATAAGTATCAAATTAAGTAGGCGTGTGATAATTATAATTTTACGTAAGATAATTAAGCTTCATTTTCCTTGATTGTGTCGTAATGATTTAAATAACCCCAAACATTAGCTGCTAATATATATAAGGGTCAATATAATAAATATACAGAAGATGTACCTACATTATACATCATAGTTATGAAGTGTGACAGTTACAAGCTTTACGAGCGATACAGCCTAGCACCATTGAGATAATAATACTACGTATGGAAGAGACACCACGAACAAAATCTGTGCGCCATTTTTTTGCTCTAAGTTTTAAAAATTATTATCTAGTTAGGTACTTACCGATGAAAGTTATTCCTTTGCACTTTTCCGTATTATTTATATTTATATTTGTATTATTTGTGCAATATCGTAACACACATGTTGAGCCGAACATAAGGGATGTAGGCGGTGTCGTCTCCATATGTATATCTCAATGCCTAGCACGCTATTTTGCAAGTCAATTTCCATGTAAAATGCATCCCTATGCCATTATCTATTCCGTGTTCTTGTTAGTTTCCTGTGTGCGACTGGCAGCTAATGTTGATATAGGTGGAGTTGTGTATGGAAAAACAGGAATAAAAGTGTAGCGCAAAATAATTTTTGTCCAAATTCTCGTGCAACCGTTCGAATATTTCTTCAGCGCTTTGTATTTTTTATTCTTTGAGCTGGAATAAAACACTACCAATAGTTTCAATTTACAAAATTACTGTTATCAAAAGTTTGATTGCTTAGTTTTATGCAATACCTATAAAAAAAGCTGTTTATTATTGATAAATATCAACTGAAATTGTAAGCATACCACGAAGTGTGAGAATTTATTATGCCAGAAAAAACTACAAGCTAAACGTAAGAAAATAGAAAGAATGTAGGTAAATATTTAATCCGCATTCCTTTCTTGCTACCGGCGAAGTCAACTTACAAAGCATGGAAATAACGCTAAAGCCGGCGGCACTCTTGGTATGTAAAAATTGCACAATTTTTAGATATTGTGAACTCTACATAGCATATTACAATGTATTTGATATTCAAGTTTTCAACAAATTGTTGTAATATTATCATGGCATAATTATTACAGTACAATTATTGTCATTATCGATTTGTATTTAGTTTTTCTATGACCGATTACCGATACAATATTAACTGCATAACCTACCTTTTTTCTTTACTACCAATTTCTTTGAATTTTTTAGAGGAAATATTTACAATATGTGTCTGGTGGACTGCGAAATAGGAATTAAAATATGACAAAACCAGACAGCGTTTTAGGATTCGGCCGGTTTAGAAGTTAAAACAAGCTCGCTTTGCAAGTCAATGGATTGAATCAACATCCAACGGATAGAAAAATTGCTGTAAATTTTTGAATTTGAACAAGTTAATTAATGGATGGATATTTCGTTCAATACATTGTTTACAACTAAATCATTATTTCACTAGGATCACAATTTGTTATAATTAATTGCACATTAAAATTATTAATTGCTGCAGTCTTTGGTACAGTGGTGAGTACATTTGCGTAGAACAGAACGATCCTGGTGTCCATTTCCGGTGGGGACTAACAAAACTCGCTCCGGCATGAAACTTTACATGTCCGTAAAGAAAATCGATCAGTGAAACAGATATATAACTACTGCAACTGCCACATACCCCATAAGGGGACACAACTTTCACATTAAGATCAAAATCATTAACATTCCAACGTTATCTACAACTTCCAATCTGTTCATAATCCATAGACATTAAGATTCATAACGATCGTTCATGTAAACTTGCTTTTCAATCAGATTGGTGTAATTATAAATATTCATAGTCATTATCATATAAGCGTGTTAGCTAGTAAAAGCGTTGTAGTAAGTCTAATTATTCTGTGTAAATCATTTTTATATAATACTAGCCGTTCACCCCGGTGCCGTCCTGTTTAACCGTGATATTATCCATAACCACGTGCAAAAGCTACTATTTCAGCTTTTGCGTTACTCTCGTAATAACATTGACTTTTAATCAGTTCAGCAGTTTATAAGTACTTTAATTTATTTACGATAATAACATTTATCCATTCATCTATCCAAACTTAAATTAATATATAAGGATATAGAGTTATCTATACATATAATAAATCTGTAGAAGGGTCAATTCTGTACATTGAAAATATTGAAAAAATAAATACCAGGGGGTGTTACTGGATCGATACCAAACCCAAACATGTGATTAAAAAAATTTTTGTCTGTCTGTCTGTCTGTCTGTCTGTCTGTCTGTATGTGAAGGCATCACGTGAAAACTAATGGTTCGATTTCGATGAAACTTTGTATAATTATACCTTATTATCCTGGGCGTAAAATAGGATACTTTTTATCCTGGAAAAATACGTAGAAAAAAAATTAATCTCAATTTTTCAGTTATCCATAGACGTTGTTCTGTAGAACCGCGAACACACGTTGCGTATTATTATAGTCCTAGCCGTATTTGGGTCCAATAGATATTTATAAGATGTCATTGTGAGTTACTCAAAATGGAGAAATAAACCATCCACGCGAAGACCGACATCCGCGCGGACGGAGTCGCGGGCGGAAGCTAGTTTAAGTAATATATCTTCATATTAATAATATAATATTACCTACTTATAACATTTAATTTATTAACACAACAAATGTATACATATAAATAATTACTATAATACTGTGAAAGTGATTTATGTGTGAGAGTGAGGAGAATGAATTGCTAAAGTATATATTTTAAGGATCGCTTTTGGAATTAACCCATTTGTTTACCGAGAATCTGCAGCTTAACCAGCACTTCACTGTGGCTCAAAGCCAACATTTTATTTTTATTAAAATGCTTCTGTGTGAATGATATTTTATGAGAACTTTTTAACTACACGACCGGTATTAAATGATAAGAACGCTTTACAAATTATGAATACTGACAATAATGTTAATATTCAAAGAATGCTTTCTTTTTTAAAATATGGTAGATAATCTTTTTTTTTAATTTACATTGTTTTACCGACATGCTTTCTGCTAATATTGTAAAAAATAGACATAATATACCTATTGTATGAAAATATAATAAAATTTTTTTATATAAGGTATAAAGTACTTATTAGTACACTATACTCCAATTCACACGAAAAATACGTCAACACAGCAGTTTTCTTTTGATAAATGAGCGAGCAATTAACTCCGAAACGTTTTGTAAAGCAATTGTGGCAATATGATGATAAATAGGTACATTTAATGGGAAACATAGATAATTATACAAAATCATTATTATTCATAATCATAAATAGAAAGAGCATACACAAGAAACAATAAGATTTTTAATCAATAATAATCATCATACGAAGAACTTACAACCTTTAATGTGAGCTCCAAGAGTTAAGGTTACATATTGATATAAATAAATAAATAAATAAATAAATAAATATTATAGGACATTATTACACAAATCGATATATGTTTTCAATAATAGCGTAAAGGTCAGTTATAATGTCATATTTAAATTTAAATTATTTGGGGATTTAATCATGAAGCTTTTGGTAACAGCTTGTTAATAATAAACCTGTCAGTAATTAAGGGATGTGGGATAAATTCAATGAAGCGAAATATGTTCAACATTAATTAAAGGAAGAGGTCGTCAAGGGTGGCTGCGGACTCCCATTATTTCATTAACTCACTTTTATTCCTTCTATTGTCAGGGAAAACGGGCTGCTACGAACGATCGGAGGTAATTGAGTAAGTGGATTGAAAAATTAGGAATGAAAATCTACGTTGCATTCATGTCTATTTATACACACTTCATATTTTAAAGTTTAATTAATTTTACGAAAATCAGCAACTGAATTATAGTTTTAACGCAAAATGAAAATCATATTTAGTAAGCTAAAATAAGGCACAGCCACTCATAGCCTCTTATAATTTTTTCCCTGTGTAATTAGCCTACGCCATTATAATTTTTCCACATACAATTAAACCTTAATATTTTTGCGACATGCAAACTAAAAATAATGATTAAAATTTTATCTTGTTGTATGAAATATTATGCTGTTTATATATTTTGTGATATGCTGTATTGCTTTTAACAAAAATACAAGTATGTAATGTCATATTAATTTCTAAGTTAAGGCAATATAAGTAAGTATTATTTATAAGTAATAATAAAGTGTATGAGAAATACTAAGTCTAAAAAATCATGTGATCGTTGATCAATTTGCTTTTAACCATCTCTTGATTCGGAGTAATGCATATTTTCTGTAGTTGCTGGCATGCAGTTGATCCTACTGCTATCATCTTTGAAGAATGAATATTTCTTGCATCCTGCAGGATAACAAAAAATATGTTATGTATATATAGCATTTATATAAAATAGGATATCAATTGGTGCATTAAGGGGTATTGTTTGTTTAAAATTAAAGCTCCACTCGTGCACTGGTTGAAGCACTCGACTCCAAAATAAATAAAAAATAATAATAAATAAATAAAAATCTTTATTAACCAAAAGTGTAGAACATACAGTGTTACTGGAGATCCAAACTAGGCTGTTGCCTGTGTCTTGGATCTCAGAAACGGTATACATTTATGTTGAATTACATAGGAACACATCGTCATTAGAATAGGAAAAAAACGTATTTATCTAACAAATGTGGAGTTAGGAGTAATAGGGTTGTGTGTGAGGGTGAGTATTGTGTGTGTGTGGAAGTGTGTGTGTGTGTGGAAGTGTGTGTGTGTGGTAGTGTGTGAGAGTGGTAGTGAGAATAAAAAATACGTCTAGACATGTAATCCGAGTATAAACACTTGTGGCATTGCACTGCTTCATGAAATGTCAACAGTTCCTAATTATCCCCGTCACACAACCCCAAGTTAAAAATAGTTTTTAAAAATTCAATATATTTTTAGCAATTTATAATGTACTCACGTAATAAACGCTCTTACAACGATCGGCTAGTTAAAGCATCTACAATATTACAAAAGGTTCTAGTTTACTGAAAAGGTATTTAACTTTTTTATATACTAAAGAAAAGGCTTTTGTTCACACGTAGCTCCGATTTTTAACCGACTTCAAAAAAAAAGGAGGAGGTTATCAATTCGGCCGGTATATTTTTTTTTTTTTTTTTTTTTATGTATGTACACCGATTACTCCGAGGTTTCTGAACCGATTTACGTGATTCTTTTTTTGTTCGATGCGGGATGGTGTCGAATTGGTCCCATAAAAATTTTATTCGGATAGGCCCAGTAGTTTTTATTTTATGAGCATTTTTGTCTGTAGGTATTTGTAAATTTTGCAAGTGCAAGTTTGAAGTCGGTTGTTTTTAACGCAGTTATCACTTGTGTACCGTAAAATTAGTCCTGCGAATAAAACTGGACGGTTCATAATAGTCAAGAGCAGAATAAACAATGAAAGAGCTCAAACTTTCCCGTTTCAATAAGAAGGGATTGTGAAGGGAAATATATTACGGTTACCTATTTAATCAATAGCAGAATTATCGAGGGTTCGCAGTAGGCACGTGTCAATTGTAACAGGTTTTCTTATTCGATTTGTAGTTAGATCAATTACAATTTTATTAACTTTGAGTTTCTCGGATAAATATATAATCAGTTTTCTAAGATTTTTTACAAAGACATTATTATGTCAGTTCAATACGATAAAGTATAAAGTTTACAAATATACAAATTAAGGTTAATCCAATAATGTAAATTAGCGTCGGTGATCAGAAAAGAAAAGTTCTCTTATTTATAGAGTTTCAATTTAAACTGGGGAGCATTGATGGAAGCATTTAATAGCAAACATTTTTGCTAGCGACTGGCTGGAAAGTTATTCTCTTTGTACTCGCCTCTTAGTAAGGGTCAGACTTTTTATTTTGAATTCTGACTTTTCTAACTGAAAAGTAGAATATTAGAAAACATACCTTTTAGATATTTATTTATCATGATGCATAATTTACAATGTCACTCGTATTTTTTTTTATTAAATGTAAGTCTGAATCTTTGTTATCATAGTATTTTAGAAATCCGTAAAGGAGATCCGTGTCTTTTGAGTTGTATGTGAGTACATATTTATAAGGTTTGATAAAATTTACTGTATACATGAGAATGTATTTAGAAAATATTGATGGGAATAGTTTAGTGCACACATTGATGTTTCATGACCTTCTTATTTATATATTTATAATGGAAAATGTGCAAACGAGACAGGTTATTGTTATTTACATTCATCATATATTCAACAAAAAAGAGGAACACTTAAATTCGATTTGTTTTCAATATAAAGGAATGATAAACATCATAGCTGTTGTATTCAATTGAGTAAAAATGTACAAGTAAGCATTTGTCAATATTCGCCTACGCTGTAGATATTTGTGTATTGACGTAGAACGAAATAATTGTCTCGTTTCTGGCATTTTGAATAGCGTAAATATGGAAGAAAATGGGATATTCAATAAATAATATAATATTTGATAACAAAAGGCTACTGTGAAGAGTAAACCATAACTGCTAAGTTTATGATTTAAAAGCCAAAAAGCTAAGAATTTGGCTTTATATAAAGTATAAAGATATTATAGAAGAAAATTAAGACCTACTTAAATTCAATCCCAAATAATTAATATTATAACAACAAAATAATATACAACAAATAGCATATGTATTTTAAGATTAAGATTCGTAGAGTCAATTCCATACCTTTCATTATAATATATTAATAAGTTCCCATACGACATTACAAATTAATTTCAATTAGCGAAACAGAGATGTTTGTAAATTTATAAATACATCTCTGAAAGTAAATCTTATTCATACTTGAATGGGTAAGTTAGCGCTTCGAGCGGAATGGGGGTACACGCGTCACTGATGTTGTTATCCGGGAACTCGTCATAACTATTGATATTCTGCTATTTGCTTTTCTATAAGCTAGTCATATTATTCACCTTATTTTCCTGTACACCTAATATAAAAGATATGGTAGTTTTCGAATACAAAATATCTGTCAACACACACGTCGTAATATGTGATCCATACTTAGATCTTAACGAGGCACTAGAAAAGTAAGGCATGGACGATTTTAGCTTCAAAATTATCTATAATCCATACTTATATTATTATAAATGCGAAAGTGACTGTGTCTGTCTGTCTGTTACTCAAGCACGCCTTAACTACTGAACCAATTTGCATGAAATTTGGTATAGAAATATTTTGTTACCCGAGAAAGGACAAATGATAGGTTTTATCCCGGAAATCCAACGGGAACGGGAACTATGCGGGTTTTTCTTTGACTGCGCGGGCGATGCCGCGGGTGGAAGGCTAGTATGCGCATAATTTTAACTTTAACTATTTATGTATAGGTATAATTATTTAATTATTTTTTCTAAGTACTTGAGCTTTTACACCATGTGATATAATAAATCCACCTTTTGCTCACATTAAAGCAATCTTTGTTGTGGTAAAGTACTATAGTTAGTTATTTTACGAGCGAGCATGCTCCACCAGATAAGTATCAAAAAGCAGTGCAGTAATTTATTATATACGTTTACTTTTCTTTAAAAGAGCGATACCAGACGTCGATTCTTGGAAAGTTTAAAACTTGATATGGTTTTACTCCATTTTTAATAACGATAAACATGGATCAAATATGTAATCTACATTAAAAAATTTAACTACATTCGCTTTTCTTGAGACCGTTATTAAAGGCAATTATAATCGTTGTCTATTCTAAAGTGGTATATAATAAATATAAATTGCATATAACACGCATATATTTATACATAACAAAATAACTGACAAGGTAGGACGTTTTATTATAATTTTTATCTACAGGTCTCATCAAAGAATTTTTTGATTCGGTCCAGCATTAGGTACTGACAAATCTATGTAGGTATTATTTCAAAACTAAACCATTCTAAGATATTTTTTATGAAGATATAAGTGAGCCCAAAATCATATTTTTTATATATTTTGTTACTTGGTTCAACAAAAAAATTTCTAATCAACTTTTACTTGACTACAAGACATTTTATCGCGAGTAAATACGATGTAACATTTTGTAACGACATGTATGAGTATCTACAATGAGTACGTACCTACTGTTGGCAGTAAAAATTTACAACCTTCATGTAATAGAAGCATTTTCTCTTGACGATGCGATATACTTTTTGAAACAATGTGTATGTCTATCTGCAAATATGTAATAGCTATAAAAAATTACTTTAGTACCTACAATATATCATATCTATTTCCCCTGCCTGAACTACAAAACGAATTTGAAAGAATTTTATACATAGAAAGGACATCGCCTATCGTACGTGAAGTGACGTGAAAAAATGTTCTTTTTTGGTTCATCATTCTGGTGTTAAAAACGTAGAACCGATATAATCACAATTTTGTCCCACCTCTTTTGTTTTAAAAACAGATTTCCTTAAATATCACAGTAATGTATAAAACGTACCTAAGTTATAACTTATCTTTAGAAAAACAGTGAGCCGAACGCGTACTTCGTGCGTTGTTCAGCATACTAATAACTAATTTGCAACTAAAATTATTTTTCTTCCCTCTGCTTTTTCGGAGCAAACATTTAAGCATCAAAGTTAGAAGCCTAGAAAGTAATTTTACAAATTTTACATAACCTCTTTTTTATATACTAATGTCTGAATTAAATCAACATAAAACTGACTTAAGTAGAACAGAAACTGTGACAGAAGGTAGAACACTATTAATGTGTACTTTATGGCACATAAAATATTAGCGATGTTACCTATGATTGAAGTAAAACTACTTTTTACTTCAATAGAAATGCAATTTATCTTGCTTTTATGAAATTACCAATGACGTATAATTGACTAGAGCAAAAGTTAAATTGGTAAAAAAATAAAAGGTTGAATTGTCTCTCAACTCGGTCACGGCTTACCAATCAAATGTAAATGCAGTTTGCAGAATACCGGCCTTATAAGGATTGTTTTTATTAACACTGAAGGCTTTTACATTGAAAAGTACGAATTCTGTCAAAATAATGAAAGCACTTGTGATCGTAGTTTATTATTGTGACGTACCTAGTTCATGAAATGATGAAAAGATTTCGGGTGTAACTTCGTCCAAAACTTAGTAAATGTTCATTTTATATTAATTGATAGTAATTAATTAGAAAGTCTTTAATCATATCACCAAAATGCTGTATGTAATTTTTATATTCATAGCAAAGAGCAATAAAACACATTCAGCAAAACAATCACAGATTCCAAAGCTCCAGCAAAACCCTCACTCAAGACCTAAGTCCAATCCCAAATGTCATGATGCTATTAATCATGCCCCGACAACAAAAAATATGGCGGGCGCGTATCAAAAGGGAAATGTAGAAAATTATGTTTCTCCAGAATACGTATAATTATTCATTTCGTGTCTTATCGCTGAAATATGTTTGGAGAGATAATGGTCATTAAAGCGTTATAAGTTTCGTATTTATGCGAAAAGGAGCTACATAGGAATATAATTATTATACTCTGCTATTGGTGAATATCAGCGTGGTCAGGAAGAGCCAAACCACTAATTGTACCACAATTCTCGGCACTGAAATTCTCTATAATTTATTTTAGCCGATATGTTACCGCCGGAGTTGGTGGAATTTTAGTATTTGACATTTTGCACACCCCACTGCGTGTATTTTTTAATGTCATGATAATTCTGGTGTTTTTAAAAATCTTTATGAAAATTTATACATGTCAGTGTTTTTGGTACAATATCACAATATTTTTGTAACAATAAAACTTGAATAAAATATAGGTAATACTCAAACTCAGTTCACTAATACTACGCTGCGTAAGTAATACTTATAATTAAAATAGTATACTGTACTGTACTGTACTGTACTGTGTAGTACTGTGAAAAGTAATTATTGAATTCGTCTCTATAATACATAAAAAAATTACATACAAATACATATATAAACTATATACATACATAATAAACTACTATACATACATAAACTACTATGATTTTATTAACCAAGCATTTACTTTCAGAAATAAAAGAAAAAGTACGCACAGCGAATTAAAACTTTCCATAAAATTTATAACATAGCAGCTGCAGGCAATTGTACATTTCTAAGTTTTCAGTTTAGACTTTAGATTGTAAGTATTTCAGAAAATCTATTGAAACTTTAATTATTGTAAGGGAAATCTTTTTGTTCTTTAATGAAGATTTTTACTAGCAATATCAGTTACCTTTGACTTAATTGAGTGGCATAATATCTTAATGAGGCACTAGAAATGTAAGGCATGGACGATTTTAGCTTCAAAATTCTCTATAATTAGATATTAGATATTATATTCGAAAAGAATGCAAAAAAATATTTATTTTTTACGTCAAAACTTAAAAGTTTAAAGTTTAAAGTTTATTCTCATGAATAATTGTTACTAGCCCGATTGTATTAAAAGTTTGTGTTAAGAATGTTATATTGAAAATAAAGTGTTTTTAAAATTAAATCAAAATATAAAAAAAACAATTAATCATGAGTAAACCTGCAATTACTAAATTCGGACCATCAATCAATCCGATCGGCGAACGTCGTGTTTGTAATGGATAGGTTGTATTACTTGTCAGTTGGTCGACATAGTTGCAAACTGGGACACAGTGTCATACCAAAGCAATGCAACTTTAGAAGCGCAGCGACCAGTATTGCCTCAAATCAGAAATTATAATACAACAAATTCAAGTCTTACGTTAGTTTATTGAATCATTAAATCCCCTTCTTAATTTCATTACGTACACACTGTTATTAACCGAAATACCTAATCACACAGATAAAACCTTTATTAATTTACTTAAGCGACGCTAAATTGAACATTACTAAAAGCTTATTAATTTGTGTGTACATCTGATTTTGATGGCAGATCCCGTTTGTTTACAAAGAAGTTGATGTGCAATCCTCAAGATTTACTCACGGCTGCAATAGACAATTCCGAGAGCTCTCCATTTAAACGTAGTGTGCCCAACATAAACATAGTCAAAAGACTTGTCGATTAAGTACAGAGGCAGCATTTCGTAGCGCGTAGCTCGTAGCCGTAGCCAGTTCTCAGTTGCCCTTTAATCGAATCGGGCGCGAGTCTGCACTGGAGAGTTTCGCGCACAGAATTTCACGATAGCTATTCGTGTATACTCGCTTAACGAAATGTTAGTGTTACTGGATATGCCGAGATAACTTTCAAGGCAAGTGGAGGAATTTCTTTAGAACTTTAAGCTTCTTAGCGAACGATGAACTCGTTTGAAAAGTTTTTCAAATTATAAGAGCAAATAAATATTATGTTTCCTTTCTCAAAGTTATTTTCATATTTCTATATTTATTGTTTAATAGAATTTCGTTTTATAGCACATCCGTTAAATACGCATAAACTGATGTTAGTGTCCTTTCTGCATAAAAGTGTTCCTTTTATATGACATTTTTATACGCTCCGCATATAAATAAAATAAATTTTTTCCTTTTTGGTGCCTTATCTAAATTTTGCATTATATTTTTTAGTCTCTTTTATTTTTATTTGTGCTCACTTTAGATCCAGAGATTATATATTACCTACTTAAGGTCCTAAAGGACCCAAAAGGTCCTAAACAGTAATTCAAATTATTTAATTTAATTACTAATTGTTTTTATTGAAGATAATAATATAAATGTACCTAATAGACTACATTTAGATGTGTTAACCGGCAATATAATTAAGAAGAATTTATTTAAATCTAAATGATGAATATAATCTTTTGAATTAGAATTTTATACAAAGAAAACATAAATTGGAAAGAACACGTGCTCGTACATAATTTTATAATACTTTAGGGATGACGAAATTTGATGAAAAGATGTTATCGTTGTGGTCTGAAAAGCTAATAAAGTTTTGTCCCAAAAATGTACATTTTGAAAAGTATAAATGGGAACATATAAATCAGGTTTAAATAATTTTACTCACATTTAGATGAACTTTTGAAAAACAGTTTTGTGTGATGATTTAAAAGCGTCTAAGTGTTCATACTTAAGTCTTAAATAAGGCGAAGCGGAGAAGAAATCTTTCTTCGGTGCTCCAACTAATGTCTCTTTGCTATCAGTGTTCAGAGCTATTCCCGACCGGGTTTACCCGGTTTTCTCATGCGATAGTGTAAGCATCCGGTTCGGTCCAATCTACCGCTTAAAGCTTTCGAAGAATCGACACAAAATGTTGATAGGAATCATTGACCATTTGATGTCAATAAGTACCTCGTGTCATCAGCAAATGTTAGTTATGTAAATTTGTTCTTTTTCTTTTTTTTTACAATTTGGATAAGTGCCCATAACATACCAGTATAAGGTTAATAATCAGCTTAATTAAAATAAGTAGTTATACCGGAATAAAGTGGAACAAACTTCTTGATATTTGATCATCCATATTTCATAACGATCCTAATTTCAACCTCACATGAAATTGAAGTGGCACTCATAATCGACTTTGAAAGTCGATGACATTCAATATTTGTATAATTATCTTGATGACGGGAGACACTTTCCGTTAATTAAGTCGTTTTAGTTGGAAAACGATATAACAAGAACAACTGCGCGCTGCGTGAACTTAAATTTCGTTTAATTAAAACTTTCCTTCAGTTAACTCATGTGAGAAAGATTGTTTGCTTTAATTACTAGGTTCAAACTTTATTATGTTAAAAATAGACTCATTTCCTTATGGGTGAGGATTGGACATTTACATCTCTATTGCATGCTAAATAGAATATTTCGCTGGACATCATATCTAGAAAACTCTTTCAATAAAATGCATAAGTTATTAAATAAACAATAGTTCAAATAATTTTACAGTGCAAATATACGCTCAAAAAACTCCCCAAAACTCCTTAAATAATCAATTGAAATTTCTATTCACACCATTATTTTTTCATTGATCTTTCATATCTGTGTTAAATTCAATTTCACACCTTTTACCCAATACAGTGTTGTGAAGAAAAAGATGTTACATATTAGGTTTCCTGTGCGAACGACGTTTCAGGATATTGGAATACTTAACAACGTAATATGTATCGTAATATTCACATGGTATCGCTCACGTAACGACGATCCAAATTCCAGATAATAATACACGATCACTATAGATAATAAAATGGAATCGAATAACTCATATCTATACGTTTTTATAGCTAACGTCATACATTTGTAATAACTGCAGGTGGAAAATTGTCTGAGTCTACTTTTTTGAACAGACATTTTTTGTACACCTATATTTTGTTTGGGTGACTTAACTATAGACACATTTTTAATATTTAATAGTTATTTAATAGTTTTTTTTTAAATATTTATAAGTGCATAATATAAAAATGCTGTCTCTAGTATAGCACCCTAGCTCAAGATTTATTCAGCTCAAGACATATCTATAAAACTGGACCTTAAGTTCCTAGTTGGTATAAAATGCCTGTTCTTAAAAAACACAGCAATAATTTTGATATATTTTACACACAAATAATATAAAATTAAACTCCTTCCTTCTACAAACGATTTAGTTCTGTCGTGTAATGTGTAATTCATCGAAGCATTGTTGAATAAACCACAAAGAGATATGACGTCGGCGTTTCGGACTAAGAAAGGTTCATTCGAGAGAACGAAGGGTAAAGTGACCAAGCACGATTTTCCCTTCAAGACACTTTTGTAATGGTTTATATCCATTTCAATTTTTTCAATTTTTTAATATTTCTAAATTAAGATGATAAAACATAATATGACATGAATTTTGAACGTTGATTATATGTAACTTGATTACATACTGTAAAATATTTAATGTTGAATTTAATATTGCCATTACTATAAAGCTGTAATCCATACTAATATAATGAATGCGAAAGTGTAACTCTGTCTGTCTGTCTGTTACTCAATCACGCCTTAACTAACTAAACCAATTTGCATGAAATTTGGTATAAAGATACCCGAGAAAGGATATAGGATAGGTTTTATCCCGGAAATCCCACGGGAACGGGAACTATGCGGGTTTTCTTTGACTGCGCGGGCGATGCCGCGGGTGGAAAGCTAGTACGAAATAAGCATAAATAATACAGAATCGTTATACAATTCCACATAACACACTACATTGTAAATAAAGCCCAGTCTTACAACAATTTTTGGAGTGAAATAAAGTTTCATGTTTTCGCAAGATTTCACCCTAAAAATGCTTTCCTAATTTATGGTAAAACACACGTACTTCCATTAGTTAATGGTACAGATTACACTCGAGCTGAGGGAAAAAATTGCGTATCCATCATGTAATTACACCCTTTATGCTAACTCACGTTACACAGCGACTATTAATAGGTTCTTCAAAATGGCACACATGAAATTCGATATTCAAATTCTTTTGAGTCTTGCTTGCTGAAATACAGGCCACTAACATTTTTCTTCGTAACCACATTAGAGATAAAGTTGAACAATGCAGAACATTTGTCGATGGAAAATAAATTGATTGGAGTCGTATGGATATTGAAATGTTACCGAGTGCTGTGTGCATCCTAACATTTATATTGATGCACTTCGAAAATTGAATTCTTTATAAATGGGAAAGCATTTGCTTACAGTATAAGTTTTAAGAGAGATTCTGATTGAGTCGCGCTTGGCGCATGGAATGAATGAGTTTATTCACTTTGCGCGTCTTACGTAGATACTACCTACATCTAGTATCGACAACGACGACGAGATTGTAATTTTAGTTTACCTTAACTACTTATTACACATGCCTTTAAAAAATATGGATATTTAGTTGCTTTTTGTATATAAGGACGTGTATAGACGTATGTACTGTACAAAATAGAGACATAAATTGCGTATGAAAAAATGCTGTTCCGTGAAAATAAAGTTTAGGTACGCAGCACGTAACTTTTACATGAAATTAATGTGTGGTGGTCAACGCAAAAATATCCCACCAAGCCTACAATCTATATACCTGCCAGTTCTACTGTTCGTAAAGACAATTTATGGTTTCCTACTTTCCGGACTAACGTTTTCTTCTTTTCCTTTTTATAAGCATTTTATAACTGGAATAGTTTCGAAACTCGGTTACGTTATTGGGTCAGGATTTCTTGTTTGAAAATAAATAATATTCGATATTGGCTGCAAGTTTGAAGAATTTTTGTAACATAATAGAAGTTTGTGCTTGATTAAATTATCATTCTTTCCTATTATCATCGTTATCTTTACAAGAATAATAAAGAGACATTTATTTCATTTAGTTCGTAAATATATGACTGGGATACTCTGAATAATGTTATCTATAGTACAGTTTTGAAAAGATAGTTCATAGCAATATTTTGAGTAGTAGAGCTCGTTGAACGCTCGATTGAACCAATTTTTTTTTGTAATTGCATTAGATACAATAATTTATGTTTATAAACTTTAGTGTCACAACTACAAACTATTATTTTTATTTCTTGGTTAGTCAGTAAAAATGATAAGTTCTCTAATAAGGTTAGTTTTTAGATGATTTTCATTATTATATAAATAGTTTTTAATTAATGAATGGAATATACATATGTGGTGAAGGATAATAATTCATAAGATAGAATATAATATCTTCTTTTCTACACATCGTATCTGCAATAGTGGAATTTAATTAAAAATGGGTATCGTAATAGAGTTTAGAGTCGTATTGTCGTACATATATTATTTCGGGCGAAAATTACCAATTATAATCAGTCTTTCTGCCTTACAGCAATCTATTTTAACGGGGTCATTGGTTTTCGTTTGAGGTTCCTTTGAGTTAGAAACGAAATACGAAAGCGCTTATTTTCATCACCTCAACATTCAATTTCGGGAATCTTAACAAAAGCTGAATGATCAACATAGTATTAAGATAATAATAATTATAATTTTGTTCTATTATCAAGTGATATGACAACGAATATAACATGAAGATAATTTATTAAGTTTTGATTTCAGACAATGTCTTGTCATTTTACAACTCTCTCCTAAGCGGGCCTCTTCGTTTTTAAAGCATGTTATAAAATCTTTAATTTCATATTGAACATAAACACAATTTTATTTAATACTAGCTTCCGCCCGCGACTCCGTCCGCGCGGAAAAATTAAGATTTTTTTTTTCTACGTATTTTTCCGGGATAAAAAGTATCCTATTTTATGCCCAGGATAATAAGGTATAATTATACCAAGTTTCATCGAAATCGAACGGTTAGTTTTCACGTGATGCCTGAACATACAGACAGATAGACAGACAGACAGACAGACAGACAGACAGATAGACAGACAGACAGACACACAGACAGACAGACATACAGACAGACAGACAGACAAAATTTTTTTTAATCACATATTTGGGTTTTGTTTCGATCCAGTAACACCCCCTGCTATTTATTTTTTCAATATTTTCAATGTACAGAATTGACCCTTCTACAGATTTATTATACTATGTATAGATTTCTTCGTGGTTGAGTATCCGTGAGAACAAACTGTTGGACTAATGGTAATGTTAATAGCACTACAGTTCTATGGGGAAAACTGCGACACCCTCATTGTAATACAAACTTTGAGACAATGTGTATGCTTGTATAATACCTATATAAAGATCTAGGTACTATTATCATATTAAAGATAAAATAAAATAATCTCTAGAGTATGAATAACTTTCCATTAATTTCATATTATATAATTTCTGCAACATAACTGTACTGAAACTGCATCTGATATTTGAGTCATAAAGTTTTACAGTCTACATCTGACCACTTCATTTTCTGTTTCTCTCGTGAGGGTCGGATTTTCTTTATAAACACAAACTCCGTGGAGAAAATGTGATTGCCAATCGGATCGACTGCGCTTACCGGATTCACTGAAATGTAAGATATATTACGACACCAACTCCGCAAGTGCCGTAAATTTTATGGTAAAAAGCGAGAGTGTGAGAGCGTAAAAGGGCATCTGTCTCGTTTCGTTAACTAAGAACTGACGGAATATTTTAGGGCTCGTTTCGGCCCCGTGAACTCGGGCGCCATCATTGCCCATTTACCTCCGAATGGGTTAAATATGCTAAGAAGCTCTCATGAAGCAGTAATAGTGGCAAGACCCTAAACAGTTTGATGTAATTGTAGCCATTACGGGCTTGTTCTAGCTCGATAATTAACTGTTCATCAAATTACTGGAAACGTTTAGGTGTATATGTATGTTATATAATGTTATACCGAATTTACCGAGTCCTTGTAGGTATAATATGTGTAAAAACTTTTATAAAACATATGGCATTATTCAGCATAAACATCCTTTGCATTATAAAATGGTATGAATGTGTTGGGGCTTGTTATGTGCGGGTGTAATAAAAGATGATTAACTACGCAAAAGGTTATATTTCGTTAACTACATATATTTAACCGTATGTAATTAATATTCGACCTAATGCGACCCACCCGCGTCCCGACAAGCCCGTGACTGTCTGTGCATAGCGCACGAACTGTTTATATATGAGTTACCGTGTGAACTTTCTTAGCGTTACACTTGAAATTCGATAACTCATAAATTGGCTTGTCGACGCTACAAATGTTTGGTTATTGCCGTAGGAGTAAGGAAGGAAGTTTCATCTAATTCGTTATTAAACTAGCAATAAAAACGTCTTCAATAATGCGATGTATTCAAAGAATATAAACGAGAAGTACATCGTAAAAGCCTCTTATCGCACGAATTCTCGCGGGAAGTATAACGACAAGCGGACAGTGCCGCAGGAAATATGGATACTAAAAAATCTTATTAAATTCCACTTGACATGAAACATTCGTTATAATTGGATAATAGGAGCCTAGCAGTTCATGTTTGCATTCTAAGCTATTTGCTTTTTCGCCTTTAGCTTCGTATTAAAGCGACCACCCAAGCATTTAATTCCTCACACAATACCACATATGTAGAGGTAGTAGCACAATCGCTTCAGCTGTTTTGAGGTAGGATTAAAACATACACATAAAATTTCTCTAGTTGTTATTCAAACAATTTTATCGCCCAAGCCCACGCTACAAAAACCATGTTGCCATGTTAAGCTCTTGTTTTGTTTAGGGATTGACTGACATAACATGAGTATGATACATAAACATTATTATACCGAGAACACTGTTTATTAAGCAAATTGAGAGCAGAATTTACATAAAGCAAAATAGCCATAAATCAATGACAGCAACAGTTCCTACTAAGCTGTGTTTTAGCTCCAACATATATTCTTGGAAATTTTGGTAAACATACTAAAATAATTATGTACAATTTAAAGTTCACGCTAAGATTTATAATTGTTTTCCCAAGTTTATCCAGAAGTATAGACCTTGAGTATGATTAAAAAAGTACTATATTACTATTTACTAGACCCTTTTTACATATATTTTATTTAGTACATACCCAGTTCTTTTAACAAGTTTATACATTGAATTTGATATTTTTAGTTTTATGGCATTCAAATGCTTTATAAATATAAATTTATAAAGAATAGAAATTTATAAGTTTATACATGTGCTTCTACTTGGTGTGAAAATCTTAAAATCTTGTTTTTAAATATATTTTTTGTAAAATAATCGTTTCTAGACTGATATTAAAGTGTTCACAATAAAAGATGATTACTGTAGGTTATGAGTTCACTAAATTTACTATAATTAATTATCCATTATTGTTATAACCACGCTATTTTGGTAAACTATAGGTAATTAAATTTCTATTCTATTAATGTAAATTATACTGAGTATAATTTTAGTCCTTGAGATATTTTCATTTGAAAATTAACATTCAATACAAACATTACATAGTATAATTAATAGTTATTTTTAGTTATAATTAATAGTTATTTTTAATACCAACATTGATTTTTGCCTGGTTATGTTGGTAGTAATAACCAACTTCTAAAGCTGGGGTTCTTTTAAACATTCATAATTTTAAAAAGAATAATAGTTGTCCCTAGATACGTATACGATTTTGTACATATTTTCATCGTACACATATACCTATATAATATAAGATTATTGAAAGTAAATTAACAAGAAGTGTGTTATAACAAGCCTTGTGCCAGACAAACTCTCGTGGGTAATAATACTTTCTTTATATGATTAGTTTATATTAAAGGTACGAGGGATTATTTTGTATTTGACTTTAGTAGACTTGAATTGTATAAGGAGTAAAAAAACTTTCAATGTCTATTATGTAAGTTTTTTTTCGTTAATAAATAGAACTTGAAGCACGTATTCGATTATGAAATTAATTTCACTTGCAGAAAGCTACTTTATTCATGACGTTACCTACATCATTTTAGAATCTTCAATGTAAAATTTAATAAAATTGGTAAAACTAATCCAAATAAATAATTTATAGCCTAATCACATAATAACTTTCCACCGCATTTTTTCCTAAACAGTAAAATAACTTTCCATTCGTCCCAGAAGTAAAAAGATAATGTAGCGAGAAGAAAATCCCTGCATTCAGACTTCACAAAGCTTATGTAAGCGTTTGTTCATAACTTCTAGCGCTCGTGTATAAAAACTATCTGTTCTCTTAAAAGCCTCGTGCCAAACTCGGCACGTATTTACGTACATTTTGTATTTATGCCATGCAAGGGTTAACGAGTCATACTTCGAATATCCACTGCGGTTGACAGTTGTTTGTTTTCTTCTGTTTACTGCAAGTATATACGTTGTAGAGCGTTATTGGAACGGCAATTATTCTTTAAACTAGGACTTTATTAGATGGTAGATAATATTATGATCTATATTAAGCTATTGCATAGCTTCTATCGCAGGCCTTGAGCGCGGGGACCAAGAAATTCCGTAACGAAAAAACCTCACGCTCCCCACTCCGACGGTCAGAGGTGTGGCTTGAAGGCATGCTATGCAATAGCTTTACCGCGGCAGTCCCCGAATGCCACACGTTTTTATACTTATATCTATTACCTTTCTCGTATAGTTCGAACGCCTCCTCGCTGATGATGTAAGAATTTATCTCCCCGACCATTAATTTCAGCTTATGCTTATTGGCGAAATTTTTCATGAAAACGTAAATTTAATCGTAATCTATATTTAATGTGAGACATTAAAAAGTGAGCTTGTACCTAATTGTAGTAAGTAAATTGTATTTTAAATACAACTGCTTGACACTGGGCTTGAGTGGCAAGGTGGTACTTAGCGTCAGGTATTGCACCCATTCATGTCGTAACTTAGCTCTAATTCAGGGCCTTTACCCACTAGTCCGTAAACGTACGACCGTATTGAAGGCATAAACGAGTGAGCAAGTGCAAAATATTGTTTCAACTAAATCAACAAACATTTCCTTTGCTCTATAGTTCTATACTACACTGTACCATGACGTTACTCGGCAAGTGTAACTTACATCACTGTAATTGAAAAAGCTGCCACAGCAACGTCTAAAATCTAGCCTTACAAGTTTGATTGATACATTATACCACTGGGCTTACCATCAAACTTCTAAAGTAATTGTATGAGGAAAATCATGTAAGTCATACAAAAGCTTTCAAGCCCATTATAGAGCTTGCAAGACCTAGACGAAAGCGTTATTCCCGTCACGTCGACGACGTCCGCTTTGCAAGCTAAGTACGCTTCATTTTATTTATTACTCTTAGGCCGAGAACTTGGTGTAGCTATTTGTCTTGTTTATCTTTGTATCTGCATAGAAATTTTCTTTGCCTTGAGTAATTAGTTTGAGAGAACTGCGAATGGGTGTTTTAAAGGTAGACATTTATATTCTAAGAAAAAACGTTTATCATAAGTACAATAATTATTTTCAAAGAAATATTCCTTATAAGTATTAAGTACTTAAGTTTATTTGATTATTGATCGTTTCAACCTCTTAAAGTTGGCAATGTTGATTTACTAGTATACTAAGATTTTAATTGTTAAATTGCGCACCAGATATTTATAATATGTACGGATAAAACAAAAGCTTAAATGTTTAGGCCGTCACTTTCTGCAATGAGGCATAATTAGGTCAATGTCGCATCTCATACATATTAAGTAGGTATATTAGTTAGAGAAAAGAACAACGCAGATTGAACATTATTATTCAAGTACGAAAAGGGTATGAGTAATAGACGCATGCTCTGATATTACCATTTCTATGATCCAAATATATCTTCGAAGTTCGACCTTACTAATAAATGACAAGATTACTCAGATTGACACGTACTTTATTATATATTATTATCGATTCAAGGGACCCTCTACAGATAGCTTACGGAGAGGAATCATTTGGAGGGTTGATGGTCACTATTTACCCGACTACGGCAAAGCAAAAGGAGGGTTATGATTTTGACAGGCTATGTATGTATGTATGTATGTATGTTCATCTGTTCCCTCGTAACGTCTAAACTACTTATCAGAATTTGACAAATGACATATCATTAGAAGCGTCTTAATTGTCCGCTGGTTATAGGGTATATGGGGTTTCACAAAATCTAATGTGGCGTCCTCCAATTCGTCCGTCCAATTTTCATGTTTGGAAAGGCGTAGTCACACGTTGTTGAAGTGCTACGGTAGATAGGTATATTAGGTATGTAACGTGTGACTACGCCTTTCCAAACATGAAAATTTATCTTTACATAGTGGAATATTGCATACTTCAGAATAGTATTGTATGACATTATTGTCAATTTACAACGAAGGCATCTTGGTTGAGTCTACTGTGTCCATTTACTTGCAACTACATTAGCAACTTTGTTCAGTTCAGTATTCTGAAATCTTGTTTTATACTTTTTCAGCGCCGGTTATTGTCGTAGTTGGGTTTTAGTTTTTTCACTTTATATTATTTTCGCCATCAACTAAAATCACTGTCACTTTTATTAATACCTACACAAACAAGACTCATTGTTTAAAATGGTTTCTTAAAATCACAATTCTTTTGTTTCAGATGTTAATCGCAATTGTCAGCGTTCAGCATAAAATAAAATGGAAAGTGTAAATATATTTAAAGAAAGATTAAAATATTAAGTGCTTTATCGCTTAAATGGTGTAGCCACACTGCCTTACATTGTCTCTACATACATTTTATGGCCAATAAGATTTTAAAGTAGCCTAACTTAGCAATTATTAAATTCATTTAAGACAAAATATTTAGTGATATTCTAATATATTCCTGTACAAATACTGATTTACTAAAGACATAACAAATTCAAAAGAATAAGTGTAAAATATAAAAGCGTGTGAAACCTCCTTTGATATTAAATCTCCATGTGAATGCATTATAGACTATAGAATATTGTGTGCAAAATGTTGCCAGTACCTCAAGATCGTTTATCTGGACGACGAAGCAGTTCAATTGTAAGCCGGACACTGCTTGGTCGACGAGCATCTGTCTACGTGACCAGCAACCAACAAGATCCAACTAAGGTTTGTATAGTGAAGTTGTTTAACACCAGTAAATTCTCAAGTCTGCAAGAGATTCGCTTAGATATTAGATTGGTCTATAGAGCGTTCTGCATCATATTATGTTAAATTTATAAAAATTATATATAATAGTTGTAAGGAAAAATAATGTGTAGGTACAATAAAATACCTATATATGACAATGAATATACTCATCGTAATATCATTATCAAAAGGAAAAAGCCATGTGAAACATATATACTTATGAACTACATACACTATTACTTATGAAATAGCTGATATGCCTTTCTTAAATCTTCAATTTCACTATCTTTATCACTTTTGAATGTGATCATAATAACTGCGTTAAAAACAACCGACTTCAAACTTGCACTTGCAAAATTTACAAATACCTACAGACAAAAATGCTCATAAAATAAAAACTACTGGGCCTATCCGAATAAAATTTTTATGGGACCAATTCGACACCATCCCGCATCGAACAAAAAAAGAATCACGTAAATCGGTTCAGAAACCTCGGAGTAATCGGTGTACATACATAAAAAAAAAAAAAATATACCGGCCGATTTGATAACCTCCTCCTTTTTTTTGAAGTCGGTTAAAAAGTGATAAAGATAGTGTATATAAAGTCGAGCTCTATTATAGTTTAGCAACAATGTATCAATTAAGTATGAATATTAAATGCAACTTTGCAACAGAACTCAATTTATTTTCGAAACTCCCTTTAAAAAACCACAACGATGTAATATTTGGCAATGTCTGATCTAAACTCGATTACGAGCCCCGTCCCTCAGCTATAACAGACCGCACGGGAGATGGCACAGTACTTTATTACTTACTCGTGTAAACATTGACGAAATGGGAAGGGATCTGTTTATTTCTTATTTCTATCTATTTGTACTGGCAATACTCGAAGAAAGTACACGAATTCAAGATATTGAAGGACATAATGTAGGTATGAGCTTTAATTTAATTAGATAACTTTTACAGCGTTAAAAATAAGGTTTTATTTACGTTTACAACTTTAATTATAATATATTGGACATTAATAGAAATTTGGATACGTTTAATTTTAGTCCCGTTTGATTTTTTAACATTGTCTCGTACATATAAATGAGATAAAATTATACTGAATTTTTATATTTTAATTAAAGCTTACACATAACAATATTTTCAAGCTATGAAATATGACGATTATTATCAATATTTCTATCTTAATAATATTATTTCGATATAAATGAAATTTGTTAAAATTAAAGGCTTTACCTCATGAAGTGACACAATATTAAATCTAATCTCATGAATTACTTGAATATAAGAGATAAGATATATCTCAAACAGAAATAATAGAACAAGATAACAAACAATGTGTTCAGTACAAATAGATAATAAATATTAAAGCCAGAAATTTCATATCGGGAAAGTTTGTTATAGAGTTTCAGATGCGAAGTTATCCATTAGTATTTATTATGTATGGGTATGGAAGTATAGAATTTGTATTTTTCATTTTTAATGCTTTATCTATGTATTAATTTACAAAGACAAATCCAATATAAATTAATTAGAAAAATGTTGAATAGTACACAATCTATACCTAAAATTAATACACTGCACGAGAAATACCGCACTCCGTCTCCGCATTATTTATCTACTAGCTTTCCACCCGCGGATTCGCATGCTTGTCTAAAACCTAATAAATTATAAACTAAAATCTTCCACTTGAATCACTCTATCTATTAAAAAAAACAAATCAAAATCCGAGGCGGAGTTTTTAAGATTTAATTTTAAGCATACATAGGGGACATAGCAACATAGGGACAGAGAAAGCGACTTTGTTTTATACTATGTACCTAGCTTAGAGCATTAAACCAACGTACCTAGTGATAATATCAAATCATCGAAATCAATAAAAAAAATCGAAAAGTCAATAATAACAGGTTGTCTTCTCTTTATGCTCTATGCTCTACATATATAAAATGCGAAAATTCCTAAACGAAAAATATAAATCCTTTTAATCCTTACACATTAGGGAATGTTGCACAGATTGACGTAGGTATTTGTAGAAAATTGGCATTAAGCAAGATTATTGCCGCCTAAATGGAAATGCCGTCACGTGTTAGTGATAGCCTATTGGTTAATCGCGATCGAACAAAGTTACTAATTACGTATTCCTAAACGATATAAAATCGAAAATACTGAATGGATCTTTGAAGACTTGAAGTTTCAAGGATTCGTGAAACAATTCAATGAAGTAATTGGCGGATGATTGATCTATAATTTTAAGGTATAAATTTAACCTTTTGTGATATTAAATAAATCACACTTTATTTATTTTTTGTATATAAAATTTACAATATTTGGCTAATGTATAATTACTGAAATTTCATTTTAACACGCTTTTATTATCTTCATCTGTACTTAGGTGTTTGTAACCGACTAATATAAAAACTAATTATTTTCAAAGTTATTACAGTAAGAGATGTAAAATTGTATCAATTATAATTAGAATTTGTAGATATACAGTTTATTTACAGACTATTTGACACAGACATGAAGCAATGGTTTTGCTTTATTTATCACAGCTGTTCTGGGAAATATCGACTAAAACTCCGCTATTTTTTTCATATTGCATAGTTTTAAGAACAAAAGCGGTCCGCTTTTCTAAGCAGGTTAACGTAAACTACTTTATTTTTATGAGTTTATGGCTTGAGATTTAACGAGCACGATGATTGTAGTAGAGTGAGTACAAGGTCATTATTGTAATATCTCGTTTTAAATTAGAACTCATTTAATTTACATTAGTGTGATGAAACTTGAATCACCATAAGCCTATGATATATTAAAAGGCTAGATACGTTACCCGCTCTCTATTTTGGCAAGAAAAAACTCAGGTAAGTGCCCGAGTTTCACTTAGTCACGCACCATTCAGCGTCGTAGCTGGACGTTCTTTTTATATTTTAATCGGCAGTTGTTATTACGAAGTACATGAGTGAGACATGTATTATGTCTCGTGCGTGAGAGTGAAAGAGAGAACAACGGTATTGGTGATAATGCATTAGTAAGTAGGTATGTATTAATTACGCTGTTTTTTAGTGCAATGATGTTGGCGTATGCCGCGTCTACTAGTATAATAGGTCATTGCCATAAGCTGCTTGAAAAACATTTTATACTGTTTTTAAATAATATTTTTAAAAGTATTATTTACTAACTGTAACTGTGTATAAAACTTTGTATAAAACTGTGTACCTACTAACTGTGTATAAAAAAACTATCCATACTAATATTATAAATGCGGAAATAACTCTGTCTGTCTGTCTTACTCAATCACGGCTAAACTACTGAACCAATTTTCATGAAATTTGGTATGGAGATATTTTGATACCCGAGAAAGGACATAGGCTACTTTTTATCCCGGGAAAATGACGCAATCCCGGAAATCCCACGGGAACGGGAAATATGCGGGTTTTTCTTTGACTGCGCCGGCGAAGCCGCGGTCGGAAACCTAGTACCTAATAAAATCATATGTATAGAATTTTATTTGCATTTTACAAAACAAGCGTTACAAATTACAATAGACCGGTTGTCACATTCGCCAATTTTATTGTTGTTCCACGGATAAATTGTAATAAAATGTTGAAATATTTGAAAATAAGCAGAAATTGGTTTATTTTATTAATCAATCATAATATGTAATATGTATGATCAATTAATATTATAGAAATACCTTGTGTAATTTGAGTTTGAGTTTGAGTTTGATAACTGTGCCAAAAATGAAATACGTAGTCAACAAATTAAATCATAACTATTCAAAACGTATTTCTGAATATTTGAAATTAAAAACTCTCTTGATTGGAGATTCGATGACCTATTTCATAAAATGTGCAGAATTCTTATTTCTTATTAAATTTATTTTCCGCGGAATGTTTTATATATGAATAGTATTTACTAAAGCCCGAATTGTCATGTGGATGAAACCTTATTTAACTAAGTATAATGACATGACACAATATCACGCTCGTGTTCCCAATGGGATAAGGTAGACAAAGGATGAACATAATATAGTCTAACTTTATATATTTGGTTGTTATGTAGTCATGCTATCCTTATAATCCTTATCCGTGAAAATACAAGTTCAAATACTGGACTCTCGAATTCCACAAGGAAACAGGCAATAATATTTTCGTAATTGACAATAAGATAGTTGCAGCTAAATTATTTTTGCAGCTAATTTATTCTTAATAATGATTAATGATATCGTACAAATATAATAATACTAGCTTACCACCCGCGTCTTCGCCCGCTTTGTCTAAAACCTAATAAATTATATACTAAAACTTTCCTCTTGAATCACTCTATCTTATAAAAAAAACCGCATCAAAATCCGTTGCGTAGTTTTAAAGATTTAAGCATACAAAGGGACATAGGGACATAATGACAGAGAAAGCGACTTTGTCTTATACTATGTAGTGATATCGTGCTGAAACAAGAGATTATATGAATCTTATAATGTAAATGATCTCTTACGACATTGAAACTCCAGCACATGTTTACGGTTCAATGCAATAACAGATGAATGGAAGACATTATTCCGCTGTATGCACATTGAAATCTTTTGTTGTTAATCGATTAATGATAACAGCTGTTTTTATTTCAGTTTCTTTGTATTTAAATTATTTGATTACATTGAATTTATTTTAAACAATTTTTAGTACCTATATCTATGGGATCGTGTACAGAAATAATGTCGTAAGAAATAATTTAGATTTATTTATTACTAGAGGTCCGCCCGTGGTACATATTTCGCAATAAAAGGTAGCCTATGTCCTTTCTCGGGTATCAAAATATCTCCATACCAAATTTCATGCAAATTGGTTCAGTAGTTTAGGCGTGATTGAGTAACAGACAGACAGACAGAGTTACTTTCGCATTTATAATATTAGTATGGATAATTCAAGATGTAATGATGAGATTTAGAATTTTGACGTAAACAATAAGTTTTTTCTAATGTTTTAGGCACATACATATACTTCAAAATTATTCTAAAACATAGCATCAGTAAATTAGTAGATTCCGCTTTTTGGTAATTGTATATTCTTATGTACATTTTTATCGCTGTTAAACGCAGAAGCAGAAATTGGAAATGCGGAGAATAAAAGAAATATGCTGCTCCAAATACAAAATATAAGAAAGGTTTTCTGTAGTTTGTGTGAAAAAATAAACGTAACACGTAACGAGGTAACAAAATTTATATTTGCCGTATTCGCAAAAGCGAGTAATATTTAACATCTGCTATGTCGCACAATTGTAGCATTGTTCTGGGTTCTAATTAGTCTTAAAATCTAGGTATATACTTGAATATGTGAACTTAAAATGAGACGTAATGTATATATTATAACACAAAATTTTATTCAAATCAAAATTTAATTGTATAGTAGTTATTGCAAGAAAAAACACTGAAATAGATAAGTATTTCTTACATCGTCATACCTTCGCTACTCTTCTTGTTAGTTTTTCTTTACTATATAAGGGAAAAATAAGCAAGAATTCTTTACTATATGAGGAAGAAATAAGCAAGAATTTCGCATTATATTTCCCCATTTTTAGAGGATAATATATTATTATAATAACTAAAAGTGAATTGGACATTGGATTGGGATTAGAGAAAAATGTATGCTTTATTAAAACAAATATCTAGTAATTGAATTACCAGCTACAGCCAACCGTATTAAAGTATGCGAATAACCCTTAAGGCCCAGTAGGACTTGGCACAAATGAAATGCTCAGTGGAAAATCTCCTTTGAATTTACTAGCAAATTTTAATGGAAAAAAATGAGGATGATCCCAGTGCCAATTATTTTATTTCTTTTAGTAAATTAGTGAATGAAGTGTTTTTTTTTAAACTAAGTTATGTACGTATATTATATCTGTCAACTGTGGTAATATTTTTAAATTTATCCAACATTAATTACCCTTATCCAAGCGGATACAAATTGAACAAACCAATTATTATTCAATTATTTTAGCCATTTTGCATATATTCTATATTATATTACCCGACTTTCTTCTTAATTCACTTTCTATTATATGTATAAATAAATAAAAACAATTCAATGAAGTAATTGGCGGATGATTGATCTATAATTTTAAGGTATAAATTTAACATTTTGTGATATTAAACAAATCACACTTTATTTATTTTTTGTATATAATATTTACTATATTTGGCTAATGTATAATTACTGAAATTTCATTTTAACACGCTCTTATTATCTTCACCTGTAGGTGTTTGTAACCGACTAATATAAAAACTAATTATTTTCAAAGTTATTACAGTAAGAGATGTAAAATTGTATCAATTATAATTAGAATTTGTAGATATACAGTTTATTTACAGACTATTTGACACAGACATGAAGCAATGGTTTTGCTTTATTTATCACAGCTGTTCTGGGAAATATCGACTAAAACTCCGCTATTTTTTTCATATTGCATAGTTTTAAGAACAAAAGCGGTCCGCTTTTCTAAGCAGGTTAACGTAAACTACTTTATTTTTATGAGTTTATGGCTTGAGATTTAACGAGCACGATGATTGTAGTAGAGTGAGTACAAGGTCATTATTGTAATATCTCGTTTTAAATTAGAACTCATTTAATTTACATTAGTGTGATGAAACTTGAATCACCATAAGCCTATGATATATTAAAAGGCTAGATACGTTACCCGCTCTCTATTTTGGCAAGAAAAAACTCAGGTAAGTGCCCGAGTTTCACTTAGTCACGCACCATTCAGCGTCGTAGCTGGACGTTCTTTTTATATTTTAATCGGCAGTTGTTATTACGAAGTACATGAGTGAGACATGTATTATGTCTCGTGCGTGAGAGTGAAAGAGAGAACAACGGTATTGGTGATAATGCATTAGTAAGTAGGTATGTATTAATTACGCTGTTTTTTAGTGCAATGATGTTGGCGTATGCCGCGTCTACTAGTATAATAGGTCATTGCCATAAGCTGCTTGAAAAACATTTTATACTGTTTTTAAATAATATTTTTAAAAGTATTATTTACTAACTGTAACTGTGTATAAAACTTTGTATAAAACTGTGTACCTACTAACTGTGTATAAAAAAACTATCCATACTAATATTATAAATGCGGAAATAACTCTGTCTGTCTGTCTTACTCAATCACGGCTAAACTACTGAACCAATTTTCATGAAATTTGGTATGGAGATATTTTGATACCCGAGAAAGGACATAGGCTACTTTTTATCCCGGGAAAATGACGCAATCCCGGAAATCCCACGGGAACGGGAAATATGCGGGTTTTTCTTTGACTGCGCCGGCGAAGCCGCGGTCGGAAACCTAGTACCTAATAAAATCATATGTATAGAATTTTATTTGCATTTTACAAAACAAGCGTTACAAATTACAATAGACCGGTTGTCACATTCGCCAATTTTATTGTTGTTCCACGGATAAATTGTAATAAAATGTTGAAATATTTGAAAATAAGCAGAAATTGGTTTATTTTATTAATCAATCATAATATGTAATATGTATGATCAATTAATATTATAGAAATACCTTGTGTAATTTGAGTTTGAGTTTGAGTTTGATAACTGTGCCAAAAATGAAATACGTAGTCAACAAATTAAATCATAACTATTCAAAACGTATTTCTGAATATTTGAAATTAAAAACTCTCTTGATTGGAGATTCGATGACCTATTTCATAAAATGTGCAGAATTCTTATTTCTTATTAAATTTATTTTCCGCGGAATGTTTTATATATGAATAGTATTTACTAAAGCCCGAATTGTCATGTGGATGAAACCTTATTTAACTAAGTATAATGACATGACACAATATCACGCTCGTGTTCCCAATGGGATAAGGTAGACAAAGGATGAACATAATATAGTCTAACTTTATATATTTGGTTGTTATGTAGTCATGCTATCCTTATAATCCTTATCCGTGAAAATACAAGTTCAAATACTGGACTCTCGAATTCCACAAGGAAACAGGCAATAATATTTTCGTAATTGACAATAAGATAGTTGCAGCTAAATTATTTTTGCAGCTAATTTATTCTTAATAATGATTAATGATATCGTACAAATATAATAATACTAGCTTACCACCCGCGTCTTCGCCCGCTTTGTCTAAAACCTAATAAATTATATACTAAAACTTTCCTCTTGAATCACTCTATCTTATAAAAAAAACCGCATCAAAATCCGTTGCGTAGTTTTAAAGATTTAAGCATACAAAGGGACATAGGGACATAATGACAGAGAAAGCGACTTTGTCTTATACTATGTAGTGATATCGTGCTGAAACAAGAGATTATATGAATCTTATAATGTAAATGATCTCTTACGACATTGAAACTCCAGCACATGTTTACGGTTCAATGCAATAACAGATGAATGGAAGACATTATTCCGCTGTATGCACATTGAAATCTTTTGTTGTTAATCGATTAATGATAACAGCTGTTTTTATTTCAGTTTCTTTGTATTTAAATTATTTGATTACATTGAATTTATTTTAAACAATTTTTAGTACCTATATCTATGGGATCGTGTACAGAAATAATGTCGTAAGAAATAATTTAGATTTATTTATTACTAGAGGTCCGCCCGTGGTACATATTTCGCAATAAAAGGTAGCCTATGTCCTTTCTCGGGTATCAAAATATCTCCATACCAAATTTCATGCAAATTGGTTCAGTAGTTTAGGCGTGATTGAGTAACAGACAGACAGACAGAGTTACTTTCGCATTTATAATATTAGTATGGATAATTCAAGATGTAATGATGAGATTTAGAATTTTGACGTAAACAATAAGTTTTTTCTAATGTTTTAGGCACATACATATACTTCAAAATTATTCTAAAACATAGCATCAGTAAATTAGTAGATTCCGCTTTTTGGTAATTGTATATTCTTATGTACATTTTTATCGCTGTTAAACGCAGAAGCAGAAATTGGAAATGCGGAGAATAAAAGAAATATGCTGCTCCAAATACAAAATATAAGAAAGGTTTTCTGTAGTTTGTGTGAAAAAATAAACGTAACACGTAACGAGGTAACAAAATTTATATTTGCCGTATTCGCAAAAGCGAGTAATATTTAACATCTGCTATGTCGCACAATTGT
This sequence comes from Colias croceus, assembly GCF_905220415.1. NCBI lineage: Eukaryota > Metazoa > Arthropoda > Insecta > Lepidoptera > Pieridae > Colias > Colias croceus. The sequence goes on from NC_059537.1 coordinate 8,742,481, forward strand.
AGCATTGTTCTGGGTTCTAATTAGTCTTAAAATCTAGGTATATACTTGAATATGTGAACTTAAAATGAGACGTAATGTATATATTATAACACAAAATTTTATTCAAATCAAAATTTAATTGTATAGTAGTTATTGCAAGAAAAAACACTGAAATAGATAAGTATTTCTTACATCGTCATACCTTCGCTACTCTTCTTGTTAGTTTTTCTTTACTATATAAGGGAAAAATAAGCAAGAATTCTTTACTATATGAGGAAGAAATAAGCAAGAATTTCGCATTATATTTCCCCATTTTTAGAGGATAATATATTATTATAATAACTAAAAGTGAATTGGACATTGGATTGGGATTAGAGAAAAATGTATGCTTTATTAAAACAAATATCTAGTAATTGAATTACCAGCTACAGCCAACCGTATTAAAGTATGCGAATAACCCTTAAGGCCCAGTAGGACTTGGCACAAATGAAATGCTCAGTGGAAAATCTCCTTTGAATTTACTAGCAAATTTTAATGGAAAAAAATGAGGATGATCCCAGTGCCAATTATTTTATTTCTTTTAGTAAATTAGTGAATGAAGTGTTTTTTTTTAAACTAAGTTATGTACGTATATTATATCTGTCAACTGTGGTAATATTTTTAAATTTATCCAACATTAATTACCCTTATCCAAGCGGATACAAATTGAACAAACCAATTATTATTCAATTATTTTAGCCATTTTGCATATATTCTATATTATATTACCCGACTTTCTTCTTAATTCACTTTCTATTATATGTATAAATAACAGTGAATACATTTTCGGTGCAATTTATGGGTCTCTAAAGAAGGAAGTTGTCAATTCGTCGTGTCGATTTTTTGTTGCTTTTTCATGTTTATTCTCCCATTACTTTTACGTAGGTACGAATACGAATTCGGGGACTCTTTCATGTGCGAGAGTGGGGAATATCGTGTTTAAGATCTTATTATTTATTAGCGGTCCGCCCCGTTTTCGCCTGTGGTACATATTTCGCAATAAAAAGTAGCCTATGTCCTTTCTCAAATTGGTTCAGTAGTTTAGGCGTGATTGAGTAAAAGACAGACAGACAGAGTTAGTTTCGTATTTATAATATTAGTATGGAATAACTCTCTACTTTATTTTCTATAAGTTTTTATTGAGCTGTGTTTAACGATGTTAGAGACGATAGACGATCTGTTAGAGACATTCATATAAAATTTAATTAGAATCGACAGCCGTTGCTATGTGGGCTAGCCGGCTGCAGTATCTACGTCATGATCACATATTATGCTAGCCCACGCTCGTATAATGCAGCCCAACCCCTCATGTAGACAAAAGCAAACGTAGTGTGAAGTCTATGTTCCTCTTTAAGCTAATTTGACGTTTTGGTTTCACCAATTTCGCTTTGAAAAGTTTAAGACTCGTGTTTGATTTTACACGAGTAGGTATTAACATTTAGAAATTAAAGATTTTAACGGATTTTAACAACGCTCGCTGAGTGTGAAACGTCAGGATAATACTGTAATGATTAAATTGCGTTAAAATCAGTAAAACCTTTACTTTGTCAAAGAATCTGTTATTTTTTCTAAACATATTCATTTTCCTAATATTTACCTACAGTTTTTCATTGCTATTGCTCTAACATCAAAAATTCATGGCTATATAATATATTATATAGGATAGCAATTTTATTTAAACAAATTGTGTATAAATCCTTTTAAATTGAACAGGCTTATTGTTCTGATACTACTATTGTAAAACGTTTCAGAAACACGAAATGTGAATTTTTTACATTCCGGCCGGTTATAAAGGTTATTTTAGTGCAATGAAATATATTTTCCTTTTTATATATTCTGTTTTTTGTAAGTAAAATAAAGAATACATCAAGGGGATGTATAAGGTTGATACAATCAAAAGAAGATAAATGTCTCTTGGCACGATTGGGAATTTTTTTGTAAAACACATTATATAGCGAAAAATAAATAGGCCGAGGAAAGCGTACAAAGGTATACATAGTCCAAATAAAAGGGACAGTTAATGTTGTATCGTAGCAGAAAATAAACAGCCAAATTGCTGGCATTAATGAAAGAGGTTGTGGAAATTACTTTGCTGACGAGAGTCTCCTACTCTTATATAAACGATGATACACATGTAATTGCTTTGCAGATATTCAATATATTTTTCACTCTTACGCATAATAACGATTTAAATTAAACAATTCAATAAGATGTTAATTTATTTCTCTCAATTTTTTTTTCAGCCACAAAGAAAATTCTACTTTAATATCTCTTTTTCATACACAAAATTCAGTTCAATTTTAATAGTGTAATCGACTTATACTATTGAACCTTTATCCAATAGCAAGAGCAATTGCAATAAATATTATCATTTATCACATCAGATTAGGAGAAAGTATGCACTAAGTTAAAATTATATTTTCCTATATTCGCTACAAACTCTACATATTACAGAGTTTGTAGCAATTTAGAATAACTATAGTAAGTTCGAGTTAAGTGTTCATCTATGACATTTTTTGTTTTTACCGCATTAATTATTCAACTTAACATAAACGCATACGAAAATATTGTTGGTCAAAAATTCTCTAGGGCGACATTTCGGTGCCCAATTTCGATGATTTACTCTGCAAGAGAGCACAGATTTCGTGCAGCGAATGAAAACTGTAGTACGAAGGCCTTCATAATTCAGAAGCGTCCCCCGGTCGCCTGACACAGCTCCCTACATTATTAAAGTCCATCGAATTGGCTCTCACTTGTTTAAAAATTCATATTACATCTACTTTCCACGTCTACATGATTACTATCTGCGAATTGCAATCGTTACAAAGGGAGATTTTGAGAAAAAATTCATGAGGTAAGAGATTGTGAGAGTAGGTACGTATGATCACTTTGTATGGAATAAGCTATTTATAAGATAGAATTGAATTAGTTCAATACAATTTCGTTTTAGATGCTCATTTACGATATAGCGAACTTTGGGTGATAAATGATTAAGATAAAAAAAATTATCACATGCTATTTCGCCAATATTTCATTTGCATGGAAAATTAAAATAAAGTTTGTAAAAAAGAACTGGTCTAGATCTTGGCTTAGTCTACACTTATATATTATATTATGTATTATAAAGAGGAAAACTTTGTTTGTTTGATTGTAATGAATAGGCTCATAAACTACTGGACCGATTTTAAAAATTCTTTCACCATTCGAAAGCTACATTATCCACGAGTAATATAGGCTATAAATATTATCTCACTAAGACCACGCGGGTAAGTAATTTTCTTTTATATTACAGGTATTGATAGAGCATTAGCATTTATAGCCATTTCATTGCAACGGTACATTACTTATTGCTTAAGTAATACTTAATATTTTAATATCGCTCTTCTGACGTTATACACACTTTCCAAATTCACGAGGTTATCGCACTAAATGTTAACGATGTTATTTATTTACTTCTCATATCAGATTGACGGCCATTTCGGCCTTACCCTTTTAACGGCTTTTGGTAAACCCGTATATCTCGTGAAACCTCTTCACATGTTTCCATTTTCAGTGGGTTAAAGGAGTTAAGAGGTTTTTCACGTTACAACACAAGACACTGGAATATTTTTCGCCTCTCAAATGACAGCAAATATGATACAACGTGGGATGAACTTCATAGCTTCTCTTAATTACCATTCATTGAACAGATTTTAATACATGTTAGTGTTTTTAGTAAAAAAACGAATCAAAATGGCTTAAATATGAATATAATTTTTGCATTTACGTGCTTCTTTCGTCTACTTGTCTAAAGGGAGTTTCTGGAAATGAGAACAGCTTTCATAAAATGAGCATAGTGCGTATATTCTCAAACTCAAACATTTATTTATTCAATTAGACTTCTTTTAGAAGCACTTTCGAATCGTCATTACATATTTTTAACATTTACCACCGTATTAACGTTTCATTTCAAGTTTCGTCAAGAAATACTCATAGACGAATGGTTTGAATTAAATCGACAAAGTTTTGTACGCAATCTGTCCGAACTCCGAACACTATTCATGGCCGCAACCAACGACAAGTTTGAATGAAGGCGTTCAAATTTATGTGGTTTCACTATTTCTTTTTCTCCAGAATTAGATGTCAGTACTGGAGAAATGATATAACTATTTTCAAAGAAAGTAAAAGCCGATTGGCGGTGAAGATTAGAAAGTTTGTACTCCACGCATTGTTCGATCTATTCTTCCGTTTTCATTGTTGGAAATTATGTTATATACTTTGATATACTTAATGTTCCAGAGTGTTAAATGCAAAATATACAAACGGGACAATATTAAAAAGTTTTTACTATCTATTGATACTGTAAAATTTGTAATTGGTTTATAAACGTTTTCCCTCGACGTGTAATTAACACATGCGGTGTGTTAATAAATGCAATATAAAAGCAATCTACTCTAATATAAGTGCTTGAAACTCAATTATTTACACGTTTCCAGTTTTAGTATTTAAAATAGATTTGGGAGACGTTAATGTATTCTCTGGAACGGAAGTGTATTTCGAACAAGTATTTGTATAAGAAAGTTTACCTCGAACCATTTCATTAATCTATTTGGTAATGAGGACTGTTCCAGCCAAGTTCAGCGCTATTTTCGATTGTTTGTTTTGTTGCCTCAGTGAATTTTAATAAAAATTGATAAGAATCGAAGAGTCATAGGTAAATGTCGATATTCAAATATAGCTAGATTAATAATGTATTTGTAGAGAGATACGCTGATAAAAATAGAGTAAAACTGTGAAATTTTTCAGATACAATATTTTTGTTGTTATAATTATTCTCAGTTGTTATAAAAAGTGAATTCCCCTTTTTTTAGCCACAAGTAGCTGATCAGTCTTCTGCATCCTGTCGGACCTAGACTTTTTATTTTTATTACTGGCCACTGCATATCAAAGCTTGTATCCCTCGACGCTACTTTCACGAGTCATGTTCAACCACTGTACCAAGGAAGCGATCCACGGTGTCTATAAATTATTACAATTCGTTACACCAGAAAAATCCGTGTAAAATCAAACTCTAATGAAACGGCTTTACCGTTTTTGAATATTCGTGTATTGTATATTAGTATTAGTATTAGTAGGTCCTAAAAAAGGTCTTAAAGTAACTAGGTTCATTTCATTAATAAATCTAGGTGATTAAGGTGTCCTGGCAGAATAATGTTTGCCGAGTCCGCTGGTATAATATAGAATAATAATTTGATGTAATTAATTAATGTGAATGTGTGCGTGTGTGATTCGAAGAAATTCCTCAAAGTCATAAATATTGTAATTGACTATCGCTTAATAACGTCAAGATTATTAACAATGAACAAAGCTAATCAAGGTACAATAATAATTTCACTCGTCACAAACTATGTTTGATATAACATATTTATCAAAATTAATTATCAAATTCCCAATTGTATATGTACTACTAGCTTTCCACCCGCGGCATCGCCCGCGCAGTCAAAGAAAATCCCGCATAGTTCCATAAAACCTATCCTATGTCCTTTCTCGGGTATCAAAATATCTCTTTACGAAATTTCATGCAAATTGGTTCAGTAGTTAAGGCGTGATTGAGTAACAGACAGACAGACAGAGTTACTTTCGCATTTATAATATTAATATGGATGTATAATGCTGACAACATTATGCTGAATTTTGAATTGAAGCTTTGTTGATGAAAAGAAGCGTCGAGGGCTTTAATCCTTTACCCAATGCATTTAAAATAAAAGTTTATTTTCCAACTGTTTGAATATTTCGTAGTATTCAATTCTTTCTAATCCTGCCTGTCACTGTCGACAAAAGTGAGGCACTTTCAACGTTCGTGACATTTTTATTCGTCAGTGGATTTCGACTATTTTAATTCATTACAACGACCCTTGTTTTATTTTGCTTACATTTTGTAATAGAAGGATTTTTACAAAAAATCAGAGTTCTCCATTAACTCAAACTCGATTAATTTACCTACGCGATGTTAGTCTGTCTTCTTTAAATTTTATTTTTCTACATCATCGGAATTATTACTTCATATTATACCTAAAACGTTTCTCTATCTATTAATGTTTTATGTATAAAACCAATGTGATTTAATTAAATAATACAAAAAGGATACAAAACTTTCAAAAGATAGTAAGGACCGATAGGCTTATAATAATAAGATCCGTTGGGTTAACGCGTTAGACTGCGGATAAATTTATTAAGGTTCGTGATCCCAACAAAGTCTGCAAATTTATGGAAAAGTAACACGTGGTGATAATATTATGACAAGCTTTAAAAATAGTTTCAAGAATCGTTATAATCATTGAGAAAAGTTTAGTAGCATTCTACTAAAAAATTGCTCCGTTGTGGAACATTAAATATTGTAAGACTCTACAATCAGTTTTTGAACTTTTTATTAATGTTAAAGTTATGAATATACTAACATATTTCCCGCTCTTTTTATATATTTTAGTCTCATGTTACAACACAATTATATCGGGTACTTACAGTCTAGACTTCAAATATCTTATATAGAATAACACGACCTTAATAAAAAGCGATTGTACCCACATTCTTGTAATGAATAGAACAAAATATAGCTGAAATAATTTCTATGAAATAAGGTCTTTCGACTTAATGTAGGCATAGCAATTTATTTTGGCGATATTCCAAAAGTCAGTTCATCAGTTTTATCTTCAAAACAATCCATATCAATCAGTAAATAGTTTTTTTATCTAACGTTATATTGAAAGGCCCTCATATCGGTTGTGTAAACGGTGATTGATCATTATGGTATTATTCGAGAGTCATAGACAAGTACCATAGCCTGTGAGGAAACGTGCCCAAGTGCCATAGAATAAACTTGTAGTGAATTACTTAACAACCTTAAATTAATCTGTGCTTTTATTTAAACACAAGCAACGTTGAGCAGTGCTTCCGTATCTATATTTATTCGATTGTTAACAATTAGGCAAGGGAATGACACAAAGCTACATAAAAACACGAAACGCGTGAACACATTTATGCCCACTGTATTCAATTACATGATGCGAATTAGAAACAATAAATTAAGTAACAATTTAAACGTCCAGCGGACATTGACTGATATACAACCTTCTACAACATTCGCAAGCACTTTGCTGAGACCGACTAAAGTGGAAAAAATGAGCCCCTCACCCTCCCTACATAATTTATTGGCTATCACAGCACTGTAAAATTAGCTTCTGGTAATTTAACTTGAACAGTAAACGTTTTGATGGAATCTCGTTAGGCAAACTTGTAACAGCCTATTATCGCGGGATGGATGCACAGGAATTACATTAGAAAGATTTTCAGCTTAGAAATTCAGTTGGATGAGAATTAGAATAATGAATATGGATATTATGTTTCATAACGACGACAAAAGTCTTTACTAAAATAATTATTGGTTTTGGGAACAACGGGTATTATTTTTTCAGGATCATGTTTCGTGTCTCAGTTCGATGTTGTGTGAGCATTTATATGACTATATAAGTCTACTTGTGACTTTATTTTATTGTTATTTATTACTTTATGTATTCCTATAATATGTAATCTTAAAAGGTAATTAATATGTATAATATTTAAAGCATATCAGTGACTTTCAGTTTTACTTTTATTTCCGTTTTAATATAACAAAAATAACGTTCTTATCTCATATTTTTCGCCCCACCCATCGCTATTATGATAATGACAATAATTAATTAAATATAAATTCAGGGGTGTGCACCAAGCATATTAATTTTGGGCTGATTATTTAAAAAATTACATATTGATTTAAATAAAAAATTTCAGGAGTTATTTATTGAATAGTTTTAGTTCAATGATCAATTTATACTATACTAGTGGTCCGCCCCGGCTTCACCCGTGGTACATATTTCGCAATAAAAGGTAGCCTATGTCCTTTCTTGGGTATCAAAATATATCCATACCAAATTTTATGCATATTGGTTCAGTACTTTAGGCGTGATTGAGACAGACAGACAGACAGAGTTACTTTCGCATTTATAATATTAGTATGGATTGTAACAATATTAACTAAACCTTCGTATCGTATTTAATCGATACTAATATTATAAATGTGAAAGTAACTCTGTCTGTCTGTCTGTTACTCAATCACGCCTAACTGACTATTGAACCAATTTTCATGAAATTTGGTATGGAGATATTTTGATACCCGAGAAAGGACATAGGCTACTTTTTATCCCGGGAAAATAACGCAATCCCGGAAATCCCACGGGAACGGGAACTATGCGGGTTTTTCTTTGACTGCGCGGGCGAAGCTGCGGGCGGAAACCTAGACCGGAAAATAGACGCACTCTATAAACTTGCCAGTGAAACACGCAATTTAGAAGAGCGCCATCTATAATTTTACACAAGAAACACCAAAGCTTACTGAAAACTTTTACGTAAGTATGGAAGAGTTCTTAGCTTTTCTGTAGATGGAGTTTACTGAAAACTTACCTATATATCAAACACAAAACTTTGGATGTTTGTAGATCAATCGAGATTCGAGACAAAACTACTGAATGGATTTAGATGAACTTTGATATTATTCAAGCTTTTGTACTAGAGCAACACTTCCATATAGGAATACTAGCTTTCGGCCGAGGTTTTGATCACACGGGCCTTGGCACGTGTGGGCCACGGGCAAGTGGGCAAATGATTTTCTACATTGTACAAGATTAGTACTTACTTTTAATTATCGTAAATATTGTATAAGTATTTTTTTTAATCGAAGGCAAACTTCTTATGCATGTTTATTATAATTAAAATCTCGACTACAAGCGAGTTGAATGCAATCAATGGAATAAAAAAAAATTAAGCTTTTTAATGGTAAATTCATTTATTCGACATTTCTACAGTAGGCTACAAACAAACAACGCCAAGAATTGTTGCAGTATTACTAGGGCATTTGTTCCATATCAGTTGAACTAGAATCCCAGGTGTTTTTATTGTAATAAGTCAAACATTCCCAGACTCGAAACGAACGGCAGTAAATCTAATTCCTTCAGTGAATGTCACGAACAAAACTAATGCCGATATCGGTTGGTATTTATATTTTGTACTTGCTTTCCTCCTCCGGTTTCGCACGCGTAGTCAAAGGAAAACTCACGTAATTCCCGTTGCCGTAGGATTTCCTGGATAAAATCTATCGTTTCCACTTTGTACCACATACAAATGGGTTCAGCGGTTTAGGCGTGGAAACGAGACATACCTACAGCGAAGAGAGAAGAAACCACCACCTTCACAGGAAGATCATATTATATTATTTTCATTATAATAAAAATACTTCAATATTAACTATCGTTAAATTAAATTGTCAAATCTGTATTTTAAAATGTATAGAGACTTTAATTTGTATGTGAAATAATTAGGTAGATATATTTTTACTAATAGAACAACTGGCATAATACTTGTGCCTAATAAAAAAACGATTTAAGTCTCGTTTAAAAGAAAGTTGCAATGAGTAAGTTGGCAACTTCCTTTTAGAAATTTTCAACGTTCTTCATTATTAATTTATCTTCATTCTCAAAGAAAAAAGTGATCATTCAGTTCGGAATGAACTAAACTTTTGAAAGGGAGCAAATCTTTTTAATCTTTATCGTTATTATTATGTTAAAATCTTGTATTATAATAACTCGCCTAATCTTTCGGAATATAATTTTTAATTTATCACTACATAGTATAAAAACAAGTCGCCCTTTATAATATACGTAAATGTTTAAAACTACGTAACGGATTTTGATGCGGTTTTTTTTAATAGATAGAGTGATTCTCGTCGAAAGTTTTAGTATGTAATTTGTTAGGTTTCAGTCAAAGCAGGCGAAGCCACAGGCGGAAAGCTAGTTAATTATAATTGAGTAAAATTTAAAATGTTACGTTAATTAATTAGGCCATGAAACACGACAATCAAAACGTAGAGACTCTACCATAAAGTTCTACGTAAACATGACCCAGTAAAGGAATTTTAATAACTCAAGATTATTTTTCACTTTAACGCAATACACGCAATATGTTTTATATTAATAATCCTGCATGTTGTATTTAAATTCGTTTTTAATAGTACTTTAGTAATTATTATAATAGTAATATGATGCTTTTAGTAGCCTTAAAATTTGATTTAATTATAATAAAATACTTGTTCAGAAAAAAATAGGAATGTCCATTTATTCACACTGAAAGTTGAATAATTTTATGCTGACTGCTGATGCAAAAGAAGTAAATCAATTCATATTTACATTGAGCAATCATGTATGAAACCAAAATAGCAATAAAATTAGACAAATTTTCGATGTGAAAACCTAGGTTGGCAGAAACAAACGTTATGTGATGGCTGGGTCGATTTCAGACTGAAGAGGCTTTTTATTTTGATAATGTATAGACGGGGACAGTTAAAAACTTATTGGCTCATTCATGAATACATATTGAGTCTAAAATAAATAATTATTTGAATACTACTTAAATTTAAATGATTGCTTCACGAATAGAGTATGTATTTATATTAGATTATAATTTATTTGTTTATGAAATTTATCATCAGTTTGTTTTAATTTATAAAAGTGGATAGATGCACAGAGCAAGTAATATAGGATAGATGTTTGTTACTCTTGCACACAAAAACCGCTGAACGGATTATGATGATACATGTCAGTGCTATAAGCTTATGTACTAGAATAGCATCAGCACAGAACAGCTTAACAATAATAACCATGACATAATATATTTTATCTAAATTTTGATCGACTTGTCTGTCTTTGTGTACACTTTAGTACCGCTGAACCGTATTAAGTCTTCATTGGATGATGGTAGAGTTTCTAGAAAAATATTATATCTTATATTTTGCAAACAAATTCACGCTCCTCAAGTAAAGAAAGTAATTAGCGATATAAATATATTGAAAAAGGCATTTAACGTCAGTTGACAGTTAAATAAAAAGAGGCATGAAACTTACAAAGGAAACTGTCACTGGCACGCATAGCTTTCGTGCCAAATGCTTTTTGTCACTATATTTACGAGGTGACATTTTAGCACACCTCTATTTTACGCAAAAATATTATAACACTGTTTTACCTGTGGTTTTACCACAGTATCTTAGTTTATTTATGTTTCTTCATTACTACAGCCGAGGTGGTTTAATCTATACTTTAAAAATGAATCGCAAAATTTGTTGATAAGCGCATAACTCGAGAACGGCTGAACCAATTTTGTTATTTTTTTTTAATAATAGTCCTTGAAGAACGAGGATGGTTTTTATGTAGAGAAAACGTAAACCGGCTGCGCCGGGCGGACCACTATAAAACAATGAAACGAAATTATAATTTAATTAAATAAGGTAGAGCCATAGCAGAGCATTAATAATTCCGGAAGGAGTACTTTCTTGTACAATATTTGTAAAACACATAAAACATGAACAAACATAATACAAACGTAAACATAAAACACGGTAGGCCTCAGGGACTATTATTGGTTGTTAAAAAGCACTTTTGCCTCGGTAATGGTTCGTATTCGTTTTATTGATTTTCAATGAAAATATAATACACCTCTTTTAAAGAGTTTTGAGATCATGGGAGCTTTTATTTCGAATCATAATTATTTGTAATAAGATTCTGTTTTGCGTAGCGAAAGTGATTGCGATTTTACATTATAGGTATGTACACTAAAAATTCTTTTATTCTAGAGTCAATAAGAAGTAATTGAATAAAACGAATTTTCAGGAATCCAGCTTCTGTCTAAGATTTTATCTACAAAAAATTTAATTTCAAAAATACTATCTTTATAATATAAAAATGAATCGCAAAATGTGTTGGTAACTGCATAACTCGAGAACAACTGAACCGATTTCGTTAATTTTATTTTTATTACATTTCTTGAAGTACGAGGGTCGAGGATGGTTCTTATGAAGAGAAAACGTAAAAATGTACCACGGGCGAAGCCGGGGCGGACCGCTAGTAAGTATATACAACCATTGTTAATAAAATTTCGAGAGATAAACACAAAATAATTGAATTTAAATACTTTTGCACCCTACGCGCTTGGCTGGATTGACTGCAAATCTGCAATCTGTCATTAAAAACGGAAATGATGAATGCCAATTCCCTCGCTTTGTATTGAGTTTTCGGATCACTAAGCAGGGATCGTGGTTCGGTGGCACATGCAAAAACGATTGGCCCTTGTTGTTTGATTTAGCCGACCTGGTTGCCAGGTGCCACCTCTTTCCGCTTGGCCGCTCGGATGCTTCGCTACAGGCCAGGTGTTTGTTACCTCTGCGGACGACTTACTTGTGATGTTAACATTGTTATGACTCAATAGCTTATACAAATATGAGATAAGCTTCGAGAGTTATGTATACCTTGAAGAGTTTTCGACATTTCGTGTCTCTGCGTCTAGTATTTACAGTTTGGAGAATTGAATGGTACCTAACTACATATAGGTATATTTTTCATTTATTTAAGAGTAATTAATACAAAGGAAATTATTCATCTTTGAATATTTATGAAGCTAAAAGCTTTTAGATAATATTTTGTTTCGTTATAAAACTTCTGCAAATTTAAATAGAGTTTTAACAGTGGTAATAAGGTCTATCTACTTTATATTATTTAAAAAAAATCAGGAGTTATAAAATTATTCCGTCCGTTTCTCATCTAAAAACGATTTAGTTTTATTAAAATAACGAAAACCCAAAAAGTAGAGAAAGGAAATTTTTATAAAACAGTTTATTTTAAATGAAATCTAAGTATGATCGGTCTCTTAACTTCTAATAGAGTATATAATATGTAGATATTACCTATATACATATTATTTACACTACGTTACCAAACTTTTCCACCTGATTGCGATAATATATTAAATCATAATCTGTTTTCTATGTTTGGATTTAACCCTTTCAATATCCAAGAGCGTATTGGCTAGAGTTGTTTGAACACAAACTTTATAAAGTTCCCTCGTAAACAATCTAAATATCGAGGCCAGCCATCGGCATCGTATTAATTAGACCTGTGTTTATTTCAACGGTAAGCACCCAATTAATTTTACGAATATATTTGTTAAATAAATAAACCGTACCGGCTCGAGATAAATACCATTAGCACGTAACAAAAGTAGCTACTAGTTGCGAGAATAGACCTGCTTTAAGTACCGTAGTGCGCACACTAAAGTACTAATAATAATTTTATCTAACTATTCCACTCACTGACCACTGTGCATCAGTGTTGGAATCTGGATTATGTAAAAATCATTCCTAATGTGATTCATTCATGTAAATTTGCAAAACAGAAAATTATACTATATAACTACCTACTTATTTAAAACAAGGGACAGAATTATTTTTTATGATCCAACTTTGATTTGTACACGTATTTCATTTCAGTAAAGAATTCAACATCTACCAAATAAATATCATATTTCTCCCAAATGTTTGCTTTATAAATGTAAAATAATTTCTTTCAACAATTTAATAACCTAATTTTCAGTCGCTGAAATAGATACCTCTGTTGTAGTGGAACGTAACCCAACACTAATATTTATTTCTTCGCATAAAAAGCGAGGATGGCAAAAAAGAAAAACGCGCTATATCCTATGAATATGAATATTTAAACGACACGCCAGTGCGGCTCTTCAACAAGAATTCTCTTTGTAGTACAATATTACTAAACATAGGTACCATGTAAGATTAAAATTACTATGTGTATCGCAATTTAGTTATTAGTTGCGACATATAGACAATGTTATTTAGAATCTATTAAATGTTTCTTTATGTGTACGGCAACGGAACGGAGCGGATCAAAATTAAATGTTAATACTCTTGAAACCTACGGTAGATTATCCTGTGATGCCACGACTATAATCACAAAGGTTCCTTTAATCTTTGTTACTTATTCATTAATAACAATGATTATATGTGAATTAGACATATATAACCTAGTTCAGTGCCTCAATAAGAGTGCATTGAAAGTGAATTTACAATATTCACTTCAAGTCCTAGTTGTCTGACTTAGCTCGTTGCATCAAGGTCGCACGCGATTACATAGAAGTTGGAAAAACAAAAGATAGCGTGCCTAGCGCTCTAAACGACACTAAGCCATTCGCGACTATAAGCTCACACCCCGCAACAGGTAGAGGCTTTTCTTATCAACATTGCTGTCACGAAACGTTTATTTGCAGTATAAATAAATAGGTAGATACCTAATGTGTTAATACGCGTCACAGGTCACAACTCGAGAAACAAAATGAAGTAGAGTCTAGTTTATTTAATACAAACCACGTTGGTGTTATTTAATTCAATCGAATCGAAGAAATCGTAGTGATATGCTTCAAGAATTTAATAAATTCACATCACGCTGTTACTATTACGTTTTTAATATCATCATACAAGACATGAACTATAGATAAATATTATATCCCTCTATTTATGACATTTTTATGATGGCTGCAAATGCTACGAAACCATAAATATAATGGCTGTCCGAGAGTTAATCTCAGGGAAACACTTTTGATTAAAGTGCACCTTAGACAACAATAGAAGAAAACTTGTATTTTCATTAATAGGTTGGCGCCTGTTTTTATTGCTAGGCCATTTATTTAAAGGAACTTTTATTTAAAAAAGTAAAAAATATATGTTAATAGTGTAGATTGTAGAACATAATTTAATAATAGTTCATTCATATGTAAATTAAAAGCTAAAGAGAGAGAGAAAAGCTCTAAAAATTTATTGAAAAAAATGTCGGATATAAAAATAGATGTCTCATATCTTATTTCGCATAGAATGTCTTATCTGATCTCATGTTTCTCGATCACGTCTATTTAAGATGAGAAATCTTACCCCGTTGGGTCCCCATTTACAATTTACAGTGATATCAGATCTTTTTCAAATATAAAAGGCTCTTTAGATACCTATCACGCTTCACGCAAGATTTAGTTTGCAAGAAAGTTAGGAGAAAAGTTCGTAGACGGAAAAGTTCCGAACATTAACGGCTGTTTAGCGACGAGGTTTACAAATTAGCTAATACAATATTAAGATTAAGTATAATGTTTATTATTCAATTACCTAGTTTTAGTAATTTTTAAATCGAATAAAAGGTATCAAATTTAAAAAAGTACCTATGCATTTATTCACAAACAGCCAGTTTATCTATCTGTCAAGCTTTTACGGCTAAACTGCAGAACCGATCCGAATTATATTTGGAAAGAATATAGAAGTTGATACAAGTATTGATACAAGTATTTCAAACTAGCTTCCGCCCGCGACTCCGTCCGCGCGGATGTCGGTCTTCGCGTGGATGGTTATTTCTCCATTTTGAGTACCTCTGTCAATAACATCTTATAAATATCTATTGGACCCAATTCCCAAATACGGCTAGGCCTATAATAATACGCAACGTGTGTTCGCGGTTCTACGGAACAACGTCTATGGATAAAACTAAAAAATTAAGATTATTTTTTTTCTACGTATTTTTCCAGGATAAAAAGTATCCTATTTTACGCCCAGGATAATAAGGTATAATTATACCAAGTTTCATCGAAATCGAACCGGTAGTTTTCACGTGATGTCTTCACATACAGACAGACAGACAGACAGACAGACAGACAGACAGACAGACAGACAGACAAAAATTTTTTTAATCACATATTTGGGTTTGGTATCGATCCAGTAACACCCCCTGCTAGTTATTTTTTCAATATTTTCAATGTACAGAATTGACCCTTCTACAGATTTATTATATGTATAGATGATTCTCTAGAAATATGTCCCTGGGTCTTCGACTATTTTTATTTTATAGGCTACTTTTCCAAAATCAACATAAAGACCAGACACAGAAATCGTAATAAGCCAAATGGGGATGAAAGCTTTTGCTAGTGGTTTTTTCCGCTTGTAAAACACAGCTAGTTACAAATACATACACCTGAACTACAAAGCAACATTAATATTTATTCACGGTTCTTCACAGACATAAAAATTGGCTTGAGCGGTTTTCCCTACACGCTTCCAGAATAATCTTTTTAAATGAAAATATACGTTCGACACGTGAAATGTAATATATTCCAGTCCTTCCAAGAAATATAAAATATAATATGAAGCGTTCAAAATGTGTTACGGTATTGATAAGGCATACCAGTTTAATATTTATAAGAGAACAACAAAACATACATATAACGTATAAAATATAATTCTTTGCCATTATATTTCGTGATATATTCAATGTCGTGTTCTTATTTCATATTTCTTTTCTATTTCGCTTACTTTGTGTCGGTGTTCGTGTTAAGTTCTTGTTATAATGAATTAAATATACGTGAAAAGACGTCGCATGCTTTCAATTTCAGGGAAAATTTCATGCTCGTTAAAATATTGGTTTACCAAGAAGAAAAATCGAATATAAATCTCAAAACGTTGAACAGTTATTTTATTATTTATAAACTATGTCATATAACTAATCTTACGTTATCAAAGGGTTCTAATAATCTTATAATAGCATGAGTTAACTGCTGTAAAATACTAAAGCTCAGTATGTGCAAGTCTAATAAAGTTATTGACATAATTACTTCCACTCGCTAACAACACATAGCGACGGGCTTACAGAGTTATAGCATTAATACAACAACATTATTGGGTAGCGATGGAAATATGCATTTTTTGACATAGACGTATTTTGTATATAATGTTTAAATTATTGCAATGTAATTATGTCTAACGTGGTTTATTTATGAATTCGTGGAAGTGGTAGTGAATAAATTGAATATTGTATTAATTTATTATTAGACATTTCAGCATCCATTATTGAACTATTTAGTGGGAAAATTTTTTTTTTTTTAAAAACATAGTTGCTCACGCAAAGGTATTTTTATTTGACTAGGACATAAAAGATTGTAGTACATAGCACACACATATTATATCTAACAACAACCGCCCTAATTCCTCTGTTCGGTCGTCCCAAGAATTTGGACAATTTACGTTCGCCACGCTTATTTAACACCTTCTATTCAAATATAATACGCCTTTTGCGAGAGAACATAAAACATGAGAATTATGGCTAATTTATGACAGAGAAATTCTCGGATATGCAATATTATGGCGCGGCAATTTCTTGAAATGGACCTTAAATAAATACACAACGGAGCTTAATAAAATAAATAATAGGAATTATTAATTAAAAGCGTCATTTAATCTGAATCAGCGATAAGACCGCAGTGTGTCAATGTTGACACAACTCGGTATACATTTTTAATATTCGTGTGTTATGGCACACATACTATGTGTGTGTACCTCCTACGGCCACTTGTTTACTAATGCTTTTTGCTCCCTAAGAAAACACAGGTGAAATATTTTGTCAATCATTACAGTTGGAAGCGTGCGGGGCGCGGGCGAGGCGGTCTGCGGCAGTCGCGCGCGGGCGTTCGCTACGCGAGCGTGGTGCGTGTTCGTAGCGCTACGGAACGCACATGTTGATCGGGGACGAAACTCCCGCGTAAACCGCATTCATTTGTGTTACGCTCTTAGCTAGGCTATTCATAATTTCTGACCGACGATTTATCTTCTTTATTGTCCTTAAATTTTCTATTTCATAGCATTGCAGATGATTTTCAATTTTTATGTATCTTGTTTATTTTATTATGAAATAATAAATATTAATATCAATTTGGTTTCGTTAAAAATGGCTTAATTAAAAAGGTTATAAGGGCGCCCTCAGATTATCCGGTTAAAGACGATCCTCTAATCTTCTCTAGTGATATCCCTTTATCCTTCTCGTTAGTAACTTATTTAAGGTTATTTGATCATTAATTGAGACGAGCAATATTTGAGATCAGCTACATTTTTTGACTGGGGATAATTTACGGATTCGTTATACTTATTCATTACAATAAAATATTTCATTTTAAGTTAACGAAGAATTATTTTGTAAATCTTAGCTCTAGTAGGTACATATCGGGATTATGTTCTAAATATTAAAAATAATAATATATAATTCTCGTGAAAAATAATTAAGATAATAATCTAAGAAATATTAACTATGTAAAAAGTCTAAAATCATAAATAGAACATGAATAGCTATAAGCCTATAGAATTAACACACAATCACACAATTAAATCGACAGATTTCTTTAGATATTAATATGTTTTACTAAATCTAATATCAAAAAGTGCTTCAAGCCATTAAAATGGGATCAGTAATATATTAACATAAATTCGGAATGGCGGGGACAATTCGACATCTGTCGACATACCACCATGAGAGCACTCCCACTGCAGCTACGGTAAGTTGCGCGAATGCATAAGTACATACTACATACTTATATATAATCTAAATTATATAGGATAAAGAAATAACTAGATGAATATTTTGGCAAAGAAAAAACAGAGGTGTTAGGTGTAAAATTACACTCAAACATTACCTACAAATTGTGCCCAAAAATAATTTAATCAAATACATTAAACGAGGTCAGGCAAAAGAGTAAAATAAAAATAAATTTAACTTTAAGCATGACATTTGATTTCTCTCGGAGAGATTAAAGGGCATCCGTACTAATCGGGGTGTGGTGGTAGTATATTCAATACTAGCTGCGCTCCGCGGTATCACCCGCGTAACTCCGCTCCTGTTGGTCACCACCGAAAGAATTTTTCAAATCGGACCAGTAGTTCCTGAGATAAGCGCGTTCAAACAAACAAACGTACAAACAAACAAACTCTTCAGCTTTATAATATTAGTATAGATTAAAATTAGAAAATCTAAATGCAATAGCGTTTTCCTTTTCTCCGTCTGTATTTATTCATTTCTTTATTGCTTTAACGGTCTCTAATAGGCGATTCCTTTATATATTTCTTGAACCACTTCCTCGTTTAACTCGCTTCCAATAAACTAGTAAATAAATTTCGTTAAACCTTTTCCTTGTTTTCTTTTATATAACTAGTATCTTCGATTAATAAGTTTATGAAATTGTAGCTATATGATTATTATTAGACGATATTTTTTGTCCTATCCTATAACTATCTAAATTTATATTAAAGGAATGACTTGAAATAGCATTTGCTTGACAAAATGGATTAATTTAATATCTACATGATCAATTAAAAAATAATTTCACCCGTAGAAAGCTATATATTATTATTTCTGGGTTTCATTTCTGGACGAACTCGGGGCGAGTCGCTAGGGTATCTTTAAATAACTGATCTCTTTTTTCCATTACATTGATAAATGAGACAGTTGTTTAGATTTATTTAGTCCGTAAATAAATTATTAAAAAAAACAGACTTCTCTTAACGTATTCACAGATTTATATGATATTTTTGGGTATATTCGATAAATCTGAGATTTGATTATAAACTACTTTTATACCCCTAAGTGATAAGGATCTGCTGAAATACGACGTTTACCGGGTCACCTAGTAAACTTACAAAATTCGAAGAAGATACTTCCAAATAAACTGCTAACAAAAAACTTTTCGTTAAGTTGAAATTTTTTTCCCAAGGCGCAAGAAATAAATATTTCACATCAAATTATAGCGTGAACATCGCGTTATAACGAATAAAATGCCGATGTTCGTATATAGCGTGCTATTCCATCATCAGGAATTCGTAATATTTTATTGAGGTCCTCGCAGGCCTCTAGAATGGGGAATATCAGTTTTTCAATGAATAAATTAAAACATTATGAGAAAAAGATCTGTGAATTATCGCCTCTCTATTTAATTTGAGACATTCTAATAGACAAGTACCTACTTGTACATAACAAGGAAAATGTCTTCGAATTATGTCCTCTCTATTTATTTTTATAATTGTACTAGCTTTCCGCTCGCGGCTTCACCCGCGTTCCCGTGGGATTTCCGGGATGAAATATATCCTATGGGTTAATCCAAATTACCTTCTATATGTGTGCTAAATTTCATTGTAATTGGTTCAGTAGTATTTGCGTGAAAGAATAAAAAACACATACACACAGCATCCTCACAAACTTTCGCATTTATAATATTAGTAGGATTGATATTCGTATTCTTTAGAGCAACAGTTATCCGATGCGTTATAGAGTGTAGACTTTAGCTTTTTACAGCCTTGAAATCGCGTTTAACGTCTCATTTAAAAACAACTCTAGGCGCTATGTAATGATCCGACGCTTTAGCAGAAGAATAAAAGTGTTTGTACCTCATTAGTATGCATGCAGTAGTCAGTACTGAGGTGAATTTTGTAGGCATCACACAATTTCTATGTATATTTCAGGCTTCAGCCGATACCCTGAATCAATGATTGCAGCTGTTGTTGAACCAAAAGGAAAAGTAATATGTAGTTGATTGAAAATACTGAACGAAAAATGATTATGGCAAACGAGCATTTAAATGCCTAAATTTTTTAGAAACGAATAATGAAAATAGCAGTAACACGAGTATTACGGGATAATTACTGCGATTAAATTCAATTTAAATCTCTATGAATCTTTATGCAACCTTCACCTGTATTTTTTCGGGCTAAATTGGACGGACTATAAAAGTTTTATGTTTATTTTTTAATTCTCTAGTAACACACTTCTAAAGAACACGAATTGAGACTCTTCAAAAGTTTGTTAATTAAGTTTAGGAGAAGTTTTTCCATCATAAGTATTGCAAGTCAAATCTGTGATACACGTTTTTAAATTATTTTACATTCTTACTATCTATTCTTGAATGCAACTGAAAACAAATTAAGCCTTTACAACATGTACTCTGTTAATATCTAGTTTCAATTTCAATCTCATACACCAAAGCCAAACTATTGAATAGAAAAGAGCATGCATATTGTAAGCCGCGTCTGAATCGCAAACTACCCGAATCTATCACAATTTTACTGTGCAATTCCCTTTTGGCGCGCTACCGCATACAGCACACAATTTTAATTAGACCTATCGAGTAACCCGTGGCTGAACATCGGTATTTTTGTGGTATTTTTATTGGAATTCAAAATACGTAACAAATATCATAGATTTGTCTAACTTTACTACGTGGTATATCGGTTTTTGTACGGTTTTTTAAATTACTTTCTTGATATAAGCGTAGTTCCAACAAACTCTTCAGCTTTATACTTAGTAGGTTTTAGTATAGAGTATTAACTATAAACTGTCTATTATCTAGACGTACATATCTAGTAACTTTATAACAAACACTTCATAATTCATAATTTTATTAGGTCAAAATTAATTTAAAAGAAGTTTAACGAGGTATATGCGATAAATGTTAAATAATAATTGTTGGGCTATTTAATCCTATTTCTAATTATGAATGCAGTTAGAAGGCTTAATAATACATGTTCCATTATTATAAATTCGTTAAAATCTATGCGGCTTCATTAATGCATAATAGCTAATTACTTAGAGGATAATACGCAGTCACAATGGAAACTTAATGGACTGTGTATTGGCCCGTTTAACTAATGCATAAATATTGAATTACTAGCTTTACGCTCGCAGCTTCGGCCGTTAATACGTTCACTTTGATGTTGATTTACGTCCTAATTCAACTCCTTCAGATTATTTAAAGAGACCACTTTCTCCATCAATACGAATCTTTAAGGTGGGAATTTTACTTTTAATGTTCAACTGATATTTTTTACGTATACATTCGAATGTGATTTTAAAGGTGGATTGGTTGGCACCAAGTCAAAGAATTTTTTTGTTTGTTTGAAATTCATGTTCATGCGTTTTAGAAAGTGATTGAACGCACTGAGTATATAAAAATAAATCAATAGTACAACACATAGGTAACTCTATGACCGACTTTTACAGCCGTTTGTTTGTTTTCGTTAGGTTTGTTCGGGGCCGTAATTTACAATTTAATAATTAAACCTAAACCTGCACTTAATAAAAAGTAAAGTAATAAAACGTGACCTAAACCTAAGTTACTTTTAAAAATTTAGCCTATCGGAATTTAAAAACATAATTAAAAAAAGACGTGTGGCACTCGGGGACTGCCGCGGTAAAGCTATTGCATAGCATGCCTTCAAGCCACACCTCCGCCCGTCGGAGTGGGAAGCGTGAGGTTTTTCGTTACGGAATTTCTCGATTCGGTCCCCGCGCTCAAGGCCCGCGATAGAAGCTATGCAATAGCTTAAAAATCGTTACAACTTAATTTTGCCCACGGAAGTAAAATACAGCGTTATTGTTATTACAAAGTCTACAGATATGTTTACGTTTAAACCCTTTCAACACAAACTCAACATTGAAACATTTTGACATAAATAAACTTCTGTTAAATGTTTACTTAAACAGAAAAAATTAAAGCACTTTTAAATAATTCTGGGCTACGTTCACCCCAATTACATTTTTTAAGAGATGCTAATGCATGCAAATTTTATACAATAGAATATTTTTAACTTAGAGTATACTGAGTACGTTTATTTTAAGCTATGAAACTTTAAAAATGCTTTTTTATTCATTGTTAAATATCTATTTCAATGGACTTGGATATTTTGTGTAAAATTCAACAAGTAGATAAGTATCTATCTAATGCCTCTTACATAGAGCCCCTGGAAATCAATACTTATGAAAATTATATTCTTTAGCATTTAAGACGTATTTATCTAAAAATTACTTGCTTTTGACTAAGACGAATTTTTATTCAGATTAACGAGAGAATAAAACTTTAAAAAATAAGAAAAACGCGTTTATTGTAGGTATGTGCATGTATTTTGTAAATAGAAATAAATAAACTTTTTTATTCAGATTAACGAGAGAATAAAACTTTAAAAAATAAGAAAAACGCGTTTATAGTATGTGCATGTATTTTGTAAATAGAAATAAATAAACTTAATGATACAAATCTATTCTTTCAATCATTATTAATAACAGTATTTTCAATAATATATTACAGAAATTTATCATTGGTCGCATCTTTATTCATAAAAGATACCAAATAGATACTCATATATTATAGAGTTTTGACTTTTGGTATAAAAATGGCCACTATAATTTTGCCAATATCGCATAAACATACGCTGGCTGAACGCACATTTGGACATAATAAAAGATGCATCATTTTTCACTAATGCTCATCGGATATTTGACATAGAGATATGGAATATCATCTTTCATGAATGTTCGGCTATATTTTTATTTTATTACAACAAAAACTCCTCGAGCATTGACAGAGACTAAACCGTTCGACATAAAAAGCTTATTTCTCTCGACGAATACTGCAGAAGACGACTCCGTGACATATTGATAAATGAGCCTATAACCACAAACATAATATTGATTTCTATACTCCTTTATCATAATTTAGATAAATCTGTTCAAATAGATGAGATCTGAAACTACACTTTTAAAAATAAAGATGACCCTTTTATGCCTAGGGAACTACGTAATTTTGGTTTCAAACTTTCAGCTCAACCTATTTGTATAAAATGTTAATTGAATTTATCCCTTAAAATTTATGTCCCAGATTATTTCCAGTTTTCAACAAATACATTTTTATCTTTTAAGCTTTTGTTAATAATATTATGTAATCACTGTATTTCTTCCTTTAGGTCTAATACAACTTTGTTCTTTTTTAGTTTACATACCTAAATAAAATCAAATATCAAAGCAGTTTAATATATTACACTGGTCAACAATGATTTTGTTGCCCTGGATGTGAAAGTGGTTTCGAATAATTTAATGCATTTTATATATAGAACTATTAATGGTTTTGGTAGATTGGCTCTAGTTTTTTTTTATCCTAATTTTCTTACTAGACTCTAAAACGCAGCATGAAATAGAAGGTATATATTTTGTTTTACATCATTTATTTATTACAAAGTTTTACTTATTGTTTTGTTTTAGTATTTAATTAATTCAAATGGATATAAAAATAGAGAAAAATCATTAAAACTTATGAAATAGTACAAGGAAATAGATTTTATAAGCTTCTCTTCTTAGTTAATTTTGGGACAATAGTTTTCTTATGGACCATCAGTAATCTGCCATCATGTGACGATCCCATATACCCTGATACCATTATTCCATAATTTTTACTTCTTTTTCGATGTGTTCTTCCTGTTTCTCACAGAAATTCCGCAGATTTACTGGATATCTATCCAGGAGACTGTGGGCAAAGTGTAGCTTTATGCTCGTATTTGCTCATAAAATAATGAAGTTTTTTAAACAACTGTTGTGCCATTTCTTTATAATTTGGTGTTTTAAATTAATCTTAAATTAATTAATACTATATCTCTCCATTATTTACATTCACCATCAGTTATTAAATTTTGTTAAATTTTCATTTTTTATCAATTGTCGACACGCCCGTCCTGTAGGGCCATCGTGTATTCTTCTTATACTTCTAGATTCCCTCAAAGGCCTAAATTTTCATATTTATTAATTATTCCTAATGAATTTGCTTTGTCTAATTCTATTAATAAAAACATCAAGGGAATTTCGTATACCTATCCACTTTGCTGACCAAGTGCTACTGGGTTTCTTTAACTCAATACAAACCGAACATTGTTGTTCATAAAAATGTTTTTTTACAGAAACCATTTATTATTCTGATATTCTACAGTCAGTTTTATAGAATAGGGTTATGTCTGAGCGAATAAATGTGCAGAAAACGTAATTCACCTAAAAATAAACACTTGTTAGTATTTAGTAACCCGTACTCTGAAGGGCCGTAAGAAATTTTTATATATGAAAATCCAAATAAAAAAAAAACTAGAGCCAATTAAATAATTTTAATGATTACATTCACAAACTGGGTACTTGAAATATATAAATCTGTAGAAATATCCAGGGCAACAAAAAAAAATTGTTTTTTTGTTGAGCTGTGTTATTTTTATTGTATCGGTTCTTAAAATTTTAAAAGAAAGCACCCGACCTAGTCCCGTCCTAACACTTTTTTTTTGCTTTTCAAACTAGTTGACAACAAGTCTATTGTGCCGTAAGAAACCAAAGAAAATAGTTTTAATAAACGGTATAGAATTTATTTATACATCGTGATAATGAATCGGCTATCACAATGAGTATTATAATATTGTTTTACTTACATTTTCAAAAGCAATATTTCATACCTTTTACGTAAAGGGGCTCATGAAAAATATTTTAAAATGTTCCTTTTACGCTCGGAGGAGAACTCTTGCACAAAGGATCAACTAAATGTTATAAAATATTATATTAGGCACTTTATTGTACGAGTTGATTGCTTTGCTCTTTTTATGGGTTCTTCAAATCGGTCTTTTCATACCTGTATCTACCCTAAAAAAATGTCCAAAATAATAAATGTATCAAATCGCGTTTAAAATTTAGAACATGTCATATCTAATGAAAAGTGATAATAACTATGAATATATAAATAATATAAGAAAAATAATGAAAATCTTCCTCATTTTAAGAAATTTGTTATTGGGCTGGCTGAAAATTTTACCGCCTAAAAGAGGTGAAAAAACATAATATCAAAGTTAGTACGTGAAACATAGCGTGAAACTAAGTAGATATGTATTAGCAAAATGTACTCAACGATATCTTTGGTCAAGTTTCAATGCAGTATAAGTTTCTGGTTTATTGCCAACTGGCATCAGGCACGCTTTGTAAGTGATCACGGCGCGTTAGTAGACAGTAATAAGAAACTATTTCATACCACTTCAAATGCTAAAGGAAATAAGAGACTACTTGTACTAAATAAGACTAGGTAGATACTATAATATAGAATTATATCTTTTATATGAGCATGTCGTTGTCAGTTGGATGGCATGTTTTTTTTTTATTATTTTAATTAGCAGAAGTTTCTCAGAGGTATCGTCGCGTTAATGCCTTCCACTTCAATGAAAATAACGTAGGTTCAAGATAATAGGATTTGGCAATTTATGTGCACATGATCCACTTCATAATGCTCCAATTGATGAAAGAAAATATCCGAACGAAATAGTAGCGTCCACAAACGAAAAAGTTCAACGACATGTGACATCTGCCAGCACGCACTTGCCCAGTGTGATGGATTGTTTATACATATTTGTGTCACCTAAGACCTCATAGGAGGGGGAACAAATATGTGCTGATCATTATGATATTGGTGGAGATTTATGAGGAAGAAACTTCCTAGTAAATATATTCATAGATAAAAAAGAGCGCGTGTTCCGAGCACACATGTCAGAAGTGGAACTTTTTGGCAAGATTCAAAGATACCAAAATCGTCGCCTTACACCATGACGTGACGGTATTGCCATGACGCGACTTTGAAATTTTACTCTCAAAGCGCTTAAAGAAGTTCCACTTCAATAAGTTATCATAAAAATAATATATACAAACACATAAGCAATTAACTGACAAATTATAATTGCTAGAATATGAATTACTCACATTTTACTTTCAATTAAACCAATCGATAGTTATGATTACGTTAAACTGAATTTCATGTTTGCATTTCATATAGTAAATATGTGCGCCAGCTATTCGATAAAGCAATTTGGGTATGGGTGCTTTATTGAATGAAACAATTAAACTACGCAACACTGCGCTGCTTTATAAAACAGGTGCCTAATATAATAATTCGTTGCCAGACCTCCGGACTAATAACTCTAATTACCTAGCCATTTTCGTTCATATAATATTCACTGAATCACAACGTTCGAGTGAAATTACTTTCGCACGAACTGCAATTGGCTTACTTTGGTAAATAAATAAGAAGGTCTCACGTGAAACTGCGGGAGCCTAAAGGTTGCCCTGTTTAATTCTTAATTACGCTACCTTTTTTTTCATTTTTAATACATTTTTAATATCTACTTCCAACAATATAAACGAGATTATAACCTGAAGAATTTAATCCTTATTATACATATAGATAGGCATCAGGCATAGATTCATAAATTTATTCACGGTAACCGATTTGCATATCACCCTAGAGAGGATAATTTGCGGAATTTTAACAAATATTAGCGAATCCGAGCGTCTATTGCCTGAAGTTGTAAAGATATTAATCATTGCTTTACACATTTACACAATGATTTTGAAAGCATTTTTAATGTGTGTTTAGGTATTGATAATTATAATTATTCATCTATGATGCTTTAATATTCATAAAGTTATTGGTAAAAGCGAATAGGTTACTATTATTACATGATGTTTTAATGTATAAATGCGCATTAATATTTCTATTACTATGTTAATATTATATATAGCGGCAGCGGAATGTACTAGGTCACTCAACAATTATTATATTAACTTGAATAAATTGATTTGTCCATTTATGTTTTCCAATTTATGTACGAAAACTTGAAAACCATTTCATTTGTTACAGTTAATAAATGAAATCAACGTACAGCTGGCACTGTTCCGTGACTTGCTCATCCACATCGGCCAGCCCCATGACTGCCCGGAGCTTCGCGAACGAGTGCGGAGGCTTCGCCGAACATGCGTCGAAGCAACTAAACAGACTAGCCAGCTAGTGCTTCCCACGTGTAAAAAGTATGTACTTATGTATGCAATAGTTTTAATGGAATACTATTACACAAGTGTTTTATTGCACGCCTCATAAGCGAAGCGTTGAGGTGGGTACTACTGTCACTTCGCGCAAAACATCTGATTTTTCAAACTTAAAATGTCTTTATGTATCATACATTGCACTTGTAAGATAATACATACACACACATATTAAGAAAAAACACTATTTTTAACATTCATGATATTTTTGATGTCATTTTTGTTATTTAAACTAGTTAAAAAACAGTTTAAAAAAGTTCTGTCTTGGACGTCCGTGTGTCTGTATGTGCGGAGGATTTTCTTGTTAACACGATAGCGACCGAAGTACTTTACTAATCGAGTCTTTTTTTTCTCTTACGCTTGAGTATGCTCAGGAATAGAACCCTTTCATTTTTCAGGGTCTGATTCGATGTGGTTTAATTGTTATTAAATAAACAAAAAAAAAATGTCGACTGTTCTCCATAATTTTAGTATATCTATATATTATATTCTTTATTTTATATTTTTTTTTATATTTATAGTGTACTTGAGTACACTATAAATATAAAAAAAAATAAAATTATAAAAATAAGAATCGAGTTTATAATATAACTCGATTCTTTATACTATAAGCCAAGGTTCAAAAAAATAAGTTGGTAGTCAGTCCCTTAAACCTGCGCAGTTTCACATCTAGGTGGAGCCACAAGAAAAATAGCTCAATTATTACGGTACCGCTTTCTTTACTTTTCCAACTGTTTTATTTTATTTCTTTTTTATATTTATAGTGTACTCTTTATAAATAATCAATTTTATTGTAAAGGATGAGATTATGAGGCGTGCACTTTTGGATTTTCCAAACTATTTTTGCTAATCAGTTTGTATCGTTACAGTTGTGTGTTTTATATGTTATTGACATATCCATTTGTAGTCTTGTATAATATGGTCTTTCTGAAATCATATATTAGAGACGGAGACTGTTGGTGTAGGTACCTACATAAAGTACGAATCCGACCGCAACCAAATTCGATTACAATGCTTTACCATCGATATTATAGTGAAAATGGAATACGAGACCAGCGGTAAATATTCCACGAATAAGCAGTAACAGCACTCAGTACTCCAACGCAATTTTGCGGACGTGCAGTTCCTCTGAGCCAGTTCGTACAACAGTATTTTGTACCAAGGCTAGCAAATTTACGTATAATTTGCTAGCTTTTCCTGACATAAACCATTACCTACTTGACGCTAACCCAATATTCGCAAGCTTTCGTGGAATTTTAATTTCTTAATGAAACTGAAATCTAATTAATGAACTTTGTTTCGATCTTAAAACATCTAGTAGGTATATAATCTTATAATAATAATTTTCCTTGTTTAATAAAATGTTCTTGTTTCGTTTATTTACACATGTTTTCCATCAATTCCGGCATCTATTCTCAATCTCTATTGCTGTTTAGTTTAAACGTACGAAAGCTACATTAACTTGACGTACAATGCTATCCATACTATAATAATATTATAAATGCGAAAGTAACTCTGTCTGTCTGTCTGTTACTCAATCACGCCTAAACTACTGAACCAATTTGCATGAAATTTGGTATGGAGATACCTATATTGATAACCGAGAAAGGACATAGGCTACCTTTTATTGCGAAATATGTAGAGTAGTTATGTACCTACACAAAGCTAGATAGTTAATGTTGAATTTCTTTAAATATCATTAGAACAGAGCAAGAAACTTTTCTCCTAACATATATACGTATTTAATCATCTTTTTCCACTGATTAACTTGGTATCAACATAATATATGTAGATTATGTGTATTGATTTTTACGAAGAACAATACAGTTTTAGAATAATATTTTCATGCATTTATGTTGAATGCAAATTTAAAATTAACGCTAGAACAAAGATAAAATATATTCAAAAGAAAAACGACAATATACGTTTTTGGAGATAAAGGATTGCAGATTTCATAGAATATCCTAAAAGTTTTTTCATTCATACTGGGTGGCTGGAATATATTATGAGGAAAAATCCTCATACAACTATGCTTACTGTTTAGTATATCACATGGAATTAATAATTAAAAGTGGTGGTCCTGAATAGAGTAAATAAATAATATTTATTTACTAAAATTGCTTTATAGCTAAAATGCGATTTTTTAAACATAAAAAATATTCTGTTAAATTTGATAAACGCCAAGTTATACTTTGAACAATATTTATTATAACGAAGGACATAGCTGACGAACATTGATAACTCGACGATTAATGCCAACAAATCCGCACTGACAATATTAAACCAACAATATTAGCATATCAAAAGACTAGTAACGACCTTTCTAACCCGAATGAAATATAAAAGAGACCAATTACAATGGTAAAAGTTCCGATTCCCAAATGGGTTCCTTAAGCGCGGTAAACCGCGAAACTAATAAATCTATCTATTGTGCGGTCTCAGACACTTCAAAGAGATATTCCACTCTTATCGCTTCAGTGATCGTTCCATAAAACATTTATTTGATTACGAAAGTTATTTGATAATTTTAATATGAAACGGACACGAAGGTTACAACTGTCTAAGGTCCAATGTCTAAGTCTAGGTAACTTTAGAAATTCATATTTTAAAAAAGCTTCCGCCGCTTGTATTATTTTCTAAGCAACAATAAAAGCAGACATAATAGCGATATTGTGATAGGAAGCATCCACATCCACAAAAAGTGTTGGAATGATTTTTCAGGAATCGTTTTTATGGATGCATACTCGTAGCAGCGAGATGATTTTCCAAGAATGAATATTGGAAGTGGATATTCGAATAATTATTTCATATGAATGGGCGTAGGTACCTACTCGTTCTGGTTATATATATATGCCTCTTATACAAAGACTGAAACTTAAACAAATTAATAAATTTCAAATGTAGTTCCTTATTAATTATAATACCTATGAAATAGTGCTCAAATAAAAAAAAAATTTGTTACAAACTGAAAGTACACTATCGATATACGTCATAAAATGTTATTAATCACGTTTGGAATCGGTAAATAAACATAGTTAGCGCTTATTATTTGTTGCTGATTCATTACTGATTATAAATGGGGTAACAATGATAAATTACATATTGTGAAAACCTCAAAGGGCTGTCTGACACCTCATTTAATCTTTTTCCAATATTTTCAAAATAAACCACAGTCATCTTACCTTACCGCAAATCATTACAGCAATCTTACAAGAATAAGACTTATATAACATGCAAGTATACTGTATTGTATACAATATACACATGTACATAGTTTCATCTAGTTACATCTTTATGTAACTAATAGATGTATGTATATAATTAAAATCAAATCATAATTTATTTGCCAGAATCGATATCTCTCATACATCATGTAAGCAAGAACTGCTAGTTCTAATTGAATAGTTCTGTTTTCGTTTGTGTTCTTAGTATAATCCCTTTATCGAGGAAAGCTGCCTAACATCATGCTACGACCAATAGGAGCGGAACATCAGTGAAAATTTTGTAAAAACGGGATAAAATGCTAGTATTTTTTCTAAGAGCAAGCGAAATTGTGTGTGTCATATCAAACAAAAGATACACTAAAATATTAATGAAACTAAACCCCATTATGAAATATACCTACTACTCTCTACGGAACAGCTGCTTTGTCAATAAACATAGGTAGGTATTCCACATTACAATTGTCTGAAAAAAGTATTTTTATAGGTCTGGCGGGGAGGGCTGTGCTGAGCAGCCTCAATTGGTGCTATTATACTTTATGTCGCAACTACTGCTTCGGGAACTTGCCAAGTGCCACAGATTGGTGCAATTAGTGCCAATGGACATGACATCTTATTATGGTAATTACGAGTATAATATGACATTATTAATTTTTTAAGAGACTTCAAGAGTTTCGCAATGCGACTGTATTTTTATTTTATTTTTGTATTTGTCACCTCAACTCTTTGACTGGGTCAATTTGAAGACTCTTTCTTTTTTATTTTTAAAACTGGTGCTTCTCTTGTAGTTCCATTTAAATGAGGACAATTTTAAAAAATTTGAAGGTGGTTTAGTTTTTTGTTAAAAAAAATATGCATTGTATCTTACCATATTAAATAATTTACTTTATATCTAAAGACTTATAAATTGGTAAGGATTTAGTAAACGAGATTTAGGGATCGTATGGGCAATTAGATAAATGAAAGTGTACCTAAGTGTAAACGCTCTAGATAGCAAGGAACCCTCAATCAATTAGTTGTAGATAATATGGTACAATGGACATTCCTTTAAATAGACACAAAACAAAGAAACAAGTTTGATTTTAGTTCCCTGTGTCATTGTACAAAACTCGATGAAATTGTTCAGGATACATCGCCCATTTTTGCAAGTGACTACTATCAAGCTGATTTTCCGTTTGTAGCTTTATTTTCATGAGACACCCAATAATTTCGTGTACGAAACTCTCGATTGTGGTAGCTAACAGAGATAACAAGGATACAATTTTTTGATTTGATGGTTCTCAAATATTTATTACGCAATTTGTAGGACAATATGTCTGTTGAATTATATAAACATTAACGAAGTGAAAACAAAAAAATCAGCTTGTTAGTAATTATTTATGATGACCTCGTTATCGATACACTTTGGAAAGGGGGACTCTTTGAACCAACCATAGATTTTGTAGGACAAATATTTTTTCGAATAATTTAGGTAATTATCTTGAGATTGAACAAAAAAAAATTCAGTTCTTAGTAATAAATATTTGAGAACCATCAAATCAAAAATTTTTATCCTTGTTATCTCTGTTAGCTACCACAATCGAGACTTTCGTACACGAAATTATTGGGCGTCTCATCAAAATAAAGCTACAAACGGAAAATTAGCTTGATAGTAGTCACTTGCAAAATGGGCGATGTATCCTGAACTACTGTCAGTTTCTCGACAGGCTCAACCTACAAATTCAGGCTGACAGTACCTACTAACTAAGCTAGAGATTCGGGCTCTATATGTGCCGAAGCCGAGGCTTTCTATCAAATTCTCACTTGAAATAAGCTTAAAGAAACACACAATATGAATGACAAATTCAATTAATGATAAAAATATGTGAAAAGCATACTTTAAAAATTCATTTTATTTTAATAATACATCACTTTCATTCCAACAATCTGTTATGAATAGTGAGTCGTACTTAGAATTAAATTTTACACAAAGAATAAATTATTCATGCACAACACAAAAATGAGTACATCTAGATATAAAATAAAAACAAATTTAACATTCGTGCGCTGATTATGTACTTTAATTGACTTTGATACTACGTGAGTAATTATTTTGTACTCTACGTACACTCGTATTCGTCTTTTTATTAAATTATATTTTTTGTTGATTTTACATTGTTTTTCATATAATTAGAATAATGAGCTGTTGAAATATTGAGGTCACAGAATATGCTCTACCTCAAATGTCACTGGCTGTCCTATACGCTAACGACTACGGCTTCGGATCGTTAGTTTAAAAACCAAAAGCGTTTTACCTGAATATCGTTTTTTCATAAGCATGCTTTTTTTTAAAGATAAGTAATTAGTATGTGAATATTATTCACACATACACATAATATTCATAATTATGTTAAGATAATGTAACGTTTTAAAACTGGCTGATATTTTCAGGAACATTAATTTTTTATTTACTATAGGTATATTTTCTTATGATCTTTGAACCACTTCATCATAAATCATAATACATTAATAAACTCACAAAATTGTTATAAAGTATGTTTAACATTTAATATTACACAATATTGATATTCATCTGTATAAAATTTATAGTCTTTTCCTATCCTATCACTGTGTCGCATAAATTAAATAAACTTGGAAAATACCAACATTTCCAACAGAGAATCGTGCCGGTCCATCAAACTTCGGCAACGTGATCAGCCAGATATTGCTGTGTAAGCAGATTACACCGGATTTTAATCAAGAGGAACTGTGCAGTATCGCTAAAGACACACAAGAAATCACCAGAATAGTCAGCGATATTCAAGAATACCTCCCGCCGCATGAAACCCTCAATCACTTAGGTAAGTTGAAATTAAAGAAAATTGTAATATTTATCGGCTTTATTTTAAAATGTGATAGACAATATAGATTGCATTGAATTTTTCACGGTTTTACGGTTCACGGTATTATATGTAAGCGGTAACAGTAGGTGTATCTGTTGTCTCTTATATTGCTCTACATTCTTGTTGTTTAAATAGCTCGTTTAAACACCTCGAAATATTCAGGAATAGTGTGACAATACCTCTTTAGACATTCGTATTGAGTCGAACTTTTATAGGTGGTCTTTTTTAACATTAATAATTTAAATTATTGGACATGAAAAACAGTGTGATTTATTTTATTCCATAATGCGAATAGATACTCGTAAAAGTCTTTATTCCCGTTTTACTGAATTCAATTTTCATGAATGTTCTTAAATTTTCTCTAAAATCTTCTAGTAATACTTTAATCTGGATTATCGCTATGTAATTCGTCCAGAATCTCCCTTCTCTCCAGATGATAGAAAAGATTATCCGCTATTCCACGCGTATAAGAGAATATTAATAGCTTTTGTCCCCCAGATACTTCATACGCATTAGGAACAGTCAGCCGCAGTGCGATACAAAACACGTTCATTTCTTATCCCATTACATTTACATTTGTAACAAAGACGTTCGTATTCTCAGTTTTGTACATTTTTCCAGAACATTATCTAATGAAATAGTTATAGATATAGGTACTTCATGTTAATCTTTTTAATTTAACACAATAATTAGTTTAAAATCATACGGTATATTAATAGGTATAATCACTCCCCACAAAGGTATTCAAATTTCAAAGTCGTTGTTACGGAAAAGATTGTGATTTTTTTTATTGTATGTTGAGAAAATTTAATAACTTAGTAAATGAGCCAGTGAAGTAATTTTATACACAAAAAATTCTTTCTATTTAAGCCGTTCAATCAATAGACAGAAAATCCAATCAATCCTATAAAATTATTAGAGTCTGGCATTATCAATCCACGATGAAATACGTTATGAATGCATTTTACTGAAAGCGTATCATAATATTGACTTGAAATTAATTCTATCTCAATGAAAGTACATTTGTTGCAGAAAGCAATATTGCGCTTAAAGGAGACGACGTTAACGGCCTATGGAGAAACAAGCGAAGAGGATCTCTATACAAAGGTATGGGAGTCCTTTGTTGCATGTCGCGGCCGAACTACCTCTGAGGGTGTCAAGTCTCGCCTACGAGGCGGCCCAGCGTGCACCAAGAATATTTAAAGGAAAATAGTCCAACGCAGATATTGGAATTGGACGCAAAGTGTTCATAAACTGTTAACAGTGCATGTATTCCACGGAACGAGAACGTAGAGTAGAAATGAAAGGGTCCATTAAATTGATTATTTAGTTACGCTACAGTGTAGTTAATGATTCAGTTTTGTAGATAATGATCTAGTCATTCTAATAAATTAATAAACTTATATACATCAATAAATTTAATTCTCTAAAATAATATTTAAGTAAGTAGTTGCAAATGATAATTGCATAATGCCTGGAGAGGGATCAATTTCATTTAAGTACGAGTACATTTGAAAGTACATTTCTACGATATTTAGTTTCGTTTGAGCGACGCTCTCAGGCTCAAAACAATAATTATTATCCTTGGAGAATATACTACCAGACTGAAGTTCAGTTATAAATGTTTCTATATTTCAATTTGATTATTAATTGTCTTCCAATAGTTCATTAATACGGATTAAACCTACTATAAGATTTATATTTATTTAATGAACTTTTTATGGTACATACCTATATATGTATATTAATACTTTATAAACATTTAGTGACAAAAAATCATAAATTATATTAACAATTAATTTTCGCAAATATATTTATAAATTACAGGGTTCGCTCATACATTGGAGAAAAATTAGGGAGGGATTATAAATGAATTATTCAGCAATCATTAAATGTATAATGTATTCAGCAATATTAATGAAAAATTTCATTTCAAATAACAAAAAATTCATTCGGATCCAACCAAAAAAGTTCTGTTTTATAAATCGCTTCGGATCATTTTTTTTCAAAATGAACATATCATTCTAATGTTTTGCAGTCAATGTTGTCTACCGATCCATCCTAACATATGAACGATCCCTGTATAATGAGTGATCTAGAAAGAATACTATTTAGCCCATCGTTAATGATGAAAAGATTATGATATACATAATAAATTAATCATTTATTAAACATAACATTTTGACTAGCACTTACTCTATAATAAGTTTAGGTAATTTCACCACTAATGCACATAATATGAATTTTATGAGATTACTTGAATTTCAGTCCTGCCCTAACATGAACTCTGATTTTAAAATAAATTGGCCTAGTCATTACATGCATTATCTAGTCAATTATTATAATGTCCTGTACGTAGTATTTACACAAGATATGAATTAGCAACGTAACGTAAAATACTCGATGTAATCGATTATAACTAATGTAATACTTACATATATGAAAGCTCTAAGCGTTAAGCCATCAATAAAATGTAGGTACCTGTGTGTTTTGATTTTTTATATGTACTTACCATAAAACTATTTATGTTTTTATTAATTATCTGCTACTTATTTGTCAAAGGGGTGTTAAAATGTTTTATAAAGCGTGTTGCTTTATATTTAATTGATGTTATATTTATTCTTTCGTATAGTTATAGAGTGTTATTAATTTTATATTAATTAAAATCTTTATATTGTGAAATTGTATTATGTTGTATAGATACACATTGTTAATTTATATTGTGGAGCACATAATATTTTATAATGATTTAAAACAATTTCGGAACATAAAATATCTAATTACATATTACCATATACATTTTGATACAACTTTTCCAAATGACACATTCCTATCGTATCTACATAAGTATATCCATTTAATATAATAAATATGATAGTATTATTATGGTATATAACACCAAAAATATTTTAGATCTGTATTAAGATTAGATTTTAAAGTAAGAAATTCTACCACAATTAATAAATGACTCCTAATTGTCATTATAAAACATAATTAATTACCTTTCAAGTTATTTGTAAAATATAGTGCATGCTTAGCAAAATGTTGGTGAAAATGTCCAAACTCACCCATTTAACAATTATTATCGTATCATACTAACATAAAAGCCATGAAATTTTAAACGCACGGAAAGGAATATTTTTCTTAGAATAAATAATATTATATGTTATATAATATATTCGTACCTACCTCTATAAATCAGTATCCTGAATAAAATATTCCTAAAGATTGATTTTTATTAACGAATTATTGCAAAAACTAATTTTTAAACTGGCTATTCGTGCTATTTTCTGCTTCACATTTAAATTCATTTAATTTCATTTCATTCAAGAGCTTTATCCTAAACACGGCACCATAGAACTTAAAAACAAACATATTTTCACAAATCATTCATATCATTAGTAGTTCAATCATAATTACTAGTCAATATTGTAACTAGAGAAACAATATAATTATATAGGTATTCTTATTACTTGTAAGTACTTTAATGTAATACAGGATTATTTATATTGAAGCACTTGGTAAAGTGATGACTGTGATATACTTGTATCTTAACTTATAGAAAGGTATGCATTAGTAAAATATCTAAGACAATGTGTTGTTTGATTTTATTAACCTTCTACGGATATTGCCAATTTGTATAGCAAAATAATCGTAGAATTATAACTTATAAAAAAACCATCTAATAGTGGTCTAACGTTTGAAACCGAAGGTAAGAATAAATAATGTCTGATACCTAACGAACTATTCTTAAGAGCAACAAAATAAATTTAACTTTCAATAAAAAGGACTCTCTTTTTGTATTGTACAATCTGCTGCATTTCACTCCAAAGGACAAAGGTCGTTCTGTAGATGGTCGATGCTATATTATTTTCATATCAATATCGATTTAATTTTCACTGGTTTTTTTATATTTCAGATACAAATTAATAAAAACATAAATTTGTAGTTTAGACTCTGTTTTAGAAACTAAGAAACCCCCTTTACCTATAACAATTGTTAACCTCACTCTAACAATTCTTATGTAAGACGTCGAAAAAACAATTTCTATAAGAATCCCGTTTATTATTTCATGTTATATATCACAAATTATTCTCTTTCATAAATATCAGCTCGATGTCCTATATATGGTATCGCAGTGCGCCCAGAGCCTCCGCTGTAATCATTCCTCGCTCTTTTCTGCTTGTAATCACGTTCAATTGAATCCTTTGAAAATTCTGAAGAAAAATATTTGTATAATATATTATTATTATACCCTTGTAGTAATATCACAAATAGCACAAACACAACGATAATGATGATGATGGTTGTTGTTATTATTATTATAAAATAATTGAAAATTAACAAGCGCCATTTGCTTAAGCTAGCAATAAAAGATACTGAAACGAATATAAAACACTATGTATGTTAAAAGAAAATACAATAAAAATTCCTTTATGTATACGAAATAACCTTTGAGTTATGTCTACTATTAGCTCATTAATTTATAATACTTGTTATAAGTAAATTAAAATGTCTTACTCTCATTGGAATCTCTATTTCTTCGTCTTGCCAAAAAATCATCGATTACAGCAAATCCTTTATAACGTTGCTGCTTTTTAGGTTTTGGGTTTTTATTCATTTTTCCTTTACCAGATAAAAGTGACGATACTCTTAAATAATTACAATAATGAACATAAGAAACATAGTTTTAAATAAAATAGAATATATTATAGATGTAAATAGTGCGACCGAGAGGTAAAATTACTTATAACGGCGGCTAAAAGCTTAGCCATAAAGATGTATTAGTCAATTTATTCTTGGTAACACGTCTATTGTGCCCAAAACAAATGTTTTGTCTCTACTGCATGCAATAGTAAACAAATACTTATTAAAATTAACGTATATAATATTTAAAAATTGAATGCACATTGTTAAGAGTGGTTTTATATTTTAAAAGCTCCCTACTTTGATATGCTTGCAGGCATCCAAGTCAAACCGCCTCAATGGCATACTAACGATGTGTAAATGGGTGAAAATGTTGATTTTTTAATTACGAATCTTTTGCACGCGCTCAAGCTTGAATACTTACATATCGCCTATGCTTTTCAAATCCGCATTATTAATTTTTGCTCGGGGATCCAAAACCAAGTATACTTTTGAATAATCATGAGCATTGTTCCCTCCGTCATTGTATTTCGAAACAGAAGCCTCTCGATCGAATGTAGGCAGACGTGTATTTATTGGTTGTGATTTTTGGGTTAAAATTTTTGCTAAATCTTCAAAATTCGGCGCGGTATCAGTGATATCACGCAAGACCCTACTTTCCCCATCGTCGTTACTATATTGAGATGTTCGATAAACACCGCTTAGTCCTCTATTTAAGCTTGGAATAGCGGGTACGATTTCCTTACTTTCCAAATTACTTTTATTGCTTTCTTCATATTTGTCCTCTCGCAAGTAATCTAAAATCCGATTTAAATCGGCATCGCGTATCTGGAAGCTGTGCACTTTGTGTGTGATGAGTAATAAATCCACCACTGAAATAATTTTGCTGGTATTAGATAATTATGTAGAATGTTATCTTTAGATGATTATTATGTTATTCTATAAAATAACCCTATTATATTAAATGATTATGGAGAAATTAAAATTTATCAAGTAATCAATTTACGTAATTTTTCGAATGAAATGTTATTGAATTTGAATCCTTTAAACTCACCTAATAACCTCGTTATATAACTACGCATTCTGTGCTGTATTTCAAACTATAT
Organism: Colias croceus; assembly: GCF_905220415.1. Lineage (NCBI taxonomy): Eukaryota > Metazoa > Arthropoda > Insecta > Lepidoptera > Pieridae > Colias > Colias croceus. Next base: position 8,781,768 of record NC_059537.1, read on the forward strand.
TCGATAGCTGATAAAACTCACGATGCTTAAAACGTTATCGACACGCCAATTTTCAATTTCCATTTATGCTTATCAGATTTAGAATATAAAACACGTTAAATTGGTACATTTATTCATGAAAAACGTGATTTGGTTATATTACTTATGTAAAAATCAACGGTAGGTAGTCTTTCTGTTCCTAAAATTTTAAATTCCATAAACTTAGGTAGTCTGAAATTCAGCCCATAGGTAAATTTATTTTAGAAAGATTTAACAAACCGAAAGAAACTTGTATATACATAATTATTAATTATATAACAAATTTAGTTAAGTCCTTTATTCTATTTAATTTATTGAAAGAAGAAGCAGTGTGATTTCGCTTCGAAGTCAGGTCATCAATAAAAAAAGTGAAATTGTATTCAATTTAATTGTATTTTTATTGATAATTTCCATTTAAGATTTTATTAATGTGTCTTTCTTAGAGTAACTCGTGTATCATAATTCCTATATCGGGATTAAGTATGTCACTTTTAGATATTAATATATATATCTAAAAACATTTGAGTCCTATTAAGTGCATTCTTGATAACATTCCATAATACTCGGGTACCATCATAAGGAAGGTACCCGGTCCTTTGGAAGGCTTACGTGGGGACACGGATCCAACACGCAGAGGCCCTTTAGAGAACTTTACTGTGTTGTGGGACACCAGCCGCAGCCTGCCCATGACTGCACTATAGAGATACAGTCCTAGGCAGTCTGCGGCCGATGTAGGACTATTTCGAGATATGGGAAAACAAAATAAATTGGGCTATGGAGTGGGATGTTAAATGGGCCGGTATTTGGGGACTATTGGAAACTATGGCACCTGCCTTTCTACTAAAAGAAAGTAAAAATATGTTGGCAGGTGGTGACTCGCCCTCTCACTGTATGGGCCCCCGAAATAAGTCGCTGCAATAGTGCGACAAGGGGGCAACATATTGTGAGCAGCTAAGGGTGGAGAGGCGTCCTTGGACTTTAAACGACGATCACGCGCTCCCTGAGGGTCCAGCATCACGTGCCCACTCGCCACTTACACTTCGCATCCAAATTCCTTCGATTCCTTCCAAATTCCTTCGAGCTAAAAGCTCTCGCGACTCCACTCTGGCCGGCCGGTTAAGGCAAGCCAGAGGTGGGGGTCCTGTCCTCGTCAGGCTTCACTCCGACCGGCCGGTGAAGGCAAGCCGGAGATGAAGACAGGGGCCTCCCCCGGGAGCACTCGGTTCCCGCGGGGTCGCTACTCCCCGACACCCCGCCACAAGGTGTCCTGCGGGTTGACTGATTGCACGGGTGGAATATCTACTGTCACGTAGACAATAGATATTCCAACCGTGGGCGATGGGGTCGTCACATGCCTACGCCCCTTGATAACATTATTATTAACACATTATCGCTCTACTTTTATACTTTTAAATGAATAGAGTTTGACGGTTAGATTAAAGAATTTTAAAATTATACAAACTACAGCATACTGGATGCATATTTTCGTTTACATAGCATTATAAAGCAGGCGTCCTAAGGGTGGACATTCTTTTTATCATCTTATATATAGACGACCTGCATTGCAGGTTTTTCCACAAAATTAAAATACAACCAACTCACTCGGGACTTGAACGGGGATCCTTCCAACGTAAATGATGTACATAAATTTAAACACAGGCACTGTACTTAACAGACATCTACAATCTACATACCGTCCCACAACGTAAGATTTTTTTAAATACATACCGTGTTGTCTATATTTCGTCACATTTCATTTGCTCTGGGCTCTAGTTTATATAATAATACCGAGAATAGTAAGCCAATAAAGTTATGCGTCAGCATTATTAAACGTCAACCGAGACTCTTGTGTTATTTCCTACCTACCTACTAATATATTATAAGGCTATTTATGTGCTTCTTTGTACGAATACTTTTTCTCACATATAAAGCAACTTATAAATTTACTTTTTATGCAAAGCACAATATTAGTGACAGCAAACCCAAGCGCCTTGCGTGTGTGTTTAATGGCTTTTAGAATATATTTGACCTAACGAACCTTCGGCACGGAAAACATGCCTGCAATTAATTATACAACAATATGTTCGACACAGAGTTGAATTTAATTTATTCGCCCACACTGAAACCACTCTAGAGATGAAAGTATGCACTTTTGTTTATATTTATTTCAATTTAAAAGTATCACTTGACTTGATAATGATTCAGTGCCTGTAGAGTGTAGGTAGGTAGGTACCTACTTTAGTTGTTATTTCACTTGTTCACAACGGTTAAACGGGCCTGAAACGGGTAGGTAACTAAAAACAGTTTATACCTCTACATATAGTATAGTTGTGCTTTATTTTCAAGTGGCCGCTTCCTTATTTAATTAAATTAAACAATTTATACATACCTAGAGCGCACTAGAGTCAGTGATTAAGGATTTGCTTTTTTATATTTTGCTTTTTAAATAAAAGCTCTACCATAATATTTTGAAGATATTCATTTTAATGCAATATTTAATTCTATTATCTATACCGTCGTCAGAATTCGAGTTATAAAAATTTTCACACCTGCCTATCGTAATTGAAAACGAACTTGAATAAGATTAGTATGCGCTAAGGTCACTTCCTGATCGGAAATCACTTAATCTAAAGCTGAGTTGGATTTGCTGTAATTAAGAAATGCGTCGCCGAGCCTCTCGTATATTGCTTCCTCAGATTAACACCACGCTACCAGTTAATTTCCTACGTTCCACTCGTAATGGCACCATCTATGGAGCATTCCGCTGTAATATCGTAGGACGCGACTGATTGGAGCCACATTTTTTATCGCTCTCTGTACTTAATTGTGAAAATAATTTGAAAATTACGCCGCCTGACACATTAGAATTATATTATAACAGTAGTAAGTACCTACGTCAGTGCTAATAATATAAAGCTGAGAAATTTGTTAATTTGAGAGCTTTCATCTCAGTAACTACTGAACCATTTTAAAAAATTATTTCACTGTTTTATATGTGTATAATCCCTGAGTGTCATAGGCTATATTTGAACTACGGGCGATGTTGGGGCGAAATATATTCGACAACGATATATGTATTATTTAATTTCCTCAAAAATAACGGTTCTTATAAAACCTAGTTTACAGCCAAAAACCCTTATAAAATTTCAACAGAATTGTTAATTATTGTCGTGGGACCAACAACAAAAGTGATCAAATTAAATTTTGTGTTTAAATAAAAAGTTCAGTTTAAAAACGTTTTCATTATTTCTAGATAATGAGCGCAATAGATTGAAAGCACTGTAATTAAAAACTCCTTACCATAGGGAGTTATAAAATCGTTCAATATGATTCTAATTGCCATTACGAAACGCAAAAAAATTGTGCAACAGCTGTTCCTGAAATTGTTCTCTACGTAACGACTTTGATTCAAGTTTCCATTCAACTAAATACAACATTTATACCTGAAGCCGCCAGACTTTCTAGTTTGTGTAGTTGGGTACATAAATATTTAATAGCTTTATGAAATCCCTTAAAGTTATAGATTACATAAGTTTGTACTAGGTATTTCAAATAACAGATCTAGGATATTTCATATCTTTTATACAAAACGAAAAGTAAAATTTATCAGACAGGTAGTTTTTGGAATGTCAGCGATTCCATTAATTTCGGGTGTATTGATACTAAATCGGTGTAAGCAAGCAACTTCAGTTACAATTACGATTGAGGTGCGAATGAATAATTAAGACACATAAATATAATGAAATAATGTTATTTACTTCAATTTCATTGAAAATTTTTGTCATATAAAAATTTAATTACCTAAATTACATTTTCCTTAATAACTAGGTATATAAATTAATTATGAATAAAATATACACATTATAAAAGCCTGAACATGATAAATATCACATCTATCTAATTGAATATTTCTATCAACGTTTCTGTAGATTTATCATTTAAAATTAACAATATTTTCAACCATACAAAGTTACCTACGTATTTTAATGTAGGTAATAATTTATAACATATTTTTTACATAGCTAATTTATCTCTCCGGAGCCAATATTTCGTCGTTAAGATGTGGTCCGTGACATTTCTCGCAGACTACAATAAAATTCTGAAAAAGAAACGTTAAAGTTTAATTAAAATTCACTTATTAATCCTGGAATGTTCTTGTTTCATCCACAAACTTATTCAGTTCATTTTCATTAATTTATAGGCAAAATATACATTGTATATACCTACCTATATATTTACCTACAATGTTTATCTTGCCTGTAAGTAAATGTAGCAAGAGTGTAGCAAAGTGTAGGATAAAGATTTACCAAATTGTATTGCAAACGCAGAAGATCCATAGCTTTATAATAATTATGTTCAGACTTCGACCCATGTTTTTCCATTAACCGCACTGTTGTTTGAGCCTGTTCCTCCAATTCGAGAAGGCTGTGAGGTTCTTGTTTTTTTACTTCTCGTTTCCGACCGAATCTCGATCCCCAATTATGGTGACTACGTGGCAACATTGGACTAGAAGCCCCTTCACTGTCTTCCTTTAAATTCACCATCACTCACTAACTGTCCAATAAATACTGAACTAAACTAGCTTAAATGATCGAATATACTACCCCATTTACTTATTGGAAAAATTCGAACAACTAATTACTAATCCTAAACGGATTAACATTATAAAAAATAAAAATGTCTTTCGTAGAAACATAAATTGATAATTACCTACAACAATGGACCAGGTAGCTCGATCTAGCGTGTTAACAACTCTTAACTAATTAGTAATTACTTTGTTTTGCGCGTAATAAATGCAAAAACATCTAATATTTTTAAGCCATTCACTAATAAACAACACACCGCAAATAACAAAATCAAGGAACCTAAAAGACTGTGACTGTGACAAGTAATATAATCTAGTTATATTTTATAATAAATTGTAACCGTTTACGTACTCTACAGGAATATAATTCCTGTAGAGTACGTAAACTTCAAACACAGATTATTTGAGTAGATAAGTTATAATATAAACTGTACCTTAAAAAATATAAACCTAGGCATGCCTTTTAGTTAAATTACATTTTCTATGATTTGAGTAATATGAATGCTTAGAAAATGAGTTTAAAAAACCTTTAAATATTCATTAAAACACAAAATACTTTGCTGCATGAATCATCAAAATTTTAAAATGCAGCCTTACTACGGTATCGCGAAATATTCACTTTAGTTTGGTGAGGAATGACTGAGACGGATTTGGTCACAAAGAAGGAACATTAAGCCGTCTGCCGCTGTAATCCAGCTAAATCCGGTAATTAAAAACTTACGCTGACCAAATTTTAAAGCATTTAATATTTTTTCTTTGGGTTGAGCAAGGTTTAATAATCACTTAAATGTCATTGTATTGACACGCAATATTAAAATTGTTATAAGTATGTACCTAGGTATTATAATTACCTACAGAATTACTGATTCCGTAAGATCACTACATAGCATAAAACAAAGTCGCTTTCTCTGTCCCTATGTCCCTCTGTATGCTTAAATCTTTAAAACTATGCAACGGATTTTGATGCGGTTTTTTTTAATAGATAGAGTGATTCAAGAGGAAGGTTTTAGTATATAATTTAGTCAAAGCGGGCGAAGCTGCGGGCGGTACGCTAGTTATAAATATAATTATGATATGGGTAATATTTTTATGAGATTTATTACAAGATAAGTACCTATCAATTATCAAAAAAAATACATGAAGACTACTAAAGACTTCTAATGTTTCTTTTCTATAACAACACATTTTGATCATTCGACAGATAGAAGTTATTAAAAGTAATGTAATGCCTTCTATTGTGATATTATTTTCAGTTAGCAAGGTGTAATAAGAAATTATCAAGCGTTGTCCTGAAATAGTTTAAGTTTCGAGATTAGACGAGATTAGAGGGTGGTGGGTAGCTCATCAATCAAAGTACTTAGACACGCTCTGCGATCCTTAGCAATTCCTATTAACGACGTTGGACTTGCTTACTTACTTTCGCTAGAGACTTTTGGTAAGAATTTCATCTTGAAATTACTAGCATCATTGTTTGGATTTTAGTAAAATGTCAAGATTTTATTCAACCCGAATCTTTCGTGTAGCAAGACTAATAAAAATGAAAAAGCTATTTCGTGTATTGACATTGGAGAGGCAAATCTATAGGCGATTTGGATATAACATAGAGAAGACGGCTTCTCTAACTAGTAATGACATAGACAATAGAAAAATTTAAATTTTTCGTAGAAACGAATAATTAAATAAGTATACAAGTTAGTACAAGTTAGTATACATCCATCTATTTGGAAAAATAATTTATGAAAAGAATCAATTCCTCTTCATAAAAAAATATTTTTTTATTCGTACCTGAGTACACTGCACCCTACACAAGCATATGGGGACACAATTACCAATATTTAAAAGATGTAAATGATAATATGTTCAACCTAACTCATTCATATGGTCTAGTCGCTTTTTTGGATCAACTGCCTACTTTCAGGGCATTATCATTATCACTTTATAATATAAAGTAGGTACTACATCTACCAACTAACACTAATCTCACAGCTAATCTTGCATTATATCTTCAAAACCCTTTGGTTCTTAAACCAAACATTGATATTTATGCTCTGATTTAGATTTTGAAACATAAATTATGGTAATACAGACAAGATCAGGTACATGTCTGCTATAGCCTACTAAATCATTCTAAAGCGATGTCCATCTAAGGAAAACAAACCACAGACGTCTACCCGCATTTAACTAATTCTAAACTCAAACTCAGAAAGCAATTCTACGACGTGGTTACATTGAAATTACATATTGAATAATTTATAACGTACCCTCTCGGTAGTAAAGCAATATCTAGTAATAAATTATAATAATACATCCATAAACATTGCTTCTCTCTATTTATTCTTCTTATATAGGTACCTTTCTACCAATTGTATGTAAAAACTAAAAAGTAAATCCATTGTCTGCAGCTAACCTAAATATTTTATCATGATTAGCATTGAACATGTTCCTCATAGAAATACTTTAAAAATAACGAAGTTCTATTTGAAAGGGTAATTAATACCTATTAATACCCGAAGTTATACCTTTCGGGTATGTAGGTTATAGGTACATAATTATATACCTATACCTATCTGACATTTTACTGATTAGGTATATTGATATTGAATCGGAAGATTATAAATAAAAATTGTCACTACTAGGTACCTATACATTGTTCTGGAAACTTAAACAAGTAGGTAATTCAAGTCAAACGTTACGTGATGAATTTTAAAATTATCTTTTATATCAATATTTTCTTTTATTGGTCTTGCTCTGATTTTTATAAATATAAGTCACCTATAAAGGTGTAGACATTAAACCTTTACTACGCAAGAAAATTACCTTATTCTACACGGTCTATTAAGCGAAAGCAACACAGAAATGAGGCATGTCCCATAAAAGCAGTGATACAAAAAAAGCTTGTAAAAATAATTTTATGTTTCACCTACATTAATCGACAAAAGGGACATAAAAAATATGGTTCATAAAATTTACTAAGCAGTAACATTTTTTCTAACAGAAAATATCTAGTCAATTAAACGAAACACACCGTGTTATATTATTATGAATATAAAATGTTTTTTTTTATACCATTTACTAGCTTTCCACCCGCGGCTCCGCCTGCGTAACATGTAGTCGAAGGGAAACCTACATATTTGCCGTTACCGTGGGATTCCCGGGATAAAAACTATTCTATGTCTCAGGATTCTCTTCTTCACGCTTAACAACTCTAACCCAACTAGGTAAATTAGGTCGATTTTAATGAAATTTGGTACAAATGTTTGTTATACCTTATACCGCGGACCGCTGATTGCCGGCTGCCCATTGATTATTATCTTACTTGAATTTCCATACATATGACAAGCGCGACTGACGTACGCACTGATGGTCGGTCAAGCTCTGCAACCAGCCTTATACCTCATACCTGCCAACCTAACCGTTTGTCTCGGTAAATATTAGAAAACGACTATGACTGCACATTCTGTAGGTTTCATACTTTAAGTCTATTATATTTCTTTTAATTCATTAAAAATGTCCTGTCCAGGAAGTTCCCAGTAAACCCATTTTTAATACATTTTATATTAGACTAAATTTATTATAAAATTGGTCTCATTCTATTATCACACCGGTGAAGGTCGACTTGTGTTCGGATCTTCTACTATTAAGGGCAATACAATAAAAGTATAGTAAAATGGCAGTTATCATTTTATTCACCGGGGTCGGCGAATTGGTAGGTACCTACACCTAATTTTTTTGCATTTTCTTATGTACAGTGAAACCTGGTTAAGTGAGACATCAAGGGACCTGCAATGTCGTTTCACTTATAGGGGTATTCCACTTACCCAGTGTCTCAGATATACAGGTATAAATAAATATCTGTCTCATTTACAGAGGGTTTCATTAATTAACTTCAGTTTTTCACGTAATGATAACGATTGTAGCTTTCGTTTTGACATTTTTCAAATAAAAATTTGTATGATAGTAAAGCGAAACTAAAAGTGTAGGTAATTGAAGCTCAAAATTTATACTTACGTACCTACTTGGAATTACGTGTGGAATAAGAATGAGTAAGTATACAAACAATGTTATCTCTGTTACAGAGGTTTATGCATATAAAATTTACTCGCTGTCTCAGTTAAAGAGGTAACTACTTATGATGATAAACCGAAAGAACAAATCCCAGATATAGAGGTTTACCTCGTCCCACTAACACAGGTAATTCAGTGCCAATGTGTTGGGACCTCAGCATGAGTTCCAGTTATGGAGATTTCCCACTTATCCAGGTCCCACTTATGACTTAACGAAATGTATATAAAAATGTATTTCGCCATATAGATTTACAAAGGAATATACTTATAAACTATGCAAATTAAATTACCTATATTATGTAGATGATCAATAATTAAAATTCAATCCTCTGCTCCAGCTACTCCTGTTTTTTGTAAATTCCCGCGCTTTTTTCAACAAGTACCTACCTATATTGTCAATGGTCAGTAAGTTTTTTTTATGGAGTGAAGACTTTGATTGCTGGGATTGCTGGCGACCTACAATTCTGAACGTTGGAATTGTTGCCAGTTGCTTGCCGGTTTATAAAATACTCCATTCTTCTAAAAATATATTCACATTCTATTCAAATTAACCTAACTCCATAAAACAAAACCTTTCAAGTAACGTTGTAAAAGCGATATAATATGGAATGGTTATTTTATAAATTAGCTACTTTATTCAGTATAATATTATCACCACTAAAAACTTACTAAAAACAATATTGTATTATTAATTCATATACAATATACATTGTCTATACCAATAAGAATTATTTGTAAGTACATACATAAATTTTAATTCGTAATATTAATTATAATTTTATTTTCGAAATTACTAGCAGGAGAAATGGTAAGCATAAGGCAACCCAGGTGTATGTGATTCATCCTTGGATTCATCATTCGCTATGATTGTATTGTGTTGTGTTCTTGTGATAATAAACCTACTGACAGTCTATTTCAAATAAAGTTGTTTTAGAAATAAATTAATTTAATTTAATTAGGCACGAGTGTTCATTTGTGAAATTTTAAAATACATAATGTGGGACCCTACACATGTTCAAGTAACAGTACAAAGAGCTCGTAACTTACTAATAAAAGGTAAGAACGGTACAAATAACTGTTTTGTTACCATCTCTTTGGGTAAGGAAAAATTTCAAACTTCTGTTAAAATCAAGTCGACTGAAAACGTTGAGTGGTTCGAAGAATGTGAATTGCATATACCTACACAGGGAAATACTGCCGAAATTGTTTTAAAAGTCTATTGCGAAGATTTAATCAAAGACCATTTATTGGGTCAAATTTCGATTCCGTTAAAGGACCTAGATGTCTATGAACGTGCGAGAAACCGATGGTATCCCCTACGGGGAAAGCCTGGAAAGGAAGATAAGAACAGAGGTGAATTGGAAGTTAAAGTAGCATTCATTGTTAAAGAAGGCAGTTTGAAAGATCTTTCAAAAAAAGATAAACACAAATCTTCATTATCAAGTCTCGCTCAGAATGTTGGAGGTAGTCTTATGAGCATTGGAAGTATTGAAAAACGAAAAAGTATAAAAAAATTAGCAAAAAATTTAGGTTCGAAAATGAATCTTACTAAAAAGGATAAGAAAAACGATTCATCTTCTCTGGGTGGTAGTGTTGGTAACCTAAGAAGTTCTATGTTATCTACACCAGACACTTCCACACCTAAAAGATCCTCAGGAGAAGCCGATCCCGGAGTTATAAGTGAAGATGAGGATGAATTTGCATTTGATGATCTGTCCCATAAAAGTTCAGGCAGTTCACTAAATGTGCAAACTTCATACATGCCACGAATAGCCAAATATACACCTTCCCCAGTAAATGCTTCACTTGAAAATTTAGGAGGAGGAGAATTTCTTCGAAGATCTACCAGCAGTACATTAGCAACAACAGAAAAATCTACCCCTCTCAAACCTGTGCGTCTCAGTCTCGACACATTCACTCCTCCACAGTTGCCTGTTCAGGGCCTAGACAAAAATGATGAATGGTCTCAAAAATTAGTACCCCGCAAATCCATGAGTCAATTGGCAATCGATAGGGAAAAGTCATCAAGTCTTGAGAGGAACAAAAAATTAGACAGTCCTAATTCATTGAAAGAAAAGCCAAGCCCTAAGTTTTTCAAAAAGTTTGGAAACAATAATAAACCTAAAAAATTGCTAGAGGAACGTATCATTGTTGGTGAGGAAAATATAGTGGAAGAAGATGCTATTAATCCTGCATACAATAACATCCCTAAGACAATCTTGCAACAATTTGAAGGGATGCCACGTGAGGATTTGATAGTATTAATTTATAATTTGCAAAAGGATGTTGAATCAGAAAAAAAGAAAAACAAGGATCTTGAGAATTATTTAGATGATTTATTGCTGAGAGTAATGGAAACAACACCAAGAATTTTACAAAATCCATATGTTCGCAATAACAGTATGCATATAAGAAATAAGTAATATATAAATCATAAAATAGTATAAATCATTGTTGGAAGTAAGTTTTTTCAACACAGAAAATGTGACATTTTTGAAGTAAATTATGAGTATTACCAACAATGATAAATAAAATTACAAATACTTAATACAATATATATGTTACATTCTTGATAAATAAGAATATTTATAGTTTTATCTAAAAAAATAATTCATTACAATATTGCGTCCGAAACAGTGCCTTAAAGATTTTATAATTCTGTGATAAAATTCACATTCAGGGATTATCAGTTGAATCTTTATTTACACAAATATTGTTATATGATTCTCTGTTATTGTTTTAGTAACTATGTATAATAAGGTATTCTATTGGTCTATGATAATATCACTGTTATTAAACAACAGTTATTGTTATTTAGATAGTATTGTTTATAGAATTAATAAGCATATTTTCTTCTTTGAAGGTATTGTTTGCGTGCCAAAAACAGTCATCTACTAAAATTAAAAATAAAGGCCATATCAAACTGATTATAAGATTGTACAATCTGTTTACTTAAAATTTACACTGTCATATTGGAAATCTTTTTGATGATTTGTGATAATTATTATATTTTGATATATTTTAATTATACATACCTACTTGCAAAAAATCTTTTCAAGAGGCACCAGGCATAAAGCATCTAATGAAAGTAAAGTATTATTATTGTTAAGTGAAATAAATACATATATTTTAAAATCATCTATTCAGATTGTGCTGTTTCTTTTCCTTATAAATTGACAAAAATTCACTAATTGTAAGGCAAATTATTTATTATTAGCCATTTATGGTTAGTTGCTTTTTTAACAAAAATATTTTATTATTTTAAATTAAAATCTGTCAATTTATAAGCTAAAAAAGTTAAATAAGTATAAAGAGTTTACCACAATACCAATAGGTAAATAAATAATATGTAAATTTTGGAAATAAAAACTTTACCATAACTTAATTCATTGACTTATAAGTATCATATTTTCCACTTTTAAAATTATGCTACTGCTCCCCCAGTATAACTAACTAATTAATTGTATTTTATTATAAACACAAAAGATTGATATGTATTCAGAATCCCAATGTCATTTATATTAAGTTTATAAAAATATTAAATACTAAAACCATGTTTGAAAATAAGTGCAAATATACTTGGGTACATTCCCTTGTGCAATGAGATTAGTTTTAAGGGATACATAAACAATTAGAATATTATAACAATTATTGTCTTGTGCAAATATATTTATTACTAATGTTAATTAAATATTTATAAAGATGAATGCTTGCTAAGTAAACACATGTATTGAACTCTCTACACTGACATTCATCTTTGTTGATATTTCAAATGATTTACTCATTACCTTATTAATTATTAAGTTGATTTAATTTCACAGTTGTGAATATGCTTTATTTTCAAATTATTTCTTTTAGTATATACCTACTTTAAAGCATAACTAATGTTAAAACTTTAACTATAATTATTATAGCATTACATACATACCCATTAACATTTATGTTAAAGTATCAGGAGATACTGTATTCTCTTTTTATTAGAACTATCTAAAAAGTGTAAGAGAATATTAAGTTCTACCTGATAAAATGTATAGTAACTTCATTCATATAATAGTGAAAAAAAGGATTGTGTGCTTTCTATTGTTGTAAAATTTGAATGATTAAAATAAACAATTTTTTTAACCAAATACTTTATTTGTATATCATGTAAAGTACATAAGTATTACTTATGACGGCGGCTTTTAACTTGCACAGTAGGTTGAACTGATGTTGCATAGGTCTTCTGTGATAACTTATTCATGTAGTAAATAGTCATGAGAGAAAAAATCAAACTGAAAAAAGTAAAAATTTTGATATTAATATTTAAAACAAAACATGTCAATTGTGATAGCTATTTTAATAGTACAGTATATATACAAAAAATAATAATTCAAAGCTACCTTAGCTTTGGGTAGTTTTTGATGAGATTTGGGTAGTTTTTGTATGAGATTACAAATTATGATCCAAATGATAACATTTATTCTGGAATTAGACTGATTTTTGTAAATTCTATATGGCAGAACTACCTCTATAATCAGAAAATTACTGTTTATGTTAATTAGAGAATTATACCAGTATACCTACAGACTAATAATGAAGTTTATTCTAATTAGAGAGAAGAATATTATAAAGCAAATTTGAAATATACTCAAATAATGTTTTCATAATTAATTAAGAGTTCAAAAACATTTCACACAATATTATGCAAAGCTTGTAACATCATAAAATATAAACACAAAAGATCCAAAGGAAGTTTTTACATAAAAACAATTAGTATAAAAACTAAAAACTTACCAAGTTGTAAAACAAATTCGGTGAACCATTCCTGCTGCTATTAAAGATATAGCCATGGACAAAACAATCTCTGGTAATTTCAATTGAAAGTTTTTTCCAAACAATGTGGCTTCTAGATTTCCTACTGCCTGTAGTTTTGTTTAGGAAAAAATGTTGTATAATAAGTAGACATTATTACAAATCCATTTATATAATAACTAGCTGTGTTCAAGGTTTAACCCGCATTGCTCCGCTCCTGTTGGTCTTAGCATAATTATATATAGCCTATAACCTTCCTTGATAAATGGGCTATCTAACACCAGAAAGAAATTTTTCAAATTGGACCAGCAGTTCCTGAGATTAGCGCATTCAAAGAAACATTTTCTTCAGCTTTATAATATTATAGTATAGAAGTATATACCTATCTTTTTAAGTATGTATGAGTATCCTATTATAATAATAATAAACTTCTGAAGATTGCGGTTTACCAAAGAAATAATATTGTTGTTTAATATTTTAATTACTGAATAAATAATGGGAAACTAAAAATAAACACATAAGTACCAATGATAGAAGAATCAAACATAATAAATAAAGGCAATAGATCCAATGAAATTAACAATATTATGACTAAGTAAATATAATTAATTTATTTGGAAAAAAAAATGTTGTAATAGGTACATATCCTAATACACTCCAGTTTCCAAATAATTTATTTTCTTTCCATGCTTATTAAAAATTTATAAAATGTAGAGATTTGTATAATGATGTGTGTGTAACATGTTATCTACTAAGTCTAAAAAGTTTTACTTCATCACTTGTATTGTAAAGGATACAGTTACGAAGAACATGAACATCAACGAGCCAAGATAACCTCCAAATATGATTGTAATTGGAGACTTTACCAAAATGGGTTTGTACATTTGCATTCCAGAAAATATTAAAAGTGTTAATATCGATGATAATACAAAGGACGTGGCACTGTTAACAGCTGAAATGAGATAAAAATTAATCACAATGTTGTACATCTTATGTACATCATAATAATTATACATTTCATTCGATATACTAACCCATTTTTTTAATAATTGTAATTCAATAGTTAATAGCTTTATTACAATTTACAGAGGATATTTCTAAAACAAGACGCCGGCTATTATTTTGTTGGTTCAGTTGACAATTGACAATTGACATGCTCTTTCAAAAATTAGACCATTTACAAACTGTCATCACAGCTGAGACTGTCATAATGAGATGAGGATGTACTGTACGTCAGCTTGATATTTTTTTTTAGGATTTTATGGCCTGGCTACGAGTCTTTGCGTTAGCTTGATCTCCAGTAGTGAGTAGCAATCACAGTAGCAATGTGGTAGTAATAAATTATTAAAATAAGAATAACTTTCAGAAGAGTCTTGATCAACTTATTGTATACTACCAAATTTCTTTTGCTTTGGTCCGATTCTGAGAAGAAGCGAAAAAAATGGTACTGAATAAAATAATTGTATGACGGACGCGACCACGACGCGACATGCGCCTCAGATCAAGATAGAGGTACAATTTTACTGTTCTTTGGGCACACCCCGGACACTCCATACAAAATTATAGTTTTGACAGTCACACTGTAGAGACTGCAAATGTGTGTGTAAACTCTTTATGGTTGGCACATTTGTGACTAGCGTAAAAAAAATTCGCGTTTTTCTGATGAAATACATCCGTAAACAGCACAATATCTAACCATTTTCTACGAAAAACGATAATCACAAATCCAAAATAATAAAATTGCTTTAAGTCAATTTGATTAATGTTGTCAATCTTCGTTGCGTTTCGTCTAAAGACGTCGTTGGTATCGTCCTTGCGGGGAAATGGGTACCATAACATGTCTGATCGTGCGGGGTGAGGTAAGTGTTTAATTTTGGCGGGAGGCGGAGAGTGTCCGTTCTGTAGCGTTTAGCTACTATTATGTATTCTGTGCTTTGGGTACAATTTGACAACGATTGACACGCTCGACCGATACGCGCGCGTAAGTACACACCACACAAACTAAAAACAATCAAAATTCAAATTCAACAGTTCACGTGCGTTACGCACTATCTCTTTCACACTCCTTTCTTCTTTATCTTTCCTTTCTTTCTTTCCGACTAACAAAACATATCGAAACATTATCGCACTTGCTGCTATGGTTTTAGAGTTGAAATTTGTAAGACCGTGGCGTTGCAAGTTGTACGAGCGTTTCGACTCTTTTGTTTAGCCGTTGAATTCAACTAGTGTCTAGTGCATTGGTGAGCGATGGACTAGTCGAATCGTTGAGTGTACATCTGCCCCCCTAGCCAAGTGGCTTTCTGTTAGCGTAGCGTTCAATAGAATAGACTACGAATGTATGAGATTGACGTAAGCAGTAGATAAACGTATCTACATTCTACAGCTTACGTCAATCTCATACATTCGTAGTCTATTCTATTGAAAGCTACGCTAACAGAAAGCCACTTGGCTAGGGGGGCTGAGGTGTACATAGACGGTTAATTTAACTCGTCCGTTGATTCAACGCCCATCCCTAGTCTCAACTCTCAAATACTCTCAATCCCTTCTATATTTCACTGCGTTACAGTCTTGCTACAGTAATGTATAGTTTATAATATCCAGTACTTAATATATTGTGTTTATAGTACGCTTTCGATTAGCTTTACTTGATTGTTGGTATGTTTCCGAATTCCGACTTATTTAAACTCGATTTTGACCTATTTTACTAACGGACAGATAGCAGATTCATTTCAAACGTTTTAAATATATCAAGCACAGAGCAAGTAATACAGTATGAGTAATATCAAGTATATATTTTGATGTCACAATATTAGGGCGATAAGTTGATCCTATTCTTACAGTATAAATTATGCAGGTAGGTATTTAAATAGATAAACAGATTTATACCTACATAATAAGACAAGACAAATTTCTTCAACTATGTAGTACTAATTGCTATAGCATTAAGGTTTATTTTTCTTAGTTGGAGCACCTCATGGATCGCACTATCGCACTTGACAACAGCAACCTGCAACCACAACAGCAACAGATAATAAAAGGCCCTACTCACGGTTCAACACAACCAACAATCTGCTGAAACAATTTGTTGCAGTCGCGATTGAGCGTTCTCTACTCACGATTCATCCAACCCTCAATCTGATGACACAATTTCATTCCGCGATTGCTTGCCACAATGTGTGCACGTCACGTTGATGCCTGGCCTGATGCTAAACCTCAACGCAATAATACGCATTATTAATGGATATACTAATTTATGAAATATAAGATAATTATCTTTGTAAAGCTTGTATTTTTTCCAATTTTATTGATAGATTTCAAGGGCTATAAAGTATAAACGGCTATAAAATATAAACATCTTCCTCAAATATGTAAAAATGTCTTTCCCGCGTTTATCTCAAAACCGCCATTTTGCGATTACTGCGCAGCGCGATTGAGCCGAGATTGGAGCAATCACAATACTCACGATTCAACACGCACACAATCTGCTGAGACAATTTGTCGGGTTGCTTCCGCGCCGATCCAATACACAACATGTTGGGATACGCCCCCAACGTGCCCTCAACTATACTATTCACGACACAATCTGTCAGCTCACTGCAGATTGTGTCAACAGATTGTTACTGAAATTGAATCGTGAGTAGGCTACTTTACAATTAACAATTTAACATTCGTCATACATTCATGTGTGCGTGTACTAGTGTACACACGTAAGAAGTGAAACTTCTATATGACCTTATTTTTCAAAAAATACCTAATTTACTATATTATGCAAGAAATACGTCGAATCACGCAGGGTAGGGATAAGAAAAAGATGGCGCGTCGTAAAAATGTTACACTAATTTTTTTCCAACCCCGTTATATATTATAAAAGTTTCACTTCAAAAAATTATAACAATGACTAGTGGTTCGCCCCGGCTTCGCCCGTGGTACCTACATGTTTAAACTATCCTATCTCTCAAGTTGGATTGAACTGCACATGGTGTGCGAATTTTATTATAATCGGTTAAGTGGTTTAGGAGTCCATTGAGGACAAACATTGTGACACGAGATTTATATATATTAAAGATTAAGATTATAACACGATGATTAATGAATTAAAATAATATTAGCGCCGATTTCTAAATACTACATGAATAACTTCATTTGTTATGATTTAATAGGTAGTAGACCTATAATCTATATTTAGGTCTCTACAAGCAATACGAACAAAAGTAGGTATTCTCATTAGTAAATATTATATTCATTCGTAAAATTATTATTCATGATAGCGCGTGATAGCGCGTAGTAGCTAGTTAAGTTATTTGTTCTTTCTTTATCAAAATGTCAAATACGATGATAAAATAGTTAACAAATATTAAATGTTTCACACACAGTGAGCCTAAGTACCAGTGTTTCAATAATGCGTTTTGATAAAAATCTATTAATACAATTGTGCAAAGTATCTGGCACTCGCTCTATAGTAAGTAAATCCATTTAAATGTATTCAGTATTGTACCTATTAAATTGAAATTAAAAAAGTGTAAATTATGTTTATTTGCAGTTCAGTTATTTTGTGATGTAGGTCCAAAGGTAATAAGGTCTATATTCAGTACAATTCTTTCTTGTTCTTCATAAGGTCTCTTTTTGTTTGACTTAGTATATTTTATAGAAGTCGACTGCTTCACCTATAATATTTATTTTATTTAATAACAGGGCAGTGCTGTACCGGAAATAAGAATTTATGAAGTAGGGCCAAGAGATGGTCTTCAAAACGAATCGAAATTTGTGCCAACAGATATTAAAGTGGAACTTATTCATAAATTGGCTAATGCTGGCCTGAAAAATATTGAATCAGCAAGGTACATATTATAGGTAGTTACTTAAGTTTTCAACCTTTCTACAAATAATACATACCTATACCTATTAAAACTCTCATCATTCTTTTTTTAAATTAACTCAAAAAAAAATATAAATGTTTGCAACTTTGTAGTCACTGAACTGAACTGAACGCTGCAAATGCCTAATGTTATGTTTTTTTTTTAGTTTTGTTAGTCCAAAATGGGTTAAACAAATGAGTGATGGTGTGGATGTGATGAAAAATATTAAAAGAGAACCTGATGTGAACTATCCTGTTCTTATTCCTAACTTAAAAGGATATGAAACTGCTGTGAGATTATATACAAATAAAATATTTGTTTTGAATACATACTTATAAAAGGTTACAAAATTATTATTTAATGTTTAAATTAATATAATATAATGTTATTTCTTATGTTTAGAAAAAATGCAACATACAAGAAATAGCCATCTTTCCCGCTGGCTCTGAAGCATTCTCACAGAAAAACTTGAACTGTTCTGTGGCAGACGGGCTGAAACGTTTTAAAGAAGTTGCAGAACAAGCCATCAAAGACGGTATCCGAGTTAGGGGTTACATATCATGTGTATTAGGCTGTCCTTATGAGGGTCCAATAAGTCCAAAGGCAATAGCAAAAGTATGTTCAAATAGCTAATATTTTTAATAATATGATATTCTAATATTTGTAATTTTTTATAACTATCATTTTTGTAGTAGCTATAATATGTTTTTATTCCTTTTTGTTAAGATAACTGAAGAAGTACTTGATATGGGATGCTATGAAGTGTCTCTAGGGGATACCATAGGAGTGGGTACTGCTGGCTCGGTGCGGCGGATGATGAAAGAAGTCTTACATGTAACAACACCAGATAAGATTGCCCTTCACTTCCATGACACTTATGGCCAGGGTTTATCAAATTTAGTTGCTGGTCTTGAGGTAATTTGATTCTGCAATAGTATCACATATTGTGACTTGTTTCTTTTACATTTTCTTCGTGTTGTGTGTTGAGACCTATGATGATATATAAAAAAGCTAGATACGTTACCCGCTCTCTATTTTGGCAAGAAAAAACTCAGCTAAGTGCCCGAGTTTCACTTAGTCACGCACCATTCAGCGTCGTGGCTGGACGTTCTTTTTATATTTTAATCGGCAGTTGTTATTACGAAGTACATGAGTGAGACATGTATTATGTCTCGTGCGTGAGAGTGAAAGAGAGAACAACTGTATTGGTGATAATGCGTTTGTAAGTAGGTACCTATGTATTAATTACGCTGTTTTTTAGTGCAATGATGTTGGCGTATGCCGCGTCTACTAGTATAATAGGTCATTGGTTGAGACATTTTTTTAAATCTATGTATCATATCCTTTTTTATATTTAAATATAATTGCCCATATTTGAACTCGGCACAATTTTTATAAAAAAAAATTATAGTGTAATAAGATAAATATGTTATGTTTTAAAAATGTAAGTAAGTGGGGGGCATAAGTTTATTTTTTGTTCAATATTTATAGATCTCAGAAAAATATAAGTCGTGTCTACAATGTGTGCAAATTTTAATTCTGAATGAATTTTTACTTATTTTTATAACGTGTCGGTACACGCGCAGTGTGGGATTCTGTATAATTTTTGAATTGAAACTTCTTTAGGCGCTTTGAGAGTAAAATTTCAAGGTCGCATCAGGGTCTACCTTTGGTATCTCTGAATCTCGCCAAAGAAGTTTCACTTCTGACACGTGTGCCCGGAACACACGCTCTTTTTTTTTAATTCATGAGACTAATTTTTCGACCGTCAGTCCCGTCGAATGTTTTCTAAAATTACGTGATATTTGTCAAGACATCGGAATCGTAAACTTCATTATAATATCAAGGTAATTAGAAGTTGATGAAAATTATACTCCACATTATAGGGAAGATAAAAAAAATTATTATCACCTACACTTGATATGTAAAGCCTACGAGAGGTAGGTAATCCAAAAAATGTTCGAAAAATCATTTTTTTAAATATATTTTACTACATTTTCGGGTTGACTTACGTGTAAGTACATATTCGTGTCAAATTACAAATTTCTAGTATGTACGATTTTTACGAATAGTTTTTGAGTTAAACCGCGGCACTGTGTTTCATTGGTTTCATTAGATCAAAAAAAAATCCCTGTGCTGTTTATTGTATTTATCGATCAAGGGATGTATTTAAAATGTAAGAGTAGAACACCCACGTGTCAATTTCTTATACTTTTTTTTTTAAAAATGGCAAACTTTAGGTGAATTTTTCATGAAAAATATTGAAATGTATTCTGAAATCGTAACTGTCTAAGATATTTATTTTAAATAAATATAGACTTATAAATCATCTTTGGGCACATATTATCCAGTTTTTATTTTTGGAAAACTAAGTACCTCCGAATACCGAGAAATATTTTTTTTTTCATATTTTCCTTTTTTTTTTTCTCCCTAAAAACGCAAAAGTGCGCATAGCCAAACTATAGGAATTCCTTGGTGGAACGGAACCCTAAAATGTAATTCCTGATATTGTAAAAACAAAAAAAATTTTAGAACAATCTTATCTATTGTCTTCTCTGGAAGATAACACAGATATTTACCTAATTATTTTATGGATTAGGAAATAGGCGTATGTACCTACCTGAATAAGTGTGTGTTTTTTTTTTCAATTTCTTACATATGCATTGTAATTTTTAGGGTTCCGTACCTCAAAAGGAAAAAACGGAACCCTTATAGGATCACTTTGTTGTCCGTCTGTCCGTCCGTCCGTCTGTCAAGACCCTTTTTCTCAGGAACGCGTGGAGGTATGAAGCTGAAATTTATATCAATTACTCAGGAGTCAGGTCTACTGTCCCTTGAAGCTGTGAAAAGATACAGCCGTTTATGCCGCAAATTTTCGACACTTGCAAGGGAATCAAAACCTACAGGGTGCTTCCCGTGAACTCAGAATCTTGAAATTTGGTACGAAGCAACGTCTTATAGCATAGATAAAGGAAAAATTACGAAAACCATAAATTTTTAGTTACATCACATAATATATATATTTTTTTAATAATTTTAAACTAACTACCCATTTCCTCATAAACGCGTAGAGGTATTAAATTGAAATTCATACCAAATTATGGTATTAAGTAAGTAGTAAATAGGTATTAAATACGGAACCCTCGGTGCGCGAGTCCGACTCGCACTTGGCCGGTTTTTTTAATAATTTTTATTGTTTTAAATTTTTGTTTATTCTTTTAAAAGGTCAAGGGTGAATGATATATAATATAATGTTTACATAATTATGTGGGTCTATAAACGCTGTATAGGTAGGTACTTGTTAAAACTAGAGTATTCTAGAATACCTACAACAGACACGAGATACCTATGTAACTACATGTTTATGTTCAGATAAATATCGTTGAAAGGACATACTTTAGTCACTGATAAAAATATACACCCAATTGCTTATCAGAGAACATTATTTATTTAGCAATATAATTCAGAAAATGTTGACAATAACATTGAACGGGAAAATGTTTTTATTTCATTCTTGATTAAAATACGTAAACACACCCACTAGTGTGGTGCCGCTTAACACGCTTCTATTCACTTTACTACACAGCCTACTAAACACTTGCACTAAACAGTCGCTGTCCACACGTAGTTACTAAACACCTGCACTAATCACCTGCACTCGCACTAATCAAAGTGTGAACCAGCCTTTACGGCTTACGTCATTGTGATATTATTAACATTACAAATTTTTGCAGTTTGGCATCAGGACTGTGGATTCTTCTGTCTCAGGTCTGGGCGGGTGCCCGTACGCCCGCGGGGCCAGCGGGAATCTCGCTACGGAAGATCTTGTTTATTTCTTATACGGCTTGGGAGTCAACACAAACATTGACCTAGTAAAGTTGGTGGAGGCGGGCCGCTTCATTTCTAACTTCCTCGCAAAAACGACCGAGTCCAAAGTAAATCGAGCATTAGGGGATCGATTTAAAAATAATCAAGATATCGTTGCGATTGCTTCTTGTGCGACATAGATAAAAGCCAATTATAATTCCAATATTTATTAAGAGTCGAAGAGCAATTACAATAAATTTGTATGCAAAAACGTCGTTAATAAATACCTATCAGCTATTGTTAGCAAATGCACAATAAAACGTTATTTTACATATTCAAGCGTGTTTTAATTTATACATTGGTACTTAGTATTTGTTATACCTACTTATATCGATGTGGTCATAAACGGCGTTCAGCATACTGGT
Organism: Colias croceus; assembly: GCF_905220415.1. Taxonomy (NCBI): domain Eukaryota; kingdom Metazoa; phylum Arthropoda; class Insecta; order Lepidoptera; family Pieridae; genus Colias; species Colias croceus. The sequence continues at coordinate 8,804,314 of NC_059537.1, forward strand.
TTTTATCAATTATCATGCGGAGTGGGTACCATGACGGGGCAACGCGCACTAGCGCGGCGGGCGCGCACCGGGCTGCCCGCTTTTATATTGAATTGACCTTATTTACTCAATCAAAACTTTAACGAAAGGTCGATAAACCTTTCCATTACAATTTGTGACTCTCAGTTCATTATTAATACTCCAAGAATTGCTGTTTGTAAACTATTCCATGGGACAGTGGCCGCTACAAAGATGGTTGAAGTGAAAATAACAGGCGATATTAAAGTTGGAGGCAACAATCCTTGTTTTATCATCGCCGAAGTTGGACAAAATCACCAAGGTGACATTGAAATAGCGAAAAAGCTAATAAAGGCTGCCAAGGTAAGTTCCGAACTCTTAAAAAATATAGGACAATAAAGTTAAGTCTTTGTTTTGTAGAAGGAAGTGTAGTTTGTAGAAATAACAGGAGGTGTTTTGCAATGAAGATTGAAGGCCTACAAGTATATAATCAATGCTATGTTAGCTAATAGACAGTTTAAACCAAACTAGTTCCTAGTTTTTATTTTTTCATTTGCCATTATAAACTCTTGAATATCTTATCTTTTTTCGATAACTGGTGGTTTGATTCACTTACTTACCTATACATACACAAATACCTACTTATACACCTCAATCAATAATATCTATTTTTATCATTAATGTACTTGCACCTCTTTGTTTTATTATCTAGACTAGATTATTTTTTGCATTTAAAAATATGTTAAGTTATGCAATTATATTTTATTATCAGTAGGTATTTCCGATTAAAATCTAGTTGTTATTGCAAATCTTCACTTTTATCTATATTTTACGAAACTAGGTATAAATATTGGTTCGGTATCCAACAAAAATATTTTAAATCTGATAATAAATGCATAACAATATCTAGTAACCTAGATCCTACATCTTAATTTAACCTAATAAATATTTTTTTGTAATTTTTGTAAAAAGGCGAATGGTATGTGATTCACAGGATGCTGGAGCCAGTTGCGTCAAATTTCAAAAGACATGTCTCAAAGAAAAGTTTACCAAAAAGTACCTTGAACGATCATATGATAATCCAAACTCTTGGGGAAAAACTTATGGAGATCACAAAAGACATTTAGAATTTTCAGAAGCTCAGTATAGGGAACTCTTTAAATATGCACATGAAGTTGGAATTCCCTTTACCGCATCGGCTATGGATATGGTAAGACTTTTTTCATATCTGAAGGGCACTTTATTGTATAAGTTTGTAAACAAAGAGTAGGTAAATGAACAATTTACGATAAATAATGAGCACGCTCATTATTTATTGTTTGATATTTTTCCGCACATATGTTTTCTGTTTCTTCGAAAACAACCCGAGCACTATATTTAGACAAGATCTGTATAAAAATATTATTAGTGACTTTTACACGACCTTTACATTTTTCAGGTATCATTCGATTTTCTGGTTAATCTAAAAGTGCCGTTTATAAAAATCGGATCCGGAGACTCAAATAATTTATTGTTTTTGAAATATGCGGCGTCTAAGAAAATTCCACTTATAATATCGACAGGAATGGTAGACAAATCCGCTGTGAAAACAATTTATGATATTATATCGGCAGAACACAAACAATTTTGCTTGTTGCACTGTATATCGGCGTATCCCGTGCCTTTCGAAGACTGCAATTTAACTGTCTTACAAGATTACAAGAATACATTTGATGTTCCTGTGGGATATTCTGGTCAAGAGTTGGGAACTGCAGTGGCATTGGCAGCAGTCGCTTTGGGAGCAAAGGTAACATTTTTTTATTGTACCTACTGGCTACTATAATATAAGATAAAATGCAACAAAATTGAATTACAATTTATTCATAGAGATTAGAAACATAATTATGGAATATACGTTTATTGATACGCAAATGTTATGATTGGTGGTGCTAAAAGACATTCTATAATAACGATTTTCGTTGCTTTATTGTAATATGATATTGGCAATTTGACTACCTGATAGTAGATAGGGAGGCGAGGTAGCTAAATGGCGTAATTCAACGGCGTCGTCGAGACTTATCAAAATCGAAAGAAAAAATAATTTCGAAAAGAAAAGCTTCTATGGTAAAAACCATTTTAGCGGTGGTTTTGGCGTGTACGGATTTTCAAAAATGTAAAAAAAAACAGTTACTTGGGCATTCTCGAGCGCGTCAGATATTCATACTACGTATGCCCCAAGTGCCTCTGATAACAACGGTACACTAATCTGCCGGTTTGCGTGGTGGGGCTAGGCGTATAAATTCGTCAAAAATGCACAAAAAAAAAATTTACTCGAGCGCGTCAGATTTTCGGAAGGGGTGTTAAGTAGGCCCCAATGAAGCTCCCCTTAAAAAAACTGACGATTACGGCGTGACGATAAGTTACGATGAATTATTGAAAATGCAGAAAAAAAAAGTCCTTTTGAAATACTCGAGCGCGTCAGATTTTCATAGGGGAGGTTTATCTCGGTATCCTGAAAGCATATTTTCTTAATCTGACAAAAATGTTGGTGGGTTCTCTTAATCTGACCGAAAAAGGTTTGTGGGTTTCTTTTTTTTAATCATCGTTATTTCATATCAATCTTTCTTGACACCCTCAGTTTTCGAGATATACTCAAAAAACCGGGAGTTTGAGTTTTTATAATGCCTCAAGTAAAAAAAGTTTTAACTTTCGACAAAAATGAAAAGAGACCTTTTTTTGTAAAATAAAATTACCTTTTTTGTTTATTTAAACTTTTTTTTTTGAAAAAGTAAAATTCGCGACTTATATGCTGCAACGCGTTTTTCGGAAGACGAAATGGCTCCTCCAGACTTCCGGTCATGCGGAAACCGGCAGATTTTGTATTTTTAGTAAGTTTTAGATTATATTCTTCAAAATAAAAATAAAAACAATCGCGCTCGAGAATGCCGGATTAACGTTTTTTTTTTACAAGTTCGCGACCCTATAACTCGGCGGCGTCAAGGACTAATGGTCAGATTAGTTAAATTTAGTCTTAAAACACTAAAATCAACCCCCAATATCTTAATCTGACGCGCTCGAGTATTTCAGACTATCGATTTTTTTTTACTAATCTGATCGTCTATCCTAGGCGCACGTCACTACATATAGAGCTAAATAGTTAACAAGGTTGTTCTATTAGGTCTAAGGTATCTCTCATATCTTAAACTGCCACGCTCGAGTATTACAGAATATTCCCCTCTTCGCCTCCCTATCTATAGATTTCGAGAGCCACTTTATAAAAGGAAAAGAAAACACAGTATCAAATTAATTTGCTAAAGTTCATTTACTTTCTGACTCTTCTGATAACACTCGCCTTTATCTTATTATTTGCGTTACAGGTCTTAGAGAAACATATAACATTGGATAAGAGTATGAAGGGTACAGACCATGTCTGTTCTTTGACTCCAACCGAGTTCAAACAACTAGTGCGAGATGTCCGCGTTATTGAGGCGTCTTTGGGAACTCCTATTAAGAAAGTCGTAACATCTGGTTAGTATTCTTATTAACAGTGGTATAAAAAAATATAATAATCGGTGATAAAAATATGAATAAATTTAGTGTTTTTCTTTATTTTGTCAACTATCCAGTTAATACTATCTTGTTATAAAAATTCGGTTTCATATAGGACAATTTACATTTTTTCGATAAAAAAAGTAAAACCAAAATTAATTTTCGGATTGAAGTGACGGAGAAATGAGCGGAACGATTTTTTTATTGAATACAACATATAAGCAAAAAGTAAAATCAAATAGTGTACATAATATAATCTTTCTCTTTCGAGTAGCACACTAAATAGTAAATACTATTACTTGTTTATTTCCAGAAATACCCTGTATCGATAAACTCCAAAAGTCGCTCGTCATGGGTTGCACGAAAAACAAAGGAGAGATAATTTATCCTGGAGATGTAAAGATCAAAGTAGCCGAGCCTAAAGGTCTGAATGCTTTACACTTTGAGGAAGTTATTTACAAGACTCTCGTTTATGATAAGAAAGAAGATGAACCACTTAATGAGGGTGATTTCTGTTGAAAGTATACCGATTTGAATACTTAATATTGATGGCTAAGATTGATGGCTGCTCAATGACAAAAATGTATGCTCATAAAATATAGTTATAATCTTACCAATAAAATACAAAATAATATAACAAAAAAAAATATGTTTTTAAGTTAACCACAAATAATCTAGTAATTGTATGATAAGTTTATATTTGTTATGTATTAAAGTAAATATAATACTCGGCCGTTATAACTGATGTTTTATTTATCTTAATTAATGCTAAATATACACACACCGGCACAATTAGCGGAACAGAAACCTATACGTGAGAACATCGTCTGGGATTTGAACGAATGGCAGCAGGTTCTCTTTACTGATGAGTGCAGAGTTCTCTTAAAACAGATCGATGGGAGACAGCGAATATGGAGACACAGAATAGAACGCCAAATATAGTCTAATTTTGAACACACAGTGGCTTATGGTGGGGCTCGATTATGGTTTGGGGAGGGATATGTTTGAGAGCTCACACGGAGTTAGTGATAGTCACAGGAGGGACCATGACAGCAGATAAGTACATCAGAGACATTTAAGAAGAACATGTTTGTACCATTTGCCCCATTTATTGGTGACGACTTTATTCTAATGCAAGATAATGCTCGGGCTCATAGTGCACAATCGGTACAGGCATATCTGAGCCACGTAGGTATACCGGTGATGCAGTGGCCAGCAAATTCCCCCGATATGAATCCGATAAAGCATGTCTGGGACTTGCTAAAAAGAAGGGTTAAATCCAGAATGCCACCCCCCAACAATCTGAATGAACTTGGAAACGCATTACTTGAGGAGTGAGAGCGGTTGCCTCAAGAAATCATCGATAACATAATCTGTAGCAAGCCCAGACGAATGGAAACCGTAATCAGAGCAAGAGGGGGAAACACTCGTTATTATTTTTACTTTAATTTTATTGTCAAATCATTTAATGCTTACTTTTTTTTATTTTTTTGTGATGGTTCATAATCATCTAAAAATTTCACTTATTTCAAATTTCTTTATTTTTCAATAAAAAATAACGAAGACTTTTCAAAGTCGTTGTTAAAAGATGTTAATCAACTTGTTATTTGGTGTCTAATTACATTTTCGTCAAATATATGCGTTATTATCTCATAGTCTCACTTTTTTTTCTGTTCCGCTAATTGTGCCGGTGTGTATATAATATATTTTAATCGTTAGATATATCCAATCCAAAATCCAATGTAACATCATTTTTGCTATAAACTTATATCAAAAGAACCGTAGTACTGGTTAATAATAGGATGGAAGTCTATAAATACATTAAATGGTGTGAAGAACACTTCACAAATAAAAATTACTAGCGGTTCGCCCCGGCTTCGCCCGTGGTACATGTTTACGTTTTCTCTACATAAGAACCATCCTCGTACTTCAAGGAATATAATAAAAAAAGAATTATCGAAATCGGTTCAGCCGTTCTCGAGTTATGGAATTACAACGAAAAGTGGCATTGATTTTTATATATAAAAAAATTATTATATTGGCAAAAGTTTTCCATGTCTCTCTTGACGTCAACCTTCATTCACGACCACGTGTTCATTGTAAAATTAAACTATTGACGTTAACCAAACATTTCTACAATTCCATTCCCACGAACTGCTTTAAATGTAAGCGGAGCTAGCTGCACTCTTTGAACGCGCAGTACCTATGCGTGCGGGATGCTCCCTGACGTATATATGTTATAAACACCGACCGTTTTATTTTTATTGACGGTGAGAACAGGAGCGTGTGGTCCAGCAACGTGTGGTGTAATAGAGCATAAGTGGCGCAGCGGTGCGCATTGGCAAGCTGCCCGTGAAAGTGCCAGTCCCCGGAGCACCGGCCAGACCGACGCCTGCGCCGCGAAAGCTTTATCCTTCGTGCCCGACCCTTAGCTCAATATCATACAAAAACCGGAAAATATAATTCAACATTTTATATAAAACTGTCAAGAAAACTATCAATCAGCAACATTTGATGTGAAAGCGTATATTGTTCAAGCTATTCATGAGTTAGTCCATGCAGATATAGGTCGCCCGGTTTGATTCTGGCAGTGGGATATTTTTATTGTGCGGTGCAGACGAAAGAGTGCCACGACCACGTTGCTAGTTAAATGTTATTGCCTAACTATTAACCACAAAATTCATTCCATAAACTCTATAGATTACTGAAGTAAGTTCTAACTTCTAACACGACTCCGGGGTATATACCTAGGTGCATAAAAGGGAGGTATGCATTGAAGTGAAATGATTCAGTCAGTGGCATTTATGTGAAATTGTTGACATTTGTAAAGTGCATTTGAAGGGAGTGTAGAAAGTGTGCAGCAAAAATGCATCATTTATATCCGATGGCGAAGGGTGACCCGATGTGCCCTTTGGGTTTCCACCCGCAAGTGCGGTGGCCGACTCGCTGCAAGCGGTGTTTCAGAGATTACAAGGAACACGGTGGACGGAAAAGGGACGATGATTTCACTGCATCCACACCAAGTCTCTCTACCTGGAACTCGCCAACATCACGGTGAGCGCGATAACTGAATATTATGACTGTGTATTATTCGGTTAAAAATACTCCTCTAATGCGTTTACGATATTCTGTATAGGTACTTGATTACCTACATCTCATTAAGTTATCTATGTTTATCCTTTTTTTTATTTACAAATGTTACAATACATGGGTAATGTGCCATCAATGGTATATTACCTATCTAATTAAATTTCCCTGGTATATCAAAGCATTTCTCTACGTTCGAGTCATGAAGATGCACGTTCCCAAATATTATCTACACACTCCCATTTTAGAGAGTAAAGAAGGTAAGGTTTAATGTAGGTACTTACCCTCGATAAATCATAAATGAATGCATGTTGCATAGGTACGTACAGTGTACACATTACCTAGTAGACAATAATATAGGGTACCTACTTAAGTACCACATTCTAGGGAATCGTTTAACAATTATTATACCTACTTATATACTTAAATGGACATTTCTTTAATTTCAAATTCTAAAAATAAATGTTTTACTTTTGGAATTTCTTAATCTTTAGATTCCGAATACAAATCTCGTTTTCATCGCTGAAAATTAGTTCAAGTTCATCTCATTTCTAAACAGTGAATGTGACTCATATCTATTACTACATAGTAGGTAAGGAACTAATTACCTCTACAAATGTAATATTTAGTAGCAGGTATGTTAAAATAGGTTAACAATACTGAAAATATTACTGAAAAATGTACTTACTGTTCAATTTTAAATAGGTTTTCAGGCTAAACAACAATACATGAAAAACGTACTTATTGAATAAACTTCTCCCATTAAGTTTAGGTACTTTATTTAATGAAATTATGAAGAAATAATAATATGTATTGGAAAATGTTTATAAACATGCCTATGTAATATTATTTTTAGGACGTTTTAAATACGGGATACCTTTAATATGGTTTACATTGAAACATGAATAAAATTACAATGTTGATCTTACAGAAACAGTCTCGCAAATTCATAATACTGTGTGAACAATTTAAGTACAATAATGTTATTACCTTCAACCGTGGTACCTACATGTTTACGTTTTCTCTCCATAAGAACCATACTCGTTCTTCAAGGAATTAGGAATATTATACAAAAAGAATTAACGAAATCGGTTCAGCCGTTCAGGAGTTACTTATGCGCTTACCAACATTTTGCAATTCATTTTTTTATATCTACAAATATTACTTGAGTTATGAAAAAAAATTGAATAGTTTGGATCTTAGAGCATTAAGGTCTGGATATTCAAGCGATCGAATGCAAAATTTTGATCAACACATTTCTTTTTTTTGTGTTAAGTATATACCTAAGTAAGTATATTGAAATCATAGTTTGAAATAAAAATTGTGTGTTAAAAATTCTTCCCATGATGGATTGAGTTGATTTTCATCTCAGACCAAAATAATTATACACGCTAGGAACATGATTTCGGGATTTTGTTTAATTCAAGAGATAAAATCATATCTAGAGAATATCTGGAGATCTAGTGTAATTTATAGTTTTATTGCTATTTGAAGATATATAATTTTCTTATGCTGCAATACATACTTGTAACTTGTGATTTTATTCGCATTGAAATTTCAATAAAAAGGGTCCGAAAAGTGTTCCGACTTTCGAGTAGTTAACTACTAAAATAATTTAATTGAATGTCCTTACTTGTTACGACTAGTAGTAATGGTAGGTACAGGACGTTTTTATGGACCGATGAACAGATTTAAAGAATCCGAAAGAACGTAAAAGCGATATTAGTCGTAAAAGATAAAAAGCAACATGCTCGTCAGTTGTGAGACCATAAAAAGAGAAACGTGGCACAATTCCAAATTCCTGAACGATTTCTCGGATTGTTTGCATTACTCCTACCTAGTAAGATTGACGCAATAGTTGTCCATATAGAAGCTTTGTTACTTTAATACATTTTAGATGCTCAACTCAAATATTTAGTCGACTCGTGCTTATTTCACAAACATATTATGTTGTTTCTATGAATGATGTTTCATATCCCCACAGCATATTCAGTATTTACAAGACAAGCAAAGAGAATGAAAACATAATACAATAACACAATACAACAAATACATACATTCAAATAAAAACAACGCATTATATTCTACTTCATATTGTAGAAGTCGTGATGAAGAGAATGGCGCAGACGGTGAGAGGACAAGCCGCGGCTGGTCTTCAAGCGTTAACCTCAGCTACAACGAACCTGCCAAAAAAGACTCTTCGTCAGGTAAAATATTAATAACTCTTTGTATTTGACTAAAAATACCGTCTATTAGGCGATTCATTCCGAAGCTAAAAATGCCAATATGAAACAAAAAGATGAGTACTGTACAATCTGTCTCGTCGTTAGTCATACATCGTTTTAATGATCAAACAACACTCATCTCTGCTTTATGAATTAACTCGGCATTATATCGTAAAATAGATTTAAATATAACTACTACCAAAATATACTTTCCTGGCTCTAATGGGTTATGAGAACAATCTCTTTGTGTAGGTAGGTACATTTATTTTAGAGTCGAGTATGTTTCGTCACCAATTGGGCAAACTCGCATAGTGATATGCACTCCATTCCACAGATGATTAAACGGAAGCTGTAGAATAAAAACACCATCAGTAGTTATCCACTTTGAAAAACCTTTACATTGCCTTCGTAAATCCAAGGCTAACAATGCGAAAAAAATAATATTTCAGGATATAATACCTCAAACATTTCACAGGGTCTAATAAATCCACGGCGTGGACGTCGACCCCTGACTTGGCAAACGAATCAGAGACCGCGACTGCGGTCACGGTTAACCTTAAATTACCGAAGAGGCGGTCTACCGGTCCACTGCCTTCACTGGACACCGGTCAAACTAACAATGGTAAGGTCTCATATTTCTTATTTGAATTTTTTTTCCTACACGTTAATTGTGTAAAGGCCCATAGTACATTCTTGGATAGAATTGTAATTTGTACTTACAACAATAAATACGAGTAACTAAGTAAAGGGTTTTTTTTTTAATTATGTAAATAGTAAATACATATCATACAACAGGATCATATAATATTTAAATATCTTATTAATGTACCTTACCAATTTTGGAACAAACGTTCTTTCTATTCTATTCTTGATCTATATATTAAAATAACGATATATTTAAGGGTAGTTAGACTATAGGACATAGGTAGCACATTCAAGTAATGATACCTTCACTATATGAAACTCAAATGAATATATCATTATGTACTGATCTGATAACAGAGATAAACTAAGTCTTAGGAGAAGATTAAGACTAGAAACTTTTTGTCACGCTTTTGCGGACGCACTAAATTATGTTTTCAGGAAAAATGGAATGAAAATATGTCTGGATATTTTTACGTAATAACGTGAATGTAATATAATAATATTGCGTAACGATCATGTTAATCAAATCGTAAACATAAGTAAACAAATCTTTCAAAAACACTAAAAATCAATAATATAAACCAAAATACGACATTAATCATTTAATAGTTCAATAAGATATGATTTATTACTGTAACATAAAAACTTTAATGAATATCTTCTTTTATTTACAGCTACACATATATATGGTAAACAATCTTGGAGTACCCTGTAATATAACATTTTGCTATATTCCTCATGTTCTCCCACGTCATGCGTACTGATTCCCCCTCTGCCTACACCCACCACAATTAAATGGCCTAAGATTTATAACAGTTTGTAATAAATGATTGAGCTTATTAGCATTAATGAGCTTTTATACTGATTAGGCTTTGCCCTTTTTCATCTTTTGTGTAGAAGATTTTATCCTCCCTTAAATTGTGTATTGGCAGAATCCGTAACAGTTCGTCGGCCATCAGCGTCGCCGCCACCGACCACCGCACAGATCACTATCAATAAGAATGACTCACTTGCGGAACGTGTTAGAAAGGTATACATTTTATCATTGTCTTTGTCTATATGTGTAAAGAAGGAATGCATATAGGACAGTGCCAAGAATTTTATTTTGATTACTTTCTCACTACTTCGTTGAATCATTGTTATATTACGAGCGGTTTAATTAATCCACTTTAGACAATTTAAGTATTTATAGAATACAGGTGCAATGCTTGAACTCTTACTGAACTTCAGTGAACAAAATTGACGACTGATATATTTTTAAATTTCCTGTTTGTTCGACGTTGGATTCGTTGATTTGATAAGATAATATTATAATTAGGTAAAATTTTGAACATGAATTCGTGCCAGATGAATTCTCGGCAACAGCAATACGAATGCCATTCAAAAATAGAATTATTCAACAGAAAACAGAACATAGGTAGTTCGCCTACGCTTTTATTGATTTCCGATAGATCTCACGAATAATTTTGAACCAAAAACAAAACATGTAAACTGGTCTCCCTGTATCGCGATATAAATGTGGAGTGCGGCTTCATTTAGGTCAGCGCAACAGACGGATTGCCATAGCTTTCAAGCGTGTTTCAAACCAATGCTAAAAATAACCGAAAGGTCGTCACCATTTTAACATTTGGCACTGTAAATGACATTATAATTAATTATATAAGGAATTGATCTTTAATTAGTTAAGTACCACTTTACTTTCAACACAAGTTTGAATAAAGTAATCATTTTATTCAAATAAAGGTTGATTAAAAGGGGACTTTTTTGGATGCATTAAATATAGATGATAGAGTTAAGAGTACCTTCACTTAGCTTGCATTAAAATAAGGAAGCTCATGATCATCTAATATTTAATATATATTATAAAGGCGAAAGTTTGTATGGATGTATGGATGTTTGTTACTCTTTCACGTAAAAACTTCTGAACCGATTACAATGAAATTTAGCACACATATAGAGGGTAACTTGGATTAACACATAGGATAGTTTTTTATCCCGGAAATCCCACGGGAACGGGAACTATGCGGGTTTTCCTTTGCAAACGCGGGCGAAGCCGCGGGAGGAAAGCTAGTACAATATAAAATGTCGTTTCAGAAAATCTTTTAGCAATAAAATAATATATTGTGACTCACTCATATATAATCATTTATACATTTTAGAGACTTAAATTTAGTTACCTATATATTTTTTTTACTTTGAAATCGGTCTCACATGAGAATCTCATAGATGCAGTTAATGAAGGCCCAAAGCAGTTTTGAAAAAGAATCAAGTCTAGAAAAGGAACGTGAAAGAAGAAGTCTATCTCGAAGTAAAGAAGAAGAAAAACCTAAAGCCAAAGAAGAAAAACCTAAAACCAAAGAAGAGAAACCTAAAACGAAAGAAGAAAAATCAACTATTAAAGATGATGTCAATTTTATGATGCAGGTACTGTAATTCTACATCATTTCATACTTTTAATTTTTGCATAATTACTTACGTAGTTTTTCAACAGGTTCTACTTGAATACATATGAAAAAGTTACCTTTAAAATAATTACATAATATCATCAGGGATAGGTTATTAGATCCGTTTACCACTAGCAGACCGTTAAAGTGTCACCGTAGAACCAAGAGATTCTGGTTCGATTTTCAGTAATGACTACAGAAAATGCTAGCAGGACACAGATTATCTCCTTTCTTTTTCAATAATTTTTCATCAATCAACTTTTTATCAAAATATTACAGGTCAAAAGCAGCCGTAGTCCAGCACGTTCAAAACCTCCAATACGTGGTGGGCCAACACGTGATAAAGAAGAAACGTCAGATGACGAACATAGTCTCGCAGGCACCACCACCACGGACACGGAGACAACACTTATTGATGGAAATGCTAAAGAGATGCAGGTTATTAATTTAGACTATTAATACTAAAAAATAACAACTAAACCCTAAGCTGCGTCTTGTTCTTTCGCGTATTATGGACTTCTATACTCAATATTATTTTTATTTTTCCTCAGGAACAAATCGAGAGTTTAAAATCAGAAGTTGATTTACTCAAAAAACGCTGTGAACGAGTTGAAAAGGAGAAAAGCGATATTCTATTGAGGAGATTAGCAAATATCGACACTGTTAACAAATACTCAATAGGTCGATCTTCTGAAGTACTAAAACTACAACAGAAAGTCAATGATCTTACTACACAGAATGAAGATTTGAAGGATGAAAAGAAACATCTTTCACTCAGGATTAAAGAAGTTGAGGCTGAACTCGAGGTAAGTTATAAAATAAAAAAACATTGTACATTTTTTGTACAAAGAAAAATGTATTAGAATATCGTGATAACTGTAACAAAAAATTTTTTTCTAGTCTCGGCCATCTGTTGAAGCTCAAACGCGACAGATCGAACAGTTAAGAGCGAAACTGCTTGCTGCTGAAACGTTATGTGAAGAACTTATGGATGAAAACGAGGATATGAAAAAAGAGCTCCGGGATCTTGAGGAAGAAATAGAAGAAATGCAGGATACTTTCAGGTTGGGAAATAATATCACGTCGATTGAAATAGCAAAAACTATTTCGTCAGAAAATAATATACTTTGGGTCATATATTGCGATAAATTATGTTGAGTCTAATAAAATTTGTCATTGTGATTTTTTTTTTACTTTAATTTATCTTTACTTGTATTTTGTACAGAGAGGATCAAGCAGACGAGTACTCATCTCTCAGACGGGAATTAGAACAAACAATTAAGAATTGCCGAGTATTATCGTTCAAGTTAAAGAAAACTGAGAGGAGAAATGAACAGTTGGAGCAAGAAAAAGCAGACCAAGAAAAGAAACTTTTAGAGGTATATTACGAATACTTTTGTCAAGTCAAAGATTCTATAGATTACTAGCTTTCCACCCGCGGCATCCCCCGCGCAGTCAAAGAAAAACCCGCATAGTTCCCGTTCCCGTGGGATTTCCGGGATAAAATAAAACCTATCCTATGTCCTTTCTCGGGTATCAAAATATCTCTATACCAAATTTCATGCAAATTGGTTCAGTAGTTAAGGCGTGATTGAGTAACAGACAGACAGACAGAGTTACTTTCGCATTTATAATATTAGTATGGATTTCTGCTACAACGTTTGTCGCCTTTGTGGGCGCTAGAAAATATGAAATAATTTTACAAAATGCTTAGGCCTATGAAATCATACACCTTCCGCTCTGCCGTATAATAGTTTTGTGCTGTTAAACGGCGTCAATACTTTGATCATTACTAACTTCATTCTTATTAGAACATTTTTATCAAAATCAAGTGTCCTAATTTCCAGATAGTTGGTGGTAAGGATGGCATGGAACGCGAAAACCGTATAAAAGAGCTAGAGCAAGAAGTGGCCCGATCCAACGAAGTTTCTCTGCGGCTTCAACGGGACCTGGCGGAGGCCAACACCAAGCTTGCCGCCGCTACCGGGGCCCCACCAGCCAATCTCAAGAAACAGCCACCAACAGACGGCGTAAGTATAAACTACTAGCCGTGCCCCGCGGTTTTACCCGAATTGCTTTGCTCCTGTTGGTCTTAGCATGATGATATATAGCCCCAGCCAATCTCAAGAAACAGCCACCTACAGACGGCGTAAGTATAAACTAATAGCCGTACCCCACGGTTTTACCCGCATTGTTTCGCTTCTGTTGGTCTTAGCATGATGATTAGCCTATAGCCTTCCGAGATAAATGGGCTATGTAACACCGAAAGCATTTCGGATTTAGAATTCAAATCGGACCAGTAGTTTCTGTGATTAGCGCGTTCAAACTAACAAACTCTTCAGCTTTATAATATTAGTACAGAAGCATAGATTTACAATTAGCTGTTCGCCCCGGCTCAGGTAATAAGTATCCTATGTATGTCTTAGTCCTTTTCCTGGTTCGAAGCTACCTCCACACCAATTTTCAGGCAAATCAGTTCATAGATTTTATAGAAATGGAATAGAATAAAAATTAAGCTTACATAGAGTAGTGTGTCAAGTTTACTCTATTGTTACAGATATCATTACATGTAAAATTTAATCATAAAAATGCGTTAAATAAACGAACAAAAGGACTGAATATTCTTTCACTTCATTATTAACCGACTTCAAAAAAAAGGACGAGGTTATCAATTCGGCCACTATTTTTTTTTATTTTTTTATTATGTAAGTACACCGATTACTCCGAGGTTTCTGAACCGATTTACGTGATTCTTTTTTTGTTCGATGCTGGATGGTGTCGAATTGGTCCCATAAAAATTTTATTCGAATAGGCCCAGTAGTTTTTATTTTATGAGCATTTTTGTCTGTATTTGTAAATGTTGCAACTTGTGCAAGTTTGAAGTCGGTTGTTTTTAACGCAGTTATCACTTGTTAATTCGTTTGGTTAGATATTCTGTACACAAAATAGCATAGTGTAAAAAGATACGAAATTTAAATAAATAACTAGCATCAGAAGAATGAAATTTATTTTAATGAAATGTATTTATTTTACAGAAAAAAGTATCTCGCTCCTCGCTTACACGTGGAGGTAGTCAAGAGGATCCCGCGCAATTACTACGCGATCTGCAAGATTCGTTGGAAAGGGAAGCTGATTTACGCGAACAGTTACGCAATGCGGAAGAAGAGGTATCATTTTATATTATTACGACCTTTTAAAAAAATAACGTATCACTTTATACATCACCTCATTAAACAGCTTGTTTATTCACTTTTTAACACTTTCAATTAATAATTTATTGATAAGAATCATATAGCTATAACAATATAAAATTTAGTACAAAAACCACAGCCAACTGGCGTGAAGCCAATTTGCATAAAATCGAGTCAACAACGGCATTAAATGGAGAAACACTTTGTTGTAGGTAATGTTATTATCATATGTACACAATGCAATTTGTCTGTGAAATCAAATTTATTTTTTTCATAGATAGTAAAATATTTAACTTAATTATAAGTCAAAAATGTTTAAAATCAATTTAACGATAGACTTTTACTACTACATAGCTTCATCCAATTCCTTCGTAATTTCTATATTATTGAATTAAAATTTAATCTTAACTGTCGCATTGAAGATAAAAGTAGAAGTTACTTGTAAATTAACTTTGAAGGACACTTAAAACTTTTATTTCATGGTTAAACAGGTAAATAAAAATCAACCTAGCTGCCATGACAACAACTTGTCTTCGCAACTGAAATATCTTCCGTCCACGCAGCTCCATTCTTCTAGTAGCCAAGCTGCCAATGCGTCTGTTAACACTGACACTCGTAGCATTGTCGAAATGCAATACGAACTTGATAAAAATCTAACTTTGTCGAATATAGGCAAATTATTATCAATTGGTGTAAATAGAATAACACAGTCTCCACAGGATTCCATATTATCCTACGCTGAAGGCTGTCAAACTGATATTATCATGACACACGATGTGGAAACCCATACTTCCAAGATAACTCTCGATTCGTGCATACAGTGCGACAATAATGCTATAGATATGTTCACTCAAACCAATATAATTTTTTCAAAGAATAAAATTCAACAGACTGACGATTTCTTATCAGCTGTTTTTACACAAACAGATTCTCCTAAAAGTTATGAGACGGGTGTGCAAACTTCGGCTTTAACTTTTGATACTAAATGTGTCGAAGTTGATACAAATATTTTTCAAAGAATTGTCACTGATACATCAGTTAAAATTCCTTCTATGATAAATGAAAACACGCAAACTGAAGAATCGGATTTGAAATGTTCTAGAGAAAAATCAGACAGTCCCCCACTTTCACCCGAAAAATCAGTAGCCACAACCTCAAATCAAATCGCATTTCCCTATGCGCTATTTAATCCATTGGCAGCGAGGTTACCCATTGTAGGTACATAAATTAACCATTTTATTTATGTTGCATATAACAGCACTATCATTTAAATCGTAGATTCATAACGCTGATCTATAACTAAATTAACCAACCGATATTTTCAGGCAAATAACTTGCGTAAAACAGCATCAAGAGTTGAGGACGACAATGAGTCCTTGCTACTACAGCTGAAGAAAATGGCTACCAAAGCCAGAAGTACGTCAAACTAATTATGTTATTGAGAATCCTTGTTTGTGTAACCCCAGTCACCGAAAATCATTGTTTTAATCCGTGTTTCATACTTCATAACATTTCCATTCTGTGTTGCTCTCATTCCCTTGACCCTTTACCCGATTGTTATGTGGTAATCTTGTTAGATCGTAAAACTGTGATTGCCGTTACTAACATGCTTTCTCTTTAAAGTACTTCAACAAGCAAAACTTCTCTGGTAGCCATTTTCTCCGGTTTAGCTTTGTAGCTAAGATAATATAAATCAAATTTATATTTTCGCTCTTGATTTCATTTGTTTTTTTATCATTACTAAAACTTTTTTATGTATTATTGGTGTATTTGAAAATATTTTAAAATATTGACAGTTTTACAGTTAACAACTGTTTACAGGTCGTAAACTATCACCAACTGCTCCAAATAACAGGCTTTCAATTGAAGCACCAAATGAAAAAGACGAAGGTATATCTGATGAAGAGGATCCTGCTGAACTGCGTCTTCTACTTGAATTAAACGAACAGGTAACTACCAACAGTCTAAACGTAAAAGCAGAATATAATGTGGCCGTATATTTTTATTGTTGATTATACTCATATTTGCTATTTATAAAATAGGAAGCTGCAGTGTTACGCAAAAAAGTAGAAGATTTAGAACAAGACAAAGAAACTTTAAAAAAACAAGTGAAAGATCTCACAGAAAAAGTTTCAAATGCAGCCACCAAACCCAATGCAAACACAGCTTTGCGCCGAATCACTAATAAAAGCGGTAATTTAGCAGAAGAAAAAGTAAAGGTAACATAATATATAACCCTTCATAATATAACAAATTGTATTGTACGTTGAATTGGATAGTCTCCGGATTATCTTCAGAACCTTTTTTTTTAAACGTATACTTATGGAAAACCATTATATATGTGGGTGTCATTGTTTTTATCCCGCGGTAACCCGAGCGGAACTGGGACAATCGGCTAGATAATAACAAAATCCTTCTTATAGTATTTTAATATCTCCTACTTTAATGTTACTACAATTTTGTATATATTTAAAACAAGATTTATCATAAATGCAGGTCCTCGAAGATGAAATAGACGAACTTAGAAAGAAACTAATAGAGAAAGAAAGAGACTGTGAAAGATTACATGCAGAATTAAGTCTAGCCCATAAAAAGCCAAAAGGATCATTAATGAAGAGCAAGTAAGTTCTACTAACTTCTATTTTATATAAGATACTATCATATACGTCTACGATATTTTAAATTATTGTCATGCGTGTAGGTCGTTAGATGGGGATCAGCAGAACGTAGATTTAAAACGACAATTACAAGTTATAGAACAAGAAGCTAGTGTTTTGAGAACGAAAACACAAAGCCTCGAAGCAGATAATGAAAAATTACAAGCAGAAAATAAACGTTTACAGGTAATGTATGATCACTCAGATTATAAAGTCAAATGTTATGAAATTGTATCTATACATTATATTAACATACAATTTTCAGTTGCTCAAAGGTGCTAAGACATTAAAGACCGATAAATCATTAGAAACATCAACTCTCAAAGTTACTCAACTAGAAAAGGAATTAAAAGAAGCTTTAACTAAAATAAAGGAATTAGAAACTAATAAAGACGACAAGGGAGAAAAGAAAGTTAGATTTAGTAGTGAAATATCAAAGAAAGAAGCAGACAGTTTGAAGCTGAAACAAGAAGAATTAGATAAATTAAAATTAAATTATAGCAAAGTAAGTAGACAACAATAAACATACAAACACAATCTTAAGTATCTATAATCATTTTTTTGTGTATTTTATAGCTCGAAAAAGAGAAAACTAAACTTCAGACATCACTAAAAGAACTGAAAGACGATGCTATGAAATCATTCAAGGCCAGGACGCCGAAGAAGATCACAGACTTAACAACTAAATTACAAATGAAAAAGATGGTGGAAGATTTGGAAAATGAAATTGGTATTTTTAATAAATTTTTAATCGCTATGTTTGTTTGTTAGAACAGTATTTTGATATCTTAACTAATTAATTCTTTTCTTTAGGTGAACTATACGTTGTAATGAAAAATGCTGGTCTTTCGTCTGCGGATGTTAATATGAAAGCACAAATGACCAAAGATATTGAGGATATTAAGACGAAATTATCAAAGAAGGAATCCGAATTTACAAATGAAAAAAATCGTTTGCAAACCGAGATTGGAAAATTAAAAGACCTAAATACTAATATTGAAACTGAAAATAAATCACTACAAGAGAAAGCTAAAGCTCTTGAAAGTGAAAACAATAATACTCTGTCTGAAAATAAGAAATTAAAAGAGGAAATAAAAAAACTAGAATCCCAAATTGATAACTTAAACACTAATTTGAGTAAGAAATGCATCTTAATTTTACCTTTAATATACAACATTACAATAGTACCGAAAATAATTTAACTAATATTATATTATTTTTAGAGAAAACCGATTCTCAAAGTGCTACGCTTACAGAATGTAAAAAGAAAATCGAAGAACTTAAAAAGGAATTAGAGAACAAAGATAAAGAAGTTGAAAAGTTAAAAAAGCAAGCTGAAGCCCTTTCAAGTTTAGAGCAAGACAAAAATAAATTGCTTAAAGAGGTTTGTAACAAACAATAATCTAACTTATATATAGACTTAATGATAAATCTGGAAGAAATTCGATATTCACAATAAATAATATTAACTACTTTAATTTTATTTTATTTTCATTTTTAGGTCGGGGACAAAACAAAAAAGATAGGTGAGTTGGAAAAAAAAATAAAGGACACTGAAGATAAATATAAGCGAACAGAGAAACTGTTAGCATCTCGAAAGGATCGTCTGTCTAAATTAGAGAAAGAGGTATGTGCATCATTTTATATATTAATTGCATTTATAATGTTGTTGTTATAATTTATATAGTTACATTAGTATATAAGCAGTAAGTAAATAAATTTTATTATAAATAATACATTATCAATAGCTCTCTGAAGAAAAAGGCAACGTTGAAGCGTTGAGTGATGCTAAGCGACGAATGTCTTTTGAATTATCAAGCGAAAAGGAAGAAATACAATCAAAATTATTCAAGTCTGAAAACAAGTTTAAAACCTTAGAAACAGATATGAAGAAACTAAAAGCTGATTACGAGAGTAAAATAACTAATTTAGAATCAACAATAGCTGCCAAAGACATTCATATAAAACAACTGGTATTTTAAAAATAAAAGCTAATCAAAGCGCATGTACCAATCCCCGATTTAGCATTTTTTCCTATTTAGCACACGAGCATGAGTAAACCCCACTGTGGAATGTTTGTTCCGGAGATTCGGATAGACATTAAAATCACAGTAAATTTAAATGTGATCTCGATTTTCTCCATAAAAACCTGTGTATAGTAATGCTGACCAACCCCTTTTTAGAGAAATGAATAAATATATCCATGCTATTTTTCACCTAGGTTTAGGTTTGCTTTGTTAGCCTGTAGGCCAACCTCAGATGAAGCATTTAGAGTCTTTGTGTATCCCTAAATACGCGTGATAAAGCATGGCGTTTCTACTGCATCAAAATACTCTTCTCTATACTAACTAATGTATTGAACTTTACAGGAAGATGCTTTACGCGACACATCTAACCAAAAATACGATGAAGCAATATCATCTGTAGAATTGGCTCAGATTCAAGAGAAATATGACAGTACAGCAAAACAACTACAAGAGAAACAAGAAGAGTTAGCTTCGACTAAACAGGAACTAAGCAAAATAGAAAAGGAGTTATCAGCTTCGAAAAATGAATTATCGCAACTCAATTCCACTATTAATAAAGCTGAAATGACTAAGAAAGAACTCGAAGAAAAATTAAAAGCAGAACAGAAGGAAACCAAATATTGGGAAAGCAAAACATCCGAAATTGAAACCGATTTACAGGTTAACTTAAAAATCTATTGTGTTTCTAAAATATTTTAAAATATTATCTCGATCTTAAGAAACAATGTACAAAATGATCATCTTGTTTTAGGCGGAAAGAAAGAAGCTAGAGCGCATGCGTACATCTCACGATAAGGACACTAAAAATAAAGAAGCAGAGTTAGCAACTTTAAAAGGAAAATTAAAAATTCTCGAGCAAACCTCAGGAGCTGGTGCTAAGAGAATCGCAGAACTTAAACAGGAATACGAGGACACAATCAAAAGTTAGTTTAATGCAATATGAATATTTTTAAGTGAATACAAGAACGGGGGAATCTGTTCCTATAAAAATATACATATTGTTTTATTTACAGAACTGGAACACAAAATAGCTATGGAAAAGGCTGAGTACGAAGAATTAACTGGTAAATATGAACTTTTAGAAGAAGAACATGTAGTTACAAAAGCTAGACTAACTGTTGAGAAAGAACAAGCACAAGGGTAAGAAAATATTAATTATCTCGTATTATTCATAAGCATAATGTTTTAGTTTTATAGCTTCTAAATAATACTTTAAAATTATTTTAGCGACTTAATACACGCCCAAAAAGAACTGAATACAACACTTACGGAGCTTAAAACACTTCAAGAGAATTATGATACACAATCTTCTGCTTGGCTTAGTGAAAAAGCAACCTTACAGGTATTTTTTTTTTAATATTAATAAATTAATAACAATACTAGCAAGATTTTATTCAAATTTTGATTACCTCTTACATTGGTAGAAAGAAATATCATCTTTACAAGATCGTCTATGTGGAGGCGGTTGGGAAGTTGAGAAGTCACGGTTAAACACAAAATTAGAGCAACGTGAGAAGGAATTACGAGATGCAATAGAAAAGCATGAAGTTTTGTCACATCATCACGAGATTGCTAAAAAAGAGGTAAATTACCTACTTTTTTTTAAATAATCAAAAAATACTTAGTTAAGTACTTATTAGTAATTAGCTGTGCCCTGCGGTTTTAGTTTTTACACGCACTGCTCCACTCCTGTTGGTCTTAGCATGATGATATATAGCCTGTAGTCTTCCTCGATAAATGGGCTATCTAACACCGAAATAATTTTTCAAATCGGACCATTTGTTCCTGAGATTAGCGCGTTTAAACAAACAAACTCTTCAACTTTATAATATTACTATAGATTAAAACGTTTTTATTGTACAATTTCAGTTGGATGAAGCCAAACGAAAACTAGAAGACTATGAAAAAGTAAGCAAGGTTCAAAGGACTCTTACTGCAGATAATGCAGAACTTGAACGAGAACTTAACACATTAAATACTCGGTTAGAACAAATGGAAAAGGCTAGAAAGAACGAAATTTCAGAAACTAAAATGAGATACGAAGGCCAAATGAACTCAATGCGGGATGAGTTGAAGTCCTTACATAATCAAGTAAGATATTTATTAATTTTGTAATTATTGTCTAACAATACAATATTTTTGAACTAAATATTTTTAAATAATATATTTTTCTTTCAGGTGTCTAGATTTAAACGAGAACGTGATAATTACAAACAAATGCTTGAATCAGCTCAGCAGACTCTGACCGATATGAAAAATGGCAACAAGACAAGACCTCCAAGAGCCTCTATATCGAGTACAGATGATGTAAGTTACATTGTGATTCGTAAACTTATTATTATTGTAATTATCTCGTCTTCATCATTATTGTGCGTCATAATATAAAATATAATTTTTGTGAGAATTCCCGTGAGATTGCGTCATTTTCCCGAGATAAAAAGTAGCCTATGTCCTTTCTCGGGTATCAAAATATCTCCATACCAAATTTCATGAAAATTGGTTCAGTAGTATAAGCGTGATTGAGTAACAGACAGACAGAGTTACTTTCGCATTTATAATATTAGTATGGATTTCAGGAGGAATATCGCAACAAGGTAGCGACATTAGAGCAACAAGTAGCATGTTTAGAAGATGAACTATGTGAAGCAAGACTGTTGTCTTCTAAACTTAACACTGAACTTGTCAGTGAACGATCATCGGCTGAAGTTCGGTTAGCAGAAATGCAGTCACGCATTAATGAGGTAAGTTACGAATTTATATTTCTTTGTATTACCTAATATTTATATAGATTACTAGATTTCTGTCCGCGGCTTCGCCCGCGTTTTCAAAGGAAAACCCGCAAAGTTCCCGTTCTTGTGTGATTTCCGGGACAAATACCAAATTTCATTGTAATCGGTTCAGTTGTATTTGTGTGAAAGAGTACACAAATACTACTGAACCATCCTCCATCCTCACAAACTTTCGCATTTGTAATATTAGTAGGATTGTTGTGAACTCTTTTCGATACATTTTTGTAATTTCCAGTACGAGGAAGACCGTCTTTTATCATCAGGAAGAGCCCGTGTCTCTGGGCTCGCTACTCGTATGGAACTCGCGTGGCACAAAGAGAGAGATGAACAACAACGATTGCTGCAGGAAACTTCCACACTCGCCAGGGATCTGAGACAGACTTTGTTTGAGGTAATTCGTAATTTCACCAAATTCAAAACTACATAGTTAACTACTTAAAAAGTTAAAATTAATTATCAAAAAATATTTATTTTTAATATTATCTTTTAGTTGGAACGAGAGAGAGAAAAAGAGAGACTCGACATGAAGAGGCGTATCGATCAAATAAAACGAACTACGGAAGAAGAAACTGAAGAAGCTAAGAAGAAGGTAGTGTACTCTCTAATTTTTTTAGTTTTAATGATGAAAAAGGCTGCTTTGAATTTGATTTATGAGACATGTCTGCTTTATAAGATAGTCTAATAAAAGTTTAATTTCACAGGTGTCAGAATTACAGTGCGATCTATTAGAATTACGTGACGCCCACGCGAAGCTTCGTACAGCAAATGAGAAATTGAGGAGAGATAAGGAGCGACACGATCGCGACCGAGATCAAAATAAATTACTCGTCGGATCACTCAAACGGGCTCAACAGGTAATTGTTGCAAAAATTCAACAAATGGAAGGGAAATTTTTATTCGAACAAGTTAATGAGGAATGATATACCTACCTGCTGTATTTTGGCCAATTTTAAACATGCTTAAAAATATATTGTCATCTGTTAATTATTATTTTTTACTTATAATTTAGTATTATTTTCAGGAGGACGACCGCGTAATAACTCAGTTATTAGAAACAATAGACGATCTTATAAAACAGAGTCCTGAATTATTCCGCAATGAAACACCAATTAAACCTGAGAAGAGCCTCGCGACACCAACTCCTCCTAGACGAAATAGAGTAAGAATCGAATACGATTTTTTAAGTAAACACCCTATTTACAGCACGTGGTTATCCAAAATCCTTTACACATTTTTGAGAAAGGAATCATTATTATTTAGTTATAATGATCCGTCTGATCCGTAGAAATCTATTACTGGCTGGAAATATATAATATTTTTAATTTTCAAGTTAATAACAAAAAAACGATTCGGCTTGTTTAGATGCATACCTATACTTACGTATTTTGATTATTTTTTTACGAGAATAAATTTTTGCATCATCATTTCACTATAATCGAGTAAGTGAGATTTACTGAATTCGATTTATGATCGAAACTGGTATAGTTAATTAGCCTCCAGCAAGGCAATATGAGGAGTAAATGTGAATTTCTACACTGTGCCAATCTTTATTAAAATGATAAAAATGACGTGACCACGCTCGCTGTAAAGTGTTTGAAACGTCGGGAAAATAAGTATAATGAATAAATCGCGTTTAAAATCCGTAAAAACTTGTTTAATTTCTAGATCTAAAACATGTAATTCTTCCAGTCATCAAAGTCCCGTTCCCGTTCGGCGACGCCCGAGCACTCGACCGCAGAGCTCGTACCGACGGGCACGCGCTTGTTGCGGCTCGCGGACGAACTGCGCGCTTCACGCATCGCGGAGAGACAGAGACGACAACTCACTAATGCTAGACGGTACGTGTTTAGGCTAAAGCTCGCCTAAAAAGCGATATACGCTCCAAATTATTAATTATCCACGTATTTTCATAGTCATAAAAACGGAGTGTATATAAAAAGGAGTAAAAAGCATGTTTCCCATTTTATGTTCTTTTTAGATTTCAATAACATAATCATACGGTTTCTTAATTAGTGGAATGAGTACAACATTATCTTTAAGCTAAATCAACTATACAGTATACAGGTACAGGTACAAAATAAAATTGTTCAATTTGCGATAAATGGAAATGATATTATGGGCTAAGTGAAGAACAAAATAAAAATTCATAGATCTATTTTATAAGTGCGAACTTAATGTACTAATATTTCAATAGTGCAATGTCTACTGAGCCTCGTGACACCATGACAGTATCATCGACTTCGAGGGCTCCATCACGAGTACCTTCCCTCAAGAAGCGATCCATCTCACTTGAGCAAACCACTAAGGATCAGGTAAATTACTACCAAAATGAACGTTTTTAAACCTATTCAATTGTTTAAAAAAAGTAAAAAGCTTCGGATATTCGAAAATGGTGTTAAAACTTATGCCCTGGGTGTAAGTATATTTATAAGTTTTATTAATGTTAAATTTTATTTACATTACATAGTCATCAATTTGGAAAACGGTTGACGACAGCAGTGTATCTTCAATGCAATCGCTAGACGGTGACGACAGACTATACACAATGCAACGGGATACTAGTCTAGACAGGCGAGTAAAACACACAAATGATAACCACTTCCTTTTTTTGAAGTCGGTTAAAAATATATTATTACTATATTTACCTTATTTGAAGGATGATTTCAAAGCCTAGCCAAGAGTGAGAAGGCAATATGTTAAAAATATTTTCATTGTGCGGCCGAAAACACGAGCAAAAACAAGTATTTTTATAGCTTATGCATTATTTTGGTACGATAGCTATATCAGTGCTATGTTCATAAAAATCCGTTCAGAGTTTAACAAACATTGATCCATACATCCTTTCATATCTATAAATAGGTAGTAGGAACTAAGAATGTTCATATTAAACATTCAGATCAATTCCATAGAATTTTTATTATATTTTCTCTAATAATAAATAATACATTTATTTTATTATAGTCGTTTATCTGGAGGTTCAGCCCAGAGTGAAGTGTTGCCATCTGAGAAGAAAAAGAAGAAGAGTTTATTTGGCAAGTTAAAGAAACTGACCAAATCACGATCCATCGATGACCACGTCGACAGCGAAGCGGTTGATTTTAGACCCATTGGGAATGTATCGCAGGTATTTTATGAAAAATTCTATAAATTTTATGATTAAGATGTAAGATGTAAATTCCATTATCGTTCTTATTTCTATTACAGCAAGGTTCAGATTCAGATATGAGCGCAACGGGGAGCAAGCAAAATTTACGTGGAAGAATATCGGACATGTTCAGTAGAAAGGGGCAGTTATCGCGTGGAAATAGGTAAGAATAAAAAAAAAGTTTTTTAGCAAATTTTACAATTTTACATATTCAGATCACAATTTTGCTCTGCCTTCTGAACTAGGTTATTACCTGTGTCTCAGAAAACAGTGCCTTCCCTAATGAGTTCATATAAATATTACCCCTTACTGCAAGAATAGTTTCCTTAGACGTTGCTTAATTAGTGTGTGCATAAATAAGTTGAAAATTTATTAATTCAGGCTATTTAGATACTAAATGTAGTAGGATACAAAGCGAAAATAAACAAGAATGCTTTAAATTGATTTTTTATTAACTTTACAGCAAAGAGCAAAGCCCTGACACGGGCTCTACGAGTGGTTCCCGGTCCATACTACGGAACGCTAGCTCGTCTACACTGCCACGTAGTGCTACTCTAAATACGGTACATTATTCAGTTAGCTACTAAAGTAATGTATTTAAAAAATAAGTTGTTAATTCAAGAAAACTCCATGTTCCAAGACAGGCTGTACTACTAGACTTGGTACATAAGGAAAACTATTAGTGTAATGCTAGCATCTCATTTATGAAATGTGTAGTTGTGTGTAAGCTATTTAAACTTGTTGCATTGATAAAAAGTTAGAATTGTAATCTAAGTGTTATATTTACAGACTGAAAGTCAAAGTTCAAGAGCTGCGAGCACCACGCCCGGAACCAAAAGGAAAGGGAAATAAGCAGACAATTTTGTTTATCTTCATTATATTATATCCACCCTCCTTTAATTATTCCAAATAGCTTGTAATATCACAATACATATCAACGATAGAACTACCGGCGAAATATCTGTCTATTTTACAATGTATCTTAAATGCCAAATGGTCTACTGAATCTATCAATTTTAATCCAATTATTACGCCACAAATGTTTGCAACCCCCAGTTTTTGTGTATTTACCTTTTTAAAAAATAAACGTTGATTAACATAAACATGCCTTTTATTGATTGAACAAAATATATTCGTACAAAAGCGCACACGTACAAGTGTAGAAGAGCGTGATCTTCACAAATAGTTTAATTACAATTTTAGCTACGAATGCGTCCAATCGACTCACTGTACACACATTAAAGTGAAACGCACCATATACGCACATATAAATTTATGACTAATTAAATGCCATCGCACTGGGCACACATACAAAAAGGAGCAATTCGAATAAAAAAAAAACGAAAATAAGTGGAAAATCTATTAAAATTTTCAACATTTACAACATATTGAGTATGTGAACGAATCGGTAATGTCGCGGCTAGCTCTGGTCCATGAGGTTGGAGTCGAGGCCGGCGCCGCTCGAGTCCTTCAGGATCGACTCGAAGATCGGCTGCAGGTCGGGAAACGACTTTATTTGCGTCACGAAGTCCATCAGGTGCGGGTTCTTTTCTGAAATATTACGGGCACACTTTAGTATACAATACGATTTTTTTTAATTATTCATTTATGATGGTTGTTACTAAATAGTAAATACTCATATAGCATTTGTATGTCATTTTAAAACAACTAATTTAAAGCAGAAAGATTTCTTAAAACAGACAAAATATAATATAAGGTGTACATCTGTTGACAAATCAAATAAATAAATTTTATTGTGTGTTCGTTAGTTCGAAAGACTAACTATTGACCGATTTGAAAAATTCTATCACTAAATATATTCAAAGCTACTACTGCTACATATTCGAGATTGGGCTAATTTTATACCGGAAAACCGGAAAAAGCGGCTAGATCAGTGGTACTATGTAAGTTAAGCACAAAGGCAGTACTGACCGGCTTCAGGAATCTGCAGCAGCGCAGCGGCTGCGCGCAGGGCGGAGCGCTTGAGCTCGTCCTGCTTCTCGTACTCCTGCTTCACCGAGTTCGCCTTCACCTTCATCGTGCAAGTCGCTCGCAATGGCTCCACTAGGCTCTCCAACCCTGTGCAAAGTTTCAATGATCAACACTTCTTTTAGTGTAAAAAAATACAATTTGCACATAACCTACTCGTATTATAAATGCGAAAGTTTGTTAACCCTAACAAACTTTCGCATTCGCAAAAATACATAATATATCCATCCGGGGTATTTTTGTTACATACCTAGTACACAAGTTGATTTCTACAAAATCAAATATTTCTTCAACTTTATTGCCCGCGGGTGAAACTGTGCGACACCATACCAGGAGGAAACAATATGTTTATCCTATAACCTCATTTTTATGAAGCAAAGCAAAACATTTCGCTTTAAAAAAACCAATCCTTCAAATTCTCTCTACAACAATTCTCTAAACCGAAACCAATATTCAAATACTGAAGTATTTGTGTACCAAAAAAAAATGTGTGCGTGTACTAGTGTACACACGTAACAAGTGAAACTTCTATAGTAGAGCCATTTTAAAAGGCAACATTTGACAGTTCAACAAAATTCAACAACGTAACCTAGTAACGACGACATAGAACAACGTGATATTTCGTTTTGTTAGAACTGCACATTTGCTTAACTTTTTTGAATTACGATTACATATTTATAATAATAATGACCGATACAAGTAATTTTAGGATTTGATTTTACCGATAAACCATTCTAAACATAATAAATAAATAAAAATAAACAATTTCTGATTTAAAGAACTGACGAATTTTGTGTCAATAAACCTTTTTTCTTTTTAAATACCAGAGACGTTACTCTAAAAATCGAAATCTGACATCTAGAATCGAATGCATTGATTAATTGTGAACAAAAATTATCATAAATTATTGACATGTGTTTCAAGTTCGATTGACAAATGTTTCAAGTCCGTATCGATTAATTCACTTTAATCGATGTTTTTAAGCAGGTTACCACCCTATGAAGATAAAATTGATAGACGTCAAATGTTGCCTATTAAATTGGCTCGACTATAGATGACCTTATTTTTCAAAAAATAATTTACTATATGCAACTTTACAGAAATACGTCGAATCACGCGTGGTAGGGATAAGAAAAAGATGGCGCGTAACGGAAAAATGCCACGTGTAACGAAAAAATGTTACACTAATTTTTTTCCAACCCCGATAAAGAAGTTTCACTTCAAATACGTGTCCATACAAAACCACTACTAACTTTGCAGCACGACCGCGGGGCAGAGCGTAGCCAAGCGCGCGCACATCAAGTAGGTGAGCATCTTTATGTCGTAGTGGTCACGCAGCCCGTCCTCCACGTGGCGCAGGAACTCGAACACGTCGAGGCGGTCGAGGCACGTGCCCAGCAGCGTGTACATGCACTCGAACGCCGCCTTGCGCAGGTCCAGCCCGTCGTCCACCGAGTGCTTGAACGGGCCCATCTCCACCTCGCGGATCAGCTCTTTCTGTACGATAAATATGGAGCGGATTATATCTTTGTTTAATCTAATCTAAAATTAATACTTTTCATTCAGCTTTTCAAAATTTAATTGTGTTCAATTGTATAATAATAAAGGAAATATATCTTTATAGACATAGCGAAACTTATTACAATCCTTAAGCGCGTCACACACGGTGAAGATACTATAATATTTTATGTTAAGATTCTCTACTATAAAATATTACAGTATCTTAAGGTATCCGGTATCAGAGTTCTGACCATCATTTTTCTTTTTGTCATTGCGTACTAAGACCCCTGTAGAACCGCCATCCTGTTACAAATGACCCGAAAGTTTGTGAGGATGTGTATGTGTGTGTTTGTTACTCTTTTACGCAAATACTACTGAGCCGATTACAATGAAATTTAGCACACATATAGAGGGTAGCTCGGATTCACACATAGGATATGTTTTATCCCGGAAATCCCACGGAAACGGGAAGTATGCGGTATTCAGTTTGAAAACGCAGACGAAGCCGAGGGCGGAAATCTAGTTGTCCATGTACTCGCGCTCACCTTGACCTTAGTCTCTCGGTAGATGGTGGGCAGCACGTGCGGCAGCAGGTCGCGCACGAGCGAGGGCTTGTTGTGCGCGGCCGAGTTGAACGCGACCAGCGCCACGCGCCGCACGCACAGCTCGGGGTCGCGTAATGGCACCAGCAGCTCTGCCATACACGCGCGGAGCAGACCGTCTATCGCTTGCGGCTGCGGATCGCACACGTCTTATTACCAATTACCATCCGAGTTAATTTTAAAGTGAAACTTTTGTTACGTCGTCTCAAACTTTTTGGTCTATGTAGCGCATGTCGCGTGACGCACGATACGTACGATAATTATCGTACAAATACGATAATTTTTAGTTAAATGTCTATAGTGTGAAAAAAAGTTTCACTTTTGCCGTGGTCTCATAAAACCACACAACATTTTTATTTATTTACTATTCTTTATTGTACAAACTTAAGAAAAATATCATGAAAATGGTGCAGTGTTCCAAAAAGAGCATAATTTGCACAAAAGGCAGCTGCCTGATGCTGAACAGCAAACATGTTAAGATGTAATGAGTAACACGCATATCTTTGAGCGAAATTAAAATAAATTTATTTTCTTCACATGAAACATTTCAATATAAACTATGCACATAAAAATTAAATTAGTAATTATCAAATACTCTTTTTACAAAATACACATTAAAATAGAAGGCATAAAAAACAAATGCAGAAAATATTATTTAACTAACCTGATCTGAAATTGTAAACTTAACGGCGGTAACAGCAGTTGTCCTGGTGAGCGGCTCTGGCGACTTAAGGAACTCCTTGAGATGAGGCAACAAGTCTTGTGGCTCCAATAAACATAATTTTCCTAAACATTCTGCAACCTAAGGAAAAATAAATAAAAAAATTAGCATCGGCATTTCCATTTAGGTCAACATGTCGTAAAACAGATAGGAAATTTTACTTACTACATTCCGAGATCCTTCCTCCGCGCATTGGCAGTGCTTTGATAACTGTACCCAGATTTCTGGTATGAAAGGTCTTAGGGCTTCAACTCCTTCGGGTGTTGTTGATTCACATGCAATTATCTACAAAAAATAAAATAATAGTTACGTTAATTAAATTATTTCCTAAATATCAAATTTTTAGCTTCTGATTTGTAATGAAAAAGAAACTTTTGTTGTACAAATCTAAATACATGTCACAATTATGGGGCTTCTTTGTTGTCAGTAACTTACTTCTCTAAGCGAGTGTAACAGCAGATACTGCCTCTTAGGTTGTGCCTCAATCTCTCCAAGTATGAAAGGCAGGAATTCAGGCAAATTGCCCACCGCTACTGAACCTAGTGCGTAACTCGCGGCTGACTTCACCTCTTCCGATGATGGTGTGAACGAGTTGAGCAATACTTCTTTCAGATTCGGTATGGAGCTTAGATCCCTGTTGAAATAAATGGTATATTATTGAGTATTTTCTAGTGTTTGATTTTACGCGAGCATTTAGAAATTAAAGATTTTTTTAACGGATTTTAAACGCGATTTATTCCTTAATTATTATTTTCACGACGTTTCGAGTTTGTGTTCGAAACGTGTGGATTATAATATAAGGAATAAATTGCGTTTAAAATATTTAATTTTAGGTTTTTCTTGTAAGCTGAACATAACAGAAGTTGTAATTCCAAAACGGATAAAATAAAAACAAACAAGTTTTAATTAAAAAAATTGGTGTTATTTTATTTTAGTTTTATTCATAGGAGTAGTATGTACATTGAACACTGTATAGTGGATAAATTTGTGTTTTTATTGAGATCCATCCAGTTACCGTTATACCATACAATTATCTATACTAATATTATAAAGCTGAAGAGTTTGTTTGTTTGTTTGAACGCGCTAATCTCGGGAACTACTGGTCCGATTTGAAAAATTCTTTCGGTGTTAGATAGCCTATTTATCAAGGAAGGTTATAGGCTATATTTCATCACGCTACGGGCAACAGGAGTGGGGCCACGGGGGTGAAACCGCGCGGAGCAGCTAGTTAATAATATATGGAGTTTTTACCGTTCCCACTCCATTTGATAGAATAAAAAATTATGTTTTTATAATATGAGTTTTAACTTATATACAATACTTGAAGAAACGATTTCACACCGGTCGTGCCACTTCTAACTCATAAAAACAATCATCATGTCGCCTATAGCACAGGTCTAGTACCTAGTTTAGGCGATTGTCGTATCTCATTTATGTAATCTTCTTATAATGTGGGCACAGAATACATAATAGTAGCTAAACGCTACAGAACGGACACTCTCCGCCTCCCGCCAAAATTAAACACTTACCTCACCCCGCACGATCAGACATAAAATGGTCCATATTTTTCTACAGGGACGATACGCAACGAAGATTGACAACATTAATCAAATTGACTTAAAGTAATTTTATTATTTTGGATTTGTGATTATCGTTTTTCGTAGAAAATGGTTAGATATTGTGCTGTCAGAAAAACGCGAATTTTTTTTTACGCTAGTCAAAAATGTGCCAACCTTAAAGCGCTAACACACACATTTGCAGTCTCTACAGTGTGACTGTCAAAACGATAATTTTGTATGGAGTGTCCGGGGTGTGATGTGGGTCTAAATAAATATTTTTCCATTTCATTTTCATTTGTTTTTTCAATTTCATGTAAAGTCACGCACAGATGCCTGCCGATCTCTGCGATGGCGAGCAGCGCGAACATGTGCACGGTGTCGGCGGGCGGGTCGGTGGCGTCGCGCAGGAAGGCGCGCGTCGTGTGCAGCGCCGAGCCGCCGCCGCCCGCCACCACCGCCGCCACGCACTTCGCCAGCGAGTGGTACGCCTGCACATACACATGTGTCATCTATACTCATATTATAAAGCTGAAGAGTTTATTTGTTTGTATGTTTGTTTGTTTGTTTAAACGCGCTAATCTCGGGAACTACTGGTCCGATTTGAAAAATTCTTTCGGTGTTAGATAGCCCGTTTATCGAGGAAGGCTATAGGCTATATATCATCGCGCTACGACCAACAGGAGCGGAGCAATGCGGGTGAAACCGCGGGGAACAGCTAGTAATATATAATTTATGATGCAAATAAATACATTTATTTGTTTAAAATAAAAGAGATGAGCCTCGATCAGTCTAGTCGACTGGCCGGCCTTTAACGCCCCGATGAAATAATATTGGAAATATATACAGGGTGTAATCGTTAAGTGTGCACAGGCGATTATTCCGTAACTATTGCGGATATCAAAAAAATTTAAACTGATATCGAAAGCCCTTTACCTAATGAGTAAAATGACAATAATAACTTTTTAAAAATAAAACGGGAAATTTCCAAAAAAATTGTATCAAACACGCCCATACATTTAGTACGAGTCATTTTACTCATTAGGTAGGCTTTCAATATCAGTTTAAAGTTATTGATATCTGCAATAGTTACGGAATAATCGCCTGTGCACACTTAACGATTACACCCTGTATATGCTCTGTAACAAAAACATTTCACTTGCACGATTCAGAGCGATATATCAACACAACAATCTTATAGATATCTATATACTAGTTGCTCGCCTGGATCAGCCCATTTTTCAATGATTAATTAAAGTCATATTATAAAAATCATTAAAATATTTTTAGTGGTTCTTGAATTATAAGTGGTGTAAATAACACGGCTTTTTTATATGTGTACATGTAAGCTAATGACTTATAACGGAATTAATTGTTGTAACAATATTATCATTGCAAGTATGTTTATAGTTTCTAAATCATATTATCTGTCTATCTCACTCTTAATAAAAGTAGTAATAGTGTCGTTCCTTGCACTCTATTTACCTGCTTAATATGATGTGCCGTGGCGTTATGTTCAGTGGGACGGTGTACAGGGGCCACTAACAGCGCAAGTAATTCCCTACGAGAGCAACCCTCTACGTCTGCTTCCACAAGCGCAGACAAAACACCGACCATTGCCTTTAACGCACCACCTAGAATTTAATAATTTGTACTATTTTTTTTTATACTATGGATCTATAATTAAAATATTCAAGTCATGATTTCCTATTATTATTTCCGAATAAAAGCAAGTACATATGACTAGGCAATAATGTATTGACTCTGGTTGCGATCTTGCAAATATGACTTCGAGTTTCAAAGCACTGACAGTAAAATCACTCATACAACAATCAGCTTGAGCTTTTGAAGTGAAACAAACTTCTTTAGGCGCGTTGAGAGTAAAAGTTCAAGGTCGCGACTCGCTTCATGGCAATGCCGACGCGTCACGGAGTAAGGCGACGATTTTGGTGTCTTTGAATCTTGCTAAAGAAGTTTCACTTTTGACACGTGTCCTCGGCGCGCACGCTCTTTTTTAACTATATTTAGTATGTTATACGATATTAGCACTGAAGCATTTTGTATCCAATTATTGTCCTTTTTATATTTGGAACATATGTAAAGAAGAATTAATAAATCAATTATCTAGTAATCTAATACGCCGGTCACACACTCGACGAGTGGTATGGGAAGTAACGAGGAAAGTAGGCAGAGACATAGTGTGGCAACGTTACTCGTCATGCCACTCGTCGTGCTCATCATCTAGACACGCGGCAGCGTGTCAAGCCGAGTTCAAGCGAAGAGAACTGGCGAGCAGCAGCCGTGTGTATATTTACACGAACCATTTCGAGCCACTTTTCACCCCCTTATAACTCGAAAACTATTTAAGGTATATAAACCAAATTTGGTACATATCAAGAGGACCTCAAGATAAACAAGAACCTTAAATTTCATAAATACAGATTAAACAGTTGCGTAGATATTAATATCCAAAAATCGCAATTTTTAAGACTGACTGACTTATAGACATATACAAAACCTAACCCACTTCCAGATGACCTAGAAAGTTCAAATTTTGTAATCAACTAGGTAATAGTGAGTGTACAAAGGAAAAAATCAGAAAATACTGAATTTATTTGTATTTAAATTTTTTTTCAATGACATAAATTTTGTTTGTATGGAAAAATGGAAAAGTTTAAAAAAAAAGAAAATAGTATATTCACCTTACTAGTCTTAAAAAATAGATCAAAACTAATCAGTGGCCGAAAAAAATTTTGAAATCCATCAATAAATGACTGAGATATAGATTATTAAAGTTTACATATTTTAGGACGAAACATCTGTAGATTCGAAGCGCCTCTGACATCACACTCGCTCGCGCTAGTAGATATCGCTAATTCGCTAGGGCGGATTACTTCAATTGCATGATTTCTTTATTCAAAACTGTTATTAAACGTAAAATAAAAGAAAATTGTAATAAAAATATTGCCTTTATTGCTCATACAGTTAAAAATAATATATAATTTTACATATTCACATTTATTTATTCTTTATTTATGAGTGTTTAGTTTAGTTTTAATTTCAGTGTAAATAAATAAATAAATAAATAAAATCTTTATTTTGCTTTAAACATGGTATTCAATGGTGATACAATTATATTAATAAAGCACAAACATGTTTAGCCAATACAAGCATGCAAAAATAATTACCATAAATGGTGTAATGGAAGAAGGCTTCGTCGAAGGTCGAAATGATTTAATTTGCGTAATATTAATATGAGTGAAACATCTTTAGGCGCGTTTAGAGTAAAATTTCAAGATCGCGTCATGGCAATACCGTAACGTCATGGAGTAAGGCGACGATTCTTCTACAACGATCTTTGCATCTTGGTAATAGTGTGTGTACAAATTCACGCTGGATGTTTAGAAAATCATGTAATCTTTTAAACAGAAAACGAGTTTAAAAAATTGCAGATAATGACGGGGCAATGTGCGCTGACATTCATAACATACAAGAAAATATAGAAAATAATACTAAACAAACCATACAGAGAAACCGCAAGAAAAAAAATCGTATATAAAAAGTATTATATTTATAAAGTAAATCAAATTTGCAGAGTAATTATCTGTACAAAAAGTAATGATATCCCACTAAAAACATAAATGTAAAAATTGGAGCCGAGTTCAATCGTTGACTTAATTTGCCAAAAAAAGAAATGAGATCTAAATGTGTGCCAAGTTCTGCAGACAGTCTAGAAATTTATTTACAAAGATGTATTAAGTTCTTAGGTTGACTGAAAACTCAATTGTTTTATTTTCCCTTAGAGAACAATGTTTATTCCAAAATATAACTTTTTTAATTTGAATAATATAATTATTTTCACAAAGCAAACAACTAATGACCTATTGAACCCCATAATTTGATGAGGCTAGTTTTACATACTGTTTATATTTTGTGAGGTTCTAAAAACTAGCCTCATCAAATTATGGGGTTCAATAGGTCATTAGTTGTTTGCTTTGTGAAAATAATTATATTATTCAAATTAAAAAAGTTATATTTTGGAATAAACATTGTTCTCTAAGGGAAAATAAAACAATTGAGTTTTCAGTCAACCTAAGAACTTAATACATCTTTGTAAATAAATTTCTAGACTGTCTGCAGAACTTGGCACACATTTAGATCTCATTTCTTTTTTTGGCAAATTAAGTCAACGATTGAACTCGGCTCCAATTTTTACATTTATGTTTTTAGTGGGATCCTGCTCACTGCTCCCTATTTTGTCGGTTTTTGCGCGCGAGTCAAAGGACCGGCAATACGAGTGCGAATGTCTGGCCACATACATACTCGCGCGATCGCAGTCCGCATCGAGCGCTCGCGCAAGACGCACACGTATGCAAAATTGGAAATTATGTCGTCGCTAAGAATGGAATGGTCAAATGAAAGTGTTAATGTTTTTTATGTTTGAGGACGACGACGACGATGTATATTTTTACTACATACATTAATATAATTATCTATAGTAAAAATGCATAGCGCGCACGCTACCATCGTTTTAACGTCCATTGTGTGAGACAAGGCAAATGACAAGTGAGGAGCGTCGCGAGTAGAGCAGTGTGTGGGCAGAGAGGGCAATGTCGCGGCGAATAACGCAGCGCGAGGAGCATAGTGTGGCAGAAGCATAAAGGTATTTCATAGTGTTAAGTATGTTTCACCTTGCAGCAGCGGCGAGTTGGCCAGCGCCAGTATGTTGGGCGTGAGCGCGGCGCGCGCGTCGTGCGTGAGCGCGGCCGGGCAGCGCCGGCACACGCGCGCCACCAGCGTCAGCGCCGTCTGCGCGCAGTGCAGGTCCGCCTCGCACACCAGCGCCGGCACCTCGGTCAGCACCTGGTGCACACCACGGTAATAAACATATAAATATTATGTGTAGCAGCCCTTAGGCTGGTTGCAGAGCTTGACCGACCATCAGTGCGTACCGTCCGCGTCGGTCCTGACGATACGCATCAACAATGTGTATGACTATGACACTAATACGCATGACAATACGCGTGCGTATGGTCGGTCTAGCTATGAACGGTTTTATGAATTTCCATACATATGACAAGCGCGACTGACGTACGCACTGATGGTCGGTCAAGCTCTGCAACCAGCCTTATAGGTAGCAGGAAGAAGCTAAATGCGTATGAGGGGTACTTTGGTGCACATTTTGCAGGTTTTTTAGGTGGCAATTCTCTCTGGCGCTCTCGTTTACTCCCATACAATTGGACAGTGTGCGCAAACGAGAGCACAATATCACTGTTACTGGGCGGGGCCAGGTCGTAGAAGATAATAATAAGAAAATATGTGATTAAAGGAAAAGTGTGGGTCATATGCGAAACATGACTCGTTAGAGGTTCAGGTATGAATATGTTGACTTCGTGTTTTAAATTGCAGACCCGTAAGTCAAAAAATAAACACATAGAATCGTTTAATGATGATTTTAAGACCAAGCTTTGCAATTATTTTCTATCGAGCCGATTTCGTCCAATTATGTATCGAGTCCATTTACGGTCTTCGAAATATTATGATGAATATTAACATATATTTTTTTTGATGGGCTAGAATATTTTTTTTTTAAACTGCTCCAATAACTTCAATTTGGTCTTGTCAGCCCCTTAATGGAAATTAATAAACTGAAAATTATAATGACATATTATGTATATTTATTGTGGAAATAAAGCTTGTAATACAATAAAATTCCTTATGGGAGGCCCGAGTCCCACCACTGGGAACATATTATATGGACTGATGACAATCACGCTCAAAAATTGTCCGAAGCAAAACTCTGCCTACGCGTTTATTAGGTATAGTTTTCTAATTAGCGACTTTGAACCTAATTTTACATACATACTTAAAAACAATGTCTGATATTTAATAAGAAAGATTTTGTGTCAGAATTGTAAGATTATATTATATTGAAAATATTTATATTTATTTATTGAATTGAAAATGAAGTATTCAAGGAAATATTGATATTTTGCTTATGGAAACTTATTATTTGTATGCTAAAATACTTTACCTTACTCAACAATTCTATACTAATAGCATTGCTGTAGTTTTGCACTAAGGTGTCGAGTAGTACCAATGTCGAAAGTTTTAATGCTCGTTGATTTTTTCGCAAAAATGATCCCAAAATAGGCACCGCATCTGACTGCAAAATTCGAAATACCGTTAATAAATTCCTTGTTTAAAAATTCAAAAGATATAAAAATGCACCAAAAATTACAATACATACCAATATAGGTCTCAGATCAATACGAAGAGGCGACGACGCAATTTTAGTCAATGCTTTCACTGTTGTAAGTCGTGTGATTTCATTGCGTAATCTTTCCAAAAAGATTGGCAAACATACAGGCAGTTCATTCTGAAACAAAAGAAGTAGATTTCAAGAAATCAGATTTTATTACAAGCATTTCGGTACAAACCATTTGTTTTCCTTTAATTTTTTTAGATCAATTAAAATGCATACAATTATGTGCTCTATTCACCTGTAAATAGTCACCAAAGTGGCATATAAGCTGTCCGCATGTGGCGATCGCTCTTTCCTTCACCTCTTGGTCCATGTCCGTAGCGCGCAGTCTCACGAGCGTACATTCGTACATCGCGGGTATGAACTGCTGGAACTCTGCCGGTGGCGCCTCTACTTGTACATCCCCATCGATGTTTTCGATGTTATCTGTACATATTATGAATACGTAGTTATTTAAAAAAGTTATATAGTTCTAGATTGTATGATTGTATGTGGGTTGGTCTGCTTAACAAAAAGGAGAGTTTAAAATACAAACACTTGGAAGGTAACACCATTGTTTAACAAAAACAAAGGACAATTTTCTTTCTAGATTTAATAGTAGCAAGTATTTTATCTTATATTCCCTAAATGCATATGACTCAATCTGTTAAATTGTTCAAATCTTGGCCAACATCAATTAAAGTCGTATTATATTCGTAGTGCAGTTTGTAAATGAGTAGATAGAAGGATAGGAGAGAGTGCAGACTAAGTACAAACATGAAAAATCTCATAACATAAACTAAACAACATACCGAGTGGGCGCATGATCTTAACGAGCGCCTGCAGCACGCGCAGCGCCTCCGCGGTGACCTTGTAGAAGGGGTCGGGCACGCACGCCAGCACGGCCGGCAGCAGCGCCGCCACGTGCGCGCGCAGCCCCGCCGCGCCCGCGCCGCGCACCAGCCACCACACGAACACCAGCGTCTCGATCTTCATCGACGACGCCGTGCCCTTGTCCCTGTGGACCGTGCAATTTATTAACGTTACTGTTTAAAAAAAAAAAAAGTGAAGTCCCATGTCCCCGTAGTGGGGTAAGGGGCAGATGCATTATGCATACATCTGTTTCACTGATCGATTTTTCTTTAGGGACAAGTAGGTGATCAGCCTTCTGTGTCCTACCAGACCGAGACATTTTTTTTTCTTCGTCTCCACCGGGAATCGAACCCAGGACCCCTCGGTTCTACGCTCACGCGTCAACCACTGTACCAAGGAGGCGGTCCACTGTACCACGTTACTGTTTAGGTGTGCCTTAATAGTGACCATTTTAGGATTAATAATAAAATATTATGTAGACAGAACATCTACAATATTAAAAACACAAAAGTGCCAAAAAACCGAGTGACACATCTTTGTGTTCAGGCATCACATGATGTTATCAAATCATGATGTTATCAGTCAATATCCAATACTAATTCACTGTAAAACTTTGTTAAAAAATATTTTTTTATAAATCAGAAAAACAATGTTGTAGGGTAAAAAGACTATTACGCTACACATAAGTTTCAATATCTGCCTAATATCACAATATACAGATACATAAAGTAAGGAAACTTCATACAAAATGTTCGAAATGGCTCCCCCCCCCATCAAGCGTGTTTTCGAGGGTATTGAGGGGGATCGATAGTAGCGGGTGACACATCCATAGATTTTGAATATAGTATGGAAAAAAGTTTAAAGTGATGTCAATTCACATTAAATAAATATCGATTGTTTCAGTTTGTAGCCCTTTCAATAAATTTATTTGTAAATAGCGTATCTGACTACAAGTTAAGAGACTATTTTTTAATTTCTATAGATATGGCAGCATGAGTTTTAAATTAAGTTGACATATTTTCTACCAAAATGATAGCTACAAATAGTCACTATTAGGAGTCCAGTCTGTTTAAAGGTGGCATCTATTTTTACGCAATCTAGAAGAGCACGAAAATATAAAAAAAAGGAAACCTTAAAAAAATCTTGTTTAAATTTATGTGCATAATTACGTAAATATTAGGGAAGAAAAAGATAGATATTATAATTATTGTATTTTTATCGATACGTGGCGTCTCCACTTTGTCAAGCACTAAGCCTGTCAAACTATTTTCTTTTTCTTCCTAAAACAAAAAGGTAGAGGTTCTATGCTCGTATAATAATAATTTTAATTTATTTTTGCATATTTTGTGTTATTTAATTTAATTTATCGTTTTAAAAATAATTTAGTAGGTATACCTACATACAAGTATTGTAAATTCTGGTTTAAAATAATTATTGAATATAATATGTATAATACAAATATCAAGCATTATAAATAATTTAGGTAGGTACATTAATTAATAGCCTTCGGCGTCCATAACAAAACAAGATTTCGAAATATAGCACTGATAAAAACGTATTTACTTTTACAAGCTGTATTAATTCGGATTGTTTCTTCTTGTAAATTCATATTTAGGCTACACCATTTTTGTATTTTAACGGGTTTTAATCTCCAAATTACCACAAAATCAACTGTGAAAAAAAGCAAACAGAAATATACAGGCCGAATTGATAACCTTCTCCTTTATTTTTCAAGTCGGTTAAATATCAAAAAGTAACAGCCCTATAGCTATACGTCATAATTTCATGGGGGAGGGCTTAGTTTCCTAACTGTATGTACGTAGTACATATCTGTCAACTGTGCTAATATGCAAATTATAAACACACTTTCACCAAAGACAAGTACTCACATGAGGGGCGGTGTGAGCGCGCGTATCACCCTTGCGGCGTGGTCTGTGAGGCAACCGGGCGCGGCCGCCAGCAGCTCGCGCAGTAGAGCCAACGCCGCACCACGAGCACGCACGCTCCGCCCGCGGATCACGCGTAACGCCCCGCGGACTATACTTG
The DNA here is from genome assembly GCF_905220415.1 of Colias croceus. Lineage (NCBI taxonomy): Eukaryota > Metazoa > Arthropoda > Insecta > Lepidoptera > Pieridae > Colias > Colias croceus. The sequence continues at coordinate 8,845,580 of NC_059537.1, forward strand.
GCACCTATGCACCAACATTTTCAATCAGCAATAAACAAATGTTCACTTATAACAAAACAAAATTAAATTAAATAAATATGTATGTTTAGCATAAATAATTCATAATATGTATTGGATTCATCATTCCGAAATGAAATAAATTATTTTAACTTAATATATAATATGAAATAAGACAGTCATACCATTAGATTCATTTATTCAAATTGGAATGAAAAATTAATGAAAAAGCATTAAAAAAATGCTTCTATAAAAATCAACATGTACCTAAATGATCACAAGTAGAAAAGGTTTGAATTTTCTGATATTTGCAATGTTTTCGCCCTGGAAATAGCTACATTAATATGCCTGTATTACAAAAGGTACATTATATTATATACTTTCATAAATCAATATTTTGTGAAAATTGATAACATACCCTTTGAATAAGCAATGCTTGTGGAGAGTTGTCAGTGGGCGCGATAGTCATCTGTAGAGCGGGAGGCGGGCGCGTTGCTCTAAGTAACGCCGTGTACGCACTCAAAATGTCGCACTTTACATTCTCTTCGCGCTCTTAAACATAAATAAATACACAATATTACTATAGTACCAAAGTTATTTGTTCTTATCTTATAAATAATTAATTAGTCTAAACAATAATTATTATTGTAATTGTTACTATTTTTGGCATATTCTCTTGTGTTTTCATTGAAGATTAAATCTTACCTTTGAACCTGGCTATCAATGCTGGTGAAACTGTAATGTACATTTCTGCTAACAGCTCATGCCGAGTTGAAATCACAGACTCCAGGCATTTTGCTGCAGCCCTTCTCACCTGTATAAAAGAGATTGTTTTGTACAAAATTATAATCTTAAAATAAAATGATTTAATAATTATTGATGATTGGGTACATGCATGACTTGTTTTAAATAAGATTTAAAATGGAAAAAAAGATAAAGCTGATAAATAAATAAAAATCATACCTTCCAAGACATATCATCATCATCTGAATATTCTTCAGAATCGGACTCAGGGTCTGCATCTGGTTCAAAAGATTCTTCCTCCATTTCTTCGTCCTCTCCACCACCTCCTTCTTCCTCATCTTCATAGTTATAATTTGGATCATATGTTATCATTTTTAAGCACAAATCAATAATCTGAAATATATATAAAAAAGTTACAAATATTTCACTAAAATCTTTTGAATATTATTAAATTTTTAAAGTTTAGTCATATTAAATACGAAAAATTAAATCTCTCATCATATTTTGTTAAAAGAACACTTACAGTAGGTATGTGAGGTTGAACCTCTTTGGGACATTTAAGTACAATAGCTTCAAGGGCTTGCAAACAGTGCTCCCTCAATTCTTCATCAGAATCAGTGGAATGTTCTAGAACCTGAGGTGCTACTCTCCATAACTGTTCACCAAATCTATGTCCAGCTTGACGACTAAAAGTTAAACCATCAATTAATTAATTTTCAGTGAAACTTTTTTATTTTATTTAGAATAATAAATATGTTGAGCTCATGATTACTTACCAAATGGAAGCAATACATTGTATATGTGTACGGCTTACGCTAGCTGATGTAGAAGTACTTAAGCCCTCCAAAAGATGATCAATGAGTTTGTTATATAATGTAGCATTACAAGACATAACTAAATGGGATAATGCTACAATAGTTCGCTTGCGGACAGCCTGGAAAAAGATTAGAAGTATTAATTTCATACAAGTTAGTTATGGTACATGTTTAAGATTGCATTGCAGTCAAAATTTAACTAATAAAATTTAATTGCTACTATTTACCTGACGAGGTGAAGCAAGTTGTGGAAGTAAAGAATTTAATAGCATGGGGTGAAACGAAATTAAGAGACCTCCAAATCTACTAAGTAGATCAGCCAAGATATCAAGTGCTTCCAATTGTACAGACACATCCTCTTGCTGTAAAATAAGCAGATAAATTATTTCAAAATGGTACCCTAGTCTATAAATAACAATTTATAACTATACTTGTTACATAAAAATGTTTGGATTATAATGTCCATTTACCTTCTCAATAGCACTGCTCAGTCTACCAGTTATTTTTTTACAGACATTTGCTGCTAAAGTGTTGGATCCCAAAGGTAATTCTGATATTACAGTTTTTAGGCCAATGCTACTTATATCACGAAGTTGCTCTGTATCTGACAACATATTGGCACAAAGGGTTTCTACAATACCCTCGACTTGGTATTCCTTGACTTTGTTTACTAATGGTCCGAGACTGTGAAAATGAGTAAAAAAGTTGTTAGACTAAAATAAACTAAGCACCATCTGTATTGTGATAAAGTAAAAATAAGGGAAACATACCACTTTACAGCCAAATTTTGAACCTCCCCGTTCTTGTCTTCGAGTAAACGAAGTAACATTTTTACAACTTTTCTTTCAGAATCATCGTCAAGTTTGATGCTATCTTTTTGCAACTCAGTCATCAAATCATTTGTAGCCATAAATCGAAAGTCCTTATCATTAGAAGTCATCTGTAATGATAGATAAAATGAAATTATAACACTAAAAATGCTTATAACAATGAAGAAATGTAGTTTAATTGGAAAATGAATGCACCGGTTACCTTCTCCAGAAGATTTGCTATTTGATAGGAAACACTAGCCATTTTGATCGGTTATAGTTTTCGTTTTCCCAAAACAGCGAACGTTATGAATTCATAAGATCTTAAATTTTCTTTTTTAGAGTCATAAATTGTGAACAAACTGACAGAAAATCTAATTTAATCCACTCAAAAGATCGAAAAATAATGCACCGATTGATAGATGATTGCCGTATATACATAGTAGTCTTTGGATGATTGTTCCTGTTCCATGCCAAGCGAGAAAATAGATTTGTACAGATTATTAAACTAAATGTTACCATGACCACACTATGTTTTGAGCACAGTTTTGAGATATTAATTTATTTTATATATTACTAGCGGTCCGCCCCGGCTTCGCCCGTGGTACATATTTACGTTTTCTCTACATAAGAACCATCCTCGTACTTTAAGGAATATAATAAAAAAAGAATTATCAAAATCGGTCCACCCGATCACGCGTGATGCCGTGACAACGCGAAACGGGTTTCTTTTTATTTACATATAGATATCTTTAAAACCACAGTTTAAAACAATTTAATTATGCATAGCATTTATCACATCGGAACTTATCTAGTTTTTTATAAAGAATTGTTTTACAAAATCAAAAGACGACAAACGGACAGAGAGAAACAATTTGATATTTGATTAGTCATTGGTTAGCTGTGGTTAACACGAGTAATGTCACTTTTGACTTGTGAGAAAGAAAACAAATCAATGTGATGTGGGCAAATAGGTTATGTGTTGAAAAACTTATGTTTTAAATCAAAATATTGTTTAGAATATTATCAAATTACTCAAGGTGCAGCTGCCTAAACTGAACAAAAATGGATTTATTTATAATCAATAGGTCTGTAATTAATTTTTGTCTGATATTTTATGGTCTTTGTTGATTAAGTATTTACTCCCAAAGTTGCTAAGTTACTGTTCTAAATAAAGCATATCTTTAAAAATCAACTTACTGAATCTAATCACTTTATAATTATTGTATTTCAGGTATAAAGAAACCGACGAAAATAATGATGTCTCAGAATCCTTGCATCTACAAAGGCTCAAGGAACAAATTGAAGAAAGAAAAAAAGTCTCTGCTAAAAAAGTTTCACTCGACGTATCATCATCGACATTGAACGAAGAAGTATTAAATGAATCAAAAGAAAATTTGGACCTCCCAGAAACTAACACGAATAGCATAGAAATTAAGTCTCAACCAGATATTGAAAAAACTTTGAAAACTGAAATTAAAAAAGATGAAACAAATAAACGTATGAGCGATTTCCAAGTATTGGGTAGTAGTGATTTTGAAAAAAAACCTCAGGTAAATGTTTTTTTAATAATTTAGTGATTTAAAAAATTTTGAACTCTTTGAAATAAGTGAATTTAAATTGTCTATATCAAATTTGAACTGTAGTTACTGGAAAAAATAATTAATTATGTACCTTATAGTTAAATACTAGCTTACCGCCCGCGGCTTCACCCGCTTTGACTTAAACCTAATAAATTATATACTAAAACCTTCCTCTTGAATCACTCTATCTATTAAAAAAAAAACTGCATCAAAATATATTGCGTAGTTTGAAAGATTTAAGCATACAAAGGGACATATGGACAGAGAATGTGACTTTGTTTTATACTATGTAGTGATTTTACCAAATCTTTGATTTTTGAATTAAAATATACTTAAATCCCTACCTACCTACTTGTACCATTTACATTTATTAAAATACATAGTACCTAATAAACTGTTATTGGCTGAAATATGAAATAATGTAATATTTTTCTCTCTTCAGGTTGAACGAGTCTTACCATACTGGTTATCCCATGCATATGGTGTATCCAAAAACTTGCAAAAGCTAACTTGCAAAGTGGAAGAACAAGCTTGGTTACACAATATATTAAAGGAGAATTTGGCTAGAGAAGGTGTCACACATTTATTTCCAGTCCAAGAGCAAGTTATACCATTTATACTGCAGGAACATAAGCTACCTGCTCCACTGTGGCCTCATGATGTGTGCGTCTCCGCCCCAACAGGCAGTGGCAAAACGTTATCTTTTGTTCTGCCAATAATACAGGTAAAATAAATATAAATAACAACCAGAGATAGGTAAGGGTCAACTCAAACCAAAAGAGCGGCGAAGCGCAGCGAAGCGGAGCGCAGTTTCCGTGTCATATGAATTTTTACTTTATTGTCATTACTATAAAACTTATTATCGCCTGAGAAACTCGAGCAGCAGCGCATCCACGCGACTCGTTCGAGTTTCTCATGAGATAATAAGTATTATATTAATGAAAATAAAGTTAAAATTCATATGGCACTGAAACTGCGCTCCGCTTCGCTGCGCTTCGCCGCTCTTTTGGTGTGAGTTGACCCTAAGAGATAATAAACAAAATCATAGTTAACACGTCATATTATACCTGTGAACTTGTCATTATTATTTTGTTCCACCCTATAATTATTAAATATCAATTACGAATTTCTACACATGCGTTAGCATGTACGGCCTTTTTGCTGTGGAGCGCTTAAGATTTTGCTTAAATTATTTAACTCTTTCTTTTAGACACTTATGCCTGAATTAGGACATCACATAAGAGCTCTTATTGTGTTACCTGTTCAAGAACTGGCTGCTCAAGTTGCTGCAGTGTTTAGAAAATATTGTACGAACACTGGACTTAAAGTAGCCTTGTTAAGTGGATCCATACCATGGCAGAAAGAACAACAACAAATACTTAGATATAGTAAGAATCTATTTCAGTAGTATATAAACTGTTAAGTAATACTGTTATATTTTATGTTTAATAACTCTATTTTATTTCACAGCTGATACACATGGATGGATAAGTGAAGTAGATATTATTGTATGTACGGCAGGTAGATTAGTAGAGCACCTACAAAATACAGAAGGATTCTCATTAAAATACTTAAAATTTCTTGTAATAGATGAAGCTGACAGAATTATGGACAATATCCAAAATGATTGGTTGTATCACTTGTATAAACACATAAAACTGGAAGGGCATGCAACAAATAAAATTGCACATCTAAACTGGGATTTCATCTGTGATACAAAAGCACCACCACACAAGCTTTTATTTTCAGCAACATTATCTCCTGATCCAGAATTGTTAGAGCAGTGGGGCCTATTTCAGCCTAAACTATTTTCAGTTGCTCCTATATCAGACTCGTTAAATAAACTTCAAATCAAAAAGTATACAACACCAGATGAATTACAGGAACAGTTTGTATTGTGTTCCACTGAAGAAAAACCTCTTGTACTATATCATTTTCTAGTTGAACAAAAATGGGATAAAGTTCTGTGCTTCACAAATTCAGGTCAATCAGCTCATAGATTGACAGTGCTTTTAAATAATTGGGCACAGAATCAAATAAAAATAGCAGAATTATCTGCATCATTAGATAGGTCATCAAGGGATAATGTTTTGAAGAAATTTAAGAAATGTGAAATTAATGTGTATGTATATGATTTTTTTATATTTTATTTACTTATATTACTAGCTATTCTCCACGGTTTTACCACATTGCTCGGCTCCTATTGGACTTAGCGTTATGATATATAGCCTATATGCTGTTTCGAATTGTTAGTAATATTCATGCAAATTTTGAAGTAAATCCATGTAGTACTTTTTGAGTTTAGCCCGGACATGCATGCAGAGAAATAGGTAAAAATTGTAAACGCTCCAAGTATTTAAAAAAATGTAAATTTAGTGTACAGTTTTAACTGTCCTACGATTTTATTATTTTTGTTAGTTTACAAATACATTTTTGATAACCATGGCCGCCAAATAAAGATTCCCATGTCACAATTTCCTTTAAAAATATTTGTAAATATTATGTATCATCGTCGGAATATCATCATTGTAATCTATAGATGAAAATTGCATTTCTTGCCATGCAAACCAACTTTTTATGATTCCTGTAAACTCTGTTTCAGAAAGTCAACAAATTCTCCTCTTATATTTTGTATGTCTGAAGGACTATGGTCCACTTTAGGAACGCTAATAATCACCGTTCAACCAGTTGTCTTTTTTGCCATATTATTTACCATTTTCTCGGCAGCTAGTTTTGTTTCTTTGAGAGTTTTATTTTGTTTTTTATATTCACTTTTCTTAAAAATCTTTGAACCGTAGCCTTCATCCAACAATTCACATATCGCAAAGAAATAAATAAATAGCAAGCATCGTATGTTCACATAGCCTGCACTTATATGCCCCAGTACAGCCATTTTGTACATACGGCAAAAGTGAACTTTGACTCTTGGTCTGCTTACTCCTCAGTTTCTGTATGGTTTTTGTTGTCATTATGAACTAAAAAATAATAACATGACTCCAATTCAATATTTGCATCCCATTCAATTTGATCAGGAACTTCAATATAACATATATGTTCGTCCTTCTTAATCTCTAAATTTACAGGCTATAAAGCTGAATCCACAAGCTTGTTTTTGCTACTGAATTCTTGCACTGCTTGAGGTTTTGTTATTCTTCTTCTGTTTTAACGTTGAAATAGGTGTACCCAAATCATTTTGTCCAGATTTGGGATTACAGCCAAATAAAGCTTTGTATGGAGATCTTCCAAGTATGTGATGAAATGAAACATTTTTTTTATATTGAACATGATGGCATCCTACAGACCAATTTGTCGAGTTGTTGTCATTCATCCACGTCCTCAACATATTGTCGACATCCTGCTTGCTTCTTTCTACACTGACCTCTACCTGTTTCTGAAGATGCCTAGGGCTCCCATGAACTATTTTACACTCAGGCCATATTGTAGTTAATTCTTCGATAATATTTTCCGTGAATTCACGTCCGTTATCAGATTGCAAGATGTAAGGTGCGCCAAAAATCATAAATATTTTCATTAACTCTATTGCTATTTCCTGTTCTGTTTTAGTTTTAAGCGGCCGAAGGCTAACGAATTTTGTGGCATCGTCTTCGTAATGCAATAACCACTTGTACTCGTCATCGGGACAAGACTGAAAGTCTATCAAATCTACCTGCCCTCGCATATTAAAATCCTGAGGTACAATTGGCTTTGTTACTATACCTTTTTTGGGTAAGGCCTTTTTCGTTTCACAGGTAGGACAAAGATCAAGAAATATTTCTATTGCTTTTCTTGGTATATAATATCTTGACTTGATAGCATGTATCATTTTGTCTCGTCCACCATGACCGCATGCATTATGGATTTCTTGCAATGTTGCAAAATATTCACTAGTAGATATTATACGCACCGTCGGGTCATCAGGAGATTTCCTTTTAAATATTAAAAAATCTTCGTTACCTATTACCATAGTATCGTACTTTGATATCCAGTAATAATCCATAGATGTCCTGACTTGCTTAAAAACCATGGACACCCTAGCCTTTCGAACATTGTTTATAACCTCTGAAATTCTTTCGGAAGTCCATGGTTTTCTTTGGGATCCTGAAACAGTAACAACATAATAAATTGTTGTTGTGTTCACGTTATCAAGTATTAGTTACCAAGCCTAAATTCTCACAAATAAATGAAACAAAAACGAACTTACCTTGATTTTGTTGTTCGTATACAGCCAGTATCGACTCAAATTTTTCTTTAAAAGTATCCGGCTGCGGCGTAATAATAGGTAAATCCATGCTATCAAACTATTATAATACGAATAAAGCACTTGTATTAAATAAAAAATCAACACTTCCATATGTACGAGATGTTTGACGCCATATTTGTTTTGGAGACTACTAGCGCCGCAGTGGGAAAAAATAAACTAAATTTCAATCACTTGACTGATTTTACATCCGCGCTCTAATCAAAGGGCTATCCGGCTATGTTTCATTCCGCTAACTATGAACTTGAGTGACATTTCACGCTTCTGCCTTGTCATTTAAATTGATTTACGTCAACCAATGAATGTGCTAGTCATTCAATCAAATAGCAAGTTTCACCAGATGACGGTGACATATTGTATGTATAGATTCATAAAAATATCCTAAAATTTATCTCTATGCCTAAAATATGTTTTTTTTTTTACAGTATTATAAGCACTGACGCTTTAGCAAGAGGAATTGATATACCAGATTGTAATTATGTAATATCATATGATCCTCCTAAGAATATAAAGACCTATGTACATAGAATAGGACGAACTGGCAGAGCTGGTAACCTAGGGAATGCAGTTACTATCTTAGTTCAAAACCAAATGCAGATGTTTAAGGTATTAGTATTGCAAAGTTATATTCTTTCCTTTTAGTACCTATATATATATATATATATATATATATATAGTTTCTCTTAGTAAAGCAATTCATAGTTTGCACTTAAATCTCAGTTGTTTTTAATGACGAAAATCGACAGATATAATATTATAATATAACACTTCCAATAGTTGCAGAAATGTATACCTACTTAGCTTTATAATGAATACAAACAAAAAAATAGTAAATCATCAACATGATTTATATTTTTAACTAGCTTACCGCCCGCGGCTTCGCCCGCTTTGTCTAAGACCTAATAAATAATATACTGGTAAAATGGGGTGAATAGAAATCGCGGGGTGTATAGAAACAAACCTGAGAACTTTATTAAGGTCGTTCTAGTGTCTCTATAGTCTGTTAAAGTATCTTTATTCCCACTATTAATAAAACTGCAACATTTTTCCTTCAATCTGGCAACATTAAAATTTACGTAAAGTTTAATGACATAAAGAAAAAAGCTGTTGAAGTCGCGTCACGTCTGCGTACAACTGTTTATTAACTGTGTAAAACTTTTAAAAAAACATCAAGTTCTTCACCGTTATCTCCTTGTCAATTTGCATACTTGGATAGCTAAGTTTCTCATCTATTAGGAATAAAAAGTTGAGTATCAATATTCCATCATTTTGTTCTAATTTTTTAGTAAAATCGAGACTTAGAAATTTTTTACAGAATTCGAGGTGAATAGAACCCAGTGGGGGGCGATTAGACACGCCCTTAGGGTCAATAGAATCGATCAAAGGTGTGAATAGATACGAGTGAGGGGTTGATAGCAACGAGAAAGAGGTGAATAGAAACATGATTTTCAGGGTTGTCAATCGAGTATTTTTTCATCATGACAGTTTTCAATTAAAAATTTTTGTTAAAATGTTTTTCTGTGACACTTTAATTTGAAAGTTACATTTTTTATCTTCAACGGCCTTAATCGGCATTAATATTTTCAACCTTTGTAATGTTACTAACGCTACCAATATGATTATAATTACAAAAATTAAACTTTTCAATTATTGTTGATAGTTGTTTACTGAAAAACGAATAAGTAGGTACATAAGTACAATACAAGTTGATTTTGACAACCCTAAGTTTTTTCTCTATTCACCCCTCTGTCGTATCTTTTGACCCCACTTTCAAGGTAAATAGAAACGGCCTACTTTTTCCTATTTCACAAATAATTCTCAAATTTATGTATAATCAAAGCATAACTATTTGGTAAATTAAAACGAGACTCGCAATTTGACAAATATTTGATAACAGCTTTAATACAAAATGTGTAAGAAAATCAGTCTAGAAGTTGAAAGTTGTGTCTATTAACCCCATTTTACGGTGTACTAAAACCTTCCTCTTGAATCACTCTATCAATTAAAAAAAACCGCATCAAAATCCGTTGCGTAGTTTTAAAGATTTAAGCATACAAAGGGACATAGGGACAGAGAAAGCGACTTTGTTTTATACCTACTGTGTAGTGATAATACTTAATTCCAGGAAATACTACAATCCGGCGGCAAGGCGGAAATCCCACAAATAGAAGTTACATCAGACAAGTTAACACCTCTAATTGGTAGTTATCAGTTAGCTATTTCATCAACGAAACAGTCAATATACGTTGAAAATAATACAAAGGTTAAAAAATCCATTGAATTAAAGAGAGGAGCTAAAACAAAATCGCGAAAACGAAAACATAGCGAAAGCAAGAATACTAATTAACTGTCAATATATCTTAATTATGTTATGAAAATAAGATGTTTTATTTTTATCCCCATGTACCTATATCTATCAAACCGTCGCGGTCGTTTGTAAAAATATGACTCCCCTCCCTACACAGTCCGCTCACCCTCCCCCACCACTACACAATTAGCTCACGCCCCCACCCCTACACCATTAGCTCATCCCCTACCCTTGAGGATTTACCAAACTACACGATTATTTTAAAAATGCTGATGGTCCACTTTCGGCTTAATTTTCTTACCTAGTTAAAAAATACACGTTTAAATGATAGAATCAACAACTTCCAAAGTAAACAATATTATGTGTTTATTACATTAATTTTTATCATTCAGGATATTAATAGAATAAATAAATAAATATGAGTAAATAAATAAATGTATTCTTACCGGTCTTTGATATAGGCACAAATTCGAATTATTCTGTCCATTACAAGTGGGTCTAAATCGAGTCAAAAGGTATAGCCATAGAAATCTAAATAAAAAGACACTGTCATATTTAGTATGAAAACCACTGTAGACCACTGTCGTCAAAACCCACACATCTAAACCGATAGCTAGTACACACAAGTAAACTATGCCTTTTATTGGACAGCTTCATTTTTGTGAAAACTAACTTTAAAAAATAAATACCGTAAAACACCCCGTTTTACGGTATTTATTTTTTAAGTTAAAATAGAATTCACGGGGTGAATAGAAATATTCTTGGGAAAAAGTAAAGCCTGTTATTTGAAAACTACTTCAAAAATCGCAATAGTGTTTTTAGTTTTTACAATGGCAACATTTTTTTGTTGGAATGACAACATTTGAATAGTATGAAGTTAGCAATTTATGTCAAAAAAGTGAGTTCAAAGTGCAACGGTAGTATGTATGTCTTTTGTGCTCTTATTAACTTCTCTCTAATTATTATTTAAATTTATTGCTCTTAGATTGCACCCATAAATATTTCTCGATTAAGAGGTGAATAGAGACGACTGAGGGGTGAATAGAAACGCGATATGAGGTGAATAGAAACGGGAAAGTGGTAAATAGGAACGAGAAAGAGTTTAATAGAAACGCGAAAGGGGTTTTTAGAAACGCTTTTGATACGGTTGGCACTTTATGCAGGTTGTTGAGTTTTAACTTTATTACCTACCTACATTTTTAAAAAGTTGATTTTTTAATATTTAATAATTAATTTTGTGTACGCAGGTATAGTTGCGAGCAATATGCCACGCAACTACATACCAGACCCTCGGGGTAAGAAATATATATAAAATATGACTTCAACTTAATACAACAGGCTGTTAATGAATATTCTGCGAGTAATTGTTCTCTTGATACTATCTCAAAGAAATATAATATACACATATCTGTTTTATACAGACACTGCATAAGAAATATGAAAAGTCAAGAAGGTCAAACTGTTTTATCCAAAGAAACTGAAGAAGAATTTATTAAATAGGTATATAAATATATGTGCTGACTGGGGCTATCCTTTGGAGGATTATTCTATAATACTATATTTTTAATATTAATAAAAAGGTTTTCTAATATATTATGTACACTCTTTTATTTCATTATCTCTGTGACGTCACTACCATAATATAAAATCTTTTGACAACCCTATCATTTTTCTCTATTAACCCCATATGTCGTATCTATTGACCCCATATTCCGGGAAAATAGAAATTGACCAGGTTTTTGTCTTTTTCTCCTAAGTAGATAATAATTTGGCATTAAAATTGTAATTATCTTGTAAAATAGCAAAGGACTCCCACAATGAAAGCAGCTTTATTACCCGAAACTTACAATTTATATTTTTAAAGTCGGTTTGAAAGTCTAGATTGTTTCTATTAACCCCGTTTTACGGTACAGCATTTTATTAAGTACCCTAACGCACGGTTTACCGGTTTATTTTCGAATAACATCCCCAGGTACATGAGATGTTTTGTTTCTTTTTTCTCAGAAATAGACAAATTCAAAAAAAATCGGCTTTTCTACAACAGAGGGCGTTAATTTTCAATAGATATAACTTTGAACCTAAACACATAGAAATAAGGTTGAAATTTGTGTTAAACGTGATAATAAGAACGGTCCACAGTGTCATTAATTGTTATAATTATTAGATTTTTATGGTGACATTCGTATTACTTGTAAAAAATCCTTAATTTAATTTTAAGGAAAAACGGCATTATTTAAAAAAAATAATTACCGATAAAATGTTATTCCTTTATTAGTATAGCAGGATTAATTATTTCCGCAATGGGAAATGATGAAACACACTATGCTTACACACGCACGTCTCGAGAGCAACTGAATAGTGACGAACGCACTGGTGGTTTGGAAGTCACCTGAGTGGCGACAAGGTCACGCGTGCTTACGACTTCTAGTGTCTTGTTATTTAGATTTCTATGGTCTACGGGTAAATCTAATATTATAAGCGTGTTACAAAGGGTGCCAATGTTTAGGTGAATATCGCGCTAGGCGCTGAGCATTTTGGTGAGCCTGAATTACACTTTTTTGCTTAGTACATAGCAAGTCACTATTTTGATTGCGGGAAGGGCTGTCTCTGTATTCATGATTATGTGATTCTGGCTACATATAGTAATATATAATAAAAAGATGATGAGAGTCAATTGAAAAGTAAAAGACAAAATCTATTAAAAAAAATATATTTATTTCTTTAGTATCACATACTACTTGTCATGTTAAAAACTTGTTACAAATATTAAAAGTGTGTAGATGAAATATACATGAAAATTTCATAGCAAGATTTACAAGTTCTTATTGTATAAAATAAAGCGATTTTAAAATGTTTATACAAATTTAAAATATATATGTATTCATAATATCTTCTTATACATGTTCATTATATAATATAGATATAGGTAATATGTATATCTAAAATCTAACAGAGTTCAATAAAAACTTATTCATAGTATGTAAGGCCATCCATATTCTATTCTTTTGAATTTATTTCAAGTTGATTGGTTTATTTGATTCATTTTCTTTTTAATAAGGGCCGATTTTTCAATCCTTGGTTAAAATGTATCCGTCTAATAAAGTATTACACGAACATATTAAAATGTCACCTGTAAACTGTCAATTACAGACAAATAGAATACATTTTTGATATGGTAGGATGAATTAATTTCAACCAAGGATTGAAAAATCAGCCCTAAAGGATAAAAATCCTTAACAGACACATCTCAGTTCATGAAGCATAGTTGGGAAAAGCTGACAATAAAAAAATAAAAATTTAAATATTTCCTACATCAGCATGTTCTATTGAGAAATTCCCATAGGACCTTTTATTTGTGTTTTGAATATACTTTGTTCATCAGTTTTTTATAGTTAGTAAAACTAAGTAATTATTTACATTATGCAGCTGCAAGCCTTATAACAATACTGTCTGTGTGATGTCATTATAGCTATTATTAAGTTTTACAATGAACCTATCTTTTACATTGACTAGTATTGGTTTAACAGTAATGAACACCATGAGTTAGTAAGGAGGCAAGTAAACATATTAATAACACTACTTGGTGGGGCTTGAATTTTCAATAGAATTATAAAGTATAAACATTCTATAACAGCAAAGCTGCAATATGTCTTCTAATATCTAATTATATAAAATATCAGAAAAATATAAATAATTTAACTAAAACTGGATAAGATCTTCACTTGGTTTATCTATTGTCTCTTTGCTAGAATTTAAACTATGGTTACTAGAATGAGCAATAGTTTCATCACTGTGTTTCGGTGAAATCTTTCTCCTGGGGGGAATAGGTGCTACATCTAATATACTGTTTTGACCTAAAATCTTTCCTTGCTCAGTAAATGTGTTAATTTCCTTTTTCATATCATTTCTTCTGCTGCTTGGTGACAATTTTGTTCTTACAGGAGGACTAGGTGCAGTCCTTGAGTATAGAGGTCTGTTATCAAAAATAGATATATCAATGGGATTTAAACTAGCTGTTAAAATTGATGTTTTGCTCTTTTCCAAAGAGTACCCTTGATTATCTGTCTTTGGTTCATTAACTAGATCATTGTTAGTATAAAATATTGCTGTATTTTGATATTCAGATCTTAAATGTCTATGAGCTTGGACGTCTGATTTACTCCTTTCTAGAGTAAATGCACCATTGGTATGAAGATGACAGCTAAAGGAGCTAGTGTTAACTGTGCAAGCTGGTACCGTAGAGAATGGTACCGAAGGTGCCCACAAACAAGCACCATCATTCCGTGGAACAAGAAGAAGGGGATCCTGAAACAATAGGGAATGTTTTTTTAATGAAGAATTAGATATTGAATAATCGTTGTAAATAGTATCATTTTTTATTCAGCGATACATAATTACATTATTACCTTGCCAGTGATAGAATATATCTTTGACTGAAGGGCATGTAACTGATTACGTAAGTACTCATATGAACACTGTCTTAACTTCAATACCCATTGCACCACATTATCTTCACTTCGAGCAGCAAAAATATGACGCTTGTCTGGTTCATCACTACAAAATATATCAACATTAATTTTGTTATTATATTGCAAAATGCACAATATATTTTAATTCACACTTACATAAAAGAAATTGAGAATGAGAATGAAATGTGATGTCCATGTTCCATTTGGACGGATGAGTTTTCCATGACAAAAACTCCGGCTGGGGTTTTTGTGTCAAAATTTCCCATTTCATTTATTTTAAAATAAAATAAGTAGTTGTTTATTAATCTAAACCATCTTTCTTTGTATGCTAAAATAACATTAAATAAGGAATAAAAATATATAGCTATAAATGCCATCAAAAAACATGTATTTAATTCTTATTAGTTAATCACCTGTTTGATTTCGATAATTTCCTGATATTTTTTTGTAATTTAGTCTACCTTCCATAATGCAAGGCTTGTCGCTCAGAAGAGCGAGTTCTTTTAGATTGCATTTCATGAGTACAGTTAATTGTGAGATTTCTATAATATTTCTTCTTTTTCTTCTCTTTGTTTAAAAGCACCGCCCAATAAGGGGACTGTGCTTATGTAATGTGTATTTATAGTTTGGATTGTAGGTAATGTTATCTGAATTTGACCAATTTTATTAAAATTTTGATTGTTTCGTTCATCTAAGCACACTAAGTTTTATTATGTCGTTAAACAACTTATAATCTAATTAACAAAAGTCGACTTCATAATGATAGTCTTGTTTATGTTTTAATACAATATAAAAGACATTGCTAGGAAATTTCAAAGGATTTTTCTTACGAATATCACAATTCGTGACGCATTTGATGAGACAATGCACATAACGGGAAAATATTAAGATCTTAGAGCACAACACACGGATGTTTTTATATTTAGATTGAATTATAATCTATTTTGAATATTTTTATTACGAAATTAAATAAAATGCCTCCCTATTTCTAGCTTACAAGAAAAAAATAAAAATAGTAAATACAGTTACGGTCAATGGTCATTGCTCACTGTGTAATGTCAATGTCATATAACATATTTTTTTCATCAATTATTAACAAGAAGCTTATATCTAATACACTGGAGATTTCGGTATGAACATTGACGTGTAACAAGAAAATATTGCCCAGTTCATGTTTTTTATCACTTTCACACCTAACTTGGTATTGCCACTGTTAATACGAAGTTTTCCCAAGGCTACTATGTATGCTGTAATATTCTGTGCAAAAGGTTAGTTTTTGTACATGAGTTTGTTGATAAATTGCCAACAACGTTATTCAGAAGCATTGTTGGATGAGACAATTATTATTTATGCTAAATAAACTAAGTATCTGAACCAATTATTAAAAAGCGATACTCCCTGATTATGGGTAGTCACCATAATAAAATTGTAGCAACTCTCACTTTGTCAATATGGCATGTGTGTCAAAAAAATTGCGTCGCTTCGAATATTTAAGTTAATATTGTTGCTTATTTAATGAATATTTTCCGAATATAAAGAATGCATTGTATTGTGCAAAATTGCAGAAGTGTTTGGACACCAAATTCTGGCATAGAATTTCACAGGCAAGTGTATATTTACCTTATTTACAATATTCCTCAATACTCCTGCATTTACCTGTTTAGAATCATTTCAATGGCAAAAATTGTCTAATTTAGCATCATTTTAGTAAGCAGTCATGTTAAATTTGTTATTTCCCTAATACTTTATCATTTTTCAACAAGTTTTTAATAAACAGATTTAACAAGTAAGGTAACCATGATGACGAGTTTTTATGGATAGCGAAGAGAATATATTGTAATAAAAATATTATGATGAAAATTTAGAACACTATTTTAAAGATTGTTACTAGTAATGAAACAACACATGACATCGGTATTGCACTCACATGTAGTTATAAGATTGTTCGTTTTTACATTGAAATTTATACTTTTTTAACTTACCTCATATTTTTTTGTTTTACGTATTTCAGCTTTCCAAAAAGTAAAATAAAAAGAAATATATGTGCCCATCAAGGTTACTTAGGATTACGACCCAGAAAAAAATACCTTTTGAAAAATAAACTTTGTAAAGTTAGCTGAAATGTGTGCAAGGCTGCTATAAACAGTTTTTCTTTGATGATTCTGGCTTGAAATTGACCCGTCGAAGCAACGCGTTTAAAAAGAAGATCTGAGTAGCTAACAATTTGGTAAACAGCATCTGATGCAAAACACAACTTTCCTCTATTTACAAAGGATGTTAATGCTATATATCGGTTCATATCCAAGCTTTGTAGCCAAAAGTTATTTATAACTATCATTCTATACCAATTAAAATTGTATGTACCTACCTATAAAGTATGACCATAATATTATAATATAAATACTGTTAAAAATATATGTCGTTATTATTTATAGACCATGATTTTTAGTTTTTTCTATTTTGAAAAATCCTGAATTTACAAACCAGCGTGGTCACTCGACAGAAAGAGACAAATAACATGACTGACGTCATTGAATGTCATAGTTTCTTGTTTCAAGTTAATGGTCATAGTGCAATCTCCAGTGTATTAGAGGATATAAGCTTCTTGATTATTAACAAGTAATTACCAATAGATAATAAAGTATTACCTGAGCAGACAGATAACCAAAGATATAAAAAAAAAAATCCCGCTTCAAAAGAAGTCCCACGGTAAATATGGCGAGGACCAGAGAGGATGCTCCACAAGTACTGTCACATCCACAGGTCGCGTCACGGTCGCGTCCATAACATATTTTACTCAATTATAATAAACTAGCTTTCCACCCGCGGCATCGCCCGCGCAGTCAAAGAAAAACCCGCATACTCGCATAGTTCCTGTTCCCGTGGGATTTCCGGGATAAATCCTATCCTATGTCCTTTCTTGGGTATCAAAATATCTCTATACCAAATTTCATGCAAATTGGTTCAGTAGTTAAGGCGTGATTGAGTAACAGACAGACAGAGAGACAGAGTTACTTTCGCATTTATAATATTAGTATGGATGTATTATTAGTTAAACATTATGATATTATTGAAATGAAACTTCTTTATCGGCGTTGGAAAAAAATTTAGTGTAACATTTTTTCGTTACGCGCCATCTTTTTCTTATCCCTACCACGCGTGATTGTATTTCTGTAAAGTTGCATATAGTAAATTATTTTTTGAAAAATAAGGTCCTAAAGAAGTTTCACCTCTTACGTGTGTACACTAGTACACGCACACATTTTTTATTTGTGTATCAGTACTCTGTACTAGTATAGTACATCTCATTAATGGCGGCTCGGAAGTTCGGTGCAGGTGCGAGTGCGGGTGCGCACAGGTCCCTTAACGTCCCGCTAATACCTAAAATTGTTTTCTGCGCATCGGATCGTACGATGTTCCGAGCCACCATTGTTTGAATCGTATTAAACTCTTGAACGAAATAGAGAATAGATACGGATTTGAGTAGTGGGTACATACTTACTCTGTGTCGCACACTGTGGTCGCACATCGCACACGCAAACATTTGTCGCAATCGGTGTTCAAATTTATGCCTCCTCCACACTACTCGCGAAGTTGAACGAGGTTAGACGAATAGAATAATGTAGAGAGGCACTTCGGCTTACTTCGTCCAACTTTACCTCGCCTCGGCCGACTTCCGTTTGTTGTCGGTTTTTGCGCCCGAGTCAAAGGGCACGAAGTTACCTGAAGTTCGTTCTGAATATGAACGTATGCGTTCCTCGCGAAGTTGAACGAGTGTGTAGTGTAGCACTGCGGACTTCAGTCAACTTCGGCCGAGTACTTCGCCGAGGAACTTCGCGAGTAGTGTGGAGGAGGCATAAAACTTTATAGTAAAAAATGGTTATTAAAAAATAAGTTTATAATATATGTATCAGTTCAAGTGGACGAAAATTATTGGTTACAAAAAGAAACGAAATTAAAAAAAATTATAAGGCACCTACAGCGCCGCGTCTATAATTATTGTGGTGCGTTCTCAACGCCCCAATTCAATATTCATGATGATACGCACATGATACCTATCTAAAATATATCATAAGTATCAATTGCCAAAATCTTTTAAAGAACGTATAAACAATATTCTTTGGAAGAGGGCTCCTGACATACAGGTTTTTACCTAGTTTGGGAGTCAGAGACTTCACAGTATTTCAAAATGTAAAACTATTGTCAATAAAGAATTTTTTTTTTTTTTTTTATAATACTGTATACATATTTTGCACCTTTCTGCACATGAACTACCTACTGTTTAAACTACAATCTATAATCAAAAAAAAAATTTTTCTGTTTATTTATACAATACAAAAATAAATTCATTGAAATGATTGTTAAAATAGCCTATATTTAGTTTTATCTCAAATTTGTCTTTTATAAATCTTTATATCTATAAATAAAAGAAACAATTATTATTACTCATTTATTTTAACTTTTAGTACAAAATAAAACTAGTACACAGGGATACATCTCAAACCTAGCATTTGCAATTGATGAATAGTCCGAGGCTTACGACAATAAGTCTTCTCATTTGTACTATTTTAGACACTAACGTCACACTGATTAGCTCATTTTCCCCAAATAAAAATAAAAGTTAGTCAAAACTGAATAATGCAATCACTCTTCGAGATCTGGTCAAGCTACATCGTATGCCAATATATAATACTACCTTACTTATGGTAATTCCGAACCAATTATTAATTCAACTTACATACGTCTTATACCAATACATAATTTTGAGGTTTGGAGCGGCATTGGTGAGTATCAGGCACAATCAAGCCAGTGCACTCCAATGTTTAAAATACACAAACGACGTGATACTTTTGACAAAAATTGGTTTTATATTTGTTCATTTCAAATTCAGTATCTAAGCACATTGTCTGATATTGTCATTTATGTATTGTAAGCATTTATCAATATATATCTCTTTCTTTTAACAATGATCTCAAATTTCACCTTGATTCGAGTACATTTTAATACTAATGTTGACATGACATGATTTTTTTATTGTGAGGCTATGAGCATTTTATTATGTAATGGATTCTGCTTATTGCCCAGTTTGCTAGCGATATTCTATGTTCTTTATTAATAATAAAAAATAAATGGGCTTAAAATGCTCATTCCTCTTAAGATGGTCCTATGTGGAAATTGAAGAGGAGAAAAATCAATTTTCAAGAAACAGATTAGAGTTACTAAGGAGTTGTTGACAAAAATTCTAAGTATATATTTGAAGCATAATAAATGTCGTGATTTTTGTTACATAATTTTGGAAAGGTTAACCGGTAACTTAAAATGATATAAAATAGCACTTCATGATTTTTTTTACTTAATAATCCCAAAAAAAGTTCTATGAAATCCATTCAGACCTTATAAAATGTAAGCCTTACGTCTAAAAGGCGGATATTTTTTCGTGAGCGACAGTATTTAATATTACATTCCAGGTT
This sequence comes from Colias croceus, assembly GCF_905220415.1. Lineage (NCBI taxonomy): Eukaryota > Metazoa > Arthropoda > Insecta > Lepidoptera > Pieridae > Colias > Colias croceus. Next base: position 8,866,034 of record NC_059537.1, read on the forward strand.
AATTGTTATGCAATTTATACTTATTATGGAACTCGACGTGATATTTGTATTATACAAATGTGGGAATTAACATTTCATTCTATATTGACCCTGTTCCTAGCGAGAACTACGAATTATTGACTAATAATGCATTTCACTTAAATATAAAATGCATATCTATTTACAATTGAATATGTAAAAAAATTTAGTGTCCCTTGTATTCGACTGAAAGGAACTATTTATAAGGCTATTTTTGAACATCTTGCCAATAACTGCTATTATTCAGTAAAAAATTATATCATGATTGTTCACCTGCATTTTGAAATATAACTTCTTACCTAAGTGCATTTACCTAAATTTTAAGTTACAATCATGTGTCTATTTACAACTTGTTCAATTTTTTGGCACCACCAAGACATTGCGCCCGTCAAACATAGTAAAATCAGTCAAATAAAATTTCCAATATAAAAATTTAAATATTATTTACATTTATTCAAGCTTGCACAGTTTAAGACATTTCATACACTATTATACAGTATTTCTGTCTCCTTTATGAAAATGGTGAAATGTTATTAATATTTCATCAGTTTGAACATATTTTTTAATTGTATAAGAATGCAAACTTTCAGCTGTATAAATACCATAGCTTCTATTGTTACTTTACAAGCCGGCATATAGTTTACCTCATTTCGTTGGATATGAAAATAAAGATTTTTTGATCTTTTTAGTAAAAATTGATATAATATCACATTTTATTGAACATTATTATGGTTCACTTGACTACATTAAGACTAAGCCGTGTTCAACATGATTATCATAATGTATTCTAGACCATTGTTACATTGAATGACTATTGTAGATTCAAGTCAAGTATGTACCATAAGGCAGCGGCTATGTAAACGGCAGTATATGGAGCTTCTTTAAAGCATATTTTATAATAATTATAATCGAATTAATCTAACCTTCTATCCATACTATCATTACATTCATCTGTTGTATTTACAAGTTCATTAACGATACAATTATCTAATTTATTAAAGACATACTCAAAGAAATGATTCACATTATTCAGACAGAGCTCACCATAACATCAAAAACGAAACACAAAACAACAAACATCCATCTAAACCGGAGTAAAAACGAACCGTTGCACAATCACCGAATCGTGTATTTCGAATTCTAAGAGCTAAATGAACACATGAAATACATTTCGCCGCGGCGCGATCGTTCGCTGCGTTCCGGAAAACGACATAGAAACTAACATTAAATAATTACATTTCTTAAACGTAAAATAAACTCAATAATATACATAATTACATTATATATTCGAAAAAAAAATAACAAATAAAATCGATAGTCAATATGCGGGAAGCGTATCGATCGCGGAGGCGAGACGCGTGCTCCCAAGCGGGCAGTGTGTATCTCGGACGCGGCGGCGCTACGTGCTCGAGCGTCACATGGGCGGCCGCTCCCACTCCACGGCGGGCGGCGGCGTGCTGGCCCACGTGTTCCAGCGCTCGCGCCGGAAGAAGCGCTTCTTGAAGTGGTGCGTCGGGGGCGACGGCGCGGGCGGCGAGGGCGCCGGCGGCGAGGGCGCGGGCGGCGAGGGCGCCGACGGGGAGGGCGCGGGGGGCGCGGGCGCCGCCGCCGCCGCCGCGCGGCCCGCCTCCCCGATGCCCGAGTCCGGCGACGTGTTGCACGCCTCGTCCGAGCGCCGTCGCTTGTCCTCTATTGCCGTGGACGCGAACGAGATTATTTGATCGAACCGGAATGCGATCCGGTCTTGCCACTTGCTCTCCTCGACTTCTTCACCACCCTCACCTTCTGAAATCAATTCCTTTTATATAAGTATGTGTGTTCGTAGAACTGAGAGCGTATACCAACATCTGCTTGAATATATTTTTGGTGATAATGTCTGAGTCTGTTAACAGTTTAGGCATGCTAGTAATAGGCATGACGAAAGATTTTGAAATCCTCTTCCATAATATTGTGTGTATACGTTTATTATACAAGAAAAACCCAATATTTCGGTAATATACCTAAATTTAACGAAGATACAAGCCATTTTTCAAAAAATATTTATTAACTGTGCCAAAACAGCTCGCAGGTGTCATGGCGTAGGCGTGACGTCACTTTTTAGTAAATATGTAATTATTTGTACGCATTGCGAAGAAAATTAAAAAAAATATTTATTTAATATGTGTTATAGAAACGAATTTCAAAGTTTATAAGTGGTGTGCAGTATTTCAGTGTGAATCCTCATACAAATAATGCTCAAAAATGTGTTAGTAATTATTTCAAGCGAGAAAATAATAAGAAATGATTGTATAAAGTTGGCGCGGAGAGCCCCGAACCACGTATTGGTGAATTCGCAATTATATTTCTGTTCTGAGTCGATAAAGCATACGTGAAACAATAGTAAATAAATAAAAATGCGTATTCACAACATATTCATAACAACAAAACACATCTGACGTGAGTTGTTTACTTAAGCGTGACGTCACGCGTGTTTTAGTCAAAATGGCCAACTGCAGAATTTCAATGTTTTATTTTATTGATAATCTCATTAATCTTAATGTTTTTAAGATTTCTAAGTCACTATATTTAATTTATTTATTATACATTTTCCCTTAAAAACACTAATACGATCATTTATGGATACTGTCGTCATGCCTATTATAACAACCGATGTGCTCAATTTCTCGCCGATGCATGTTAATATAGGACATGGTCGTAAATATAGTAAAAAAAATCTATTATTCGATACATCAACAGGTGTACTGACCGGGTGGACGGTCGGGCAGCTCGTCGACTAGCGGTGTGGAGGCGTTGGAGTGCGGGTCGGGCGGCGGCGTGCGGCGGCGCGGCTCGTCCCCGTCCCCCGCGCCCCCGCCCCCGCCCGCGCCCGCGCCAGCCCCGCTCCCCGCGCCCGGCCCCGCGCCTCCCGCGCTCTGCTCGCCGCCGCGCCCGCGCCAGTACTCTGACGCCAGCACGCGCGCTTGCAGACACGCTGCCAACCCTGTATATCCAACCACATTTCAATTGATGCCCTATATCAGACGAAGTGGCAAGTGAGCGATGCATGTGTAATACTATAGTGCTCGAGCGTTTCAGTCTTAAGTGGTATTCGCTCGTCTATTGTACAGATATATTAACAGATCATTTATAACAGAAACCAAAACCATTTAAAGCTAATAATAAATTTAATAATCATCACAGTCTATAATGCCTACGAAACCTCAATAAAAAGCAAAATAATGGCATGCAATGTTTTATCTGTGGCAAAAGGAATATTGTGCAAAGATATTTTTTGAAAAATATTGGGCTATCGTTTCATGTGCTCACCAATTACATAAGATGCGAAAATAAAATGAAAAACATAATTTTATAAATGAAGAAGTAAATGTAGGCCAAGCCCAAGTAGTTTTCAGAAGGATTGAAAGCACTAAAGAAATCTATAAAATGAATAAAAAAATCTGATATAAAAAAGCAAAGATGAACTGAGTCAAAAAGATAGTTCGAATCGATAAAAAAGAGAATCAGAATACAACTGTCGACCGCTGCATCCCGATTGCATTACATTATCTTTCTGAAAGGGAATATAATACAGCGGAGAGAGCAGACGTCACCTGGCATCACGGATTCAATCGTTTACCGATTCGACGAGTACAAAATTCATGCAATATAGAATCACTCACGGCAATCTATCGATATAAGAAAAGTGTGTGACCTTCGAGCGGCTGGTGCGCGGCGGCGGGCGGCTCGTGGTAGCGCGCGCTCATGTGCACGGCCGCGTTGATGATGCTCTGGTTGCTGATCTCCAGCGTGCGCTCGATCTCGCCGTTCACCAGGTCGCCGATGGTGCGCGCGCCGCCCGACAGGCGTTCCTGCGACAAATGCCGACGTAGCGCTAGCTTCGCTGGTGACACCTTTGCAGAGATTCGTTACGGTCAGATATGTACACCGCTTGCGTCGCGCGCGCTCCTTTTGCGCCTCACCAGTGTCGACGTTATCGCTCCCGTTTAGAGATTTTATACAATATGGTTTTTTACATCTACTTCTATTTGTATATAAATTTATAGAAAATACTAAATAACAAAAAACGAAAATTAAATCTAAAAATAACAAAAGATATATTAAATTTAATTAAAAACACAACATTGTAACATGGTTGCAAAATATAAAATTATCAAAACGTAAATGAAAATTTTTACGGGATGAAACAAATCAAGTATAACTCAAATTATAGTAGAGCCATTTTAATAGGCAACATTTGACAGTTCAACAAAATTCAACAACGTAACCTAGTAACGACGACATAGAATAACATGATATTTCGTTTTGTTAGAACTGCACATTTGCTTAACTTTTTTCAATTACGATTACATATTTATAATAATGATGACCGATACAAGTAATTTTAAGATTTCATTGTACTGATAAACCATACTTAACATAATAAACAATTTCTGAATTGAAGAACTGACGTCGCTACAATTTTGTGTCAATAAACCTTTTTTCTTTTTAAATACTAGAGACGTTACTCTAAAAATCGAAATCTGACATCTAGAATCGAATGCATTGATTACTTGTGAATAAAAATCATCATAAATTAATAAATTCGATTGACAAATGTTTCAAATCCGTATCGACTAATTCACTTTAATCGATGTTTTTAAGCAGGTTACTTCTCTACGAAGATAAAATTGATAGACGTCAAATGTTGCCTATTAAATTGGCTCGACTATAATAATGAAGACAACTATGTCTGTATTTTCCAAATTACCTGTGTATAATCTGGTTGCGAGGGGTGGTGGTTGCGTATGTCGGGCGGGCGCGGCTCGTGGTGCGCGTGCGAGGGGCGTGGCTCCCGCCGCTCGTGCCCGTACCGCTCGCGGCGCACGTCCCGCACGTCGCGACTGTCCCGCTCCCGCACATCTCTGGGGTCGCGCGTGTCCCGGCCGTCACGCATATCTCTTTGATCCCGCTTATCTCTCGAGTCACGCATGTCCCGAGAGTCCCGCATTTCTCGCGAGTCACGCACGTCTCTGGGATCGCGCATGTCCCGCGGGTCACGCACGTCTCTGGGATCGCGTACGTCTCTGGGATCGCGTACGTCTCTGGGATCGCGTAAGTCTCTAGGATCGCGCACGTCTCTAGGATCACGCACTTCTCTTGGATCGCGCATATCCCGCATTGGTCTAGCGTACGCTTGCGACGCATTCCCCGAAGATGCCGGCCGCGCTGCGTAAGCTGGATGCGGACCGTTCGGCCGCACGTACCCGTTGTTGTAAGCGTGATTTGGTACTGGTTGTCTTGGCTGTGGAATTATATAATTTCAGTAAAGCCATAATAAAATATTTTACATGCAACATAATCCAAATCAAGTATAGACAAATAGAAATAACTCACCTCAAGTCGAGAAGCTTTGCGTTGTTCTTGATCTTCATTCAACACTGAAGTTATTATGCTCTTCAAACGATCTTCAAAATTGATCACTTTAGGTGATTCCTGCACTTTAGTGACCACGTTGAGCGGCTTCTGTGACTTGACGGGCGAATGACGCGACAGCGGCGTCACTTGACCGCTTCGCTGCGGCGGTATTTGTGAACGATGTATCGGAAGAGCTGCCTTTTGTTGCCTGCAAAAAAGTAAACGTCAATACATTTTTTTTAAATGATGAAGTGCAATACTTTTATTGTATAAAAGTCGAAAGTTACCTGTGATCAGCATGTCGATCTGGGTCTTTTATATATCCATTCACAATAACATTTGGTTTGGTTATTTTTCCAGCTTCTATTTGTCGCCCCGTTTCTAGTATTTTCTGGGCCAAGATCTCAGGGTTCTGTTCCTCAATTTTGCCAACATCTGGCACATCTGGCCAATCCTGGGATCTGGACCGATGGTCTCGAGATTTTCTCGGTTTCGAGTTCACTGTGTGCGGTTTAACAGTCGCTACAGGCACTGTCGGCGTCGGTGCTTTTTGTTGTTCACTTGCCTTCTCCATTTGAATGATTTCATTTTGCAAGTGACCAACTTGTGCGTGTAACCGTTTCCTATGTGCTAATGTGGCCGATATTTCTTTCAATATGCAATCGTGCGCTATACTCTGCGTGATCTCAACGTCGGGCGGTATGTGCCCTAGCTGTCTATACTTTTCAGTTATCTCAAATGTTCTTTGCTTTACAAGCATAGCTTGTTCTACTTCTATATTATTTACCTGAAAGAAAAAATGGTCATAAGTAAATTGATATTTACATTGAATGCTTATACATATAATTAATTAACGATGAATATTTTGAAATAGATTACCTGAGCCTGCAGTTTGCTGGCTTTACTTTGAAGCTCTTTATGCCTTCCCACAATTTCCTTTGCCTTCGCCAAAAGATCAACCGTATTATTAGCGTGAATACCCAATTCACTCATGCGCGCTTTCAATAATGCCACACTGTCGCTAATAAGAACACTTATTTGTTTATCCAACTGAGAGGCTCTTGATTTTAATTTTTGGTTTCTTTCCTGAAAAATTAATAAAGCATTATTAATTATATTTAAAAATGATGCGGTCATTATCATAACTTAATAAACATAATATTATTTATTACTTTAAATTGTAAAAGTACAAAGTCTCAGTCGTTTACCTTCTCCTTATCGATCTGGTTGCGTATCTCGAGCGCGTACTCGGGCGAGTTCATGCGCGCGATGAAGGCGAGGTACTGGTCGCGGAACATGTCGAGCAGCAGCTGCAGGCTGTAGGGCGTGTGCGGCGAGCGCGGGATCTCCAGCTCCGAGTGCAGCCGCTCCGGCGACTGCAGCTGCACGCCCAGCGCCGACAGCCGCTGCTCCACGCACCCGGGCGGCGGCGCCGTCACCTGACCGCCGCACCGCACAAACACTCGTATAGATATTGTCATAACAAACGCTAAGTGCTTTCGTTACAAAAAGCATTTGCAGCTTGGCAATCGTTATAAAAAATTGTATATAATAATTGTATATAATATTTAAAGGAATAATATAAAAAAGCAACACATGAAAAACATCAGGCTATTTTATTTTTATGCTTCATTTACATGTCAAAGCGTGAATTTTGCAGAACAAAGTGCACTAAGTAATTATTATGATTATTTTTCCGACCCAAATATCGACCAATAGAATTGCACCATTCGACGTCACGTGGTACAACCTACATGGTATTATACTGATAATTTTTTGAAAATTTTCTCTGGTCGTTGACGTCAAACTGACAGGTTTAATTCAATTGTGAAATTATTGGCCGACATTTGGGACGGAAAAATAATCTCCCGAATACCACACGAGCTTCAAAATTATCTGGCATTTCCCTCAAGGTTCCCTGCAAACAAATAAAGTCGTCAAGTTTTTCAGGAAAAATCACTCGCGCTTCGAGCTCGTGATTTTTTAGCCCTGACTAAAAACTTGACTCCTTCATTTGTTTGCAACGAACCTATCGGAAAATACCCGATAATTTTTAAGCTCTTGTGGTATTATAAGTGAATAACTGCAAATAAATCAAATCAAAACAGTATATCTCATTTAGTTGTTATGATATAAAAATGTTTACGTCCATCCTTTAGACTTTAGAAGAAGCATGTAATAAAATAATAAAATCAAAGGAACCTGGTGATTCGGTAAGTTAACGGTATTTAACTCACAGCGCCATTGTGTATAGTGGAGGCGAGCGTGGTGGAGTGCAGCAGGTCGAGGCCGGCGATGTTGGGTCGCGCGGCGCGGCGCCGCTTCGCCCGCGCCGCCCGCCGCCGCGCACCGCCCGCGCTCGCGCTGCGCTTCGTGCTGCGTCCGCGACGATCTACACGCGACATCACATTTAATATAACACTTCATGTGATGTAAAGGGAATAAACGCTACACGACGAAAAGGATAAGAGTGCAGAGCGATGTAAAAATAAGCTATTGAAATGGGAAGAGAAAAGCTGATTGTTGAAATTGCAATCAAAAAGTACTTGCATAGTCATGGGCTTCCTGACGTTAGAGCAAATTAAGTGAAATAATTTAATTTTTTAATGATAGACATGCCTATATTAGGAATTGGTTTATTGTCTGTGAAACCAATTGGTGTCTGAAATCTGTTTTGCGATATTTTTTATTTAATTTTAAATGAGTGTGTAGACTTTGTAGGTGTGAACAGTGTAATGAAGTAAATAAGTTAAATGTGAGTATGTTTGTAGTATTTTCACTCTCACCACTTTCTAGTATTTTCAAACCATTATTGACAAAATTACTTTTCATAAATAAATTTTAGATCACACCTTCAAAGTAGTTAAATAAGCGAATAATAATTTGTTCACTAAGGTAATTTTATTGAAACATGCTTAACCATAAAATTAAACAATTTATAAACCACAATGAAAATTAGATGAAGAAGTGAAAATACACAAAGCATTTATTATATTCACAGTAAATAAGAAAATAACTCACTCACTAAGTAGTACTGTAAACAAATTATCATGCACTAAAACACCTACCAGTTAGCTAGCACAGAAAAGTTAAGTTTAGCTTTCAAGAAAAAACATCTAACAACATATTTGTATAAATCATTGTAGTGCTAAGCTGCTACTTCTAACTAAACAAACCTGTCAAACAGAGGATGTCGGTAGTTTGATGAAGTTAACTTGATTATGACCATTTTAAATCTCTTAACAATACAACACTGAACGTAATTTTGAGTGATCCTCTGTAATCTTTAATTCAAAAATGTCTGTTTGAGATTCAAGGTTTCAATAAAACATCCAAACTGTTCAAAATAGTTTCAAATGAAACTGTGTCGATTGCCTCAAACAGATTGAATGATTCCATAATGTTGTGATAGAGGGACCATGAAACCGAGCATACTCTGACCGCTGTATGTTAAGCATAGCAGGAGTCCTGCGACATAATTTTGAAGTAAGATTATAAATACATTATAGATTATACAGGTTTTTTTTATATAGAATAAATGTTGCTACATACGAATGCAATGTCAATGTTTTCTAATGAAAAGGGCCAAAGGATAATAAATATTATTAGTTATTTAGGTAAATTACAACCATTATTGTAATTATTACCATTATAGTAAATAACTAAATAGCGACATTTATTTTACGTAAACCTAGTCATCTTATTATAATATAAGCTATCCCAAAATTGAGCAAGTGTGGCGGTAAGGAGTTGTGTGAAACGGACATAATTTTGATGTTAAATTAAATAGCATTTAAATGCTTTATAAAGTAGATTTTTTTTGAAATTGAGAATTTCCCATTTTTTTTGTCATCAACTTGCACCGCACTTGGCAAATATTTTGGGATATTTTTGATATTATATATTTGGGTTGCTGCTTATAATGTGCATTACACTGTTTAAACACTAGTTATACGATTACAAGCATTTAATTGTTGTCAAAAAAATTTTTCGAACAACATACCACTATTACATAATATTATTGTTCATTTTATAATATTTTTATTCGATGTATATTATGGTATTATGCCTTAGTAAGTTAAGTTTATATTGTTTTAAACTGGACAAAAACTTGTCCCTGTCATTCAGGTTCATAACTGATATTTTCCTTCAGCATCATTTTTGTAGGATATCAAATTTTATAACACACAAATATGATTGATTATAGTAGTAAGAAGCAAGCAAAGGGGTAGGTGGGCCATCTGTTGTAAAGTGGTCACCACCACCCATAAACATTAGTAATACTGAAGGTGAAAATGAAATGAAAATTTATTTGTAAAGTGTAACAGTTGCTTTGTTTGGTGCTCTTTCAACTCTTTGTGGAAGACCAATTTAATTGGTCAAGTGGGCAATCGGACAAGTGTTTAAACATATTTATAATCTGCTTGTAGATTACCTACGTATAAGATAAACAAATATGAAGTTCACTTTTTGGTTTGTAATCAAATCACTAGTTTAGTGATAATGATATAACTAATAGTGATTAAAAAGCCGATAATTCTGTATTATGTACATAAACATAAGCTAAAGGAGAATGGCAAACTCCCATAGGACTCTGGGCCTGATCGTTACACTGATGATTTATGGGTGATTAAATAGATAAAAATATACAGACTCTATGAATATAATAATTATAGATCTTTTCTATGGGATAGCAGAGATATTGGGATATTGATTAAGATCAATTTTGAATATAACGTTACTAAGGCCCTTCTGCCATTAGGTACGATACTTCTAGAATACGATACTCGCGTAGAATACTACTTAGATATTTGCTGGCTACCCGATGCTCGCATATTATGCGACTAAATTCATCATTATTGTGCCTCGTTTTTGTGGACCGACGTTATAATAATAATAATTCATTTATTTATTGCAACAACAGTTACGTCGTTATGTCGAGCAATCAGCAATTCCAGTGACGAAGAAGCTCTTGCAGTTTTTCTTTTTTATAGAAATAGAAGACGCCAACGTAAGAGTAAGAAGTACTGGATTCATCCATATATTGAAAGAAACATAAATTGTAGAGTTTTTGTAGCCGAACGAGAACTACAACATGATGATTAGATATTTTTATCTTTCTAACGAAAAGATACGCGCGAGAGTCGAGACGCGATGCAAAAGCGACCAACACGGTGAGTAGTGCTATACTAGTCGCGGACGTGTAGGATACCAGTAGCGTAGTGTGCGAGCCTACATAAAAATGTATGTGAGATACTCCGCGGCGACTAGTCTCCGAGACTTGCAGGATACTTGAATCGCCTATGCGTATCGTAATGGGAGAAGGGCCTAAAACTTCACTTAAATGTCAAACAACAAACATAAACAAATCACTCATAACTGACACTATTATGATTAATAATTTGACATTTTATTAATGGCCAGCTATCTAAATAAAAATGTTATAATTATTATTGATTAAGTAAAACATGTTTATATTTTATAGAATGATCTAAATAAATTAAGATATGTGTTAAAAATAAGTTAAGTTTTGCTTCTGATTTATAAAGCATTTGAATTCAATAAAATTAAAAATAAAATATAGACATTCATTCGTATTAATCGATATATTCGACTTTTTTACTAGTGTTGTCAACACTGACAATCTCTGCTTGATAAGACCGGTAGTCATAGAAATCTAAATAACAATGCCGGTAGTGAACACATTATCTTTTTTTTCAAAGATTTGTTTTCCCATAGAATCAGGAGTAAATATTTTACCAAGAATTACTAAAAATAATATAATGAATTTTAAATATATTATGATTTCTGTAACAGTTAGGCCCAGTTTCGCCATTCTCCTTTGTGTATATATTTTTTTATTATTATATATATTTATTATGATTGATTAAGCAGTGTCATTTCCCTTTACTTTCAAATATTACTCAACTCAACTGTTAACAGTTTCAAAACCACCATACAAACAGTATTATATAACACAGTATACATACTGGAGTCTGACGAGGATGCCCATGGCGCGCCCCACTCGCGCGGCGCGGGCTCGGGGCCGGGCGGCGCGTCGTCCGTGCCGCTCGACTCCTCGTCGCTCTCGTCGCTCGAGCGCCGCGCCACGCGACGCTTCGCCACTGTGGCGCGCGCACGCGTTCTACCGTTCTCACCCCTGTTGGGTACAAAAACTATTAAAAAAAGATCGTGTACTTCTTCAAAGATATCAAAATCGTCGCCTTATGTATGAAATTTTACTCTCAATCCGCCTAAAGAAGTTTCACTTCAACAAACTGATCTGCCCCCCTAGCCAAGTGGCTTTCTAGTATTTTCTAGGGTTTGATTTTACGCGAGTATTATACATTTAGAAATTAAAGACTTTTTAACGGATTTTAAACGCGATTTATTCATTCTATTATTTTCCCGACGTTTCGAACACTTTACAGCGAGCGTGGTCACGGGGAGACTGAGATGTTGTACGTCTTGATGGTCATTCAAAAATTGTTATTTGTGAACTACCTCCACCTATTCCTCCGTAGTTGGTATCTGGAGTATTTTTCCGGATGTTGGCAGTATTGGCTGATCGTGTCTTCTAGTCTTTTGGTACGTTTGACATGGGATTTTAAATTCTTAATAACAGGATCCCAGGTGTTAGAAAGTTTCAAACCAATAGAGATGGTTTGAAACTTTCTAACACCTGGGATCCTGTTATTAAGAATTTAAAATCCCATGTCAAACGTACCAAAAGACTAGAAGACACGATCAGCCAATACTGCCAACATCCGGAAAAATACTCCAGATACCAACTACGGAGGAATAGGTGGAGGTAGTTCACAAATAACAATTTTTGAATGACCATCAAGACGTACAACATCTCAGTCTCCCCGTGACCACGCTCGCTGTAAAGTGTTCGAAACGTCGGGAAAATAATAGAATGAATAAATCGCGTTTAAAATCCGTTAAAAAGTCTTTAATTTCTAAGTGGCTTTCTGTTAGCGTAGCGTTCAATAGAATAGACTACGAATGTACGAGATTGACGTAAGATAACGTTTATCTACAGCTTACGTCAATCTCATACATTCGTAGTCTATTCTATTGAACGCTACGCTAACAGAAAGCCACTTGGCTAGGCAGGTGCGTACGGACTACGGAGTGCAAGCCGTCGTGTTTCCCAACTACACATAACACAGGAACGCGCAATCCGTACACACTTTTACATATATATAATATACAAAATCAACTATAACAACAACAAGGCCGTCAATTATTAGTTTGACTCCTACTAATAAGATAATAAATAAAGTTGAATAGAACACGCTTTATTAAGATTAACTCTTAAAATTTTTGAATCACTCCTCCTTGATAAACGAACAAAGTTTGAATTAAATCTGTTTGTTTAAAGTGGATCAAAATCAAATCTAAGAGAGTTGGTTACGTAGAAACATTATTTGTTGTGAAGCGAGTTTGGTTTTAAATACGCTTACACGAATAAGTGTACGTAGTTTATTTTTACTTTCAGCTCATTGTCATCTGCTTGATTTGAGTATGATTTGGCTTTCAGAGTGACGCTTTTATTTTATGAAAGACAATTGCCTATTCTTTGTCTTTATGTAGACAGTATCTACAGATACCGTTTTCAATTTATTTTATCTCGAACACAACATAATATTTATTATGCTTACGACGTAAACTACGGAAAATAATTTCTCAAAGACAAATTATGCAAAAGAGAACTAATTTTCAATAATTACCTAATAGGTCTCGGTCTCGCAACCTTCCTTCTCCTTTCTGGCAGTGAGCCGGTGCTATGATTACTATTTCCATTGAGCAAATCGGGTGTAGGTTGCCTCGTTGGTGGCGCGCTTACATTCCTTTTGCTAGATCCTTCTCCCTCATCACATCCGTTTTGGATTCCCTGCACGAAACACATATTGTAACTACATCTTAGAATATTATAATATAGTATTTCACACAACATTTAACATAGCACTAGTATATACTGAACATATCATAATCCTTGTTTTGTATTGATAAACATGATATATAATACACGTCAGTGATAAATTGCGTAACATGAGATAAATTATTATTTTATATGACTATTTCAATTTAACAAGTCCATTTCCATATATTGTATTTAATAAATAATTTCAATCAATAATTATATTTAATTTAATTGGTAATTTTTGTCCGCAGATGAAAATTTTGTTAAGCATGCACTAAAAAAATAAAAATAGCAATAAGTAATATTTGATTGGAAACAGACCCTTTTGCTGACCTTGAGTTTCGGATTTTTCAGTCTTTGAAAGTATCTCTCTAATTTGGTCCTATCTATTATGTGTAAATAGTAAGATACTGGCTTTCCTGTCCAAGACACGGAACCTTTCAGCGGTGACATTTCACTAACATGCATTATGGTCCCAATGTCGCTTAAGTTTCTGTCAGTTATCCTAAAGTTAAGTGGACAAAAGCTCTTTGATGATACGATTTTCGCGCCATCTTTTAAATCTGCAAATCTTTCTTTCAGTTGGTGATCGACGTGGGGCCCAAACGCAAAATTGTTCACAAAAACAATTGTAGCGGAATTTATCTTTTCTCTATGTTCATCCATCAAAAAGTCTCCTTTTATCAATTTATATTCTCCGTATTTTTTGCCATACCATTTCATCCACATCCTAAAATTTAGATCCATGTTCTGAAATAGAAAAAGCATCTTATAAGATATTTGTTTGGAAATTCGAGGTAAGAAGAAAGTTATCAATAGATTATAATAAATAAATAGTAAATAGATGATAATCTAGTTATGGTTTGCTTCTTCGATCATTCCAAACTTTGACGATTAGTAGTGTTACGCAAGCTTTCCCTCGCGTCATGCATATTCTATAATATAACGGAATTTGTAGTAAAAAATAAATATTACAAAACGTACTTCTGCATATTTACTAGGCACTTCCGCTTTCTCGACACCAAAACAGATGCGACAAGGTGTCGCGGCCGCCATTTGTAGCACAACTTGGCCAACGCCTGATCCCAAATCCACGAACACATCTTCGGCAGTTATATCTATTTGATCTATCATTTGACAAACTAGCTCATAAGAAGTTTCGCCGTATACCTAAAAAACACAAATATGTGAATATTAATATGCAATGTTTGATCGAATCTATGCAACAATAAACGAAATTCAGTCATTAATCATACCTCAGGTGAAAAAGGCTCGTAATTGTTCAATTTTTCTGGGTCGGCAACGGCTTGGTTATAAGTTTGCTGTAGAATGTGCTTCAGCAAACCTCTGGACGGGTACTTGTTTAGGCGTTGAGCTGGCAGTGATGTACCTTTTTCCTATAAAAACCGATAAGTACAATTTAAAGCCTCTTTCAAATTTAGATAACACACGATAAAAAAATAAAATTTTAAATTCATTGTATTTTAAAATAATATTGGTAGTGGTTAATATTTTTCTTTATTCACAAATTACATTTAGCCCATTTGTTTCAATTAATTTTAATTACGACCGGTTTCGATAGATGGATGATTTATCGAGTGGAACTAGTGCACTATGTGTTTTAATAATTCGAAAGTAGTATATACGTAACGTTAAATAAAAAAAAGTTATAAATCCTTTGGAAGTAAACTTTTATATTCCGTGACGTTGCTTCTTTATAAATATACTATCAAATATTATATCAATATACACGGAGAATTTTTTCAATTGATAAATTCATCACAATATTATGTATCAACAAACAGTTTGTGTTAAAATATTATATTTATATTATAAAATATCTTAATATAAATAAATCTCGTGTCACAATGTTTGTCCTCAATGGACTCCTAAACCACTTAACCGATTATAATAAAATTCGCACACCATGTGCAGTTCGATCCAACTTGAGAGATAGGATAGTTTAAATCTCAAATCGTTTTAGAGAAAGCGGGCGAAGCCGCGGGAGGTAAGCTAGTTATATTATATTTATCGTGTCAGAAATTCATTCATGCCCGGTTCCTATATTCAACGGATCGTCATAGTATCAAAGCTACTATCCGTTTTTCTAGAACTACCTACGAGTCGTTATTACCGTTCCACAATTTTATTTCTTGACGTGCTATCGACGGACATCCGTTGGTCATAAAAATACCGAGCCCTCTTCACTCACAGATGTGCGTTTCGTTATAAGCCAAATTGAAATTAAAATAACACAAAATTCAGGACAAAATAATTTAAATATACAGCCGAATTATAAACTTTAAGAATAAAGTTTCTTATTAATAAAGAACTAATACTAAAGAACTATATATTTGTAGACATCTGCGTGATAATTTTCCTTCTAAACAACCTAATGCGTTACACAGAAAGCAAAAACGGAACGTTTTTCTCGCGCACGCGTGCATTGCTTGTCAGTTGTCAAATTATTGTCATTCATTGTTGATTGATGATTCATTGTCAAGTTTTATAATTAAAGAATAACAATACAACGACCACTGTTTATATATTTATTAAAAATGGATATTACGCCGGTAAGTACGCCTTTATATTTCTTCTTTAAAATCGTCTGCCGCTTACTTTTTGCTTCGGACACTTTTAAAGTCAAACATATATTTCTGTTACAGAAATCGAAGAAGGCTATGAGTAAAGACGAGATTGCTCAATTATTATAACCAGTAAGGAGACTAATGCTTCTACGAATAAATTAAAGGATGAATGTTGGACTTCGTTGACCAACACATTTAATGCAAAAATTGGTCAAATACCTACCAGGAAAACTTTTTATTTTCAGCCAAAAAATTCAAACATAATAAGGATGATGGACAAATATTATGAAGAAATAATTGAAATACTGAACACACAATAATTGAAATACTGAACACACAATAACTAATTAATTTTTGTATATTATTAAGCAATATATCTAGACATACGGTAGAAAAAGAATTTGTTAGGTAGTGCTAAATGTAAATCTTATGTAAAAAATTTATTTAGTTCAGAGAGCCTATTACAGCGTTAAGGAATATAATATAGAAGATGATAATCGATGGAGGGTTGTCGTGTAAGAATCACAGGACAGTTCTTTGGCATACTTATATTATGTAGTTACTTAATACTATGTAAAATTAAACTGTAATAAAGAAATAAAACTTTTATTCCATTTTATTATGTACTTTTATTTATTTTTTATTATTTACAATACAATGTTTAAAAAATTGATTTCTACATTGCAAACATAGACATACATATAAATATACTAGTGGTCCGCCCCGGCTTCGCCCTTGAAATACTGAACACACAATAACTAATTAATTTTTGTATATTATTAAGCAATATATCTAGACACACGGTAGAAAAAGAATTTGTTAGTGCTAAATGTAAATCTTATGTAAAAAATGTATTTAGTTCAGAGAGCCTATTACAGCGTTAAGGAATATAATATAGAAGATGATAATCAATGGAGGGTTGTCGCGTAAGAATCACAGGACAGTTCTTTGGCATATATTATGTAGTTACATATTACTATGTAAAATTAAACATAGTTATAAAGAAATAAAACTTTTATTCCATTTTATTATGTACTTTTATTTATTTTTTATTATTTACAATACCTACAATGTTTAAAAAATTGATTTCTACATTGCAAACATAGACACATATATATACTAGTGGTCCGCCCCGGCTTCGCCCTTGGTACATGTTTATGTTTTCTTTCCATAATAACCATCCTCGTACTTCAAGGAACATTATAAAAAAATAATTATCGAAATCGGTCCACCCGTTCACGCGTGATGCCGCGGCCGTGACCAAGGGAAATAGGTCTGCCACTGATATCGATATTGTGCCTAAAGCATAGAACCTCAGCGTCAACAGTAATTGATGTTATGGAGATACCCCATGATTCCTGAAATGACAACATAAATTAGGTACCTATGTAATAAGGTTAGACGTGTTTGGTATAATATTAATGCCTCCATTAAACTAACCTGGCTCCTTTTATTCGTACGTCTGGATAAATTTCAAGAAGTAATTGTTCAACAGATTCTTTATCAAGTCGAAATCTCAATTGAAATTCGTGAGAATCCAGGGTCGCAAAAAAATCCACTCCTTCTCTATAATATATACTCTTTCACGCCCACTATCTTCTTCCGAAATTCGATATAATATTTAACACTTCTCTATCACTATCTGAACTCCACATTTCGATACTGAAGCGGAAACAATGAAATAGTAAGAATTTAACCGCCCGAAATCGACGGGTAAGCAAAATGCTATACGAATAGTAACTTTGACAGCATAATGACATTAAAAATATTTATAGGAACGCGATAAACTGTCTTCTCCATACAATATGCTTACCGTTCGTTAATAGTAACCCTCCCATCCGTCAGTAGGAAGCCGTCGGTAAGTTGCTTGACGAGACGTTTTTTATAGGAACGATTTTCGCTTACGCTTGGTTAATTATACTACTATTCGTAACTAAAACGGATCGTTTTTCAAATATAGGAACCGGGCATCAATAACGATAACCTTGACATTCGTGCTTAAATGACCTAAATAAAGGAACAACAAACGACTACCTATACGACCTTGTATCGGATTGCAATATGGTTTATAGCAGCAATACACTACCTACGTCCTACAATAAGTAAATATATGCTATATAATAATTATTTCTTGTTCTCTAGTACACCAATAAAAACTATTATAAAATATTAAATTGATTTTCTTTTTTATCTAGATGTATGTATAATTAAAATGAAATAGTATATTTGGAACAAGTGGGCGCAAATAACATCTGGTCTGATAGCACAAACATAGCAAACTGTGGGTGCGCGGCCTCGAGCTTTCCTTATGAGTTTTGATTAAACTTTGAAGCATGGGCACTGCGTTGACGTCGAATATTGAAATTCGTCATTTTCCGGGATTCGTTTATCTATATGATTAATGCCCGGTTCCTATATTCAACGGATCGTCATAGTATCAAAGCTACTATCCGTTTTTCTAGAACTAACTACGAGTCGTTATTACCGTTCCACAATTTTATTTCTTGACGTGCTATCGACGGACATCCGTTGGTCATAAAAATACCGAGCCCTCTTCACTCACAGATGTGCGTTTCGTTATAAGCCAAATTGAAATTAAAATAACACAAAATTCAGGACAAAATAAGTTAAATATACAGCCGAATTATAAACTTTAAGAATAAAGTTTCTTATTAATAAAGAACTAATACTAAAGAACTATATATTTGTAGACATCTGCGTGATAATTTTCCTTCTAAACAACCTAATGCGTTACACAGAAAGCAAAAACGGAACGTTTTTCTCGCGCACGCGTGCATTGCTTGTCAGTTGTCAAATTATTGTCATTCATTGTTGATTGATGATTCATTGTCAAGTTTTATAATTAAAGAATAACAACCACTGTTTATATATTTATTAAAAATGGATATTACGCCGGTAAGTACGCCTTTATATTTCTTCTTTAAAATCGTCTGCCGCTTACTTTTTGCTTCGGACACTTTTAAAGTCAAACATATATTTCTGTTACAGAAATCGAAGAAGGCTATGAGTAAAGACGAGATTGCTCAATTATTATAACCAGTAAGGAGACTAATGCTTCTACGAATAAATTAAAGGATGAATGTTGGACTTCGTTGACCAACACATTTAATGCAAAAATTGGTCAAATACCTACCAGGAAAACTTTTTATTTTCAGCCAAAAAATTCAAACATAATAAGGATGATGGACAAATATTATGAAGAAATAATTGAAATACTGAACACACAATAATTGAAATACTGAACACACAATAATTGAAATACTGAACACACAATAACTAATTAATTTTTGTATATTATTAAGCAATATATCTAGACATACGGTAGAAAAAGAATTTGTTAGGTAGTGCTAAATGTAAATCTTATGTAAAAAATGTATTTAGTTCAGAGAGCCTATTACAGCGTTAAGGAATATAATATAGAAGATGATAATCGATGGAGGGTTGTCGTGTAAGAATCACAGGACAGTTCTTTGGCATATATTATGTAGTTACATATTACTATGTAAAATTAAACTGTAATAAAGAAATAAAACTTTTATTCCATTTTATTATGTACTTTTATTTATTTTTTATTATTTACAATACAATGTTTAAAAAATTGATTTCTACATTGCAAACATAGACATACATATAAATATACTAGTGGTCCGCCCCGGCTTCGCCCTTGAAATACTGAACACACAATAACTAATTAATTTTTGTATATTATTAAGCAATATATCTAGACACACGGTAGAAAAAGAATTTGTTAGTGCTAAATGTAAATCTTATGTAAAAAATGTATTTAGTTCAGAGAGCCTATTACAGCGTTAAGGAATATAATATAGAAGATGATAATCGATGGAGGGTTGTCGCGTAAGAATCACAGGACAGTTCTTTGGCATATATTATGTAGTTACATATTACTATGTAAAATTAAACATAGTTATAAAGAAATAAAACTTTTATTCCATTTTATTATGTACTTTTATTTATTTTTTATTATTTACAATACAATGTTTAAAAAATTGATTTCTACATTGCAAACATAGACACATATATATACTAGTGGTCCGCCCCGGCTTCGCCCTTGGTACATGTTTATGTTTTCCTTCCATAATAACCATCCTCGTACTTCAAGGAACATTATAAAAAAATAATTATCGAAATCGGTCCACCCGTTCACGCGTGATGCCGTGACCAAGGGAAATAGGTCTGCCACTGATATCGATATTGTGCCTAAAGCATAGAACCTCAGCGTCAACAGTAATTGATGTTATGGAGATACCCCATGATTCCTGAAATGACAACATAAATTAGGTATGTAATAAGGTTAGTCGTGTTTGGTATAATATTAATGCCTCCATTAAACTAACCTGGCTCCTTTTATTCGTATCTACGTCTGGATAAATTTCAAGAAGTAATTGTTCAACAGATTCTTTATCAAGTCGAAATCTCAATTGAAATTCGTGAGAATCCATGGTCGCAAAAAAATCCACTCCTTCTCTATAATATATACTCTTTCACGCCCACAATCTTCTTCCGAAATTCGATATAATATTAAACACTTCTCTATCACTATCTGAACTCCACATTTCGATATTGAAGCGGAAACAATGAAATAGTAAGAATTTAACCGCCCGAAATCGACGGGTAAACAAAATGCTATACGAATAGTAACTTTGACAGCATAATGACATTAAAAATATTTATAGGAACGCGATAAACTGTCTTCTCCATACAATATGCTTACCGTTCGTTAATAGTAACCCTCCCATCCGTCAGTAGGAAGCCGTCGGTAAGTTGCTTGACGAGACGTTTTTTATAGGAACGATTTTCGCTTACGCTTGGTTAATTATACTACTATTCGTAACTAAAACGGATCGTTTTTCAAATATAGGAACCGGGCATAAGCCAATCTGCTTCTATTAAATATATCATATTTTATATAGGGAAAATTAAGATGATACAGCAAACCGCTGCTAAAACCAAAATCGTTTGGTGTTAAAGGTGAAATAGAACTAAAATACATAATATTTCATCACAAAAAATGTTCAATAACAATAATTGGAGCTTTTTGGATTTTTTTTTCTATTATACCGATTGCGCAGTCAAAAAAAGGTCATTAACACTATGTGAGACATTCGCGTTCGTTTAATAATGCGGTCATCGACCTCGTGTGCGAACCACACCAAATTTTAATCGATTCTTATTTGAATAAGGCTATTATTATTTTGCTATCCAATTATAGAGCATTAATAGTTGTGACGTGACCGCATAGCATCAGAAACAAAAAAAAATCATATTCTTTTATGATTAGTCACATAATATATTTTATCTTTAGTTTTTAAAACAATGAGTGAAGGCAATCAACTTTTGGTTGAGACGTTTGTCCGCATGCTTAGGTCAATCAACTTGAAGATTGACGGTAATGTCGATGACTGAGTGTAGTACGATGGTAATTCTTAAACTTTCACAAGTCAAGCAGTTTATAGATAAACAGATTTTTTTATGAACACAAAATAAAAAATGTATTCATAATTAGGGAAGACAAAATTCATATATGTATGTACATATGCTATATATGCATATGCATAGTTCGAGTTTGAATGACTCAATTTTGAAAATTCTTTCACCGTTACCGTTAGTTTGCAACATTATTCTTGAGCGACATACCTAGGTAGGTACTTAGGTTATATTTTTTACGTTTAGTGTCTTTCACGTCGCAAATAAGCCAACAGTGAACAGATGTACGTTATTTTACACAGACTTGTAAATTGTATTTTATATCTGGAGAAACCGTTCAATCTAAGGGGCTGTTTAGATGATTTCAATTAAATTAATAAGTTAAAAACGAGGCCAGGTACAAAAACCAAAAAAATAAGGCGATATTTTTTTCGAAGGGAAATTTTACAAGGTAACAAAGCAAGGTAAAATTCTTTTTACTGGGCGGATAATATCAAATTTATCTATACTTTTATATCTATACATACTAATAATATAAAGCTGAAGCTACAGAGTTTTTTTGTTTGTTTGAACGCCCAAATCTCTGGCACTACTGGACCGATTACAAAAATTATTTCACTGTTTCACAGGTAAGTGCTCGATCCCTGGGCCTGGGGCTAAAATCAGTATGTACCACGGGCGAATCCTGCGCGGACAGCAGAACTATTGTGTAGTACCTAGTCAATGGTTATGATGATGATGATGATGATGATGATGATGAATGACAATAAAATCTTATAAATATCTATTGGACCCAATTCCCAAATACGGCTAGGCCTATAATAATACGCAACGTGTGTTCGCGGTTCTACGGAACAACGTCTATGGATAAAACTGAAAAATTAAGATTAATTTTTTTCTACGTATTTTTCCAGGATAAAAAGTATCCTATTTTACGCCCAGGATAATAAGGTATAATTATACCAAGTTTCATCGAAATCGAACCGCTAGTTTTCACGTGATGCCTTCACATACAGACAGACAGACAGACAGACAGACAAAAATTTTTTTAATCACATATTTGGGTTTGGTATCGATCCAGTAACACCCCCTGCTATTTATTTATTCAATATTTTCAATGTACAGAATTGACCCTTCTACAGATTTATTATATGTATAGATAAAATAAATAATTTAATTAAGTTCCACGCGCACAAGATATGATGATAGTTTGTAGTTCCTACATAACAGACTCAAGGTTACGTACCTACGTGTTAGGTATGCGGGTGCAAGTCATCGATGACGGTGACATCATGAATTAAGTACTGTGTACAGTTGCAGTTATCAACATTTTATACTTTTAAGAGTTCAAAATATGATTAAATATTTTGAACAATTTCAATTTTCATTAAAATAAAAAATCTTCTGCTATTTCGTTTTTTAATCTAAAGATTTACTAGTTAAAATAAATTGGAGAATAGATTTTATTATTGTGTTAAGTCGAACGGCTGGTTACTTCTCCTTTATTAATGATTTTAAAATGTCCCATATTTCACAAACAGTATGTAGACGTCTAGTATTCATCATCCCGGTCCACTATGTTATTATATTTTATAATGTACACAAAATTTAAACGGTTCCAAGTTACTACATAAAACTAAAGGAATTCGCTTTATACTAGGATATTGTTACCAACTTCTATATTTACGGACTCAAATAGAATGCATCGTTTAATAATAGATCTCTCAAGCGGTGTCTGCTACGACTACGACCATCGATCGTTTTGTTGCGTCCTCGACGGATGACGCCATCTTTGCCCTCACGTCCCCTCTTATTGCTGTACCTTCTCGTCATCATGCCCCTCACTGCCCCCTATTTTATCTGACTGTGTAAATAATGCATTAGGGATTGATTGACCATATGCATCTGTGTAAATTATTATTATATAATAATTAATAGCATGTTAATTACTATTCATATAAACGATTATATCGCAAGTACATCTATTAATAATTTATTAACTGTACCTGACACTTTTTTATAATAGGTCATTGAAATAGTACAGCTTAACCAGGAAATGTAACACAAATAGAACGAAGTGGCATTGAAGATGTTACTAATAGGAAACCATGCCAACTATAGTTTGAATCTCCACATTATAATATCATTCCAAATATTTTAAAATATACCTACTTATGGATTATAAATAAGTACACAATGTTATTTTCCCTGTTATCTTCCTTTAAATTAGAGTCGTGATTTTAAAGAGTTCAATTTCAATGTTATGAAATTTATCAGTATAATCATGATTTTTAATGTGAACTGTCTATAAAATACTGGAACCAAAAATATTGTGTTTAGAAATCATTATTCAGTAATTTCTAATTAATACGAATAGTTTGAGAATCAATGTTATGTTGCGCGATAAAGTTGTTTACATCTATGACCCACGTGACACGAGTCACACAAGCAAGGGTCGCGCGATGTTACGCACGGGGGTCGCGAAATGCCCTCGATGCACCGGCAGCGGTCGTATCACTTGATCGACTTAATGTTGGTATGTATTACAAAATTATTCATATAACGAAAAAAGGAAATATAAACGTATGTTTAAAGATAATTTTTTTAAAAGTTTATTAATAAAGTATTTGACCTCATAGAACAAAACGCGCATAGTGCGACAGCTCGTGTGATACTATGACCTACTATAGTGTGTTCACACATGACATTGCAGATTAACCTTATTCAATTTTATATGCTCCTTTGATATAAGTAGGAAAACGCACAGACAATATTGTTTGTTTTTCTATCCACTAAGAATAAATCTATGTACATTGTACATATATTATGTAGAAACAAATTTAAAACTTACCAAAGCAACTACTGAGTCTATGGCGCGGTTGAAGCGGTCGCAAAGAGCTCGCATACTTTCGTATGAGTGGGTGTCGTAGTCGCTTAGGATGTTCTTCTCCAAGGCACCCTTCATTTCCGGTAGGTCGTCGCATACCCACCTTTTAAATAAAAAAGACATTTAACTTTTTAATCAATATTACTTGGCAATGTTTAATTACATAATGTCTATTGTCTTTATTTGAGCTTATTTTATGTACACACAAATGCCATAGTAAAATCCCATCAGTTTGGTTGTTTTATTATAACCTGTTTATCGGCTTCATCTCAATTACGTCAGGGAAAAAAAGTAAAAAAAGAAAGTTTAAAAGACAGGTTTCAAGGTCACTGAATGTGAGTGAACGTCGAGAGGTCGCCAGGCCGTGCCCACCCGACCTCACGGGAGCAAAGGGTGACCCGCTTTGTAAAGCTTTTCTATTTATGCTAATTAAAGCAGTGCAATTTTATGTGAATGTATGAATAGCTTTTAGAATAATTAACATTTTATTAATATTACAGAATACACTGTAAAAGGCAATGCTAAATAATATATTATTTATATTTTATAGTGAAAAATATGCAACGAAAGGTCATTGTACCGATTATACATTAAATAAAATAAACAAGATAAGTTTTTAAATCATTGGCATTCTTAGAATTTTTTTTTGGTAATTTATAATTTACAAAAAAAAAAAAACTAACGTGCATAACGTGAAAATATTTATTTATGACCTCTGATTTTCAAACTTGCGACGAACCAATTATGTATATGTGAATTTTGAGTTGAACAGTTTTAGAATGCCAGAGCACATGTTTTTACGTGATAATTAATGAACTGGGTAAGTATCTCCATTTTCTGAGATTTTCACCTAATTTGGCCTAAAATGACTGCACTAACTCAAAATTTTGCAAACCAGGCAAAGTAATTTTGCATTGCAAATAACAATCAAATTAAAAGCGTGATTTCATAAAAATAAAAATTTCACTTCTTTATTACAATAATTATACAAAATGAATGGAAATTGTTCAATGTTATTGTGTTCCTTATCAGTATATCACTATATTTATAGTGTTCACGCAGGTACATTGTTTTATTGCAGGTCGGGCAGTAGGGCGATGTCAAAAGTGGTTTGTAGTTTGTACTAACAATGCTTGTTACTCATCAGTTCAAGCAAAATTGTTTGGGCGGTCGTTGACACCGTGCGTTGTGCGTCCTTCGTAAGTCAAACAATCACGCAACTAATAGTTATCAGAGCACGTTGATGATCGTCGACGAGTATATTAACGTAAATCGTACCATTATATGATGCCTCCATTATAATCAATTTTATAATAAAAACTAAAATGGCTATTAAACTCTTTTCGGAATTTCGATAATATTAGCTTTGTATATCTTATCATATGAATCTAATCTTCTATTAAATTATATCTGAAATGTATTCAGTTTTAAATGAGGAGATCCTCAATGATAACTATCCATTAAACATAAACCAGGCTGCTAACAATTTTTTTTAATAATAACAATTTAAAATACAATATTAGCTGGTATACTTATGCTCTTATAACCTCTCCTTCTACCCACCTATGTTATACTATTTAAATGAAGTTACATATTTAATGCTGTTCCTAATAAAAAAATATTTAAAGTTTAAACCTATTTGGCTGTTATTCTGTATTAGATGGATAATGTCTATTTATAGTGTGAGGCCAAATTTTTTTTATGCAATTTAATATTAAGTATAGTAAATTTAACAGCAAATATACTTATTTTTATTAGATATGAAAACTATTGTTTAAGCATTTAAGTATGTTGAGAAAAGTTTAAAGTTAAAGTTATTTTTCAAATTCATCACTATTTATTAAAATTAGATATTTCTTAAGTGATAGTTTATGAAGTACATATTGAAAAAGTAAATTTACATTATATGCTACAAAGATGAAGAATTTGTTTGAAGTTTGAATGCACTAATCTCAGGAACTACTCAACCGATCTGTTAGAATTTTTTTGCACAATAAAATTTTAATATTTAGTTTTAAAGCTTTTTAAGTGACATATTTTTTGAAGAATAGAAAAAAAACCCTATATACTTATAGATGATTCCTTAGTTCTTTAACGTATATTACCATAGATGTGGCCGGAGCGGACCACTAGTATTTAAATATTTAATGCCCCAATTCCTGTATTCTGTTACACTCACGAAAATTTATATTGAAAAATACATAAAAAAGGTATGTACCTAATGAAACTTTTTATTTTTAAATTAACAAATTATGTTGAAATTCAAAAAATATGTTCACTCACCTTATAGTTTCTACTATCTCCAGGGCCCCATCGTGTTTTTCCTAAAACAATAGTTATATAATAAATACATACTATTCTTCATACTTATGCATACTTCCTGATGGTATTGTTTTAACCATCAATCATCTCTATGTTTATCTTTGAGCAAGTGAAATTCTAAATAACTTTGCTATAATAACACTTTTGACTATGTGTATTTGTAATTTTTCCACATTTTAAATTGCTTTTTATAATCAATACAAAAACTTATGCCAACAAGTTATCAGTAGATTTATCAGTAAATTTATACAACCTTTGTGTTTATATTAGATTCATACAGTTCCAATTCCAGTAGATTCATACTATTATAGTTAATGGACCTAGTGATTTACAACTCAATAATTTATTTATGCAGTTTGTTCGCAGTGACTTCAGAAATGTAACATTTGCTGTTCTATGAAATAACCTATGAATTGAGAATTAAAACTGTAATTTGCTTATAGTTACTGATATTATTTAATACTTTGTTTAACATAATAGAAAGCATCATTAACTGTGTTGTTATTTATATTTTTGATAATTTAATAACTATTTTGAAGAATTACATACAGATTACTGTGTTGTTACTTTATTTTTATATTTGTTTTTAATATACTCATTTGATAAAAAAACCTATATTTATTTCTGAACAATACTGTAGTTATAGTATTTTTCAGTGATATTTAAAATAATAATTATTAAAAAATAAATGCAATTCTAATGTGTTACAGAAAGACATCTCTTGGATCTATTGAATGAGCAAAAATGAAAACTCAAAATTCTTGAGGTCTGTGGAGTTCTGAATTCATATAACCATACTCCACAAATAAATAATAAACGAAAAAAATTATATTAATCCTTATAGTAAATGGTAATGATAAATTTATATTATAAGTTGTATGTGTCCTACATAAAAATTCTAATCATCCTAACCTTATTCAATGGACTGTATTGATAAACACAAACATAAGATACAAAAAAGTAAGCATATTCAAGTACTGTAATTTTTGGGAGATAACAAGTGTCTTGTTACAATGTTTTTTTTAATTGTTTGATGTTTAAAATTCAAATAGAGATGATGAATAAAATATACGCAACAGCAGGGTGTACATATCTAAAAAAAGCCGACACCTTGACAAAACACGAGGTCAATACACTCGAGAAATATAGAAGCCATGTGATCAGAAGACTATTTAAAATTCTTCTTCCTATCTTATGATTTATAAATATTGAAGAAAAAAATGTTAAGACACCACATGAATGTATAGCTATGAAAAAATATTGTGTTTATATTATTAGGTAGTAACAGACACATTAGCAACGATTATGAAAACACTACGAAATAATGTCTTATATTTATATAACGGTATTTCTAAGATGTAAAGAAACTACTTTCATATTATGACTACATAATACTTCAGTACGATTTTGTTATGTGCATGCTAATTTCTAAGTTTATCATCGCTAATGCTTTCCTTACCGAGCCATGACCCGATGTAAGAGGCCATGTATAAACAACGGGTTCCGCGCCTGCAGGAGAATGCAAGCGTAAATCCAAAGCCATTATAAGATAACCGCTGCATTAAAGCACACTTTTTTCACTTATACACTAAATTTAACACTAAAAACAATTGGTATTAACATAATTTCACTGCACTTTCACACACACACATTCTTAACTAGGCTAGGCGCCATGTTGAAAATAATATCAATTCAAACATGGCCGACATATTTTATGTTGGTAACAAAAGCCACAGAGTTGAAACACCAAATTATTGTTTTCATTTTTTTAAATTAATCAAGTACTTAAATATTTATCAAATTATTACTAAAAATAACAAATATATTAAATAAAACATTGAATAATATAAATTTAAAAGGATTAAATATAATATAGTGAACATTGATCCGCTCCTTGGTACAGTGGTTGACGCGTGAGCGTAGAACCGAGGGTCCTGGGTTCGATTCCCGGTGGAGACGAAGTAAAAAAAAATGTCACGGTCTGGTAGGACACAGAAGGCTGATCACCTACTTGTCCTTCAAGAAAATCGATCAGTGAAACAGATGTATGCATAATGCATCTGCTCCTTACCCTATGTGCTTAGGTAGATAGGTACCCCAGTACCCCACTACGGGGATACGGGAGTCGGGACTTCACACTTATGCATACAATAACAGTATCATTTCAAAAAGGTAGAGTCGTGCTAGTGTGTATATCTATTTATATTATATTTTAAAAGAATATATTGAATGATGGTTTTCTTTTTTCTTCTTCTTTAATTAATAAAAAATAATAACAAAATAATACTTTGGTTATTTAAACGGGTAATGTGGGTTATTTATATTACTAGCTTACCGCCCGCGGCTTCGCCCGCTTTGTAGTTTGTCCCTAATAATTAATTATACATATACTAAAACCTTCCTCTTGAATCACTCTGTCTATTGAAAAAACCGCATCAAAATCCGTCACGTAGTTTTAAAGATTTAAGCATACCAAGGGGATATAGGGACAGAGAAAGCGACTTTGTTTTATACTATAGTAGGCATGATGATGATGATGCCCGTCGACTAGGTACCTACGTACTTTGGAACATGTTCGTTTCTTTTGACGTAGGTAACTAAATACCTAGCCTAGGTACGTCTAGGTACCTACCTACTTAGGTACTACGTCTGTGCTACCCTCAGGTGCTACCTGTCACTGTCAAATACAGTTGACAGATTTATTCATAGGATTTATTGATATTTTGAATTTTGATTGATGCCCTGATTGCCTGCTGGTAGGTAAATGGTAGGTAGGTAGGCATTATGCGACAGCAATTAATTAATTAATAAATTTTTATTATAAGTAAAATAGGTACAAGCTTATCAGGTTTCTTATTAAAAACCATCTGTGCACCACATCGGAAAAAATATTTTTTATTAATTATGTTTTGGGCCTGATTTTTGTAATAGGTATTTACTACCTTGTGACTACCTTAGACTACTAAGCCTATACCTCGACTGATACTAATTATCAGAGGTTTTTATTTCTATAGAAAAAATAAAACAAACATGTCATCTGATTCTGAAGATGAAGTTATGAAACACCGTGATTACAAAGAAATTGCTGATGAAATAGAACGTTGTAAAAGAAATCCTGAAACTTCTGGAATGTTTGTATCAGGTTGGGATGATGCTGAAGTTGATGTTGATACTGTTAAAAATCCCCAAGGTATTTTTTTTTAATAAATTTAATAAGTTATATATAAAAAACATACATATACAATTTAAAATATTTACTATAATAATAATATTAACTAAGGACTACATATTTCAGCAAATCCTATCGACCACGTCTTATGGGCAGCTGAAAAGGGGGAGCTGGACACCTTAAAAAGTTTGTTAGAAAAACAGCCCGGCTTAGTTCACGCAACTGATTCTGATGGATATACTCCACTACATCGTGCTGCATATAGCAATCATGTCAATATTATATCATATTTACTAAGTGCAGGGGCTAATATTGGTTCTAGAACCGAACTTGGTTGGACACCATTACACTCTGCTTGCAATTGGAATAACTATGCGGCAGCTGCAAGACTTCTTGCAGGAGGAGCAAGTCCTCTTGCTCTGTCTGACGGAGGTAACACTTTCTCTAAATAATTTTTTGTTTCTAAAAATTACTAATTTATTTTTCTAACATTTCAAAAATCATTTTAATTTCTTCCTCATTATGGTTATAACCAACCACTAAAAAGTTAGTTTATTTTGTCTCGACCAGTATTCTTTAAACTCTCACAACTCACATTCTGCATTAGAAATTTAAAATACATATTAGTCTGAATAGCAAGATGATAAGCAAGGCAAATAATGAACATGCAGATTCGCCTTTAGAAAGGTTATTCCAAAATAATAACAATAAATTTATTTTACATTGTACAAAATATAATGCACCAGATCTATTTATGTGCATGATAGTTGTTATTGATAAGTTTAGAGTTTTCATTCAATGCACTGTATTGGTGGGTCTTATAATTATAACTTATGTTAAGATTAGATAAACTTAAATAATAAAACCAAGCATATTAAGATTAGATTTATTAAAATTATACAAAACATATTTTCAGAACAATCACCATTGCATCTTGCAGCAGCAATTAGCCACTGTAAATCTACACTGCTCATCTTATTTTTACGAGAGGATATAGTAGAACTTGCAAGGAGACCTAACAAATCAAAGGAAACCCCTGAACAATTGGCACGGCGTCATGGAATTTATGCTCCATTATTTGAAATGGTTTTGCCAGCCGTATCTTATATAAAATCTTTAGCTTTTACTTGTAATCCATATTATAGGAATACATCTCAGTGAAACTTGATTTCAAATTACTCAATAAGAAAATATTTTCATGGTGCATTTACACAGTTGTGCCAATAGGGGATTTTTGATTAGTGCTCCGAATAACAATGCATGTATAAAGAGTGCATTTGTTATTCACCTTAATATTCGCTTATGTTCAGACCGGGTTTTTTGGATAGATTCAAAGACGAATGTGTGAAGTTCACGACGACATATGCCAACGTTTCGTCAAGTGAAGAGACAAAAGGCGAACAGCAATGTTTAAATGCACCATTAAATTTAATTATTAGCTCATGTGCTGGTGTTGCATTAATATAAATTATCAGTAATGTTCTCATCATTCAATTTCTTATGATAAAATATATAAATTACAACTAGAATAACACCTTTGTGTAGTTATTGATCATTTTAAACCTTACAATCAATTAATAATTAATATATTTTGTTTTTATTACATTTGTTTTCTTTTTAATAAGTTTTACAATGCAATTAGTTAAAACAGTAAATGATTTAATTGTTTTTACAGTTTATTTTTACAGTGTAAATAAATATTTTACGATTCTAAAATTTAGTACACCTGTTTACCTGCAGATCTTTCTTGTCACATTTTCTAGAACACACATAGCACTTGATACAAGGAATGATTCCGAATGTAAATTTTTTAAACCTATTATTAAATTCCTTTTATCTATTTTTGTTAACTCTTTCAATGTTTCTCTAGTTTCAGATTTCATATAAGGCAAAACTAAACAACCTAGGGCAAGACATTTACATCTCATACAATTTTTCCATATTTCAACTAGATCTTCATCTTTTATAAATGGACATAAAGGTAGAAGGTTTAAAGCCTGTAGACATTTGTTCTTTTGTTTATCTGTTATTGGATAATCTGCTCTTTTAAACGGATTAAGAAGTATAGCCCGCCAGGCCGTACAAATAACATTATCTAGTGGACATGCCATTTTTAGCAGTAAAGGAATAATTTCATCAAAAAGGGAAGATCTTAACAGTAATGGTATGTAATCACATACAATTTTTTGATTTCCAAATCTATGTGCTAATTCTGCTGATACTTTTAAGGCTTCCACGCTCCCACCAGATGCTTGAAGTAATTGATTTAGGGCCATCATTTTATCCTGTTTGAAAGTGGCCACAATCCAGGGCATATCAATCCTTTCTAGATATACGATATACAAGAGCTCCAGTAAAGTTGGCCACAGTTTCTCATGATCAATGTTTGTGACTTTAACTGCAGTCTCTTGATCAACAACACTCATAAAACACTGAAGTGCCCTAAGTTTTTTAGATTTATTATAATCATTTTCATCATCAAAAGCAATGCGAGAAAGATAAATGGCCCCCATTTTGGCACAAGTTGCTTTGAGTATGTACTTAGCTGTTATTAGTTCTACAGTATTAAGACTTGGTGAATTTTTATCTTTTCTATCAATAAGATTTTCCAAGATTTGAATTCGAATGGAATTGATGTTAATGCCATTTTTATCAGCTATTTCGTTTGCAGCTCTGTTTATATCGTGCCGACCAATTTTACTCACAAATTTTGGGTGTAAATACAATGCGTGGATAAGTTGCGTGGGCTCCGATGCAAGGCGTAGGAGTTCTTCACAAGCCCAATCTATTTTATGTAACGCATGTCGCGTTGAAAGAGTAGAGTGAAGACGCTCCATTTGGCGAACAGCTCGGTTATCAGGCTGAATTGCTGCCCAACGTTGAGAAAATTGGTAACAAAGCTGAGCAACTGCCACTTGATCAGCACCTCGAGCACAGCCCTGTAGCACATAGAACAGACACGCTCCAGCCCATTCCATGTTTGCAATATGTCTGACACATTTGTGTGCAGTTCTCAATAGAGGTTCTTCACTAGATATCAATTTCCATGTATCATTGTCTTTTACATCCACTTCATTTGTGCTGTTCTGTTTCCGTGAAGTCATAGTTTGTTTTACTGCATTACTACAAATCATATCCTTTGCTGTCTGAATATTAGAATCAAGTGATAATATAGAGACTACAGGAAGCCAACGTTCATATGTTTCTAGAGTAATTTCCGATTTCAAATTGGACCACATATCGTCTCGAAGGAATAAGTGGAAAGGCAATCTATAATGGCCGATTTCTGGAAACAGGCCCTTCACAGAAAAATGTTCGAATTCATATTGCTTGGGGGTACCTTTTCGTTGGTATTCTTTTAGAAAATTCAAAATCAAGTATTCTTTCAAGTACCGGCTTTCAGAAAACGAGGATATTAGTAAGGTGTAAATACATAGTAGAACTTCATAGAAGTAAGGATTGATGGATATCACACAACCATGAATCACAACTTCACCATTTCTCCAGAAATCATTGAAAATATCCTTCAAGAATTCTTTATTTTCGACATTTTGCCAGATTGTTAAACATTTTGATATTAACTCTTTCTCGTCATTTTCCAGTAGTATTTCTCGATAACCTAAATCATTCTTGGATATCTTATATTTTAACTCCCAATTGGTCAATAACGAAATTAATAGTAATGATAATCCATCGTTTAGACAAACATTGAGGGTACGGCATAAGTCCACTAACCTTTCAAAGCTTGTATTGGGATATTGTTTGAGGATATAGAACAATAAAACTTTTACATCCCATGTTTCTTCCGTACAATCGGGAAGAGCGATTTCTGCTAGATTAATGTTAAATTTAGATTTTAAAATGTACTGTGGAGGATAAGATAAGGAGTCTCCTGGGATAATATTTTCTAAAGCCAATGTATGACGTATTGGAGGCGAAGTTAAGTAATAAATTACTGCTGGTGATAAAGTTTCAGATTGCCCACGTAACAATTCTAAAAAGTACATACTATCTGATATTATATCAGGCTTATTTATAAGAAGTAAAAGAGATGTTAAAATAACTTGATCAAGATCTTGAGACGCAATAATCTTGTTTACTAATTTTTTTACTATTTTCTCTTTCAATTTATAAAAGCACTCCCTTGATATATTGTTACAAACAATTTCTTGTAAGGTAGAGTATGCTATTATTCTAAGAGGAATAAAATCGCTTCCATTACAATGATTGAGGAGGTCATTTGTGAATTTATCAATTGTACCACAATTGGAATAAAAATTAATCAATTCATGCAGAGAACTTACAGATGACATTGGCAAAAATACATAATTGAATTTCCAAGTTAAAGTTAGGTTTTTCATTATAATATTTGTATTTTTAATTGCATTAAGTATGCCCAGTATATCAATTAATAAATGAAGATATTCTTCAGGGCAATTCAAAGTTAAATTAGAAAGAAGACTATGCGACATAAGTATCAATGATGCATTTTCTTCATGATTCAATTGGCTCAAGGGATATTCTAAATTATGTTTATTTTTCAGTTTTTGTGTTATCCATTGATTTATAATGCTTTGGACTTTATGATTTGTAGAACTCTGGTGAATAAGATTTCGTAACTTAATATCTGAACGGAGGAGATATTCAATACAGCGAATGTGGCCCGAATTTTCAGTCTGATCATTTCTTTTCAAATTATTTAACTTCATCTCATAGTAATCCTCATTGTAAACATCATTAAGACCTGCATTTATACCATAGGAGTTTTTGAGGTGATACAGTTTTTCAACAGCAGCAATTTGTATTTCTTGTTGATAATGTGATCCTTTTATAAAATCTAAATAATTTCTCTCTATTGTATTGTTACGCGAACCGCAAACTATGTGCTCATATTTATTTTCCACACTCTTGATCAAAAGTTTTTTGTCTCGATTTGACAAAGTTCTGAAATACTCTAATGCAGCTTTCGTTTCACATTCTCTTAAACATTTATCTATATATGATACATTGGCATAACTAGTGTAAGCAGGCATTATATAAGTGATTGTTTTCAAATCATCTAAATTAATTGTTGGCCCATTAATTATTTTATGAATAACCAACATATAATCATTAAAATTGATGGGAAAATTATACTTTTTTAAAATAACCTTGAGTTTAGCATAATTTACTTCTTTGTTTATTTCTTGAGCTAAAAGTATATCTGATTCGGTTATCGTAAAGTCATTATAAGGTAATGCAGCAGCAGATTTAGCTATGGTTTCAACTGTAGTATCCCATGGTACGTCCAAATATTTTAATACTTGCAGCAGACAATCAAGTCTATTTGTAGGCGAATGAAATGCATTAAGTAAAATTTCTAATCTTACAGCATCAACATTTCCACCACTACTTGCTGTTTGCATTTCTATAAAAGAACGTATTGTTTCATCCAAATCAAACTGATAGCGATTTGCATATGATGTGAGGCTTTCTTTTAAAAATATTTCTAAATCTTCTGTATAGCAACGTCTCAACATTATTAAAGCTACTTCAGTAGGACTTTGCGATGTTATTTCAGTAATTAACATGTTTATTTTAAATTTTTCCTTTAATTCTATTATGTACTTTATATGATCTTTTAGTATGTCTAAATCATCAATTGTTATGGGTCTGATAACAATAGTTTTTAAAGATGATTCTAAAACATCTATAATAGCTTCAATATATTTCAAACCAATTTTAGGCCAAAACGCTGATTGCTCTAATGAAAAAATTCTTTCTGTGGTCCATTTAGCAATTAAGTCAATATTAAAAGGATTTTCATCCAACAGACTCGGAATAAAATTACGTAACCATACAATTAATGTACCTAGCTTAATGTTTATAGGTATAGCATGCAGTATTTTCAATATATCATCACAATTAGTTATTCTATTTATTTTAGAATATTTAAGCCAGCAAATCGAAGCTAGGTCTAAATCTGACTTCGAAATAAATAATTGACACAACTCAACAACTTGTTTTTCAAACAAATCAATATCACTGTAATGCATAATGCCTCTAAAATATATGTACTCTAATAAATCTACTTTTATCATAATATCAAGGAATGAATTTATAATGCTATCATCATTTGTTAAAAATACCTTTTTTTGTATAGAACACAATATGGACTTGTATGTTGCATTATGTTTGCATAGTTTGATAGCGATACCTATGAGAAAGGACAAATCTTCAATGTCATTGAACAAGTTCAATAATTGAGGTTGTATACAAACTTCATTTGTTTTTAATACATCTTGAACCAATTGCTTCAATTCAGACTTCAAAACTTCTTGTGATATTTTAGGTGTTGCCATGAAATCTGAAGAGTGTTCATCTTGCTTTTCAATATTTCTCAAGGAAGTAGAAAAAAACAAAACCTGCAAACAATTTTATGTTTTAAGATATTTATTAGGAAATTTAATTATAGATTACTAGGAAAATTTTACTAGTTAACCTATTGACCACCGAGCGGCCCAATGAGACCACGACACAATAGATTTTCTATTGTGTATGTGATTTCGGGGGCTGAGGAATTAAAGAGACAGGAAAAACTCTTATGACATCAAAATGTTAAGTGGTGAGAGTGATGTTTTGCTTTTATACGCAGTTATTTGTTTTCATACTAAAAAAATATCTTTTATATTAATTGCAAACAGATGCTTGAATTGATTGCATGTTTTAAACTATATCTATTTAGCTTATATTATGTAAATGCCCATCTATAAAGGATAAAAAAATATATTTACTTCTTTGTCCCATAAAAGATAATAGAAATTATTATCATGCGATCCCAGTGGCACATAATTTGACTCTGTATTTTCAAAATCATATGCTTTGTTAAAACTTTTTGAATCAATTGCCCACATTTGTCCCCTGTTTGATACAACTATTGAGTCACCCCATTGTACCAGATGCTCCAAATCTTTGTTAGTACATAATGTTTCAGTCAAACCTGTGACTGGACATTTAAGCAATAAATTCATGTTTGATGTGCACATGTTCAGACCATTTTGATAAGTATTTTGTGTGCTTTGTAATCGATATGTATATGGCGCCTTTTCAAGGGAGACAATTGTCTCAGTTGTGCCTTTTTCAAACTCTCCATTTAGTTGCTCTTGTGTATATGGATTTAAGAGTCTTTCACCACTTTCGCTTATGAATATAATATTTATTCCATCAGTTTCAAATTCACGAATTTTATAGTTAGCGTAGTTGTCACATTTAATTTTTAATAAGGCACCTTTTAAAATATTAATAACAATAACTTCTGAAGACTTCAATGCTAGCCAGACGTTATTTCCCACTAGTGCATGATGATTAATTTCATACTCGAAGCTGTATATTTTAGTTGAGGCATCTTTGTCATTTAAATCGATCACTTCAATATTTTTAAGATCTTCAAACAGCACTACTTTTGGATACACAAATAAGGCTCTTATTTGGTCTTTGTTACACGTTGTATTAAGTTTTTTTATTAATACTTGCATTTTTATAACACTCGATAATAATTTACTATATGGCTTTTAATTTTTTCAAAAATAAAAACCTGGGCCGTTCTTTACAAGTTCAACGATTATTATTTGAATTCAAAATCTGTTGTTTACCTCTTGCAAGTGATTTGACATAAACATTTTTATGTAGGATACAAGCAAAGAGTATAATGTATAATATGGATACAAGTCAAAGGAGAGTCAAAGAGTATAATGTATAGTAGGGATACAAGTCTTTTTGTTAAATTGTCACAGAGCCATTATATAAATAAAACAAACATTACTATAATATTACCTACCTTAACTATAACAGTCTTAGATAACAATATTTAAAATTACAATAATTACAGTACTCCCAAACTGATAATGCGCATAAAAAAATTTTTTTCGTTTGGATAAGGGGGTGGGTTAGGTTAGGTTCGTGTTTTTTTAAAACCACATAGAAATAGGAGCCCCACGAAATGGGGCTCTGACGGCTCGCGAACGTCTTTTTGTAGAATTTTGGAAAAAGACGAATTTCGGCATCAAAATGTCGGCCGTTTGTAATACGGCGGATTTCCGGTAACATAATATATATGTGACAGTGGAAAAGATAAAGCACGAGCACAAGTAGACAGAAAATAGGTGGTATATTATCTGGGCCGGCACGCTTCGATCTATCCAGTTTTTAAAGTGCTCTGTTGACAGCCTCTTAATAGATAATTATATTCAACTAGGTTTCCGCCCGCGGCTTCGCCCGCGCAGTCAAAGAAAAACCCACATAGTTCCCGTTCCCGTGGGATTTCCTGGATTGCGTTATTTTCCCGGGATAAAAAGTAGCCTATGTCGGGTATCAAAATATCTCCATACCAAATTTCATGAAAATTGGTTCCGTAGTTTAGGCGTGATTGAGTAACAGACAGACAGACAGAGTTACTTTTGCATTTATAATATTAGTATGGATACATTTGTGAATCCAGGAATGTCTACTTTAGTTGCCAGAGAATAATCAGGGATATGTGATGGATCAAAAACAGACGAGAATAATTATTGCTTTGCAAATAGATTAGCGATATCCATCGAGTTATGTGCAACTTCAGAATTCAAAAACATGTGTGATGGATACACATACACACGTACATATCCGCCCTTTCGCAGATTGGGGGGTTTATTTATTAATACTTTATTGCTCTTACAAATTACAAATTGAGACTTAAACTAGGATACATTGTAACAAACGGCGGCCTTATCGCTAAATAGCGATTTCTTCTAGACAACCGGTTGTACAGAGAGAAATTAAGTAAAGGATAGGAGTAGGGCAGAGCATAAATAAATATATGAACAAAAATAAAAACAAGAAGACATATAAAAATGAAATAAAATAACAGCATAATATACAAGCCACAAAATTAAGAGATTAAATAATATACATACTTTCATAAATAGATTACATGCATATGAGAAGAGATAAAAATAATATAATAACTATAATTATTATATACTAATAAAATATATAATATATTACACATATTATAAATCTTAGATTTAAATATACTAGGGTAACTGAGAAAAATAATGATCCCGAACTTTCACGAACCATATTTTTAAAAATATTTAGAGATTGCGCCTTCTTTATTGGTTCCGGCAATGCGTTCCATAATTTAATTGCACGAACAGTGACTCCTCTGAAAACGGTTTACCCTAAATTTAGGGGATAAAATTTAAAACAGGGGATTTTTTGGGGGATAAATAGAATATACATTTATAACATAAGGCCCCGTTTCCACCTGCAAGTAAACTTCTGCAAGAACTGTCCGACAGTCTGTCTGACAGCAGCTTGCATGTGTAAACTATGTTGCAAGTTCTGTCGCGACAGTTTGTCAAGCGCTTCTTGCGAGAAGTTGCGAAAGCATGTGTAAACATGACTGCGTCTACTCGCGACAGATCTCGCAGCTTATCGGTCTAGTTCCGTATATCTCGCAGCAAGCTGCAAGTATCGCCCGCACGGCTTTTGATTTTTGTTTATTTGAAATTAATGAGTCGTGAATGCTCTTGTGAAGAATGAAGAAACTATAAAGTCAATAGGATTATAATTATGAGATCTTAAAATGGAATAATGTGATTATTTTTTGAAAATGAAATGAAATGAAAATTTATTTGTTGAATTGTGGTTACAAAGTTTTTATAATAAATTTAATGTCCGCACAATTCACCAACACATTGGCATACAATATATTTATATTGTGCTTATCTAATTTTATAATTTAACTAAGTTATTATTTAAACAATATATTATTTACATTAGTTCATTAGATCATTTTACATTAATAGTACACATTATAAATTATAGTATACGATTTATTTCACAAAATAGAATAGAAAAATTGTGACAGTAATTCCTATCCCGTCACTCGCAAGATGGTGTGTAAACACCTCCGCGATAAGTTGCGATAGTATGATCCGCGAGCTTCTCGCATGACATTTATTGCAGCAATAAATTGCAGGATATGTAAACGACATTGCAAGTAACTCATGCAAGACTTCCGCGAGTTTACTTGCAGGTGGAAACGGGGCCTTAGCCGAAAAAAATTATCAACTCACGTATACGTACAAAACTCTCGTATTAACATTTTTTTCACATAACGTAAAAATAAAAATGTTCAATGTTTCTGGGTTTTTATTTTTATCTTTTACAATTTTTTTTCTCGAAATTTGTTGAATACTAGGTAACCTTTTTATGTATTAAATACGCTGTAATTTATTTGATTTGAAATATTTATCTTTTCACTTTATTTTTAATTAATATCGGAAAAAAAGGGTGTTTTTCCGATCGAAAATTCACCTTTCTGATGTTGCAATTGTCATTTATAGTCTACACCAAAGAGTATAATGTATAATAGGGCAAGTCTACACCTCTGTGGTCTAAACGTTGAAATTTGAATTTACTTGGAATTTACGTAGGTAGTAGGTAAATATTAGTTAAATCTGTGATTTGAATTGAGAAGATAAAGGGAAGATAAATGAGTGAAAAATAAGTGTTTTCTAAAATTTTCTCAAAGATTAATTAAAGTAAAACTGGTTTAATTCATACTTTTTATTGTTTAATGTATGATTCTATTCGTGTAACAACGATTCTTTGTGTGTATAATACCTAACTTGTAAATATATAACTTGTGTTTATATAAGTAAAATTTTGAGTGTCTAGTTCTATTAGTATAAAACAAAGAGTCAATTAATGCATTTATCTAAGGAATAGCAAAATGAAAAATAAAAGCCAGAAATAGGTATGTAAGTATTTCATTTTATTTAACTAAAATATACAGGATTTTACTGAAAAATAATATGAACATTATATGTTACATATTTGCAACGTTACAATAATTATATATTCTGAGATCTGCGATGCGTT
The DNA here is from genome assembly GCF_905220415.1 of Colias croceus. Taxonomy (NCBI): domain Eukaryota; kingdom Metazoa; phylum Arthropoda; class Insecta; order Lepidoptera; family Pieridae; genus Colias; species Colias croceus. The sequence continues at coordinate 8,906,713 of NC_059537.1, forward strand.
ATTGAGATGTGTGGTCATTGAGATAATATTAATATGGAGCAGACACCACGAACAAAATCTGTGCGCCAAGCGCGGCGGCGCGGGGCGCGCGAATGACGGCTAGACAGTCATAGATTATGCGATGTCACTGACTCACCGCTATAGAGGCGACACTTTGTTTCATTCTGTCTATTTTATTGGGTGCCACTCCTTACATGCACGTTGACTTGAAATTTTCTTTGTACTTACTAAATATTTATTTTAGGTATAAACTGACTTTACTACGCGGGGCTAACAATATCTGGCATATAATATAGGATGATGTAAATAGTGACGTCATATGGAATAATTTAATTTTTTTCGTGTTTTAGGTTCAGTCAGGGCTATGGGAAGTTTTATTCCTTACAAATTGAGCCTTTTTTAGAAAAAAAAAATAATTTTTCCCTTTCTTCACGGCCCAGACATGGAAACCTTGAATAGAAAAAATATTAATTACTTATCTCTGAACTAGCGGTCCGCCCCGGCTTCGCCCGTGGCACATATTTCGCAATAAAAAGTAGCCCATATTCTTTCTCAGGGTCTTAAGATTGTCTGTGCCAAAGGAGAATGCCCATGAAAGTATGGACCACAGTACAGTGTTGCGTCAATGCCAGAGTGGTTTTGGAGGGTTCTTCGATATTCAAAAGATTTTTACCAATTGATTTTTTTGTGATAAAAACAGGGGTTTTCAAGATATTGAGAAAAATGTGAAATAACCTCAAAACTTAAATAACCCCGATTTAGTTAGGTTTATGTGTGATTTAGGTAACATTTTATCGTCCAAAGGTTATTTTTCGATTAACATATTATTTAATCTATGCGTAGAGCTTATGCTTTCAGACAAAGTCTATCTGTTCATCGGCTAGTGTAGGTAGGCACCAGAAATCTTCCGGGACGGATTTCAAGAAAACCTAAATATATACTTAAAAAATGCCAATTGAGTTTTTATTCGGTTTACATGTTGTTGTTGTTGTTGTTGTTTGAATCATTTTTTCACTACATATTCGAAGAAAGAAACAAATAAGAAATAACTGGTTACCTACCAAGCTATGTCATAATAATATTTTTTTTATATATACATATTTATATTATTTTACTTCACTATCTTTGTTAAAACAACCTACAGTGTATAAACAATACCTTAAAGAGTGATTTTATGTTAATTGATTTTTTTTGTAATTCAATGAAAACAATAATCGATATTAATACATTTAGCTATTTACCATAGTAAATGTAATAAGTTACCGCTTGGTTACCGTGGTAACCGGTAATGGACACTAAATCTATAATAACGGATCTAAACAATTACATGTCTTATTAGATTTTACAAAACATTCCCTGTTCAAAATATATTTTCCGATGGTAAGAAGGCCTCTAAATTGCCGAGATTTTTTTTAATAGTATTGTTGTCTTGATGCATGAGAAAAACCAGTACCAAAAATGGGCATTCTCCTTTCATCAAAATCGGTCCAGTAGTTTATGAGCCTATTAATTACAATCAAACAAACAAACAAAGTTTTCCTCTTTATAATATTAGTGCAGATAAATAAATAATAATTCAATAATACGTTCAAGTCGGTAGCTTATACAATATCAATTAAAAACTTGTAATTGATTTTCATATTTCATGATTTCACCTTTTTTCAATTAACAACCAGTCTATGCTTTTCTAAATAATATGTAAAATTATTATTTTATCTATAAAAATATACGCCAGCAAATATTACTAACAACACTTATTTCATGCCCAATGTCATATCTTAAATTTTTAATCTATGACAAAATGTCGCCCGCCAAAAATTTTGCTCTGACTAAGTTTTAAAAATTATTATCTAGTTACTTACTGATGAAAAGTTATTCCTTTGCACTTTTCCGTATTCTTTGTATTATTTGTGCAATATCGTAACACACACGTAGGCATATTTGATGCGTTTCACTTTAAAACAAATAAAAAATGAGCGTGACGTTCGCGCCAATGAGCGAGCAAGCGACTGAGTGCAGTTACGCCACATGACGTATGTTGAGTGGAACATAAGTGATGTAGGCGGTATCGTCTCCATATTAATATTATCTCAATGTGTGTGGTATCTTTTCTTCGCTCATATTGAAAATCAATACATAATTAAGTTCATAGTGAACTGAAACACTGCATATTATGTTCATAATTTCTACACATATTAAAAATATTGTTCACATAATACCTTACTTTACGATCTAATCTAATTACTAAATAGACAACACAGTTAATATAACTGTGGTACTGATGTATAAAGTACCTTTATAAGGACTAAAATTTTAAAATAATAAAAATTCACACAATTCCAATGATTTAATCATAAGACGTTATCTAGGTATAATGCACACATTGGATTATTCAATAAAACTGGCAATGAAAATTAATATTGATTCGAGAATAATTAAATGCTTTTATTCACATCGAATCAGTATTTTATTACTATAGTGGTAACTATAGTCTATTAGTAATTAAGTTATATTAATACACAAGGTAAATATTGAAATACATCAAATATTTAGGTAAACATTATGTATATTTAATTAATGTTGAATAAATAGGAAATCTAAATATCTATACATAGGTATAGTTACTTAATCATAATATTATTTAAGGCACATTCTCATTACAATAATAAGGCCTCTAATGACGTACTAGTCTCACCCGTATTTATCAATAATAGCTGCGATTATTATTAAAATACATAATTGATTTACAAAATCTACGACAGATCCAAAACTATTCGAGATTTCAAGTTAAATTCACTCTTGTTATTGTGTTTCCCGAATCGGATTAACGGTGTTGAAAATTAGTGAATCGTAAATCTTTCTGTTTATTAACATTTGTTTTAATTAAGTCCATAATCGCGCAATTCCCTGTTGCCCAGCGGAAGTGTCGGGCGGTAATTGTGGAGCAGCTCCATAGCTTCCTCGCCGCATGACGCTTCGCCACATCTGAGCTTGCGCATCAACGCCAACTGCAATATTATTTCATAAAATATTAGTTTCACATGATTTGATCATCTTATTGAAATCTTCAATGTCAATGTTATTGGATAGAGTCAACAACAATTTAGAATAAGCTTTGAAGTATATTTTTATTGCTGTTTGTTATTCATCCGTTGTCGTCAAAGTCTTCACCATTTAAATATTTCTGCTAAACCAGCTTTCTGCCCACAGCTTCGCCCGGGTTGACTAAAACTTATTTAAACCTTTCTTTTGGATAAATTTACCTATTTAAAAAATGCATCAAAATCAGTGGCGAAGTTTTACATAGGGACAGACGGACTGCAGCAGGATGCGACTTTGTTCTATAGTTCAGCGATGTTTACTGCTTATTAGGTACACTAAATTCCAAACCAACCTATCAATGTTAATCATTCTATATGTTTCTTTTCTATGTAATAATATATGCTATTAATTATTTGTAACATATAGGTAGTAAGCTGTAAGATACGTACCTGTTCAGCAGAGACTTCAACGGGTTGTTTAAAAAGGATCCAGGTGACCGATTCCGTGCAAGGCGGCGTTGTTAGTGATCCAGGGTATGTCCAGTAAGCAATTTGGTTTGGTAGAAGGTGAGCTGGATCCAAAGGTTCGGACATTGTTACTTTGTCTCCCTTATGTTGGATGAACGGAAGTAGCCGTACGACCTTGTCTAACTCTTCATGCTTCGATCCAACCTGAATTAAAAATTATTATTCATAAATTATTAATTATAGGTTAAATAATACAAACAGTATTTTATAAAGTAGTTACGATACTAGAGTGACGATAACACGAGAGAAAGGTCGACTGTATCTTTTCATATCTTTGCGTAACTAATAATGAACATGCAATGTTCGTGTGTAGGTAGGTGTACGTATACTTAAATACATTTCACTTTCTATAATTATATCAACATTCAAGTAATATTTATTTATGTAATTTATTTTAGACTAAGATTGGTTGTAGGTAAACCGTAGGTACCTATTTATCATTTAATGTTTAAAGATGTCGTGATTATTTCGTAATTAATATCATCAACTGCATAATATCTGCCAATACCACTACCTCTTATATAGGTATGTAGTTTAAACAATATAAAAATACCTACTTACTAAGTTACATTAAATGTAACACAACATATTTTGTAGAGATATAACTGGGTATGTATTGTGCTACACATACCTATCACAACTATTATCCTTATTGTACATTTTCAGTTTATTGGATGTCATATTATTATGTACTACCTAGGTATTATTTATAGTTTGTATAGGGCACGATTCAGTTATCTAAGTTTGAGTTAGAATACGTATAGATGTTAGAATGTATCGCGGTAAAAGGATTGAGTTGCAAGGCTTCTGTGACGAATATAAACTAGATTAAATTATATAAGTTGAATGCTTATATGATGATATAATATATATATGCAATATCATGCATAAATTGATATTGAAAACAGTATAACTTTGATAATAATTAATCAGCTACGTACGATCGAAAGATAAATAATGAATATGACATCTTGAGAGATTTCTGTTTATTATATCCAAAATTCATTTACAAATGTGCATTTAATAGATAGTTAAGAAAAGTCGTGAGGTCAATACAGTCTGTAATTTGTTGTATCAAAAGAAATAGAATTTATAAGAATAGTCCACGCGTAAAGTGAAAGTAGCATTCGGAAGCCGAGAGATTGTAGTGTGCCCGTATTAATCTCCAAGCAGAATTTAAAGAGTTGTGTCGGTGAATAGAACGCTCTGAAATTAAATGCGTATAGCGGATGTTTCCAATCATCCCATCGTTTGATCCGTATGCAGCACGGATGCAAGCCAAGTGTCCGACTTGTGTATTGATACTAGCAACGGCTAAGTACTAACTATAAGTACCAAATTAAGTTCAATGTATCTCATATAAAAGATACCTATACTAACATAAACATAATAACATCCAAAGATTTTAGATTTTTGTACCTACTGTCTGAAATAAGTACTTAATAGGAAGTTATGTTGAAGTATATTTATTTCAGAGATATTGTTGTAGATTATTATGAGGACGTTATTGTTGTATGAAAAAGTTTATCCCAAAAAATATTTTCTTACCGTTCACAAAAATATGTTTTTTTTTTTTATCGATCGTTCAAAGTAAGTACATTATTAAACTTTTAATTTCCATACAAATACAATCATTGGTCAAGGATAATGTATTTGTTATTCATTATTTTCAACTTACCACCAAAAATACACCAAGTACGGCTAGTCCATCCGGTTGGCCAGCTGCTTCTGAGAAGCTTCGGTATTTGCTGGTATTCCAGTGTACAAGGTGAAGTTCTCCGGAGAAAGACCGACCGTCAACCGTGTGTTCTGAACCCTCGCCATTTACAGCACCCCAATGACAATGCCACTGTTGCAGTTTATATACATCTGACCCCAATGGACCCCCTCGTAGTTCTGAAAATTTAAGTTTATAATTCAATAGCATAGTTACGAAACCGGTGGCAGTAATTAAATTAAGATAAGATATAAGAAGATTCTATAAATTCTATTAAGATTATTTTCTATAGATTCTATAGATTCTATAAAGTCGATCTACAGTAGTTAGTTAGTTTAATTCGAGTATCGATAAAAAATTTACTCAATACAAACAGAATCGAAAAGCATTTCCCTGATTCTTAGTTCTAATGACTATATAGATAATGATGTAAATGACTCGTGTATGTAGACATATTATGGTTCGAAGAATACTGCAGTAAGTAAAGTAGTCTAGAAATAAACCGATTGCTTCAAACATAATTGACAAGAACTACGTATTGCTTTTAAGTCTTTACACTATGCAATATACAAATAATATACCATCTATGTGATACCAATAAAGTGACTCATACGAGTAAATGGGGAAGTTGTCTGGAATCGATAGGAATTGCAAATTGACTCGCACCCACTGCGCAAAACTGCTTACTTCCACTTACACGCTAATCAGTGGCACATGTATACTAACATTTATTAGTATAACAAATTATTGCGTGCATACGTCCCCCAAAAGGCAATTTCGAGGAAATGTAACAAAATTGCTTAGCATATACAAAGTCTTGTCAGAATAAGTGCAATTTTTGTGAAACGCTTTGTAGCAGTTAATCTTTTCTTTTATATAAATTTATATATAGGAAGGAATTAATTATTTTGCATTTAATACCTATTTTCTTTAAACTATATATAGTATATATAGATATTTAAAACTGGTTATGCTAATATTTCCGAGATTTCATTATGAGTCATTAAAACTTTCATAAGCAGATGAGGAAAATGTTTACTATCGAATAGCATTACGACTGATTCCGACTAAATGTAAAGGTTATGTTAATAAGAGAAATAAATGTTAATGCTGTAATCTTTACCTGAGTTATAACCATTTTCGTCTACGCGCCAGCAGTATCCAGGGTTGACCACGGAGCGGGGGTGGTTGACAGAGTACTGCCAAGCTAGTGGTGGTGCGCTCCCGCCGCTACTCGCCTGAGTCGTTATGATATCTACAGGACTCTGTCTTGCACCTCTTGCTTCTGGGAATTTCTCAACCCACGTAGAAGGGCCTAAAAATATTGGTTATATGATTAAAACAAGCTGTGCCCCGCGGTTATACTCGCATTGTTCCTTTACTGGTCTTAGCATTTTATCCTGAAATTTTTTTCAAATTGGTTCCTGAGATTATCGTCCAACCAACCAACAAACAAAAGAAACAAACTCTTGCGCTTTATAATATTAGTATCATAGTATGGATTTTTTGATATTAGAATAAATATCATTATTTTAATCTTAAAAAACTATTTCTAATTCATGTCATTATTTAATTGAAACAATCAAATCCTTTAGTTGATGCAAAAGTAAACAAGTTTGGAGGTGCTTTGCTTGAGGCTTTGCTGATAAGTTTAAAATTGTTATCTTCCAAGCACATCAAAGTCAAGCTCATATTTGTAGTTATGACAAATTGTAATCCTTGTAATTACATGGTATCAACTTGATATGATAAGGATGAAGGGATGTCACAATGGTGAGTGTTTCTCAAATTATTTTTTAACATTTTAAACAATGGTAAGTATTTACTTATACGTTGAAGTTAAGATGTGACGGAAGTGACAAATGTGACAAGTAGGTAAATTATTTAATCGCTGATATAAAAATCCTTCACCATTTAATAACCTTTTTATAACATTCATGTTGATGTTGGTGCTTAGAAAAATAGTATTGTAACCACCAAGTATTGTAACCTCGTATGATTTTTTCAGGTTGTTGGTACATTATAATACCTTACCTAACTGTTAAATGCACGTTTTTGTTCATAATTTGAACATTTTCTCTTCTACATTTCCGGTTTCAGTTAAGTACCTAGTAGTTAAGCTAGTAGTTACCTGTATTTTATCTCGAATTGGTAGCGATACATTTTTCTTAGTATTTAAATATGAATTATTGTGTTTAGTATCAGAAAAAAATTATTTGAAAGCCCATAATAGTTCTAGGATCTTTTTTCTATACCTATATACATATAATTGTTTAATCAGTCGATTTTGTTCCGTGTAGGAAATTGCAAAATAGGCTCCAACTCCAATTTGGTATATACCTACCTATTGTATAATGAAATGACCACATTAAAGTCATTAATTTATGCGTCATTGAAAATCTGAATACAATAATTATTTCACAATTATTTAGATTTTAGTGACATTGGTTGCTTGGGGTCACTCAGTCGTAACCCATAGTTTCGTGATCATGACGAATGAAAATAGTATGTAGGTACATATATCATCATGTCCAAATGTGAAGTATTCGTTAGCAAATTTTTGATTGAAATTTGTTGAGACATTTACATTTTAATTTTAATTCCTATGGTATGTAGGTTTAAAAAAAACTATCTGCTCAAAGAGACGAACAAAGTCGGTAAAGACGTTGTTTTCAACTATAGTTTTTCAGTGAAATTGAAACTTTATAATTATATGTACCTATCGTATTTATATTTGAAAATGTTATTTGTAGTGTCTTTTGCTTTATACCTAGTTACATTGCAAAACACAAAAATACTGAGAACCGAGAGGATTGTGGTTCTAGAAAAACAAATGAATTGTTTACCAAATCTATTTAATGCCGATGGCAATTAGTGACCGTCATAACCAATATTAGCTTGATAGCAGTATACAGATGATGGAGTCATTTGTTCAAAGCTAATTTAAAAAAAAACATTGACTTCGGGAATTAAGAGCATAAATAAATATAAAAATTTAGAATTATTATTTAATGACAAAGTATAGTTTTTAATAAATAATTAGGTCAAATATACCTATGTATCTATCTACTTCTAAATTTTAGCTAATATTAAACGTAATATAACAATATACTTAATTATCAAAAATCCAAGTGAGCCGAATAGGTATAGTTACAGATGATTTTTTACCTCATTTATCTAATATATAAAAATCAATGCCACTTTTCGTTGTAATTCCATAACTCGAGAACGGCTGAACCGATTTCGATAATTCTTTTTTTATTATATTCCTTGAAGTACGAGGATGGTTCTTATGTAGAGAAAACGTTAATATGTACCACGGGCGAAGCCGGGGCGGACCGCTAGTATATTATAAAAGATTTACCTACTTACATCGTAACTTGGTATTTAATATTTATTATTATCGCAGGTCTTCGTAGTTCCGATTATTTCCAGAGTCTTTAAGAATACTAGGCTACGCTACTAATTAAATTCATTTTTATATTTATTTAATTTAGCTAGATAGGTGTGACCTATGGTGATTAAATATGAATGAAAAGAAAAGCTTAAATATTGGCAGATGCCTTATTTGATTTTACGGGAGACTTCTGTTATCTTATGTAGGTATATAAAAAAAAACAAAATCATGCCTATACCTACAATATATCATAAAATCCCTAATTGTTAGCTAACAGCTTAACAAATAACAATGCAATTATCACATACAATTAGACCTCGTTGTGTTATATTGACCCATCTTTAACAGGTTTCTATACATAGTAGGTGTAGAAAATGATGATTTGACAAATAATGGATTAGTAAATAATAAGAGTAACATTTTACATATTTCTTTAAAAATTTATTTTGGAGTTATCTTACAGACCGCAGGCAATGCACAAAAATCGACAACAAACTTAGCTCCGAACTAAAAATTGAATTTGGCGTACCACAGGGAAGTGTTCTCGGTCCAACTCTTTTCATCATTTACATTAATGACATACTTAAAATGAGTTTGAAAAACTCCCACATAATTGCATACGCCGACGACACTGCTCTGGTATTTCATGGCGCAGATTGGGACCAAACACACAGACTTGCAGAATCAGGTCTATTAAAAATAACAGAAGCACTTAACCAAAACCTATTAACTTTAAATCTCAACAAAACCAAGTACTTAACATTTTCAAAATCTGCAAACCCCAAACTTTACCCTAAACAGTCTCTCCAACTTCACTCCTGTACCAACCCCGGCAACACTCAATCGTCATGTAATTGCCATCACATTGAATCCACTCCTTCACTAAAATACTTAGGTGTTACCCTAGACAACAACCTAAACTTTCATCAACACATTAGTGAAGTTTCATCAAAAGTAAGGAAACTCATCTTCATAATGAAGAAACTGCGCAATTGCACCCCACTAAAAATTCTCAGACAAGTATACACGTCCTTATGCCAATCTATTATAAATTATAGCATCTCTGTCTGGGGCTGCGCTGCCAAAACTCACCTCCTGCAACTGGAGAGAGCTCAACGTGCACTGATTAAAGTGACACTTAAAAAGCCTTTCCGATTTCCTACGAATGAACTTTATCGTGAGTTTAACGTACTTCGCGTTCGTCAATTATACATACTTTCAGCAGTAAACCTAACCCATAAATCAATCGTTTCGCGGCCCGATTACAAAGATCTCCTAAAGAAAAGAACATTCCGTATCCCACTTCCTGATTTCAACTCAAAAATAGCTAGACGTAGCCCAGCTTACTCACTCATTCATACGTACAATAATGTTTGTAAATCAAAACATCTGAAAAACTGCAATATGTATAAATGCAATAAAATAATGAAATCTTGGCTGCATGAACTTTCATACAGCGATACCGAAGATCTGGTCTAAATATAAGAATTAACTTTAACTTTAATAGAAATCTGTTGGTGAGAAATAAAACTTGAACAATTTACTTATGCTAAAAAGCTACTTTAATTAATATTATTGGATCCCTGAACGCATTCACACATGAACACAAACACACACATATTTACACTATCACCTTCATCCACACTCGCCTTCCCACAACACACACTTACACAGACACACACACACACACAATCACACACCCTATGTTAAATGGAAAATGTTGTAAGTTGTATTAAGTACACTCATTATTATTAATTATAAATTATTTAAACATAATTATTGATGTACTGTATAATTCGTCTTAATAAAGTAACCTGTACTCCGTTTCTGATATCCAAGATACAGGCAGTAGCCTAGTTTGGATATCACTGTACTAGCAACCTTGTAAAATAATCCTACTGTTATCACATTTAACAATGTAATGATTGAATATTTTGGTTAATAAAGATTTTTATTTATTTTTATTATTATTTATATATTTACCTATAATCTTTATTGCACACAAACAGAAAATACAAATTTTACTTTATATTATCTAACATAAATTGTTTACCATAAAACATTTTATGAATAGGTAGGGACATATCTACCTACCTACTGATTTTCTACGTGAAGCTTTTGAACTGCAAGTTTCAAGGCAAATCCGGAGAAAAAAGAAAGGAAGTAAATTAGGGCCGACGCGACGTCGCGTGAAAAGTACACCTACATAATAAAATTGAGGTTTTGAAAATTGATCCTTCAATGAAATCTTGTTCGTAAGTATCGTACCTAACCTCAATTGGGTATATAGTTTCGATCACTTCCTTATTTAGGCGCGTTCGTTGCGTTCTTTCTGATTCCGAGGGAATATATTAATTGTTAAATAGCGAGCAACGATTAACCTTCATTTCCGCACTGAAACGTAAACGTCGAGGTCACCGCAACCAACAATCTGTTCAACCGGTGAGTCTGTCTCAACTCTCAAGTGCACCTACTGACTTAATGACACTATAAATCATTACATAAATGACGTAAAAACAATGAAAGCAAAAATTTATAATCGTCTGGCAATAATCTTCTATTCTTATTTTTATCTTTTTGTTTAAGTTTTTAATATAAACGTAAATTTTACAGTAGATGTACGTCATTACTACAAAACTGGTAAAAATTTCCGGAAATGTCACTGCGTACATGACTGCTTAGTGCTTTATAAGGTATGCAAGTACCGACTGATAAAATTTTATGATGATAAGATGGAAGGTGTAAGTAGTTAGTTCTCAAACTGTATTCTAACCATGTGTCATCACAGCAATACGAATTACCGCAAATACCTCATCATTATCAGCATGCAACAATCGTAGGAAGGTACAATGAGATTACCCAGCAGTATTGTATAGGTACTCTTTTATGTTACAATGTGTTATCTTATGTTACAAGCGTTATGAATTCATTTATCTTCTCGCAACTTGAATAATAACATGTTACTTTCACATTTACGCCAATATAAGTAAGTACTTGTTTAATATTTTCATCTTGATTATAAAAAAATCCGTGGCCACAATTTTGTAGTACAAATTTATCTCCATAGTCGTTAATTTGCATTTATTATTAGATAAATATCTATATAAAATTATGCAGTTAGTAAGCTGATCGCGACCTATGCTAACATAAAAAAATCTATATACTTACCTAATAAATGTAAGCGGAAAAAATACTGATTCGATTTCCTACAATATTGAACGGAACCAGTTGCAGACGTGTACCTACTACCTACTAATCTTGTCGCACTTGGCCGTTGCGTTGTTGTATTTGTAGACTCATTTGCAAATATTAAGTCCCCAAGTTTCATTAGTAGAATATGTCATCCTTTAGTAGTAACGTGAATCTATACTTATTATAAAAACATAAAGCTATTTATGTTAAACCATCAAGAATATAAATAAACATCTGCAAAGCTATAATTGCTTTAGATTTGCACCAATCTTTGATGGCATGCACATTTAAGACTCCATTAACGTAAGTATAATAAATTAAAACTACATCAAAACATAAACAATAGCAATAAGCCGATCAACTTTGTTTTATATTCGGTATAGATAATAATCGTACTTTGCTGTGCGGGCGCGTCCGGGCGCGTGAACAGGACTTCTTATTATCGGCTTACCTACTAGCACAGACTAATAATAATATACTACGTATACAACTACTGAAAGCTACTAGTGAATGTTATTAGTAGGCCGTCACCTATCATTTCTTTTTTATATTGTAATACCAAAAAAATAATAATTATTAATTGGTATTATTTAAAGTATGTTTACATAATGAATTTAAAAAATAACAAAATGAATAATATAATAAATATACATATAATAAAAATGTGCTACTGCCTCTATAAAATTCGACCTCTAATTTAAATGAAAAATACTGAGATAGGTATGTATAACAATTATACGTATCTCAGTATTTTTCATTTAAATTTATTAATCGATGGACGATGATTGGTTACATAATATTCATCATATCGACAAAATTGTAAAAATAAACGAAAACCAAGAGGAAAATATAACGATTTCATTTTTTATTATGACATTTATTTTCAAATAAACATGTTATTTTAAATATTTCATCGTTAAAATATTCTCGTACAGTCTCCGAGCCTTTCAAAGGTAGCTCGGCAACGTATCTAATATGTAAATCATGTATTTATAAGTTCTATATAAACTAATGAAATTGGGTAAATGTATCCAGGTCCATATTATGTATAATTCATAGAAAGTCTTCGTGATAGAGATAAATCTAGTGGCGTGGAGTTTTCAAAACAATGATATTTTAATCGGATGAATTTCAGGTACATTTTCAATGCAGTGAGTGTAGACTATAGATGATATAAAATATTTACAAATTTTAATAGATTTAGCTTTTCCTCGTTAATGTACGAAACTATGTTTGACATGCACGCTTATAAATCTAAGAAAAATAATCTGTTATTGTTTAAACTGTTAGTGTTATAACAGGCTTTCATCTGAAAATTTAAAACTACGTTTTACGTGGATCACGTTCCTTTGTGAAGGTAATAAAAAGACTAACGTTATTACTAGTCATAATTTCATAAGTCATAAGTAACTGGTGGTTCTCTCTGTAGTTGAAGTTATTTGCATCGACAAACACGCAGTTATCAGCTATAATATAATTCCCAAGTAACGGATGTCGATTGTCGAGATCATAGACATCGTCACGATATATCGACATCGTCTTATCGAATCCAATTATAGAGACACTGTTTATTTCTATTTCTATACATATTTATGGAATAAGAAATGTTGCATAAAGAAAATAAATATTTGGCAATACGAAAAGGGAAAATGTATGAAAGCGATTAAAAGATAACTAGGTACCTACTGTTCTGACTCGAATATTTATCTGAATTCTTAAATTTAACCCCAACCGCCGCGGCCGCGGCCGCGGCCGCTAGAGACAGAAAAGTTCTATTACATAAACATTAATTTGAGTCATGTACCTACTTACTTTATTTAATTGTTTTATTTTTAGCATCAACAGTTGAAATCTGAATTACTTAATTAGTTTTTTTTTATATTAACTACCATTAAGATGTTCAATCAGAGTAATTGCAGTTTAGTTTCCTAATCGCACATAATTATTACTTTCTAGTATTGATTACTTTCAAAATGAAATGCAGTAAAAAAAAAAAATGGACAGTAATACGGTCTACTTATATCTTTGTCAAAATTTAACATTATATAACTAGGTAGAAGGAAATAAACGTGAATAATAATATACAATATTTACAGTGCAACATCGTGCTTAAGCGTTTAACAACCGTTTAAAGTTGGTCATGATTTTTTTTACAATATATAATTTATAGGTATAGCATATTTTTTAATATATCCTATGTTGGTGAAAATAAGATATATTATTATTTATGTTCTACTTTCGTAGTATTAAAAAAGTAATTTTAGTTTTTCGTAAAAATACATAGATAGGTAATATTTTAAGGATTATAGAATATACGGTGTGTATATTATAGACCCTTTTCTTTGAGCAGAAAAAATATTTTATTGAATACATTCATACTACAAAAGTACAAAATTTAGGACTTGATTATGTCTTAGTCTACTCTCTCCGCATCCTACTAATATTAAAAATGCGAAAGTTTGTGAGGATGGATGTTTATTACTCTTTCACGCAAATACCTACTACTGAACAGATTACAAGGAAATTTGGTAAGTAGGTAGCTGAAGATCCAGACGTAGGGCGGGTTTTTCTTTGTATACGCGGGCGAAGGCGGCCACTTTCCATCATAAATATTATATGGAATCTTTTTTAAAATTAGATTTATTAAATTTAGATATTGTTGTTTATTATATAGGTATATAATAGTGTAGGTAGGACATATTTAACTATAATTAGAAAAAACGTTTAACAATATTAAATTTAAAATTGGTCAGTTTTCAGGGTTTTGACTAAACTTGCGAGTTGAAAGTTAGGACTGAGCCATACAAGCCTCATTCGACTGGTCCATACAGGATATTTTTCTGTAAAACTGTAAAAAATATTTTGAAAACTGCTCATACATATATAGATATAGGTTCATACTTTTTTATAAATCATTTAACTATCTGGTAATTTGTACAATTGAATACTTAGAACTATTATTTAATTAACAACTCGTTAATTCCGTTAATTAATTGATGATGGTGGATGTTGGGAATATATTTATCAAACACAACAATAAGGAAATAAGGTAAGTATTTCAAGCAGATTTTCTTTATATATCTTCCTTGTGTACTCGCCCTAAACTCTGATTAAGAGTTTTTATATCACTAGACGTTAATGAGATAATAATAATTAATATTTGACACACATGCCGAGTTATTTACTTAATGATTATTTAGATGGATGATTAAGATTATAACGATATTGCAAAATCACTATTCCTACTGAAAATATATTTTTTTTTATTTTTTTTTGTATTAACATCAACATGTGTCATGAAAAGTCGAATTTGATTCGCATTATTGTGTATTATAACAGACCATTAAACTATTTAACGAAAAACCCTGTTGTTTACCTGCTACGTAATAAGTAGGTATCTGGTTTGTATTTACGTATTGTAATGAGTCATAAATTTATGGATATTATTAACTTAAGTATTCGAATTCATATTATTAAACTGAAGAGCGCTTGTAGAGTAACTGCTTATATTTCAGAGTTGCATACTTATGTACTTGCGTGAAATCGGTCACGTGCTTCGATGTAAACAAACCGGTTTTTTGTAAGTGGCGTTCAACAGTTATCAATGTAAATAACGTAAGCAGGTACACTCACCGTTCTCACCGGTGTATCCCCATTCTTGGTTAGACATGATGACACTGAACTTTTGTAAACAACGAACGGCACACGGTTTGCGGAGGTGTCTACGGTATAAGGGTTAACGTGGTTAAGCCGTAACTGCGTCCAAGTGCGCGCAGGGTCTCCGCTTTATAGATGCACAAGAGATGTAAGTTCGGGCGGAGGCGGAGGCGGGCGCTGAAGAGGGCGCGGGCGCGGGAGGAGAGGACCGCTCGCGCGCGCTCCGCCGTGCTACTGCGTGCAGCGCGCGCGGCCCGTGCCCTCCACGCGCTCTGCGGCTTAGCTAAGCATACGTCGGCACTCGCCGCACCGCCCCTCTTCGCTTTCTAATCTATTGTAATTTGTTACTGCACTTATTAACTATGTTCAGAAAATAAACTAATCATATTTTGTACGGCCGATTGTTAATTTGCGTGGCGAATATAGTTCTTGTAAATTTTTGAAATCCAAAAGAATATCTAACATTATTGTTTCAATATTTACAGCGAATTTCATTTCTATTGCTGCTTATATTTTTTTTAACATTATCTTCCGGTATATAGGTATCCGCTGTGGGTATCCGGTACGGTTGGTATCGAAGAATAACATAGATATTCACCATTCACACAATTCATTGTTTATTTAATTAAAACAATTATGATCATATCACACATACCTACGTATTACCAATTAATAAAATCAATAATAATATCAATTCATTATAATCATTGATTCTTGCACTATTGTTAATTTTCCTCGCCTTTTCTGGGTTGCCTGGTAGAGGTTGGTTTGTTTAATGTTTAGTTTATAAAATGTGTCCTATATGGTGTACAACAAAGAATTTTTCATTCATTCATTATTAACAAAGAATAAATCACCCAAGTGCGAATCCAACTCGCGACTCCGACCTTAGACCAAATAAAATCTGCGCCAAACGCAGGTTAACCTCTCTGAAAATGTCTAATTTCGTCATGAGATTTTGCTGATTGATGACAGATGGACGCACAGACAGACAGAAGGACAGCGAAGTCTTAGTGCATAATAGTCTTCCGTTTTACCTTTTAGGTGTGGAGCCTAAAAAATATTTATATCTGCTAATTAAAAAAAAAAAACTGCCTGTAACTGAAACCACATTGCACATAGAATTCAATAAAAAAATTACATTTATTATTTATAGTGAAATGTTTATTATTTTTATCATGTATCTAACTACATTTGGTTAGCATTACGCAAAAAATATTAAAAAAATCTCCTTTATGCAAATATGATTTCCTGTACAATTGTAGTCAGAAAATGATAAAAAAACGACGTGTGGCACTCGGGGACTGCCGCGGTAAAGCTATTGCATCCTATGCCTTCAAGCCACACCTCCGCCCGTCGTAGTGGGGAGGGTGAGGTTTTTTCGTTACGGAATTTCTCGATTCGGTCCCCGCGCTCAAGGCCCGTGATAGAAGCTATGCAATAGCTTAAAACATTATTGCATAGGTACCTGTTTAAAACGTACCTATACTACCGAGCGTTTTAAAATCAACAATGAGTAGGTAGGTATATTTGTGTAATGTAGACCTTCATATTTATCCCGATATATCCGATTTTGATAACCTGCGATGTTAATAATACCTACATAATTATCAATAATAATATGATAAAAGTTAAAACGTAAAAATTATCTCTATTAATATTTTTAATATAAATATTTGTTTTATTAGGAAATTATAGGCATAAAATATTTAAATTTGAATCAAAATTTAAGAGTACTCGAGCCATGTAGAAGCACCTTTAGGCCATAATATAAAGAGCATAATTTTATTATCTTTCAGTTTACAGCCTATAAAACATGCATAGAGGTATAAAAGAGTATTCTATTAAAGAATACAAATGATTACGTGAAAACAAAGTAATAAAAAAATACAGTATTTTTCATCTCCAATTTATCTGCATACACTGAAATCCTGAATCTTTTAAAATACTGGTACCAATGAATCAATGATAAGTATTATACCTAATTTAAAAGGTGAGAGCGAAAAAGAGACAAGTCAGGTAAAATGTGGCTACTCAGCCACATTTCAACGTGCCACTTCTGATGAGCCAATAAGTTAGCAAGTAAGGTGAAGCTTTTGCTCTTACTGTATCTTTTGTTTGCTCTGCCTATAAGTTCTCAGCTTCAAGGGACGTTTCACTTCAAAAATTTATCAATACCTCAGGTATTATACCTGTAAAAAAATGTTCATCACCGTTATCTGCAATATTAGGTAGGTATCCTTTTCAGTCAGTGAAAGTTAAATAGATGTTAAGAGAAATGCGGTTAGTATTTAGAAGATGTTACATGTCTTTGTGGTCATAAAAAAGTTGTTTGAGAACTCCAAGTTCCAACCTTTTCTTCACAGTTGGTATGGTGAGTAATTTACCGGATAGAGCCAAAGGTAGTATTGTCCGATAGTGTTTTCTATATTATATTATTATATCATTGCAAAAAAATAAAAAATACAGTTTTGCATCTTATTAAGTTTATAATACGTATCGTTCAAATAGGTGCGATCCAAACTGTGGCCCAACCTCAAAATATGGCTTTTTTCTTAGATTTTTCAGACGGTGTCTATTCTTATCCATGTTGAGTGCGAGCGCTTGGATAGGGTCAGCGATATTTTTTTAAATACCTAATTTTCAAAATCTCTGACAGAATTTTCCCTTGAGTAACCGACCCAAATTATCGAGTATCGCTATTTTGCTGAATGGTAAACATATATTGCTCAGCGTAAAATAATTGTTATACTTGAACATCTCAAGTGAAAAAAAGAGTATGGTAGTATTAGCTTATACAAAGAGTATTAATGTCCTCATTCTGAAGGCTTTTAGTTTGAGTACAAGTGATTACAAGGAAAACTATAAAAAGTAGTTCACATGTTTAACTATCTGGGTGCGATTGAAAGATACATTTCCTGCATACATTAAAGTTATTTTAGAAATACAACACTGAAAAAATGTGAAAACTAGTTATAATTTATAAATGGAATTACTCTAGGTATATCTATACTCTATATTGTTGTGTTTACATTGTAAACGTTTAGCTTTGTGTTTTTCACAAGGCTTCATCATACATATTTCAGTTTAGTTATGTGTTAGTAGCCTAAAATAAGTTCCAACAAAAATATATCGTAAAAGGGTTTATTGCTGTTTTGATTTCATGAATCGTAAATTGTTCTTGGAGGATATCCAAATATTTAAAGTGTTTATGATAATGGTAGCATTCTACTTCTGAAATTTGGAATAAGGTTAAGTACAAATAATTGTGACTGACGAAGTGATGAAAATATGCACTGTTTACTTGTTTAATTTACTTCTGTATTAGAACCACCTTCTGAAACCATTTTGTTACATCTTGGTAATGCGACGCAGTGACAGGATTAAGTATAAAGAGTAATCACAGTTCAACAAGCCTTTTTATCCTACTAAATATAAGGTTAACTTAAATAGATAATAGCAAAAAGGTTTCGTAAAGCACAGTGCAGAAATCTTTAATTGTAGCAGCTCATTGACCTACCTACATGCTTTGTTATGCTTTACCCGGTTGTGCTATTCCAGTGTTGGTAGTTTCCAATAAATATTTATAATATTATATTTAGAAACAAAGCATTAGTACGATGCGCAGAATGCAATAGTGCTTACAATATTTCAGTATTTCAGTTAAAATTTTCTCAATCTAGAAAATTGTACTAAGTCATTATACCTATCACTTCATTCTACTTGGAAACAACGTGCGGATGGCGTGAGAAATAGGAATTTAGAGTGAACTACTTATGAAGTTAGTAATAGGTTGTTAGTTAGATAGTTGACGACAACAGTTTACTTGTTAAGTGTTAAACGAAATTTAATTTTACATTTTGTTTGATCATTTTGTTTTGTAAAGAACATCGCAAAATATTGAAAATATTTCCTAAAATGAATATAGAGCTGCTCCACCGTCCACGTCACGTTAAAGTGTATAGAGTTACTTCAGTTAAAAAATATATAAGGAAAACATACCTACACAACATTATTTATATACTTTTATTATACTTATTATTCCACACACGTTGATGGATCTCCATTATAAAGTAGTCACTTGTTCTTTATAAACCTTATAGTCACACGCAAGTGGAATATAAAAATTATTGCAAAATCAAAATACTAAAACCCGGCCAACGTAACTTGGCAAATTGCTTTGATGGGTAATAATTTAAAACGTGATGTAACAGAGGAATAGTATGTATATAAAAGCAAAAAAAAAGATTTCAGTGTTATATTACAAACCTACCGGCTACGGCTACCAGTAACGATGTATAGGTATTATAAAATACATTGGATACTTTTTATTTTTTGTATAATAGGTAGGTATTATTATAATAGTATTCATTTAATATTCATTTTATTCTTTTAATCAATTTTTCGATGACATTTTCACCTTCGGACTCGCTGAAAACAGTCAATAAATACGAATTTTAACTACGGAGTGAATGACGTTGCATTTAAGAACGTCAGGCTCCTGGCTCTACTTTTCTTAACGAATAGTCACGATTAATTTAAACCACTATCATAATCAAATTAATATGTACTATGTACATGTCATACCTCCGTATTAAATTGAATCGAAATTATAAAGCACTAGATTTCCGCCTGCGGCTTCGCCCGCGTTTTCAAAGGAAAACCCGCATAGTTCCCATTCCCGTTTGATTTCCGGGATAAAACCTATCCTATGTGTTAATCCAAGTTACCCTCTATATATTGTGTGCTAAATCTCATTGTAATCGGTTCAGTAGTTTATGCATGAAAACCATACATACATATACATACAAACCTTTCCTCTTTATATTTTATAATATTAGTATACTAGCTTCCGCCCGCGACTCCGTCCGCGCGGAAAAATTAAGATTACCTAATTTTTTTTCTACGTATTTTTCCGGGATAAAAAGTATCCTATATTATGCCCAGGATAATAAGGTATAATCATACCAAGTTTCATCGAAATCGAACCGTTAGTTTTCACGTGATGCCTTCACATACAGACAGACAGACAGACGGACCGACAGACAGACAGACAAAAAATTTTTTAATCACATATTTGGGTTTGGTATCGATCCAGGAACACCCCCTGCTATTTATTTTTTTCAATATTTTCAATGTACAGAATTGACCCTTCTACAGATTTATTAGGTATATGTACTAGCTTCCGCCCGCGACTCCGTCCGCGCGGAAAAATTAAGAAAAATTATGATTTATTTTTTTTCTACGTATTTTTCCGGGATAAAAAGTATCCTATTTTATGCCCAGGATAATAAGGTATAATTATACCAACTTTCATCGAAATCGAACCGTTAGTTTTCACGTGATGCCTGAACATACAGACAGACAGACAAAAATTTTTTTAATCACATATTTGGGCTTGGTATCGATCCAGTAACACCCCCTGCTATTTATTTTTTCAATATTTTCAATGTACAGAATTGACCCTTCTACAGATTTATTATATGTATAGATAGATAGATCAATTGGAGAAAAAAACATCTAATGATAGGTATATAGCACTGAATCTGAATATTTGGCTCTCGTATTACGGATGACAGTGATTTATTTCTTTGTTAAACATAATAGCGCCAATATTAAACAAACGAGCGCTTACAAAACGTAATTTTGATTTGACTACGACGTTTTAATACTAATGAACGTGAACAACGCTGTTACACTTACAAGGACAAGTTGAATTTACACACAATAAGAGTGTAAATTCATGTGTCCTGCTTCATTTACTTATACGGTTTATACATATAATGTGTTTCTAAACAGTGAATTTATAAGAACATTTCTATGCTAAATTCGCTATTCACGTCTTCGTCAAAAATAAATCAATATACCTACATTAAAGCATAATATATAATACCTAAGTAAGCCTTTTTGTATGCAAACAACATAATATGTCGTGAACAGGTCTTTGTCACAATAAAGGGACAATAGTGTAACTAATTTAGTTTGAAAACCATACAGCGAACTGCGAATATAACTTATGTATAAGGTACTTGTGGTAAAATTATATCTGGTTTGATACTGGAACGAACATTTTTTTCAATGTACCATCTTCTACTTGATGAATAGATGTTCAGGAAACTTTTTCACAAAAAACAACCGATAATACAACCGATTTGTATAAAATTTGGTAGTTACATTGATCAATTTTTTGAAGAGGCTTTTTGTAAAATTATTTTAGAGGCAAGCTGTTTCTCCTAAATACAAGTTGCCCAGTATATTGACTTCAATAAATTGTTTAAGTAGGTAGCCTTTTTATATTTTTACACAAATATAAAATGTGAGTAATTAATAAATAATTAATAAAAATTATACTCAGCATATAGCATCTAGGCTGTGTTTTCGCTTGCTCTATCCATTAAAATCGTACACTCGACCAAAGCACCTTTTTCATTTTACATTATTTTTCAGTAGCAAAAAAAGCTTTAGATAGGGTTTAGTTTTTAACAATACATACGTAGTATTAGTTATATAGTTATTAGTCTGTGCTCTGTGATAATACCTACCTATTAGCGCTTGTGTCATATAATCGAAGAAAATCGTAAATTAAGAGGAAGAGGCCGATTAAAGAGACACTAAAATAAATATACTGTGGTAATTATGCGGTTAAAATATGTTAGGTAATATATATGACCTACAAGTATAACCTGCAAGCTGACCCAACAGAGTTTTCCTTATTTTTTTATACAATTGCGAACAAGAGCTAATGCTCTTGTACACCTGATGGGATGCAATCACATGCAATCCATATTAAAACATGTGTTGTCGGCTTTTTAAAAAGGAGGAACGATGGAAAAATTGATAAGTAGAACAATGGATAGAGGCTAGAGCAAGGATAGACAAAAAATATAGAGTCATTCACAAAACAGATGTTTGTTAACTAATAGAGAATTTTAATTTACTTTTATATCGGCTAACAATTATTAGCTTTCATATCGACTGTATGTGACTATGCGAGTGACGGCCTGTGCTGAAGTTATGGCTACATTATTATGTTAAAATAATATAATCCAAAAAATACATAACACGTCCTCGACTACATGGAAAGACTGAGAAATCATTGTGTAAATTTGCATCCTTATGACAAGAATAAGAATAAGTATGGCCATTTGAGAAGCGACAAAAATTGTATGAGACACATAAATTAAACTGCTAAAGCGTTTAGCGTGTTAAAGTTAACCCGATCGTCACGTACATTCTATTTGATGGGCGTCAATCACTGTCCGCGTGATGTGCTCGCGACGAGTTAAACGGCTTCGAGATATTTACCGGCATAGCAACTTGGACTATCCATTCTTTAACACGTTCACTGCGGCACAGAAATATCTGTACTTTCCATTACTGCGTTACGGGTCGTTTTAAACCTTGTCCTATACCAGAGATTGTGGCGGCACGAGGCATATTAAACCCCACCGCCCGTAGGAGACCAAAATCGTTTTTTTGGCGCCAAATAAGACAAAGTGTGCGGCTTTTGTCGTGATTATTATTAACAATGAGTTCATTAACCTAAATCTACCGTCGCCCGTGGTTAGATTAGTTAGTTTAGATTCTAGGGGTAAAATAAAATGTGGGGTCTGATGAACCCCATACTGCACTGAACAATAGCAGTTTTTCATAAAATTTAGTGATGGGAAAAGAAATATCGATTTTATTTAATTGTATTTATTTATCAAACTTATGGATGTTTTTCATTAAAACAGGCCAAACAATAGGTAATATTGTTTGCAACCAGTGCATTCTGTGAGAATTTTCTTTACTTTTTTGGCAGCCTCACGACTTGTTAAGAAGGTGCGGAGTTTTTAGTAACATCCTACACGTCTCCTCTTCTTTGATCCCTTTAAGAGATGATGTGCCTTGTTTGTTGGCTTGTTGACTTGGGCAAGAGTTAAATTTTGATGAGCCATACACCGATTGCCGGGTGTTTTGGATTTGCCGCTAGTTGATTCAATGAACAAACACACTAATAGTAATCATGATTATCAACCTATTTGAAGAAAGTTACTCAACATGTCACATTCACGTTTCTATTAACGATATTTATTATAACGAGTAGTTAGGATGTTTGTAAATTACCTGTATCTACATTCAAGTCATTCTTTGTAAACGCTTCAATAAGTTGTTCCACAAATAGTCTCGAATGCGTTGCACAACACTAACCGCGTGAGCTAGCTTAGGGTGCGGTACGAGGTGCGCGGTGGTACGAGGTATTCGCAACCTCGTTCCGCACTGTGTTAGAATTTTTATTTGTTCAGTGCGGCACGAGGTCTAAGAAACCCGGTATTAAGGTCGGTATACCATTGAACTAGGAATCAATAGCACATCTCAGATATATAGATATCACTTTCCTACACTGAACCAGATGGAAGTTATGCCTCCCGCACGACAGAGAAGTTTACGTTTTTTCCTACCGCTATAACGACGAGACACGGACAGGGTGTTTCAAGCCCTGTTTCGCAGCTAACGTGTTAACAACCAAAACATTGGTAATGGCTTGCCATTTTCATAAACATACAATATAGATAACATATTATCTACTGATTCTATGGCGTTTAGATATACATATTATAATTTATAGAGTAGGTAGATTTAACATTATGCAATTAATGATTTTATTTTCTTTTTAACAAACACAAACAACTTTGTCGTTTATGAACAGAGTTTGATGATTATTTTTCTGTTGGAACTTTATGAAGAGAGATTTAAATTAGTTTGACCATGATTCAGAAAAATATTACGGGAAAAACCAAACCACAAAGAAATAACAAAGCGTTGAAATTGTCTCTGTAGGTGTCGGTGTAGGTTTATGAATAAAGAACTATGTATGTCGCGGAAATCATGAAAGTAGTAAAATCTATACTAATATTATAAAGCTGAAGAGTTTGTGTGTTTGTTTCAACGCGCTAATCCCGGGAACTACTGTTCCGATTTGAAAAATTCTTTTGGTGTCAGATAGCCCATTCATCGAGCCTCGAGGAAGGCTAAAAGGCTATATATCATCACGCTAAGACCAACAGGAGCGGAGCCACGCGGGTGAAACCGCGGAGCGCAGCTTGTAATATGATACAGGGCAAAAAAAAGAAACAATGTGAAATTGAAAAGATTTTATTATTTTATCAATGTAGGAATTTTATTATTTTATAAATCTAAGAATTAAAATAAAATAAACTTATATGCTATAATTATTATATTGACTAGCACATGAACAAATACTTGTTGTATTTTTGACAATTATATTATTATTAATTGTAAAATAAATTTTATATTTCTACAGAAGTACCTAGGTAGACAAAATTTTAAGACAGTAAGATATCATTCAATCGAAATCATAAAATCAAATTTACTCTAAAAACTCTTTAAAATTAATTACTACTACTAGTTAGTGATTTTTAAATTGAATTCGTACTACTATAAGAAAACATAATATGTAATTCAGCAAGATCGATTGAATTGCGAAAACGATAAAGTATCCAAGCTTAAAATAACGACTCTACATTTTTAAAACGCACTTATATGTATGTCATTAAATATTACAAGCACATACAGATTTAAAATTATGTTCAGCAAACCACTGGAATAGCGTAGTACCCATAGAATATATTAATTCTGAGTTGTTGATGAATTGTTTTTTGGCGGTATGTCTACGTAGTCCATAACCTCCCAATTATCTTCTGGCTCTTCGGGCATTTGGGGTGGAATAGCGGCACGAGCATATGGAGTTCCTTTATCATCTAACGAAAGGTAAGATCGTAGAGCTGCGAGGGCGTCGTCATCGTCGGGGGCCGCCCGCGCACGCGCGTTGAACGGCCCTCCCACGTCTTCACTTGGCAGCTCCCAAATGTGATACTGCGCAGTCATCTTGAAATTCTATGAACATAAAATGATTGAAAAAAAAATATAAGAACATAATAGTTATACATATTAGTTATATTATGACTAGATGAAGAAAAGATAGGGTACTTTAGGTAGTTGATTGTGATAAACATAAAATTATAATAAATGAGATAGTAAACGTAGGGAATGTTGTACACCTACGAATTTAGGAAACTTTTCGTGAAAATGGTTCTTTGAAAACGATCAAAGTTGATTTAAATAAATGCATTGGAAACAAGTGACGGTAGTTTTATTTAAAAATATTGTGTTCCGTTTTTATACTTCCGACATATAGAAGATAATTATTTCCACATACATATTATTATGCTGACTTGAACGCCTTGACGCGAGCCACCGACTAGGTACAATAAATCTCATGCGCATGTATTTACATCCGCAATTTAATAAGAATGATAACGCAACATTAATCTTTATTACTTATTAATTTTAAGAAATCCTATCAGATTTACTTTTACTACGTCTGTAACTGACATCGTTGCTTGTATTTACAAATTTCGAAATATTCCGCATTATGTATTTTGACGGGCTATCTGCACTATCTTCTTGTATCAAAATATTTGTACGTATCTTTTACCTTTGTTTATTAAGCACATAAAAGAAGGACTATACACGTCAAATGACGAAAATAATATGTCACGGTCTAGTTCAAACGTTCCGATTAATCTTGACAAATTAGTGAACAACAAAGTTTACCTTAAATTGGTAAATCATGAGCATGACGCACAGACAAGTCATAAAGCATGCTGTTTGTTGTACCAATAACCCTTCAATTCCGTGACGTCTGCCGACTTTGTTATGAGAAAATGAAAATTCTACTAGCGCAGCGTCATGTTAACTTTTTTTATTCGTAGGTTACTTTTACACAACGTGGAAATCAGATACTAAAATAATATTTGAGAATGTCACACATATAAAGCTTTGTTAAATACTTTAATACCCATTAAATTAAAATATTTATTTAATTTATTAAAATCATATTGTTATCAGCATGCAGCAGTTGCAGATCTGGTTTTAATGGGTATTTTTCTACTTCATTTATTTAATTTACACATCATTGACATAATATTTTGGAAGTGAAATTTCTATAGGCGCGTTTAGAGTAAAAGTTCAAGGTTGCGTCATGGCAATACCTTCCGTCATGGTGTGGTATCTTTGATCCTGGAAAAAGAAGTTTCAATTTTGACACGTGTGCTCGGCATATACCTACGCTCTTTTAGATAATATTGAATGTACGTATCATCGATGGACTGTAGCGCCTTCAGTACTAACAAATCGTCAAACAATAACTCACATTATTAACATTTACCTATACATATTCAAATGAGTTAGCGAACCAAAATGTTAACAATAGAAAGCAATATTTTAAGTATCTACAGAACACTAATTAATATAATACCACAGACTAATAATAATATACTACGTATATAATACCGTGACTAATTATGCTACACTCGAAGTAAAACCATGCTATCTTAACGATTTTATCATGTTTTAATAAGCTAAAAGCGTAGTTTATAAGTATTTAAGTGACGCTGGTGCATGAGTTGGCCTTATCTTAAAGGCAGTTTTATGGTCCATTTGATTGAACAGAGCGCGTGAGATGACGTCCGTGTTGACAAACAATAGGATTAGAGCGCCCGCCAAACGCTTATTTTGTCTTTAATGGCTCTACACAATGCAGAAATTTGCTAAGCATGGCATTTGTGGATTTTGTCTTTGTTAAGTAAATATGTTTCTTGTATATATAACATTTTTGTTGGAAAGATTAGTGAAGACAGATACCTAGTATTTTAGATAGCCAAATTACTTACAACATACACATCATATATACATATATGTATATCCCTTCTAATAAAAATATTATCTTATCTTGTTAATATTATGTACTTAGTTCTCTGAATGAAGATTTGATCATAGATAGTAATAGTACGTTCTTGGATGATACATAAAAAGATCAACATGGATTTACAATTGAGATGTTGCATTTAATTTGGAGTAGATAAAATTATTTACATAGAGTTGTAACTACTTCTTGGAAAAATATTAAAATATTCATTAGTATAATAGAAAATACCACTCACCTCGGGTAGACAATGGTGTTGAAGACAATAGTAATTCGTAGAACCATCATGGTGGCACCAGGTGCCGTCTGGGAAGTACGGGTCGAGTCCAGCGTCGTTTAGCTCAACCCTCGGCGCGTAGAAGCCGCCGCCGGCCGCACGTCGACAGAATATAGCACAGCCCATCCACATACGAGCTGATTAAAGAAATTTTTTTAATTAATATCTATGTGCTTTATTATGTTAAATAAATATTTATTCAGTTTTTTTCAATCGCTGTTCGTAAATCGTACATTGAAGTCAGTCACCACCAAACCAAGTATGAAATTAACTATGTTTGACAAAATTTTCACGTACCTAAGAAAACGTGTGAAAGCCTACTGCCAATGT